>NC_140591.1:1268417053-1269766482 GCF_964204655.1 Triturus cristatus
ATCGATATTCTGTCTCTGCACCATGCTAATACCACAGCAATAACATGTTGGCTAGTGTATTCTTTTATTGAATATGTCTAACTACTCTAAAGTGTGAGTATACACCAAAGAACCAGAGCCAAATCTCTCCACAGAAATGGACGGCATTGCCACATGCATCATTATGTTTTTTACTTTTCTTCACTCTACTCCAGGCACAGGTAAAACGAAGCAATAACAGCTCTCTTTGTGCATCCATCTGATGTCAAAACACATACCACATGGGCAATACTTGCCACTCACACCCTCCGAATCAGACACACCAAGCCTTATAAAGTACATCCTAATTCTCATTCCTATTCTCTCAAGGACAGCAGCATATGGCACGATAAGAACGCTTCTGTGATTTTCATGCAAAGCACTAAAATACTTACTGCCTTAGCTACACTACAAACCCACACATTTGAAATTTACACATTTTTTTACTCCCAAGTTGATTTCTTTTTCTCTGCACAGTGATTTTCTCTAGAAATTGCTGCCAGTAATTAACTTAGTACACAACTATTCTGTTCAACATGCAGCTTTCCGCATGATATTATCACCAATATTTTTTAATTTTTTTTAAATTCTTTTTTATTAACCATTACCGAATATGACATTGTACAATAAATTTAAGAGAACTATATTCCCACAGAGCGTTTGCAACAGCGTATTTCAGAGTACTTTCATGGGACTATACAATTTACATAATTTACGGTGAAGTTGGTTCATCATGGGCAGGGGGATCAGGAAGGGTACAGATGTTTCCTCGGAATGTATTCCATTTGTCCCAAATCGCAGTCCTTTTTTGGGGGCAACCACATGCTATATATACAGTTTTTTCTCTCACCATGCACTAGTCCATGTCTGCTTTCCAAACCACTAGCCTAGGAGACAGTTCCGCCCCCCCACAACTGTGCAATATTTCTTTTTGCCACCATTAGTCCCAGAGTGACCCATAGTTTTTCCTTACTGGTGAGGTCTGTGGGTTCCCATATATTTAGAAGACATCTTTTTGCTTCAGGTCTTATCACAGTTTCCAACACTTCACTCATGCAGTCATGTATCTTCTTTCAGTATTGCTGTATATACCCACATTCCCATATGATGTGCATGAAAGTGCCTACCTGGCCACATTGTCTTCTACAGTCGCCATTATTCGCCCTTCCCATCTGCACTAGCCTGAGGTCAGAGACATACATGCGGTGCAGATTTTTTGTTGGAGCAGCAGTAGTCTGGATGACATTGCCACTTCTCTTGGTGAGGCCACTGCCTCCTGCCATTCCTCATCGTCCAGCTCCAACCCATCTCCATCCCAACGCTCTTGTATCGGTCCCAGAGGGTCAGTCATGTTATTAACTAACTTTTTAAATGTCAAGGATATTGCTTTGTCCGGCAAGTAACCGTCTAGTAGTCTGTCCTCTAATGGAGAGGATTCTGGAGGGGAAGTCCCTTCTGGTAGGTTTGTCTGAAGGGCATGTCTGACTTGTGCATATCTAAATCATTCTGTGTCGGCTAGTTGGTGTTCCTGTTGGAGCGATGTGAATGGGACCACCTTTCCCTTTTCCCATAGGTCCCCAATCTTTGAAATTCCGATGAGGTCCCATTTATCAAACCCTTTAGAGGTGCCTAACATTCCCAATCGCTCCGAGTCCCAAAGGGGAGTGGCTAGAGTGAGTTTGCTGCTCCACCCCAGGCTTCTGTTTGCATTGTGCCATACCTGAACCAATTGTTTGGTTAGTCCTGTGAGAGGATAACGGTTGGGTCTAGAATAGAGGGTCCTATTGTGGTTTCCACCAGGGAGTAGCCATCTATCCATTCTATATCCTGGGTCATTCCCAGGACAATATGTGCAGTGGTTATTAGCGGGCAGATGTGCTGCCCAGTAATATTTTTTGATGTCTGGATGCCCTATTCCTCCATCATACCACCCGAGTGCTAGTTTGTGTAATGCTATTCTGGGTCTACCATCCCACAGAAATTCTCTCTGCAGGCCCTCTATCTCCTTGAAATACCTCACCAGGACCAGGTCTGGAGAGTTCTGCAAGATATATAGGAAGCGTGGCAACAACATCATTTTGAAGAGTGCTGCCCGTCCCAGCAACAAGAGTGGGAGTGTCTTCCAATTAGTGACATTTCGCTTCAGTCTCTGCAGTGGGGGGAGTAGGTTGCGTTCGTATTGGAGTTTGGGGTCTGATGTAATGAAGACGCCCAGATATTGGGAGCCCACTTTTGTTGTTTGTATGTGGCAGCCCCTGGGTAGGGAGGGTGGGTCGCCATGTATTAGGAACTTGTTCTAATTGATCGTGTATCCTGAGTTTTTACCAAAGTTTGTGAAGATATTGAGCACACTATGGAGCGACTTTTTTGGATGGGCTATGTATAGTAAAATATCGTCCGCATATAGCGAAATGTGATCTTCCCAACTCTCCGTCCACTTGAGCCCCCTGATCATCGGATCTCTCCGAATCCATGCCGCTAGTGGCTCCAAAGAGAGGGCGAAGAGCAAGGGTGAAAGCGGACTGCCCTGTCGGGTCCCACAGCCCAAAGCAAATACCTCTGATTTCTTGTTATTGACCACAACCTGTGCCAGTGGGTCGGAATAAAGAAGTCGCACCCACCCGATGAAGCCAGGTCCGAATCCCATTTTGGCTAGGACTGCAAAGAGATATGACCATTCGATGGTATTGAATGCCATTTTGGCATCCAGAGAGATCACTACTGCATCTTCCTGGATAGTATCCAGTCTATTATCACCAATATTATCCATTCTGTTGATCTATCTCATAACTCATCAAGCACAGGGTCTATTTCAGAACTTTAGGTACCAACTGCTACATAAACACCTCTATTAAACTCCCACCCCCTCAATAGGTGTCCCATGAAACATTACAAACATTGCTTGCTCTACCCACCAAACAAACCTTATATTAAATCATGCTTGACCCCAGGGATCTCACTTCATCTTTCTGTTCTGGAATGCAAGGTCTTTCTGCAATAAAACATCCTTCATTACTGATGTTTTTGATACCCAAAGCCAACCTTTAAACTTCACTGCCACCACTGAGACATGCATTTAAAACTCTGCTAATCGTCACACCAACTATGGCTCCTTCACTTATACACCAAGAAGTAACCACAAAGGTAGAGTAATTAAAACCATAGATGAAAAATTAAACTATCACCGCAAAATCAACCATCAAGTAAAAATCTAGTTAAAACCACAGCTGAGTCAATTTAAATGCTTCAAGCAAATCATCATACAACATCATATAACAGAACAAAAAATTAAGTGAGTAGGCCGTTTTATTTTGGCCAAAAATTTACTTATTTTCACGTGTTTAGAAAGGTAGAGTACTTGGCATCATGATCAGCACAACCCAAACATGGCAAAGTCTACTTCAACTGCACCACTTTCATTCTTTGAAAAGCATTAAACCTCTATCATTGCCCACTTCAAAACAAATGCCCTACCTCTCTACCACTCACTTTTTGGCATTGTCTCATTTTATGAGAAAATCGTTATTGGCCATTCACATTTTTGAACCCTTGACCCCCTACTGTACTGTAGGTACTGTAACCTAAATCTTATTATCCTACAGCAGAGGACCCTCTGCTCCCATCTAATCTTAGACCACTCAGTACTGAGCACACACACCTTTGATCTTTCTGTCTCTGACCATGGCCTTATACACACTCTGGTGAATATCCCTCCCCCCAAACCCATCACTTTCTCAATCTCTACAACCAAACATGCTCAGTCTCACTGCCTGCCTCTAACACCAAATTCACATAGACCTTACAACACTACATCACACCACATCCTTTGAAATAATCCAAACGGCTTTTACTTCCAATTATTCCCTATATACATTCTCTTCAAATCCTAAACTACTCCAGCTGTGGATCACAACTGACATTCACACACTAAAACCAAGGTGAGGGCACTCCCACTCAAATGCCGTTATCATGAGACCCCAGATTACCTCAATGCTAATAGACTTCCCTTCAACACACTCTCTCTGGTGCTTGACAAAGCCAAGCTGCATACTTTCAAAATATATAAAATTGTGCACCCAAAGGAGAACAATGATGGACAAAAGTCCAATTATGTTGTGAAAAATACAGCCTCAGCAACACATTTCGGTCAATAATGAACTTCTAAAGGACTGCAAAGACAGTATATAAAACACACATCTATAAAACCCATAAGTGCATATATATCATAAATTACAAAACTTTACATCCATGACCCTCAACCGAACACCATCCCACATAAGCAACATGAAGCATATATATATATATACATGTATGTATATATATATATATATATATATATATATATATATATATGTATATATATATATGTATATATATATACACAATTTAAAAATTAACATACTCCCACATGCTAGAAAGGGCAGCAAATTAGTTGCCCCCCCCAAAAAAAAGACAGAGGCAAGGTGACGGGAGAACATTATTTTAAATCAATATTTATTTATTTATTTATTTATCAAATTTATAGCGCGCATAGCTGCCCCAGCAAAGGGGCGTCCCAGCGCGATCAGAGAAACGAGAGAGTGGCGGGACAAGAAGGAGATTATACAACGGCAGGGAAGAGCCAGGTCTTGATCGCCTTGCGGAAGGAGATATGAGTCTGTATCTGTCTGATGGAAAGAGGGAGTCGATTCCACAGTAGCGCTGCAAGACAGCGGAAAGACCGCCCCCCAGCTTTTGCTCTCACCGTCCGAGGTACGATAGCCAGCAGCTGGTTGGATGATCTAAGAGATCGTTCAGGTGTATACGGTTGAAGTAGCTTAGATAGACCCAATGGAGCCTGTTGAGAGAGAATTCTGTGAGCAACACATAAGGTTTTAAATTGAATTATTTTCTCCACAGGCAACCAATGCAGCTTGGGAAGGATGTGTGCGACCGATCCAGATCTCGGGAGTGCCACTAGCATACGTGCTGCGGCATTCTGAGCTCTCTGTAAACGCATGATACAGGATTTATTCGCCCCAAGATACAATCCATTCCCATAGTACAGTCTCGATAGTATAGTCGCCTGGATGATGGTCTGACGATCTCTAGGGGGAAAAAAGCCCAGTACTGGCTTCAAACCACGCAGTAGGCCAAAACACGACCCAGCCACGGCCTTGGCTTGTAAGTCAAAAGTCAGACCGCTATCGATCCAGAAACCCAAGTTTTTGACCGCTTCTTTGGGCACCGGGGCTGGCTTAAGGTTATCAGGCCAGCAATGATCAGACCATAGGTCCCGATCTTTTCCAAATACTAACACCTCAGATTTACTGGCGTTAAGTTGGAGATAATTGCTGGCCATCCAGTCTGCCACCTCAGCAAGATCTTCCCTGAATCTACTTAGATTAGCGGTGTTCTTTTTGGAGTAGGCAATCACTAGTTGGGTGTCATCAGCGTATGACACTATTGACAGACCCCTCTTCCGAGCCACCTGGGCCAGCGGTTGCATGTAGATATTAAACAAGAGGGGGCTCAGGATAGACCCCTGAGGCACTCCTCGTTGTAAGGCATACCTCCGGGATTGAAATGGTGGCATCCATATCTGAAAGGATCTTCCAGTTAGAAAGGCTCGGCACCAGTCGAGAGCCAGATCCCTCACTCCAATATCAGATAGCCGCCTTAGTAGGATTTCATGGGAGACCGTGTCAAAAGCGGCACTTAGGTCGAGAAGAACTAAGGCCGCCGAGTCCCCTACATCCAGTATCCCTCGGATTTCCTCCGTCACTGTCAACAAGGCAGACTCAGTGCCATGCCGGGCTCTAAAACCGTTTTGCAACGGGTCAAGGATAGCATTTAGTTCAATGAACTCCGTCAGAATAGTCTGGACATGTAGTTCTACCATTTTCGCTAACAAAGGAAGGTGCGAAATTGGACGATAGTTACCCGGATCGACTGGGTCCAGCGACGGTTTTTTCGGCAGAGGGATAACTTTTGCGTGTTTCCATGTTGCAGGTACTATAGCTGACTCTAGAGAGAGATTCATCAGTTCAAGATACACTGGTAGAATAACGTCTCCATGTGCGTTCCAACTGTTTACAATGCTTCTTTGCCTTAGCTAGCGACTCGTTGAACCAAGGTTTAGTTTGGTCCCGTTTTACCCTCGTCAGCTTAGCTGGGATGCAATTGTCCAGACCAGCTGTTACCCAGTCATGGACTAACAAATCCGCTACCTCCAGATCTTGTGGTAGTTGAGGCCTATGGCTCGACCAGTACGCCGACAGCTTACTGCTGTCTAGCTTATGCCATGGTCGTTTAAAGGTGGAGATTGGGCAATGTTCTCTCAGCTGGCCCTGCCATCTTAGTGTAAAGGTCACCAAAAAATGATCTGTCCAGCACTGTGGGGCAGGAGGATCCGTCATTAGCCAGGTAAGATTTGAGAATAGAGGATCCAGTAGGTGTCCAGCATCATGTGTGTGCTCTTGAACCCACTGAACCAATTGGAGTGCTTCTAGATCGGCCAAAAAGCTCGAAATTTCGGTCTTTTCAACAGCATCACAGTGGAGATTCAAGTCTCCAATAATGCTGAAATTTGCCGCTTGGCAGGCATACAGCGCGGTCTTATTTACCAAATCCTCCCGGAAAGCCCCCGAAGGTCCGGGCGGGCGGTAAATAAGAAAGCCGGAAATGGTGAGGTTGGGATTCATCCTGATTTTAAACAGAGTGCTTTCGCAATCCACCACATTCTCTCTATTGAGAGCACAGGAATAGATATTCTTAGTGATGATTGCAATACCGCCTCCTCGTTTCCCCAATCTGTTTAGGTTCTGCATGTTAAAACCTGGGGGGAGAGCCAACCAGGATTCCGTAGTGGAGTCTTGAGTGAGCCAGGTTTCGGTTAGGAAGAGGACGTCGGGGGATTCATCTACCAGGAGATCAAAAACTTCAGCATGATGTTTTAATAATGACCTACAGTTTATACTCATGAACTTAAAATCCGTGTAACCAAGGGGGTCAGGTTCTTGAGGCACCCCCGGCAGTAGGTAAGCACAACCACTACATTTGAGAGGACCAGCAAGGGGATTATATGTGTAAGAAGAACATTTAAGCTGTAAACTCAACAGCTCATCTCGTGAGTAACTACGGGGTATAACAGGGGACAGGACAAGGGGCCTGGCATCTGGCGGCGGTCTGGCGCAGACGGGCGCAGACGGGCTTGCCTTTGGCGCGCCTTCGACGCGCCGCCGGCGCGCCCGCTGCACGCGTCCGCTGCGCGGTCGCGTCAGTGCCCCCTGAAATAGCATTCCCTCCCGGGCCACTAGAGCGTTGCCTGCTGTTTCCCCCAAAATGGCGGATGCAATTTCACCTCCCGGTTCCTCCAGGCAGCTTCTATCCTGCCAGCACCCCAGCGCCAGCGGAAGCAGCCCCTCGGCACCTCAGGACAGATCACGGGGAGATTTACCGGTAAAAAGAATGCAACATTTAAAATGCTTTTGGAATTATTCCTTAGATGTGACACGAGTAATAAAACTTTCAGCAGTAGTTTACGGCGCAATTTTAAAATACAGCTCGAAATACACAAGTCTTTCAGTGTAGCACGTTCCAGGCAGACACACTACCTGACTCCCGGCTCACACCTCAGGAGTCTCTAACTGCGCGGTCGCGTCAGTGCCCCCTGAAATAGCATTCCCTCCCGGGCCACTAGAGCGTTGCCTGCTGTTTCCCCCAAAATGGCGGATGCAATTCCACCTCCTGGTTCCTCCGGGCAGCTTCTATCCTGCCAGCACCCCAGCGCCAGCGGAAGCAGCCCCTCGGCACCTCAGGACAGATCACGGGGAGATTTACCGGTAAAAAGAATGCAACATTTAAAATGCTTTTGGAATTATTCCTTAGATGTGACACGAGTAATAAAACTTTCAGCAGTAGTTTACGACGCAATTTTAAAATACAGCTCGAAATACACAAGTCTTTCAGTGTAGCACGTTCCAGGCAGACACACTACCTGACTCCCGGCTCACACCTCAGGAGTCTCTCGAAGAAGATCAAAAGAAGATAAGGAAGCTGAGGCAGCTGTTGCGCTATACAAGTTGGGTTAACATAACATAACATAACATGGTATGTTGTGCCAAATTTATTAAATGATTGATTTTTGGATTTTTATATCTCAAGAGAGATATAAAAATCCAAAAATCAATCATTTAATAAATTTGGCACAACATACCATGTTATGTTATGTTATGTTAACCCAACTTGTATAGCGCAACAGCTGCCTCAGCGAAGAGGCGTCCCGGTCGCTGCCAGCAACAAGACATAGAGGCTAAGGCCTAAGCCGGGGGGAAGAGATAGGTTTAGATATCCTTCCGAAACATCAGATAGTTGTCCAGACAGCGTATCTGGGAGGAAATGGAGTTCCAAAGTTTAGCCGCTAAGCTGCAAAACGACCGTCCCTCGGCACGTGCACGTTTCACCCGAGGAACGGTAACCAGGCATTGTCCCAAGAAACGCAGAGGGCGCAAGGGTGTATAAGGCACTAAAAGATTGGCCAAAATACCCGGGGAAGAGGTCTTCAGAATTTTAAAGGTCAGGCAGAGGGCCTTGAATTTGATACGCTTGGCCATAGGTAGCCAATGTAACCGTCGAATGGCACCGGTTGTCGGGCAGCTTCTAGGGAGCCCAAGCATGGCTCTGGCTGCCGCATTTTGGACCCTTTGCAGACGCATGACCTCAGCCTTATTTACCCCCAGGTACAGTGAACTGGAGTAGTCCAACCTTGACAGGATAGCCACTTAGACAATCATTTGTCGGGTGGACAGATCAAAGTACCCCAACACCTGAAATGATCTCTCAGAGAGGAAGGATATAAACCACTCTAGAGCTGATCCGGTGATACCGGCCTCCTCCACACGATGTAGTAGGATCTGGTGGGAGATTGTATCGAACGCGGCACTAAGATCTAACAGTATCAGTGTCGCGTTGTTCCCAGCATCCAGAACGGTCTGCAGATGTTCGGTCACAGCAAGTAGAGCTGTCTCGGTGCTCTGACCCGGGCAGAAACCGTTCTGTGAGAGATCCAGGATACCGTGGTTGTCCAAAAATGACGTTAGAATGGAATTAATATGTGCCTCTGCAATCTTAGCCGCCCAAGGTAAAAGAGTAATCGGACGGAAGTTTTCCATTTTGGCTGGATCCAGTGTAGGTTTTTTAAGAAGGGGGACCACCATTGCCTGTTTCCACAGCCTAGGGACCACAGCAGTGGAGAACGAGGTATTAATCACCTGGCACAAAGTTGCCAAGAGCACAGGCAGCGAGTTCATGAACATCGATTCCATTTCACTACTGATTTTACATGTGTCCGGAAAAAGAGGACAGCATCTTGTGTCTAGTACAGTCATCTTGGTTTTTCATATTAACATTTTATATTCATGTGTTTTTCATAGCGATCCCCTCCACAATCCTCACAATCTGAATTGGGCATACAGCATATTGACGCCTAATAATAAAAATACAAAATTCTTGTACGCCTGTATAGGATTTTATCCTAATTCGAAATAACAAGTCATTTCTGCACGCAGTTAATGTCTACACATCCGGAATTCCAGACTGTATCCATCCCCATTGAAAAACGAAAACGAAAAATATCCATCCCGAAATAAGCCTGGTCCATGTAAGTAAGAAAAGAAAAGACAAAGAGAGTTGGGCCAGGCGGCCAAGTAAGGAACCACAATAATAATCCATCCTTGACATTTCCCCTCAAATGTTGCAAACTTTACACATTTCAACAACATTCTTTCAAAATATTATCTGTTCACTACGCCCGCACCCCAAAGGTCACCATAATTAGAAACATCCTTTCCACTCTATTTGCTGCTGCTCCACCTCAGTCCTTCACCCCCAGCAGCCACACTCCACCACTCTCTCAGGCTCACATTGTACTACACCCCTTGCATTCTGTGCCCCATTCACCCCTGCCAGATCTCAAGCTGACAGAGCTTTAGCTATTTGCTATAAAGTACTTTTCTGCCTAAGGTAAATTGTCAGTTATTCCCTTCGATCTGGCCTCTATCCATTTTGATTAAAATCATTTGTGATTTTCCTTTACTTATATTGCCCCATTATCTTGCTGCAGTCACCAATCACAGTATTTTAATTTGAGTAATTAGATACTACTGCTTTCCAAAATATGTGAGAGAAGGAATTGGCCGATATATTTCCAGATAATTTTGCATTTAGAAGAATATGGAGATAACTCACACAAAGGCGAGGAGTCCACAAGTTAATAGATAGTAGAAATAGTACGACTACTTGTATATAGTGTGTATTTTTGATTTAACTGCTACCTACCGACTGATTGCTAGTTTCTGGCTATTCACTACCCTATCTCTTTCGTGAAAATTATTTGTTGATATTAAGAACGCAAAATGAACACTATCAAATTAGTATGTATGTGTTCCTCTTCTGTGTTTATTCTTGCATGTAAATAAAAAGTGCCATCTTTAAACCAACGTCGGGTTGTATTTGTTCCTCTTCTGTGTTTATTCTTGTATATAAATAAAAAGTGCCATCTTTAAACCAACGTCGGGTTGTATTTGTTCCTATTCTGTGTTTATTCTTGTATATAAATAAAAAGTGCCATCTTTAAACCAACGTCGGGTATGGTGCACAAAGGGGGTTTGTCGCAGTAGAATACCATTACATCTCTGTGGCCACTCCTTCCTTGGCGCAATCATGGACGCACAAATGCTGCCCATTAAAATTGGGTGCACACACCGAGGTTATTAACACCCACTTCCTGATTAGCATTACAAAATGTCGCCTCTCACTCAGTGAACTAGAGACATAATATTGCAAGACGGGCAGAATGTAAAACTGATATCAGAGAGAGGGTGCAGCTTCCTGAGGGGCGTCTTCCTGTTCTCCCAATGCTGGGGAATTCTTACCACCTCTTTCATACAAGTGAAGGCCATGCAGTGCCTTGCAGCAACGATTTCCCTTGAATAGCAATCTTTCAGAATTTTGCAGTGTGTATTTTGCAATGTTCAATGCTTTTTTGTGTGAATTGCAGTGACATTTTCCAATTACAAATTGATTTCACGTGTTTAGCTCTATAATGAAAATATGCATGGAGAAGAGCTTGGACGCCATGTTATAACCTGTTCATTTACCTTACAGCCATCAACGGTTACATGCACGAGGCCATTCAGACCTTAGGATTCTGCCACGATGAGGTCATTCGCTGGCACATAACCACTATGGGTGCTCAGGGTGACATACTAGCAATAGACATTGCTGGCCACTCCTTTAAGTATAAAGGAAGGAACGAAGACATTCTAAACATCTTTCCAATGGATTCAGAAAGTGTTACTGTAGAAATGGACAATCTTGGTAAGTAGTTGGACTTTTATGTTGAACATGCTCTCGCCCTTCGCCCACTCACCAACAAGCATGCTCATAGTATGATAGAATTTGCACCACTGCATAAATGGAGCAAAAACCTTTGCACTGTTTGTTGTTTATCAGTGTGACTGAAGTGTATTGGATCAGTGGTGGTGGGCAGTATCCGGCAAGGACTGAAATGGGAGTAATAAGTATAAGGGAATAGAGGAGGTAAGGGTAGATGCATAATAAAATGGATAATTGCAGGAGAGGAATGTGAATTGTTAATCCTTCCCTGGCAAAGGCACACAAAGGAGGAAAATCAAATGATAGTAGCAAACCGAAAACCAAAGACAGTGCATCAGAAAGAGATTTTAAATAAGAGAAATTTGTTTGAAAGGACTAGCCTCATATTGAGGCGGTGTTAGTAAATAGAGGGAAGTACAAGGTCATAATGAGAGGGCATGACGAAGTATGGAAGTGGAGACAAATGAGAACGGGAACGGTATTGGCGCATGAGAAGGAGGGATATGAAAATAGTAGGAGACGTTCTACTGCATCACAAGGAGGAGCCTTGGCACACTAGGATATGAGAAGTTTTGTAATCATGGAAGTAAGAGAATGGTGGTGAGTGGTAGCAAATGTCTGTAACTACCGAAAGGGTTTTGGAGATGGGCTAGGGACAGCCAGGAACACAGAAATTCCTCATTTGTAACTGATCAGCAGATAGAGTAAAGCGATCGGCCTGAGGAGTCTCCCTACCTCACATTACAATTGTTTAATTTAAAATGAACAGTATAAAGATACGGAAGTGCCTAGTGACACCGCACCCATATGTTGCAATTTTACAAGCAATACAGATAATTCCAATGGGATAAGAAATGCTCAATGAGGACCAATCAGGGATGTTTGTGCACACTTTCATACTGAAAAGGGAACAGTAAGGGAGTGGCTCACTCGGTCAAGAAAGTGTTGACATGGTGATTCTCAAAATCCATGGTCAAAGAGGGTTAATATTAATTTTGGTTCTCCCTTTTCAGAACTTCAAGGTGGCAATAGGTTCCAAAAGTAATGAAGTGCTCTCACCACACTCTGAAACTATGGTATAGGGAGAGCCCAAGTCGGTTACCATTTTAACAGTCATACCTTAAATCACCATGCACTCTAGTGATTTATTTCCACCCTATTTTCATTAATTCACACGTAAGACCACATTTTTCTCATCATATCATGGAAAGAATTCGCCAAAGCACACTTTATACCAAGTTTTTCCTGCTATCTTTTGCACATGATGCAAATTGTGTTGCACTTTAATAGCAGAACATTTATTGTTACTACATGATAGTAATTTCCACAATAGTAGCACTTCACCCCACCGTCCTTTTAAATGTTACTGTTCTGGTAATTTCCCTTCCTCCTTACCCCTACCTCACTCATCTTTCATTCAGTTGTTTGTCTTATTTTCTCTCATATTGTTGGGGGCTCCTGAAGTGCAAGTTCACTCTTCACCTTTCTTAGACAACTCACTATTAGTATCGGTTAGTAAAAAGGTCTCTAGTTGGCAGAGGTAGGCACATTTGTCCAAATAGGATCTATTGCTTCTAGTCAGGATAAGGGGGATACACACTTTAGATAAACCCTGCTCACCCCCTTGGTAGTTTAACATGAGCAGACAGACTTATCCCAAAGGCAATAGGTAAAGTATTTGTACTTAAAACACACAGTAATAGAGTGATAACACCACAAATAGACACCCCATCAGTTTAGAAAAATAAAGTATCTTTATCTAAACTCAACAAGACCAAAACAACAGAAATCCAACATACAGGTAGTAAAATAGCACTTCAAAAATATATTTTCAAGAATAAAGCTTGTAGAAAACAAATAGCTCCACCTGGGACTATTTGGACGTCATGACAGCAATAAATCCAAAGTGCAGCGCCAACCGCGAGGTACAACGCATCCGGCACGGAGTCACATGGACCCCCAAACAAACAGTCCCTTGGAAATGAAGTCTATGACGATGCACGGCTTCGTGAAGATGAGGCGTCGGTGCCGAGGTCGATGCCGGCTCCCTGGCTGCCACGGGGGAGGCGAAACATCGTGTCCACAAGGAGGCGATTTGTCGAATCCAGGACTGGGGAAGTCAGTTGCATCGGCAGTGAGGCGTTGGTTACAGTGATGGTGCAAAGTCGACGAGTTCGTGGAGTCACCCTCGGTGGTTATCGACACCGCGATAACAGGATGCAGGCGCTGACTGGGTCGGTGCGAGCACTTGTGTCGGGAAATGCCGATAACTGTAGACTTTGGCAGGCGTCAAAGGGCGTCGGAGCTGTGGTGCAGGCCGGGCGGTGCATTGTTCACTTCACGAGTGGTGCCCCTGGCCTCGGTGCATGTCGTGGCATCACGACGGTGTTGCTGACGGTGTCGGAGACAGGTTTTCTTGCTTCTCTTTGTTTTCTTACAGCTCCAACAGCAGGAACAACCTCCAGAGTCCCAACATTGAAATTGGCAACTCCTGGCAGGCCAGTACTCTCAGCAATAGAGTTCAGGGGAGCTGGGGGTGAAGTATGTCCCTGAGACTTCAGAACAGTAGGCCAGCACACACAGGCCCTTGGAGATTCTTCTTCGAGCAGGTTCACAGCAAAGTTCCAGTCTTTGCCCTTTCCTTGGTTGAAACAGCAACTGCAGGCCAACCCCACACAGCTCACAGCAAAGGGGTAGTACTCCACCTCACAGCTCTTCAGCTCTTCTCCTTGGCAAAGGTTCCTCTTGAGTCGAGAAGTGATCTGAAGTTCTGTGGTTTAAGGTCTTCTACTTATTCCCCATTTTGTCTTTGTTCTCTTTGTGCAAGGGTCTCTGAGCCCAGTCCAAACCAGTTCTGTGCTCACTGGTTCAGTATGACTACAGGGGGTGGAGACAGCATTGTGCAAGGGAGACAGGCCCTATTCAGGTGCAAGGAAAACTCTTCCCACTATTCTAAATGCAGCAAAGGTCTATTTAGCTCAGCTCTGAGTCATCCAGGAAGGGCCAGACATACCTCAACGCCCCAGTGGCTGTCTACAGTGAATGCACATCCCCAGCCCCTGCCACTCCAAAACCAGACAGTCAATCCACAAACAAGTAGAGGCACACAGAATGGTTAAACAAGAAAATGCCCACTTTCTAAAAGTGACATTTCCCAACACACAATGTAAAAACCTTTACTGACAGATGTGTTATTAAAATCTGAGTTCAGAGAGCCTAAACTTTATTTTTCGATCTTGTCCCAATGAGAAGTTATACTAATAAGTTGTTACAAAGTATCTCCCATTCTATCCTATGGGACAGATAGCCTTTCAATAGTGGAAAAACGAAATTGGCAGTATTTCACTATCAGGACATGTCACACACAGACACCAGTACATGTCCTGCCCTTTATATGCACTGCACCCTGCCCATGGGGGTGCCTTAAATGTAAGAAAAGGGAAGGTAAGGGCCTGGCAAGTGAGTACACTTGCCAGGTCAACTAAATTGTTTAAAACTACCACAGACACTGCAGTGGCAGGCCTGAGATACCTTTTCAGGTCTACTCATGTGGGTGGCACAATCAGTGCTGCAGGCCCACTAGTAGCATTTGATTTACAGGCTCTAGCACAATCAGTGTACTTCACTAGGGACTTACCAGTAAACCAAATATGCCAATCAGGGAGAACCAATTGTAATACCAATTTACACAGGGAGCACTTGCACTTTGACACTGATCAGCAGTGACAAAGTGCCCAAAGCATCTAAGTCAGCAAAAACTAAATCCGTCACAGCATCAAAAATACAGGATGTAGAGGCAAAAAGTCAGGGGAAACCACGCCATATATGCGAAGTCTAATATTATTCATCACTGTTTCGCCTCAGATGAAATCCCCCTAAAATAACTCAAAAGTGTATTTCACCATCAGAATTTCAAAATTAGTCACATATGCATCTATATTTTCCGATATTCTTTATTTCTTGATAACAAAATGGATATTAGAATATTTTTAAGCAAATCTTTGGCTCATAGTATGCCACGATTACTGCTAAAGCCTCAACATAGTCATTAAATTCAACATTCATTGTGAGAGGAGGCGACCCTACTGAACTACTTGGACATATTCTGCAGCCTAGGTCTAATGATAGCAAGACAAAATATGGCTGTGTGGAGCAAACCCTCCAAGGCAGGTAGGAATCTGGAAAAAGGATATTAACTGATGCACATTAGTGGGGAAATATGTCTATGAAAGGATGTAATGTCCTACAAATGGGAAAATATGGCAACGGTGGAAGATGTATAGAGGTATACCATGAGACCACTTGTCTCAGAATTGGAGTACCAAGATAAGCTGTACAAAAATTGACTGTATATGTAAAGGCGTTCATAATTGTGTTGATAAATGTACAATGTTATTCTTCCCATTAGTGTGGTAAATGCACAACTTGGCTGTGTAGTGAAATTGTTTGATCTATGTAATTCAATAAAAAGATGTTCTAATAAAATCAGCATTTACACTCACATTTCAGTGACTGACTTTACATTCTTTATGCCGGAAGGTGAAAGGAAGCAGTAGCAAGCCTTTTTCTGTGGAGTAAAACTGCCATCTTCAACTGCCACAATATAATTCTAAATATTCTCCTTCTATTTTCTCCAAACCAGAGGTTTTTTCTCTCGTCACCAGCGTGAGTGATTGCAGAAGAGTCAAACTTTGCTCCTTCATGTCTAGTTTTTAAAAAAAAATAGTTCTTTATTTGGTTTTTAACATGAAAAATATACATTTCATTAGGATTCCAGATGAATAATAAAGCATAATTCATACTTAATAATCAAATACTCTATAAAATCTAGCAGTAACACACACATGGTACTTTCCATGCAAACTGCACCAGCAGCATTCATGTATCACCAACATCATAATTTTTCATGATTATGGAACTACATTAAAACATTACCTACTAAGAACTATAGAACACTATTGGACCTGGCCCTCTCTGTAGCGTGATCTCCAAACTTTTTTTCCTACACCCCTCTTGTTTTCTGAATTCGGTTTTGTTGGTGTTAGGACTGCTAAACAGTGCTAAAGTGCTTGTGCTCTCTCCCTAAAACATGGTAAAATTGGCTTACACCCAATTAACACATTTAGTTTACTTAAACGTACCTAGTACAGTAGTAAAAGCATGTATCCAGGGCCTGTAAATTAAATACTACTAGTGGGCCTGCAGCACCTATTGTGCCACCCACGTAAGTAGCCTTTAAAACATGTCTCAGGCCTGCCATTGCAGCTTGTAGTGCAGTTTTAAAACTGCCAATTCAACCTGGCAACATAAACCTTTTGGCAGGCCTAAACGTCCCTTTTTAATATATATAAGTTACCGCCCAAGGAAGGCCCTAAACAGCCCATAGGGCAGTGCGCATTTTGTAAAAAAAGTTGGACCTGTACTTTTCATTTTTATATGTCCTGGTTGTGAAAAACTCCCAAATTGGTTTTTCACTACAGTTTGGCCTACCTCTAACATAGGATGATATTGGGTACCTTATTACATTGAATATGTTCTAACTTTTGAGTGGGAAGAGGGAGAAAGGTCATTCTTAGTCTAAAACAAAATGTAATTTAAAATTCTCTTTAATGGCGAAGTCAGGTTTTAAGTTACAATTCTGAAAATGCTACTTGTAAAAAGATGGCATTTTCTTGTCCTAACCATTTGGTGCCTACAGCCTGTGTCCTGGGCCATATGACTGTGAATATAGTGTCAGTTGGCCTTTGTGTATTCCTCCCAGGCAGTGAAGCAGAGGTGGGCTATGTGTTGGCAGAATGGACCATACTACCAGGATGAAGGATGAAGCTGCTCCCTGCCCCACCTACATTTCAAAAGGCTCCCTCCAACACAGTCACTGAAAACTTGACACTAGCTTTTCATCACCCTAGACCTCTTGGAACCTGGGCAGGGGAAAGAAGGACATTTCCAGAACCAGATATGGGGGAAAGTCTAGGGGCCCGATTCACAGAACTAACTTAAGACAAAATCTTAAACTTACTACCATTTTCGTATTCACAGAAGGCACTTACTCATTTTCGTATTCACAGAAGACACTTACTCACTTCGGTATTCACAGAAGTTAGGAGTCCTAACTTTAGGACTCCTAAATGCCTTCTGTGAATACCGAAAGTCTTAAAATTAGGATTTGTCTCAGTTTAGGAGTCCTAAAGTTAGGACTCCTAACTTTACTACTACTAAACTGAGAAAAATCCTAATTTTAAGGCTTTCGGTATTCACAGAAGGCATTTAGGAGTCCTAAAGTTAGGAGTCCTAACTTTACTACTACTAAATTGAGATAAATCCTAATTTTAAGACTTTCAGTATTCACAGAAGGCATTTAGGAGTCCTAAAGTTAGGAGTCCTAACTATACTACTACTAAACTGAGAAAAATCCTAATTTTAAGACTTTCGGTATTCACAGAAGGCATTTAAGAGTCCTAAAGTTAGGACTCCTAACTTCTGTGAATACGGAAATGAGTAAGTGCCTTCTGTGAATACCAAAATGAGTAAGTGCCTTCTGTGAACACCAAAATGGTAGTAAGTTTAGGATTTTGTCTTAAGTTAGTTCTGTGAATCGGGCCCTAGAAGTTTCTCCCACTTCAAAGACTGGTGTCAGGTATATGTTAGACCCTCGTATCAACTCTTCAGTTCTCTCCTGGACCTATGGAAGACACTGAAAATGACTGCCTTGAATTTCTGAGGACTGCCCTGATGTGTGAGGCCTTCTTTGTACTCCAGAAGACCTCCCTGCTGCTGTCAGAGGACGGTGTTCTTGCTTGAAGCCTGCCTTGTACCCTTGGACGACTGCCTTGCTGCTTGATGCCTGCCTTGCTGTTTGAACCCATGACTACCAGGCTGACCCCAAAGGCCAGTTGGCTGGCCGCTTGCTCTGAGCTTCAGGGATACCAAACGCTCCAATAACCTTTAACCCTGCACCTGGCCCCTGCCAGAGTGAGTCCTGCCCTCCAATTGGTGCCCAGCCAGTCCTGGACCCTTGGAAGTGTTTTCCAAAGGTGCCCAAACAGGAAAACTCCTGAAATTTGGGATGTAAAAAATGTTGCACTATAAAGTGGCCTGAGAACCAACAGCAGACCAAGACCTACCTGCTCACTGATTCACCTGAGGTGCCTTGTCGGTTGATCTTAATTTGCAGGAGATCCCGCTATGTTCTTCTATGCTGCAGCAAATGCTGTTCTTGTGAACCTCTCAGGAAGGGTATCCGGCCTCGTGAAGATTTTTGACTACCAAATAAGTGACAACGTTCGAACGTGGGAATCTTCACTGCCATTTCATCCAGCAGTTGGCTGCCTCGCCTCCCTGAACTTTACCTTCTCAGGCATTTTTCTGCAAAATTCCTGTAAGCCCGGAGGCAAGACAAGACTGGACCCCATCCATTTCTTGTATCCCAACCGCACTCTATTGCGGTCAGCTATAACTTTAGATTTTTGCCCCGGTCTTGCGCGACCAGATGGCCACAGTTGACTGATACTTTTATCTTTTAGATGCCTTTTCTCATTAAAAACTGTATTGGTGGGAGAGATCTGTCTAGTTCATTACTAAACACCATATTGTAGTCCCCACCCCATATCTCCCGTGGGCCTAATAATTAACAAATATGGTGTGATAAAATCTAGGAACTAAACAAGTCTAACATTGGGAGCTGGCACACTGGCTAACCCTTCCAAGTCCCATATAGCAAAGTGCAATGACCTTTGGGATCTATGTATGACTGTAATTTATGAAAGGGGGCTATGGGGGCCACCTACACCAGAGTACCCCTAGTACCCCACTATTTGTCCCCCCATGTCCATCTTAGTGCTTCCAAATCTACCTGTAGAAGGTGAGTCTCATAGAGGCATAATATCTGTGAACCCCAACAATGCTTTAGCAGAAGTCAGCCATCTGTGCACATAATGCATCATATTTTAGGCCGTAACACAAATGACTTCCAGCAAACCCCACACACAACCCAACTTTCTTTTTTGGGGATGCCCATCAGTGACATACGAGATATCTGCATGTATCATTACCCACTGCAGTGCACTCATTCATGATCAGTCTTTCTCCCACCCACAGAACATGGCTTAGAAGCATAACATCTTAACTTCACACCTATTAACTACTGAACAGCAAAAACAGATACAAAATCAAATAAGTGTGCAATGTGTTTTGTACAATTGTGTTCAATCTGTTAGGAATACAAATAGTTATCATCCTGGTTCAGGTCTTTATCCACAGCTCTTTACCTAATGATCCAACTTGTTTCCAATTCTTGTAGGGCCATTGTTCTGTTACCCCCTCTTGGTTTCATTCAGGCAATAGCGTAAAAGCGAATCTTCCGATTTTAACTTGATCTATGCTGGATGTTATAATGTGAGGGGAAGAGGATAGTTGTTATCACAATTTTTGATTGCCCTAACATGTTCTTGTATTCTCTCTTTCAATGAAAGTATACTCCCTTGGATATCAGATTGCTTTGACAAATAATGCAGTAAACTACGTAATTGGTATTGCAGTTTATAAAATGCCTCAAGTAGTATTTTCTTTTTGTATTTTACTGGAAGCTGGTAGTTTTGTCTAATTCATTTCTGACATATGTTACAAAAAACAGAAAACCTGTTGGTGGTGTCAGCCAAGTGGATGCTGTGTTTGTCTGATAGTGTAGCACGCTATGACAGCTCATTCTACCTAATGTTGTACCCCTTGCTGTGCATTATTCACGGTTTCTGTGGCAAGAAAGCCAAAAGAGTGTTATTCAAACACAGTAAATGCCAATGCCTTTGCAGTTTGCCATATATTGATGCACTATGGCTAGTTGATTGTGTTATAAATGTTAATTGTCTCTTCTAATTATTATGCTTGGATCTGCTCGTGAGTATTGCACTGCGCTTTATCTTAATAATTCTCAGTCTTGCCATATTTAGAACATCTTTGGTAGCCTCTTGCCAAAACCCTTTGCTCCAATTTTATCAATTCAATGCCAAAGATTCTATCATCACTGTAAGATTAAACTCAACCGTGTCATTTCACCAAAGTGGATCTGTGACTTAGGATGTGCACTTTTAGCATGCAGTATCGAATTGCATGCAATAGATTTTCTATATATGTTTGATGCAATTTTATCCCCTTCTGCATGGAGTTCCAAATCCAAAAATGTTATACTTGTTCTGTTCAAATTATGAGTAAATTAAATATTAAAGGTATTATTGTTAAAATATTGAATGAAACTTAGAAGAGAATCCTCATTCCCACTCCAAATCAAAATTAAATTATTGATAAATCTGCCCCAGTATAACATGTGCTCTGTCAGATCCAGTGGTCATGTGTACTAAACTCATGTATAGGTTGGCAAAAGAAGGAGAACATTTGGATCCCATTGTCATCCCATGGGATTTGAGGACTAACTGGCCATCATGTAGAAAAATATTGTTCTCCAAAATGATGGAGGTCATGTCCACCAGCATGTTTGTGTGTTCCAATAATTTAGCATATCTGGAGGATAAAAAATGTTGCTAATCCTTAAAAACCCTTGTCTTTGGGGATACTTGTATATAGAAAAAAAACATCTAAGGTTACAAAAGTAAGTCCCTATGACCAAGTAATGTCAACTAGTTTGTTTAGCAAATCCTTCATATCCCATATATATGCTGGAAGGTTTTGTACCAGTGGTTGCAAATAGAGAGCCACGCATTCAGAGATGTGTTCTTTTGGCAAGCCAATACTTGCAATGATTGGCCTGCCTGGGGGAAATAACCTAGGCTTATGTATTTTTGGCACAATATATATACATGGAACATCAGGGTCTGGGTTGAGCAACTATTTGAATTCACAATTTGTGATGAGGCATGAATCTCATACCTTACGTTTTTGTTCTGTAACTATGCTCACCTCTACCAAGGGGTTGCGACTCAATTTTATGTTAGCCTGTTTGTCGCAGAGCTGTTAATTTATTTCCTGTTGATAATCATTCCTGTTCATTATCACTATGTTGCCCCTGATATCCGCCTTCTTCCTGGAGCCTGTGTGAGATACCTTCCTTTTGTCTTAGAAAAGATAGTATTTTGGCTGTCTGGATTTAGAAAACACCCTATCCTCTAACACAGAGGTCTTCAAACTGGGGGGCCAGCTCCGGGGGGGGGGGGCTTAAGTGATTCGGGGGGGGCAGGGTCTGGTCAAGAGCAGTGGTGGCTCTTTCTTTAGGAGCAGTGCGAGAAGGAGAAACATAAAATGGTAAAGCTCCCTCTGGGGCTGACCAAACCAGGCATGCGCACTCTCCATAGCATGCAGCCTACATGGAGAAAATCGCCTCCCCATAGGCGCCCGGCTGGGCACCGTCCACTCCAATCACAACGCTGCCATTGCAGTATTGTGATTGGCTTAGGGAAGGGGAGGGAGGCTCCCTGCTTCCTGTTCCATGGGACCCGGGTAGGAACTGAGACGGTGCGGGACCCAGGGGGTAAGTTTAAAAAAAGAAAATTTAATTAAACCCCCCCCCCGCGAGTGAACGCCCATGCGACCCACACCCGCGAGTCATGCCAGCCGCAACTGGTCAAAGTTGTGGTTTGTTTTAAGTGATAAAAAAATTAGCAACAGTAGGCCACTTTGTAAAGGGTCATCAATGACATATTTGGTTATGTATATCCTGACTGGAAGTATGTGTAAAAAGGGTATCAAAACTTAACTGCAATGTTTAAATATGTTTAGTTATACATATTTAAACATTGCCTATTTAACAGAATAATTGTGAAAACTTGATGGGTGAGGCCCAATGATATGTTTTTTACTCGTGGGGGGGGGAGGGTGTGGCATTAGGATGTTTGAAGACCACTGGTCTTACCTATGGAGGACTGTAATTATTGCTTTGCAAAATGTGTCATTTCCTAGAAGATTGAATGCAGTTGTACCAAGGAGATTGTTTAGGTTACAGAGATATGTTTGCAAGTAATGTGCGAACAATAATTTGTTTGGGGCAAATTATTTTTTAGATCTCTATTAAGAATCTTTATTGAATTGTGTTATATTCAATGGTAACTGTATAGCATGTGAACAAACACTTACATGTACAATGTAGCCAAGGAAGATGTTGCTTTGATAATTAGAAGTGTTACTTATGGTTTAATTTTCATCTTTAGGAGATGACATATATAATTTTGGTGAATAACTTAAGCATCAATTTGTACTAGGTCCTTTACTATCTGGGATTATTTTCTCACACCTGTCACTTTACTTGTTTAACAAATGTTTCTACTTTATTACTATATCACCAGCACAGCTTTGGTCTCCTTTATTTCTGCCTCTGCACCTATCGAACACTTCTTTCCTTCTGCGTATGGATCCTTTCCCATTTGTCACAATACAATTAAGCTAGAGGATGTAGCCTTATGGCTAGAGCTGTCGACCTCGGACCTGGGGAACCGGGTTCGAGGCTCGCCAACGACGTTCAACATCATGTGATTCTGGGCAAATCACGTAATCTCCCCATGCCTAACAAAAATAAATGTGTTTATCTGTAACAAAACTGGTGCTCGTGTAAAGCGCTCTGATACCCGATGCCTCTGGTCTAGTTCGCGCTATATAAAACTCTAAAAAAAGAAATTAAAAAAATCTCCCCACATACTATTTATAGAGGAATCTTTTGTTTAGTTCCCTAGTCTGTTCTACTACGTTCCTGTATTTTCAGATCAATTAATACATTGATAATAGTTTGCAGGGACGCTTACCTTGTTTTTGCATAACTTGTTTTTTTTGATCGTAGGAAGCATATTCTAAAATACATATATTTATGGATTCATTTACAATATTTTCACACAACCTGTATTTTGGCAGATACAGTTTAACCTCTGTGCTTGTTTTGCATATGGCTATGGACGTCGATTCACCAAAACACATCTCAGGAAGTGACATCACATAACCTCACTGTTGACGACATGAAATGAAGTGATGTCATATGACCCTGCCACTCATGACATCACAGGAAGTGGCATCACCAAAATAAAAAATTACAGTATGTGCAAAATTAAACAATGTGTTTAGGAATAATAAAATAAATCATAAGATGATACACCTGTGGTCATAAATTGTCACTCAGTGTCAAATGTAAGATGTTGCAACATCACACACAGACACAGTAGAAACATGAAAATGTGACACGGTCACAGTGGAAACTTGTTACTATTGTGGCTCTGAAGGAAGAACATAAACACACACTGGTGTAAAGCCACCCTGCCAAGTGCCACACTTCTTGGGTTTGCCTAATACCTTTTATTAATTTGCCCACATCATCACAAGGACTGGTGAGTTTCATGCAGTTCTAGCTGTGTAACCAAAACTGAATGTCTTACATGTATTCCACTCTCCCGCCCCAGTGGTGATGCCACGCTTCACTACAGAGTTGTGACACATCAAGGCTGTTCGGACTCAAGCCTTACCTCATTTATTTTTTTTAAACAAACTTTATTAGGTATATAAATCAAGACATTGACATTGTACAAATCTTAAGTCTAGTCTCCCTCCCCCCGATATGATTTAGAATCTTTTGATTAAAGGATCTTTGGCGCATTCCCATGGTACTTCCCTATCTTGTCCTTGAAAAATATTAAACATGGGACCAGGGGTGTAAGCTCTAATACTGAATGGGGCCCATATAAAGCTACATCACTTGCCCTAATATTTCTTAACCTAAATCTAACTTCCCCCTCCCTCCAGGCATGTTACGTCCAATGCCACACTGTACTTATCAATAACTATTAGCAGTGCGTAGTTAGTGGTCTCCAACTCCCAAACAATACAGGCTTGTACAGGCTGCCACTCCAGGTTCACTCTTTGTTTATATGTCTAATGTGGTCGTATGATTGCATCTACGCTTTGCAAAGGGCCTACTCTGTTTCCGGGACTCCCGGTTCGGTGTCGTCATCACTCACAGCGTCCGGGTCTTTCAATAATCCCACCAAGTGTTCCCATGCCCTAGCCGCCTCGAGCGCCCTCTCACTCCCCACTCTCTTTGCTAGTTGTAGTCGAACTATTCCATCACATTCTGCCCACTTGATAAATTCTCTCTTCCAGCGATCTAAGCTCGGGGGCCCACTTGCCTTCCAGTGCGTCGTAATTTCCCTCTTGGCCAACACCAACCCCATATCTATAAACTTGCTGGTGATCTTAGTTTTAGCTGTGTGGGGGAACTAATGAAATGTAAAAGTCCCCAAAAACCAGATCCAGCTCTCTTTCTGTCACCTCCTTCAATAGTGCAATTACCCCATTCCAATAGCTAGCTAGCAGCGGACATCCCCAAATCATGTGGGGGAAGTCTGCCCCCTCTCCTCGACACCATGGGCATTCAAATGAGTCAGTGTTGAAGTATGTTTTGATTTTCGCCGGCGTGAGGTAGGCACAATGCAAGATATAGAAATGAAGCAATTGAAAGCGGGCATTCCTGGTGCTTTTCCACGCTCGCTCTACCACCTCAGCCCAGGCTCTTTCCGGTATCTCGCTTCCCACATCCACTTCCCACTTTCGCTTGAGTACGTCCAAAGGGGACAACTTCTCAAGAGTCATACGCTTGCACAGGCATGTAACCACTTTAAACTTCCCCGCTGCAGTCACTATATATTGACACCCTAATAAAACCCTAGGTTCCACTTGGCCCTCTTTTCAGTGCGCATGAATAGCAGCGGTAAGCGCTGCATGGAGCAAAAAGTCCCCCCATCTTAAATCAAATCACTCCTGTAAATCACAAAAGGGCAGCATGGTTCCATCTTCATATAAATCTCCAATGGTAGTCAACCCCCTCTTTGTGTCAACCATTGTAACTGTGCAGCTAAATAATAGGTTTCGGAGTCAGGTACCACCCAAACCCCCTCCGATCGTGAACGCATCAGCACTTTCAGAGCAAACCTTCGTCTCCCAATACCCCATAAAAACCCCGTGGCCATGGACGTAAGTTGTTTAAATATCCGCGCTGGTATCCAAATCGTCAGGGTTCCGAAATAGTACAGCAGTCGGGGAAGGGTCACCATTTTAAGTAAAGACACCCGCCCAGCAATCGACAATGGCAGCGATCCCCAAAAATCAAAACTGCCCGCCAGGCCTCTTACCGCCCTAACGATGTTACCCTCCAATATATTCGATCTGGAATTATATATCTGGACCCCCAGATAGGTGAGGCACCTGCATTCCCATCGCACTCCCGCTATATCGCTCCTACTTCCGTCTGTGGGGAACAAGCAGGATTTAGCCCAGTTAACTCTAAGGCCAGACAACTCCCCTAGTTCATGCAATACTGCCTTCGCTCCCAGTAATTCCTTCTCTGTGTCTCCTAGGAACATAAGCAGGTCGTCCGCATATAGGGCTATATGATGAATTTGACCCTGTACCTGCAGACCCCAAAAGTACCTCCCCGTTCTAACTTTCGCCGCCAAAGGTTCCATGGCCAATGCGAATAGAAGTGGGGATAGCGGCCATCCCTGTCTCGTGCCCCGGGTCACCTCGCAAGCCTCGGATATCACCCCTCCCGTCCGGACTTGCGCTGTAGAGGACTTATAAAGTAAAGCTGTCCATGCTATAAAGTCTTCCCCCAGTCCAAACCGGGCCATGACATGGAAGAGGTAAGGCCATTCCAAACTGTCAAAAGCCTTTTCTATATCAACAACAAATATCGCAGCAGTGGCTTTGGGGTAAGTATCCGCCTCAAGTATTCGCAGGAATCGCCGAACGTTTAAGTAGGAATAAAGCCAGACTGGTCGCGATGGATTATGGTAGACATGTAGGGAACCAGACGGGTGTCTAGGATGTGGCTTAATATCTTATAGTCCGTGTTAAGCATGGTTAGCGGACGGTATGCCATTCTGTCCCATGCCGACTTACCAGGTTTCAGGAGCGGAATTATAACCACCTCTCTTGTGGACACAGGGAGGTGGCTCAGGTGTCTTGCCCTATTGTACAAATTCACTAACAGCGACGCTAACTGCTCAGAGTAAGTAACATGAAACTCAATCGGGAGCCCGTCTGTTCCCGGCGTTATGTTCCACGCCATATGTTTAATAGCCGCCCGCACTTCTCGTAGTTCAATATCCCCACCGAGCGCCTTGGCTTGGTCGCCCTCCAGCTGCGGGAGCTGGAGCTCGCACGTGAAACCCTCTAAATCGTCCCCGGTCTTGAGTGTCTTGCTCCTATATTATTCCTTATAATAGTCATACAACAGCTCGTTTATACCTTCCTGAGTGAAGCAAGCGTCTTCCCGGGCGCCACGGATCTCCAAGATCGGCGAGCCCCTGCGCGATGGGTTAGCCAGCCAGGCCAGCCAGGCCAGCAAGGCCCCCGACTTATCCCCCTCAACATGAGTGTGTGTAATATAAGCCTTGTGATCAAATCATCTGAGGCACTCCACCTGCCCTGCCACTGCCTCTCTTGCCTCTTCCAAGTCCCGCTGTCTGTCAGGTCTGTCCGGGCGAACCTTCTTGACATCACGTACGCGTTTTCAGCCTCTTCTACCTCCTCCAATAGCACTCTGCGCACTCCCACCATCTCAGCTATGCAGCGCCCCTAAAGCACCGCATTAAAGGCGTCCCATTCCACAATCGTCGTGGAGGCAGTCCCCTCGTTATTATCGAAATATTGGGTGATGGACGTACCCACCGCATCCCTAAACACTTAGTCCTCCAATGCCTCTGGGTGGAGCCGCCAGGTAGGTATCCGGGCCCGGGTTCACGACCAGTGCATCCGGAGCAATACAGGATTATGATCCGACAGCGTTCTTGCAAGATGCATTTACTACATTGCACACCGGCATGTACGTCCGGAGTACATAACAATGCGTCCAGGCGTACATGAAGGTCGTGCAGCGCTGAGAAATAGGAATAATCCCGGTCATCTGGATGTTGGGTCTTCCAGGTATCCACCAGGCCCCATCGAGCCTGCCAATTTTGCGTGGCTTCCGCAACCTTATGAGTGGGAGCATTAGGGAGCGGGAGGTGGGAGCGGTCCAAAGTCACATCAGTTATGCAATTAAAATCCCCTCCGAGTAACACCGACCCGGTAAGATCAGATGACAACTTCATTGACAGCTGCGCAAAAAAAGCTGGCTGCTCCGTGTTGGGAGCATATATACTGCCCAGGGCAATGTCACGCCGATCCAGTTTCCCAAGGACCACTACAAACCTGCCCTCTGGATCAATAAACTTTTCCC
The DNA here is from genome assembly GCF_964204655.1 of Triturus cristatus. NCBI lineage: Eukaryota > Metazoa > Chordata > Amphibia > Caudata > Salamandridae > Triturus > Triturus cristatus. Next base: position 1,268,444,649 of record NC_140591.1, read on the forward strand.
TGCACTGGAAAGGCACCCCCGCTCATACCCAAACCAACACTCTCCGGGCAAAGGCAGAATAGGCTGTATAGTACAATTGACCCCGCCAGCGACGCTGTAACGCTGCCCCCTCCTGCGCCTGCAAATGAGTTTCCTGTAGCAACGCGATATGAACTCCCCTCCGCACTAAATACGCATGGAGTTTTTGTCGACGCCACATAGAGTGCATGCCCCTCACATTCCACGATAAACACTTCAGATCATTGGTAGAACCCATCCCAACTGCATCCGGAAAGCAACCCTGTGATCTAGGGTAGTGACATGCCTGGCCCTATTAACCCCTAATACTAAAAAAAAAACTCAAGCCTTACCTCATGTCCTATTTATGGCAGGATTCAATTCATTTAGTCTGATGCTTAACTCTAATTGGACAGTAACCATTCAGTCGTAGTTCCTCCTTCTGGCAATGAATAAGTGATAATTGTTTCACAATGGCCCATCCCCACAAGTGTAGTGCTTTTTATCAACCACTAAGGGAGGGGACAATCATTACAAAAAATAACTATGGAAGAGTGGAGTGTCTCCCTTATTACCAAGGAGATAGTTTGCTTTCTGAGAAGTACGGCCAGTGGATTGGAGTGGAGTGGAGTTGACAAATGGCACTGCCAGACGACTATACATAAGGGCCCTGCAAAGTAAGAAAAGTTTATGTGGGGGGTAGGTGGGACCTCTGATTGACTAGCAACTAATAGCCTCAACCCACCAATTATTTTTATTTTTTTGTGGAGTTTTATATAGCGTGAACTAGACCCGAAGGTAGCAGAGCGCTTAACATGAGCACCAGTTACGTTATAGACGGATACATTTATTTTTGTTAGGCACAGGAAGATTACGTGATTTGCCCAGAATCACAGAATGTTGAGTGTCCCTGCCGAAACTCGAACCTGGTTCCCCAGCTCCGAAATTGACCGCCCTAGCCGTCAGGCCACATTCTCTCTCTCTCCACCTCAAATTCACCATATCTCACACATCACTCAATCAGGATTCACAAAAAGGCTCTGCACCGAAACAGCACTCATCAATGACACCGACGACATTCGAATCATCCTGTACAGAGGAGAAACAGTGGCCCTCATCCTGTTTGACCTCTCCGCAATCTTCTACACTGTCTCCCACAAGGCCTTCATCAAAAGACGCCACGAGATTAGCATACAAGGATACGCTCTCAAATGGATCTGCTCCTTCCTCACAGGAAGAACCCAAAGAGTCAGGTTGCCACCCTTCACATCAGAGACCAAGAACCGATATGCAGAGTTCCACATGGATCATCCTTCAGCTCCACCCTTTTCAACATATGCATGACACTGCTCTCCAACATCATCTGATTACAAGACATCACCATCACCTTCTTGCTAATGACACCTAACTCATCTTCTGCCTGATGGACAACACAGCAATCTTTAGAACCAACTTCAGCAACTAGATGACAATGGTAGAAGACTGGATGTGAACCAACTGCACAACTTTGAAAAGACAGAAGTACTGGTCTTTGGCAACAAGACCTCCCCATGGGACTCCATCTGGTGGCTGCTAGAGCTAGGCCCAACAGCCACACCCATCCTAGATGGCCAGCTTAATATGACGGTTTAAGTCAGTGCAGTGTGCACCTGATGCTTCTACATCCTACACATACTGCAAAAGATCTTCAAATGGTTGCCTCAGAACACCAGATGGACTCACGTAAGCGCTCATTACTCCATACCATCCAGAACACCACCACAAGACTCATACTCAACCTCCTATGCCGTACCAACATCAAAACACACCTCAGGTAACTTCACTGGCTCCCCATGCACAAGCGTAGCCAATTGATACTTCTCACACACACATACAAAGTCTTACAAAACATAGGATCAGAATACTTGAACAGCGGTATACACTTTCACTAACCCACCAGACACCTACGCTCTACCTCACTTTCACTCACACACATTCCCTGTGTCTGCAAAAGCAAAACCAAAACCAGAGGTTGCTCATTCTCCTACATCGCACCGACGGCATATAACAACCTCCCTCAACACATTAGAGCCTCCTCTTCACTTCTTGAGTTCCACAAGAAGCTGAAGACCTGGCTCATTGTATAAGCATCTTAGGGACCTTACACATGCCCAAGCACCTGGATTACATAAGATAACTGTAACTTCTGGCCTGGCCCCATTACTAGCAGTGTGTTGCTCTCCAACACATGTAATTTGCTGTTTGGGGCTCTCACAGACTTCCTAAGGCATCTAGCCTGGCAGTAACTGGAAATCCATGAACGGAAGTGCAAACTGACTATGATTCACAGTACTGACAGAGTGTTCTGCAATGGCTGACTCTAAAACCTGACAAGTAGGCTCCATTGACCCCTAGTTGGCTGTTGATCCATCGACCCACACTGATCCAGCAACGTTAACCAGCAAAGACAGCAGGGCGTGTCACCAAACATTTGACAGTGATTTGGCACACTATCTGAGTGCAAAAGTGAAGCGACACCATTAGACTGTTGTCTACTACTTAGCCACCATTCCAGAGAAATAGCTCCTTTAACACCACTTATGAATAATTAAGCCTATCACTGTCTGCAGCCTGGTCTGCTAACCAGTTATAACAACATCTACAGTGCGCTAAGAATTAGACAATGTTAACAGCCCTCTAAATCACTTTAAAGTTTAATGCACTTTTCCTTTTTCCTCTAGAGGTTAGTTACTGAGATGGTGGTTTATGTCAGTGGGGGGGGGGGGGGGGGGGGGGTCCCTGTGCATTGTGCAGGGGCTCGCTCCAGGGCTGCTGGAGATTTCACCAGGTCTGGCAAGGGACATACTCGCGGGGGTATTGCATGCCCCCTGCCAGTAGCTGTGATGGCGCTGAGGCCTACTGTCAGTGAGGTGGTACAGGAGCCTGTCCCGGTCCGCGTGCTATGTGCTGAGCGCAGCGGGCCGGTGTGTGCAGAACAGGCGTTGACTGGTCTGTCGTCAGCTGGCACACTCTGTAGTGCCGCACCGGGGATTGTGATGGGCAGGTGGTGGGGCGTGGCTTGTGCTGAGCAGGGCCTGCTGCTGGATCTTTCCAGCTCGCAGATCCAGGCCCTGTCCCAGGGAAGCACTCTACCTCATGTGAATGCATAGAGGGAGGGGGAAAGAGAGGGAGCAATGCTGAGCTGCAGTCAGGCCGGGTTGTTGGTGCAGGTGGTGGGTGGTGGCCTAGCTGGACCTATGACGATGGGAAGCCAGCAGGCGGGGTCTAGCATTGGTGATGGTAGGTGTGTGGCCAGTGATTTGTCTGGTAGAGTGACTGCACAATTAGCCCAGGTGGAAGGATCCTCCCCAGGTTTTGCGATTTCTGGTACAGGTTATGGGGTGGGGTTAGTCAGGAGGGTTTTGTTGCGCCTAGGGCACGTTTTATGGTTTGGGTGGGAGGGGAGGCTGTTCAGGATGGGGGCCCGGGAAGGTGGGTTTGGTGTGTGACCCACCCTCTGTTAGCAGTGGACAGGCAGGTCAGTTACAGTTTATGGTCAGTCAGGTGGGTCAGGCAGGGATGCCAGCAGAGAAGGTACCCGGTCAACGGGTAGGGTCTAGTGCTGCCTTGCGACCCTGGTCCGAAGTCAGAGCTCGCATCTGTACGGCGAGGGTGGGGTATGCGGTGGAGAGGCAAAGTGTGGAATATATGTCTACCTTGCAGGATTTTGACCCTTTTCAGGATTTGTATGATGTGCAGTTTGGAGATGGAGGTGTGGTTAACAGTGAGGTGCTGGGCACAAGTGCAGATAGTGGAGGAGTGTGTGGAGAGGAAGAAAGGGAGCTAGACTATGGTGAGGTTAAGATGGAAGAGGGAGAGATTGTACATGAGGCGAATGAGAACGCATAGTGGTCAGCACCTCAGGAAGTACGGCGGGGCCAGGGTGACTCTAATAGCAGGAGAAGTGTTGGTGTTTTGCAGCCTGTTATGGCTATGAAAGCAACTAGTGCAGTTTCCAGCCAGACAGAGAAAGGACTGACATCGGGACAGGCGGCTTTGGTGCGGGCCCTGAACTTGAGGCCAAGTATGGGTGTGTGGGGGACATTGCTGAGAAAAGGCTGGAAGTAGGGGTGCAGGTGGTTGGGTTTGCCACGCCAGTGCATGGGGGAAGCAATCTTTTGTCTGTCAAAGGGGAGATATGTGCAATATCAGGGCACAGGCATGGATTGTGGGGGGTTTGAAGGAGGGGGTGATTGTTAGGTCACAGGAGATACAAATGGAGGAAGGGGACAGGGAAGAAAGCCAAGAGAATAAGAAGTAAAGTAAGGATGTGAGAAAGAACAGGCTGTCCTACATGGGTATTGCAACGCCTTTGGGAGCGCATTTAATCTTATCTACGAAAGAACGTATTTGGAAAAGGGAGCATAAGGAGATCTTTAAGCTCCTGCATCGGGAGGTTAGGGTAAAGGAATGTTTTAAAGAAGTGGAGTATGAGCCGTCTCTCAGGCCTAGGATGCCTGTTAATATTGAGAACTGACAGCTTCCTTTCTCATTTATGCAAGCATTATTGTGAGAAGTACCCTAAGAGGTGCGTAGCTTTGTTTAAATAACTCAACGTAGTGCGTAAGGCTCAGGTTACGTTCAAGAATTGGGCGTAGGTGCGTTACGACGAGTAGTTTTGGATGCAACTTTTGGAAGATGCAGATGGGGATAGCTAGATAATGAGCTGTTCCTCCAAACAATGATGCAGGAACGGCCAGCCCTATCAACTTTTATGGTGAGTGACTGATTGGTTATTTACATACCCTTTTATGGGCATCCCACCCAAGGTGGGGTGGTTGTGGCAGGCAGGGGACAGGTGGTGGCTGGGGTGGCATGTTGGTCCTATAACAGAGGAAAGTGTTTTCAAAAATGAAAATTTGCCTACCTCAAGTGAAGGTAAGATTCCATTCTATTAAGAGGTGAGGATTATGCTTTCCTTCTTCACCTTAATCAAATATTTAAGAACACAGCAGCCATTAAAGCCATAAAACTTCTTTTCCCATGAACACTAAGGAAAAAACCCACAAGAGTTTGATAGTCCTTCTTCAGTCTCCATGACCAGGTCCTATGTTACTACCTGCTCTTCCACTTATTTCACACGAATCACGCCAACAGTTTTGTTTGTGAGTCCTGTTTAGACCTATCGTTTTCTGCAAAGGCACATTGCGTCAGTGACCATTCAAGCATAATCTTCTTACAGCATTAGGATCTGTCAGTCATACAAAACTTCAGCAATTAACCTGATAAACCAAGAAACGCAAACTCTATGGCATAGTCTTAACCATGCTAATGATAAATGAAAACAGACTATTTACTCCAATACGGGCGGGTCTGCATCTGACTTGATCACTGGGTGGGATAATCCTCGCCTCCGTGCCCTTAATAGAATTGAAACTTACCTTCACCTGAGCTAGGCACATTTTTATTCTATGGCAGGACTGAAGGCGGGAATTATGCTATTTCAAAGCTTACTTACGGCCAATTGGGCTACATTCACCACTGACTTAAATAAGTAGAATCTCTTAAAAGTAGAGTCTGAAGACCACTCTGCTGCACGCATGAGATCCTCTAAGTGTGCCCCCAAGCATAAGGCTTTTCAGGCCATTACACCTCTTGCCAAATGTGCTCCAAAGAACTTTGTGTCAATGCCAGCTTCTTGCATCACCCATCAACCCCAATGGGCTATTGTAGGTGAGGATACCGCTCTGTACGGTTTTCTTAGTGCAATGAGAAGTTGTCTTTTGCCCAGGGGTGGACTTTCTTAGTCATCTTCTTGTGCTTTAAGGCATTTAACTAAACATACTTTGGGAGAATCTGCAAAAGCTGGATAAGAAATCGTGGGGGTATTGGTCTTGGTGTGCCTACTTGGTGTGTCCCAATTTATCCGAAATCTCCTTCCGGGACAAGAACCGGTTTAGTTGCCATGACAAGAAAAGGTTCAATACCAAATGAATATTCCAAAGCGCCGCATAACGCAGTTCTGGGGGAAGAGACAGGCGAATCCCCCTACGTGGTCTACAAACAAAAGGATGTTTGGCAATCTGAGCCTCATCTACCGAATCATGTCCTGCTGAGATGGCGAATCGAGCAGCGTTAATTGAACGACATGCCAATCCCTCTTCGGTTAGGCTTGACAGAAAATTGACTGAAAATTGAGGATTTGGACCGGTCCCAGAATGCTTGTTTCCAGTCCAAGGAAGACCTAGCTTGGCAGTTCGGCTGGACTGTTCCCATGAGGCACAGGGTCACAACTGATTTGCATATAGCTGTTTCTGAACTGGGGTGGCGAAGTGAACTAAAGAACGATGGTGGATTCAACCCAGATCTGTGACTGGGGGTGAGTGTCTGAAAAGTTTCAGCGCTCCTTCCATCGTCTCCTTGTGTTTGCTGTGTTTGCCCTGAGTTGGCAGGGTATGCCCAGATGTAGGTCCCTTGCTCACTTTGCCACTGGATTAAAGCTAGCCTGGCTGGTGAGGGCAGTTAGCCCGAAACCAGTCCCAGGATGCTTGTTTCTGGTCCAGGGAAGACATGGCTTTGAAGTTGCACAGGGTCAAGACTGATTTGCATATATCAGTGTCTGAACTGGGGTGGCGAAGTGAGCTAAAGAACAATGATGGATTCAACCCAGATCTGTGACTGGGGGTGAGTGTCTGAAAAGTTTCAGCACTCCGTCCATCATCTCCTTGTGTTTGCTTTGTTTGCCCTAAGTTGGCAGGGTATGCCCAGACGTAGGTCCCATGCTCACTTTGCCACTGGATTCAAGCTAGCCTGGCTGATGAGGGCTGTTAGCCCAAAACTGGTCCCAGGATGCTTGTTTCCCGTCCAGTGAAGACATGGCTTGGCAGTTGAGGCTGGACTGTTCCCATGAGGCACAGGGTCAAGACTGATTTGCATGCGGCTGTGTCTGAACTGGGGTGGCAAAGTGAGCTAAAGAACGATGATGGCTTCAACCCAGATCTCTGACTGGAGGTGAGTGTCTGAAAAGTTTAAGTGCTCCGTCCATCATCTACTTGTGTTTCCTTTGTTCGCCCTAAGTTGACAGGGTATGCCCAGACGTGGGTCCCTTGCTCACTTTGCCACTGGATTCAAGCTAACCTGGCTGATAAGGGCTGTTAGACCAAAACCGTTCCCAGAATGCTTGTTTCCGGTCCAGGGAAGACATGGCTGGGCAGTTCGGGCTGGACTGTTCCGATTAGGCACAGGGTCAAGAGTGATTTGCATACAGCTGTGTCTGAACTGGGGTGGCGAAGTGAGCTAAAGAACGATGATGGATTCAACCCAGATCTATGACTGGGGGTGAGTGTCTGAAAAGTTTCAGCTCTCCGTCCACCATCTCCTTGTGTTTGCTTTGTTTGCCCTAAGTTGGCAGGGTATGCCCAGACGTGGGTCCCTTGCTCACTTTGCCACTGGATTCAAGCTAGCCTGGCTGATGAGGGCTGTTAGCCCGAAACCGGTCCCAGGATGCTTGTTTCCAGTCTAGGGAAGACATGGCTTGGCAGTTCGGGCTGGACTGTTTCCATGAGGCACAGGGTCAAGACTGATTTGCATACATCTGTGTCTGAACTGGGGTGGCGAAGTGAGCTAAGGAACGATGATGGATTCAGTCCGATCTGTGACTGGGGGTGATTCCATGAAAAGGTCAGCGCTCCGTCCATCATCTCCTTGTGTTTGCTTTCTTCGCCCTAAGTTGGCAGGGTATGCCCAGACGTGGGTCTGTTGCGGGGATTTTGCTCATGCACAGAACTATGCACAGTAAACCACTGAATTGTGGTGTACCAAAAAACTCACCTCAGTACCCAGAACCCCTATCCGACTAGCATCAGTGTCTCATTCGTTCTCCGTATCATCTCGAACCTACCAATGATTAGACAACCCAGAACAAGCGACTTATAATACTCTCAGGAATGGTGGGAATCAGAAACACCTCTTCGTTATTATTCTCATATCAGTCCACAACAAGAGTAATCAGAGACATGGAAAAGTTTAAAATGTTTATTTTTAACTACGTGCTCTAAGGTGCAGTACTTTGGCTAACATAAGCAGACTAATGATTAGAAATAAAACCATCAGCATTGTTACAATTCCAAAGAAAATGAAGGGAGAAATCATATTAAAAATGATTGTGGAAAACAGGTCCTATAATACTTTGTGAACCACCCTCCCTTGGCTAGTAAACCAGTTTTATAAACTAATAGAAGGTCTCTAGGTTTGAATGGGGAACCCCATACCTCAAAGATCAGCTTAGGTGAATCACATCCCAGGATCAGCTCTGCTCTCTGTGTCTGGAAAGGCTTTTCTCCAAGTGTCTGAATCATGCATGCAAATGCAATATTAAAGGCACCCGAGTTTCAGATATTTGCAGCTGTGTGCTTGTTCTGTCTAGAGCGTGGGCCGATCAACCTGAATTCAACCTCATACATTGTTATTTGACCTTGATGCCTTCTGCACACTGTTCAGACTAAGGTCGCGGTGAACATCTAGGGATGTGAACAATAGACGTTCTCATGTGAATAAAAAGCAAGCAAGCAGTTTTACTTGTAATAACAGCTACCTATAGTGTCGTGTGCAAAAGCAGCAAAGTGGCAAGATGGCGTTTAACATCTAAAGCGCTTATGATAACATAGCAATGTGTGCACATAAAACCCTGTCTTCACTACACCCTTCCTTGATCGGACCACGAACAGAAAAGGGAAGCAATGTAGGAACGCAGAGTTCAAGTTCGAGTGAGACAGAACCAAGTCCATATATTGCCAATCCATATAATTGGTAGTGAAAGTTTGAAACATTTGTTGGGAAAAGTAAAAAATTAAAACAACTCTCAGGGGCGGTAAACAGCCCAATGTGGAGTAAAAAAAGAAAAATTTAAAAATCTGGATTAGGACGTGCGGAAGATGGACAACTGCCAATTTAATCCATCAACGTGTAGGCACAATATGTTGCAACTGCCTCCAAGAGGAAGTCATTGTAATGTTCAGTAAATTAGTTAGCCATCCAGTCAAGTAAAGTAAATGAACATACATGTTCTTCGACAACTGGAGCCTCTAGCACCATCAGAGGACAACTTTCGTGTTCTTCAAGATAACTTCGCACCAGGAAGTCATGGGCTGCAGCATATATATCTCAATTCCCTAGGATTCCGTGAGCCGCTCCACAGGCCATAATCCCGATACCAGAACAGTCCAACTCATGAGCCACTAAGGAACTCATTAGTCGATCATAATCCAGGGCAGGAGACGCCGTGTTCGACAGGCACAAATCCAGAGCCCATTCGAATGGACAATCAAAGCAATGGAAAACAGGTTGCACGCAAGTAAAATATGAGAACCGGAACGACAATCCATAAGCTACGCTCCAAGTGGCCAGTGGTAGTGTTCCATAGTAGTCAAGCATCCGGTTGCGCAGTTGAAGCAGCCGTGGCCGGCTGTCTCATGGCAAAGATCGTGCAGCCATTGCGGAGCAAACAAATCAACAGCAGCACACCAGCAGTCAAGGCAAGAATTAACGGAAGCCCGCCGAAGACGCTGGAAAAAATAGAATTAAAAAATGCCAGTATCACACCAAACATTGTTTGGAACAAAGCCACAAGGCCAGAGCCACAACTTTGAAAAAATGCACCAAGCCAGTTGTTGACGAGGCATTGAATATAGTGTGAATCAGAGCACCGAAATGAAGTGGGAGATCAGTATTTAAAAGCGCATGCACCTCGGTGCAGGTGTTTGCTACGTGAAGGACAAATGTTTCACGGGAGGAAGTCAGGGCTCATCTTGTTGAACACTGCTTTCAAGGTTGGTATGGAAGGCCAGATGGATACATCCAGTCTCCCATGCTAGGGTGGGAAAAGGACATTCTTACTACAGACTACTTGTTGTGAGACAGTTACAATGTACGGAATCCCTACTAGCATCCTGCAGCATGCTACATTATTTAAAAGCAAATAACTACCGTTTGCTAATAATGTGAAAGTGGGTGTGATCGCTGGCACAGGATTTCCCTTTAAAATGCAAGCCAAATTTGGGGCGTGAACGTTGCATGCGCCATGCAATTGGATGTTCCTACAGACTACTGAGTGATCAGGTGTGGAAGTGCATTCTTCTCCTTTTAAATAAACCTCTTTACCCTCTCTCAGACACCTGTATGTAAATGAGAGTGACCAAACTTCATGCAGGAAAGCGGTACCCAATGGTTCGTATCTGCCTAAAGCATAGTGTTTCATACATGAACTGAACTTAAACAATGGAAATGGTAAAGTGATTAATCCATGGATAAGCCACACAGAAGAGTTCGATTCGGCCACAGAGAATGGTAAAGGTTCCGCCTTTTCAATATGCAGTAATGAGTATGTCGCATCCTTCATGGACATGAACTGTTGTTTATCAGTCAGATTAAATGGCAGGAATAAAGATGATGTGTTCATGTAGTCCCAGGGAACTTTCCAGCCTTCAATGTTTGTAAAGTCCATGCAAACTGCATTATAGAACGCAATTAATTTTGACCATGGTATAAAACAGACATTTCATCCTGTACAATATCCACAACAGATGAAACAATATTATCTAATGTGTAAAGAAAGGGTGTTAATGCTATTATCAATGACAGCAAGCACTTTTTCCAAATTTGCTTGATCAATAGCTCTTAATCTAGAAGCAGCTTCAATTTGAGATAATTTCCAAACTTCGTTGTAAACAGCATACACCCATCTTTTGGACCTGCCACCCACAGGGCCCCTAACAAAATCATTCAAATCTACTTCGTTATTTTATGTGGATAAATGATGTTTAACAGACGCTAAGGTGGAATGTGTAAGCCAGTTTTGACATAATTTTCCCACAGAATAGGTAGTAACAGAATGGGAAGATTCAAATCGGGGGTCAATTCTAACTTGTGTATAGCCGGGGTGCAGACCCAGAAAATGATGTTGTCAGGAATCTGAACTTTTCTGCCATATTAACCATCCTTCAGGATCTAAGTTGAAAATATTGAAGGATGTATTAGTAATGAATGACTGCAATTCATCAAGGGACAGATCTGTGTGATTATCCCAGGTCGGATAAGCGCCCAGATCAGGAATAGTGGGGGAATTCATCTTTTTAGAAGTAGCCAATCCAAAGCAGGTGGTCTGAAAAATGGTAGAGTTCAAAAACAACATGTGGTTTGGGATAAGGCATGCACGATGCAAAGACTCAGAACCTTGTACCTGCCAGGTTTTAGAACCCCAAACAGATTTAAGATCAATAGTATCTTTCCACAGCTCATAGCCCCCTATAGCTAATTCATCCATAAAGGACTTTGAATACAATAATTTAGTGTGGGTCAGTCTAACTTTGGAAGCTGACTCAGCAGCCATTTTAAAATAAAAGGCTTCAGGTGTAGACACACTGAAATCGGTAAAATATGTACATTTTTTCACCAAAGTTTTGGAGCTGCCTTGAACGGGAGCTGGACAATGTTCCCATTGTGTATAATTACTGATATATCTAAATGTATTTGCTTTATGCAGGAAATGATTGTCATAGTGTTGGTAGCAAAACAACTCTCCATAATTTGCTGTGTCTAAATACAAATCTTCAGCATCAAAAGCAGCATAATACTTCAAATCAGCAAAAAAAACCTCTACGGCTTGGACATCCCAATCATCAGAGCGTATGTTTTGTTTCACAACATCCCCCATAGAAACACGAAGTACATTGGGGACATTAATCACCTCTGTGGGACCATGAATTTGAAATTTTACAGCATCTCATACAATCCCATCTAACACAGGCCAGGCAGTAATATTAACAAAAGTCTGGTCTCTCTTCATGATGTGTGATGAGGAGTGGGGTGCCAAAGTTCCATCAATTAATCTAATTGCAGATCTTTCGATTAGATAGTGTTGATTTACCAGACGGAAAAATACAACCACAAATCCAATCGACATAAACAAAAAAATAGATATGAGCCCCAGCCAAATGTAAGTCCAAGGGGGAATTAAAAAATGTCTTTTAAACCAAACAGCAAAAATAGAAATTTTTGGTGGGGCATTAAAAGTTATAGAGTTAGTGTCAAATGAAAAACGTGACTGGTCAACTGCACTTGATTGTAAACCAGGCAACGACACATCTGTGGAATAAGTATACTCAGTATCTTCAATTGGACCACCAGCCGGTGGAGGCAATAAAGGATTTGTAACTGTATGCATCTCGATGGCAACGTCAGGCCTGTTGGTATTTGCCGGAGCCAAAACAGAATTTCTCAGCATTGCTGGACAAGAGACCGTTGGAGTCATACTAAGAAGAATCAGCCACTCGTTGTAGTTTGACATTGTCAATGGAGATGTACCTGTTATCCTTGCGACCAGGAAGTGGAGGTAAAATGACTGTTCTTGCACCCTGCACGCCAAGCACTGGAACCGGTGCACGATAAGAGGCGCCGAACTCCTTGTTCTCCACCTTCTCACAGACCAGGTCACCAACTCAAGGTAGCCAGCCAACTACCAGAATCTGAAGTGCAGCATCAGTTGTGGAGGGCAAGTGTTCCTTTGCAAGACTGTCTCGGGTCTCTTGTAGATTCTGTAATACAGCAGAATGATCATCTACGTCAAAGGGTGTGGCGGCCGCCGCCATGACTAGACCATCAAGGTCCGGGACAAACATCTTTATGCCAAAGAGCATTTCATATGGGGTCCGCCAACCCAGAGACCTTCTAGGGAGATTATTAAGTGCACGTTGAACGCTATACAAATGGGCCAACCAGTTCCTGCCAGTACCTAAAACCCTAGCTGTCAGGGATTACTTTAAGTCATGGTTCATTCTCTCCACAACGCTATTGCCCTCAGGCCGGTATGGAGACGAAAATTTGACTTGGACCCCCAAAGATCTCATGGCATCCTTGTACGCCTTAGAGGCGAACGCTGGGCCCTGGTCCGAATGAAGGGTACCACATGCAAAAATTCCCACAAAGACACGCAAATCCCTGATGACAGTTTGAGCATCAGCACTCCATTGTGGCCAGACCCACAGAAAACGTGTGCACGAATCCACTGCAAAAAAGATGTACTTATACTCAGTTTCAGAGGAGAAAGGACCGCAGTGATCCAAATAAACACACCCAAGTGGCTTATTAGATATGTACAACTGTGTTTGAGGTGAACGCGCAGCAGTCGAAGGTTTAATCTGCTGGCAAATGTCACAATTAAGAACATAAGCATGAGTCTGTTTATACAGTCCGCGCCACCAGTAATGCTGTTGTAAGATAGTAACAGTCGCTGAAACACCGGCATGAGCAGAAGCCATACCTTCGTGAGCTGCTGTTATCAAGGGAAGTCTGCAGTCCGCGTTGGGAATCAATCTGTCACCAACGTCGTTAATTCTCACTTAGGGAACTTTATCAGGACTTAAATGATAAGAGTATCTAAAAGGAAAACCACAAGGGTAATTATCACCCTTCTCTGTTGCAGCAATTACTGCCAAAATGTCATCATCAATCTTACTTTTGGATCTTGTAACTGCTGCTACTGCAGTTTTCGCTGCTTCGTCAGCTAAACTGTTGCCAACAGCGTGGACAGCGACGCGCTGGTGACCAATAGTATGAATTACATTCACGAGAGGCATACGTTGTTTAAGTTCTGCGACACAAACCCAAAGCATTTTATGTTTGATTGTGCTACCTTTGGAATCATGATATTCATTTTGAGACCAAAAGAACAAAATGTCGTTGAAAGACTGAACACAGTAAAAAGAGTCACTCACAATAAGAGTAGTCATTCGAGAATCAGCGAACTCCAGTGCAAGTATCAGAGCACGAAGCTCTGCCAACTGGGCGTTACAATCACCCAATGTCTGCGTATGCACGACATTAGACTTGAGTTCTCCATTCACAAAAGTTCCAGCCACTATTGCGCAGTGCTGCTGAATATGCGTGCTTAGAAACCGTCGCCGGTTGCGCCGTTCCGTCACTGTAAATGATACAATGGTAATCCTCAAGCGGGCGCAAAGACAGAGGAGCTGGATGAACAAATTCATACTGCAAATACTCCTGAGTCTGCAATGAGGCATCAAAGATGAAAGTGACATCCGGAGACATCAAAGAAGTGGCCCATTGTATCCAATGGGGATGCAAAGCTTTTGAATTGGTACACTGGCTTTCGTCACTGCCTCAAGGGCAAGATACGGTGTGACAACCAACATGCATTTCCCTTGCGACAGCGCTCTCTCCTTTAGAATCGCCATGTGCAATGCAGTCAGAACTTTTCCGACAGTGGAAAAGTGCATTTCAGCCGAAGTGTACAGGTGTGACTTGTAAGCAATAGGGACTGTGTTGCCCTCATTGAACGGTAAGTACGTGAAACCCACTGTGTCAGGCACAATTCTTATTACCAGGTTTGTGTGGTTATCGCGCGTCAGTAAGTATTTAGAAGCAAGATCAGCCTGCAAAGATTGCAGGATAGCTGAATGTTCTGGCAGCCAGCTCGATTTGGAAAAGGTAGGTTGTACCAAGGCATATAGCGGCTTGATAGCTGGGCATAATCGGGAAAGTAAGTACACCCGAAATTTAAAAAACCCAGCAACGATTGTAGTTTTTTCAGAGTTGTTGGAGCATGCAAGCATGCACATTTCTCCAGGAAGTGAGGTGCTAAACCTCGACCTTCGTTGTTGAGTTCATATTCCAAAAACAACACTGTGAACTCCGCAATGTGTGATTTTGCAAAGTTAAATTTGCAACCGAAGTCCGCAAACATGACAATGATGCGGTCGACGCGACACAGATGCGGCCGTAATTCGTCTGTGAGATAGATATCGTCAACATACGAGTACGCATCAGGGTCAATGCTCTCCAACAGAGAGACTACACGTGCGGCAAAGACACCCGGACTGTTTTTGTAGCCCTTGGCTAATCTTTTAAACTGTTTTTATTTGCCGCCTGAAGTAAAGACTGTCCATTGACTGCTAATAGAGGACAGGTTATGGCTATAAAAGCCATTGGAGATGTCAAGTGTGGTTTTAAACCTTTTTCGCACAAGACTATCAACCATGGCAGAACTGTGGGTATTTTGTACAGCGCAGGTTCGACAATGAGAGTTCAAATGTCGATAATCCAAAACTAGGTGGTACGACCCATCAGGTTTGGTTACAGTGAAAAGAGGATTATTCATGGGTGACACACGTTTCAATTACACCTTGATATTCCAATTGTTCAAGGATTTCTGCGACGTAAGATCTAGCTTCTCGGCGCATGGGATATTGGGGTTGTGGCTGGGGCATAGACCGTTATGGAATCTCATGGCTTGGCGACAATTTATCCCACCCAACCTGAGTACGGTACAACGCCGGAGCAAGCACCTGTGCCCACTCTTCTGCAAAATTCTGAGCTTGCTCCTTCGGCACAGTGTGCGCGAAAGATGGGAGGATTACCTCCTCCCCTCTGGGAGCGGCCAAAACAAAAGCTGGGGGCCAGTCCACCTCTGCTAACAGAATGTCATATGTAGAGGTCAGATTTTCCCCAAAAATCCCTTTTATGGTACGTTGTATGTCACCTTCAATTAAAAGGACTTTGTCATATAGTCTGTCAGGGGGAGCCACTCTAGTGTCAGCAGTTTCTACAGTAATAAATGTTTCAGTTGCTGTCGCCTTCAGATATGGATGCAGTGCTTGCCGCACTATTGTAACCTCCGCTGCATTGTCTAGCAGCGTTAGTGCCCATGTCAGGTTCCGAAGCTGCGTTCTCACTAACTGTGGCTGTTAGTGCAGCAACCTTCTTTTTCTGAAACGGGGGTCGTTGTCGTACAAACTCTTCCTGCTTGCCTTTACCATCAACCGGAGGGGGCTGTTCACATCCTTGTGGGGCACCCCAACCTTTGCCACGTTCTCCTCCACCGGACTGTGAGACCGATGTTTTACTGTGAAGAACAAGGAGAACGTTGTTCAGGAACCTGAAATCTATCAGGAGACCTAATTCTAGTGTGATCGGGCCACTCATAAGTGCGTTTAGTAGTCACTTGTACCGGTGACGCGGGACGAGACCCCTGTTTCTGTTGCTGCTTACCCTGTTTCTTAGTTTTCCAATTTTGTTTAGGAAAAGCTGGACGGTCGTCTTTAGTAGACTTAACCGTCTGAGTTTGCGGTTGCGCTGTTGTTTTAGCAAAAGGCTTAACCCCCAAACTATTGCGGCCAATGGTTTTATAAGCCTCCACAATAATTCTTGGTAACTGCCGGGATTTATCGACGTCGGTGATGAGGCGCAGCTCATTCGACACTTGAAAGTTAACTGCATCTCCCTTGACGTTAGCAAGGATGAGATCAGCAACTACATCGAACATGGCGACTAGCCTCATTCCCAGCTCGACCGCCGCCTCCGGACCGTGCTCATCCTGAACACGCTTGATCACAGAGGGCAGTACAGTCATAGACGGTGTGCCGAAGCACTTTGAGTAGACTGCTGCAAACACTTTACCCCAGTTCTCACAATCTGTTACCTCTGGGACTAAGTCTTTCTGCAAACTAATGGTAAGGATCCTGTGTTTTTCCACAGGAGTAGAATTCGGAAAAAACGCTTCCAGCTGGTCAAATTTCTCAGCAAGCCAATAAGGCATATCGTCCTTATTCTGGGGGCGCTTGCCCGTCACCGAATTAACCATGACGGGACTAATAGTAATCCCGGCCGGGCCAGCTGGTTGCGTCGCAACCCCAGGTGCCGCCACCTGGACATTGCGAGAGCCGTATTGCACTAAAGCCCTATGCACCGCAATCAAGGTGGTGTGGAGTTGACATAAGTCATCCACCGGGGCTTGCAAATAACATGGATTTGGTGTGAACCCGGCCAAGACTGGCCAAGTGGCCCCAGGGATGAATCGGTGTAACGGTGTGTGGGAGGACGCCATTGAACCAAATACGATACTGCCAAGCAGAAATAGGAATTTCCTGCGTCCTATATGGCGTATAATTAGCTGAAACTGCCGTAGGAGTGTATGCGTGAAACGTCTTATCGTCCACATTCACCTCCGGAAAAGTAACCCAAGAGTAAATTAGCTCATAGGGGAACGATGCATCGGCGCTCACTACAAAGATACTAGACAATCCATCGTCTGGCACCCCGAACTGCGTCAAATGACGCTGGAGATGTGCGCGACTATGCGCTGCAATAGCGACTTCAGCCATAAGGACGCAGAGAAGAAAAAACAATCTATATTAACCCGAAGCACAAAAAGGGTAGTAATTGGAAAAGAAAACCTTTTTAATTGTCATGCTTGAATGAACCTATAAATCAACTATATAGGCAGGTTTAAACCGTCACTCCCGTTAACCGGAAACAAGAGTGAGGGCGTCGTGGACAAATATAAGCACTACTAAGGCGTCTCAATCATAAGACCAAAACGTTAGGTGCACCATGTTGCGGGGATTCTGCTCATGCACAGAACTATGCACAGGAAACCAGGACCTTAGTGAATTGTGGTGTACCAAAAAACTCACCTCAGTACCCAGAACCCCTATCCGACTAGCATCAGTGTCTCATTCGTTCTCTGTATCATCTCGCACCTACCAATGATTAGACAACCCAGAACAAGCGACTTAGAATACTCTCAGGAATGGTGGGAATCAGAAACACCTTTTCGTTATTATTCTCATATCAGTCCACAACAAGAGTAATCAGAGACACGGAAAAGTTTAAAATGTTTATTTTTAACTACGTGCTCTAAGGTGCAGTACTTTGGCTAACATAAGCAGACAAATGATTAGAAGTAAAACCATCAGCATTGTTACAATTCCATTGAAAATGAAGGGAGAAATCATATTAAAACTGATAGTGGAAAACAGGCCCTATAATACTTTGTGAACCACCCTCCCTTGGCTAGTAAACTAGTTTTATAAACTAATAGAAGGTCTCTAGGTTTGAATGGGGAACCCCATACCTCAAAGATCAGCTTAGGTGAATCACATCACAGGATCATCTCTGCTCTCTGTACCTGGAAAGCTTTTTCTCCAAGTGTCTGAATCATGCATGCAAATGCAATATTGAAGGCACCCGAGTTTCAGATATTTGCAGCTGTGTGCTTATTGTGTCTAGAGCGTGGGCCGATCAACCTGAGTTCAACAGCATACATTGTTATTTGACCTTGACGGTTTCTGCACACAGTGCTCAGACTAAGGTCGCGGTGAACGTCTAGGGATGTGAACAACAGACGTTCTCATGTGAATAAAAAGAAAGCAAGCAGTTTTACTTGTAATAACAGCTACCTATAGTGTTGTGTGCAAAAGCAGCAAAGTGTCAAGATGGTGTTTAACATCTAAAGCGCTTATTCTAACATAGCAATGTGTGCACATAAAACCCTGCCTTCACTACAGGTCCCTTGCTCACTTTGCCACTGGATTCAAGCTAGCCTGGCTGATGAGTGCTGTTAGCCCGAAACCGGTCCCAGGATGCTTGTTTCTGCTCCAGTAAAGAGATGGCTTGGCAGTTCGGACTGGACTGTTCCCATGAGGTACTGGGTCAAGACTGATTTCCATATAGCTGTGTCTGAACCGGGGTGGCGAAGTGAGCTAAAGAATGATGATGGATTCAACCCAGATCTGTGATTAGGGGTGAGTGTCTGAAAAGTTTCAGCGCTCCTTCCATTATCTCCTTGTGTTTGCTTTGTTCGCCCTAAGTTGGCAGGGTATGCCCAGGCGTGGATCCCTTGCTCACATTGCCACTGGATTCAAGCTAGCCTGGCTGATGAGTGGTGTTACCCTGAAACCGGTCCCAGGATGCTTGTTTCCGGTTCAGGGAAGACCTGGCTTGCAGTTCGGGCTGGACTGTTCCCATGAGGCACAGGGTCAAGGCTGATTTGCATATAGCTGGGTCTGAACGGAGGTGGCGAAGTGATCTAAAGAACAATGCTGGATTCAACCCATATCTATGACTGGGGGTGAGTGTCTGAACAGTTTCAGCCACCTGTCCATCATCTCCTTGTGTTTGCTTTATAATTTTTCACCATTTTTAAAGCTCTTTCTCTCCTAGTATACCACAATTCTCTCAAGGTTCAGCATTTTGAGCATCTAGTTTTTCAGGATAGACAGAGGGATTTGTTTTCCCTCACTCTTCAGGCACATTTTATATGATCAGTGTGAAGTAGACCCATGTCAATCTTTACCTTATCGATTTCTACTTCCAGTGAGCCTTTTAGGTCTGAAATAGCTTTTAAAGTATTTTCCAAAGTGTTTGGTGTGCTCTACCAGTGTACTTCATCCTTGCGGAGGACAAGGCTTTTGTCTCTAGTCCCAGATTGTGAAACATATTGTGAAGCATCCACCTCGGGCCTAATTACTGGGGGTCTATCCAGCCTTTGGTTCACAGCTATTACTGTTCCCTAAGTGATTCCTTTAAAATGAGTGTTATTTGTGCCAAAAAATATTTAGAGGTCCTTGAACTACTACCCTCCTGCTCCATATAAACAAGGGAGCCCGAACCCCCCCCCCCCAACTGACCGATTAAACATGTCAACAAGTTAGTTAGCCCAACCGTATGTCAGACCAGGACAACACCGACATGTCACCAGCACTGTTTCCAACGTCAAATAGGCAGCCTACATCCAGGCAATTTGTCACTCTTATGTTGGCTACATAGGCATATATTGTTGTGTAGATTTCCCATCTAGAGGCTTCAATACAGCAAAAAGCTGGCAATTGGAGAGTCTACTCAGACAGTCCCTTGAGCTCATCAAAAAGAGAGCATAAGGGCAAAAAGGTGAGCCCAGTACTGGTGCTCTGGTGCCACCGACATCAGCACATAACGAATGGCCCGGTATGCCAAATCTTGATAGTCTTTCACATGCCAAGCAGGGTCACCCCAGCAGCAACAAGCTCTTTTCTAGTGGCCTCAGCACCTCTTGCCAATCGGGGCAGTTCATCATGCACAAGTTGGCATCCAAGTTATTTACATTTTTTTCTCACTGTCTTGGTGTTTGGATCCAGTATTATGCCGACCTTTGGAGTTCCCTGTGGAGTGCATGATCAGTGCTCTCACTATCCACCCGAATGCAGTGCCACCTCAGAAGCTTGCAGCCCTGGCTTGAAATTTGAAGTTGGGTAGCATGGTGCTTCAGACAACCCCAGAACGGCACTCATCGTGTCAGTACTTGATCAGTGACAGGGTCCTAATTGCCCATGGAGCAGAGATCATCCAATGCCTCACACAGGAGGACTGCAGTAGATTGTATTTACCAGCAAAGCTGTTAGGTCCTGGGAGCTCCCATTGGATACATCTGTTCAGCACGCCATTAAACCAAGCCCTCTTTCATATCCAGTTTTATGTCCTCCATTCATTGGTGTAACCCAGCAGAAAGTCCACTTTCCTTCAGGCTTACTTTAAGGATGTAGGTTTCAATAACTTGCTCTAAGGTAATAAGCATTTACATATCAAATGGTCCAATAAGGTTCGACCCTGTGTATTGTGTTAGGACCAAAAGCAAAATGGGTTTAATCAGTGTCTGATGCAAACAACAATATTACTGTCACAACTTCTGTTGGTTGCTTGTTGACAATCTCGCTTGGCATCACCAGCTAACCATGCATGAAGATCTGTTACTAGAAGACACTGGCTGGTGAGCCAAATAAGTGATGTGATACACCAAAGTGCCTGGCACAAAAGACAATAATGAAAGTCTTACCCATGGGCAACTATCCTCTAAATAGGTAAGAACTAGTAACAGGATTCTTTCCTAAACAGACTAAGGCTCTCACTCACTAAAGTAGCATGCATCATCGGACTCCCCCTCACTGTGGTGACATACAGCTGATAATGGTTGACTCCCCTGCAGCTCTTCAGTAGAAGAGACTATATTGGTACTTTACTGCTAAACCAGGAAATACAGTTTAACAAGCATTGGCATAGCCAATAGGTCTCGCCTTTGGGACCTTATAAGTGTTTAGCCATGCAACAGTTGCATAACTAAACACTTATAAGTCCCCAAAAACGAGACCTATTGGCTATGCCAATGCTTGTTTTAACTGCTGCAATGTATTGAAGCCAAGCCTCACGGAGAACATCAAAGCGGCCGTGCGGCCGCGAAAGTGAAAGTAATAGCGGTAAAGCTCGACGCGCGCGCCTGCGCACATGCACTGTGGCTCTAGGCTGGCCTGGTAGCACTTTTTAGAGCCCTTACAAAATGTCTCGCCAGACCAGCGCATGCGCTGGGTCAGGCGAGACCTAAAAATGTGGAGCGAGGTGATCTATGCAGTCTTAATTTATCACTCTTTTTCCCGATTAAAGACTATGGGACATATGTATCAAGCCTTTTTACCGTTTGCAAACGGGCAGATTCTCAGAATCTGCCGTTTGCGAATGGGAAAAAACCTTTTGGGATGTATCATCCCAAAAGGCCATCGCAAAATAGAGAATTGCAAAATTTGCGATTCTCTATTTTGCGAATGCAATTAAGGAATTGCAAATTGCGATTCCTTAAATGCAATTCTGGAAGCACCAGAAATTTGCTATTTGGCCTTAAGGAATTGCAAATTACCACCAACTTCAAGTTGGTGGTAAAATTTGCGATTTTCTTTAATAAGATTTTTGATTTTTTTAAAGTGCCATATGTCGCACATACATGCCCTTTGGGCATGTATGTACGCAAAATGTGCATACATGCATATTTCAGGGGTGCAACAGGGTGTCCTTTTGGCACGCTTGCAACCTTGAAATTGCATTCTCAATTTGCGATTCTCTAATTGGTAATAGCAAATTGAGAATGTCTTCCCAATTATTCCTATGAGCCTCCTAGCCCAAAGGAATGAATGGGAAGGTATTCCTTATTTGCGAATCTCAATTTGCAATTCGCAAATAAGGAATATGTAGGATTCGCAAAAATGTTAGCAAATCCTACATACATTGCATTTTGTGATTCTCTAATTGCGATGCGCTAAAAATCGCAATTTGAGAATCGCAAAACTCTTTTTTGATACATATGGCCCTTAGTGCCTTGGGGACAGTATCATACAGTTCCCCAGTTTTCACCAACATGTTTCTGCCCACTCTCTCTGGTTCTAATAGTCCAGGGCATTCCGCAGGACGGGGTGCTCCACTAGCCACCTAACTCCTATCTGGGTTGCATGTGAAATCAAAAACCTGGCTCACGGAGAACATCAAAGCGGCCGTGCGGCCACAAAAGTGAAAGTGATCGCAATCGCGATCAAACATCAAAGCGGCCGCGATAGTGAGGCGCACATGCACTGTAGCTCTAGGCTACAGTGGTAGCACTTTTTTGAACCCTCACAAAAAGTCTCGCCAGACTGGCACATGCGCTGGGTCAGGTGAGACCTAAAAATTAAGTAGAGGTAAATTGAAGAAGTCAAATTGTGGCTAACGTGTGGTTGTGAAAATACAAAATTGTGAATGAGCCTTAATTTTTACCACTATCTTTGTACATAGACTTGCATTGGTCCTTAACCTACATCTGACTTTTAATCCCTTCTTGATGCTAACCTTTTTTCCTTACACAATTTGCCGCTGCAGTGTTCCAGGAGGTGTATATTATGTCTTTCCTCTTTGTCCGATACCATCCTCTTACACCATCTCTTGTCACATGTCAGACTCATGGCTGACATCGCCCCAGCCCTACAGTCCTGTCAGAGGCATCAGTCTGGCAAAAGGTTATCCACTGAATTCACGTGTTTGTGCTGCTCGGCAGCTGTTACATGCGTGAGATCTGTTTACAAGCAAAACCCTCTGCACAGCAGTCCTCAAGGTCGGATGTCAGATCCAGATCGAGCGAGCCTTCATGGAGACTCCCTCTTCATTACTACCTCCACCTGACCCCGGACTCTGCAGCGCACTCCCTTACAGGCTTGATTATCCACTACTCCTCTCCAGTGCACCTTATCTCACAGCTGACCTTGGGCCCAGCCCCATATCCGGCACCATCGGATGGAAAAAAATCATTAGTAAAATCACCTTCAAACTTAAAACATTGAATATAGCAGTAAATATAATTACCAAGCACTTCTAAGTATGTTCCACAGTAGCCCTTATGACCCGACTGCTAATTAAATAAACAAAAACAGAAAGGCCATGACAGGGCCGGCTTCAGCGCTGATGCGAAAGTCTTTTTTGGCGCCGCACCAATAACCTCTTTCTCCGTAAATAACCTTTACTACCACCTTCCAACAGTGCCCCTCATCCCTCCATGGCCCCCCCCTAT
This sequence comes from Triturus cristatus, assembly GCF_964204655.1. Lineage (NCBI taxonomy): Eukaryota > Metazoa > Chordata > Amphibia > Caudata > Salamandridae > Triturus > Triturus cristatus. Next base: position 1,268,467,813 of record NC_140591.1, read on the forward strand.
TGACCTCCTCCTCGGATTCCCTCACTGCCACCCTCCAACAGTGCCCCTCATCTTTACGTAGCCCCTCTCTCATATGCATTTCATTTGTTGTACAGCGCTACTCATATCAGTGTAGTGTGTGTCACTACTTTACACCACGCACACTTTATACAGAGAGAATGAATCATACAAGTATGTAAATCAGTCTACAGGGAATGTCACATAAGCCAATGAGGGTTACAAGGTGTAGAAATCACATGTCATCCATACTGGTGGGCAGTATATTTTAAGAGGGTTTGGTCGGGGGAAACACAACCTTAGGATTTAAAGAGTAGTCCGTGGGGGTCAGCTTTACTGATAAAAATGTATATCTGCCCAAACATACTCATTTTAGCAACATTAGAATAATGAAAGACTGGGGAAGTTCTACCTATATCACAAAAAAACAAAGCGAAGTTCTAACTATACCATTCATGTTTGCATGCAGCTCTTTGATGACAGTTCATTGGTCACTGTCCTATGTTAGGATTGTAACTTCTGAACTGCAAGTAGCACAAGGATCTCTGTGACAAAGGCAGTAACCCACTGAGCTATCCACATAAAGTACAGTTCATCTGCATTTAAAAACTACTAACAAACATATGATTGCTCTCCAGCAGGATCATTTATCACCAGCATTATCTGGGCATTTTGTATTGTCTTATTGTTGTCCTGCATCGGCCATGATAATGATAAAAACTGTTTAAATGAAGCACTCACGAAGTATGTGTCCTGCTGGGCCTGTGCATATTTTTTTTAAAAAAACAAATAGTAACACATTCTCTTACCTACTCTATTAGTCAAACTTTGTGTCACAGCCTGATGTGATAAGCAGCTGCAGGGGTCAGGAAAGGTGAGTAGGAAAAAAACAAACTTCTTTTCTCCTGCGCTGCATAGAAAAAGAACTATCCACGCAGCAGAAAATTGTTGCCTTTTCCATGTGGAGATGAAGGGGTGAAAAAATAAACAAAGCCTCGTTAACATGTAAATTGTCTTTTAAAGACCTGTGAAGTACCTGGGTGCGGCTGCGATAATCTCTAAAACTGTCTGTGTGTGTGCGCGCCCGGAAAATTGTCTCGGCCTGGGCTGACACACAAGAGCCAGGCTCATGTTTGGGTGGGCCTGGCCCACCCGGCCCACCCGCTAGAACCGGGCCTGGCCGGCTTTAGTGCTGGTGGCGCCCTGTGCGACAATGTTTGTTGGCGCCCCCCAATGACCACCTCCACCAGGGATTCTCTCACTAGCACCCTTTAACAGTGACCAAGTCTCCATGACCACTCTCTCTCATATGCATTGAATTAGTTATATAGCGCCACTCACACCAGTGTAGGGTGTCCGAGCACTGTGCATCACACACACATTACACAGAGACAATCAATCATATGTGTGCAAATCAGTGTTTAGGAAATGTTACATAAGCCAAAGGACTAAAAGTGTAGGAGTCACATGTCATCCATAGGCAGTATAGTTTAAGAGTGCTTGGTGTGGAGGAGGAGCCTAGCGCGCAACCAAGATGGCCGCGTAGGTGCGAGGCTCCCGAGGACCTCCGCGACCTCCTGAATAAATCCTGGAAATATCCTGTCCTTGTTAAGGGGACTGTGTCGGGGAACCCGAGCTGAGGCATTACCCGTTTTTTGGGCTCGAATCGGACCCCGAACACCGGTGGGAACATCGACTGAAGGTTGCGGCCTTCTCCTCGCCGGCCCCCCGGATTGGAGTAGTGGCGTGATCCGGGGACAAGGTGAATAACAGCGGCGAGCGGGGCTGGGCGACTCGCGTACCCCGCACTTTCACTTTCGCTTTTGCGCCCTCCTTGCTCTCTGGCGAGGTCGGGCTGCGGAGCGGGGTGCGGTGGTGTTGCCTTGTCCTGGTGCCCAGCTGACCCGCCTGCGGTGGATCGACCCGCAGCTCTGTGGTCGCCCCCTTGACACCCGTGATCTGGTGTGACGGCCCGTTTGGAGATCTTGGCACGACGGTGGAAGGGCCAGCATGGCCACCAAACAAGATGGCGACCGGGCGAAGGTGAAGACGACCCGCCGTGGTACGGCGCACCAGGCCAATAGTATGGACCGCTACACGCTCCAAAAGGGTTCTCCGGAGACAACGCGGTCATCCCCGGTGGGCCCGACGGAGGCACCCGCCCATCCAGTGGATCTAACCCTCCGGGACGTCATGGGCGCCATCGCTGAACTGAAGGCCTCAGTGGACCAGCGTTTTGACACCTTGTCGCAAAAAATTGACTCGGTCCTGGTGGATGTGGGACTTGTGAGGGCGGACTTGTCAAAAACGAACGACCGAGTCGACTCCCTGACCCACACCACAACGAGCCTCACGACTGACGTGGTGGCCCTCCAGAAGGAGGTGCGCCGGCTTGGCCAGGCGAGCGCCCTGATGGACCGGCGACTGGAGGATTCCGAGGGTCGCGCCCGGAGGAATAATATCCGCATTATTGGTGTGCCGGAGGGACGTGAGGCGGAGGCGGCGGACCTCTTCGTGGAAGACTTGATCCTGACCCACCTCCAGCCCCGGGGGCTGAGTAAGTTTTTTGCGGTGGAACGTGCCCACCGCGTCCCCGGGGGCCGCCCTAAGACCGGTGCCCCGCCACGGCCCCTTATTGCCCGAATCTTTAATTTTCGGGACCGAGATGCCATCCTCCAGACCTCTAGGCAACAGGGACCGGTCAGGTTGGACAACATGGACGTCAACTTCTACCCAGACTTTACCCCGGCGGTCCAGAAGCAGCGGCAGAGCTTTATTGGCGTCAAACGTCGTTTAAGGGACCTAAATCTTAAGTACTCAATGCTCTTCCCGGCTAAGCTGCGGGTGGAGGTGGATGGTCGCACGCACTTCTTCGACCGGCCCGAGGCGGCTGGGGACTGGTTGGACACCTTGCCTGGGGATCGGGGCCGGGGGGGTGGGGGGAGCGCGGCTGGCGAGGAGGGCCCGCTGGATCAGAATTGAGGGATGACTGTATTGCCTTGCTCGGGACATTGTTCCTTCACCACATACTGCTTCTGTAGGTTCCCCTCCCATGGAGGTCGTGTGGGGCCTGCTGGGGGCTTCCCTCCTCCTCTGGGGGACTAGTTAGTATTTAGCTATGGGGCGACAGGCACACTGCACTTTGGGGGGGCTGTCTGGGCTCATGCAGGGGTGCAGGGAGGGGGGAGTTTTGTTGGGACCGGGGGGTGGGGGGGGTGTGTTGTTTGTTTGTACCGCAAGGCAATCCTGCAGCTGTTTTGTTGTCTTTAGACTGCTCGGTGGGGGACGACCGATTGTTTCGACGTATGATGGGGGGTAGGGACTTGACGGTGTTGTCATGGAATGTTAACGGTCTGGGGGATAGGATTAAGCGTGGTGTGGTCCTGCAGTATTTAAAACGTATTTCACCAGATGTTGTCTTTCTGCAAGAGACGCACCTTATAGGTAACACCTTTCATGCAATGAATCGGAGGGGATATCGTTTGGCGGCCCACTCTGGCTTCACCTCGGGCTCGCGGGGGGTGGGTATTATGATTAGGAACTCGCTCCCGCTGGAGATTGATGAGGTGCACCACGATGAGAGGGGACGTTACACTGCTCTGGCGGGACGTATGGAGGGTAGAGTGTTCAGTTTTGTGTCGGTGTACGTCCCGCCTGGGCTACAGGCCACTACATTTGCGGACCTGGGGCGCCTCCTTCTGGAACTTCCGAGTGGCCTCTTGGTGGTGGGAGGGGACTTTAATGCGGTTGTTTCTGGATCTATGGATCGCCATCCCCCTAGGGACCTCCCTCGGGCACAGGCGTGGCTGCCTGGCCTTTTAGACACACTGGGCCTGGTGGATTGTTGGCGCCTAAAGCATCCCGTATTGCAACAATACACCTTCCACTCGGGGGCCCATGGTAGTCTCTCGCGGCTTGATTACATCCTTGTCCCAGCAGCCCATGCGGGGAGGGTGGGAGAGGTGCGCCATCTGGCACGGGGTATTTCAGACCACTCCCCATTGTTGTTGCATTTTGATGTCATCCCGAGGGGGGATGGCAGGGTGGCCCCGATTAACGCCTGGTATCTGCGCGACCCCTCCATTCGTGCCGACTTGATCACATCCTTGCAGCGCTATTTTGAGGAGAATGAGGGGTCGGTCCCATCTGCCCTCTCCCTATGGGAGGCTTTCAAAGTGGTTCTTAGAGGGGAGGCCCTCTCCTTTATTGCCAATGCCCGGCGGCGCGAGCGGGAGGAGGTGACCCGGGTGGAGGCCGAGATTGCGGAATTGGAGGGTGACCTGGGGAACGGGGTAACAGACGCCAAGTTACATGTTCTGCAGTTAAAGCAGGCGGCCTACCGGGCCCTCGTCGCGGAGGCGGCCAGGGGCCTTGGTAGAGAGCAGCAGGGGCGCTTGTACGATGTGGGTGATAAGGCCGGTAAATTGATTGCGTGGTTGGATAAGAGAGAGAGAGCGAGCCGAGTGGTGCCTTTGATTGAGAGCGTGGATGGTGCGTGTGCCACGGAGCCGGAAGCCATTGTCTCCTGTTTCGCGGATTATTTCCGCGGAGTCTACTCCCCTGTTTCTCCCTGTTCGGAAGCGGACTCCTTTGCCCTGCTTCGGGATATTGCACTCCCCTCCCTTACGGCGGAAGACAGAGACTCGCTGGACGTCCCTCCCACCTCGGACGAAATTGCCTCAGCTATTCGCTCGATTTCATCTGGCAAGGCCATGGGCCCCAATGGCATTCCCATTGAGCTATATAAGCTACGCCCGGATGTGCTGGCGCCCCACCTGCGTGCGATGTTCCTCGCGGCTCACTCGCAGGGCTCCCTCCCGCCGGACCAGCGTCTGGCTACAATTGTGGTGATCCATAAGGAGGGAAAGCCCCGTGAACGGGTCACATCCTATCGGCCGATTTCGCTTTTGAACGCGGAGCCCAAAATCCTCGCCAAGGTGTTGGCTAACCGGTTGGTTGGCGTGGTGGGCGATTTGGTCCACCAAGACCAATCGGGCTTTATCCCGCACCGCAACACGGCGCTTAATCTACGGCGCTTGCACGGCGTGCTTGCGCGTGTTCCATTTGTGCGGGAGCCAGCCATCTTGGCGTCCTTGGACGCCACCATGGCGTTTGATACGCTCGAATGGCCATATCTCTGGGCGATGCTCGCGAAGTTTGGGTTCGGCCCGGGTTTCATCAGCTGGGTCAAATTACTATATTCGGGCCCAATGGCGCAGGTGGTGGTGAACGGGCGTGTGTCGACCCCGTTCGCGCTGGGACGGGGCACGCGACAGGGTTGTCCCCTGTCGCCTCTTCTGTTTGCCCTGGCCCTGGAGCCCCTGGCGGAGTGGCTGCGGTGGCACCCTTCCATCCGGGGTCTCCGCTGGACCCCCGAGCACGAGGACCGTGTGTCCCTCTACGCGGACGATATCCTTTTGTATCTCGCCTCCCCGCGCAAGTCCCTGATCGTCCTAGTTGATGTGTTGCGCTCCTTCGGTCGCAACTCAGGCCTAGTCATTAACTGGGCGAAATCCTGTGTCTACGTACTCTCCGGGGAGGCTCCGGTCCTGCCGCGGGACTGCCCGATCCAGATTGCCTCCCAGGGTTTCCGGTACTTGGGTATATATATCACTCTTGACCCGGAGGCCCGCTATGAGCGGAATCTGCTGCCCCCTCTCCAGCGTTTGAGGGAGGATGTGGTGCGCTGGCGGCGTCTCCCGCTCTCGCCGCTCGGTCGAGCGGCCTTGTTTAAAATGATGTCCTTGCCGCGCTTCCTCTATGCCCTCCAGAACACTATGGACATGGTCCCGGCAAGCTACTTTCGTGAGGTGGAGGGCCTTCAGCGGCGCCTGTTCTGGGACGGGAGGCCGCGTATTGCTCTGGCTAAACTGACGCTCCCGTGGTACGATGGAGGGGTCGCCCTCCCGGACATTAAACGGTATTACTGGGCCTCCCAGCTAGCTGCAATTAATCATGGCCTTTACGGGCCCGCCCTGAACCCGGCATTCGAGATGGACAAGATGCTCCTTCCCGGTGGCGATTACAATCGAGCACTGTACTCTGGCGCGCCCGACTCCCGTCTGACGGGACCGACGCGTGTCATGGTGCGGGTTTGGCACGCGGCTAATGCAGCTATGGGGTGGAAGGACCGTTTGACCCGGGCGTCTCCACTGTATGCCTCCGAGAGGCTGGGCTCCCTGTGGACATCAAAGGGCTTCGAGAAGTGGGACACGATCGGAATCAGCACAGTGGGGGATCTCTGGACGAGGGGGGGATTCAAAACTTTTGAGACGCTGCAGGCGGAGTTCCAGCTGCAGGGCAGTGAGTACTTTCGGTACCTACAGGTCCGCCATGCGCTGGGCTCCGTCTTCCCGGATGTTGCATCCATTCCGGAGTCTTCCCCCCTGGAGGACAGAGTGCTGGATGGCCATGTCCCGGACAGCACGATCTCCCTCATATATAAGAAGCTGATTAATGATAGATCGTGCCTGTTAACTAGTCTACGCGAGGCTTGGGTGGCCGACGGGCTGGAGCTGGACGACGAGGATTGGATGTCCGCGGTGGCCTCTCCAAAAGAGGTGGCCATCCCGGCTCGCCTTCGTTTCGTCCAGCTCAAGATCCTTCACCGGGTCTACGTGACGGGGCCACGGCTTCTACGTATGGGTTTTGCCGTGGACGGACTGTGTAAGCGTGGCTGTGGTGCGTTGGCGACTTTTATGCATATACTGTGGGAGTGCCCGAAGGTGGAGCGATTCTGGCGTGGTGTGCATGAGGTCCTGCGTGTGGTCACGCGTGTAGCGCTGCTGCCTGAAGCGAGGAGGTGCTTGTTGAATGTATGGGAACCGAATGACTATTCGGCTCCGCAGACGCGGTGGGTGACTCTGGGATACATGATAGCGAAACGTGATATTGCTCAATTGTGGGGATCCCAGAGGCCCCCTGCGGTGTCGGCCTGGAAAGAGCACATGGATTGGTGTATGTTCCGTGAAAAGGTGGTGTATGTGGCGAGGGGTAAGCCTGGGGCGTGGGTGAAACTCTGGGGCCCCTGGAACGCCTACCGTGGGGGCATTTGTGAGCCGCCACAGCTGCCGGCTGCCTCGCCTGCTCCGTCTCCCTAGCTGGACCCCCTTGCTCGGCCGCGGGCACGCGGCCCCCCAGTCCCTGATCTCCTCCCATCCCCCTCTTCAGATCTTTCCTGCCAATCTGGATCCCCCACTATGGAGCAAGTGTTGTCACCTTGAATCTTGGGTTGCCTTGCGGTTGTGGTTTTTGTTGTTGTTGTTAGTCTTTAAAATGAAACCGTACTCTGTGGCAGGACGCCGTGAGGCCTGCACCGTTGATTACTCCTGTGTTTCTACTGTGCACCGCTGAGAGACTTTTACTGTCTGTATGTACTATATTTGTGATGCTCTAGCGGCCGGCCGTGCGGTTGTAGGCCCATAACTGTAACCTTCTTATGGATGTAATAAACGGTTTCAAAAAAAAAAAAAAAAAAAAAAAGAGTGCTTGGTGTGGAGAAGCACAAACTCAGAGTCGAAAAAGAAACAGCATAGTTGGGAGTATTCTTTAATAATAACAATCGATTTCTAGCCAAATGAACCCTTTTTGCAACATTAATCAATGTTCTAATAATGTATACTTTGCAGTGTGTATGCAGATCTAGGATAAAAGTTAATAGCTCACTATTCTATATTAGGACTTTAAGTTATAAATTGCAATTAACAAAAATATGTCTCTTTTGAAAGCAGTAACCTGCTGATCTGTTTACATCATACACACTCTGTAATCTACCACTTGGTACACGTTCCTTGCAGCAGGCATATTAACCCTCTGCACTAACTTCACCTAAGTCTAAACCTCAACTATACAAAATTCTGATCTCTCTCCAGGAAGATAATTAATCACACGACTTATCTTGACATTTATGTGAGGCCTGGTAATTGCCGGCAGAAAGAAACTTTGCAGCAGGTGCTTCAAAAGCATAATAAACTTTCAAACACGGCGCCACCAGGAAGCCAGCACACCAGTGCTTAATTTGTAAAATATGAAGTGCAGGTGCTCAAATGTTTGTCGGAGGCCACACCTACTTTTCACTGGCCCCACCTACTTCCTCCACTGGCTCCACCCACTTACTATATTAGCTCCACCCACATCTTCAACTGGCACTGCTAAGAGTCAGATGATGTAATATATACCCAATACGAACTTCAGCAAGGGAGCCTTCCTCATAGTAATGTTTTGATAGGAGGTTCCCCTGCCCTGTGAACATTTTGGAAAAGATGAAATCAAAAGTGTATTTAAAGCACAATTTTTTAAATAAATTAGCTAAAATCACTAATGCATTGAAAAGGAACAATTTCAGTGCTGTATGTGCTGATTTGGGGAAAGGACAATACTGGGGTAGGGTATGCCATTTTTAACAGAGTTTATGAGTTCAAATAAAACTGAATGAAATCATGCAATACACTTGAATGAGTCAGTCACGGTCACTTCCAGTGGCTGTAGGGGTAACATGGAACTATGTAATTCTGTATCATACAGACAAGACATAGATAAGAAAGGAGGTATATATTCAAAATATGACTTTTTAATTAAAGATTTGTATCATACCATAAAGCTCAGAATAATGTAATCTCCACCAAAAATTCCTAGACACCAGTTACAGCACATTTTCACACAAAAAAACCTGTGTACAGTGTGCCTGTGTATGGCCGGCAGCAGCTAGTAATAGGCGGCCACCGGTCAGTGCTTCTCATCATCATCCATCATCTACTACCACACGGTGACATGACCTGCTACGACCGTCACGCCGCCACCACACTGCACATTATGCCTGCCCTTTGCAAAAGGTTACTTCGCTCAGGGCCGGCTTTATGACTGGTGGCGCCCTGTGCGACATTGTTGGCACCCCCCAATGACCACTCCTCACATGCATTCCCTCAGTACCACCCTTTAACACTGCCCTTCAAGTCTCCATAACCACTGTGTCTTAGATTTAATTAATTTTATAGCACCACTCATACCAGTGTAAGGTGTCAGTGCTCTTTGCATCATACACACATTGCACAGATACAATCATACGTGTGTAAATCAGTATATAGGGGATGTTACATCAGACAGGACTATAAGGTATAGGAGTCACATGTCATCCATGATTGTAGGCAATATAGTTTATATTCTAAGTTTGGAAAAGCACAAGTTCTGAATTTAAAAAATAACAGCATTGTTAGGGGCTCTCTCCAATAAGAATTGATTTCTACCCAAATTAACCCTTTTTGCAAGGTTAGGATAATGAAAGATTAGGCAAAAAAACATATAGCTCTAATAAATAACTTGCAGTTTGCATGCAGCTCTTTGATGACAGTTAATAGCTTGCTGTTCTATGATAGGATTTTAACTTACAAACTGGAAGTAACAAAAGGATCTCTCTGACAGAAGCAGTAACACATTGACCTATTTTACATTATACGCACTTTTTGATCTGCATGGTTAACGTTCTTTGCAGCAGACATAGTAACCCTCTGTACTACCTTACAAGCAGTGAAAACTTCCCTTAGACAAAACTACTGTTTCTCTCCAGGAAGAAGATTAATCATTGGAGTTATCTTGACATTTTAATTGATGCCTGGATATTACTGGAGGCCAGGAACTCGGCAGCAGGTGCTTTTAAAACAAGACTGTACTGTTAAACAGACGCCCCCACAGTGTTACATGAAAGAATGAAACAGAGCTTCGCTGAGTGATCTGTGTTACAAGGGTGAATGAAACAGAGATTGAAAGAGTGAAACAGAGCTTGGGTGACGGATTTGTCTGACATGGAAGAGTGAAGAGAGATTGGGTGATAGATCTGTGTTGCATGGAGTAAAGCAAAGTTGACAGATTTGTAAATAATGTAATAGAGAAAAAAGCATGGCTCAGGAGTAAAGGCTTTTGGAAATACATAATGGTGCAAATACAAATGCGAGGACTTGGGGGTCCTGTACACACATTTTATGATGACGCCATAAAAGAAGTTTTGTGCCCTTGGTGGCCCTGAAGCAGTGATGGCAGCTTTATTTTAAACTGATTAGGCCTTCCGCTGCCAGGGCCTGCCTCACCTGGTGGCTGGTGCTGTTACTGGCGGCAACTGGCCGGTAGTAGTACTCACTGCTGGCTGGCAGCGGCTACTTCTCCTCAATGCCAAGTCGCCAATAGTCGCACCGCCACGTCGCCCAGCCTGGCCGGTTGCGCTTGCTGATGGCTCTCAGACTTTAAATTTCACTTAGTGAAAAGTGAGCACTGCCAGCTGACTGAACGGTCGTTGAACGGACCACCATGATGACTTGTTGGTGGGGTGAGGCCGCGGTTCGGGTATGCTGGGGTCACAGGGGTGTGGCATTGCAATGCAGCAAATGCGCGCGCATTGAAAAGTGAAAAAATCTGCACGCGCTGCCTGTCGCGCACAGTCCCAACCCCGCCGAGTTTTAGAACCAAAAATATCCAGCCCGGGCCGGCCCAACGCAACATCAATCTAAGGGCCGGGGGCCGGCAGCCGCCACACCATCATGATCATCAACATATCAGAATTCGAATCAAACAGAGAAACATATTGAGATTTATTCATGAATAAATCTCCATACTGCTCTTGGCAACACACTGTCTTGTGGGACCCGGACCAGTAAGTTAAGTGGAAGTGTGAAACAGATTGTGGGAGTCTGGGACTGACTCACTCAGGACTCTGCCTCAGGCTGCTGCGCAGCTTCATTAACTGTTCCTCCCTCCTCACCTGGTGCTGTTGTTGCAGACTGCAGTGCACTGCACTGCCTGAGGCTGCTGCGCAGCTTTATTATTTTTAACTGATGATTGGGCCTACCACCAGGCCCTGCCTTACCTGGTGCTGTTCAAGCTGTTGTGGTTACTCCTCAAGGCTCGCCTTAACGCCAACGTCGATGACCAGGTCGCGCTCTCAGAGATTCAGTCTCAGAGTGACTGACTTTGAATTGGTGAGGTCCGGCCGTGCGGTGCAGTTATACTGGGGGCTGGGCGTGGCAAAGCAGAGAATGCGCGCGCCGCGCACTATATGAAAAAATCTCCGCACGCTGCCGTGCACAGCCCCAACCCCCACAGAAGACCAAAAAGTAAAACCAGCCTTGCCCAACTCAGTGTCCCGCCCACTGGGCCAGCAACACTGAGCCGCGGCTGCTGGGCCGCCAGCGCCGCCCACTGCATCAACAACAACATTTAGAATGAGAAGTTCAGAACTGTCTGGATTTGAAGACGTGAAGAACAGAATCGGTGTCACTCAGAAATGAGTTCACCATCGACAACAAGCATACACAGTACGTAACACTCTGTGACAGCAGCTCTTACGGTAGAGCAGCACTCACTCTGTGACGTGGCTCAATTCGTGTAGACCCGGCCCTGATAATTAAGTGCCGGTGCTAAGCACCGGAAAGCACCGGCACAAATTAAGCACTGCAGCACACGGTGCGGTGGCACCGGTCGCACCGCCCTAAAGCCGGCCCTGGAGGCAGCTGCCGAGTGTGCGCCGGGTGGAGCCCGCAGAGGCGGCCCTACTAGGTTGGGCGCGGTTTGCAGATTCCACCTAAAGTGCCCCTCTCGTCTGCCTGCCTGCCTGCTCGCCTTACTGCCTGTTTACCAGCTGTCCAGTAGCTACCTGTCTGTCTGCATACCACCAGCAGCGAGAAGCCACAAGTTGCGGTGATACTGGCGCAACAGAGATCCCCAGAGAGCCCAGAGAGTCACCCCAAGTCACCCCGTCCCAACAGCCACAACCATCTAAACCGGCCAACCAATGCCAGGAGGTAGGTGGCATCTAGCAGTGGTTCAACTCACAGCACCCGGCAGGAGGAGGCACTGCCGCCTACAAGGGAGAGAGACCCCAAACTTGGATTCAAAGGGGAATCTACCCACACTAGCTCAGTAGCCTCAGCTCTACTTCTGAGAACCAAGCGGGCAAACAAGGAACCACAAGTACAGAACAAGTATAAAACAAAAGCAACAAACACTCCAAAGACACAACTCCTGATGAAACAAGGGCAAATATGGAGACAAAAGCATAAAATACAACCAAGAAAACACTCCAGGCGCCCTAGGCATGCCAGCCGGTGAGTGAACAAGCTGGCTGGAGGCCTAGTGCGTCCTAAGGGGACCAAGGGGGCCCAAAGGGTCCAAAAGGGAGGCCAAAGAGAGGCCAAAGGGGGGCAAAAGAGCACCCCCAAGGGGCAATGAGTATCGTGCAAACCAAGGCAACTAGGAGGACATGAGGTCAGGCAGAGTTAGGAGGTCCCTGACAAGATCTAAACCTAAATCGAAGCAAAAGAAAGCCAAGGGTTAGGGCGCTCCTGAACTCGACAACTCAAGTGGCAAAAAAAGTGACACAGCTATGAGCAACAGAGACACTAGCATCTGCTCTCCTCTCAGCTCCCTCCAAAGAGTTACAAACGTCCGTGAAAATAACAGCCTGGTGGCAATAAAAAGCCTCCAAACCACTACCCACCTGATGCTGATGCCAAATAGCCAGGAGTCAAAAGACCTCATAAACATTAAGGGGGCGCTGCAAAGGAAATATCCATGCACTTGTCAGCCAAAAAAAGTCCCTGGAACAGTTATCTACTCTAAAAATGAGGACATTAAGGGGGTGCAAACCCCCCTGCAACCAGGGGGACTTGACCACATTCCACAGACCGCCAACAACCCAGCCGAACCATTGTCACTGACAGAGGACAAACCCCAGAAAAGAAAATGTCCAGAGGCTCAGACATTAACAGAATAATAATAATAATAACGACATTTGTAAAAGCGCAAACAGCTACTTCAAGCTGAGGTGTCCCGGCGCTGAAGCAAGACAGAAGTGCGAGCAACAAGAACTACTCACGCTAACTTAGTCCATTGATTCTAGGCTAAAAAGCCAGGTTTTCAGTGCTTTCCTGAAAAATGGCTCAGATTCAATCTGCCTCAAAAAGTTAGGCAAAGCATTCCATTGCTTAGTAGCCGCAACCATGAATGATCTCCCTCCATTCCGCGGCTTCTTAAACCTCGGAACGCATAATAGGTTTAAGGAATTCGATCTCAGGAGCCTATTCTGTTTATAGCTACATAAGCGTCGCTTCAAATAGCTCGGGCATTTACCATGTAGGGAACGAAAAGCAAAAGACAGGGCCTTAAATTCAATTCTCCTGGCCACGGGCCACCAGTGGAGTAACTTAATGTGCGGAGAGATATGATGGCGGTAGGGTACTCGCCTAATCATTCTCGCAGCCGCATTTTGGATAATTTGCAGTAAGCCTACATATAGACTGTTCGCATAGTCCAATCTGGCCATCACCGTGGCATGTATGACCACTCGGCGACAGTCCTCGGGTAATAAATGGATGAATTGTCGTAAGCTTTTCAGTTTGCCAAAGCAGGTCGAAGACGCCTGCATTATCTGAGCTGAAAGCGAGAGATCCATCTCCCATTTGACCCCCAGATTTTTAGCAGACTTTGCCGGGGTGGGTGGAGGACCCATTTCCTGCGGCCACCATAGGTCCCCAGGCGGCGGGAGAATATTTCCAAAGAATAGTACCTCCGTTTTCTCAGCGTTCAGCTTCAATTTGTTATTATTCATCCATAAAGAGATATCTGTCAAGCAGCCCTTAAAATTTTCAAAGGCATTGTCCGCTTGATCTTTAAAGGAGAACACCAACTGGGTGTCGTCGGCGTAAGAAATAGCCTTCACACCCCAATTGACTATGAGCGAGAACAGTGGGGCCAGATAGATATTAAAAAGGAGCGGGCTGAGTGCTGATCCCTGAGGGACTCCACACCAGATCTGCTTATGTTTGGATTTGTGTGTTTGCAGGGCAATCTGTTGTGACTGGTTGGAGAGAAACGAGTTCATCCTGCTCAAAACCAGCCCTCCCAAGCCAATATCCTTGAGTCTATGTAGCAATATTGCATGGTCTACCGTGTCGAATGCAGCGGACAAGTCAAGGAGCACCAGCATCGCTGATGCCCCTGCGTCCACTGTCATTCTTATTGATTCTGATACCTCGAGGAGGGCCGTTTCTGTACTGAAGCCCGATCTGAACCCAGATTAGGTATCATGCAAGATGCCAAATTCCTCGACATACGAAGATAGCTGCCTTTGTACCCACTTCTCCAGCATTTTTGCGGGGGCTGGGAGAAGAGAGATGGGGCGATAATTGCTCAAATCACCAGGCACTCCATTAAGTTTTTTCCGGAGAGGTAGAACAATGGCGTGTTTCCACGACTATGGGAAGATGCCAGTTGGTAAGGAAGTGTTCCAAATGTGGATCAGCATCATTACTGCAGAATGAGCCACTACCTTCCATAGTTTCGGGGGCAGGGGTCCACTGGTGAGCCAGATTTGCAGCTAAGAATTGGAGCCATTCCGTCTTGCAGCGTAATCGGAGACAATTCACTGAACGAGGCTTGTGAATGGTTGCTCTCAGACATGTCAGATTTAATCGTTGCCACATAATCCGTGAAGGCGTTGTAGATGATTAAAATTTTATTATCAAAGAAGTCGGCAATGTTCTCACCTTAAATAATTCCCTACGTGAGTTCTCTGCTGACTTAATGCACTTAGCTATGTACTCTCTTCTAGCAGTTTTTATACTTTTGTGTAGCTATTTAAGGGCTTTCTTGTATGGAGCTTTAGCTATCTCGCCATAGTTAGTACGCCACTGGCGTTCTAGGCGCTTACATCTACTTTTGTCCAGCTTGAGGGCTTCAGAAAACCACGGGGACGAGGGCAGTTGCCTTTCATGATTTAGTGAATCTAAACGGAGCCACAGTATCTATTGCCGTAGAGATCCAGTAGTGAAATTCCAAAGCATCAACATTAGGATCAAGCGTACATGGAGGTGGGCTCTCCTGAAGAGCTGGTCCTAAATTTTCTACCGTAAGCTTCTTTCAATTCTTTTTTCGGACCATGCGTGATCCGGCCTGCTGCCTTTCTTTATCCAGGCAAATTGCAAAAGGGATCAAATAGTGGTCTGACCATACCACCTGGCAGGGATCGTTCGTACTCAAGGATGGCAAGTTAGTAAACACAAGGTCCAGGGTGTGCCCTGCCTTGTGAGTCGGAAGTTTTACCTGCTGAACCAAATTGATTCCAGCAAGAGCAGCTTCCAGCTGAGCTGCCTGGGTTCAATTCGGGTTATCCCCATAAAGGTTGAAATCCCCCAATACCGTAAAATTAGCATAAGCCAAGGATTTCTGAGCTATATAATTGCACACTTCTGAAGTGGCACTAGCTGCGCAGTCAGGGGGTCTATAGATCAGGAGTCCAGAAAGTGAAATGGAGGGGCCAATTTTTAGGCAAAAGTTTAAGCCTTCCATCGCGCCTATTTTAGGTATCCCTAAGGACTCAACTTCCCATAAGTCTTTAAATATAATCGCCACCCGCCACCTCCTCTTTTGGACCCCTCCCTATGTGCACAGCAGATTTTGAAGCCAGGGGTGATAGCCAAGGCAATTGCGGGTGTGGCATCCTTCTTAAGCCATGTTTCTGTCAGAAACATGGCGTCCCATATGCCCTCTTCCAGTAGTAGCCATATGTCCGTAGCATGTTTAACCAGAGATCTGCAGTTGATCAGACACGCCTTAATAGTAATTGTTTGCTTGCTACATTCTGCTTCATAGCCTTCCCTTCTTCTGGCAACCGTGAGCTCTGTCATACTCTTGGGAGCCCTTAGACAGTTCACACAGGGGCTGGGATACATGTCAAAGCCAATGTTAGTATCAAGCATACCTACGCAGGATTTACTTTGCAAGGACAGAAGATCATTTCTGGACCATCTAATCATGTAATTTGAGGCACAACGGACAGCGTGGCTGGCCCTGGTCGCTGTCCGGACGCAGACGGGCTCAGACGGGCTTGCCTTTGGCGCGTGTCCGCTGCACGGCCGGCAGCTCATGGGAATTAAATACACCCCCCCCCCCCCGGAAGTGAGGAGGGCAGGAGGAGGAGTATGAGCAAGCGTCAAACACAATTTTTAAAAACACAGTTTCTTTAAAATGAAATCAGCTAAAATAACAGCGTGAGCATTCTTAGCAGCGCGCGCAATCTAGAATAGATATAACAACCAGGATAAACAGTGAGGCCAACAGCCCATCAGGAAATAGAGCCTGCTGAGAGTCTGCCCAGGAGACACCCATAAACATAAAATGCAGTCCACTATCGTACAGGAGAAAAGCGGCGCTGCATGGCTCAGATACAGGACCTAGAAGATAGACAACTCACTCTTCAAACCGCACTAGTGGACTGCTCTAATGCCGGTACCCGCCGTACCTTACTACATGTCCAACAGCAGCTAGCCTGGGTAGCAACTCAATACAGGATTTATCAATGGGGCGACAAATCTAGTCAGATGCTCCATATACTGTGCCAGGCTAGGGCATCCCCGACACAAGTCCCTCTCCTGAGATCCCCTGGAGGCGATACTTGTACCTCCCCTGAGGCAGTAGTTCAGGCCTTTGCCGATTTCTATGCGGCTCTATACAGCGACCGCGAGGGACTGGCCAAACCTCTCATAGATGCTTTTCTTGTAGATGTCCGCCCCAGATGCCTCTCGGACGAGCAATGGGATGCCTTGGACAAGCCCATCTCTCTAGACGAGTTACAGGCAGCCCTTTCCAATACGCACCCGGGCCTGGCACCGGGCCGGAACTTGTTCCCATGAGATTTTATGCACCCCCATATAGGGACCATTGGCCCACACTTACTTAAAGCGCTACACATGGCTTCGGAACAGGGTATCCTGCCTCCAGACTGGCGACATGCCGAAATAGTTGTCTTCCTTAAACCAGGCCATCCTCCAGAAGATCCAGGTTCGTATTGCCCCATATCCCTATTGAATTTCGAGCCGAAATTGCTAGGAAAGGTCCTGGCCGATCGCCTGCGCACTTGTATTCTGGACCTGGTACATCCAGATCAATCTGGCTTTATGCCACAACGCTCTACCAGGCACAACATCAGACGGGCCCACATTGCTGTGGCTGAGGCCCACCGCCTGGGACGCCCCGCGGCTGTCCTACTAGCAGATATCGATAAGGCGTTTGACTCATTGATCTGGACCTATCTTTTTAAACTCCTAGAAGCGGTTAACCTAGGGCCCCGTTTTGGTGCCCATGTAAAATTACTATATACAGATCTTACGGCCACGGTTCGCGTGGCTAGCTACCACTCTGCCTCCTTCCCCATCTGCAGGGGGACCAGAAAGGGCTGCCCTCTTTCCCTGCTTTTATTTGCCTTCGCTATAGAGCCATTGGCAGCGTGGGTGTGCCTGGATGCGGTCTTCCGGGGTTGGATTGGTCGCACGAATGCTCAGACAGGATTACTCTATATGCCGACGACACGTTATTCTTCATCTCTGAACCTTGGGTCACAGGGCCAAGGGTGCTCCAGATCTTGCGGGTCTTTGGAGAGACAACTGGACTATGTGCCAACCCGTCCAAATCTGTTCTTTTCCCCATAAGGGGCGAACAGAGGAGTCATGCTTGGGCCTTACAGCTGATCGTCGCAGAGGAGGTTTCAAGTACCTAGGTGTTCATATCACCAGATGCCCCACTATAGCGTGGTCATGCAATATAGGCCCCTTGCTCCCGGCGGTGCGCGAGGAAACAACAGTGTGGTCCCACCTCCACTTATCACTATATGGTCGGTCCTTGCCACGCTTGCTTTACAGACTACAATATTATCCATATCCCATTCCCCAGTCATGGTTTCTCCAGATAAATGCGCTCCTCAATAGATTCCTTTGGGGGGGAGGGGCGGTACAAGTAGCCCTAGCGACGTTTTTTCAATAATGAATGGTGGTATAACTCACATGCTGATCCAGCCTATGCAGTAGAAAGGCTCTTCCTAGCGGAATACCCGCTGCTTAATCTCCTATACAGTAACTCGTCCTTAGAGGCGCTCCCCCCGGCCTGCCGAACGGTGATTCAGACCTGGAGACGTGTGTCCAGGTCTATGGGTTGGTGGGACATGCTGACAGGCACTACTCCCCTTTGGCGGGGTAAGCGCCTCCGGCCTGTTTCGACCCTGACGGGGTTTCGCAGATGGGATGATATAGGGATATCTACACTCGGGGACGTAATGCGGGGACCCACACTTAAATCCTTCCAGAGGCTGCAGGAGGAGTTTGACCTACACAAATTTCAATTACACAAATACCTGCAGCTCTGCCATGCTCTGTTTCCTCTCATTAAATACCTCCAGTCACTACCTGAATTTCACCCCATGGAAGGTAGACTACTAATGGGCGATCTAGGGGCACACAAAATACGCCAAATATATCAGACCCTGACCACACACTCCAAAACTAACATACATCGGACCCGGGCGGCGTGGGAGACAGACTTACCAGCCCTGACTGACGACGACTGGACGGAGGCCCTAGCCAGCCCCAGGTATTCTGCTGTCTCCACTGGGTACCGGCTGATCCAGTTCAAATACCCCCACAGAATTTATTATACTCACCTTCGCCTCTGGAAGATGGGGGCTATACAGTCCCCCACATGCCTCCGTTGTAACTCCGATGACAGGTCGTTCCTTCACACTGTCTGGAGCACTGGCGTAACAAAACTTGAGGGGGCCTCCCTGCAAGGCACCTAGGGGGGCCCCCTCTGGGCTCAATCAGGAGCCCTGCAGCCAGAGTGCCCCCTGGAGCCTGGGGCACCCCTCACCGTGGGAGCTGCGGGGGCCTGTGTTACGCCCCTAGTCCGGGGTTGCGGGGCACTGCAGCACTTTTGGTCGTGCGTGTTGTCTTGCGTGGTGAGGGTGTTGGCGTGGGACATCCCGGCAGACCCTAGACTGACACTTCTCCACAGCGCAGATGATTTCAGGGGGTAACAGATACAAGAGACACCTCCTATTCCTGGGCCTCACCTTAGCCAAGCAAGACATTGCGCAGCAGTGGGAGGCCTCCTCTCCCCCCGGGGTAGCAGCATGGAAATCGTCCTTAGATAAATGTATTTCAGGCACGGGGCTGCCCACAAAAACATGGGAAGATCTGGGCCAGATGGGCAAAATACCAGGGCATTGACCTGTCTCTTTTAACGCAACCAGCAAATCAGGACCCTCTTGAACGATTGATTATCAATGACTCACCAATCTAATGTGTTAGTGTAGTAAGGAATCCCTTAATACGTACATACATTGTTAAGTTAGCATAACCACGTTAGATGTTAGAAAGCCATCTTGCTGCTTTTGCGCACGACACTGCATCTACATGTTATTGTTTAAACAAACTGCTGGCTCGCGCTTTGCCTCACACGAGAGCAATCTGTTGTTACCATCCCGAGCTCTGCACTGCGACCTTGGTCTGTACATGGTGTAACAAGAACAGTCTGGGTCGTTGGACAATGCATGTTTTCCACTCTGGGTTGATCGACTCACTATTTAGCCATAACATACAGACAGCTGCAAATACCTGAAAGTTGGTGCTTTTAATATTACAGACAGCATGTTTAATATTCAGACCGAAGACGAGCCTTCCTGCGAGAAGACTTCTGATGCTCCTGTGATGTGATTTCACTAAGCTGATCTTTGAGGTATGGGGTCCCCTGTTCAAGCCTAAGAGACCTTTTATTAGCATAATAATAATATTAGCTTCTTATTAAAGGGAAGGTGGTAGTATCCACTGTCATTTATAACATGATCACTCCCTTTATATTCTATGGTATTGTAACGATGCTGATGGTTTTAATTATAATCATTTGTCTGCTTGTATTAGCCAAAGTACTGCATCTTAGGACACGTGGTCTATAAAATAAACTCTTTTTATTTTCACCGTGTCTTTGTTTATTCTTGTTGTGGACTGATGTGAGAATAATATACGAACAGGTATTTCCGATTCCCACCATTCCTGAGAGTACACTGAGTCGCTTGTTCTGGGTTGTCTTTTCATTGGGACCGCCGAGCTAAATCTCGGATAACGAATGGGACACTTATGCTAGCCGGATACTGGGTTCTGGGTTCTGAGGTGAGTTTCTGGTACACCACAATTCACTGAGGTCCTGGGGTTCTACGCATAGTTCTGTGTATAAGCAGAATCCCTGCAACATGGCGCACCTAACGTTTGGTCTATGAGTTGAAACGCCTTAGTAGTGCTTATATTAGTCCACAGCTCCCTCATTCTTGTTTCCGGATAACAAGTCTGACGGATTAAAACCTACCTATTTCTGTTGATATAGGTTTCTTCAAGCTTGATCATTAAAAAGGTTATTGAACCCTTGTGCTACTGATTACTTCGAGTGTAGCTTGTCCTTATGGCGGTCGATATAGCGGCGCACAGTCGGGCTCCTCTGAGACGTCATTTGACGCAGTATGGGGTGCCGGACACTGGTATGAGCGTAATCTTTGTGGTAGGAGCCGATGCGGCTTATCCTTATGAGTTGTTTTACTCTTGGGTGACGCTTCCGGCGGTGAGTGAGGACGATAACTCTTTTCATACTTACACTGCCACTGCCGTGCCAGCAAACTATACGCCGTATAGGACACAAGAAATACCAATATCTGCTTGGCAGCATCTTATTTGGTTTAATGGCGCCCTCCCCCATGCGGTTATACCGCCGAGAATGGGCCCTTTGTCAATTGCAGGGGCCACTTGGCCGGTACTAGCCGGATATACGCCTCATCCCCGTTACCTTACGGTGCCGGTGGCTGAGTTGCGTGTACTGCACACTGCCCTTATTACGGTACATAGGGCTTTGGTACAGTACGTGTCACGCAATGTGCAGGTGGGGGCACCTGCTGTTGCGGGGCATACTACTGACCACCACGCGGTGGTCATTAGTCCTGTTATGGTTAATTCTGTTATGGGCAAGCGCCCCACGAATAGGGATGATTTCCCTTTTTGGCTTGCTGAAAAATTTGACCAAATAGAAGCGGTTTACCCGAATACATCTCCTGTGGAGAAACACAGGATCCTTACCATTAGTTTGCCTAAAGACTTGGTCCCCGACATTGATGATTGTGTGAACTGGGGCAAGGTCTTTGCAGCGACGTACTCGCAGTGCTTTGGCACTCCGTCTATGTCGGTACTGCCCTCCGTTATTAAACGTGTTCAAGATAACCACGGTGCGGAGTCTGCGATAGAATTAGGCATGCGGCTTCTCGGACAGTTTGACCTGGTGGCTACCATGATAATGTCTAACCTTAAGGGTGATGCTATGCATTTCCAGGTTCGTAATGAACTGAAGAAGGTTGCTGATGAGGACAAGCCGCGGGAGTTCGCGAGAATAATCTCGACGGCATACAGAGAGTTGGGTCGTAGCTCTTTAGGAGTTAAACCTGTTGTGAAAACTCCCGAAATAAAGCAGCAGGGTAAGGCAGATGCCTCTGGTAAGGATGACCGTCCAAACTTTCCGAAACAGAGTTGGCGGTCAAAACAACAGGGAAAGCAGCAGCAGAAACAGGGGTCTCGGCCTGCCTCTCCCGTTCAGTCCGGTAGTGAGCGCACTTATGATCTGCGTGATCGTGCTACTATTAAGTCTCCTGATAGATTTCAGGTTTCTGAACAACGTTCTCCTCGTTCTTCACAGGAAACATCGGCTTCACAGTCCGGTGGCGGAGGAGGTGGCAAAGGTCGGGGTGTTCCACAAACACGTGACCAACCCCGACAGACTGAAGGTAAAGGCAAGCAGGACGAATTCGCACGACAAAGACCCCCGTTTCAGAAGAAGAAAGTGGCTGCTCTGACGGCGAGGTATGCCTCAGATAGTGCGGACACGGCTTCGGAACCGGACATGGGCGCTGACGCTACTGGACAGCGCAGCGGAAATTACCATAGTCCGTCAAGCTCTGCGTCCATTTCTGGCAGCGACAGCAACTGATACGTTGGTTACTGTTGAGACAGCTGACACCAGAGTGGCTCCCCCTGACAGACTCCATGAAATAGTCTTACTAATTGAGGGTGACATACAACGTACAATAAAAGGGATTTTTTGGGATAATCTGACTACCACCTATGATATCCTCCTAGCGGAGGCAGATTGGCCCCCAGCTTTCATTTTAGACGCTCCTAGAGGGGAGGAGGTGATCCTCCCGTCCTTTGCGCACACAGTGGCTAAGGACCAGGCTGAAGTGTATGCTGAGGAGTGGGCACTGGCGCTAGCGCCGGCATTGTATCGTACTCAGGTGGGATGGGACCGGTTGTCCCCCTGCCATGAGATTCCATTGCGGTCTATGCCCCAGCCACAGCCCCAATATCCTATGCGACGTGAAGCTAGACCGCACGTCGCTGCTATCCTTGACCAATTGGAATATCAGGGTGTTATTGAAACTTGTGTGTCCCCTATGAATAACCCTTTATTCACTGTGACGAAGCCTGACGGGTCGTACCGTTTAGTTTTGGATTACCGGCACTTAAATTCGCATTGCCGGACCTGCGCGGTACAAAATACTCACAGCTCGGCTCTTGTCGACAGTCTCGTGCGTAAGAGATTTAAAACGACACTTGACATCTCCAATGGCTTTTTTAGCCATAACCTGTCCACACTGAGTAGCCAGTGGACGGCGTTTACTTCAGGCGGCAAACAAAAACAGTTCACAAGATTAGCCATGGGCTATAAAAACAGCCCTGGCGTCTTTGCCGCTCGCGTGGTCTCTCTCTTAGAAAGAATAGACCCCGACGCATACTCCTATGTTGACGATATCTACCTCACGGATGATGAGCTGATGCCACATCTGTCTCGAGTCGACAATATCATAAAAAAATTTTAATTTTGCGAAGTCTCACATCGCGGAATATACAGTGTTGTTCTTGGGCTACGAGCTCAACAACGAAGGTAAGGGATTGGCTCCTCACTTTCTGGAGAAGTGCGCATGCCTGCGTGCTCCTACAACACTGAAAAAATTACAATCTTTGCTGGGCTTTCTGAATTTCGGACGTACGTATAGTCCAGATTATGCCCAGCGTATCAAGCCGCTTTATGCCTTGGTACAACCTTCCTTTTCGAAGTCTAGCTGGCAGCTAGAACATTCTGCTATTCTACAGTCTTTACAGGCTGATCTTCTTGCTTCACAATACTTACTGACGCGTGATAACCACACTAACCTGGTCATAAGAATAGTACCAGGCGCAGTGGGTTTCGCGTACTTGACGTTCAATGAGGGCGACACAGTCCCCATTGCGTATAAATCACACTTGTACACCTCTGCTGAGTTGCGTTTTTCCACTGTCGAAAAAGTTCTGACAGCAGTACAGATGGCGATCCTTAAAGAACGCTCACTGTAACAAGGAAAACGCATACTGGTTGTGACACCGTATCCTGCCCTAGAGGCAGTGACAAAAGCAAGTGTACCAAATTCTAAAGCTTTGCATCCAAGGTGGATACAATGGGCCACGACTCTGACATCGCCAGATGTCACTTATATCTTTGACGCCTCTTTGCAGACTCAGGAGTACTTGCAGTATGAATTCGTTCATCCGGCTCCTCTGTCTTTACGCCCGCTCGAAGAATACCATTGTGTCATATACACTGACGGCTCGGCGCAGCCGGCGATTGGATCGAAGCATGCCTATTCTGCGGCTTGCACAATTGTCGTGGGTACTTTCGTAAATGGTGAATTCCAATCTGATGCCGTGCATACGCAGTCATTGGGTGATTGTACCGCGCAACTGGCGGAGCTCCGGGCTCTGGTGCTTGCACTGGAGTTTGCTGATCCCCGAGTCACTACTCTTATAGTAAGTGACTCCTTTTATTGTGTCCAGTCCTACAATGACAATTTACACTTCTGGTCTCAAAACGATTATCGAGATACCAAAGGTAGCACAATTAAGCATAAATTGCTTTGGGTTCGAGTGGCAGACTTTAAAGAACGTCTCCCTCTCGTGAATGTTATTCACACTCTTGGTCACCAACGACTTGGTGTCCATGCTGTCGGTAACAGCTTGGCTGACGAGGCAGCAAAAACAGCAGTGGCTACATACTTAGTGGCAGCAGTTACAAGATCTAAAAGTAAGATTGATGATGACATCTTGGCAGCTATTGCTGCTACAGAGAAGGGAAGTGATTACCCGAAGGGTTTTCCTTCTCGTTATTTTTATCACTTAAGTCCTGATAACGTCCCGTTAGTGAGGATTAACGATGTTTGTGACAGAATTATTCCCAACGCGGACTGCAGACCATCTCTGATACTAGCAGCGCACGAGGGGTTGGCGTCAGCCCACGCCGGCGTGTCCGCTACTGTATCTCTGTTGCAACAGTGTTACTGGTGGTTCGGTTTATACAAACAAACGCGCGCTTATGTTCTTGATTGTGACATTTGCCAACAGATTAAACCTTCCACTGTTGCGCGCCCACCACAAACGCAGTTGTACATATCTAATAAACCATTTGGGTGTGTTTATCTAGATCACTGCGGTCCTTTTTCTTCTGATACTGCGTACAAGTATATCTTGGTTGCAGTGGATTCGTGCACACGTTTTCTTTGGGTATGGCCACAAAGGAGTGCTGATTCACGGACTGTCATCAGGGATTTGCGTGTCTTTGTGGGAACTTTTGCGTGTGGTACCTTCCATTCTGATCAGGGCCCTGCGTTCGCCTCTAAGGCTTACAAGGAGGCTATGAGAAATTTGGGGGTCCAAGTCAAATTTTCATCTCCCTACCGACCTGAGGGTAATAGTGTGGTGGAGCGAATGAACCGTGACTTAAAGCAATCTTTGACAGCACGAGTTTTAGGCACAGGCCTGAATTGGCTAGCCCATTTGTATAATGTCCAACGTGCACTTAATAATCTCCCTAGAAGGTCTCTGGGTGGGCGGACCCCATACATGATGCTCTTCGGAATCAGAATGTTTGTCCCAGACCTTGATGGTCTAGACATGGCGGCGTCGGCCGCACTCTTTGACGTAGATGATCACTGTGCTGTTTTGCAGACCCTACAAGAAGCCAGAGACACTCTATCGAAGGAACACTTGCCCTCCACATCTGATGCTGAGCTTCAGATTCCGGTAGTCGGCTGGCTACCCCGAGTTGGAGACCTGGTTCGTGAGAAGGTGGAGAACAAGAAGGAGTTCGGCCCCTCTTATCGTGCACCGGTTCCAGTGCTTGGAGTGCAGGGTACAAGAACAGTCATTTTACCTCCACTTCCTGGTCGCAAAGAAAACAGGTACATCTCTATTGACTATGTCAAACTTCAGCGAATGGCCGATACTGCTTAGTATGACTCCAGCTGTTTCATGCCAGACGATACAAAGAAATTCAGTGTTGATTCCTGCTTCTACCACCTTGTCTGATGTTGCCATCGAGATGCAGTCAATTACTGATCCCTTGTTACTACCACCGGCTGGTGGTCTGCCCGAAGAGACTGAGTATGCTTATCCTACAAATGGTCAATCGCCTGTTTTACAATCTACGGCGGTTAACCAGTCACGTTTCTCCTTTGACACTAACTCATTGCCTTCTACTTCCCCTTCGAAGATTGCTATTTTTGTTAGTTGGTTCAAAAGACATTTCTTGATTCCCCCTTGGACATACGTTTGGCTGGTGCTTATAAGTATTTTTTTGTTTATGTCCATTGGATTTGTAATAGTATTTTTCCGTCTGGTGAATGGACACTATCTGAAAGAGAGATCTACAATTAGACTTATCAATGGAACTTTGGCCCCCCACTCCTCGTCCCACATCATGAGAAGGGACCAGACTTTTGTGAATATTACTGCCTGGCCCGTTTTGGATGGAATTGCGTGGGATGCTGTTAAATTCCAAATTCATGGTCCTACTGAGGTCATCAATGTGCCTAATGTATTTCGTGTTTCTATGGGTGATGTGGTTAAGCAGAACATTCGTTCTGATGATTGGGATGTTCATGCCATTGAAGCACTGTTTTCTGATTTGAAATATTATGCCGCTTTTGATGCAGAAGATTTATATGAAAATGCGGCTAACTATGCAGAACAGTATTGTTTTCAACATTATGGCAATCACTTCCTGCACAAAGCAAATACGTTTTGAAATTTTGTAAATTTTACCCAATGGGAACACTGTCCCACCCCATCTTTAGGCAGCTCACCTACATTGGTTGATAAATATACTTATTTTACTGATTTCAGTGTTTCCAGCCCAGCATCCTTTTATTTTAAAGTGATGTCTGAGTCGGCCTCGAAGGTTAGACTGACACACACCAAATTATTATATTCTAAGTCCTTTATGGATGAGTTGTCAATCAAAGGTTATGAACTGTGGAAGGCTACTATTGATCTTAAATCGGTTTGGGGTTCCAAACCGTGGTAGGTTCAGGGAACTGAAGCTTTACATCGTGCCTGTCTTGTACCAAATCATATGTTGTTTTTAAATTCGACCATCTTCCAGACCACCTGTTTCGGATTGGCCACTTCTAAAAAACTAAATTTCCCTTCTGTTCCAGATCTGGGTGCTTACCCAAATTGGGATAACCACACAGATCTGTCCCTTCCTGCTTTGCAGTCATTAGTCTCTAATGCATCTTTCAATATTTCGAAATTTAGTAGTGAAGGATGGTTAATTTGGCAAAGCAGTTCTGATGCATGGTGTAACAAGAATAGTCAGGGAATGTACTGCAGCTCTTACACTCCATCACGAGCCTGGAAAATCTAAGCTCAGCAGATTTGCTCTCTATAGAATTTCAACCAACCAACAACCCGCAATGCTCAGAGGCAACCAAAACAAGGTGGAACACTAGTGAGACAGTCAACAAAATTATGAAAGAAGAAAGCATGTTCCAACACTGAAAGCTGAACCAAAACCACCCTATCCAACGCCCGCACTAAGGAACCACCCAAATCCACATTGCCAGTATTAAAAAAAAAGCACGCAGCAGCACCCCAGGGGCGCACTCCATCCACCCAAGGGTTACCAACCTGAACACAGGCCTCGGGCAACTAGGCCTAACTCCACTGCCAACAACTCAGAACTGGACACAAATACAGCGAACAATAACAATAGAGCGATCCAATTGACAAGGGTTGCGCTGTTCACCAACAGCCCACCGGAGCGAGGCAAAATCTGTATGTGCATCTGGAACATCAATGGCCTAGCCATCAAGACTGAGGACCACAAGGTACTAAACTACCTAAAAACATTCATCGTGATACTGCTCCAGGAAACCTGGGAGGATAAGGCATTTGAGCTTCAAGGGTACACGTCACACTTCATTCCAGCAAGAAAAGGATCTGACTTTGGTCATCGCTCGCGGGGACTGATGACACTTGCCTCAATAACCACAATAGGAGAAATCTCATCCATAGAAGCACAAATCGAAGCCCCAAGTGCCCTCCAGGCAATGACGATAACACTTAAGTTCAACACAGAACGCCAAAAGATTATAATAATCAACACCTATGTGCACCCAAACAAAAATCCAAAAGCTGCAAAAGATCTGGTTAAAGAACTGAAAAGGGTTATGGAAGAGCGGGACGCTTACCACATCATTCTGGCAGGCAACTTCAATTTTCTTCTCGGGTCTGGACCAGAGGAGGACTCTGTGCAATACCTAACCATCGCCTGGGGAATCCCGAATCAAGGCCAAGCACATATTGGGAATCCAACTAGATGCTCGAAGCATCTGCTTCAGGAACTCAAACACCTAAACATGAGAGCACTGAGAGGCCGCTTTAAGAAGGACAACCCACCGGCTACTACATTTCACTCATCAAAAGTCTCCTCTTACCTAGACTTTACCTTCATAACCTTACCCAAGTTCAATAAATTCACCTCCTTTAGAATAGGCAACAACGAACAAAGCAACCACCTACCCCAGGAAGTGATACTAGAAGCAAAAACAGCCCACTCACTAGAGGCACATAAAACTATTGGCACAGAAGGGACCTCAAATCTAAAGCGAATAAGGTGCAAACCCAATAACATCGAGGAAATATCAACCACCGCCAAACTACTGCATAACCAAGGAAAAGGCACAACGACCCTACCTGTGAAAGCATGGGGAAACTTTACAGTGACTCTTGGGGAGAAATTCGCTAGTGGGGCAAGTGCAAAATTGGGACAAATTGCAGCCATCACAACAATGGTGGCAATCAGCTCAGAATCAAAAAATCTTAAACGCATAATAAACCAAACATTAAGGCTGCTTCACAAAACCCATCAAAACCCAGATCTGCAAAGTACCCTTTGGAAACTGAAGGTACTAATAAAAAAAAAGAAATGGGACAAAAATAGATCAAAGAATGATGAACTGAGGGCCAGTATACTTCACAATGCCAAACAAAAGAACAGTGCCAAGTTCTGGCAAATGATCAGCTGAATCCAATGACCAAACCAATCAGGAATAAGCTCTAACATAACAGAGGCTGTCTGGGTCGAATATCTTTTTAGCCACTTCAACAACAAAACGCAAAAGGAAGATGAAGTAGACAAAGATCTGGGGAGCGCAAAAAAGGATAGAGGCAACTACCATAGGGAAGAAATGGCGCAAAACTCCACACAAGCACGGTACAATGACCCCCCTGGAGCAAACAAAAACACCCAGGAGTTGAAACCGCAGCAGGCTCTGACCCGTCATCGTCTAACTATGAAGAGTGCTACAGGCTAACTGCGATGCAGATAAAGAGACAAATAGCCAGAGGTAGACTCGGAGGAGCTCCAGGCCCTAATGGAATTCCTCCAATGCTGGATAAACATGACGTGGAATACTGGAGTAAAGCATTAGTACCAGTTTTCTGCATCTTGAACCACCGAGCGCTACAACACAGCACTCAACCCCGGAAGACTCAGAGACTGCCAGCAGGCCACGCCAAGTAAGACCCACGGCCAGTTCTCCTGTCTACACTGCCATCGCCTACAAGACCACCCTGCGCCTCACCACCTCCAGCGAAACTTTCCCCTCTGCCGAACACCTGCAGTTCCAGATTCAAACCCAAGGCACCCAAACCTGCCCACCGCGAAGGAACTGGAGCAAGGTCACCGACGAACAACTCAACTCCACCCTCACCCGAGACAACCACTCCTCAACATCCAATGCCAACGTTGCAGCCAGAGAACTCCACACCTGGATCTCCAACTGTGCAGACAAACTCGCCCCACTACACATCACCGGCAAACAGCGCACTAGGAAAGCCGCCTGTTTAACCACCCACCTTCAAGAAGCCAGATGCACCTGAAGACGCCTGGAGAAGACCTGGAGAAACACCAAGACACCCAAAAACCACACCACCTACAAGGACGCCATGACGGACTACCACAACCAAATCAGAACCACTAAAAGGACTTTTCCACAAAAAAATCCTCGCCAAATCCACAAACTCCATGGAACTCTTCACTGTCATCCAGGAATAAACCAACCCCCGCAGCGAAGCCACAGACATCTCCCCGTCCCAAGACCTCTGCGACAAGCTTGGAAATTACTTCCACCTCAAGATCAAAAACCTCTATGACAACTTTGTTGACTTTCCACCGGTCACCAAAGCCAACCCGCCCCCCAGACACAACAGCCAGCCCACCATCTCCACCTGGACGCCGATCACAGCCGATGACACCGCCTCAACCATGAAAGGCATCCACTCAGGAGCCCCCACGGACCCCTGCCCTCCTCACATCTACCACAGAGCCGCCGCCACCATCGCACCTGAACTACAACACACCATCAACACCACCTTTGAAACAGGCACCTTCCCAGATGGCTGGAAATGCGCAGAAGTCAGGCCCCTGCTCAAGAAACCCACAGCCGACCCTACTGACCTCAAGAACTACTGGCCCATCTTGCTCCTCCCCTTCGCGGCTAAAGTCAAAGAGAAAATAGTCAACAGGGAACTGACACGATTCTTCGAAGACAACGCCGTCCTCGACCCGTCCCAGTACGGATTCTGAAGCAACCACGGCACCGAGACCGCCCTACTCGCCGCCACAGACGACATCTGCACCCTCCTGGACCAAGGCCACTCCGCAGCCCTCATCCTACTCGACCTATCAGGAGCCTTCCACAATGTCTCCCACCGCACACTCATCACCAGACTACATGACGCCGGCATACAAGGAACAGCCCTAGACTGGATCCGATCATTCCTCAGCGGAAGAAGCCAAAGAATCAGCCTGCCACCCTTCCTCTCCAATCCCACGAAAATCACCTGCAGAGTCCCACAAGGGTCATCACCGAGCCCGACCCTCTTCAGTGTCTACATGGCCCCCCTTGCCGACATCATCCAACAACAAGTGCCTCAGCATCGTATCCTACGCAGACGACACCCAACACATCCTCTCCCTCAACAAAGACCCCACCACCGCCAGGCTCAACTTCCAGAAAGGGATGCAGGACGTTGCAGTCTGGATGACCAACAGCTACCTAAAGCTCAACGCCAAAAAGACAGAAGTACTCCTCCTCGGAACCACCTCCTCAGCATGGGACAACACCTGGTGGTCAACCGCCCTCGGAAGCCCACCGACCCCCTCAGACCACGCCAAAAACCTCGGCATCGTACTCGACTCATCCCTCACCATGAACCGACAGGTCAACGCCGTCACCTCCAGCTGCTTCAACATCCTCCGCAAGACTTCTAAGTGGATCCCCCCTGAGTCAAGAAAAACAGTCACCCATGCACTCATCACCAGCAGACTGGACTATGGAAACATGCTGTACGCCAGCATAAACAAGTCCCTACTCCGCAAGCTCCAGACGATACAGAACACCGCCGCCAGACTTGCCCTCGGCATCCCCCGGCATGAACATATCAGCCAACACCTATGAATGCTCCACTGGCTCCGCGTGGAGAAAAGAGTCACCTTCAAGATCCTCACCCACACCTACAAATGCCTACACAACACTGGATCCAAATACCTCATCGACAGAATCAACTTCAACGTACCCAAAAAAAACCTCCGATCCTCCAACCTCGCACTGGCTGAAACCCCGTGCACACATAGAGCACATTCCGGCCAAGACCTGGAACGAGCTCCCGGCAGACATCAGACGCGCCCCCTCCCTGAAAACCTTCAGGAAGGCGCTCAAGGCCTGGCTCTTAGGCTAATCAGAGCTGCTGACCAATCCTCTCCCCCCCACCCCCCCAGCGCCTTGAGACCCCCACGGGTGAGTAGCACTCTTACAATTCCCTAATTGATTGATTGAGTTTTCAAGGACATAAAATGCGCAACAACAATTCCGGAGTCCTGGAAAGGATCAATTATCAGCCCAATCTTCAAACAGGGCGACAGGAAAGCCCGAAATAAATATCGACTAATTGCTCTCATCGACAAGCGGGAACAATCTGGGAAGAACTGACATCTTGGGCATCAGAAAACTCCAGAAGCCAGAAGTGAGCCAACAAAATGATTCTAAAGCAGGTATGAATGTGATCAATTTTCCTACATTTGGTGACTAACCTTGTTGCTTAGTTCTGAGGTGTAGGAGACTGAAAAAGCGCTGTTTCATCTTCTTCACATCCCAGATAGAAAAATCTCCATTTTGGTATCTTTGACAAAAAGGAAATATTCTCTTTTTTGTGTGACATAGATCAAGCAGCTTCCTTGGTGTATAGACTTGAACAACCAAGGACTGTAAAGCCAGCCTTCCATGCTATCTAGGACCAGTAGCTGATGAATTACAAAGAGAAACTAAGAATCCAAGCCTCACTGCAACAGGGCAGCATGGTTGGAAAGTACAGAAAATACACAAGGGCCATCTTGGAAACATACCATAATCAGGAGTGGATAGGAATAATGAGGCTTTGAGATCGTATACACAGGTTGTAAGTGCAATGTTCAAAATGTACAGAATGATTATATGCTCACCCTCTAGGAGGCTTAGGGTCACTTATCACAATAATGACTGTCTGCCTTAGATCGTTGTACAAACTTCTGTTGTAAAGCAAAAGATGTTTGAGGGCTGTCATTTCCAAGGCAAGCAACTGTAAATATTCCTTGTTGTAGGAGGTTGGCCAGGAATCTATCCATTTATTTCATGCATCCATCTTATTTAAAGATTTCTTAATTTCCATGTTTCAGCATCCAGAAAAAAGGCAGTTGGGTGAGGATTTAGCATGGAAGATGAGTGACATTGTTTGTGACAATTTTAAAAGTATAGGTTTTATTTTAAAGAATGTTCCTCACAGTGATGAGAAGTTCTGCAAAGGGTGCTTTTTCGATGTGTTCCAGGTTGGTCACCTTATTGAATATACAGAAGAATTCCTTTGATTAAATTGATTATTTTCTTAGCACATTGTCTATACTCACAGTATCTCCAATGGCGATATCATTAGAGACATTTGGGACTCATAATTAACCAGAAACAATGTTTGTGTTGCAAATAAACTGTGTTTTTAATTGTGGTTTAAGCAAATCGAATATTTTAAACTGTGTGCAGAAATAAATAACTGGATGCTACAGCTCATTTATACTTGCAAATCAGAATTTTTCCAAAGTGAAAAAAATTTCTGTCATAAGAAAAATGCATTAGACCTTTGTGCAATATCTGCCTAAAACGCTGATTCTAATACCAATTAGTGAACCAGGTTCTGCATTTTAGGTTAGCAATACTCAGTCTAACAACAATGGGATTTGAGAACCACTTGTAACATTTTCTTAACAAAACAAATGAACACCAGATTTCTTTCATTGAAGATGGCTATTGGCAAATACTGTATATATTTGTGAATTTGTAAGGGGATGGATATATTTGGCAGTCTGTGGATTCATTGAATCCAGGATTTGTTACAGAACCTTAATATGACCCTGAACGACTCATTTTTCTTGAACTTCCCAGGGCATGACGAGCATTAGTCAATGTGTCAATTTATTTGTGTTTATTATAGGAGTATGGATGTTAGGAGCTCTGAACTCCCCGAAGAAAAATCAAGACATGAAGCTAAAGTTCAAAGATGCAAAATGTGTAACTGAGGATGAGTACAATGATGAAAGCTTTGAAAATAATGATATGCTATTCACTGTATTATCTGAGCCAAACAAAGTAGAGACTGGCACAAAGGTAACGAAAGCTGCTGAAGGCACAGATTTAGAGGATTTGACCTACGATGACATTATGGCAGATGTACTTAATCTTCGAACCCTTAAAAACCATTATGCACTAGAGAAAGAGGATCTGCTAAATCTTACTGATTTTTACGAAGAAGATGCGTTTGTCACCGACTCAGTAAATGCATTAGAATTTGAAGACATACTGATATCACTGACTGATCATCTTAATCAGTCATTGACTCTGAAAAACAACTCAGACGGAGCAAGCTCCATTTCAAATGAGAAATCTAGCTCTACAACACAGGTTTCCAACTTTCAAGAGGATCTTGTCCATTCCGTAAAGAATGCTACGAATGCCCCCATCGTGGTTTTCGCTACTGTAAACCAAACTGCAAAACTAGAAAAAAAAGACACTTCAATTCCTAATGCAGGTGGTGTAACAGAAATGGAGGAGGCATTGTCAAAAGATGATAATTCATCACAAAACCTTACAAATCCTCAATATTTCTTCAATTTTGGTGATGGAAATAATACAGTTCAAAATGATACCAATAAAGAAACCAACAAGACTACAACTCAGAGGGTGGGTGTTCATTTGAAAACAAGATCTCTAGTGTTGAATAAAAGATCGCTAGATGTATTGAATGAAATTGAATGGAAAAACACCACAGACCTGGAAGGAGCTTCTTTACATATCAGCTTAAAAGAACCCAGAGAAGACCCAGCATTCAATTCCACCACTCTTGACATTGACAAACCTCTTAAAATCATTAATATTGTCCAAGAGCCTGAAAATGTTAATCAGGTTTCTGAAAGGGGTTTTGGTTCACCAACACCACTTAAAGATAGATTGCACTCTGCACCAGAAGGCTCATTATCTCATGGTTCAAATAACATTACCAAAACTGGACATCTTGATCGTGAACTGTGTAATGACTGTGTAGGAAATTATTCAGAAACATTTGAAGAGTTGCCAAATGAAATGGGGGACAATGAGAATTCTGACCATGATGGAAATGCTGTTTTTACGGATTGGCAAAAGGCAGAAGGAAATTTTTCAAAAAGAAGTAACGTGTCACAATTTGAAGAATCTCAGAATAAGCTAGAACATGGCTTACGTGTTGAGCATGTTTCGAGTGACTCGGTTTCTACATCCAGCCCATTGACAGCAGAGGTCACCCAGGGTAATTCACTGCTCATTTACAAAAGAAATAAGACGGACATGGTCAATAAGACAAATGATTTGGACTCAGAGGAGGATGACTATGATGACTCGATGGAGGACACCTTGACTTTTTCACGAAGTATTTCAAGCAAAGATGATGCACCTCAGGGAAATCATACAACGTCTGCTACAGACTCAAATCAAAAACAGCCTTCAAGGGGAAAAAGGAAGAGAGTTAAAAGTGCATCTGATACTTTCAGCAAGGTCTTACGGAAAAAAAAGAAGAATCCAAAAAGGCAGACAATCCCACTTGAAGGAAAAGGGCTTGATCATACAAATATTTCAAGAGAGCTTAATCACACAGAGGGAATAGATAGAGTCCATGAAACAATGTTGCCAAGCAATTTTAATCAGTCTATGCAAAGTGGATTCAATCGAACAGGGTTCTCACCACGTGGTCTGAAACCCCCCATTGTAATAGGCGTTCCTGTTGGAGAGGAATATGTTGAATATATTCCAAATATTGGTGACTACGATACCGTCAACAGTGATGCAGATGATGATGATGATTATAGTTATGAATGTGTTTTTCTCATTGAGCCATATGATATGGACCCGAAAACTGAAAGTCAGATTTTACTGAACCCCGGTGAAATAGCAGATCGATATCTCCGGAGCACCAAAGGAAAGAAGAGGATATTTTACATTGCAGCAGAAGAGATAGTTTGGGATTACACAGGACTTAAAAAAAGGTATGAAAATGTTCTTTGTCTTGTTTTAATAGACCTTACTTTACAGCATTCATTCGTTTTGCTAACAAAATGTCTATTTAGAGAACAAATTGCAAACATAAAGAGCACCATTTTCAAAATCCCATCTAAGGGAAATGGCCTGTTTTTTTTTATATTCCATTCAGTGCTCAGGATTAGCTTCTTTTATAGCATTTTTA
This sequence comes from Triturus cristatus, assembly GCF_964204655.1. Taxonomy (NCBI): domain Eukaryota; kingdom Metazoa; phylum Chordata; class Amphibia; order Caudata; family Salamandridae; genus Triturus; species Triturus cristatus. The sequence continues at coordinate 1,268,502,819 of NC_140591.1, forward strand.
AGTTTTGAAAACAAAGGAATTCCAGTACACAAAAGTAAATGGGGTCATTAAAACCCCTGTGTAATGCAAACCTGCTATGGTGGTGGAGTCAGACAGCGGTTCACAAAAATTCCCCCCAGCTCTCATGGCAGGGATAATTTTTGCTGAAATGTTGCCTCCACCATGGTAGTAGCACTTTCTTCAACCATGTTTGCTGGGTGGGACACCATGTCACAATTTAAGATCCTGGGTTACAGCTGAAAGGATCACGCAAGGCAGGTTAAAAGAGTAGATCTTCAGGTTTATTCTTTAGTAAGAAGAACCCATTCCAGGTCCCAGCCAGTGGATACAAACAGCTCCTTGGTACATTTGAATCAACACATTCCATGTACCTAGGATACCAACACTCAGAGTACATTCTTAGGTTACCATGGCATCGGAAGCACAGTGAGCCCAGATGCCACACACAACCTTTTTGTTTTGCAGAAAGAAACCTCAAAGCAGTGGTGTCTCACTGTAGATCACAAACAAAATTTCCAAGATGTACAGTCTCCCTGGTCATCAGACACATCTGTATCCCTTTTCCTTCCCGTTTCTGCCATGCCTGTTCTAGGCAGGGAAATAAACACCTATGGAAGCCCCATCATTGGTAGGATAGGACTTGTGTAGGTCTTCTAGGCAAGGTTCTGCCACTGGAAAACTGATGGCTCCTCCACCTCAAAATGAGGGAGGGGAATGGTGGGTTTGGCAGGTGACTGCAGTGACATCCTACTCCATCAAACTCCAAGTGAGCCCCAAAGTGATTTATATAAGCTCACACAACATAATCAGGCGGAAAATTCAAAATTGGTTGTAAAATAGTAAATACAACAACATTCATTCTGAAAAATCTTCCTAAATCTTATTGATAAGCAAACATATTTAAGGCTGAACCTCTTGTGAGAAAAAGGTGTCAAATTTTTAGTATGTCAGGAAGTTCATTTACGTTGTGCATGTTGTCTCCAGTGGAATTAAAACTTTTCAATAATGAGCATTAGTTTTTTTAGAGCATATGGTTAACAAATTTAGATACTTTTAATGTGAATTTAATCGTATCTGTGCAGCATTTATGAAGACCTTAAAACTGCACTTCCCGTTCCCATCTTGAAGTGACATTATGCAAAGTATGTGCTTTGTTCAGAGGAGTTTGGCATTTTACTTTACTCACCCTTTCCATTATTCTTCTACTATTCTTTCATATCTCATTTCTTATTAAAGCCCATTCCCATGCTTAATTCTCGCCCATTTCTGAAAAAAATGCCATCCTTCCACAAGCTGAAATAAAATGTATGCAATTGTTTTTAATGCCTTTAGTCCGGTTATGCACTTTTGGCATGTAATTACAAACTTATAGAGTTCAAATAAAACTTGAAACTTAAAAATAGAAAACCCGATGCAGTAATTCAGAAATATGGGATATATATGCATACATATGTCTTCAGAAAGATTTAACACGCTTCCAAACCGTGCTCAAGCTTTACAGCTGTTCATTTCAATATCTCAGAATATTAAAACAATGCGTTCTGTTTCTCACTATTCATCTCTAAAATATTTGAAGAGTATTAATACTGACCCAGAATTCAAAGAAATCCTTATATTTTCCTGCAGCCATGTATCTTATGAATATTAATGCATTTATTTTTTATAAACCATTCTTATTCAGAGGTGATTTGTGTAACTGTAAGACAAAACCTTATCAACCCATTACACCTACATAGATCAGTATGGCACAACCAGCAAACAACCAGGTCTTCTGTTGTTGGAGATACTCAAGGTAGTTTTTCGCCATTTGCATGCGTTGTGTTAAAAGCATTCCGAAGTAGAGGGGCTTGCACTCTTAAGGTCCTGTCACCTGTTTACCAGACCCTTCTTCGTGAAGTACAAGTCACACCCTAGAATGCAGTTTTGGAACCAGTCCCTCAAAAACGGCTTCAAGAACAAAGCAGTACTTCCTGTTTCATGTGCTAGTGGACCGGTATTAATATAAAATATGGCAGAATCAAAGAGCTATGTTGGTAACAGTTGATAACAGTGGTGAGAAGGGACTAACCGTGCTGCAGCAGTCTGTTAGTGTCATAGCGGCACAACATAGATTGTGAATATTCAAGGTAGATAGTGTTTTGGCTATGCAAAATCCCAAAATTTGATTTTGTAAAATTCAGTTTGCTATATTTCAAGTAAAAATTGAACGTGGGGGAAAACCTTATGTTTAAAAATCACTAAAGTACCTCAAGGGACAGGTTTGAGTAGAAGATGCCTCCGAAAATATGGATTCTATTCCAAATTTTCTCCAGCAAGAACTTTTGTGTTCAAACCACCACAAATAAAAAATTGTGTAAAGTTCACATAATTTTGACTATGTGGTCTAATGCAAAACTCTCAATGTTCTTTTAATTTCGCTGATGTAATTAAAAGTCCTAATTTTCCTAATGCTGTTACAATAACAGACTAAAGGGTATAAAAGGTCCCACAATTAAACTCCAATGTAGATTTAGGGGTGCTGCACCATATTCTTACTTGTGGCTAAATCACCTAAATATGTATCTGAGTCTAAGAGTTTGATAATTATACTATGCTTAAGGCCCCAAACCCATATTGAAAGGTACAGGCTTTAACTAAGTTAGTAGGGTTTACACAGTGTTATCAAAGATTCAGGCCCTGTAATTATTGCCAAATAGTAAATGTATGTACACTTGTTTAATCAATATTAGACATCAGCATTGAAGATTATGCAAGCTTGACAATATGTGAATTGAGTAGGTATCACATTTATAGAAATAATCTATCTTTGTATAGATTGTATCATAGAGATATTTTATTTTTGTATGTCCAGTCATTATCCAGGGCTACATCTTTTGATTTTCAGTTTTTGGATCTCAGTCACAAGTACTTGATGTTAGCCAACATGTGTTTCACCCCCTGTGGCTTGGCAGCTGAGGGCTATTTCAAGGCTGTTAACATGACAATGTAATACTACATTAGGTCATATTAAATTGATTATTGACAATAGGTACCCCATTCAGTTCAGGGTGAATTAGGTTAAAGTACTCCAAATTAATCCATCTAGCTGCCCATAGCTGGTCACTAACCAATTACCATGCTAGTTTTTACCATGTTAATTTTTACCATGAATGTGCCTTTACCACGCATGCCTTTACCACACATGCAAAGTCTATCTAAGGTAAGTATAATTAAGATAAGTGTTTCATAGATAGATAGATAGATAGATAGATAGATAGATAGATAGATAGATAGATAGATAGATAGATAGATAGATAGATAGATAGATAGATAGATACCTCAAACTATCTTGCACTCAAGGGGTTTCTTGTAATTATAGTACTCCAACAAAGACAAACATATGATGTCATCAATGATGTCACTGACCATGTCATGAGTAATGTAATAAGGGAGGTCATAAGCAGTGCATTGTGGGGGTGTAAGTTATTGTTAGCTCAGCTAATTCCTCTGGTTTTCTATGACTGAAATCTGAGCCTAACTATAACGTCCCTGTAACCTTTGGTTTTTTTTCAGTGAATTTTTAAGGTTTTTTTAATGTTGTTTACTAACTATAATGTCCCTGTAACCTTTGGTTTTTTTAAGTGAATTTCTAAGGATTTTTTAATTTTATTTCCTAACTGTAACCACTAACCTCTGACAGTGAGTGTGTGCATGAGCGTCTTAGTAGCTCAATGAGCAGATGTTAGAGTGTCTGAGTGGGTCTGTGAGTGGATGTGTGAATGTCTGAGTAGGTCTGTGAGTGGGTGTGTGAGTGTCTAAATGGGTCTGTAGGTGAGTGTGTGAGTGGGTCTGTGAGTGAGTACATGAGTCTCTGAGTGAGTCTGAGTGAGTGCATGAGTCTCTGAGTGGGTCTGTGAGGGGAAACATCGTTTACAATGCGTGCGATACATCGCATGCCATTACAACACAAGTCGTTACAACGACTTGCTGTAGGGGGCAGAAGTTGTTGGATTTGATGAATTTTCAATCCAACACCTCCCCGACTGTTGCACACACTGGAGTTGGAATAGTAAATTATACTATTCCAAACTCTAGTGCCCCTCCTACAGCAGATCGCTGTAATGACTTGCGTTGTAATGGCATGCGTAGAAAAGGCATGCGTTGTAATGAGTGCTATTCGTCTGTGAGTGAGTGCATGAGTCTATGAGTGGGTCTGTGAGTGGGTGAATGAGTCTCTGAGTAGATCCGTGAGTTGGTATGTGAGTGCCTAAGTGGGTCTGAGTGGGCGTGTGAGTGTCTGAGTGGGTCTGTGAGTGGGTGCATGAGCCCCGGAGTAGGTCTGTAAGTGAGTGCATGAGTTTCTGAGTGGGTCTGTGTTGGAAAACGAGGCAGCATCTGTGAGGCCTGCACAAATAACATGACTACATTTGTCCTTCACTGGGAACCAAACACCCAATTGTAGCACCTGACTCTCAGAGGGTAGCGTTGCAGAGCAGTCTGAGGCTTACTCAAGGGAGGTGGTGTGGGCTAGTAATCACCATTTGCAGGTGCGCAAAAATAACACTCAATAATTGATTGTCCAGTCTGTACTTTGCTTTATAAAAGTAAGAGTACATTTATTAAACACACACACTACTCAATACTATGCACCAATTTACAAATATACATAAGCTGTTGGAATTACTTTGTGACATTGCATAATATCACCACCCCTCCCGCAGGGGGGGGGGGTGGGGTCTAGTACCACCACTCCCATGTATGCACATCAACTTGCCCCCAATGCAGTTAGTTGAACATAACCTGGAGCGAGGGCCCTGCGCACTGGCACCTCCCCGCGGCGATCCACCCCATTATCTCAACAAGCATTAAAAAGGGGTAAACCTGCCTTGGTGACACATGACCCTGACTGAGCATCTCCTACTGACCATAAAGTATGCACCTCTATATCTTAAGAGCTAGCAGTCTGGGTTCTTCACCTAAGCGCAGCAGCAAGAACCCATGTTTACGCACACTTTAGAATGACAGTACTCATCACCTTGGTTGATCATTTGAATGCATTGCAATTACAGCCCCTAAAGGCATCACAGATTAAATCACAGGATTACGCATATACAGCCAGACACCCTAGCAGGACTGTCTGGCAACATAACCCCACTTGGCTTATGACATCTCCTTACACATGTGACTTACAGTCCCTTCAAAAGAAGTACTCCTGGCAACTACACTTCTCCTGCAGTGCACCTCTTCACTTTAAAAGGAATCACAGGTAAAAGCATGGGATTACGTAAATACAGCCAGACCCCCTAGCAGGAAGGTCCAGCAACATAAATCCATCTAGCTTAACATCACCTTACACAGGTACTTCACTTTACACATGTGACTTTCAGTCCACCTAAAAAGAAATAACCACTAGTAAATGCATTTTGGTGCAATTACACCACTTCACCTCCAGGGGATGCACTTCTCCACACATCCCCAACTCAGCCCTTCACTCCATGATGCACTTCACCACACACCCTGTGCTGTAGAACAAAAGTTCCAGCCTGGAAGGTGTTTACATGCTAGCTGAGCCCTTGAGGGGTAGTTTCCTTTAGGTCCCCATGACACTGAGGGTGGGACTTTTCTTCGTGCTGGGGGGAAGACTGCGCTTCTCCAGCAGCTCCCCCCAGCACCTTTTCCCAAGTGAAGGTGACCCCCCCCTCCTCTGGGGGCCACAAAGCACCAAAACGGCTGATTTCCAAATGCCTGGCAAGGCATTATGGGGCGCTTCATGCTCCTCTTTACCAGCCCCAGCCACTGGGAACACTCTCCTCCGCCCTCGGGGTCTCTGAGAGGGTGGATTCAGCAGGGAGCTGTCTTCACTGGCTCCCTGCGCCAGCCTTTCGCCTGGCTCTCCTCCTTGGCCTCTCTTCTCCCTGCGCAGAGACCACTGCTCCTGTGCACCGGTCCTGGGCTCTTCTTCTGGTGCTGTTAGGGTCCTGGGGGCAGTCAGGGGGTCTCTCCTTCCAACTGCTTATTGCGCCAGGCACCAGCACCTTCAGCCACAGCAGACCATACTCCAGAGAGAGCTTCTCTTCCTGTGCAAGCACTTTTTAAAAGTTGAGTAGGGGGCTCTCAGGAAGTCTCTGTTGGTCCTATCAAACAGCGACACATCACTTCCCTGCCCCTGCTCCCTCCTTGTCCAGCCTCTGGGTTTGTTCAAAATGGCATCGTCCAGTGTCTCTGGCCACATGTCTCGGAAGCCCCTTCCCCCCACGCTGCCTTCCCTCCTTGGTGCAGCCTGGTGCCTGGCACCCAGCGACAGCGGTTGATGGATTGGCCTGTAGCCCCACCCATCTTCTCTTTGTGGAGAGGAGGCCCTAGCTTGTGGAAGAAAGGTTATCAATCCATCCAGCTGAGGTCAACCTGGGTCTGGTCATGGCTGGCTCAGAGAAATATGACAGTTCTGGATGACCCAAAATCAGTACAAATATAACTTTGGACTCTGCAGAATACTTCTTTTCACATTCGCTACATTGGACTTAAGTGCGTGTCTGGAATCTGTAGGCCTAATGGAAGTTAATCTAGCCATGGGCCCCACATCCCCATAGGGGAATAATGAAGTGATAACACAGTAAAACACACTGACTTTCCCTGGCATGTTTCTTTCCAGTGTATAAAGCCTATTTCATGTCACCACCCAATACAGCATAAGTCCTGCCACACCATTCACTTTGTAGCTGCTCCTGGACTGCGCACGCTGGGAATCTCCCCTGCGCAGCCTGTACACGTGTGCACACGCATGTACACATGTGTCAGCATGTAACCAGCCCGGTGTCCCTTACTCCAGCTGCTGCGCAGTGGCCTGGTCAAGCCAGGGGGACACCAGTAAAATCCCCATGCAGTCTCTTACATCCTGACTTCACTGTGGGTGAGTCTCAAATTATGAGGCGCCCCCACAGTAAAAGCTCAACAATTAGGTGCTCAAAAAGTGAAAAATCTGGGCGGCCCATAGTGTCAGAACCACCTTCTAACAGTCTGTGAGTGAGTGCATACGTCTATGAGTGGGTGTGTGAGCTTGAGTGGGTCTGTGAATGGGTGTGTGAGTATCTGAGTGGGTCTGTGGGTGGGGTGTGTAAGTATCTAAGTGGGTTTGTGAGTAGGTTTATAGGTGTCTTATTGCATCTGTGAGTGGGTGTATGAGTCTCTGAGTGGGTGTGTGAGTGCTCTTTTTTGCTCTCCTGCTATTATGCCTTTTCTGCTTGTTTTTCTACACTCTATTCTGGCTTTCCTGCTTGTTTTTCTGCCCTCTGTTTTGCCCTCTTAATATCTGTTATGCCTTTCCTGTTCGTTTTTCTGCCCTCTGTTTTGCTTTTTCTGCTAATTTTTCTGCCCTCTGTTTTGTATTTTCCTGTTAGTTTTTCTGCCCTCTGTTTTGCCTTTTCTGCTTATTTTTCTGCTTTCTAATTTGCCTTTTCGTCTTGTTATTCTGCCCCCTGCTTTAATTTCAGCCTCAGGGACACCATCCATATACTCCACACTTAAGGAAGTCCAACCTGCTCATGGTCAACAGCATATGAAGAATCTCGACCATTCAACCAATAGCATGAATAGTCAGGCTAGAACATATTGGACACCGACTAGTAAGCTAAATAATTGGGTGCCTTTAGACTCTAATTCCTTTAGGCGAATTTTGGACAGTCTCAGATCTGGTTCTCCTAAGGACCCAGTCCCCATTTCTGTATTCCAGAAATTGGAAAAGTCATCTTTGCTGTTAATCATGGAGTTGCTCAATGCCTCCTTAATGGAAGCTAAGGTACCATCTGCTTGGAAGCATGCAATGGTTATGCCACTTTAAAAAAAAGTTAATGCTGACCCTGCACAACTGTCTAACTTCCGGCCCATTTCCTTGCTTCCGGCCTTCTCAAAAAGTTTGGAAAAACACGTCAACATCCAATTGACATTATTTGTTGAACCCCAAAATATTTTGCATGGCTCACAGTCTGGCTTCCGTCCTGGTTTCTCAACGGAAACCACCTTGCTTGGAGTCACCGAAATGTTACGTAACCATGTTGATGCCAGGGATACTGTGGCTCTTATACTCCTGGACATAAGTGCCACGTTTGACACGGTTTCTCATACTCTGCTCCTGCAAGCTCTACAATCTTTGGGAGTGACTGGTGTGGCATTTAATTGGCTGAAAGTTTTCCTGGCTGATTGCACGTTCCACGTTTTCTCTCCTACTTCCAGCTCTAAAGCCTACCCCTCACCCTACGGGGTACCTCAAGGCTCAATCCTCAGCCCTTTGTTATTCAACATTTACGTCAGGCCTCTGGCGTTGATTGCTGAAGACTCCGGGTTGTCTCTCTTCTCCTACGCTGATGATACCCAGATTGTTTTTTCCCTATCTGCTGACAGGGTGTCTAAACCATCCTCTTTACAATCTGGGTTGAGGAACATTGCAGGTTAGATGCAGGCCAACCTGCTTAAACTCAATGGGGAACAGACAGAGGTGATGATATTAGGTAAGAATAGAGATCTATGGGGCCCTCAACATTGGCCACCTGAAATGGTCACCTTACCCCAGCCCAATCAGCAGGTCCGTAACTTAGGTGTTATAATTGATGACCAGCAACAAGCAGTGAAAGTGTCATCCACTTGTTTTACCATCCTTAGATGGCTCAGGAAAATCATCTGGATGCTGCCTCTGTCCACACAACGTACGGTGATCCATGCTCTCGTTACATCAATGCTGGACTATGGCAATATTTTGTTCTTAGGAGCCAATAAAGATGGAGTACGGAAGTTACAGCTAGTGCAAAATGTGGCGGCTAGGATGCTTTGTAGGATTCGTAAAACTGCTTCCATCTCAGGCGCTCTCCGAGATCTTCATTGGCTCAGAGTTGAGAACCGAATCAAGTTCAAAGCTCTGAACTATATGTTCAAAATCAAAAGTAGTAAAGTGCCCCAATACCTGAATGCTTTAGTTCACTTCTACCTTCCCTCACGTTCCTTACGCTCTGCCTCGCAGGTGAAATTTACGGTGCCTAGGACCAGGCTGTCACGTATGGGCGGTCGGTCCTTCTCCTGTCTAGGCCCTTCATTGTGGAATACGCTCCCCATGGCACTTCGCACTGAAACCATTTATGAGAATTATCGTAAATGCTTGAAAACCTCAATTTTATGCTTTTCGTTTTTTCTCTCAGTTCTGATGGGCGGCGCCGGGAAACCCTTGGGTAGCTGTCCGCCTTATAAGAATATAGTAACATAACATAACATTCCCAGGGCTTGGTCATGTGTCCAGGGTATCCTAGAGCTCACCCAGGACACCTAGTGTGCAGCATGGGGACTGCTGGGGATCCTCAAGGCCTCAGTGGTGCCAGCCGGCTCCCCACCTCCTACGTGAGCCAGCATTGCTGCTGCACGTATGGAACTGCTGGTAATGTAGGAGCAATAGTTTCACTTCCTTCCCTTCCCGCATCTGTGAGAGCAGGGAAAGAGATGAAACGTCTCACCTCAAATGTCTGCTTTTCTATCAAAGTCTTTAGGCATAGGATTGGCACAGTGCCATCAATGCCGAGATAAAAAAGGGACAGCTGTAATACTGTTCCTGGAGTGGTAAAAGGAATTTGCCATTTTACAGCTTGGCAGGAATGGCACCGTGCTAGTCCTATGCTTAAAAACTTTGCTGTATAAATGGCAAAAGACTCGTCCCTTTCTATCTTGGCATGGATGGCACTATGCTAATCCTATGCTTAAAGACTTTGATAGAAAAGCAGACATTTGATGTGAGCAAATTTAGAGAGTGACTGGTGTCGAGGGTACTATTTACTGGCGCTGCTTTCCTCCTAAACTTGAGAACTACCCAGAGTTTTCAGCTTCTTTTTTTCATAAATTATGCATCACTCTATATCTGAAAGGTTTTTCTTTTGAGATGTATGTATATGAAAAACCATAGGTTTCACACATGTTATAGTCAGCTGGACATTTCACTCGTAAAAAACCATTGAAATTCCCCCGTTATAGTTAGTTCAGCTAAATATAACTCGCGCGACCGCAATCAAATGCTGATGACGTCACATATTACATCACTCATGACATGGTCAGTGACATCACTCATGACATCACTGATGACATCTCAAATGACATCACTGATGACATCACTGATGACATCATCCAGTGAATATGTGTCTTTCTGAAAAATAAATATTTTTTATATATGTATATCTAAAGGTTAATGGAAGAATAAATGGGTAAATAAGTGTCTAAATGGATGGTTTTTTTTGTAAAATTAATTGTATAACTGACTTATTAACAGTACCTTAGTGAATACAGTGATGTAATATGTGACATCATCAGCAGTGGATTGCGGTCGCACGAGTTATATTTAGCTGAACTAACTATAACAGGGGAATTTCAATGGTTTTTTACGAGTGAACTGTCCAGCTAACTATAACATGTGTGAAACCTATGGTTTTTTTTCAGTGAATTTGCAAGGTTTTTAAAATGCTAATTCCTAACTATAACGTGTGTGAAACCTATGGTTTTTTAAGTGAATTTGCAAGGTTTTTTAAATGCTAATTTCTAACTATAACGTGTGTGAAACCTATGTTTTTTTTAGTGAATTTGTAAGGTTTTTTAAATGCTAATTTATGTATGTATTATTATATTTTTTATATATTTATTTTACAATAAACTACCTATGTATATAGTTATAGATTGACTGTATCCTGTAATATGGAATGGCTCGTTTAAAATGTTTTTTTTTTTTTAAGGGTTTTTCACCATGTGCGCACGGTGCGCGCACCCCGCGATTTTTTGAAAAAAAAATAAAATGTTTTTTTCACCCTTCGGGGTCCTTCAGGGACCCCCTGACAAAGGCTAGGGGGTCAGGAACTCTTGATCCTGCCCCCTTTTCACGTTCTCCACCTTTGTTTTTCACTGCCACACACAAAATGGCGTCCGACACTTCCTGATTTCGACCGATTTGAATGTTGACTGACATCTAACCACCAATCAGAATTACGCTCGCGCACGGCACCGTTCGCGCACTGTGCGCGCATATAGATATTTAAGTACTTTTAACTGCAATTTTCTCAGGAACTACTGAACAGATTGACACCATATATGCAAAAGGCACATCCCTGACCTGAGGACTACCTCTTTGCCAAATTTCAAGTAATTCTGTTCAGCCGTTCGGGCTGTACCTTCGACTAAAGGTCCTATGGGAAAATGCATGGGGAAAACGCGTTTTGGGACCCCCCCTTTTTTCTCAGCCCCCGCTTGACGAATCACCCCGAGACTTTCAGGGTAGGAGCTGAGCGGAGCGCCCCATTAGTTTTTAAAATTTCACGAAGATTAGTCAACCGGCGCCAAAGTTATTCAATATAGAATTTACAGATTTCCTATATATATATATATAGCCAAAACAAAAGGTTAGCCTCAAGGAAATAAGTCGCTGATTGTCGATGAGTTCATTTATTGGGTTTTCACAACTTGCAAACAGACTCTCAGCAAAAAAAAGCACCCAGTTCAATTCAGGTGACCAAACGCGTTTCAGGAATCTCGTTCCCTTCGTCAGTGGCGCTGAAAATGTGAATCACAAGGCAGGGTTTCTTGTGCACCTGATATCAACGTACCTGCCCCAGTCTCATGGTCTTCTGGTTGTTGTGGTCCGACAAGGTATACTCAAGTGAGTCTGCTCGATGATTCACACAAATAAAACCAAATTTGTACCCCAGTGGGTTGGTGCCAAAGTCTTGTCCGAATGTCTGCCCCACTTTCTAGTTGAAAACCTGAACAAACAGCCTCCCGCTCTGCCGGCTCCCGCTTGTGGCCAGCACGGATCTGCACACCCGCAGTGGGCTTCTCTCCGCGGCGTGGCTTGCAGCTGTCGGGAATGGCTGCTGCCTAAAAGGGTTCCTTCCCTCCTGCGGCTATCCTGCTATAGCCTGAGCCATCCGATGCAGTGAAACACTTTAAAGTGGGTGGTGTTCATTCCCCGACCCCCCCGGAAATACCTCCGGGCTCTAGCCGCAGCATGTAAACTGCAGATTCGTCCTTGTTGGTGGAGCTTACTCGGGGGAAATGGCAGCCCCGGGGCGAGGCCCGTGGTAGGGGACGGCCCCCAGGCGGAACGGAGACTTCGCCCTGTGGGCTCCACGGCCAAGGAGTGAGGTGCTACAGACGTCGGAGGCAGAGTGAGACCTGCGGCGGCCGGCCCACGGAGACTCGCCAAGCAAAACGGGCACTATCGAGTGCTCCCGGTGGACGCGCTGGTGCGAAAGGCCCCGGCTTTGAGGCCTACAGGACAGGCGGGGCCGCACTGTGATCGGCGGCCCGGAGGAAACGACCTGCAGCGGCTCCGTGGGGGAGCGTTGTCCAAGCGAGGTGACACCTGTAAGCCTGAATGGAAGGCCCCGGGATTATTGCCGGCGGTTACGTGCGGATGAGGCCCTTGAGCCGAGAAGACTGCGGTGGCCCGGCGGTTGCGGTCCGGGCCGAAATCCACACTATTTAAGCTCCCGAAATGAGGCCTAGAGGAGAGCGAGCCCTTGCCTGGGTGTAGCGGCGTAAAAGATCCCCGCTGCTCCTCGCTAAGGGGGTGCCGGTTGGTTGCTGGTGGTGTGCCGGGAGAGCGCTGGCTGGTGCTCCCTCTCCTGCTGTGGTGCCGCTTGATTGCCGGATTGTGATACATACTCCGGGGCGGAGGAGTAAGGGCAGAGCGGGACGGTGGCTGACCCAGAGGACGGAGTGGGAGATTGTGTCTAGCCCTGCTGGGCTCCTATTGAACAGGCTGATACACCAGGTCCGTGCAGGTGTTGCCACATAGTAGAGAGTCCTGGGTTGGTCACAGACAGTGGGAGTCACACGCGTAGCCCTGCAGTGTGTGCGGTGCTCCGGACTGGGGGGGCTGCTCCGGTGGGCCCCCGGCCTCAAGCCTGGACTGGTGTGGTGTTTGTTGGCCCTCCCCGGTGTACCTTGAGGAGTAGAGACGTGGGCACTGTGGAGCAATACTGAGGTGCGAGGTGTTTACACGTGGGCCTCCCAGGTATTCGTTTCCTGCAAGCTTCCTGTGAGCCGATGTCGGAGCCTGCAGACCTTGGACAGTTTGGCACACACTGTTTAGTAGAGGATCGGGTGCCTTACCCCACCGCGAGAGTTGCTTGTAAACTGGTGCTGTGATTGGGGGACGGAGGAGTCCTATACTGAACACCGGCGCAGCTGACCCCAGCATCTTGGAGTTCACCTTCGTGAGTGAAGTGGCCCGATTGCAGTGACAGGCCCAGAGAGGGAGTGATTCCATGTGTGTGGGTGCTGTGTGCTGACCTAGCCGCTTCCTTCAACTGACTGCGGTTGGTCCCACGCGGCTGCCCTCTGCCCTCACTCGAAGATCCGGGGCTACGCAGACATGGCGACAAGAGGGAGGGGTCCCAAGGCTAACGCTCAGAAACAATTGGCGAAGTTCGCATGGTCAAAAACAGGTGAAAAAGGGGAATCGCCGCGGTCAAAGACAGATGGGGGGCAGCAGCCCCTGCGCCAGGACCGGAGCCAACTCCTTATGATGTTATGGCAGCAATAGGTGGGGTGTGTACTTCAGTGGACTCGGTCATTGTTGAGGTCTCACTACTCAGAGCTGACTTCAAGAAAATGGATGAGAAAGTTAAGGAACTCAAGATAGTGGCGAACTTCAGAGGCAAATGCTAGACATGCAACAGAAGGAGGCGAGAATGTCGCATCAGCTGGACGAATATGAAGGTCGAGCCCGCCGTAATAACATTCGAATTTTGGGAGTTCCGGAAAAAACGGAGGGGCCGGCTGAGGACCTATATGTGGAGGATCTAATTACGAAACACCTAAAGCCCAAAACTTTGTCCAGTTGCTTCTCTATTGAAAGAGCTCACAGGGTACCAGGTGGTAGGCCAAAGCCGGGCGCACCCCCAAGGCCCCTTATTGCCAGGGTGTTTAACTACCGAGATAGGGATATAATACTGCAGACTGCACGGTCTAACCCTCCCTTGAAGATAGATAACTATGAGGTGGCGTTCTTTCCGGATTTTATGGCCAAGGCTCAGGCACAGCGCAGAAGCTTCCAGGCGGTGAAGAAGGAGCTGAGAGATAGGGAGGTGAAGTATGCAAGTGGAGTCGGATGGCAAGTCGTGGTTCTTTGACTCACTGGAGACGGTCTGGGATTGGATGGAGAAACGTAGTGGGACGCACACTGCTCGTCATACCAGCAAATAGCCCCAAAGAACTCTGGATAATGTAGTGGCAGCGGTGAGTACGCCTATGCCACAAGTGTGTCACTTAATGCCATCCCTGGACACGTGTTTCGAGGTAATTGCCTCTCGTCAGCAGGGAGCAGGTAAATATATGGGGTGCCGAGTAGACTGCCAAAATATTAAAGGTATAGTACCTCTCACGGCGCGCAGGTGCAGAACCAAGGCTCGTCAGCCCAAGTCGCTCAGGAGAGCTTAAATACAGAAACGTAGTGGGACGCACACTGTTCGTCATACCAGCAAATATCCCCAAAGAACTCTGGATAATGTAGTGGCAGCGGTGAGTACGCCTATGCCACGAGTGTGTCACTTAATGCCATCCCTGGACACGTGTTTTGAGGTAATTGCCTCTCGTCAGCAGGGAGCAGGTAAATATATGGGGTGCCGAGTAGACTGCCAAAATATTAAAGGTATAGTACCTCTCACGGCGCGCAGGTGCAGAACCAAGGCTCGTCAGCCCAAGTCGCTCAGGAGAGCTTAAATACAGAAACGTAGTGGGACGCACACTGCTCGTCATACCAGCAAATAGCCCCAAAGAACTCTGGATAATGTAGTGGCAGCGGTGAGTACGCCTATGCCACGAGTGTGTCACTTAATGCCATCCCTGGACACGTGTTTCGAGATAATTGCCTCTCGTCAGCAGGGAGCAGGTAAATACATGGGGTGCCGAGTAGACTGCCAAAATATTAAAGGTATAGTACCTCTCACGGCGCGCAGGTGCAGAACCAAGGCTCGTCAGCCCAAGTCGCTCAGGAGAGCTTAAATACAGAAACGTAGTGGGACGCACACTGCTCGTCATACCAGCAAATAGCCCCAAAGAACTCTGGATAATGTAGTGGCAGCGTTGAGTACGCCTATGCCACGAGTGTGTCTCTTAATGCCATCCCTGGACACGTGTTTCGAGGTAATTGCCTCTCGTCAGCAGGGAGCAGGTAAATATATGGGGTGCCGAGTAGACTGCCAAAATATTAAAGGTATAGTACCTCTCACGGCGCGCAGGTGCAGAACCAAGGCTCGTCAGCCCAAGTCGCTCAGGAGAGCTTAAATACAGAAACGTAGTGGGACGCACACTGCTCGTCATACCAGCAAATAGCCCCAAAGAACTCTGGATAATGTAGTGGCAGCGGTGAGTACGCCTATGCCACGAGTGTGTCACTTAATGCCATCCCTGGACACGTGTTTCGAGGTAATTGCCTCTCGTCAGCAGGGAGCAGGTAAATATATGGGGTGCCGAGTAGACTGCCAAAATATTAAAGGTATAGTACCTCTCACGGCGCGCAGGTGCAGAACCAAGGCTCGTCAACCCAAGTCGCTCAGGAGAGCTTAAATACAGAAACGTAGTGGGACGCACACTGCTCGTCATACCAGCAAATAGCCCCAAAGAACTATGGATAATGTAGTGGCAGCGGGGAGTACGCCTATGCCACGTGTGTGTCACTTAATGCCATCCCTGGACACGTGTTTCGAGGTAATTGCCTCTCGTCAGCAGGGAGCAGGTAAATATATGGGGTGCCGAGTAGACTGCCAAAATATTAAAGGTATAGTACCTCTCACGGCGCGCAGGTGCAGAACCAAGGCTCGTCAGCCCAAGTCGGTCAGGAGAGCTTAAATACAGAAACGTAGTGGGACGCACACTGCTCGTCATACCAGCAAATAGCCCCAAAGAACTCTGGATAATGTAGTGGCAGCGGTGAGTACGCCTATGCCACGAGTGTGTCACTTAATGCCATGGCATTATAGTGACATACTCGTGGCATAGGCGTACTCTCCGTTGCTACTACATTATCCAGAGTTCTATGGGGCTATTTGCGGGTATGACGAGCAGTGTGCGACCTACTTTGTTAATGTATTTAAGCTTCCTCGAGCGATTTGGGCTGACGAGCCTTGGTTCCGCACCTGCGCGCCGGTAGAGGTATTTTACCTTTAATATTTTGGCAGTCTACTTGGCACCCCACATACCTACCTGCTCCCTGCTGACGAGAGGCAATTACCTCGAAACACGTGTCCAGGGATGGCATTATAGTGACATACTCGTGGCATAGGCGTACTCTCCGTTGCTACTACATTATCCAGAGTTCTATTGGGCTATTTGCGGGTATGACGAGCAGTGTGCGACCTACTTTGTTAATGTATTTAAGCTTCCTCGAGCGATTTGGGCTGACGAGCCTTGGTTCCGCACCTGTGCGCCGGTAGAGGTATTTTACCTTTAATATTTTGGCAGTCTACTTGGCACCCCACATACCTACCTGCTCCCTGCTGACGAGAGGCAATTACCTCGAAACACGTGTCCAGGGATGGCATTATAGTGACATACTCGTGGCATAGGCATACTCTCCGTTGCTACTACATTATCCAGAGTTCTATGGGGCTATTTGCGGGTATGTCGAGCAGTGTGCGACCTACTTTGTTAATGTATTTAAGCTTCCTCGAGCGATTTGGGCTGACGAGCCTTGGTTCTGCACCTGCGCGCCGGTAGAGGTATTTTACCTTTAATATTTTGGCAGTCTACTTGGCACCCCACATACCTACCTGCTCCCTGCTGACGAGAGACAATTACCTCGAAACACGTGTCCAGGGATGGCATTATAGTGACATACTCGTGGCATAGGCGTACTCTCCGTTGCTACTACATTATCCAGAGTTCTATGGGGCTATTTGCGGGAATGACGAGCAGTGTGCGACCTACTTTGTTAATGTATTTAAGCTTCCTCGAGCGATTTGGGCTGACGAGCCTTGGTTCCGCACCTGCGCGCCGGTAGAGGTATTTTACCTTTAATATTTTGGCAGTCTACTTGGCACCCCACATACCTACCTGCTCCCTGCTGACGAGAGGCAATTACCTCGAAACACGTGTCCAGGGATGGCATTATAGTGACATACTCGTGGCATAGGCGTACTCTCCGTTGCTACTACATTATCCAGAGTTCTATTGGGCTATTTGCGGGTATGACGAGCAGTGTGCGACCTACTTTGTTAATGTATTTAAGCTTCCTCGAGCGATTTGGGCTGACGAGCCTTGGTTCCGCACCTGTGCGCCGGTAGAGGTATTTTACCTTTAATATTTTGGCAGTCTACTTGGCACCCCACATACCTACCTGCTCCCTGCTGACGAGAGGCAATTACCTCGAAACACGTGTCCAGGGATGGCATTATAGTGACATACTCGTGGCATAGGCATACTCTCCGTTGCTACTACATTATCCAGAGTTCTATGGGGCTATTTGCGGGTATGTCGAGCAGTGTGCGACCTACTTTGTTAATGTATTTAAGCTTCCTCGAGCGATTTGGGCTGACGAGCCTTGGTTCTGCACCTGCGCGCCGGTAGAGGTATTTTACCTTTAATATTTTGGCAGTCTACTTGGCACCCCACATACCTACCTGCTCCCTGCTGACGAGAGACAATTACCTCGAAACACGTGTCCAGGGATGGCATTATAGTGACATACTCGTGGCATAGGCGTACTCTCCGTTGCTACTACATTATCCAGAGTTCTATGGGGCTATTTGCGGGTATGACGAGCAGTGTGCGACCTACTTTGTTAATGTATTTAAGCTTCCTCGAGCGATTTGGGCTGACGAGCCTTGGTTCCGCACCTGCGCGCCGGTAGAGGTATTTTACCTTTAATATTTTGGCAGTCTACTTGGCACCCCACATACCTACCTGCTCCCTGCTGACGAGAGGCAATTACCTCAAAACACGTGTCCAGGGATGGCATTATAGTGACATACTCGTGGCATAGGCGTACTCTCCGTTGCTACTACATTATCCAGAGTTCTATGGGGCTATTTGCGGGTATGACGAGCAGTGTGCGACCTACTTTGTTAATGTATTTAAGCTTCCTCGAGCGATTTGGGCTGACGAGCCTTGGTTCCGCACCTGCGCGCCGGTAGAGGTATTTTACCTTTAATATTTTGGCAGTCTACTTGGCACCCCACATACCTACCTGCTCCCTGCTGACGAGAGGCAATTACCTCGAAACACGTGTCCAGGGATGGCATTATAGTGACATACTCATGGCATAGGCGTACTCTCCGTTGCTACTACATTATCCAGAGTTCTATAGGGCTTGAAGGACTCACCGTTGTGAGACTGTTTCTATACTTGGGGATGTCATGACATGATATCATTTGCTGGGTTCATTAATGTGATATGACACGGATTGTTTGCTGTTAATTGAGGATGGCTACAAAATAAGTTCACTGTGATGTATATCTGCAGGAGGGGGGGATCGGTTCACCCCGTGCATCTTTAGCATTTCAGGGGAGGTGAGAGGCACTCTGCCATGTTTGGGGGTGGGTAGTTCTAAATCCACAGGCAGGGAGGCAGGGAGGGGGGGTGGGCTGGGGGCCAGGGGCGGGGGGGGGGGTGTTTTGCAGTTCCTTTCTGTTTCCAAGGTTGTGGAAAACTCCTAATGTTGCGGGCTGGATAGACCTTTAAGTATGTGATTTGGAGACGAGTTCCAATGTAATTGGATTGTTTTGCTATGTTTTGTTTTTCATGTTTTTTTTTGTGTGACAGACACAGGCGTGAAAGTGCTGCTTTTATTTGCGGGTTGCGTCAAGAAGTGTTTACTGTATTGTTGACCTATCAGGCTATGAATATCACCGTGCTGGGGGATGGGGGTTGAAAAGGAGTCAGTGCTCTCTGTCCTTTCCTGGAACATTTATGGCTTGGGTGATAAAAATAAAGAGAGGGGTCGTCCAGCAGTATCTGAATAGACAGTCCCCAGATCTTGTTCTATTGCAGGAAACCTACTTAGTAGGTAACAAAAGGAAGGTCTTCAATAGATGGGGATACTGGCTCCTGGTACATGCTGATTACACCACCGGGTCTAGGGGTGCGTGTATCCTGGTTAAAAAATGCACATCACTGATTATACACAACACGTGGGCGGATCCGGGGGGCGGTTTGCAGTGGCTGAGGTCCAGTGGGAGGGGAGGGCCCTAAATGTAGTTTCTGTTTACCTGCCACTGGCACTGGGTAGAGATGCCTTAATAGATCTGGGCCGAGTATTGACCAAACTTCCTGATGGTGCATTGATACTAAGCGATGATTACAATATAACTATGGACGACACGATTGATAGACACCCGCAGATGCAGGGGGCCAGACCGAACGAGCTTATGGCGGGATTTACCGCGGCACTGGGCCTCTCAGATGTGGGGCGGTAGCTCCAAAAAGCGGACTCCAAAGTTACGTACTTTTCCAGTGTGCACGGTAGTCTCTCCCGAATAGATTACTTTTTAACATATAAGGCCTCAGTAGGTCATTTCAGGCACCCCCGGACGTTGCATAGGGGTATCTCTGATCATTCCCCAGTGGGGTTTGAGTTCACCCACGGGGTACGGCAGCAGCGTTGCACTATTGTCATTAACCCATGGCTGTTGAAAATACCGGATATCAAGGAGGAGCTCTGTGTGCAGACTGGGTATTTCCTAACAGAAAATCTGGGGTCGGTGGGCTCGGCGCAAACTATATGGGAGGCATATAAAGTGGTCCTGAAGGGGTATGCCCTGTCACTGAAATTAAAATACATCGCTAAAAGGCGCAAGATCTTGGTACAATTAGAGGAGGAACTCTGGGGGCTCGAGGCTGCTCATGCGCTTAATCCCTCAGAGGATATACTACATAGTCTGAGCTTAAAGCAGGATGAGTACAGGCTCGTGAACACATGATGGCCAAACAGGCAGCTACCCATCATAGGCTGTATGAGCTGAGGGATAGAGCAGGAAAGACACTAGCCTGGTTGGAGAGGAGGGAACAAGGTACGAGGTGGGTACCCCGACTAACATTGCCTAGTGGAGAGGTCCTTCATCGCCCCAGCGACATAGCAGAGGCGTTTGCAGATCACTTCGAGAAGGTATACTCTCCCTCCACGACGTATGCAGTCGAGGACTCGCGCCAGCTTCTAGCTGATAGTGATGTACCGACTCTCTCGGAGCTGGACAGAGATATTTTAGATGCAGACCTATCGAATGAGGAAATCCAAAAAGCTATCGGCCAAATTAAGTCCAGGAAGGCGATGGGGGCGAATGGCACCCCTGTGGAATTCCTTAAAGTTGTGGCCTCCCAGGTGGTTCCACACCTGCGGGCAATGTATGAGGAAAGCTGTGAGAGGGGAGTTCTGCCACTAGACCAACATCTAGCCAGTATAGTTGTTATTCATAAGGCAGGAAAGCCAGTGGATGACTGTAGCTCACACAGGCCGATTTCATTTATTATTGTAGAGGCAAAGATCTTGGCAAAAGTCCTTGCCACGCGGCTTGGGACGGTGATCTCCTCCCTGGTACACCCGGATCAGTCTGGCTTCATGCCTGGTAGAAACACAGCCCTTAACATCCGCCGGCTGCATAATGTGATGGCGCGCGGGGACTTTTTGAGGGAGGATGCAGTTATACTGTCACTGGATGTATCCATGGCATTTGATTCGATCGAATGGCCATATCTTTTTGAAGTTCTTGCGAGAGCTGGGTTGGGCTCTAAATGTATACGGTGGGTGAGGATGCTGTATACCGACATCCAGAATTCTTGGCAGTCTGTCACAATATATCTGATTATGTAAATGTTGACTATGATCTAGTATTTGTTCTGAGATTATTTTCTCATTTTGCTCTTGTCCTTTCTTGTGTCCTGAATTGTGTATTTTCATTTGTTATTGTTTCCACAGACTTAGGTGGTTTATATGAAAGATTGAGTCCCCGAATAAGGGTGGTAAACCCTATATGTATTGAGGATAGTGGGTTTTACAAAGTTTACAGAATTTAAAAGCATTAAGATTTGTTTTGACAAGAGAAACAAAACTCCAGTTCAAATGATAAGAACTGGGGGAACACTACTATTCATGCTTCAGTTTATTCAATTATTGACAAATTTGAGAGGCCAATTGTGTAAGTACCCAACCTAGGAAATTTCAGACAGTGTAGAGTATTGCACTTTGCTACCTAGGATTGTTTGCTGCTTCAGTCTTCCACCCCAGAATTTAGATTTATCTTTTTTTTTATTTTCATTAAGTAATCAGTTGTATATATTGTGTGGCATATTCATAATCACGTTTTTTTTGTTGAAATGTTTCTTTTTAATAAACATTCTTATTTTTATGCTTGATCAGTATAACATTCCAAAAAGCTTTTGAATGTTTGCATTAATGATGGTACTACTAGTTTTATTGTGCTTTCTCTTGGTCTAAGGTTTTTTTTGTTTTTTTTAAATAAATTTATTTAAAATTTTTCAACAGCATAACCATGACTGTGCACATAGCAGTGAGCAAGAGCAGTACATACATAATAATTAAAGTGGTAATGACTCAATACATAGGGCCCTCCGCTACCCCCCCCCCCATTTTCCTGTGGCCTATACTGAACATTCACTTCATTTTACTCCCTGTCCTCCTCATCTCCTCTCTCAGAGCCCCCATCATTTTCCCCTAAATTTTTGTGTTGCGTATTTGTTTGGGACCCCTCAGCCAATAAATCACGGCATAACTCCCTCCAGCGCCTTACACTATTATTATTATTATTTAGCTTGTAAATCGCCTCGTTACTCCAACGGAGTATCCCTGCGCTAGAACACCATCAGAACCCCAACAACTGACCTAAGCTAGCAACCTTCCATGCCTATGACTGC
The DNA here is from genome assembly GCF_964204655.1 of Triturus cristatus. NCBI lineage: Eukaryota > Metazoa > Chordata > Amphibia > Caudata > Salamandridae > Triturus > Triturus cristatus. The sequence goes on from NC_140591.1 coordinate 1,268,524,680, forward strand.
CCGGCAGTCGGAGTAAAAGCACTACTTCCGTCCTCCGGGCAGGTGTTGGAAGAGCCAGGTTTTAATTTTTTTCGGAACAGAGTCTCCGATACACACATCCGTAGATCCACAGGCAGATCATTCCATTCCATGCCTTAGCCGCCAATAAGCCAAAGGATCTCCCTCCCGCTAGAGCCTTCCGCACCCTGGGCACAGTCACTTTGGCTGTGCCCAACGATCTCAGGTTCCGCGCAGGCTCATATGCAGTGAGAAGGGGGAGCAAAAATCTCGGCCCCTTCTGATTAAGGATCCTATGGCCAAAGCATAGGGCCTTAAAGGTAACTCTGGCCTGAATAGGTGCCAGTGAAGTTTCATAAGAGCTTCCCCCATCAATGCCCACCTAGGGACAGGGGCGGCTGGTGATATTTGAAAGTGGTGAGGCGTAAAATGATTGTTATACTTCACCGTTGCGAGCGAGCATAGCGAGCGATCCTGAACCCCTATAAGGAGGGTTCGGGGGGGTTCTCCCCCCGAGAACATTTTGAAAAAAGAGAAGAGAAATGGTGCATTTTCAAGCAAATTTGAAACAGCAGGAAGGTTAATAAAGCAATTGTGAAAGTGCAGTTATAACATTAATAAAGAGATGTCATATAACATAGGTAGCTGATTATTCAGTATAACCACAGAGCTTCATAACAGACTTCGAGATACAATGCATTTCTGAGTACCTCACTCACAGATGTTTTTTTATTTAACAAACCAAACTGGTTGCAAAGTGGCAGCATTCAACATTGTTTACTTTTTGTAAATGAAATCAGTACGTCTCTCTTTAAGAGCAGCAAACTTTTCAATAACTTTAATGTTAAAGTCCGGGATTTTCTGAACTAGCTTGCTCTCTACAGAGAGCATTGCCAAAGCATTGAGTCTTTCCTCAAGCATGGTGTTTCTCAGGAATGTCTTAATCCTCTTTAAGGCTGAAAAACATCGTTCTGACTCGACTGTTGTCATAGGAGTGGTTATGACAATTTTAAGTAAAGCCACTGTCTCTCCAAGTGACTTTTCCATATTAAGTTTATGTATTAAAGCCAGCAAAGACAAGGCACTTGTGGCCTTCCGGTACACAGGCATTGCGTACAGTACAGTCAACTCAGTTCTCAGCTCTTCTTTATTGAGCATAGGATAAGCTCCCACAGCCTCATTCAGAGCACGCTCCGGGAAGGAGTCATCATATTTGGCAAACTGTTGACTTTGCAATAATGTGGCACTCACCAAATGTTTTGCGAAAGAAAAACGCTCTTTTGCCTGCACAATTACAATGTCACAGATCTCCTTTGCAATTCGGACCATAGTGGTGATGTTTTTCCTGCGGTTTGAGAAAGTAGATTGCTCTGGCAGTTTGCTGTCTAAATTGTCAACCTCATCTCTCACTTTGCTTATGCTTTGTACAAACATCGTAGTATATACTTGCACTTTGACAGTATCTATCTCTCGTGCTTGTAACTGATTGTATAACAGGTCGACAGCTACCATTATATCATGAAATAAAAACAGTAAGAACTGAAACTCTCTGTCTTGTAGTGTTCTAGCAAAGCCACGGGCTTCAATCTGACTTTTGTAATCAAACTCATCATTGGCTTCTATGGCTTCAAAACATTTCTGAAGGTCCTCTCTATGTTCATAGATTAGGTTGACTGTACGGATGTTAAAGTTCCAACGAGTTGAGGATCCCCTTGGAACGCTTTTGTCTACAATGTCATGAAGTGCTTCTGTTCTTTTGGGGGAACGCGAGAAGAATGCTGCCATGCCTCCTAAATCCTGAAAGAAAATTCGTGTCTCGGTGATCTTTGATACTGCCTGTTGCATAATAAGATTAAGTTGGTGAGCGTAACAGTGCACATAATGAGCATTAGGGTACACAACTCGAATTCTCTTCTGAGCTCCACTAAGGCTTCCACTCATTACGGACGCACCATCATAGCTTTGCGCAATAAGTTTTTTTTTGGGGGGCAGCTCTGGAAAAATTAAGCTCAGTTGACGCAGTATAGCTGCAGTAATGGTTTCTGCACTAGTCTCTTAAATGTGTGAAACCATAGAACCTCTCCACAACTTGTCTGTCATTGTCAATGTATCGAAACACTAATACGGACTGTGTTTTAGTGGCCACATCAGTGGTGTAATCAGCCTGAATAGCCACAAAGTCTGTGTTTTGCAATTCTTGCACAATATGGCTTCTCATAATTTCGAGCATACACTCAAGAAGTTCATTTTGCATTGTTTTAGAGGTGCCCTTAAAGACTGTAGCACTTGCTAAATGTGCCTCCATATCCTTGTCTATGCTTGCTATTAAATCCACAAGGCCTTTGAATATTCCAGGATTTGGGGAACCTTCCGATTCATCATGGCCTCGCAATGCCAGTTCAAAAGCACCACAGAAACAAATGCAATCAATTATTTTGCATAGAATCTGTCTGTTCCTATCAACTGCTTCATTGTGTTTCTGTATTGCTTTGCGGTATGCATCACTTATCTGCTGCTCAATCGGAGCATCTTCCCCCAACATTCCCAGTCTAGTCAGGTTTTCCATATGCTTTCTTGTGCGTGAATGCTTCTTTATTTTTTCAGACAAATGCTTCAAGTCTGTTACTCCTTGATTTGTCCAAGAAAACTCACCACCAAACAGCAAGCAGGGGAAGCAGAACAGAGAATTTCTTAAAGGGCACCCTGTAAGCCAATCAGCTTTTGTGTACCAGGCGTTTGAGAATGTACGTGTGGACATTTTTCCTCTGTCCTGGGAAGTTTGCTGTAGTTTTAGGTCAGGCCGATGAGGTCCCAATTGCTTTAAATGTATTTTCTCTTCAAGTGACCGTGCCTGGAATGACCTTGTAATCAGCTCTTGTACTGTATTCATGATGCCGATGCTGGCCTTACCAATATATATTAAAGAAACCTGCCAATAATCAAAGTACAACATATAAGGTGCGGTGCAATAATATCAAATTTCAGTATAAATACATATATCTTGTGCAGTATCGCAATAAATCTCCAACAGCTCCCCTTTGCACAACATGACTGCTAAAAATACAGCCTTACTGCCTGCTGCCTCTGTGTGCCATAGTGGTTGCTGAAGGCACTGAAACAGACACTGCTTGAGGGCCTTGAACAAGGCAAGGGATAGATAGTGCTGTTAACAACCGTTATTGCCCAAATCACAGGGCTAAGGCTGTTAGTAAATTCCATCCACTGAGGGTACAATGTTCAGAATGTGTGCCTACCCCAACCACCATGTACAGTGACCACACACATAGCCCTAACTCCAATCTAAAAAAAAAATAGCATCAGTTTCCTTACCTTTAACTCTGGTGTTTGCTGGGTCGTAGCCGGGGTGAAAGAGCAGCAAAGGAGGACTTGTTCTTCGCCGGAAATATGACCAAAAATTTGGTAATGGTTGTCAAGCTTTAGAAGGTGCTGAAAATAAAAATAGAAACAATTTATTAAATTATGTGATGGATGTGTTAAGCTTCTTCCTGGTACTTGACAATTTCGCAAGCTGTGACTCACAGCTTGCGAAATTGTGACGTCAGATGAGATGGGCGTCTCCGTTAACCTCCCTTTTAAAATGAACTTTAACTCTTACCAATTCTGACCACGCCTTCTGCCCTGAAGAGCTTTGAGGGAACCTCTGCATGCCTATTTTTACAGTTTTTGGGGAGACCAACATCCGCCTCTCTAGAGGCATTTTTATTTATTTTATTAATATAACTTCTAGTGCTAGGATAAATGCTGGTGATATTCTTTTTTTTTTTTTGTAAGCTTTTATTCGGTCAGATAAATCAACCATATAAGCAATACATCCATAATACAATCTGTTTGAAAAGAAAATAGTAAGATCTAAAACAGTGGGGATAACATGTAGGAATATAAAATATCCAGTGCTAAAATACAAAGAACAAAAATGCAAATGCATGGTTCACCAAAATCTCATAACATATTACTTGGGCGTAAACAAGCCTAATTTAAAGTGCAGATGCAATATACCAAGGATAGCATACAGACAAATATCAAATAATCATAGATTTCCTAGCACTGATAGCTTTAATCAGAAAAGTAGCTAGATAAAAACACAATTGCGGGTCATCTAATCTAAAAAGCAGCTCCATGGCATTTTTAAAAAATTTGATATTATAATATAAAAAGAAAGGTTTTAAATAAAGTTTCCTAAAATGAGTATAAAAGTGACAAAAAAGTAGCATGTGGGAACAGCTTTGTTGTGATACTTCATCACATGGGCATGGATGATCGGAGCTCCGTTTAGTAAAAGGAAAGTTGACAAGATGATGTATAGTACCTAGTCTTAATAGTGTCAGCACAAAACGGTGTGATGCTCTGGTCACAAATGACAGATAGCTTTGGAAACCATTTTTAAGATCCATTTGTAGGTACAAGACAAAAGTAGATTGAGACTTGATGGCTAGAGATCTTGCCTCTAACTTGTTAGCCATCATAACCGTTTTTATATCAGTCTTGTCAATTGAAGCTGAACACATTGGATCCGATCGAATATCACAATTGAATAGAAGTTTAAACCAATGGATATTGTAATTAAGCCAGGGTATTTTTAAACAGTTGTCCATGCTGAGACAATCCCGTATTATTGATTGCGTGAACAGTGTCTTTTTTGACCAGATGGATTTCCATAAAAGGAGGGGGCGAATCAAAGCCAAGTCTGACATATATTTAATGCCCACCTCCCTATGGATCAATTCAGTGGAGGCGGATGATGGAGCACACAGTAAACGTTTTAAAAAGGAATTTTCAACTTGTTGTAATTTATTTCCTTGACAGTGGCCCCAGACACCGCCCCATACAAAGCTGCGGTAACACATCGTATCTCGTAAATAACCAGCATATCTCTGATGCGTCTGTTACCTAATTTGGCAGCGAATCTAAAGATGCCGTTGATGTTTCTCGACATCTTAATGCAAGAATTTTCCTGTTCCGGGCCCCATAACCGATTTCCTGCGAATGTAATACCTAAATAACTGAAGGTTTTAACTCTCTGGACCTTAGAGCCTTCAATTTAATAAGTGCTAGATGTTATAGGGTTCCTACTACATGCCATTACAAAAGTTTTGGATTTGTTAATTAAAAGTTTCCTTTTAGCAATAAAAGTGGTAAAATTATCCATGAGACGTTGTAAACCAATGGGCGTACGGGATAGTAAAACCGCATCATCCGCATATAATAAAATTGGGACGGGCAAACCGTCGACCCTAGGGGCATCCGACTCAAACAACTTCAGGGCTGCGTCTGCTTCGTTAATAAACAAAGGAGCCAGCACGCAGCCCTGGCGGATGCCTCTTGTAACTTTGAAGAAGGGAGTGTATTCACCTAGGGGTCCATGCCGCACCTTGCTGGACAGGGTGCTATATAATCTCGCTAGCAGATAGATTATCTCCTTGGGTGCGCCCATATCCAGCAATAATGGCCACAGAATGGAATGGTCTACCAGGTCGAAGGCGCTGCTAAGATAAGCGAAGCATAAGTAAAGATTCCCTTCCCTGGCTAAAGTATATTTTCCAATCAAGAGGTCTAGATTGATACACTGCTTTAGTGTACCAACTCCCTTTCTAAATCCATATTGTACTGGAGTAAGTATTTCCTTCTCCTGAACCCATGCTTCTAATCTTGACAATATAACCCTACTCATGATCTTAATAGACGAGTCGAGCAGAGATATTGGACGATAATTGCTAACGTCGGTTTTAACTCCCTTCTTGTGTATCGGAATTATAATGGATTGTCCCCATGATAATGGAAGTTGTGTCTCAATGGCAATGTTAAAAACTCTTGTTAAAAAAGGTGACCATAGAGCTGGTTCATTTTTATAAAAATCGATAGGAACCCCATCAGGTCCTGGTGCCTTACCCCCTTTACTACTGAATATACCATCGATAACCTCTTCTAAACTAATTGATAAAGGGATAATAGGCCATTCATCTGAGGGCTGGTTAGAATTGGTGGATGATATATCTGTGTTGACTGGATTAAAAATATTAGAAAAATTAGTTATCCAGTCATTACAGTTAATATGAGAGTTAATTTCGGGGATATGGTCATCCTTCAAAAAGGTGCTATTAACGGTTTCCCAGAACAATTTACTATTTTTGGTATCAGCTGCCAAACTCAAATCTTCCCAGGCTTTTTCTTGAAGTTCCATTTTCCTGTTTTTTAGGGCTTTGACATAATCAGCACGCATGGTCTTGATTAAATCAAAATTTCTGGGATTACATTTCAGTGCTTGTTTGAGATTATTCAAGGCCATCGTGCATCTAGTGTCAAACCAGCCAACCTTAGGGTTTTTATTATTGCGGACTGGTTTCGTCAAAAGCTTCTCCACTGTATTATTTATCTTATTAAAATTCTCTAACATTAATGCGGAATCGACCTCATCCCCTAGACATACTTCAATTTCATTCCGACATTGACTAACAACATCAAGCAGAATGTCAGCTGGGTTCACACCGGCCCATTTTAACCGGACTCCATTTGGTCTGGTAGGAAAAATAGCTGTGCTTTGGGGTATATTAGGAATATGTTTGGGTCCCCAACACAATAAGTACACAGAAATGCTGTTATGGTCGCTAGTGGGTTGTTCCGTTATCCACGGTGGGGAGAATGAGTGTACACTGTTGAAGGAAATTATAATATGGTCAATGATGGACATAGCATTTCTACCTGTAAAAGTGGAGCATTTCTTATTGTATTTGTCAGTGTCACAATATAACAATTCTAGATCCCATTTGACCATAGCACCATTTAAAGCCGTACCGTATTCGCAGTGGGGGAAATGCATATAACAATCATCATCAAATTCAGATTCCCCTCTTCGGGGGCCACAGACTTTGGTTGTAGAAAAAGGACATATTTGAACATTAAAATCGCCCACCCAAACAATGACAATTGGCTTCCTAATAGTACTGGTCAACTTCTCAAGTTCTCTATCCAGATCATTGATGATTAAACCACGAAGAGAACTAACGACATTATTATAGAAATTAATTAGGATGACATCTTTACCTCTAAAGGAGGCCAACCACAGGATCTGGGCATAGATACCCACATTAATACATTTTTTGATTTTACATTTATTTAGACTTGTTGAAAACAGGATCAGGAGACCTCCCTTGGCTCTGCCAGAAGATGAAGCCTGGGCCGGGAGCCAATGTGAGGTGAAACCCTCTACATAAATAGGGTCGATACACCATGTCTCTTGGAGACAAATAATATCATGTTGGGCCGATATAAAATCTGCCCATGATGGCGTTCCTTTTTTCCTATTAAAACCGGCAATATTCCAAGTGGTGACCAGGTACCCTATATCCGTGTTCTTGGTGTCGAGTTGCTGAGGGGGTTCCCCATGTCCCGCCTCTTTTCTGATAATAATATGTTCTGGAGGCATGCATTCGCCAAAGGCAATGGGTGGACATGTTATATTAATCGTTAAACTTGAACCCTTGAGTCAATCATTGCAGTCCAAATTACCCAGGACCTGATACTTGTTTGATACCGGGATAGCAAAGCCAGAAGCAAAGGGATACAAAAGGGGGGTCGACTGGTGTCCTATTCTGGGGTGATCCGCGTACACATTACAGGATGTTCCCATTAAATGTCTGTAAAAAAAAACAAGGGGGAGAAGGGTGGTCTTGAATTCCCGAGGGGAAGGTGATGGCGTATTGTTTAATGTATTAAACGCCCATCTCGGGGACCTAAAATTAATGATTATACACCTGCAAAACATTTTCTAGAGGAACCTATCCACCCTACTCTTCGTGTTGTCAGGATCTGATTGATCGCTGCTATTGGGTAATTACAATTGTTGGTTAACCAAAACACTACTTTATTTAAGAGGGACTCATGATCTTCTGCCTGTCCGGGTTTGAGTTTTGGTACGTTGGCCAGAATAGCGACATATGCACTGCATTGTGAGGGCAGGTTTACAGTCGGAGTCATTTCCCTTTCCTCGCAGACAGGCCCTCTCAAGTCGACTGGTTTTACAAAATTGCGAGGAATAAGTTTGTCCGACTTGGTCACCATTCCATCCTTCTGAGATGGATTAGGTCTATCATTGGTAAGAGAGTTATCCAATACCAGAATTCTTTCATTATCCTTATTACTCTCATCCAAGTTATGGGGCTGCTCCTTTGAGTTGTCAAAAGGTTCCCTATCCTGTAAGATGAGTAAGTTATTTGCGCCTGAAGCAGCAACTTTCTGGTTAGTTCTACTTGTATCCTTTGTAAGTTTAACATTAACTTTCTCCAGTGCTCCAATGATTTTATGGACTTCCCTGGCCAGGTGTTAGATCTGGGGGTCTCTCGTTGGCAGGGTAGGTACCACTGTCGAAGTAGGGACCCTTGCTTCTAGTCAGGGAAAGGGGGATACACTGTTAAGATAACCCCTGCTCACCCTCTAGGTAGCTTGGCCTGAGCAGTCTAGGCTATCAAAGGCAATGTGTAAAGTATTTGTACCAACACTCACAGTAACACAGTGAAAACACCACAGATTTACTCCACCCCAGTTTTAGAAAAATAAGGTATCTTTACTAAAAACTTCACAAAACCAAATACTACAGACAAACCAACATATAATTCAAAAAGGTTACTTTAAAGATAGTTCAAGAGTTTGCAGAAAGTACTCCAGGATGTAAAAGTCAGTGCCTTGCACAATGCGACTCTCAATGCACAAATGCGACACTTTCGTGCCCAACAGTACCTGTAGTTGCGATAAGGTTCCCTAAAATTAATATGTAATCATTTTTACTGTCACAAATTGAATTTAGAACCCCTGAGTTTATTGTTCAACCATTCACTTTCACTTCACCTTGCGCCGTCCCCTGCTGATCGCACCTTGTCACTTGCGTCACCGTCCTCGTGTCACGTACACCTTAAGCACCAAGTACAAGTTCGGGTTGTCTTTATGTTATATTGAATTTTCGTGCAGTGCTGTTACAACTGTTCCATTATTCTGCTTAATTAAGTTGTTGTATGTCCCTTTGTATTTAATTCATCCAATACAATATAATTTTTTCTAAACTTTCTTATTCAGAGTCTTCCTTATCTCAACTGTAATGTTGTATACATGCATTTTATTTGTCTAGGTTGAATGATACCAGTTGAGATTACTTGTTGTTCCTTACATTAATCTTGTAGTACTCATGCCTAACTCCTAAATTCCAGAAGCAGGTCCCAAGTACTCCTGTAATTCAGGAGTAAGTCAGGCATACTCCAAAAGTACATCACAGATAAACCTTTGTGAGTCATGCCCATTGATTATTCTTTATTAACTGGTGGGCTTGGAGCATATGTCTTGAACTTGTATAAGTGTTTTATTCATGTTGTGGCCAAGAGAACCTTTGTGGTATGCATTGCCTGTATTTCCGCTCGCCCTTTCATGTGTCATCAAATTATTCCAGTGTTTGCAGAGCAGAAAGGATTACCTTCTGCTGACAGTTCTTATGGTTTCCTTCAGTGAGTGACGGGTGAGGTGTTTGAACTGCTCTTGCCGCCATTCCGCCGCGAGCCTTAGGCCACGCCCACTCGCGCAGGCCACGTCCCCTCCCAACCCCCTCTTTCACTGGTATATAACATGTGTCACCCCCGGCAGCGCAGCGGACGAGCGCAGCGGGCGCGACGAAGGCGCGCCGAAGGCGCACCTAAGCCCGTCTGCGCCCGTCCGCGGCCGGCAGGGGCCCGGGGCCCGTGACTCGCCCCAAATTACTTCCTATGCCCCTAGGGACTTGATTGCATTACACTCTCACTGGCCGCTAGAATTCTCCAGCCATTCAAAACTCCTCCAACTGGGGATTCTCAACGCTCGTAGTGTTTTTCCAGAGCTCAGGGCCCTTCCATCCTCCATCACCCCTGAGCATACTGCCTCCTTCCCATCCTCTATCACCCGGCCTGCCCAGTCACCTGTCAACATGGAGCTAGTAGTTGCATACCTCAACACCCGGTCTCTTATCAGCCACCAACACGACATATACCACCTCCTGGACTCAGACCGCCCCGACATCTTGTTCCTAACTGAGACCTGGTTGAATGAGGACTCCTCCCCCGACATCCTGGCGGCTATTCCTCCGGGGTATTATATTCTCCAAGCCAACCGACCTGCCGGTAAATCCGGAGGTGGCGTAGCCGCTATTATCAAATTTTCTTTCAGATTCTCCTCCCTCTCTTTACCCACCATTCCCCAGGCTGACTGCCTGGCTATTAGACTCGAATGCTCGGTGTCCCCGCTCACCTGTGTCCTGGTATACCGCCCCCCTCAACCCATGCCCAATTTCCCCTCCCTCTTTGGCGATCTTCTATCCCAGCTTACACTAAATAATTCTAAACTCCTGGTTTTAGGTGACTTTAACTACTGGCCATCTGACCCACATGAAAGCCCCCACTCTCTGGCCTTCACCGATTTATTAAGCAGCCTTAATGGCCGTCAACACGTCCATACAGCTACTCATTCTAAAGGCCATACCCTAGATCAGGTCTGGACCTACAACCTTGAAATTACATCACTCACGATTCTCCCTTGCTTCTGGTCGGACCATTCCTTAATCTCTTTCCTTCTTCTGGTCCCCCCACCGCCTTCCCGTAGTCGAGGCGCTAGCCTCCTGGCCCGTAACTGGAATAAAGCTAATCTTGACCTTTTTCTCTCCTCCCTAACATCCTCGGCTCCGCCCGGCCTGGGCCCTCTAGACTCTCAGGAAGCCGCACTCGTCGATTGGTTGGAATCTGCCAGCAACATAGTCGCCCCCCTTAAGTCTATCCGAACTAAGCGCCCCCACGACGCTCATCGCTGGTTCTCCGACAGCCTCAAATCCCTTAAACTGGGACTTCGTCAAGCTGAGCGTCGCTGGCGTCGAAGCTACGACCCCTTAGAAAAAGTCCACTTCCTTAAACTATCCGGAGAATACAAACATACAATCTCAGCTGCAAAATCTGTCTATTTCTCCACAAAAATTCTCAACTCTGAAAAAAAAACTAAAGACATTTTTGCTATTGTGGAGGAACTTTCACCCCCGGATAGAGTGACCATCAAACCCCTCCCCTCTCAGGCACTCTGCGATTCTCTTAACCAATTCTTCATTGACAAAATTAGTAAAATCAAAAACAGTATCTCCTTTAGGTCCCCAGCAATGCCCCCCCCAGAGGCCGCCCCCTTTCTCAACCCTTGCTCCCTGACACAGCTCCCTCCTATATCCAATGAAGTCTTTTTCCCCCTGCTCCATAAAGTCTCATCTGGTTCCCCCACAGACTGCTGCCCCCCGGCAATTCTCCGGACCGCTTTTTCGACCTGCCCTGGCCCCCCACTGGCCCTCCTGAACAACTCTCTGTTGCTCGGCGTGGTCCCCAGCCAGTTCAAGAACGCCGAAGTGGTCCCCATATTAAAAAAACCTAACGCCGACCCCACGGTCCTGGGCAACTTCCGCCCCATTTCCCTCCTGCCTTACCTGAGCAAGGTACTCGAGACGCACGTGACCAGCGTCCTCAGCTCCTTCATCGAGGACTCCAATTTTTTAGACTCCCAGCAAGCTGGATTTAGACCCGCCCACTCGACAGAGTCGGTTATCCTTTCTGTTATGGAGGAACTCCGTAGAGGCGCTGACTCTAACATCAGTCAAGCCCTGGTGCTCTTAGATCTGTCAGCGGCCTTTGACACGGTCGATCATACCATCGTAGTCGACCGTGTCAAAGAGGCAGGCATCAGTGGGACGGCCCTTAACTGGGTTTGTTCCTTCCTTGCAGACCGCCATCAATCGGTCCGTCTCTCTCAGTTTACGGCGAACCAGACGAGAGTCACCTGCGGTGTCCCGCAGGGTTCATCCCTATCACCCCTTCTCTTTAATCTTTACCTCACCCCCTTGATCCGCTCCCTCCGCGGTAGGAATGTCACCGCATTCAACTATGCAGATGACATACAGCTCGTCTTCAATCTCGACTCCTCGGACGAAGCGGCTCAAGATTTCCAGTCCACCCTTTGTCATATCAGTAATTGGATGAGCACTCACCATCTTAAACTCAATCCCGACAAGACGGAGCTCGTTCTTGTCGGAGGCTCTTCCAACCCTTGGAATTCCACCTTCTGGCCCTCTTCCCTCGGCCCTCCCCCCCACCCCGCTGATAAAGTAAAAAGTCTCGGGGTCTACATCTCCCAAGACCTCTCAATGCAGCACCAGGTCAGTGCCACTGTGTCCTCCTGCTTCTTCCAGCTCCGGAAGATCCGGAAAATTGCCCATTTTCTTACCACTGAAGCCCTCACCTTGGTACTGCTGGCATTAGTCATCTCTCGAATTGACTACGCCAACGCCCTGTACGTTGGCATCCCACAATACCAAATTAACAGATTACAACTGATTCAGAATCAGGCAGCTCGCCTTATCTACCACCAACCGAAATATCACCATGTCAGTCCTCTCCTCAAGGCCCTCCATTGGCTTCCTATTTCGGAGCGCTGCAAGTTTAAACTTGGCTGCCTGACTCATAAATCTCTGGCAGGCACCGGTCCTTCCTTTATTTCCTCCCTCTTGCATCCTTATATCCCTTCTAGGAACCTCCGTTCCTCTCACCTTGCGCTTCTTCAGACTCCCCGCTTCAAGTGCAAAAAACACGGTGGTCTCAGGTTCTCCTTTTTGGCACCCTCTTTCTGGAACTCTCTACCGCTGGAACTGAGACTCTCTCCCTCTCACCCTCACTTCAGGTCCCTCCTAAAAACTTACCTTTTTCTTGGTATTTACTCATAAATTTCTCTTTCCTGCCGCTCTCTGCTTCTGCCTCTTGTTGAATAAAGTGAACAGCGCCAAGAAACCGTCCGGTGAATGCTGCGCTTTATAAGTAATTTTTACATTACATTTTTACATTACAGTGACAGGGGTGTTTTCTTAAGCATTCTGTATTGTGCCAAAAAGACACTTAGAAATTCATCCTCTTGTCAAATTAATCACCCGCATTGAAATTCATATTTCAACAGCATCACGGGCGGAACACAGCCCCCCGCGATGCTGGGGCACTAGCTCTAGCATAGGACCTTACAGTGCCACCCGACACCTCACTGATGAGCGAGCACAGGGGTCAGATGCATGAGGGCCAGGGCGCTGTCTGTGTGGTTCCTGTGCTGCAGCCCTCGGGACTCTGGGGTCTACAGTCTGTGTGTGTTCTGTTTGTTGGACGCAGCCCTTCACTAGTGGAAGTTGCTGTCCTGATAAAATAATTAATATGCGCAATATAACAACTCCGAAATTCGCTGAGCGTAGCATTCCGGAACACTGGATTCCTACGAAGAAAGAATAAAACGCGACACCTGCACTTTTTTCTAATTAACACTGCTGCGGGGCAGAAATGGTTGGAACTGAGAGGAACAAAGCTATAAATTCAACACCTCAAATCGAAACAAGGTTGGTGCGAAGATGTCTTTCTATAACTTAATTCTGTGTCCCTCATGGAACACAACCACTTCCTCTGCACGAGGACTTTGTGGAACGTCTTGTGGGTTTAACAAGCTCTTGACCTGGAATTCAGGCCCCTTAATATTTTGGATGTGTGGGTGGTGGGGGCAGAAGTTACGTGCAGGAGGTAAACTTCTGTCTCTAATCCTTTAAATTAAGGCTAGTTGTGCACGGGCATGATGATCCGCTGCCCTGTTTCAGGCAGGCACGCTTTCAGGCAGGGATGCGGAATAATAATGCTCCAAGCAGGTTTGCGCGAAGTTATAAAGAGATTTTTCGGAGCCTTTGTGTAGGTCTCTTGAAAACCTTACATCTTCGCAAGAATTGCAAACATTTCCACATTGGTATTTCTGTTAGAAAGACTTTTCCGACAATTTATGTGGCACATTTCCATTACGTTAACAAGTCGATCTGTCTAAGATACGCTTTACAGCAAAGAGGTTGGGCCTGATGTTGTTACAATAATTGCAGGATGTGTGAGCAGTCTCTCTTATTGTGGGATAAGTTGTGCTCAAAGCTTCGCCACCCCCACCTCAAAAACTTTATTGAGGAAGCTTGTGAAAAGCAATGCATCCCGGGTCTGAGACCTGGGAGAGACAGCAGAGGTCCAGCCCAGCGCTTGTTTGGTGGTTTCCCTCGGTTCGTGAAGGGGCTTCTCGGCACAGTATGACCAGTTCATGCTGAGGGAGGCACTTAGGGGCATATCAGCAACAACCGGCGATAATTATCGCTAAGCGCACTTAGCGCTAGGATAATTATCGCCGGCTAGCGTGGATTTTTATCGCTGAGATAGCGTGCTATTAGAAACGCTTATCTCAAAAGCGATAAAAATCCTAGCGCTAACTGCCTAACGTGAGATTATCGCCTGAAACCCAGCGATAATCTCACGCAATGTGGCGTTAGCTTGCTGATAGGGACTCACAAACTTAGCCATGATATCCACCTTCCATAGGGTATCATGGCTAAGTCAGTCCTGAAGCAGGCGTAAGGAAAGTAGCGATAACAGGGGTTATCGCTACTTTTCTTGTCGCTATGCTTCATAGCGTGGGGCTTGATGATAGGAGAAATGTCGCTTAGCGACATTTCTCCTGTCATGTCAGGTCAGGAACGCCCACTTTGCATCTCATTAGAGATGCAAAGCTGGGCGTTAGGAATTCCTACGCTAACGCAAGTTTTCATGCGTTAGCGTGTGCTTGCTAACTAGGCGATAAAATTAGCGCCGCTTTTCAGCCGAAAACAGCCGCAAAAGTGGCGATAATTCTATCGCCTCACCTTGCTGATATGCCCCATAGTTCTGTTTAAGTCCACCCATGAAAGATCTATCCTGTTTTTTTTTGGGGGGGGGGGGCGTTGTGGAGTATGAGACTCATTTGCAGTGTTGGACCCGGCCTCGTGGCGTGGTCCTTAACCCCATGGATTGTGCCCGTTCCCCGACCCGGCCTTCACGGGCCACCCGTCTGAACTGCACCAAGGCCCTTCATCCGGAGCTGCACGCGGTCGCATACCCCTCGTGGCTCCGCCATCTTGTTGGCATCCACGTGACTCTGTGCACCAGCCAGCACGACCCCGCTCAACCCGGCCTCGACCCCAGCGAGGCCCCGACATCCCGGCACCACGGACTGGCCAGGGGGTGCCGCAGGAACCATTCATCGCCCCCGGCGGAGGACAGTATCGATGGGACCCCCAACTGTCCTCCCCTCTCGAGGTGTGATCGCCCTGCAACTCCCTTGGGCCTGGCGCCTCTCCTGCTGGGCGTCTGGCCACCTCCACCCGGCCTCTCCGCCCCCCCCCGGGCGCATGGGTCCGGACATCAAAGGGCTCCAGACCTATATCTGGGGCGACCCCGCCACAGATCGGCAGTTGTATCCCGGAGTCGAGAGCCCTGCTGATTGAATCGCGGCGGACCCTACGGAGAAGAACTCTTGTCGGAACCATCACGAGCCCTGCTGACTGCGTCGCGGCTCCTTCTTGTGAACACTTTGAACCACCTGGAACATCGGAGCCCTGCTGACGCTGTCGCGGTCCAACCTCGCTGAAACCTTCCTCGGAGCCCTGCTGACGACGTCGCGGCTCGAGCTGAGCAGAAACCATCTTGAGAGCCCTGCTGATTGAATCGCGGCTCTCCACGAACTGTACGCCAGAGCCCTGCTGACGACGTCGCGGCTCGAGCTGAGCAGAAACCATCTTGAGAGCCCTGCTGATTGAATCGCGGCTCTCCACGAACTGTACGCCAGAGCCCTGCTGACGCCGTCGCGGCTCGACCCCTCCGAGATCCGGAGGTCCTCCAGCTTGAGGATAAGAACTGGGCCCCAGGTACCCTCGTACCGCATTCCTGCCAAAGACTGTCCCGCTACCCCTACCCTTCCAAAGAGACACTGAGACTTTTGGTGGATCCCTCGATCCCTTCGTGTAAATATTGACCTCGTAACCTTTTTATTGCTGATAAAGAATTGCTTGTCGTAAGACAACCTCCTTGAGTCCTGTGTGGTGGTGTTACTGTGCTAGTACGTGATGGGAGAAGGATCTCTCAGGAGACTTCTCGGCAGCGCTCGGCTACTTCATACAGTGTGAGGGCCCCCCTTGGTGGTCTCGCCGACTCCTCGGGGTCCGCCTTCCAACATTTGGTGGCCAGCGACGGGATCCGAGCCGAACGCAGTACGTACCAGCCAGTACCCACTAGCTACCCATCCAAACGAACAGCATCATGAGCAGCCAGGAAAACAACGCGACGATGGAGTTCCAGCCCGAACGGCTGGAGGAATATACGCACAAAGAGTTAAAACAGTTCTGCAAGGACAAAGGCATTGCAACCACTGGCCTAGGTACCAAAGAGGAGATGCAGAAAGCTCTAAGGGCATGGTGGGAGGCCGGGGCAGGCCTCTCCCAAGAAGAAGGTCCCTTGCCCCTGACTGAGACCACATCAACCGCACTGACTCCGGCAACCGGAGGAAGAAAGAGCCTAGAAACCGGCCTCTCCGAAGACGAAATACGAGAGCGGGAGAAGGTCCGGAGCCACGAGCTAGAGCTCGCACGACTGCGGCTGGACGGCGAACTCCAGCTGGCAGAAAAGAAACTGGCCCTAGAGCAGCTACGGCTTCAAGAGGAGATAGAGGAGAAGAGACGACACCGGGAGTTGGAGGAGAAGAAACTGACTCTTGAGCACGAGCGCAGTCTCAAGGAGCTCGAGATCAAGGCCAAGAACGGAGGGACCAACACCCCCAGTACTAGAGACACTCTACCGCCTTCCGAGACCAAGGTACATATCCCGAAAGAGGTCGTCAAGGAGTATTACAAGAATGACGACATCCAACAATGGTTCAAGGCCTACGAGGTGGCCATGACCTCTCATCGGGTGCCCCGAAAAGACGGGGGCGCGGGCCTGTGGGGGCGGTTCCTGAGTGAGGGTCGAGACACGCTGCTCCAGCTGCCGGAGGAGGTGATGACCTCCTACGATCACATGAAGGAGGCCCTGCTCACCCGCTACGGGCTCACCGCGGAAATGTACCGCTAGCGGTTCAGAGACTGCAAAAAAATCTCGGGTACCACATGGGTGGAATATGTGGACTTTTTTAGTCGGGCCCTAGAAGGGTGGATCAAAGGGAGCAAAGTAACCACCTACGGGCAGTTGGTCGACCTCATCGTGTGGGAACATCTCTCCAACAATTGCTTCGTGGAACTGAGACAGCACCTCCTCGACAGCAAAATGACCGACCCGCGAAAACTTGCCGTCGAGGCCGATCGATGGGTCAACTCCCGGGTCCCCCGGAACTCAATGGGGGAGTACCAAAGGAACCCCAACGGACCCACCCGCCAGCGCGGTGGAGGGGGAGGGCCGAACAGGAACCGAGACCCTCCCGCCGGGGCCCCCCGGAGCCCCCCTCGAGGGCCACCGCAGCAACAACTCTCCACGAGCCTAGCCCGAAGGGGGGCGCCCCCGGCCAGGCCCGGACCACGGCCACCAGTGACCTGCTACGGCTGCCAACAAACCGGACACTATGCCAGCGATCCGGTCTGCCCCTTGAACCGAAGAAACGGGGCCGGCGGGCCCCCGCCCCGACAGCTGGCGGCCGCCGCCCTGAGAGAAGGAGAAGAGGAAGAGGAGGCCCTCGACCGAGGGAACACTGAGTGGGAGCCGGCAGCCATGTCCCTGGTCTGCCTGGGTAGCCGAGAAATGGTACCCTGCACCCCCATCCCAAGCAACACCCAGAAGTACCGGCAGCAGGTCACGGTCAATGGACAACGGGCCGAAGCCCTTCGTGACACAGGCGCCAGTATCACCGCTGTCCGCTGCCACCTGGTGACCCCTGAACAGATTCTACCGAATGTACTGTGCCCCGTACGGACGGCCGACAACAGTGAAAGCCTGTGCCAGATGGCCCTGGTCCCCTTCGAGTGGGGAGGGGTGACGGGCCTGCTGAAGGTGACGGTGCGCGACGACGCCCCTGTCGACTGCCTCCTGGGGAACGACTTGGAGAGTTCCCCCTGGGCTCAAGTAGAGCGACGAGAGCACCTCCGAATGTTGGGACTGGCTGACTGGGCCTGCGCCATCACCCGGTCCATGACCGCCCGGGCCCCCCACTCATCCTCGACCTCCGGGGCCGCCCAAGCCGAGGGGCTCACACCCCCTCCCACCAGCAGCGAGGAGGAGGCGGACGCCGACCCTGGACCCAGCGAATCCTCCCCCGAAGAGATGGCTTCCCCGAGCGCCCTACCAGAGCTGACACAATGGCGACACGAAGGGGGCCCCACCCGAGAGCAGTTCCAGCAAGAACAGCAGTCCTGTCCCTCTCTCGAAGGGGTCCGACAACAGGCGTCCGCGCAAGCCAACGGTGACCAGACCGGCACCCACTGGGTCTACTGGGCCGAGGGCCTGTTGTACAGTGAACAGAAAGTGGCAGAACTCGGGGCCAGCCGCGTGTTGGTGGTCCCCCTCCGCTTCCGGGAGTTCCTTCTCAACCTGGCACATGATGTGCCCCTCGCCGGGCACTTGGGGCAAGACAAAACGTACAGTCGTCTGGTGACCCACTTCTACTGGCCCCGGATGCGGAGAGACGTGGACAACCACTGCCGGTCCTGCCAGACCTGCCAAGCCAGCGGGAAGACGGGGGGCCGGGTCAAGGCCCCCCTCCAGCCCTTTCCAGCCGGCAGCACCCCGTTCGAACGGGTCGGAATCGATATTGTGGGGCCCCTGGACCCCCAAACCGCCCTGGGCCACCGCTTCATCCTGGTCCTCGTGGACCACGCCACCAGGTACCCGGAGGCGGTCCCGCTAAGAACTATAACGGCCCCTGTGGTAGGCCGGGCCTTGATGGGGATCTTCTCCCGAGTGGGATTTCCCCGCGAAGTGGTGAGCGACCGCGGCACGAACTTTATCTCCAGGTACATGCGGTCCCTGTGGCAGCAGTGCGGGGTCACATACAAGTTCACGACCCCATATCACCCTCAGGGGAACGGACTGGTTGAGCGGTTCAACCGAACATTAAAAGGGATGATCCAGGGCCTGGAAGAGCCCCTCAGGCGGAAATGGGATGTCCTGCTGCCGTGCCTCCTGTTTGCCTATCGGGAGGTCCCGCAGAAGTCCCTAGGGTTCAGCCCGTTTGAACTGTTGTACGGACACCCGGTCCGCGGACCGCTCAGCCTAGTCAAGGAGAACTGGGAGATGAAACCCCAAGGCGCCCCTCCTGACGTCTACCGATACCTCCTGACCCTCCGAAACCAGACCCGCAAGTTCCGAGCCATGGCCGAAGCCAACCTCGAAGCCAGCCAGGAGGACATGAAGCGGTGGTACGATCGAAACGCATCCACCATAGAATTCGAGCCAGGTCAGAAAGTATGGGTCATGGCCCCGGTCGAACCCGGCGCCCTCCAGAACAAGTGGACCGGGCCCTTCAAGGTAGTGGAGAAGAAGAGTCCCGTCACCTACCTGGTCGACCTGGAGTCCCCCCGGAACCCCCTCCGGGTCCTACATGCTAACAGGCTAAAACCCCACTTTGCCCGGACCGAACTGAGCCTGCTGCTGGCGACCGACGAGGGGGGCGAGGACGACTCCGGGCCCCTGCCCGACCTCTTGCAGTCCGACATTCATGATGGATCGATCGAAGGGGTCCAACTCGCCTCTTCCCTGACTCCGGAACAGCGCAACGACTGCCAGCAATTGCTGCGGGACTACGCAACCCTCTTCTCCCTCACCCCGGGGGTGACCCACTGGTGCGTCCACGACGTCGACACCGGGGAGAGCCCCCCCGTGTGACACAGAGCCTACCGGGTGCCTGACCGAGTGCGGGCCTGCATCCAGGCCGAAGTAACGAAGATGCTGGCCCTGGGGGTCATCGAACCCTCCGACAGCCCGTGGGCCAGCCCTGTCGTCCTGGTGCCCAAGGCCGCAGCTCCCGGCCACCCCCCAGAGTTGCGATTCTGCGTGGACTACCGAGCCCTGAATGCCGTAACCAAGACAGACGCCCACCCGATACCCCGGGCCGACGAGCTCATCGACCGCCTGGGGGCTGCTCGCTACTTGAGCACGCTGGACCTCACCGCCGGGTACTGGCAAATCCAGCTCACCCCCGGCGCCCAAGAAAGATCCGCCTTTTCGACCCCGGATGGGCATTACCACTTTCGGGTGATGCCCTTCGGAATGAAGAACGCCCCGGCCACCTTCCAAAGACTAGTGAACAAGGTTTTGGCCGGGCTTGAGGCCTACAGCGCGGCCTACCTCGATGACATTGCCGTGCACAGCAACCACTGGGCAGAGCACCTCCTCCACCTTAAAACCGTCCTGGCCGCCCTCCAGCGGGCCGGGCTCACAATCAAGGCCAGCAAATTCCAAATCGGCCACGGATCCGTGACCTACCTGGGCCATCAAGTGGGGAGCGGGCAGGTGGCCCCCCTCCAAGCGAAGATAAATGCCATCCAGGCCTGGGAATCCCCCACTACCCAGACCGCTGTCCGGGCCTTCCTGGGCCTCACCGGATACTACCGGCGGTTTATCCGGGGCTATGGGAGCATTGTTGGCCCCCTCACAGAGTTAACGGCCAAAAAGCAGCCCAAGAAGGTGCACTGGACACCCCGCTGCCAAGCAGCCTTCGACACCCTGAAAACAGCCATGTGCACTGCTCCGGTGCTGCAGGCCCCGGACTACAATAAGGAGTTCGTAGTACAGACGGACGCCTCCGAGTATGGGATCGGGGCCGTCCTATCCCAAGCCGACGAAAAGGGGCTCGACCGACCAGTGGCCTTCATCAGCCGACGACTACTGCCCTGAGAGCAACGATGGAGCACCATTGAGCGTGAGGCCTTCGCTGTAGTGTGGGCCCTCAAGAAGCTCCGGCCCTACCTCTTTGGTACCCACTTCCGGGTCCAGACCGACCACCGGCCCCTGCGGTGGTTAATGCAAATGCGGGGCGAGAACCCCAAGCTGCTGCGGTGGTCCATCTCGCTACAAGGGATGGACTTTGACGTCGAACACCGGCCCGGCAATGACCACGCCAACGCCGACGGCCTGTCCCGCTTCTTCCGCCTTGACGAGGAGAATCCCCAAGGAGATGGGTGACTCTCCATGCCTTCGGCTGGGGGGGACGCCTGTTGGACCCGGCCTCGTGGCGTGGTCCTTAACCCCATGGATTGTGCCCGTTCCCCGACCCGGCCTTCACGGGCCACCCGTCTGAACTGCACCAAGGCCCTTCATCCGGAGCTGCACGCGGTCGCATACCCCTCGTGGCTCAGCCATCTTGTTGGCATCCACGTGACTCTGTGCACCAGCCAGCGCGACACCGCTCAACCCGGCCTCGACCCCAGCGAAGCCCCGACATCCCGGCACCACGGACTGGCCAGGGGGTGCCGCAGGAACCATTCATCGCCCCCGGCGGAGGACAGTATCGATGGGACCCCCAACTGTCCTCCCCTCTCGAGGTGTGATCGCCCTGCAACTCCCTTGGGCCTGGCGCCTCTCCTGCTGGGCGTCTGGCCACCTCCACCCGGCCTCTCCGCCCCCCCGGGCGCATGGGTCCGGACATCAAAGGGCTCCAGACCTATATCTGGGGCGACCCCGCCACAGATCGGCAGTTGTATCCCGGAGTCGAGAGCCCTGCTGATTGAATCGCGGCGGACCCTACGGAGAAGAACTCTTGTCGGAACCATCACGAGCCCTGCTGACTGCGTCGCGGCTCCTTCTTGTGAACACTTTGAACCACCTGGAACATCGGAGCCCTGCTGACGCTGTCGCGGCCCAACTTCGCTGAAACCTTCCTCGGAGCCCTGCTGACGACGTCGCGGCTCGAGCTGAGCAGAAACCATCTTGAGAGCCCTGCTGATTGAATCGCGGCTCTCCACGAACTGTACGCCAGAGCCCTGCTGACAACGTCGCGGCTCGAGCTGAGCAGAAACCATCTTGAGAGCCCTGCTGATTGAATCGCGGCTCTCCACGAACTGTACGCCAGAGCCCTGCTGACGCCGTCGCGGCTCGACCCCTCCGAGATCCGGAGGTCCTCCAGCTTGAGGATAAGAACTGGGCCCCAGGTACCCTCGTACCGCATTCCTGCCAAAGACTGTCCCGCTACCCCTACCCTTCCAAAGAGACACTGAGACTTTTGGTGGATCCCTCGACCCCTTCGTGTAAATATTGACCTCGTAACCTTTTTATTGCTGATAAAGAATTGCTTGTCGTAAGACAACCTCCTTGAGTCCTGTGTGGTGGTGTTACTGTGCTAGTACGTGATAGGAGAAGGATCTCTCAGGAGACTTCTCGGCAGCGCTCGGCTACTTCATACAGTGTGAGGGCCCCCCTTGGTGGTCTCGCCGACTCCTCGGGGTCCGCCTTCCAACATGCAGGCATTATGGTCTCTCGCATCCTGTTTGGTATAGCCGGGTCCCAGTGCATTTCTATTGCTGGTGCTTTGCAGTGGTTTTAAGATGATCTTAGTTTCTCGTTGCTTAAGTGGTCGTAATGTGTGACATTTATATGTTTCCATCTTTTTCATTGCTGGATTTTGCTTGCAAGAAAATGTCACTCATAGTCATTGTATGTCACTCATAATTACACTGAGAATATGAAAATGTCACACATTAGCAATCTGAATCCTTGGCAGCTATGTGGAAGCAAAATGGATTTGGTGTCGCTTGTGGCGCAGGGAGCCTGTAAATGTCTGGATGTACAACTTCAGACCTGTCCTTGCTGGGCTTGAATTACAGCCAGAAAGAAAGGCCAATGTGAAGGACTGTTTTGTCTTTGCAGAGCACACCTGGCTTTTTGGATTTAAGGAGATGTGGCTGCGTTGCTGGATCACGGGCACGTATGCCTCCGTACTGCGGCCCGGTTTTACTTCTGGGAAACCACAGACCCCTGTCACTTTTCAAACGTGTAAAAAAACATATTTATCGTGCAAGGTTTGGTGACTTACTTGTGTAGACTTACGTAATTGGGCAGCCACAGTTTAGAAGGTAAAATAATAGGCTATTTCAGGGCCAGTTTTAGCTCGCCAAGGCGCCGAAATATGCCTCACTGCACGGATTTAATCCATTCTACTCGCGTCTGTGGTTAAGGACTACGAAGCGGCACTGGATGTGCATAGTGTTTTATTTATTTTACCTGAAGCCAGTCACTTTTATCACCTGTTTGCTGGTCAACTTTGGGTATCCAGTCAGTGGAGTCCATTACTGCTGCATGGGTGACGTCCAGACTGACATGGTGCTTCTAAGGCATGAACATCAACCCCTCTTGTTAGCAGTACAGAATCACTACTAGACAGAGGCAGGGGAATAACCTTCTCCTAAGTGTGATGCTTAGCTTGTGATCCGACCTATGTACTAATATATCTATTTGCAAAGTAAGGAATCAGAGGGGCTAACAGAATAACACGCCTAATTATTATTCATCGGGCAGTTTCCAAATTATGATTCCCTCTGTTTGGCTACATTCACAATGATGGTGGCCTGCGTAAGAAAACAGACCCTTAGAGGTGTGCGAAATATACTTCATTTGCATATGTGTAATTACGAGAAATTTAGGAAAGATTACTCCAAATGCAAAACTGGCATTTAGAGCTATATTTTAGTATGAAATGTGTCTTCATTTCCATTTTTGGGAAATGGACAAATTTGGTGCTAAAAATAGTGCAAAAAATGCAAGTGCTGCAAACAGCACTAACTCACATTCCTGTTGCTCTCGCGGTTCCCATGAGCTCGCACTAATTGTTTCTTGCAAACTGCATATAATTACTTACCGTGGAGTAATAGCATGATTTTGGGAATTTTGAGTAACAAGCATAACATAAAATTACTGAGAATATGTGATACTACACCTGCATAACACATTTTAACCACCATCCCTGTGAAAGAAGTTCAAAAAGGATTTATTTGTTCAAAGTAGCCCGAGTGGGCCTGGACCTCTTCCTACAGCTCCTGAAACTGCCACCATGAATCGCAAAGGGGAGAAGGACCAAAGAGGATGACCCATTTGCTTTGCAAATCGGTTACTATGACTTGGAAGTTAGTAACTTGTCAGTGGTTTGTGACCAGAATTAGTGTTGCAAACAATTGATACCTTTGTTACTGATTCGCAGTTAGGAATGGATGCCTCAGACCCACCCCTTAAAAACCCCAAATTTGTAATCATTCCTAAAAACATTTCTGAACTGCTAAATGGGTTTAGCAAATTAGAAACATGTTTTTACCAGTCGCAAGCCCTCTGATTTAGTGAAATAGAGGGTTTTCAACCAGTAAACCCCTTTATATATCTGGCACAAAAATATGGATACCAATTTTAAAAGCTTGTGAGAAGCTTCTAGTTCCCATATCGGACATTGATTCGACCAACCCTTTTCTATTTGACATGTATAGTGTATAGTGTTATTGTGGTTGTTACTGCCATCTTGCGCTTTCAAATAGTTTTTTCAACTAACCGATCTGAGGTATAGGGAGAATGCTGGTTTAGGCGATTTGTCCAGAATCGCTGCAATTCGTCAATACACCGCTTTCCTTAACCTCTTGAGTGCCCATGACGAGATGGTCTCGTCATGGGCCGCGGTTGCGCTGTGCCCATGACGAGACTATCTCGTCATGAACCCCGCCCGCTAATGAAAGGGCCGGCACAGGGCGGGGAAAGGGCGGGGCACTCAAGGGGTTAATAGACACGTAGACATCGGGCATCATCTTGTTGCAAATCATCTTCTCTTATTTTAGCATGGATAATATCTGATCTCAATTTCCAGTTGTATGTAATCTTGGCCACATATTTTCTGAATCCCGTCCTAATATTCTTACCACACAAATCTTGGGCTTCTGGGCACCCTCACTTCTCCATTCCAAATCCCTGCTCTTGTAAGCTTGTTTGCTCTTACAACACTATAAATAATCCCACTACACTTGTCATGATGTGTCCACACAATACAACATGGCTGTTAATGGGGAGCGCCTCATTTTTAGAACATCTGCACTTAAGCCGCCAGCTGTTGTACTAAACACATGTCGTTTCATAGCGTTACTATTATTACATTACTATTCTCCAAATAGTACGAGTTAAGAGCTATTTTTGCAGTGAAATAAAAAATTCAGTGAAGCCATATAATTGCAGTTTTATCTTCATTGTTTTGTAAGGCTCCCCTAAGACGCGTTTCAGGTATTTTGGAGAGTTCTGTGACCCTGGTGATTGGTAGCAACTCAACCAGGTTCAGATATACATCTTTTCAATTGCTAGTTGTGTTTTACTTAATGATTAAGATTGTGTAAAAAGTGCTCTGTAACAGTGTAATTTAAGTGTGGATAACAAAATCCAGCATTCCTCTGATATCACAGGTCAGGAGGTAGAGTGTAGCTGGCTTACCAGTAAATAGATAAATATGTATACTCTTTAAATGAAACTTTCCTCTTCCTAATCTGTTGAGGTGTTCTTCACCCACTTGTGAGTCAAAATTAGTGATTCAAAATAAGTCTGTAGAAATGTTTGTTATCTCAGTGCAGTTGATGTCGACCAGTACAGTGCAGCTAGGTTTTTTTTAAAAATAAAAATATGTCTAATCTTAGTAGCACTTTTGATACACTAGGCTTTTCCAATCAGTGTAGATATTGGTCCTGTGAATTATGTTGGCATGGAAGGAGACAACTGAAGTCCCTGGCCTGCCCTTTTCCTGCCATGAGATGTAGAACCTAAATCTTGGCCAGAAACCCGGAAAACTAGCCATCAGACTCCATATGAATATTTTCCCAATGAACAAAAGACCCAACTCTAGGAGAAAATCATTCTAGTACATTACACAGCCATCAAGATGATGCTAACTTGTGGGTGAACAAAAAGGGAAAGGGCGGCCAGGTGTTCAGTCAGTGACAGAAACACTCCTCCCTTACATCTCAGACACTCTCTCATCCCCAGTTCACACCTCCAGGCTGAATCACCTGTAACGACTGGTGCCCTTTCTCCGGGTCAGTGTGTGACCTTAAAGGGTGCTACTTTTGTAAAGCAGTTTTTCCCCTCTTTAAAAAACTTAAAGTTCACATTCAAAAATGTTAAGCCATGGTCTTTTCAGAAGCTTGGCATTACTGTTTTTTCATCATAACCAACTGATGCTGATAGAATGATGCTACAAAACCCTACAAACCCTTCCCCCTCCACAGACACATTGAGTGTTGCTCTTCTGAGGGATCATTGTGCTATGTAGAAGGATTCTTTTAGAATAGTGCTTTTAAAATAGTGCTGCCTCGAGGCATTACAGCACCTGATCTCACCTCATACTACACAGTGGCACAATTCATGATCATAAATAAGTGATGGTATGATATCGGCTTATGCATCAGAAAATGGGCCAGGCAGGGAACACCGCAGCGGCATCTCCTATATGGAGGGATTTCTTCTCCTTCTCCTCCACACACTACTAGAGTGGTCTTCAGACATGGTACAGTACAACCAAAGCCCTGTGGTGTAAACATAAACTTACCAAAGAATCACCTTTATGGACCGGAGATTGCTCCGAGAATGGCGGAACTTTGGGTGTTATGATAATGGGACACCACAGGGATCTCCAAACTGGCGATACCCTGGCCAGGACAGTAATAAAGTCCTTTGCAATTCTACAGTAAGAATTTGAAGAACATCGCTCCCAAGTTTTCAAATATCTACATTGTAACATGCCCTGTTGCTCTAGATTAGGAGTATGGACTTGATTTAGGGATCACCAGGGGTCGCTGCTCCGACCACTGGCTTCCCCCTTGCAACCCCTGGCCCTGCCTTTGTGCACCCCAGACCGCAGAGGTTGCAAAATCAGTGCCACGAACGCTGGGACAGCTCGCCTTTTTGGATGTCGGTTGTGTCTCCACTCTCCTTGTTTTCTATCTATAGAAAATGGAGTACAAATCGCAGTTATATGACAGCTGAGGTAAGTGGAAAAAACATTCTTTTAAATTTAAATGTATGCTGTGTGCGCGCTTACGGGTGAGTGTGTGTTTATGTGAGAGAGTGTATTATTGAATGTGTATGTGTAAGCAGGGTGTTTATTTATGAATGTGTGCATATGTGTAAGCATGTGTGTGAGTGAAAGTGAAGGCCAAAGGGCATGTGATGTCACTTCCGCTACCCCTATCATGTTGCTGAATTGGCGTCCATGATCAGGGGCGACATGAGGACCTCCATGACTTTGACCCTTTAGAAGATAAACTCCAGAGAAAAGAGTTCCAGATGCATACATTCTTGAAAATCTATTGAACATTAGTAAATAACTTTCATGACACTTTTCCCCACCTCCATGAGGGGAGGGAGGGAGATCTAGGTTCGCTCTTTGAAGGCGATTTGAGGGAGGCACGTGCTTCCCAGGGTATCTATCTTCGCATCACATTTTAGGATCATCCAACTAAAGTACTTTCATTGTACATACCTTACCCAATAGAAATTGTGTGAAATGGGTCTGATGAGTTCCCTGCATAGCCAGACATGGGGATTTTAAACATGGGGTCTGGGGTTGTGGGGTGGTTGCTGCTTTTTGGAAAGGGCTCCTGTTGATGCTTGAAGAGGTGTTGGGCTGGTCGCATCCCAAGCACCCTAGTTTCTGTTGATCAATATAAAAACCGTTGCAAACTCAGACTGTTAAAATCTGGAATGAATGGGCTCCTTATAGAGGAAGTGGACTGGAATCCCTGCCCACAACACGTGGATGTTGAAACACAGTGGCGTAACAATAGCCCCTACAGCCCCCAACATGCGTGCGGGGGACTCTGAACTCCAGGGAGACCCCTCCGTTACTGTGTGACACTGAGAGCTCCTGACTGGATCTGGAGCATGGGGGCCCCACCAGGAACATTGCAAAGGGACCCCCTTAAGTTTCGTTTACGCCACTGAACAGCATGTGACTCCTTTTATCAAAAAAACTTGCCAAAATAGCATTTGTTACAGGCATGTAACTTTACTGTCAAGATGTAACACTGGTGTTAAGGTTTACCATGCTGGTTTGGCTTTTTCATTCAGCATATGTTCACAAATCACACTTTATTATCACAGTGAAGTAGGCTTCATACTCCTAGAAATTATCATTTGCATCTTTACAAACTCATTTTGAATCATTATTGACTGACATTATATGCAATCATTTCTTATATTGTAGCTCACTTGGAAATGAAAGAGCTAGAAGTGATCCATACTTCAGCCTATACAAAAAGGTGATTTTCCGGCGTTACACGGATAGTACTTTTAAAAGACCCCAGACTCAAGGGGAATATGAGGAGCACCTGGGCATCCTTGGACCTGTCATCAGAGCAGAAGTTGATGATGTCATACAGGTACGTCGATTGTATACCTACGAGTGGAGTTTAAAAACAGTAGGGCCTGATGCACTATAATTCCATTTGCTAAAAAGCTGCGGTGATTTGCACACTGACTTTTTGCTAATGCAATACTATTTTGTGAACGACCAAAGTAATATTTATTAGACAGGCCACAATTTGCCGGGGTTTCAATCTTAAAAGGGTCTTTGAATCTCAGGGCCCTAGAGTTTATCTTGAGGAAAACATCCCTGAGCTCCTCCCTCTCAGTGAGGGGGTTGTAGCCCTTCGTGGGACTAAGTCTTTCCACCAAGAGGAGAATCCCAGATGATGAAGCATGCCTCCTTTGGTGGGTGAGGGATTATGTCCTAAAAGGGATTATCCCACGGATATTTCTGTGTGCTTTTTTTCAGTTTCTCTGACTATTTACTTTTCCACGTCAGACCCAAGGATTTTCTATGTTATAATTAGTATACAATTGGGGATATAATCCTTTGCAGGTCTATAAAATTTCCCTTGGACCCTCCTCATAACGTTTTTTTGTGAAACGGACCACTATATAAAGAGCCAGCCGCCTACAGGGAGCACAGCGGGGAGCTTGTTGGGAAACATCAGGGAGTAAGGGCAGGAGCCAGGAGTGAAAAGAGAACATGCAGAGGTGTGGAGCACAGGAACAAGCAGAGGAGAGCAAAGAAACACATGCACTTCTATAGAATTCTAAATGCAAAATTAATAAAAGATTCCCATCAAGACAGCTGTGAAGGATACAACTCATGCAATCAGAACACTATGAGACTGAATCACTCCTGGGCAGAACAAACACAAGAAGGTTGGAGGAAAGCCATTGAATCAAAACTAGAAACTTGAGCGTGCCAATAAAGCCATCCAATCATGAATAAGGAGCTAACCCAAAGCCCGCCCTAAGCATATGTTCACTGGAAAAACAGGATTGCCAATAGATCGTTAAAGCTGTCTGTAGTTGAGACTTAGAAATGAAACTCATTATATACTATACCCACTGACAGGTTTAAACTGGGGACTAATGCACCCCCAAATGGTGGATTGTAAAGGATATACTTGACCATTGATGACCACTTCGATTGTTCACTTATTCATAAATCTAGATTCACATTAATTATTACCAGATTCGTCCTTTCCTAATTCTACATTGTTATGCCACTGAGCGCCTGGTCTGCACAGGGATGGAGGGATCACTATGAAGCATTTCTTCACATCCTCCACTTCAGCACCCAGATGTGTTTATGAGAGAAGATTAATGAGGACACACTCAAGCATCAATTACAAACACTGCATAACAGCTATGTCTGTAGACTGCTTGCCCTGCTTGCAGAGTTGAGGAATTCCCAACAGAAATACTGGAATTATGCTGGAACTGGGAGACTTGAGTCTGGGGATCAACTCTCCACTAATTTGAGCCGGTGGTTGCCGGTTCTCGACACCGACACATTAGAAACACCGCCACTAATGTCAAATATATCTTTATTTCAGGTGCACTTCAAAAACGTAGACTTCCAGGTC
The DNA here is from genome assembly GCF_964204655.1 of Triturus cristatus. Lineage (NCBI taxonomy): Eukaryota > Metazoa > Chordata > Amphibia > Caudata > Salamandridae > Triturus > Triturus cristatus. The sequence continues at coordinate 1,268,554,429 of NC_140591.1, forward strand.
ATATTCAGTGCATGCTGACGTACAGAATAATTGACAAACATCCGGTATTACGCTGCTCCTGTAGCACAATGTGTTCTCTTAATATATTATTGATATTTGATTAAAAAAAAATAACCCTATAGATTCCCCTTGCTTTCTCTATTTTCTATACCCAGATTCCCCAGGGGAGGTCAGGTTATCCTAATTCTGTGTAATTTGCTGTTGTGATCTACATCCACCCAATATTAAACTCATAGCCCTCTTTATTTCAGGTGCACTTTAAAAACTTGGCCTCCAGGCCCTATTCTGTGCATGCTCATGGAGTCTCGTATGAAAAAGCTTCTGAAGGAAGGGGTTATGAAGATGAATCACCCGAGTGGCTTCGTAAAGATGATGCTGTGAAACCAGGAGACACTCACACCTACCTGTGGTATCCAACATGGCGCTCTGGACCGGAGGCAAACGGGGCAGCATGCAAAACATGGGCCTACTACTCAGCGGTGAACATGGTAAGAAATCCTATACTAGTCTAGATATGCTGCTGGAAACAACATATTTTCCCAGGCCATATACAAACCCACTCCCCCTCTAGTTTATAACCGGGGTTATCTCCTTCGATACAAGGAAATACTCAATTATGGTGAAGTTGGCCTTTTTAGAGTCTCGCCCAATTTATTACTGAACAACAGTTCAGGATGATGTCTTAATCGAAAAGAATAGTGTTACTTCAAATAATAAGACACAAACTCAGGGGTGATGAAGTTAACTTTAAATGTATCTGACCCATCTTTTTATACAACAGTGTCTTGGTGACGTAGCATTGTACTGTAGACATTCCCATTTATATTATTTGTATAGCACTGTCAATATGCTTGGAATTCTCTAAAAACAGTTTAACATAGTTATAACTGTTAATAGAAAGCCTTTTGTGTTATTGACCACATCTGAGGACTTGTGTTATTTTTGTAATATAGAATACTCACTACCTTTGGATGTATTTTAATGTCATTTATTTAAATAAAGATTTGAATCTCGAAGAGATGACTTTGCCATTCAAAGGCAGATGTAGCAGAAACACTTTCCTGCATAGATGTTTTACCCTATTTGAGGTTCACCAGTCTAATGTGATAGTCATGCTCTAAAAATTGAGTGTTAAGCAGTGGCTAACAACTCTCTTAAAGCAATTCACTTAAGTTTAAACAACCATAGGGGAGTGACTGTGGCAGGGTAAGAATAGCTAAGGCACTTTCATGTTAACCATGAATGATCTGTAGGTAATCGTTTCTGCTTTGCTTATATGACTAATGCCTTCTTGCCAAGGATAGACATGAACATATCCGTGTAGATACAGAAGTACCCTCACCAGCCAGTGACTTAGACGGTACTAAGACTTGGAAGTATAAATCTATAAATAATTTGTACGGCATATAATTAATTAGGAAAATGCATATCACTGGATTTCTCACAAAACAAGTGTATACATTCTTCAGTGGTGCCATACATATTTTGAAGCTTGCAGGCATCACTGTAGCCATAATTTGTACAAGAATTGTATTTGTGGGACCAAGAGGAAAAATATGAAAAACACCACCATAAATGATTGTGCTTAAAACTGTGCTTGTCAACGCTGATTTGGAGTCTAGGCCCAACCCTCTTCAGGTCTTAAAATTGCCCTACCCATTTTGCTGTCTTTAAGTCATTAAACAACTTCACCAATGTTTAAGTGAGAGACCATTTGCAAAGGTTAGTCACTCGTCATTGTAGCCATGCTTATATTTAACTACAATTGGTAGGAATTTAATTTATTTCAAATTAAATTTTTGGGGAGTAAACAGGGACAGGTCCCTTGAAGGTCCAGTCCTCGTTTTAGCTCAGCCATTTCCAGGAGGATCGGTCTTGGAAGTTCCTGCACCCTCTTTAGGATTCAGTGTGTGCAGCATCCATGCTTACCTGCTAGGGTGCCATCCCCACACTAATGACCTGTGAATATATGGCAATTCACCCATTACTCTGAGTGGGTATCTGTTACTATATGTTAATGTAAAAAAATAATGGGCCTCATTAAGATTCCCTGAAAATCATCTGTTAAGTCCATTCCCATGGGCAGGGGCTTTACCAGTCAACTGCAAGTAGTACCTGGAGGGTCCCCTTAGAAATTAAGAATTACTACTGGGGTTAGTTATTGCGCATCCGATTGCTCTGATAATTGCTCATTTTGCCCCACTTTTTCTCCCAAAGATTTTCCCTGGCTCGAGCAGGTGAAATCTCTATGAGAAAAATATGGGATTCCATGGTAAATCTGTTGACTGGGTAATTCCACTTAGACTAATAACAGGAGTTACCAGACTTATTGGTATGAAAGGGCAACACATAATGTGATCATGTGAGAAAAATAGAATGAATATATGGGAATATGAACATTCTTCATTAACATTGGAAACACGTTGACATTGTAACCGGTTTTCTGCATTCTAGAGTTAGTGTTAGGACGACTGCAAATAGGATTATAGGTAGAAATGATGTTGCTTGGAGGGCTATGGTCATGTGAACATTCGGGGATGATGTTAAGATACAGAATTTGGTTTGGGTGGGCTCTGGGTTATGGAAGCCTAGGCAGAAGGGTAGTAAACCTGGGAACTCTGTGCTGCCTGTGAATCAAGAAATGGCACGTACAGCTCAGAGGGCCCATGGAACCAAGTTAGTTAGTTAAAAAGTACTTGGTAGAGCGCACTGTGACCAAGCGGCTTCCTGGCGCTAGAGTAGAGGACTGAGGAGCATAGAAGTCTGCCGATAAGAGAATCAGTAGGAGTACGCTTGGGAAAACAGGAAGGTCTTAAGGGCCTTGCGGAAGTGTAAGTAGTCTGGAGTAGATCTAATGGACAGTGGAAGACTGTTCCAAAAGCGGGGGGTTAATACAGAGAATCTAGTCCCGCCGGTCTTAGATCTGCGGAAGCGAGGGACAGTGAGAAGAGCCTGATTGCAGGAACGGAGGGCACGGCTGGGAGTGTAGGAGTTAATGAGGGAGTTAATGAAAGCCGGAGCAGTGCGGGCGCGGTACATGAAAGCCAGACATCCCAGCTTGAAAAGGGATCTCTGGCAAATGGGGAGCCAGTGTAGAGACTTCAGAACAGGGGTGATGTGGTGGGACTTGGGAAGGTGATAAATAAGTCGGACGGCCTGATTCTGAATAGACTGAAGACGGCGTAATTCGTAGGCTGGAATGCCCGCATAGAGGCTATTCGCGTAATCGAGACGGGAGAGAATCATTGCCAAAATAATAAGTTTGAGAGCATCGGGGGGAAAAAAACAGGACACTTTCCGAATAATCCGGAGGGAAAGAAAACAAGAGGAAACAACTGAGTTAATCTGGGCATGCATGGAGAGGTCCCGACTGACTTTAATACCCAGGGTCTTTGCAGAGGCCGCCGATACTGGCGAGGGGCTGAAGGTGGAAGGCCAAAAGGCGGCAGACCAAGGGGAAATGGTGGAGCCAGTCAGGACTAACTCCGTCTTGTCCAGATTAAGTTTAAATTGGTTGGTGTTCATCCACTCGGAGATGAAAACTAGGGTAGAGTGGAATTTAGGCAGGGAGTCCAAGGGAGAGGAAAGATCAAAGACCAACTGGAGGTCATCCGCATAATTATATACGGAGACCCTCATGTCAAGAAGAGAAAGAATAAGGGGATAAATGTAAAGATTAAAAAGAAGAGGGGATAGGGAGGAACCCTGGGGGACCCTGCATGAAACCAAGAGGGTAGGGGCAGAAAAGCCAGAGAGATGGACCGCCTGAGTCCGTTCTTTAAGAAAGGAGGCGAGCCAAGAGAGGGCAGTGCCCCGAACGCCCGCTGCGCTGACACGGCCAAGAAGGATGGAGTGATCGACCGTGTCAAACGCAGCGGACAAGTCAAGGAGCACCAAAGCTTGGGGAAGGTTGGAATCGGCTTTACTCTTTAGCTCATCTAGGACGGACAGGACCACTGACTCAGTAGAGTGGGCCGGGCGGAATTCCTCTTGGTGGGAGGCCAAACGATGGTTGTCCTCAATGAAAGTGGAGAGACAAGAAGTGATGTGACTCTCCAAGATCTTCCCTAGGTATGGGAGAAGCGAAATGGGTCGAAAGTTAGACGGAAAGGAGGGGTCTAACCCAGGTTTCTTTAAAATGGGGAAAACTATGGCCGATTTGAAAAATTTCGGGACTAGGCCTGAAGAAATAGAGGCATTAAGGAGGGAGAGGGGAGGATCAGGACAGTGAATGAGGAGCTCTCTCAGAATGCGGGCTGGAACGCAGTCAGCTGGAGAGCCTGACTTCACTTTCTGGAGTAGAGCAAGAAAGGAATCCAAAGAGATAGGGGAGAACTGGTCAAGAAAGGAAGAAACCAAGCACAAACAAATTCACTTTTAACCAACACAAGGCATTTGTTGCTGATATTTGAATACTGTCAAACTGGTGGCAAAAATATCTCAAGAAAGATCAATAATGAAATTTCAGTATTTGAAAACACCCTCTCCTTTGCTGAAGACTAAAACTACAATTCTGGTTAGCTCTAGCACACAAGTGTCACTAATTAAAGTTTCACAGAACTTGTAGTTACATAGTACATCAGTCAGCCCATTGAGAATTTCAGAGCTGCATCTGTTTCTAAACCTTTCTAAACTCTGCAAACCTCCTAACTGTCTATAAGAAGTAAAATAATGTTAAACCCCAAATCTTTGTCTAAAGGGAGCATAGACCCAATTAAGTTGGGGCAATGTCGTACGTCTGCTAAAGGCACTCAAACCACTACCCCATCTTAGCTCAAACAGCATAATCACTGTCTCCTTTAAATTAACTTGCAGCTCTAACACCAAAGAAGCAACAGAAGTTACCCGTGCCTCTAAAACTATAGCCGATTTGATCTATAAACATATAGACCATTTCAGGGAATAGGTAATATGATTATCCAAATGTCCTGTAGAATGTTATCCCTCAGTACTCTTGAATTACTCTCCTCTCTCCACCTCCCATAGCGCTAATAAATCAATATAACCTAGCACACCTACGCAACTGAATACTAAATGTCCAGATGCAAAACATAGTGATTCAACTTGTCTGAAAAGCTCTTCTGTCACTAATAATGTGTATTGCCCCAATGCTTCCAGACCACTGGAGGAATACATCAGAATGTATTTGATGAAGGTTAGTTATGTTGTTAAGAGCTCTGCCAAATTCTGTTTTCAAGAAACCTTGGCATTAGTAGAGGTACCATTTGCAGAATGTAGGGATGTTTTTTATTATATCTGAGAAGTCCACAAAAATAGTCATGCAAGGAGAGGGCTCCTTACACATGTAGCAGCACATCTACATTTATAAGCTCAGAAGTGCGAGGTTGATTTTCCATTTTTACTGCAGATACAATTGAAGATAGCTAACACCTTTTTTTAGCCCCCATTTGAAAAACCAAGTTGATTATCTCAACGTGGCATCTATGTGACTCACAAGACTGTGCCTTCAAACTTATCATGGTGATTCAGTGGTTACGATCTCAGCATGAACATATCTGTGTGAATATAACTGGCAACTTGTTCTGCGGCAGTAAATCTGTTGATCGGTTTAAGATTTAGTTACAACAATCTGCACTGGAATATTCCAGCTTGCAACAGACCCGGGCAAAGGAGAGAAAATTTAAGTATAACTTTGCTGGAGGCTCTCTCAAGTTTTGAGACTATGCACCATGAATGGGCTTTATGAGCATGATTGACCAGTTTTTACACACTTCCATTAATAGATATGATGTCCTTGATTATACACTAGGCACTATAGATTTGTTTCATTATGTCCATAACTTTAAAATTCTTATACAGAAGTTACCATTTTCCACAAACGTTTGAACTTTCTTGTACAGTGCCAAGTATTATCCCTGTGGCTCAAGTTGGCCAAACACTGTGAGCAGGGTAACTGAAATTGACTAAATTTACATTCATGAAAGATCCCTTCTGCAAAGGTGGTTTAGAGACAAGCTAGTATGGACTTAGAACGGGGTGGCTTTCCAAGTAATGGTAACTAGTGTGAGAAACAGTGCAATATTATATTTAGCTCGCTTTTAGAAAATTTACTGGAACAAAAAAAACAGGTGCTTTTGCAGCAGTGAAGGAGCTATTTCTCCGTAAGAGTACCAAGCAAAACAATGGATGGTATAACAGAGAACTGGTCTTAAATAAATCAGTTCAAATCCATGCGATGACAAGCCAATGACAACAACATAGCTCATAATTCATGGAACAGTTATGTTACATCTTTACATATCTTTGAAGAAGCATTTCCACCTTAGCAACTTCAGGATATTAACAACATGAGTTTTGTAAATTAATAAAGATTGTGTTATTAACATTATTATGAGTTTTAAGATCATCTGTGCTGCGGGACTCAATGGCTCCCTGCATGTATCTTTAGGAAGCCTCCTGAGGCCTGGAATGATTGGTTGACACCTCTTTTAATAAACAAAGAGAACAAACCCTGCTTGATAATCGAATATAGACAAAGTAAACGATAATGTATCTTATACTTTGTCTATATTTAATTACCAGGCAGGGTTTGTTTTGTATGTTGTATATTGATATATTTCCCCTGAACCTGCTGGTATATCTGTTTGTAGGGGCCCTCTTTGCTTTGTTTTACTGACACCTCTTTTAAGCAACTGATTGACAGGAACATACCAGATTGTTGGAGAGGTTCAATACTATTTTCCATCCACAAAAAAGACTCCGTGTCAGCCCACTAATTACTGTCCTATAGCTTTATTGTTTGCTGATGGCAAATGCTTCACCAAGTTGTTGCTTCATGAATTGGAACAGTGAGTATGTGAACTTAACATTATTCCTTTCTTTAAAGCAGGATTTCAACATTTTTGCAGTATAAAAAACAATTGAATTACAATCTTAGTGTTAATTAACAGAACAGTTAACTCTAAAGGAGCTTTAGTACATACATCACTCATTGACTTCAGTGAAGCATTTGATTATATCAACATATGTTTTTTGTGGTCAAAACTAGCAGGGTAGGGTATTCGGTCTGCTCTCCTGTGGTTGAATATAGCATTGTAAACCAATACTTGGGCTGAAATAAAACTTGCTGCTTCTTCTGTCACAACGGAAATTCTTCAAGAAGAGAGGTTTAAAACAAGGTTGTGTGTTAGCACCGCTCCTCTTTCACCTATGCCAGCTGATTTGAGAGAGCTATTTGTTTCTCCCAAAGGTTGGGTGGTAGATTTTTATGGGAGAGAAGAAAAGTAAAAACAGACTGGGAGTAGAGGGACCAAGGGAAGTTTAGAGACCAGAGATAGATTCCCCAAGAATTACTGCTAAACACAAACTATCCTCGGGTCTAACGTGCTAAAAGGGAACCATCTGTCACATTGCAGTAAACATTTTTTATACTGCAGATGCACTATTTTTAATCCTGACACTGAGAGCGATCCAATAATGTTTCCTTCACTCTTAGTAGTTAGTTTTAGTATCACACACTTCACTTGGTTTAGCATTTTTTTCTACACTGCGCCCATTACCAAGCCAGCTTAGTGCTTCACATCTAGAGGATTTTAGTATATCCTTTGTAGAGTAGGAATCAAAACATCCCTGAGCTCCTCCCTCATAGTGAGGGGGTTGTAGCCCTTGGCGGGGCTAGGTGTCTCCGCCAAGAGGAGAATCCCAGATGATGAAGCATGCCACATTGGTGGGTGATAGGATTTCGCCCTAGCTAAAGGACTTTTCTAGTAGTGATTATGTCTCGTTGCTTGTGTCTCCTTGTGGTGCTCTTTTAGCACATTAGACCCGAGGATATTTTGTGTTTTGCAGTAAATTTTGTGCTAGTTTTTTATCCCTGATATTGACCTATTAGATCAGGCAGTGGCTGGTCTTCAGACATCTCTATCCTTAGTGGCTACTGTTCTATCAACAGGTGAGCCATAAATACTGATAAGGCAAACCTTATGTTTTTTGTTGTGAACTAGTAAAAGGCAACAATTGTTATTTAGAGACTTCTAAACTGGAGAGAGTACTTGCCAATAAATACTTAGCCATGTGACTGAATAAAATAGGGACCACTGCAAGCACCTTGCCTTCCTAAAAGCAAAAGTGTACCATTATTTTCCTTACATACCTAGCTTAGTACCGTTTGCACATAGCACCGTGCACAACTGGCAGATACTTTACCACCTACTGTTAGCTGAAACTGATTGTGCTGCCTTTCATGAAGACTGCTCGTGTAGAGATCCCCACTGTACAGTGATGCAGCCGCACGCACGGCAAGAACAAGCACCTCCACAAAAGTTCTCATGAGCCACTGAGAACCACTGAAATGTGCATCAGCAGAGATAGACATTGCTTTGTATCTGCTCTGAAGAACCATTCAGCGTGGGCCGAACATTTTAAAAGAAGATGTGCTCTGTTTAAGTGAGAACAACACTTAACTGACTGGTTATGTACTTCAATTTATAAACTATGCTATAAAATTATCTTTCTGCTAATGGATAATGATCTGTCATTCGTGTCTGTGAGAGAAACTAACATTTAACTTTTGTATAAAAACCAGGAAAAAGTGTTATCTGTTATATCTATAATGGTTTTGTTTAACTGTGCGATACATTTTTGAATTTCAATGTAAACAAGCTGGAGGAATAACAGGTAGAAGCACTGACCAAGTCTGAAAGCACCTTCACTTTCCATCCCCGACTCACTGAACACTGCCACTGGATGAGTGTGAGCACTGCCTTTCCAATAAGATAGAAAAGTAACAGAGTCGAATGAGGTAAAAACAAGCATTGGCAAACCCAATAGGTCTTACCTCGGTGAGAGCTATTAGTTTAGTTTACTTTAACTGTGTTGTACAGCACTGTGGTTGTACAGTATGTTTTAAAGTTTTATTCTAAATTGCTATGAAACAGCCATTATTCTTTTGTTATTTAATAACGCGTGAGAGGTGGTATGAGCTTTGAGTTAAGATGCGAAATGGAAGGGAAGTAGCAACACGAACAAAGGTTGTCTTAAAAAAGTATTATGATATAGTGAACACTGCACTTTTATAAGGGGTTGGCAGTGCTTAATATAGAGAATCCAATGGAAGTGGTAGTTAATCAGTATGGTGGATAATGGGTAATGTGATAGTAAATACGCATCGTGTGTAGTGGAAAGGTCTGTTTAATTTTAATTTATGAAATTATTTAATTTAAATTGATGCAAATGGTTCAAATTAGTTAATTCACACATGTAAAAAAGAAGAATGAAATTTCCCTTGTAACATTGCAAGGCAAATAGTTCCCCAAATGTGATACCTCGTGTTTGAGCTAAGAATTAATTCTTTTAGTTTTTAGAAGCACAGCAAAAGTATGTACTTGAAGCTTGTTTTTGGCACAGTAAAGTTCATAATAAAACTTAGGCTGTGGGTGTGGTGCAGTGACAAATATTGTTTAAATCTGTCTAACTTATCAAATGAAAGGCAGCATTGTCAAAGGTGGAATAAAGGTAAATTTAAAGCCGAATGTAAATGTTTTCCTCTTTGTTGCTTTTTGGACACCCAGAAGCTGAAATACGGGAAGGGTAACATTTTCCCCTGTACCTTACACACATCCTCTGTTTTTGTAGTCACAACTATTGCTTAAAGCTGTCTAACAAAAGAATTGAAAGACAGCATTATTTGAGGGGAATAAAACTTAGTTTGTGGTTGAGGTGCAGATTCAAATATTGTTTAAAGCTTTTTAACTTAACAAATGAAAGGCAGCCTCGTCTGACGTGAAATAAAGGTAAAATTAAAGCTGAATTTACATGTTGCCCTCTTGGTCGCTTTTTGGACACCCAAATGCTTAAAATAAGTGAAGGGTAACATTTTTCCCATGTACCTAACACACATCTCGTTTTTTTGCAGTCATAACTATTTTTTAAAGCTGTCTAATAAAAGAATTGAAAGGCAGCATTGTTCGAGGGGAATAAAGTATAGGTTGTGGCTGAGGTGCAGTCACAAAAATTGTTTAAAGATGTCTAACATAAAAATGAAAGGCAGCATTGTTCGAGATGGAGTTAAGGTTTAAAGCTGAACGTAAATGTTGTCCTCTTGGTCGTGTTTTGGACACCCATAAAGTAATATAAGTGAAGGGTAACAATTTTCCCATGTACCTTGCACACATCCTGTGTTTTTGCTGTCACAAATATTGTTTAAAGCTGTCTAACAAAATAATTGAAAGGCATGGTTGTTTGAGGGGAGTAAAACTTAAGCTGTGGTTGAGATGAGCTACAAATATTGTTTTAGCTGTCTAACTTAACAAATCAAAGGCAGCGGTGGAATAATGGTAAATAAACATGCCCTCACATTCAAGGTTCCTTATGGTTGAGATAAGAAAATGGGCTTCCCATACTGCTTTCACTTGCAATGTTAAGGGGGCTGGATTATTCTCTTTTTTACATGTCTACATTAGCTCATTTGCACCACAGTCACAAGACGTTGTGGTGCTTCTCGGTCTTGAATGGTGTTTCCCAGCTCCAAAGGCCACAGCTCTGCACATAACAAACCACAGAGCAATGCAGGGTCTCGTTATCTGCAGATAACTGGTCTTTGAAGCTGGGTAACCCATAAACATTCTGCAAAGAAAATGAATGAGAAATGTCCCCTTAACATTGCAATTCAAGAGAGCATTGGAAGCACATTTTCTTATCTCAAATAAAATGGAATGCGACAGAGTGTATGTGTACAAGGCAAGCAGTCCCCTTAATGTGATAACTAGTGTGCTTGAGCTCAGAATAAACAAACATGTGCAAGGTCCCCTCGCAATCACGCCTTAAACACAGAAACTCGGGCAAATTAAACTTGTTTAAAAAAACACAGTAAGGACGGGGCCCAGATGCAGTTGCAAACAGCGGTGAAAGCTAAATAAACAAGGGTAAGGGGCACTGCAATGAGATGGAGGGAGGGGGGACAAGCAAACGACAGAGCCAGCTGGGAAAGATACACTCTGTAGAGTGGCTCATCAAAAGATAAACAATAGGTCCCAAAAGTGTGAGTAGTGTAAGGGCACAAGTACTTGGGCCATACTTTAGGGGAGGGTCACATGCAAGAAGAGGAAAGTGCCAACCGCAGACCTGACCAGCAGGAAGCGAGCAATCAAGAGTGGCTTTGAAGCCCATCAATGTTAAGTAATGGGAGGGTGGCTCTAAGCCCACTAACAGTAAATAAAATGCACATGCTATGTCTATGCAAGACCTAAAAATCCTGTTCAATTCCTCAGACGACCAGTATTTCCCAGCAGGGTTAAATTCTTCCACCCTTCTATTGCACCGCGGGCATTTCTATGAGAGCTGGTGAGAGTGCAAGAGTGATCTAAATATCAATTTCCGCTCTCTCCCAGATGCTAAAGGGCTGGACTCGGGGGCTATACAAGACAGTGTGGGCTATCATGCAATGGCTGTCCTCTCCTCCCCTCCTCCTCCATACCCAGTGGTCCTGTCAACCCACAGGATCAGCCAGTGCTTGGTATATCAATCTGTGTCAGGGCTGTTGTCGGGAGGCGTCTACAGCTTGCACCACCCATTGTCGTGGCCAGCGCTGCCAGTGAGAGTATAAACAACCCTACAAACATGACACTCCTTCAAGTGTGGCACTCCAGACCATTCCAGGCCCCCAAATCTATAAGAATGGCTTGGGTGCCAGGTATTAGTCATTTTTAATGTATATTTAATTAATAAACTACTGTGGTGTGTTCATCTCTAAATGAAACAAACAGCACCACTATGTGGCAGACTATCATAAGTGCTGGTGTTGGGAATTTTGTGCTGGTGCCGAGCACCGGAAATTACCAGCACACATTAAGCACCGGGATCAACAACACATTGGTTTGTTACAATGTATTTGAAAGGCATATCTCCCACGCGGTAAAAGTCAAGAATGTTTATGTGGGAGTAAGAGTTGGTGTGAGTGTTGGAATAAATTGAATTAAACAGGTGTAAGGGTGGGATTAGAAGTATTTAGAAATAAGAGTGGAAGTAAGAATAGGTATATAGAGAGAGGTATGAGTAAGAGGCAAACATTAGGAGTATGCATTTGGGTTATAATAAGGGTAGGAATGGGAGTTAGAGGTAGTAGTACATGTAGGAGTTGCAGAAGGTGGGTGATGCGAATAGGTAAAGTGTGGGACTAGGATTAGGGATAGGAAAGAGGTTTGGGATAGGCCAAATTGGAGTAGTGATAAGAGTAGCATTAGGGGTAGGAGCCATGTTGTGTGTCATAGATAAAAGCAGGCACCTCCATTGCAGTGCTTGGACATTTCACTGTCCATGTGATTCAAGGTGAGCCCTCTGTTGACAGAATTATTCACATAATAGCCATGGCAATGATAGTAATGGGAACATGCTCCTGTGTGCTGATCTAAAATGTGAATGACACTTGCATCAAGTGTTGGTGGAAGGGGCTGACCAAAAGCAAAAAATGGCTGAAGGAAGCTGACCCAAAGCCCCCTCTCTATTTCATGAGCTCTGGCAGAAAGTTAAAGCTGTTTCTGGACCAGATGTAATCACCCTGTGTTATCAACAAATGTTAAACGTAAAATCCTATACGAACATTCAGAATGCATAATAAGGCCCCTTTTACAAAGTTCAGTTTTGTTCCCCTTTCTTAACTGAATTTGTAATTGTCTGTTTTGCAGGAAAAAGACATCCATTCAGGGCTAATCGGCCCCCTTTTGATCTGTAGAAATGGGACACTTGACAAATATGACAACAGGCCTTTGGACGCCAGAGAGTTTATTCTGCTCTTCATGACTTTTGATGAGGAGAAAAGCTGGTACTTTGAAAGAAAATCAAAAAATACATGCACAGAGAGAGCGGTGGAGGCAGCCGATGCGCAGCAGTGCCACAAGTTTCATGGTGATTAAATGTTTTAGACCTTGAAAAAGCATTACATCTGTTGTTGTTATATCACAGTCTATATATATAATTTCACCACAGTAAATATGACATATGTTTGTTTTTGTAAAAAAAATAATAATTTTTGGTAAGAGGTTGGATCTTTGACTATCACACTTAGGCCCTCATTAACAGTGGCCTGTGATCCGAGGGAACACCGCACAGATCCTTACTTTCACCAGGAAATTTCAGCTGCTGAAAACAGCCGAGATCTTCATGTGAAAATATTAAGGAAAATGATTGTCCGGTAAATGGTCCGGATTTTCCTCGCCCTGGGTCTTACCGATACCGTGAGTACTGCTTATTCCAGGAGTGTGGAAAACCCAACCCATTCCAAGTTGGACCGTGAGGGTCTACTGCGGAGTGAGGAACTACCACAGGTATTGAAAGTAGCTGAAAACTTGGCTCTTTCTTTAATCAATAATGTATTCACTCCTTTGGTTTTATTAATACGGCCATTGATCATTTAGCGCCAGAAAGCTAAGGCGTCGGTGCGCTTTATAAGTTCCTACTCAAAGTTAAGTATGTATGGTGTGGGAAGAGAAGGAGTGAAGGGCAAAACGAAAGAGGAATGCTTGCAAAAGCAGGACCAATGCATCATACAGCATTGAAATGCGTACAAGTATAGTAGGGTGGAATTATACATACAGTGTTTTTAATATCTACCACATCTCTTCACTAAGACATTTTTAGGAAACCTTTTTCGGTGAAGCCTTGATTGTCTTGTCATTTAGCTAACCCTCAATAGTTAACTTGTTTATTGTCAAAGTAACTGCTTTATTTGTGAAAGAGAAAGAACAAAGTCATGCCCTAGCAACAATTTCACTAAAGCATACAATAAAGTGATGGATTGAATTCTTGAATTAATCTCAGCCTCTGGTAATTACTCGGGCCGCATCCCAATCCATTGTTATTTTGCACACCATATCACCTCAGTAGGGACACAGCTATATGCAAATGAGTCTTGACCCTGCTCCAGTGGGGACAGCCCAACGTGATCCACCCTGAACTGGAACACAAGTAACCTAGGGCCAGTTTCACTCTAGGTAGGGCTCAGCAGCCAGGAATAGCTTAGCTCCAGTGACCTAGTGTGCCATAGTGAGTCTTCAGTTTGGTTGTGGTTGTACCTTTCGTTCTTCCCCAGATTATATTGTCGTGTCTGTTTATTACCAGCTATCAACGGCATCATCTACAATCTGCAAGGCCTGAAGATGTACACCAACGAGCTGGTGCGCTGGCACCTGCTGAACATGGGCGGGCCCAAAGACATCCACGTCGTTCACTTCCATGGACAGACCTTCATCGAAAAGCAAAATCACGAATCCCAGCACAGCGCCTACCCCCTGCTGCCAGGTGAGCACTTTCACTCACTGAAATCACTAGCACTTGGAGGGTTGGTGGGAACTCACAAGATTTGGGTGAGAGCCTTATGCATAATTATGGATCTTATGTATGTACAGGCAGGGACCAAAGAGTGGGTGCAAATTTCGCTCTGCCCTTTTACGACCTGTTGTCATTTTGTAATGGGATCTATGCGTTGATAGGTTTAGTCGCAAAATGCTCCTTCACAGAGGCTTGCAAAATGACCTAATGAATATTAATCAGGTATTTCTCCGTGTGTAACCCCCTGTAATTGGCTGTCAATACAGGAATGGCGGCCTGCAAGGCATGGGCGTAGGAAGTGTGGGGGATGCGGGGGATATGTCCCCCCCAGATTTTGGAGTGGGGGGGACACGGGGGAGAGGGGACAAAGGAATTTCCCCTCTCCCTTCTGTTATCGCAGGGCCATTAGCACGCGAAAGCGCTACCTAATGGCCCTGCACTTGTCCTGCCTGGAGTCAGAGGCCACCCGCCCTCTGCCTTTTGTTATGCTGCAGGAAGGCTCAGCCGTTCTGGGAAGGGCAGAGAACGGAGAAAAAATAAACGCTGTCTCTTTTCCTTCATGGCAAGGACCGTTTCCACTACTCCTGATCTGCCTCTGGCGGCTGCCCTCCTCTCTTTATTCCTCCATCTCTTTCTGTCTCTGTCTCGCTCCTGCTTACGTGCTGATTTCAAGAGGCAGCTCTTAAGGTACTCTCTCTTGCCTCTCCTTTTCTTTATTTGTTCTCCTGTGAAATTGATGCAAAAAAGGCTGAACACTTTGGCTGTAAATGTCCTCATTTTCTGACCGTTTTCTATTGAAAAGAAAAACCTCGGAATGGAGAGAAAAAATAGTTAAATACCTAAATAAAGCAATACAGAGTGGACAGCAGACAGGCCAGACTGTTATTTACACCCACACACATTAGCGCCACTTTACAGAGTTTGCCAGTGAAAGCGCTACTTTCTTTTTATCTTCTTTCTTTGAACAACATTGTTTTCCCAGGGTGGGTAAGTGCGCCATTCCTAAAGGGACTGCAATACCTGGTTGATGGGTAGTGTGGAAACGTTTAATATGATCGTTTTCAACTTTTTAATTATTTTAGCTTATAAAATGCGGCTCTGTGTTTGGGGATGTGGTCTTTTTTAAACCAAACTGCATACATTTTGAAAGGATATAAGCAATGGACATTAAAATGGGTCCCTTCCTGGTCCTGTAGCCATGTCTTGAACTTTTCAGGCAAAATCACTTACTGATTTCTGAATAATGAGTTTAAAACCGTGAGGGTAACCATGTTTTTTTCTGATTACAGTTCACATGCTTTGCGTATTCTTGCATTCCCTATGAGTGTTTGCTTTTTCCAGGGTGTTATTCATTTTTTTCAGGCAGCATTTTACTGTTGTCTAGTGCATAATTTGAATTTAGTCGCAGCACAATTAAGTTGTGCTGAAGGCAGTGCACGTTTCTCTCAGTGGGGCAGTATGGTGTTCAGTGTGGGAGAGAATGTGGCACTCTGGCCAGAGCTGCTGAATTTGGAACTGGAGAACCATATTCAGACCTTCATGACCAGTTCACCATACCACACTCCTGACAGAGCTTATTCCGATGCTACACCTTAGAAGGCCCGATAGACCTTAGAAGCCCAGGTGTCTTAGCACCCGCAGGTGGACCTGTCCACCACAATCCATACTGCAGTTCACTTCCAGTCTTACGGGCAGGCATATGAAGAAGCACATCCTAGATCGACAGTGAATCTGTCACTGAGGTCACAAGACCCTTGAGGCCAGTCTACCTCACCCATTGGTACCTCCATTGGCCTTTTTCCAGCACTAGCAGTGCAACTTGCCAGGGGTTGGCAATGTAGGATTTGCATGCACACCAAACTTAGGGGGTGATTATAATGGTAGTGGTACCGCCACGTCACCCCGTCGGTGGCGGTCCCACCGCCATTGGTGACTGCATCACAGACCGCCATATTACAATGGCGGGTGGTTACCTGGCGCTCGGATAGACCAACCACCATGCACCCGACGGGCTTCTTCAGCCCGCCGGTGTGGTGGAGGGGCTCGTGGTTCCTACAATGCTGGTGGTGCCTACCATGCACCACAGCAGGGATTACGATGTCCCTTACCCGCCAGCTTATCAATGGTGGTTCACCTGCCATGGAAATGCTGGCGAAAGGGACATTGCGGGCCCGTAGCAGGCCCCTTTACCCCTGGCCCCCAGACATGGGTCCTGGGGGGCATCTATGATGCCCCACAACATATCACTGCACCATGTGGCAGGCACCGATATATTTAACATGTTCCTTTTTATTTACTTTGCGGCGGATGATGCAGCCAGCAGCACCTGCTGCAATGTAAAAGATAGGCACTGCGAACACCGTAGTGGCAGTCGCATTGTAATGCCTATCGTGGGGCCTCCACCTTGAAGGCCAGCGGTCCCATTCCCCGATTCGATGGCGGTGGTACTGAAGTCCGCCTGCCATCGTAGTCCGCCCCTAAGTTTGCATTTTATGAATATGATTCAGCGGGAAATAAATTGATGTTTGCAATTTAATTGACTTTGGTTGGCCTCTTATCTATGAGATTTCCCATTTGAATGTGCCTTTACAATATACATTTTCGGTTGTATGAATTGATTGCATACTACACTCTCCTACAGGTATTAATTTGAGTGTCATTAGGAGTGTCTGGGACCAATTGTTTTCTTAGGAATTGTTTTCTTTACTAGCCTTTGCAAAGGGCCCTAAACGTCACAACAACACAAGTCACATTACTTTTAGTAATTTGGGATCCGTTTGAGCTACAAAATTGTTTTGGAGGAAATCGTTAGATTATGCAGCAGATGATGTATTATGTGGCAAATATGATACAGCCATAGTTAAGTGGAAAACATTTTTCCACTTAATTTTGCCCCAACATTGTAATTGATCAATTTGTAAGTTCCCCAAACCCAAAAGTCGAGTTTGGGCACAATTTGCATTTTAAAAGCAGCCCTATAACACAGGGCTACTTTTAAACTGACCTCAGGCTTCAGCAGTGCACACATGCAAGCGCAGAAAGGGCTGCTGGCCTCTAAACTGCCATGCCTTATTACATGGGTACTCACAAACTTTCTCTCGGGGGCCAAATTTACAGTGTGGTTTCTGGCTGAGGGCCGCACCGGTGGGGGCGGGGCCAGTGGGGGAGGGGGCGGGGCTAGAGCAAAAAAAAAACTATGACCATGAGGTTGAACACAGGCCACTGCAGCAGACGCCTTCATCTACTGAGCCACCAGACCCGGTATGCACATCTATCTATCTATCTATCTATCTATCTATCTATCTATCTATCTATCTATCTATCTATCTATCTATCTATCTATCTATCTATCTCTCTGTCTCCCGCCCTATCTATCTATCTCTCTGTCGCCCGCCCTATCTATCTATCTATCTATCTATCTCTCTGTCTCCCGCCCTATCTATCTATCTATCTATCTATCTCTCTGTCTCCCGCCCTATCTATCTATCTATCTATCTATCTCTCTGTCTCCCGCCCTATCTATCTATCACTCTGTCTCCCGCTCTATCTATCTATCACTCTGTCTCCCGCTCTATCTATCTATCTATCTATCTATCTATCTATCTATCTATCTATCTATCTATCTATCTATCTATCTATCTATCTATCTATCTATCTATCTATCTATCTATCTATCTATCTCTCTGTCTCCCGCCCTATCTATCTATCTATCTATCTATCTATCTATCTATCTATCTATCTATCTATCTATCTATCTATCTATCTATCTATCTATCTATCTATCTATCTATCTATCTATCTATCACTCTGTCTCCCGCTCTATCTATCTATCTATCTATCTATCTATCTATCTATCTATCTATCTATCTATCTATCTATCTATCTATCTATCTATCTATCTATCTATCTATCTATCACTCTGTCTCCCGCCCTATCTATCTATCTATCTATCTATCTATCTATCTCTCTGTCTCCCGCCCTATCTATCTATCTATCTATCTATCTCTCTGTCTCCCGCCCTATCTATCTATCACTCTGTCTCCCGCTCTATCTATCTATCACTCTGTCTCCCGCTCTATCTATCTATCTATCTATCTATCTATCTATCTATCTATCTATCTATCTATCTATCTATCTATCTATCTATCTATCTCTCTGTCTCCCGCCCTATCTATCTATCTCTCTGTCTCCCGCCCTATCTATCTATCTATCTATCTATCTCTCTGTCTCCCGCCCTATCTATCTATCTCTCTGTCTCCCGCACTATCTATCTATCACTCTGTCTCCCGCCCTATCTATCTATCTATCTATCTATCTATCTATCTATCTATCTATCTATCTATCTATCTATCTATCTATCTATCTATCTATCTATCTATCTATCTATCTATCTATCTATCTATCTATCTATCTATCTATCTATCTATCTATCTATCTCTCTGTCTCCCGCCCTATCTATCTATCTATCTATCTATCTATCTATCTATCTATCTATCTATCTATCTATCTATCTATCTATCTATCTATCTATCTATCTATCTATCTATCACTCTGTCTCCCGCCCTATCTATCTATCTATCTATCTATCTATCTATCTATCTATCTATCTATCTATCTATCTATCTATCTATCTATCTATCTATCTATCTATCTATCTATCTATCTATCTATCTATCTATCTATCTATCTATCTATCTATCTATCTATCACTCTGTCTCCCTATCTATCTATCTATCTATCTATCTATCTATCTATCTATCTCTCTGTCTCCCGCCCTATCTATCTATCTATCTATCTATCACTCTGTCTCCCGCCCTATCTATCTATCTATCTATCTATCTATCTATCTATCTATCTATCTATCTCTCTGTCTCCCTATCTATCTATCTATCTATCTATCTATCTATCTATCTCTCTGTCTCCCGCCCTATCTATCTATCTATCTATCACTCTGTCTCCCGCCCTATCTATCTATCTATCTATCTATCTATCTATCTATCTATCTCTCTGTCTCCCGCCCTATCTATCTATCTATCTATCTATCTCTCTGTCTCCCGCCCTATCTATCTATCACTCTGTCTCCCGCTCTATCTATCTATCACTCTGTCTCCCGCTCTATCTATCTATCTATCTATCTATCTATCTATCTATCTATCTATCTATCTATCTATCTCTCTGTCTCCCGCCCTATCTATCTATCTCTCTGTCTCCCGCCCTATCTATCTATCTATCTATCTATCTCTCTGTCTCCCGCCCTATCTATCTATCTCTCTGTCTCCCGCACTATCTATCTATCACTCTGTCTCCCGCCCTATCTATCTATCTATCTATCTATCTATCTATCTATCTATCTATCTATCTATCTATCTATCTATCTATCTATCTATCTATCTATCTATCTATCTATCTATCTATCTATCTATCTATCTATCTATCACTCTGTCTCCCGCCCTATCTATCTATCTATCTATCTATCTATCTATCTATCTATCTATCTATCTATCTATCTATCTATCTATCTATCTATCACTCTGTCTCCCGCCCTATCTATCTATCTATCTATCTATCTATCTATCTATCTATCTATCTATCTATCTATCTATCTATCTATCTATCTATCTATCTATCTATCTATCTATCTATCTATCTATCTATCTATCTATCTATCTATCTATCTATCTATCTATCACTCTGTCTCCCTATCTATCTATCTATCTATCTATCTATCTATCTATCTATCTATCTATCTATCTATCTATCTATCACTCTGTCTCCCGCCCTATCTATCTATCTATCTATCTATCTATCTATCTATCTATCTATCTATCTATCTATCTATCTATCTATCTATCTATCTATCTATCTATCTATCTCTCACTCTGTCTCCCGCCCTCTCTATCTATCTATCTATCTATCTATCTATCTATCTATCTATCTCTCACTCTGTCTCCCGCCCTCTCTATCTATCTATCTATCTATCTATCTATCTCTCACTCTGTCTCCCGCCCTCTCTATCTATCTATCTATCTATCTCTCACTCTGTCTCCCGCCCTCTCTATCTATCTATCTATCTATCTATCTATCTATCTATCTATCTATCTATCTATCTATCTATCTATCTATCTATCTATCTATCTATCTATCTATCTATCTATCTATCTATCTATCTATCTATCTATCTATCTATCTATCTATCTATCTCTCACTCTGTCTCCCGCCCTCTCTATCTATCTATCTATCTATCTCTCACTCTGTCTCCCGCCCTCTCTATCTATCTATCTATCTATCTCTCACTCTGTCTCCCGCCCTCTCTATCTATCTATCTATCTATCTATCTATCTCTCACTCTGTCTCCCGCCCTCTCTATCTATCTATCTATCTATCTATCTCTCACTCTGTCTCCCGCCCTCTCTATCTATCTATCTATCTATCTCTCACTCTGTCTCCCGCCCTCTCTATCTATCTATCTATCTATCTATCTATCTATCTATCTATCTATCTATCTATCTCTCACTCTGTCTCCCGCCCTCTCTATCTATCTATCTATCTCTCACTCTGTCTCCCTCCCTCCCTCCTCCGTTCTCCCTCCCTCTGTCTCCCTCTCTGTCTCCCTGTCTTCCCCCCTCTCCCTGTCTTCCTCCTCTCCCTGTCTTCCTCCTCTCCCTGTCTTCCTCCTCTCCCTCTCTCTCTCTCCCTCTTCCTCCCTCTGTTGCACTCTGTCTTCCTCCCGCTGTCACCTCACCCCCTGCTCTCACTCCCTGCTGCCCTCCATCACCTCACCCTGCTGTCCTCTGTCACCTCACCCCGCGCTGAGACGGCTTCCAGGGAATGCACACGGCCGCCGCACCCAAGTACTTCACAGGTCTTTTAAAGACCATTCACTTGTTAATGAGACTTTGTTGTATTTCACCTCTTCTTAGCGCCCCTGCATCTCCACTCAATGAGAGGGGAGATGCAGGGGTGCTAAGAAGAGGTGAAATACAACAAAGCCTCATTAACAAGTAAATGGCCTTTAAAAGAATCGCCCGGCCTCACAGCTCCGCGCTGCTGTAACCGGCGGTGTTCGCTGACAAGCACAGGGCACAGGCACTGTCTGCAAGGTCCGCGGGCCGCCAAGGAAGGCTTGCCGGGCCGCCAACGGCCCGCGGGCCGTACTATGAGTACCCGTGCCTTATTATATTCTAGGGACTTAAAAGTAGTTCTAATCCCCCTGCTCTATTATGTGCTAGGGCCTTATAGGAGAGGTCATGCCAATCATAGGGGTACCCTAACCCATAGTGCACCCTAGTGTATGTAGGTGTTTTCACTGTATTTTTAAGTGCCTCTTTCAGAATAGCACTGGCTGTTTAGGCAGAGGCCAGGGTCAGTCAGTCAGGTACCACCAGTACCAGTCAGCAAAAAGTTGGGGAGTGCCTAGGGCGGCTTTGCAACACTAGAGAAACACAAACTCAGAATGTAAAACATAACACCATGGTTGGGGGGTTCTTTTCAATAATCAGAATTGATTTCTATCCTAATGAACCCATTTTCCAACATTAGGATAGGGAAAGACTGGGGAAAAATCAGAACGTTCTAATCTATACATTGAAGTTTTAATGCAGCTCTTTGATGACGGTTAATAGCTCACTGTTCAATGTTAGGATTTTAACTTATAAACTTCAAATACCAAAAGAATATCTCAGACAAAAGCAGTAACTCACTGACCTTTTGAATTAAAACTTTCACTAGACAAGCCTTCGATCTCTCTCAAAAAAAGAACATTAATCACCAAAGTTATCTTCACATTTTTATTGTTGCCTGAAAATTGCTGGAGACCAGGAATGCAGCAGCAGGTACTTTTCAAACCATAATGCACTTGCAAACACGACGTCCCCACCCTAAGTCAGCGGCCTTTGTTTGCTTTGTGCATTAAGGTGCAAGATTCATATATATGGTTTTTTTTTTACATTTGGTCTCATTACTATATGAATGTAAATAACAATAAAGCATGCATGCAAACTGTGACTACATGCCTGCTTTTCTCAATATTTCACTTCGAAAGTATGCAATTGTATTTGTTTAACGGGCGGTGATTTGTATAGGGTCACTGGAAAGTGCACAAGGTTGTCCCTGTCCCCCCCAGAATTTTAGTGTCTCCTACGCCCCAGCTGCAAGGGACAGCAGACCTCTGTCCCTGCATCGGCATTCCTAGAGAAGGACTTTGTTTAACTTGTCCATTTCCAATAATGAAACAAGTGCTGCTTTTTTTTAAGAATACGGAGGGAGAAGGCAGTGAGTGGTCCACTGAACCACTGCCAGTGCCCGCTCCCATGCCACACCAGCTCAGGAGTCAGGATATAATGAATGGTTTCCAACCCACAATTCAGCTCACAAACAATGCAGGTGTTTCAATATGGAGGGCCCGGATGGCTCTTTCATGCTCTTCCTAATTAATGAGTCACAAAGCCCCTTTTGCGAGGTGGAAAGACATTTATTTCTAACTCACAAATGGGTTTTTACTCTTTGCAAACCTCATGAGTGTGCGAAGTGCACGATTTGTGGCTACAGGAGAATTTGGGTCTGAGTGTTGTCATTCGTGCTAAAAAAACAGGCCTACTAATTTTGAAATAAAGGAAATGACACATTTTATGTGGGTATTGTTATCCTATGCTGCCACCTAGCGAAAAGTCACATCACTAAATTATACTTAGTAATGTATATAAAAAATACATGTGCTATACAAATCTAATTGTTCACATGTTGTTAATACTTGCGTTTCCATTAAATTATTCCTAAATAAACTGGACTAACCCCTCTTGCATTTTAATCTGAAGCGTTACCTGCTCGGGAAAAGAATAGAGCACATTTCGTTTTTTATGTAGAAAACACATGGTTTGCAGCATTTCTATAGAAAAAAGAGTAGAAATATCTTGTTATACATAGCACTGACTGAGTGCTGCGGGTAGATTATCTGCTCAGTGCGCGGACTGACAACAAGCTGAGGGTCAAGGATTCAGTCAGATGCTTAGGAGAAGAACAAGAAAAATGCATGTGACTAATCCAGCTCTGTAGTATCGCGAGATGCACTTTGTTTCGAGAACAAAAACATATCTGTTGGTGCTATTACCGGAATGATACTCATTTTGAACATAAAACGAGCCTGTTTTAAACCCTTCTGCGCCTCTTGCATCAAACCGGTGAGGTTCGCTGACAGTGCAGCGGTGGAGGTGGCGCAGGGGTCCGAGGCCTGACGGCCCCCAGTGCACTCCAATTGTAGCTTTGTTTTCACCACTAAACGAAGGGGACGGTTTTCCATCCTTTCTTTAGGGCTACGGGCCGGCATGCTTGCTACGCCACTCAGGCCGCTCACTGTACATTACCTGAAGAGCTTCAAGGCTATCACAACCCATATTCATCAAAATAAGTCACTTCATTGTCATCATGATTGGGTTAAGGACGGTCAATTCCAGCGGCTTCTGAGTTTGGGAATTGTCCTGGCATCATTGAATTCGGACCTAGTTCTTGTCCTTTGCTCATAGTTATTCTCTTCTTCTTCTCCTAAAGGTGCCTTTGCCTCTTTGAAAATGAGACCCTCAAAAGCTGGTACCTGGCTGTTGGATACAGAAGTAGGAGAATTTCAGCAAGCGGGGATGCAGGCATCATTCCTAATCATGGGCTCAGGTAAGGAATTGATGTGATTTAGGCAGTTCTATAAAATATTAAGTTGTCTAATTGAACACAAATGGTTCCTTTGCCATAAAAAAACCAGCAGCCATTGCTAAGGTGTAACCTAACTGTCTAAGCAGGAAATAAATACACTTTAAAATGTGAAATGTTTCCAGGGCCAACTAGGATCAGGAATGACAGCTTCTATGATATGTTCCGTGAGGGTCCAGGGCCCATTCTATGGGCAGGTCAAGGGCTGGAGCATCTGTTGCCATGATTGGCAGATGGAGGCACTGTGAGAAAGTGCCATCTTTCTTGCATGGTATGACCCCACTTTTTGCTGATTTGCTGAATGTACTTTGACTGAGTGTGCCTACAAGCATGTCTGCTTGCTGAGAGAGGGAAGGAGAAAGCCGAGCCGTGCAGGAGGAAATACTGGCAAAGAGGAGAATTGCAGTTTGAGAAACACCAAGAGAAAGCTAACAGCAGAGAGCACAGCAAGGCGTGACCCATGCTGCGAAGGAGTCCCCAGGCATCTCTGACCGGTTCCAGCTGAGAACTCCACCATTACTTTGTGAGAAAAGGATCAATGTGTTGTCTGGCAATCTGCTGTGAGGTTGAAAGACCAGTGCTGCTGATGTCGAGAAGAGGAGCCTCCTCACTAGACGGAAGCCCAGATTGGTGCAGAGGCTACAACTTCCAAATACACACTACTGCGGCCAATGAGTATTTGCCTGCACCCAGCCGGTGGGGCTGCAACTTCTAAAGATGAGTGCCACTTCGGGCACGAGTGGGAAGAGTACCGTATAGGGGTTCAACACTTTACTGAAGACCATAAATAGGTTTAAAACCTGTAATTGCAATTCAATCAATCAATCAATCAGGTTTTTTTTAGAGCGTGCTACTCACTCGTGAGGGTCTTAAGGCTCTGGGGGCGGGGGGAGAGGTTGCAGCTCTGGATCAGTCGAAGAGCCAGGTCTTGAGGCTCTTCCTGAAAGTGTGTAGAGGGGGGGGGGAGCGTCTGATGTTGACTGGGAGCTCGTTCCAGGTCTTTGCTGCGACGTAGGAAAAGGCTCTTTGACCTGCTCTAGTTCTGCGGATGCATGGGGTCTCTGCCAGAGCGAGGTCGGCAGGGCGGGGTTCTTTTTGGGTACATGGAAGGAGACTCTTTCGTTGAGGTATTTCGGTCTGATGTTGTGGACGGATTTGTATCCGTGGGTGAGTACCTTGAAGGTTACTCTCTTCTCGATGGGGAGCCAGTGGAGGTCTTGTAGGTGCTGGGTCATGTGCTCATGTCATGGGGTTCCGAGGACGAGTCTGGCTGCAGTGTCCTGGATAGTTTGGAGCTTGTGTAGCAGGGTTTTGTTGTTTCCGGCGTAGAGGCCGTTACCGTAGTCCAGTCTGCTGGTTATGAGTGCCTGGATGATGGTCTTTCTACAATCGGGGGGATCCACTTGAAGGTCTTATGGAGGATGCAGAGGGAGTTGAAGCAGGTGGAGGCGATGACGTTGATCTGGCGGGTCATGGTGAGGAAGGAGTCTAGAATGATGCAGAGGTTTTGGGCGTGGTCTGATTGAGTGGGTGGGTTTCCGAGGGCGGAGGGTCACCAGGTGTTGACCCATGCAGTGTAGGAGGGTTTAAGGAGGAGGACCTCTGTCTTCTCTGAGTTGAGCTTAAGGCAGCTGTTGTTCATCCTGGCTGTGACGTCTATCATTCCTTCCTGGAAACTGAGTCTGGTGTCTTCGGGGTTCTTCGTGAGGGAGAGGATCAGCTGGGTGTTGTCAGCGTAGGATACTATTCTGAGCCCATGCTGTCTAACGATGGCGGCGAGGGGGGCCATGTAGATGTTGAAGAGCGTGGGGCTGAGCGAGGATCCTTGGGGTACTCTGCAGATGATCTCTGTGGGTTCGGAGAGGAAGGGTGGGAGTCTGATCCTTTGGGTTCTGCCGGTGAGAAAGGAGCGGATCCAGTCGAGGGAGGTTCCCCCTATGCCGGCGTCGTGGAGTCTGGCGGCGAGAGTGCGGTGGGAGACGGTGTCAAAGGCTGCGGAGAAGTCTAGTAGGATGAGGGCTGCTGTGTGGCCCTGGTCGAGTAGCATGTGTATGTCATTGGTGGCGGCAAGGAGGGCGGTCTCAGTGCTGTGGTTGCTGCGGAATACAGACTGAGAGGAGTCGAGGAGGGCGTTCTCTTCGATGAAAGTGGTCAGCTGGGCATTGACGAATCTCTTGGTGACTTTGACTGCAAAGGGAAGGAGAGAGATGGGCCGGTAGTTTTTCAGGTCCATCAGGTCAGCCGAGGGTTTCTTGAGGAGGGGCTTGACCTCTGCCCGCTTACAGTCGTCGGGGAAGATGCCGGATTGAAAGGAGGTGTTAATGGTCCGGCATAGTTCGGGTGCTTTGGCGGCGGCGGCTCTGTGGTAGATGTGCAGCAGGCAGGGGTCCATGGGGGCTCCTGAGTGGGTGTTCTTCATGGTTGTGGCAGTGTCTTCGGTGGTAGCCGGTTTACAGGTGGTGATGGTGAGCTGGTTGTTGGTAGGGGAGAGGAGGGTGGTGTTTGGAGTCTGTGCGCTCAAGTGGGCCTTGATTTTCAGGTGGAAGTAGGAGCTGAGCTTGTTGCAGGGGTCCTGGGATGGAGTGACGTCCGTGGCTTCGCTGGGGTGTTTTGTGAACTGCTGTATGACGTTGAAGAGTTCTTTTGCGTTACTGGTGCTGGTGTGGCATTTGTTCTGGATAAAGGTCCTCTTGTTGGCTCTTATGCGCTGGTGGTATTCAGTCATGGCGTTCCTGTAGGTGTTCTGGTCTTCGGCGGTTTTCCTGTTCCTCCAGAGTTTCTCAAGGCATCTGCAGGAGCTCCTGGCTTCTCGGAGGTCAGTGGTGAACCAGGTAGCCTTCAGGGGGCGTTGACTGACGGGGTGGTGGAGGGGTGCGAGCTTGTCTGCGCAGCTGGTGATCCACCAGTGTAGTTCTTTGGCTGCAGAGTTGGTGTCGGTCATTGCGGAGGGGAGGTCGTGGAAGAGGGTGGTGTTGAGGTGTTCCTCTGTGACCTTGCTTCAGTTCCTTCATGGCGGGCGCAGGGCGGACTTGGGTGCGGTGGTGGTGTTGAAGGTGAAGTGTACACAGTGGTGGTCTGTCCAGAGGGGCTGCGTGGTGTGGCTGAAGTGGATCTTTGTCCCTCCTGCGAAAATGGGGTCGAAAATGTGTCCGGCCTTGTGGGTGGGGGTGGTGACGGCTGCTTTAGTCCGGGGTTGGCGAAGTTGTCCAGGAGGGTGGTGTAGTCGGGGTCGCTGCTTCTTATTGAACTGTGTAGTATTTCCTTTTGCTGTGAGATTAAAATACTCTTTTATCTAAAAGATTGGAACTGGGCTGGACAATACATTATTGTTTCAATTGGTTGACTGTTGAGTTCTGAGCTCTTGTCCCACCCATCAACACCCTGAGAAGCATTTGACCGCTTATCCTTGCCACCCTGACAGTCGAGTAGAGAATGGGTTGTAGTTGTCCCAGTTTTCAGAGCTAAAGTAGGATGGACCACAGGAGACCAATTGCAGACAAACTTAATAACCGCGGTTGGGTCCTCTAACCCCTATCTGCCCTTTGGCCCCCTCGAACTGGACCTAACACCACATCTTGCACTGTCATAATATTATGATGCATCAGACATCAGTCTGAGTTTCCAGAGGCTTCAGCGTTTCTGAGTGGCAGAAAAGAGGTGCTCATGCAGTCTACCGTGGCAAGCAGCACCTTTGTAAGACATGCTGATTCCTGCTTCATGCATTTCTTTTTCGATGTTTTTGTACCAAATTTCTATATTTTTCTTCTCCCTAACTTTGCCTGCCCCATTATACTTCTATGTGTGCATGTCCCAACTCCCCTGTTGTGCAGGATCGAGGGCATACATCTGCTGACTCTAAATAAACTGTCTACTAAAAACTTGTAGTCCAGGAATTCCTGGGGAGCAACTCCCTCACCTGGCATTTGCTGCTTTATTCAATAAAACATGGTAACAGCTACCGTCTGGAGTCCACAGAATAAAGGTCACATTACAAAACGATACTCACTATTGAGTATCTATTCTAGGACCCTCTACTCATTGTTGGCCTTGGAAACTCTCAATGCCCTATTTTTCATCTGTGAACACATTATCTTTGAATCACAGAAGCAGACAGATCTTTAGCACCCTATCCTGGCTATGGTTCAAATGTTTTGAAAGTAAAGTGTATGAAATCTCATTCCTGCTTGTTTCATCTCCACGTTCTCATCTGCAGTCCTTGCAATATGCAACAATGCTTTGTAGGAAAGGACTTTTTACTGAACTTCTTGTATTAAAAATATTTAAGTCTTTAACTGATTGAATGAATTGATGATCGAAAATGTGTTTGATTTATTCAAACATTTTTAAAAGGATTAAATCAAGGTACTTTCCAAAATAGGCAATTTGGAATTATAGCTTATCTTTTTTACTTTTATACTATTCCGATACTTATGTTCAAATCGTTTTAAAAGGGAAACATGTCGACTTACTCAAGTCCTAATTTCTTACTGTAAAAAATTGGGTTGACTGGAATGTAAGCCCTTGTCTAGCAGCAACCACAATTCTTGTCAGGGTAAGGCACAAGCAAACTTCATATTAACCTGTGCGCCCCACCTTGTTAACTTGGGACAGAGAAGTCAGGCTTAACCTAGAGGCAATCTGTAAAGTATTTGTGCAACACTTCAAACAGTAATAAAGTGAAAACACACCACAAAAGGAGCCCACAACAGATTTAGGAAAATAGAGTAGTTCCTAATAAATAAAAGAAGGCCAAAACGACAAAAATCTAATTTGTGAACCAGAGATATTGAATTTAAACGTTTTTAGGCAAAATAGCTGATTAAGGCACAAGGTCTGCCCGAACGAGTAAGCACAGATCAGCAACTGGGACCTTGTTAGGGCAGCTGAACCGAGTAAGTTAAATCCTGGTTGCGAAGCATTGCGTGGATCTGCATCAAAGATTTGCTGCGCATCAGAAGCGATACGTCAGTTCAGAAATGTGGCGAGGTTGCGGTGCGAGGTACTGTTGCTTCATCGTCGAGGATCCCGAAAGCAGTTCTTTCAATGCGAAGCCTGGCATAGGAGATGCAGCGTAGTTGGCGATCCATCGGTTACAAGGAGCTGCAAGGCTGTCATGCCGAGCCCGTCGTCATCGTCTCATCGTCGAGGCTGCCGTCAGTTCTATGCCTTTCTGAATTCAGTTTGACCCCTCTGTCTATACTCTCCCAAGCCACTGAGCTAACCCAGTGGGGACTCTTCCCCTCATCTGTGGGCCCCATCTGTGCAGCACCTGACCTTAACTTGCTAACAGATGAATCCCAGTAGGCAGACTGTACCACCATGGCCAACAAAGTGATATGGCCCATTCCACCCCTTGGGTCAGACATCTGTCCCCAACCCAAGGAAAGTTCTGCTCATATGGACAGTACCCACCATACGCCACTGACAGCTGGTTGTGTCAGGAGCCAGGCCCCAGGCCCCAGGCCATCCCCTGCTAGGTGGAGGCTCTAAGCTGGGATATTGGATAGGCCTCTCTTGCAGCATTGGGGCTAGCAAGGAGTTCCCAATGGGGTCCTAAGGTTTCTCTGACCTCTGACGTGTCTCAGAGTGGGGGAGAGTTGCCTCAGGTGCTTTTCACCCTACCTGCACTCTACCTCTCACCAGTTCATGGTGATATCCTGATACTGGCCAGTCAACCCAAGGTCTGTACCCTGAGGCTGAACAGGGGACAGGGGTGAGTCCTCCCTCACACTACCCTCCATCTTGGCTCCCATACCCTCTGCTGGCGAGTGGTACTCCCAGAAAACTGAACTGCCTGGGTGTCCTTGGCGGGCACCCCTCTCAGTTCTCCTGACACCATGGGGCAACTAATTTGCCAGAATGTAGTCGATAGGCATCTGTGGACTAACTTTGAACCTCCTCTGGGTCACCTCCCCACACCACACTAGGGATACCAGGACCATAGGGTGGAAATACTCCTACCGATGGGTCTAAGTCAACCTACACACCTATTCGGTGTACTGTTCTGGAGAAACTAGCTTTTTCATTATCCTGGTCTGACTAGCCCCAATGTCCCTCAGAGCAGTAACTGGGACCCCATTCACTTTGACCTGGTGAAAGTGACGACTCCCACACACAGGGATCACATGCTCACCCTCTGAGTCTATCTCTCAAATAAGGGAGATAATGGCATGGTTCATGACCTGCCCCTGGGGACTACTTACCCCTAGGGCCACATTTTCCAACCCTGTAGGGGTCCCATCAGTGAAGGGTTTCTTAGGGCAGAGTCCCCCTGCTTGTGTCCTAACTGGGAGCACTCAAAGCAGTAGGGTTGGAAATGGAGCGCCCTGGGCCACCGCCCACCAGAACCATCCCCCTGTTCTCAGATGAGGCTTGAGAATTCTTTCCACCCCCCTTACTCTGGGACTTGTCTTTAACGTCCCCCTCACTCTGTTGGGGGGAACCTGAACCACCCATCTTGGGGTCACTCCCAGGTACCTTCTTGGACACTCTGGTGCTGACCCAGAAGTCCGCCTACTCAGCAAGCTTCCTTGGATCAGTCAGCTTGATGTCAACCAGGTGCTGGTGCAGCTCTGGAAAACAAGTACTGAGCATTTACTCTCTCAAGATTAAGTTATACAGCTCAACATAATCATTAACCTTGTTGCCCTGCATCCACCCATTCATTGCCTTGCTGGCATAATCCAAGAAGTCCACCCAAGACTGATTCTGTATCTTCTGGCTGTCCTTAAACCTGATGCGGTATTTCTCTGGGGTGAGTCCAAACTTGGTGACAAGAATGGCTTTCATGGGGGCATATATGGTTTGGTCTTCTACTCCTAGTGTAAGTAGTGTGTCCCTCCCCACTGGAGGCATGTGTTTCCACAAGCCATCCACTCAGTACTCATCTGTAATCTTGTGTCTCTTTAGAAACATGTCATGTGCGGCAAGCCACTTGTTTATGTCCTCCCCTACCACATCTTTGGGCACCAGATCTTTGGGTGTGTGGACCTTCAGACACTTCAGGTATGCTGTCACCAATGCTGCTGGACCTCACCTGCCTGGCCTTGATGTCCAGCTCCTTCAGACTCAGTTTGTGAGCCAGTTACAACTTTTTATCCTCCAAGGCCCTTTCAGCCTTCTTTTCCTCCATTTTTTATTTGACCATTTGCAGCAGAAACTCCCTCTCTGCCCTCCTGTCCACCAGTTCCTCTGGGGACAGGCCATACGATGAGACACTGCTTCCTGCTCTGGCAGGGGGATCCAATTTCAGGGGTTGAGTCTTCCCCTAATTGCACAACTGCAGCTCGCCCATCGCATCTAGACTTTTCTACCAGGCTGTAAACCTCTGACCCCTTGACTCCTGCCTCCATAGTCAGATCAGGTTCAGGGGAAATAGCACTTTTCTTTTATGACAAAGACAGACTCTCAGATAAGGGCATCTTCTACAAAAAAATAATCACACATTTCCTCCCAGTGCACTGAGGACAATTGTGGACTTGTTCTATTCAAGACTGCCATTGTTTGCATGGCAGAATCGGACAGACAAAAACACCAGAGGGAACAGCGTTGGAGGTGCCTCCCTAAAAAGTGTAGCCTCTTTGACCTTAATCTGTTCGACATTGTGTCTGTGCAACAGTTTTCCTAACAAGGAGCAGGTGGTAGCTCCATCATCTTGAAAATCATGTTCACTTCACTTTTAAATAAGGCAGGGGAAGCAAGAGGTGGTCGGACCGGGCACTTGCAAGTTTTTGGTTGAGGTCCCTTTAACGCCAACCTCTAAATGAGAACTAATGAATGAATGAATGAATGAAATGAAATTTATAAACGCGCAACTAAGCCCGAAGGCATCAAGGCGCCTAACCAAAGAAAATCATAAAAGGCAAATCCAGAACTAAGGGTAGGCTTTAGCAAATAGCCACGTCTTGAGAGCCCTCCTAAAGGCTTGCTTTGAGGGAAGGGATTTGATCTCAGCCTGCAGAATATTCCACAGCTTTGAAGCCAAAGTTGAAAAAGCTCTGCCACCCCACTTGGCTCTACGAACACGGGGGACTGATAACAAGGATTTATTGGCAGAGCGCAGAGTTCTGGAAGGTGTATAAGGGGCCAACATGTCCCTTAGGCCTCCAGATCTGTTAGTAGCCAAAGCCCCATAGATCAAACATAGGGACTTAAAAGAAATCCTGGCCTCAATTGGAAGCCAGTGCATTGTCTTTCTAGCAGCCGAAGCAGAAGCCCACTTAGGTAGATCCAGTACAAACTTGGCGGCAGCATTCTGCACCATTTGAAGTCGCATTAACAGACCCTTGGTAATGCCTAAATATAAGGCATTACAGTAGTCAAGTCTTGAGCCTATTAATGCAATTACAATTTGCTTTCTGGCTTGAAGGGACAGATAATGTTTGATCTTCCGCAAGATGTTTAGTAAGCCCCAACATGTGGAGATAGTCCTCTTTACTTGCTGACCCATCCCCAGGGTAGGGTCAATCATGACTCCTAAGTTCCTGGCCAAGGTAGTGGGTGTCGGACACACGCCCAACGATATAGGCCACCATTCCGCCGACCAAATGTCCTCCTTTCCTCCGAACACCAGAATTTCTGTCTTTTCGCCATTAAGCTTCAATGAATTGCAAATCATCCATTGAGCAACTGCCTCCATACAGTGTCTAAAATTGGAGGCAGCGGAGATGACAGGTTGGGCGAGAGACATCAATATCTGCGTGTCGTCGGCATAGGAGACTACCTCCATCCCATAAGATCTAATAAGCCTGGCAAGTGGGGTCACATAGATGTTGAAAAGGGTCGGACTTAATGCCGACCCCTGAGGGACCCCACAATGCACAGGAAGGGATGGAGATAGGAACTCCCCCAGCTTAACTCTCTGTTCCCTCTGGCTGAGAAAAGAGGCCAGCAAACTAAGTGCGGGCCCCTCCACCCCTATCTCCCTCAGCCTAGATGTTAACACTGAGGGAGACAGGGTATCAAACGCAGCCGTGAGATCTAGCAGGATAAGGAGAGTGGTCTGGCCCTTATCTACTCTAGTGCGGATGTTGTCAAGCACAATGGTAAGGGCCGACTCCGTGCTATGCTCTCTCCGAAATCCATGCTGCGAGTGATCCAGAAGGCCAGAAGCTTCCAGAAAGGCTGCAAGATGCTGTTTTCCAGCCTCTTTGCAGGGGCTGGGAGCAGCGAAATGGGGCGGAAGTTTTTGAGAACCCCCGGGTCTAATGTGGGCTTTTTTAACAAAGGTTTAACCACCGCTCTTTTCCATTGTGAGGGGAAAGTCCCATCCCTCATTGCCCTGTTCATGATATCTAATAACGGAGGCAGAAGAATCTCCTAACATTGTTTAAGGAGTTTCAAGGGGCAAGGGTCTAGAGGAGACCCCGACCTAGTCTTGATCAGGAGGACTTCAAGTTCCTGAAGGGAAAGGGGTGGAAAGCTGGACAAACACCCTGAAAGCACCTCCTCGGGTGATATTAGCGATGAGACAGGTAAGCATGTAGAGGTAGATAGTGCCGACCTCTGAAGCTCTAGTGCCGAATATATGTCCACAATTTTAGATTGAAAAAATTGGGCAACATCATTGCAGAGCTGCTGTGAGCTGACAACGGGATCAATGATGTAAGCGTGTCTACGATCTTGAACAGCTCTTTCGGCGAAGAGAGTGAGGAGGTAAGAGAAGTAAAGTACTCTTGCTTAGTTCTTATCACCTCCGTCTTATAGTTCCTTAGGAGGATTTTATGACTATCCCTCTCACGCAAATCCCAACTAGTCCTCCAGAGACGTTCCTGTCTCCGTACTCCCTGCCTAAGAAGTCTTAACGATTCCGAGAACCACGGGGCCGAAGGACTTTTCCTCGCGGAGTAGCGCAATGAGGCTGGAGCCAGTTCGTCAATAGCTGTTTTGATGGCACTATCCATCCTCCCTACTGCAGAGCTTACGTCCTCCTCTGGGGAGATCGCCAGACCCACATTACAACAATGGCTACATTTCTTTCCCTGTACAAACAAGAGTTTGCACAGAAAACTGAATTACGAGTTGTGTGATAATAATCTCACCATTGCAGTTTTCCCCTGATAAAGTCTGGCAGGTCAAACTTACTTACATTAATCAGGAGAGAGGACCTTGTAAAAAAGCAAAACGTGAAGAATTCGGTTTGATAAATACTGATTCTGCATGTTATGCTTCATTTTGTTGTTCAGTAAGTGTTAAATAGCTCACCGTGGGGTAATGATAGTTACCACATGTGGCAAATGCCTCATTCTATCCCGACCAAATGAGGACCGTTATCAGTGTGCTTGATTCTACAATTTGCCTAAGAGCTTCTTTCGTCCTTCAAAGATTGTTCAAAAGTGTAACCAACCAGAGCAATAGTCACATCTAGTAACACCACCATGAGGCTTATTATGTTTATGTAGGTATGAAATAATGATCCACTGAACAATTTCATGTGATTTTGTACCGTTTTGAGAAGAAACTACCTCCGCCTTTTGTGAATAATAAATGCTCCTCCCTTCCCTTTTGAGGTCGAGCCTAGCGTTGCAGCGCATGCACTGCGCGCTTTGCGAGGCATGCTGTAGTAGGGTATGTTTTAGAAGTGTGGAAGCCCCGCCCATATTTTTTATTGGCAGGTGTCATTGTCCATGATAATCGCTGGCTTCCGATTGAT
This sequence comes from Triturus cristatus, assembly GCF_964204655.1. NCBI lineage: Eukaryota > Metazoa > Chordata > Amphibia > Caudata > Salamandridae > Triturus > Triturus cristatus. The sequence continues at coordinate 1,268,589,059 of NC_140591.1, forward strand.
AATAAGGCTTCCTAGTCCCGCCTTGTTACCGCCCTGTCTCCTTTTGTGACCGCCCATCAGGACTGGATCTTTTACTTGCGGCGTTACACGGTCCTCGATATGTAGTCGGTGAGCACTATTTTGTTTCAGGCGCACACTGCTCAGCAGCAGCGCTGCTTACCCCATCGGTGGCCAGCTGCCAGAGGGCCGTCTGCAGCCTCCATCTGCCCACACAAGGAAGTGGCTACGTTTCTGGTAGACGAAACGGGAATTGAAGTGCTCGGAGAGACTGAAGTGAACTTGTACCGCAGACGGCCTCCGGCCGGGCTGGGTTTGGGTCGACTGCTCAGAGTCCGCAAACTGACTCTCCTCTCAAAGACCCTTCTCACCTCTGCCGCGTGACCACACTGTGCTCCCCGACCCCAGCCGTCAGGTGAGTGTGCGCCGCACAAGTGCACCCTTTTCAGGCTGTCTCACATAGCGCATCCTACAGCCTCAGGGCAGACGGAGGGTGTCCGTTCAGAAAGTTTCATCTAGCACCTGGGGAAATCCCGAGACCTTTCAAATGGGAGGTGCTTCTGAAAGGCTGGCAGGGCTGGAACAGATAGGGACACATAGAGGTTTCCATATGGAGTGGATGATGCAGATGAAAAACTTGCAGGGATGGGACGGAGTCAGTGAAAATCTAAAGGATGGTCTCAATAGCGCTCGGAAGTGACACAAGATTTCACAATAGCCTTGTGGCCCTAAAGGACTGGGCCACAGTCAATCACACGTAGATCTCTTACAATCTGACGAGAGCATAGGTTCTTGTAAAGCCCCATTGTGTATTTACATATTATAAAGAAATTACCGCCCAGCGCAACAAGTATTTAGTTTCTCGTAGCGCTCCACGGGAGGGGAATCACTCCTTGGCGTTCAGAGCACCAGACATGTATTTAGTTCGCAGCACGACTGAAATTCTTTCATATAAGGGGCCAGCAATTATATTTCAAACATGTTTATGAACTGCTTTATAATACATAGGATGCATGTCTGAAAATAATGTGCATAATGTTTTCTCCACAGAATGCAAGCTGCCAATGGGCCTGATGACTGGCGCAATATCAAATAGTCAAATCACGGCATCTAATTACGTTGGTGAGTTCAGGTCCTTTACTTTCTACTGTTACGTCATTGCCAATATCAGAGTTGCAGCATATAGTGTAATCACTAGGTGTGACCTGTACAGTGGCTCTTTCTACCCACATAGGGCCAGTATTGCAATTTTCCTTTCAAATAAGCAAAGTGGACAATCGTGGCCCCTGTGCCCCACATTTTCAGTGCTCTCTGTGGAGATTTTGATGTAGACCTGTATCTCAAGCAATGCCGCCTTCAGTGTCCATCTTGTGGTAAAGTAGGGTGTGGAAGGCAGCGGGCGCACTATTTAGGGACACAACATACAGTTTTTTGTCCTTAATGCGCCAGAATTCTCATGGTATGGTAAATACCTCACCCTTCGTTAAATTTTGAAAGTGCAAAGTATAAATACTATACACTTCTCCCTGTTAAATTTCGACAGGCGTGACCTATCAAAATGTAAAGAAGGGTGACGTATTTAACGCACCTAATGATTACAGGGTGCAATACATACAACTAACGACAGAATTACAGCCCCTGCTTGTGAGAAATTGGGTTGGTGGTTGGGGGTTGATCTCACAGCTATACGTGAACCACAAAAAGGCATTACATTAATCTGTGCTCAACCCTCTGGTAGCTTGGCACAAAAAGCAGGCAGATTTAACTTGGAGGTGATGTGTTAAGTATTTATACAGCACACACACAGTAATACAGTGAAAACACCACACAAGAAAAATCATCCCAAACCAATTTAGAGACATAGAGTAAAAATGTATTAAATTATGTGTCACTCTGCATTGGTTCAGATGAAGCTGACAGCTATGTGGCAAGGCTTTGCTCTTTCGGAGTCGATTCTGATGAGACTGGCAGTTGTGCGGCGAGGCTTTGCAAGGGTTTGCGGCTCTTATCTCCAAATTTGGTGGACCATTCAGTTAGACCAGAGGGAACTCTCTCATGCCAGCCAAGGACACAGGACCTAAGAAGGCACCAACTGGGGAGCAGGAACTCTCTCCAGCAGAGGCCAGCAGGCTCAAGCAGGTCCAGTTGCAGGTCCAGGCAGGTCGAGTGCAGCAGGCCAGCTGGGCAGTTGCAGGGAGGACTCTGGTACTTGTGGTGTCCCTGTAGCTCAGACAGGAGGTCTGTCAGCTGACCTTTGGAGTCACATCAGCTTGGGATGAAAGGCACAGGTCCAGTATTCCTTCTCAGCAAGCAAGACACCTACTGAGGTGTCTGGAATTTCCTTCCTCCCTGCCCTGCCCTGATCCCAGATTATCTGGGGTCATTATAGTCCAGTGTGAAATCCTTTGTGAGTATGCTCCAGTAGTGCTTTGAGTGCAAGTGTGGTAAATGACAGCTCTGCCCCCTCATCTTGCCAGAGATGGCACATCCTGGCAAATCCCAGACCGTCTATTGTAATGCTTTCTGGGAGGAATACACAAAGGCCAACTACACCATGTCATTTGACGCAGGTACAGGCTGCAGGCACCAAATAGCTAAGAAAGAAAACACCATCTTCCTAAAAGTGGCATTTTCAGAATTGTGACTTCAAATCCTACCTTACCATCAAAGAGGGTTTTAAATTACAATTCCTTAGATACCAAACATTATTTTGTTGCTGCTTCCAATCAAAACATCACTTATTGAATGTAAAATGGTAACCCAGTGGTATCCTATGGAAGAGGTAGGCCTTGCAATAGTGAAACATTTATTTGAGAGTTTTTCTCTAACAGGACATGTAAAACTTAATAAGTACATGGCTAGCGTTTTAAATAGAATGCACCCCGCTCTATGGCCTATTAGGGTCTATCCTAGGGGTGACGTATATATATTGAAAAGGAAGGTTTAGGCCTGGCAAAAGGTTTACTTTACCAGGACGAAATAGATGTTTAAAACTGCACACACAGGCTGCAATGGCAGGACTGGGACACCTTTTAAAGGGCTAGTTAAGTGGGTGGCGCAATCAGTGTTGCAGGCCCACTGGTAGCATTTAACCTACAGGCCCTGGGTGTTCCTCCGAATGTTCCGACATAGCACTGCAATTGAATGGTGGACCCTGCACTGTAAGCTGAGGCCCCAGGAGTATAACAGTGGTGGACTATTAGAGGGTGTAACTGACGGTAGGGGAAAGGCAACAGAATAGGTAGAATAACCAGGTAGACATGCACAGTGATCAGAGAGATTACATAGACCCCTTCAGCATTGGAGACCTACTCAAACATCCAGGAATGGTCAATTGGGGCATAGAGGAATATACATTTAATTCTATAATATGTATTTGTGGCTTCAACGTGTTATCACTTCCTCCATCTGTAACAATGTCAAGACCTGGTTGAATTTGATATTGCAAAGTGCTAAGATTATTTTATTGCAACATATAATAGAAAATGCAATAAAAATATGTTATAAATAAAAAAAACTACAGGCCCTGTGTATCAGTAGTACTACTTTACCAGGGATTTGCAAGTGAATTAAACGTGCCAGTTGGGTGAAAGTAAATTTTACCATGTTCAAAGGTGATAGCACAAGCACTTAAGCACTAGTGAGGATTGAGGAGATGTGCAGAGTCTTAAAGCCAACAAAAACTTAATCGGCAAATCAGAAGGAGTGAAGGCAAAAGGTTTTGGGGAAGACCACTCTAAGGCTGACAGGTCGAACACTGCGCAATCAGGAGTTTGTGCAGGTGAACAGAGAACTCCAACCCACTTAAAATCAGGGCCTTAGAACTTTTTCTTTTAATAAGATTTCCTTTTAGTGTACCATCTACGTGGACAAGGGGCAGAGAAGCCGAGGTGAGTATTTTCATCCTCAGTTGACTTGGGAAGCTCCTTTGCAAATGTCCTCCATCTATGGTGATACACAGTGTGGCTGATTTTTAGTTCTGGAAATTCACAGAAAAAAACGAAGGTTACAGAGACGTTATAGTTAGGCTATTTCACTTGTCCAAAACTGTGAAATTCAGCTGTTATAGTTAGCGGAGCTAACTATAACTCGCGACCCCGCAATTCACTGCTGATGACGTCACATATTACATCACTTATGACATGGTCAGTAACATCACTGATGCCATCTAAAATCACAGCCAGTTGCTGGCGTTGGCCGAGAAGACAGCGAGGATGAGCATGAGCAGGGAGTGTAGGCAGTACTCCGGGTCATCCTGACGCGATCACAGCGGCCCGCAGCGGCTCCTTGGCGCCGGCTACAGGGCTTCGCCAGCCTCGGCTGCCCTGTGAGGTCGCTGCCTTCCTCTTCACCCTTGACTCTCCTTCCACGCACCCGGATCCGGATGTTCCCGTGCTTTGAATCAATGGCCATGGGCATACGACACTGCAGTTTGCCTTAACACCCCCATTGCTCATAGCAGCCCCTGGTTGTGCTCACTATTTTTATTCAAGTTTCAGCAGCACCCCAGTGACAACCCTTTGTGTCAGAAAAATGTAGAATCCTATAAGGGCTTTGATTTTGAATTGAAGTAAGCATTCCTTAGTAGGAAACTGGCGTATTGACTTTAAAAATATCGAAATTTCGGATTTTCCTCTGGAAAAAAATCGAACAACTTGGCCAATTTGTGCATTTTTATAGCACCTTTTTTCAGACTGTAGCAGCTTCAACAATTTGTAATGGGAATTAACCAGGAGAAAAAGTGTTTTAGGACCCCCTCTTTTTCTTTCCCCCCACTTGACGGATCACCCCGACATTTTCAAGACAGCAGCTAAAGTGAGGGGGCCATTAGTTTGGAAAATTTCGCGAAGATTCATCAAACGGAACCAAAGATATTGGCAAAAGAAAAAACGCTTTTCCTATGGAAACTAGGTTCTAACTTTAACTACCTACTGGCAACTGCCAGTAGATAATATATATATATATATATATATATATTCACTGAAAAAACCATAGGTTTCACACATGTTATAGTTAGCGGAAATTTTACTGATAAAAAACCAATGAAATTCCCCCGTTATAGTTAGTGCAGGCAACTATAACTCACGCGACCGCAAACCTCTGCTGATGCTAATACTGTATTTAGACACTTATTTGCCCATGTCTTCTTCCATACATTTTTAGCTATAAATATATTACAAATATTTTTTTTTCATAAAGACACATATGTCATCAGCAGAAGATTGCGGTCGCGTGAGTTATAGTTGCCTGCACTAACTATAACGGGGGAATTTCATTGGTTTTTTATCAGTAAAATTTCCGCTAACTATAACATGTGTGAAACCTATGGTTTTTTCAGTGAATTTGCAAGGTTTTTTAAATGCTAATTCCTAACTATAACGTGTGTGAAACCTATGGTTTTTTCAGTGAATTTGTACGTTTTTTTAAATGCTAAGTTACTTTACGCCATTCGTGGCGTGCGCGCCCACTTTACGCAGTTAGTGCCGTGCACGCACGGTGGACACGCGGTGCGCTACGCGCACCGCGTGCCCACGTTACGCTAGATGGGCCATGTACGCACGATGCGCTTCGCGCACCGTGCGCACATGGAGGACATATGATGCACTTCGTTTTGAAAGGTAATATTTTAATTTTTCGTATATGTTATAAGCCATGCACAAATGGTGCCCTTCGGGCACCATTTGCACACGGGGTGGAGAGAGTGTGGATAATTTTTGTATTTATTTTATTTTTTTAAAAATTTTTAGTTTATCTCATCTCTAATAAGCCATGCACAATTGGTGCCTTTCGGGCACCAATTGCACACGGGGTGGGGAGAGTGTGGATATTTTTTTTTTTTATTATTTTTTACCGTACGCGTACGGTAAGCGTAATCGGCGAAATTACCGAAAAAATAAAAATTCCGTTTTTGGCCTTGGGGGATCTTTGGGGACTCCCTCAACATGGCTATGTGTGTGGGAGCTGTCTAAACAGCCCCTTTACATGTTTTTGTGCTTTATATTTTAAACATCACTCTCAGTGCGAGAGAGAAAATGGCGGCCGCCGCTTCCTGGTTTCGGCCGATTCGAATGTTTACTAAGATCTAAGAGCCAATCAGAATCGCGCTCGCGCACGCCACCGTACGCGTACGGTAAGCGTACCGTAAGCGCACCGTAAGCTGGCTCAGATATATATATTGATTTAAAGGCTATTTTCTCAGAATCTACTGAACAGATTTACACCAAACCTACAAAAGGCACTTCCTTGACCTGAGGACTACCTCTCTGCCAAATTTCTAGTAATTCTGTTCAGCCGTTCGGGCTGTAGCCCTGTCTAAAGGTCCTATGGAAAAATGCATGGGAAAAACGCGTTTTGGGACCCCCCTTTTATCTCAGCCCCCGCTTGACGGATCCCCCCGAGATTTTCAAGGTAGGAGCGGAGCGTAGCGCCCCACCTATTTTGAAAAATTCGCAAGGATTCGTCGACCGGTGCCAAAGTTATTCAAAATAGAATGTTGCGGATTTCCTATGGAAACGTGGTCCTAACTATAACTACCTACTGGCGAGGTCCGTTATCGGTCTTGTTGCTGTCATCCAAATAAAGAAGCAAGAAATTAACGCTGCGTGTGGTCTCCTCAATAAGCGAGCAAGCTTCATTTGGAATATATATATATATATATATATATATATATATATATATATATATATATATATATTGCAAAAACGCCGTTATCCTTCCGTACTTCGTACCTGGACAAACTTGGCAACCACGAACACTCTTCAGCTTCACCACAGTTCTTTTATTGGGAGCAATTTACCAAACGACCGACTCAACGCGTTTCGGGATGAAAATCCCTTGCTCACGAGTGAAGCGAATTAGTACATAAACAGTATTGTTTGTATTATTGTCACAGTGGTGACTTTCGATGCGTTTTGTGACAGCCAACTGTAAAAATTTGTATCACGCCCACTGAGGCAGTTTGGGTACATGTATCAATCAAACTTGCCATTAGGCAGAATGTCAATTCATTTATTCATTGTAAATGTGCCAATTGCGATGAATTATGTGTATGTCAAAGCAGCACAAATTTTTTTTGTGGTATTATTGGGTAAATTTAAAGTTTTTGTTGAAAAACAGAGTGATACCGTAAACCACCACCTAGTATTTTCTCTCTTTCAATGAATCTGTAAACCACGTGATGTTTGTTGTTTAAAATACTGCCTGTGCTCAGGACACTTCACTCGTGAGCAAGGGATTTTCATCCCGAAACGCGTTGAGTCGGTCGTTTGGTAAATTGCTCCCAATAAAAGAACTGTGGTGAAGCTGAAGAGTGTTCGTGGTTGCCAAGTTTGTCCAGGTACGAAGTACGGAAGGATAACGGCGTTTTTGCAATTTTAGAGGATTGCCACCTCGCCACGAACCGCCATCGAAAGTGAGTGAGGGGGGAGGCTAACAACAGCGGTTTAATATATATATATATATATATATATATATATATATATATATATATATATATATATATATATATATCACATCAAGAGTTGCCTCTGATCTTAAGGACGCTACTCCACACTGGAACGGTCATCAAAACCTTTTAATTCAAGCAGCTGTACATCAAGGCTGGTAAGTTTTTCAACCCAACGCGTTTCGAAGCAAACATGCTTCTTCTTCTTGGGGCAGCGCACAGGACATTTCAAATGGCAGCCTAAATCAATATCTGGGGCCCACTGGAGGGCTGTTGAATCACAGGAAATTAAAAGCAGAGAATGAATTGTGGCATTTGTACGGACCCCACCAAGGGTAACAATTGGACTGCAACTACCAGTATGCCTCACTGGAGAGAGCATACATAATGGAAAGCGACGGTTGCAGTTTTTTCGTCACTTGCTGCCTGCCCCAAGAAGAAGAAGCATGTTTGCTTCGAAACGCGTTGGGTTGAAAAACTTACCAGCCTTGATGTACAGCTGCTTGAATTAAAAGGTTTTGATGACCGTTCCAGTGTGGAGTAGCGTCCTTAAGATCAGAGGCAACTCTTGATGTGATGTTTTACGCGGCGGCCTCAGCTGCGGAGGATGCACCGTCCGGCTTAATGAAACGGGTCTGCTGGGCTGTGAACTTTCAGCCTAGAACAGCGCACAGGACATTTCAAATGGCAGCCTAAATCAATATCTGGGGCCCACTGGAGGGCTGTTGAATCACAGGAAATTAAAAGCAGAGAATGAATTGTGGCATTTGTACGGACCCCACCAAGGGTAACAATTGGACTGCAACTACCAGTATGCCTCACTGGAGAGAGCATACATAATGGAAAGCGACGGTTGCAGTTTTTTCGTCACTTGCTGCCTGCCCCAAGAAGAAGAAGCATGTTTGCTTCGAAACGCGTTGGGTTGAAAAACTTACCAGCCTTGATGTACAGCTGCTTGAATTAAAAGGTTTTGATGACCGTTCCAGTGTGGAGTAGCGTCCTTAAGATCAGAGGCAACTCTTGATGTGATATATATATATATGTATATATATATATATATGTGTGTGTGTGTCTGTGTTTCTTCTGCCTGCTACAGTATACAATATGGGTCAATCGGTCAGCCTAATTCAGCCATTCACTTTGTTCACTTTGAGTGATGGCATTCTGCTCTTTCACAAGGAGTATATCCACACACAGAGTAGTTCCCTTCAGTGCCAGTGTCTATTGTGGCAATGTGTCCTTTATGAGACCCCAAAAATATTTTTGCCTTTTTTCCAAGGTTTTTTTCATACTGGCTAGCGCCTGGCAACTCCTACAACGATGTTTAAAAAAACTATAGGAAAACAAAACAAGTATTGACAAAGTCCAAGGACTTAGGCACAGGAGTGTAGTAAGATCATAACTTTTAATCAGAAGAAGGCTTTTTAGTAAGCAGTCAGTGGTAGACATTTAGGGAACAGCACAATCTGGTGGAGAAGCAAGCGTGCAGACGGATATCCATTACAAGGGGCCAAGCTGATAGATATATCATGTTGCAATACATATAAAAGTGGTAAACGTCACTTTTTACTTGAGTTAAACTGTTGACGGTAGACAGTGATACAAGGCTGCATGTATATAGATAGATATAGATAGCTAGATATAGCTATAGATATAGAGATATAGATATATATATTATTTATAAATATATATATTCACCGAAAAAACAAAGGTTACAGGGACATTATAGTTCAGAAATGGAATTTAAAAAACCTTAGAAATTCACTGAAAAAACTTAACGTTACAGGGACGGTATAGTTAACCTCAGGTTTCATTCATACAAAACCAGTGAAATTCAGCTGTTATAGTTAGAGAGCCAACTGTAACTCACACACCCACATTGCACTGCTTATGACCTCGCGTATTACATCACTCATGACATGGTCAGTCAGACATGGTCAGTGACATCACTCATGACGTCTCAAATGACATCACTTATGACATCATCCACAGAATCTCTGACGCACCCACTCATACCCCCATATAACCTTTCATTTACCCACTCCAACTTCCACATTACTATTCTCAACCCCGTTCACATGCCCATATCAGTACTTACACATCCACTCACTGATTCATAGATTAACACACACATCCACTCACTCACCCATACAGCCACTCATATACCCACTCACTCACTAATACAGCCACTGACATATCCACTCATACACCCATAAAGCCCCTCACACACTGAGTCAGTCACCCATAGAGCTACTTACACACCTACTCACTCACACAACAGTCAATCATACAGTTACACACATGCTCACTCACTTACTCATACAGATACTAGCACGTACTCACTCACCTATACAGTCACTTTTACAAACATACACTCAAACACAAGGAGAAGATGGACAGAGTGCTGAAACTTTTCAGACACTCACCCCCAGTCACAGATCTGGGTTGAATCCATCATCGTTCTTTAGCTCACTTCGCCACCCCAGTTTGCACCCAGCCATATGCAAATCAATCTTGACCCTGTGCCTCATGGGAACAGTCCAGCCCGAACTGCCAGGCCAGGTTCTCCCTGGACCAGAAGAAAGCATCCTGGGACCGGTTTCGGGGTAACACCCCTCATCAGCCGGAATAGCTTGAATCCAGTTGCAAAGTGAGCAAGGGACCCACGTTTGGCCATACCCTGCCAAAATAGAGCGAACAAAGCAAACACCAGGAGATGATGGACGGAGTGCTGTAACTTTTCAGACACTCACCCCAAGTCACAGATCTGGGTTGAATCCATCATCGTTCTTTAGCGCACTTCACCACCCCAGTTTGGACCCAGCCATATGCAAATCAGTCTTGACCCTGTGCCTCGTGGTAACAGTCTAGCCTGAACTGGCAGGCTAGGTGCTCCCTGGACCGGAAACAAGCATCCTGGGACCGGTTTCGGGGTAACACCCCTCATCAGCCAGGCTAACTTGAATCCAGTGGCAAAGTGAGCAAGGGACCCACATCTGGGCATACCCTGCCAACTTAGGGTGAACAAAGCAAACACAAGGAGATGATGGACAGAGTGCTGAAACGTTTCAGACACCCTTCCCCAGTCACAGATCTAGGTTGAATCCATCATCATTCTTTAGCTCACTTCGCCACCCCAGTTTGGACCCAGCCATATGCAAATCAGTCTTGACCCTGTGCCTCATGGGAACAGTCCAGCTCAAATTGCCAAAGCCAGAAACAAGCATCCTGGGACCGGTTTCGGGGTAACACCCCTCATCAGCCATGTTAGCTTGAATCCAGTGGCAAAGTGAGCAAGGGATCCACGTCTGGGCATACCCTGCCAACTTAACAAGCACACACTCACCCATACAGACACTCTCACATACACCTAGTCACCCAAACAGTCACTCACCTACCCCATCACTCATCTATACTGCCTTTCACATACCCAGTTATTCACCCATATACCACTGACACATTCATTCACTCACCAACACAGCCATAAACACACTCACTCACCCATACAGCCCCTCACATACGCATGCACCAACCCATACAGCCACTGAGGGCCTCAGGACTAAAGTGGACTTCTTCCCTCAACACGTAGTGCACCAGGAGGCGTGTTTGCAGAATGGTGGTGAAAGGGGGCGTGTCCTCTGACAACCTATTAGCAATCCCGCTGTGTGGGACTTACTGGAGGTAACAGGAGAAGTTGGCTCCCAAACCCTCTGTAGGCAAAGGGACTTCATACCCTAACCAGCAGAGTGACAGGAGGGGCGTCTGCAGATTGGTGGAGAAAGGGGGTGGGCCGCCGGCGAGTTGTTAGTTTTTTTAAATTTTAAAACTTGTTTTCAGAATTTTAAGGCATGGGAGTGAGGCCACGAGGCCCACCTCCCTGGCCAAGTTTTGCCCGAGGGGCCCCAAATCCCCGGGGCCTGGCCATAATACTGGGGGCCCTGGTCCCACCCAGGGCACCCAGTTTCTGACGTTGGGGACCACGGGGGAGCCTGAAGGCCCCCACTGTCCCTGCCTGCTGCCCGCCTCCTGCAGGAGTTGGCATTGCTTTTGGACAGAGGGAGCTGCTAACATGCAGCTCCCTCTGTCTAAAAGCAATTCTGCTCCGCTTCTAACATGCAAGAGCTCTCATTTACTAGAAGCAGAGTTTGCTATGGCTTGGCAGGAACAAGCCATAGCAAACTGCAATGTCCCAGGGATTGGTACCCCGGGACATTGCTGTATCTTGCCCTGAGGGGTGGTGGTCCCCAGGGCCATTTAGGGCTCTAGGAGCCCCCCTCTTTCAAGCATTTAGTCCCAAGGTGGTGGTGGAAACTGGTACAGGGGGTCCACAACGGACCCCCTTAATTATTCAGTTTGTGCCCCAGGGAGGTGGCAGTCCCCGGGGCAGCGGGGGAGCCCTGTGGCTCCCCACCAAATATGTTATTTCAGCCCCGGGCAGGGGCGGTCCCCGGGGCTGCGAGGGAGTTGTGCGGCTCCCCTGCATATTATTACTGCCCCAGGGAGGTGGCATTGCCCGGGGCTGCGGGTGAGGCCGTTGGGCCTCCCCCACACTCCTTTAAGAAAATCTGGGTCCCCAGCAGAGGTGGCGGTCCCCAGAGCTGCGGGGGCTGTGTGGCCCCCCGCATTTCATTTGTTTATTGCACGGGAAGGTGGCAGCCCCTGAGGCTTTTCCCCATGAGCCCCCTCCTTATTATAACAAGCTGCATTCCCCCAAGTTTTAGCCCACACAGGGGGCTTAATGAAAAAGATGGGTGGGAGCCCACTCGTCTTTTTTCAAAACTTTTTGCAGCAGATTCGCGAGTCCACCTGTGAATTTGGGGCAAATTTAAAAAAAATGCTTTTTAACCACAGTGGGCTCCCTGTGGGGTCAAGGTATTCCCACCCTGCCTACTTTACATTCTTTTTTACTTTTTATGTGGGATTCGGCTTCAAGCCGAGTCCCAAGATGGCTGCCAACACTTTCCTTTCTGGTTGAATTGTTGGCAGCCAATCAAATTTTAGCAGGATCCGCAACTCCACTGCAAGGACTCACATCCCCAGATATCCATATTTTTAAAACTTTAATATCTCTAAAACTACTTGACGGATTTACACCAAATCACAAAAAGCACTCTTTCTGGACCAACATCTAGCTTTCTGGAAAATTTTGGGTAATTCCATTCAGCAGTTCTAGCTATAGTCATGTTCATAAAATGAAAAATCCCAGTAGACATAACATGGGGAAAACGCATTTTGGGACCCCCTATATATATATATATATAAAAGTTATATGATTACAAGAATAATTAGATGAGCAAATGCTGCAGAAAGTGGGTAGTCGTAGTAATTTGGAGATCAGTGCGAGGTTGTTCCTATGCAAACAGATGCCCCCATTACAGGAAAGCAAATGGATATGCACATGGCGAGTTCTAAAATAAGACAGAAGTGGTAGGAGAGTCCCTTGCGATCGGTCTGGATAGCCAAGATTGCACTTGTGAAAATACAGCCAAATAAATTGACAGACTATTGGCAGGTTGACTGTTGACAATTTATAAATGAGACATAGAGGAGTCATTGGGTAGGTCTGGCTTGCAATTGGTCCGCTAATGGGTGCAGGGTTCAAGAGTAAGGAGGTAGGGAGCATACCATCTAACCAGTGTAAAAGTAGTTATTTCATTTTGTACAGTGCAGAATTCACATCCCATTTTCGGTTCAGCTGTGCAATGCCTTATAAAGTATGTGTCTAATAGAACAGGCAAATACAGTAACAATATTGGCGAACAGAGAGGTCACTTTAGGTAGGCCTTGCCCGAGATGGTATTTAGTAGGTTCAGAGGCAAACACTAAGGGCCCGATTCACAGAACTAACTTAAGACAAAATCCTAAACTTACTACCATTTTGGTATTCACAGAAGGCACTTACTCATTTTGGTATTCACAGAAGGCACTTACTCATTTCGGTATTCACAGAAGTTAGGAGTCCTAAAGTTAGGACTCCTAAATGCCTTCTGTGAATACCGAAAGTCTTAAAATTAGGATTTTTCTCAGTTTAGGCGTCCTAAAGTTAGGAGTCCTAACTTTACTACTCATAAACTGCGAAAAATCCTAATTTTAAGACTTTCAGTATTCACAGAAGGCATTTAGGAGTCCTAAAGTTAGGAGTCCTAACTTTACTACTACTAAATTGAGAAAAATCCTAATTTTAAGACTTTAGGTATTCACAGAAGGCATTTAGGAGTCCTAAAGTTAGGAGTCCTAACTTTACTACTACTAAACTGAGAAAAATCCTAATTTTAAGACTTTCGGTATTCACAGAAGGCATTTAGGAGTCCTAAAGTTAGGAGTCCTAACTTTACTACTACTAAATTGAGAAAAATCCTAATTTTAAGACTTTAGGTATTCACAGAAGGCATTTAGGAGTCCTAAAGTTAGGAGTCCTAACTATACTACTACTAAACTGAGAAAAATCCTAATTTTAAGACTGTTGGTATTCACAGAAGGCATTTAGGAGTCCTAAAGTTAGGACTCCTAACTTCTGTGAATACCAAAATGAGTAAGTGCCTTCTGTGAATACCAAAATGAGTAAGTGCCTTCTGTGAATACCAAAATAGTAGTAAGTTTAGGATTTTGTCTTAAGTTAGTTCTGTGAATCGGGCCCTCAGCCTGTGTAAAGCTACTTTCTCTCAATTTTGTCTGAAGGCCCTTGTGCACACGGGCTAATACTAATGTTGTGATCTGGGTGTTTGCCTTTGGTCATTCAAAGGTGGAATCCTGTTTATTAGTTACATGTGGAACTCCAATCTCTCTTCCGAAAGACCACCCTGATCCCTGCACCTCCTTCCTGCTCCAATGCAATTTCACACTGGTCGCAAAGAGAAGGTGGAACTTCTTTAAGCCAATAGCCCCTTTGGGGAAGAAGTAGTGGTTTATTTCAGCTGAAGCATATCCTCCTCCCCTTAGACAGATAACTCGGAGCTCTGGTTCCATGCATGATGGTCACAGAGTACTAGCATACCTGGGCTTCAGCTGACAACAGGTGACAGGATTAATAATGAACAGTGAATGGGCTGCATTGCATTATGCAGGTTCCTGCAATTCAACAAGCATTAACCAAGCCAATCATTTTGGCTCTGGTGTATTAAAACAACAATTCACTGCTCACAGACACACAATTGCAGTGGAGGGATAAATGAAGTAGATAGCAAATGGAGGAGAGGTTGGACTGGGAGGACAGGTTGGAATTATGGTACACAAATAAGAACTGCCATCTGGACTTTTTCAGGGCTCCACAAATTCAATTAAGAATGTTATTTACATAGGGCCACATGTGTCAACATTAGGAATAACGATTACCTAATTGCGATTTTCCGGGAATCGTAATTAGGTAATCACTATTTCTAATGTATGAAACTCCAAGCGTTTCATTTAGGGATTCCTCGGGGGTCGCAAATCGACCTACCTCATTAATATTAATGAGGTAGGTCGCAATTTGCGACCCCCTAGGAATCGGAAAAATCACCGGGATGGTGGCCTGCTATGTCCGTGATTGCCTTTAAATGAAGCAATCTGTTTTTTAATGCAGCTCGTTTTCCTTAAAGGGAAACTGGTTGTGCTTAAAAGAAAATAATGAAAACTTTTCTTTTAATTTTTTAAGAGCAGGCAGCGGTCCGTGCGAATGGACTTCTGTTGTGCGACATGTCTGCTGTAGATATTTGTGTACAGCTTGCATATCACAGATTTCACTCCTGGCAGATCCCCTCCACCATTCATCGTCCCACAGTTGATTAAATGAGAACCATATAATTGGAATAATACTAACACATTCTAACTGAAGTGATAAAAAACTACATGCCTTTCCATTAACATATGTGGATTCTATAGTCTTGTTATGATATTCTGAGGCTGAAAGTTGAAAGATGACATATGGCACAGCTAGTTGAACAATTGTCAAAAAACAGGCAGCCCTCAAGCATTGTTTTGGAGGAAGATACAAATCCAATCCTCTTCTTACGAAGGAAGAGAAACACACCTTCTTGGCTAGAATATCATGATTCGACCAGTTTCAGCCATTGGAAATATTTCAACCTGTGGCATCCTTTGCTGTTCCTCTGTAAGGAAGCCAAATGGAGGCTGCAATGATAGCTTCTGCAGGGAGCATGATTCTTAGTATGGCTGTTTGCACTGTAAACCACTGCTTCCTCTGAAGTTGACTGAACTGATCAGGTCCCTGTGTATGGTTTTTAAGATACATGTTTACATTGGTGTGACCTGTTTATAGACCGGTCAAGGCAGGGTTCTTTACCTCTAAACTGTATTTGCATCCCTCGTAAACCCCAAAGTATAGCCTTGGATTCTGCTGAATGACCCACAAAGGAGACCTGTTTGAATCAAAGGCACACACTTTTATTCCCCTATTTGATGTTGCTTTTAATGAATACCATCAAAGTCAGTAAACAAGTCCAATTGATTGCTGATAAGGTGCACAGCCCAAGAAAAAAAGGATCCTATTTTTGTTGGATATCTTTAAAGGTATATAACTGGTGGGGTTGTGACCTGGCCTTGCTTGGCATCAGTTGATGAGATAATTCTAGGAAAAAACCTCCTATACAGATGTGTCACCAGGCAAGGGGCAACGGGAAAGGCCCAGAGGTCAGTGATGGGAAGGTTAGGTGATGGAACACTAGCCCAAAGCCAGGTGGGAGGGGAAGGTTTCAGTGGACCGATCATCAGAGAATGGACGAGAACCAGTACTGGGTTACGGGCCACACCAAAATGTATTAACCCTGGTCCCACTTTCTCCAGCAGATGTGCCAAGACTATGAGTTAGCACATCTGCTAGAGAGAGGGGAGCAATTAAAGTGTTTCTCTACAGGTGGAGCCTGGACTGCCTTTGGAAGAAGTCAATCGATGCCCCTTCCCTTCCCTTCACAGGGCCTGCATTTCTTATGGTGGAGGTTACATGGGGAGGCTCTCAAGGGACTCTTCGCCCATGTGCACGGTTAAGCAACAATCAGGAAATGCCCCTTCACATTATACGGCCGCAAAATGTGTGACAATGCAATTCATGTTACAACCTCGACATCCATTTTTATAATATGGAAGTGCACAGGTCATGCAAAAAAGCGTACAGAAACACTTGCTGCTCTCAGGCGCTCTTGAATAATCCAGCCCATTGTGCCAAAAAGCACTTTAAACAAACTATCACATATCAAAAATACCACCACCGGGGGTGTGTGGCTTGGACAGCCAACATGGCGGACACAGCCTAATTGGGCTCCGCGTGTCCACGCCGTAATTCTTCAGTAATCCACCTAAATCCTGCTCGGAGGAGCACATCGGTGGAGATCACCACTCCGACAGTGATCGGAGTGTTGTTTCGGGGAGATCTGCAGTGTCGCAGAGTTGTGGGTGGGCGCTCCGTGCCTCGAAGACCCAGAGGGTGAGATGCAGAACGGAGCCTATTGCGGGCCCGTTCTATCTGGAGCCCTGGCCTTTCAGCCGCGGTGCTGTGGAGGGGCATGGGGCCTGGTCGGCCCCAGAGGTGACCTGCAGTGCCTGGAGCAGGGGGGCCTGGCTGTGAGCGCTGACATGCGGCCGACATCCTGCGGCTGTGACGGGCCTGTGGGAGGAGCGGCCTGCCCCCCGGTTCTGCCGGCCGCTCTGGGAGAGCTTCGGCAGAGGTTCCCTGCTACGCCTGCACCGCGGCGGTGATCCAGCAACTCCGATAGAGTCCCAGGTGAGGGTCCTGCATCTATTCAAGGCCGGGGGTGACACATTGGTCTCAACATGGCCCACGCATAGGCCCCACTTATGGAGAGTGCCCAGCGCCTCGGCCCAGTTCCTGATCTTTCCCCTCGCTTACACATCCTACTACTGAGAGGGGGAGCCAGCTGGAGGTCGCAGTGGGGCTTCGCAGCGGAGGAGGCAGAGGCCTGAGGTGACGGTGAATGTCTTCCCCCGCCTGCACCCCGCTGATTGTAATTGAGGGCACCAGAGCATTTGCAAGCACCGAAGGAGCAAGGAGAGGTATCCGGACTCCTTGATTGACTGTGTGGCCCGGAGGGCCCCATCATCTCTCATTATCATGACGAGGGTGTGCCCGGCCCCCGGAGCCTTGGTTGTGACATTGGGACCTGACATCTGGCACTTTGACGGGAGCACTGTGAGCGGGTGGTCAGGCGAGTCTGGTTCCCTTATGGGGCCTACTTGATGGGTGGTCGTGGGCTGCAGAGGCAGCTGAGCTAGGCTTGGTGCGACTTGTGGCCCAGGACACGCCCGATTCCGAGAGGTCCTGCCGCAGTGCGTCCCCAGTATAAGCCCGACGCGATTTCCACGGGATTGCCTGAACCTGTTGTACTCCCTTCTACCAGCGTGGGCACAAGCTCGACATCAGGGTTCCTTGGGGCCGCGCCAACCTCCCCTCGCCTACAGCTATGGGCAAGGACAAACCTGGAGGGGCAAGCGTAAAGCAGAGCACCCTTTATCATTATGCCACAACTATAGGGGGCGCTATCGGGGGTGACGCAGGAGGTTCAGTGCCAGATAATGCAGCACTCCTGGCACCGATCAATGACTCCAGAGACAAACTTGGCGTCAAGATCAGCAGTTGGCGTCCAAAGTTTAATTCTTGCGCCAGGACCTTAGAAACGCAGTGGACCGCATCACAGCAGCAGAGGCGAAAGTGTCGACCTTTGAAGTACGGTGACTACATTGCAGAAAAAGGTCAATAGGCTTACAGTAGTGTCACAAGAACTGGCCTCCAGGGTGGAAGATACAGAAGGACGTGCTAGGCGCAACAACTTGTGCTTTGTGGGTCTCCCAGAGGGATGTGAGGGTACCTCCATGACCCGCTTTGTTACCCAGTGGCACATGGATCTCATGCTGAAGGACATGCTATCCTCCTGTTTTGTGGTGGAGATAGCTCGCCGAGGACTGACAAAGAAACCACCCCCTGGGGAAAGTCAGAGACCGGTGATCGCTAAATTGCTGAATTATGCAGATCGAGATACCGTCTTGCAGGTCGCTAGATCACGAAAAGATAAACTCCTCTTTGATTTACTTTACTTTTACTCATTTATATAGCGCAAATGAATCATCCCCACAGGGATCTCTCGGCGCTTAGAGAAATGAGTGCTCATGGTCAAAGTTTCCTAAAACAGCCACGTCTTCAAGAGTTTCTTAAAACTGGATATCTCGGTACAGGACCAGATCTTCTCTGGTAGAGTGTTCCAGTGACTGGGGGCCAGATACAAAAAGGCGCGACCCCCCATTTTAGCTCTATTTATTCTATGTGAGCACAAGAATTTACGGTTGCTAGAACTTAGTTGCCATGTAGAATTGTACAAAGTAAACTTCTTATTGAGGTAGGCAGGGCCATTCCCCTGTAGAGACTTGAAGACCACACATAGCATCTTAAAGATAGCTCGTTTCCTAATCAGAAGCCAATGAAGTTGGCTCAAAAGGGGTGCAGAAGAAGTGCAGGCCGGTTTATTAATGGCGAGGCGTGCTGCGGTTCTGCACCACCCGTAGTCTGGATAATAGGTCTTCCCTTATTCCGACAAGCAACGAGTTGCCATAGTCCAGTCGACTAACGAAGAGTGACTGGATAAGGGTTGTTCTTGCCGAGAGTGGAATCCAGGGAAAGATTTTTCTTAGCATCTTCATGGTTCCGAAGCAGGTCCCTGACAATGTCTTCACCCCCTTCTCCATTGATAACTTATTATCAATCCTGATGTCAAGATTCTTAGCCCAATTTTTGGGGGAAGGAGCCTCTCCCAACTCTAGAGGCCACCAGTCAGGATACCAGATTTCCTCGGCCTTCCCGAACAGCAGTATCTCTGTTTTGGATGAGTTGAGCTGTAGGAAGTTCTTCTTCATCCACGTTGCAATGCTAGACATGCAGCTTTTAAATTTTAATTGAGTGAATACAATGTCATCCTCAATGGGGACAATCAGCTGCGTGTCTTCGGCATACAAGATGGTCTCAAACCCACAGCTTCTGATAATTTCCGCCAAAGGGGCCACATAAAACAGGGTAGGACTCAGGATAGATCCCTGCGGAACTCCCCTGTCCACCAGTGTGGTTTGT
This sequence comes from Triturus cristatus, assembly GCF_964204655.1. Lineage (NCBI taxonomy): Eukaryota > Metazoa > Chordata > Amphibia > Caudata > Salamandridae > Triturus > Triturus cristatus. The sequence continues at coordinate 1,268,608,567 of NC_140591.1, forward strand.
GACACAAAGGTACCCAACTGAATGCTTTGGGTGCGCTCTGATAGATAACTTTGTATCCATTTAAGAGCCATGCCTCTGACACCAATCCCTCGCAGTCTATCCAACAGGATCCTGTGAGAGATGGTGTCAAAGGCGGCCGACAAATCAAGAAGGACTAGGATCACTGGGGTCCCCCTGTACAATGTCATCCTTATAGTATCCGTAACCTCCAACAGTGCGGCCTCGGTGCTATGCGAGGTACGGAATCCAGACTGGGAAGGATCCAGAAGGTTATTTTGTTAAAGATAATGAGACAGATGCTGGTTTACCAGTGACTCAATTACCTTCGAGCAGCAGGAGAGAAGAGAGATCGGTTTGTAATTTTGTAGATCAGTCGGATCCGCTAGCACCTTTTTAAGCAGTGGTTTAATGCATGCGCTTTTCCACTTCCTCGGGTACGTGGCAGTGTCTAACAAGATGTTATAGACCTCTGCCAATGCATCAGCCAAGACCGGGCTGAGATCTGACATGACGGTCGGTGGTGCAGGATATAATTGAGATCCTAATTTCACAAGACTTAATAGGGAGCCCACTTGTTCGCTCGTAACATGAGGGAAATAGCCTAGCCTAAGAAGATTTAATATTTCCAGCAAAGGATCTACAGGAGGGTCTGCTTCCACCCGTTCGAATGAGCAATAGATTACATCAATCTTATGAGTGAAATATGTGGCTAAATCTTCACAGAGCTCCTGGGTGGGGGGTGGCAATGGGTTGTTAGCCTTAGGATTAGTAAATTCCTTCAAGATCTTAAATAGCTCCTTCGGCTATATTGCAGCTATTAAGATAAGCTCTGTGCGTCTTTCGGTAGAGTTGTTCGTGCTGCTCTGTCTTGGGTTTTCTCCATTTTCTTTCCATGGCCCTGCATGTAGCTTTTTCCCTCTTGAGGGTATCTGAATACCAAGGTGCAGGAGCTGCTCTAACCTGCATTCTTACCCTTCTGAGTAGAGCTATAACATCCAGGGCTTCGATGATTGCACCCTCTAGCATTCCCAAAGCTGTGTCAAAGTCTTAACCCCTACTAAATGAGGGAACCTTATATACTTGGCTGAAAGGAGCAGTGGTTACCTTTTTCCAGGGCCTGCGGAGATCTATGTGACCTTGCATGCAAGCAGTTGGGTTTGGAGACGACAAAGTGAAGCTAAGTGCTGAGTGATCTGTCCACCCTAAGGTTTGAGGGGGTTCGACCACTAGCTAAAAAATATTTGAGAATATAGTATCAAGTATATGGCCGGCAATATGAGTAGGACTAACAACTCTTGATGATAGGGTCGGGTGAAACAATCGCTGCCACTAGGCTGGCTGAATCTACATTAGAGAGAATCTCTAGATGATGATTGAAATCCCAGACTAAGAGGAATTTGTTCGTATTTAAAATATACGGAGCCACCCTCTCCAGTAGCGTTGTGCAAAACTCTTTCTTGCTGCCTCCAGGTGGATGATATACTAACGCTTCCGTCCATTCTGTGATTAGGTCGCGTTCTACTCTAAATATCAGTAGCTCTAGATTTGAGGAGGAGACCGTATCCAGAGTCTTAATATAATAAGGAGGGCACGTGGCAATTGCTAGCCCGCCGCCCCGTTTTATAGCTCTATCCCACCGGGTGACCACATAACCTGCCGGGAAGGCCATTGCCAATGCCGGGGTGGAATCCTTATTCAACCAGGTTTCCATAATGAGACATATGTCTGGATTAGTATCATCCAGCAAGTCCCAGATCTCCGCTACATGTTTTGCGATGGATCTGGCGTTAAAATATAGCCCCCGCATGCAGGCTCTCTGTTCTGTCCTTATCTGATCCTCTGTTCCAACATTCTGTTTCCCCTCTCTATGAAAAATACAGGGGGGACGCTGTAGGTTACGGGAAGCCTGTTGTTGTTTACTCAGGGCCCACCCACAATACCCACAGCACCAACATCCCTCGTGCAGATTGATATCCTCTGCTTGCAATTTAATCTTACCCCCAGTACATGAGGACAGATGTCTAAGCCTTAGCAGTACTTCCCGTGGATAGCATATCCTACCAATAGACGGTTCCTGCTGAGGGACGGGCCGCATCCTCAGGCCACTGGCCGCGTCCCGGCGCGGTCGGGCGCAGACGGGCTTACCTTTGGCGCGCCGACGGCCCCAGGAAGGCTCTCCACAAGAGCGCTAACCGCTGCAATGGCGCCCAATGTGTAGGAGGACTGAATGACAGATTCTCTCCACTTAATCAATCGCCGAGCACGATTACGGTGGACTGGAGAGTTGTGCAGGTTACTTGGCAAAATCAGGTGAAAATTCAAAGCCCCTTAACACAGAATACAAAACAAAATTCCCCGCAATCACAGAACATTCATTTTAAAAAAAGCTTGATGTTTAAAACCAGGGTTCGGGGTTACTACAAGTGAGTACCCATTTGTCTGATGCGCGCCCGCTAACGCGGTCGAATTTATGCCCAAGGAGGGCTGTCCACTAGAGCGCTAACCGCTGCAATGGCGCCCGATGTGTAGGAGGACTGAATGACAGACTCTCTCCACTCAATCAATCGCCGAGCGCGATTGCGGTGGACCGGAGAGTTGTGCAGGTTACTCTGTAAAATCAGGTGAAAATTCAAAGCCCTTAACAAAGAATACAAAACAAAATTCCCTGCAATCACAGAGCATTCATTTTTAAAAAAGCTCGATGTTTAAAACCAGGGTTCAGGGTTACTACAACTGAGTACCCACTTCTCTGCTGCCTGCCCACTAACGCGGTCGATTTGATGCCCATAATGGTATTCCCTGACTACACACGCCTGGTCCAACTGCAACCCCAGTCCTTTGTGGCGGCGAAGCGTAGGTTACGAGACCTTAACATGCATTACATGCTTCTATACCCAGCCCGGATGCGAGACATATTCAATTCCAAGTCACATTTCTTTGACACACCGGAGGTTGTTTTCGCCTAGACGGATGAACAAACTCACCTCAAATCGCATACGACACCCCCGCTGGAATCAGACTCATCCCGGGGCTCGCAGTGGAACAGATCCCGAAGGACCAAATCAAAGAGACAACACAGATCCAGTTCAGATAGGTGCTCCTCCAGTCCAGTACGCACATCCTGAACTTGCCGGACTAACATTATTTGGCAGATCTCATTATATGGAATATGTTATGTGGTGACTATCCTGTTCCTCACTGACCACTGAGCTGGTGTGGATGCCAAGCCCGGGGCTGCCTGGCCCTGGACATTTTCACCTCCCCCTGTTAATGATTTGTGGGCGGGTTGGGTACTTTTGGCGGAGGGGCCCTGGACCCCCCAGTTGGTGGCCGTGCACGTCCTACGCCGCATCAGATGCTCCTTGTTCATGGCAGTATCGGATGGGGGGTACATGGGGAACTAGTTTTTAATGGGGCTAGTTTCATTGTTTTCATACGTGCAGACTCATTATCTAGATTCCAACGCATTAATTACAGTGATCTCACAGATATAGGATGATGGCACAGACGGGCTCATCCCTTCTTGGGGACCTTAATGTGGTTTCCTGGAATGTTAGGGGTCTACTCAATAAAATTAAATGGGGCGCAGTCCTATGCCAGGCCAAGAGATACGAGGCCGACATTCTACTTTTGCAAGAGACCCACCTTCTTGGCACCAAAACCCCTTGCCTGGCCAGATCTGGGTCCTACACTATATATCATGCAGGGTTCACCAGGGGGTCACGGGGGACTGCCATTCTTATACACCGTTGAGTCCCTTTCATGCACACAAAACACTGCGCAGATCCAGAGGGCCGATACGTCATATAAACAGGCACGCTATATGGAGAACATATCACTATTGGTAGTATTTATGCTCCTTCCCACCCCCACTGGGGAATACCTTTGTCGACAAGATCTCCAGGCTATGGGGGGAACTCCCGGAGGGCCTGTCCCTCCTGGGTGGGGACTGGAACGACACCATGACTCCTTTAGACAGACAGTGTAACTCAGACCGCCACCCTCCAGTAGGTCTCTCCAGACTGAACTGCCTTGCCTCTACATTAGGCTGGGCAGACATCTGGCGTGAATATCGTCCTACCGAACAAAGTTACACCTTTATGTCAGCGGTGCATAGCTCGCAGTCCCGAGTGGACTACTTTTTTACACCTCGCGCATACATTCATAGGTTTTCACAAGTATCCCACCTCTCAAGAGGGCTTTCAGATCAGTCCCCAGTCAATCTCAAACTTCATACTTGGTCCCGTAGACCTCCCTTCAGTTGGCGGATGTCCTCGTGGCATCGTCGAGATCCAGACCATCAGGACATGCTAATTAAGGTGGTTTCCGAATATCTAGACACTAACGTAGACTTGACCCCATCCAAGGATATCCTTTGGGAAGCCCTAAAGCCCACAATCCGTGGGGCAGAAATCAGCTATCGTACTAAGGAGAAATGCGCGCGATCTGGAGTCACGGCAAGAGACCCTGGCGACACTACTTAATCTGAATCCCAGCCCCTCTCTCCAACTCAACTTGTTGCAGGTGCAACAAAATATACAGCAATATCTAACGGGTGAAGCAAAAGATATCTGGATGGTGTCGCAGCACTGGATATACCAAAGGGGGAACAAAGTGAGTAAAATGCTCCACAGACTATGCCAAGTAGACAAATCCCCTGCTGCTGTACCTACCCTGCGCGACGCCGATGGGGTCCTATGTTTATCTACAGAAACGGTGGCTCAGGAATTTGCGTGGCATTTCTCCGCATTATATGAGCATCATGAGCAGCTCTCAGAGGCTCAGATAGCAGAGTTCCTCAGGGATATTCCACCGCAAAGACTTACTGACCACATGCAAGACCAACTGGAGGCCCCCATTACAACAGATGATTTGAGCGTGGCCTTGCTTGCCATGCGTCCAGGGTGGGCCCCCAGACCTAATGGATTTCCCATAGAGTTCCTAAGGCCACATATGCTTACATTAGGCCCACATTTATTGGCAGCAATACAAGATGCCCAGGAGCAGAGTATACTACCCCAGGATTGGCGCCACAAGGAGATCGTCTTATTCCCCAAGCCAGGTCGCCCACCGAAAGAGCCCTCCTCGTACCGCCCCATTTCCCTTATTAATTTCAAACCCAAACTTTTAGCAAAGGTCCTTGCAGACCACCTACGGACTTGCGTATCAGACCTAATTCACCCAGACCAATCGGTCTTTATGCCTCACCGAGCCACCCGTCATAACATCCGACTGGTGCATAACGCCATGGCAATGGCCCCAGAACTTAGTCGCCCCACAGCTATATTATTAGCCGACATTGACAAAGCATTTGATTCTCTTAGTTGGGTCTACCTCTTCCAATTACTTGAAGCGTTTAATTTTAGCCCGCAGTTTTTAGCATATGTCCGTTTGGTTTACACCAATCTAACGGCCTCGGTTCGAATAGTGGGACATCGCTCAGACCCCTTCCCTATCTATAGGGGCACGAGGCAGGGTTGACCCCTGTCCCCGCTGTTATTCGCACTGGCGGTGGAACCCTTGGCAGCGTGGGTTCATAGTGACCCGGTACTCCATGAATTTGAATGGTCCCAGTCAAGATCAGATCGCATCACGCTATATGCTGCCCCCAGAAACATTGGAAAATATGGACCCGTAGGGCGATGTATCGTGGTATAGATCTACCTCCCCTTCCATCTATAGACCCCTGACAGAAATTGTCACTCAAATTACTACTGAACGAATCATTCCATACTATGTAACTGTCTGTATTTGTACCAATGTAACCTTTATGCAGTCACTGGGATCTAGAACTGTCTGCACTGTGTTTATGTTGTCCGACCTGCAAGTTTTGCAGGATTTCCAATTGTTTAAATGCTATGGTACTCCTGACTCATATTGTTTTCTCCAGGTACTTGTAGGGCTATGGCCCAGACTGTATCAGGAAAACCAAATAAAATGTGTTATTAAAAAAAAAAAATACCACCACCTGGCAGTTTATGTAATTTTAATTGTCTGTCGTCAGGCATTCAAAATGCATCAATTTTCCAGCATGTCAAGAAAACTTGCAATATAGCATTGTAACAAAAAGAGAATGACGACGGACTACTACTTCTGCACCTCACGCAAGTTTCCAATTGTATAGAGTTCCTGCGCAACAAGACCTGGCATAAGCCGTCCAGTGACACCTCTGTAATCCAGATCCTTTATGAATCAAGCAACACCTCTGTAATCCAGATCCTTTGTGATGCAAGTGATGGACGTGTGCATGGTAATAAAGTCCAGAGAATAATAGTGTGTTTCCAAAAAGCCTTTATTTTCAATGCTTTTAAAGTATAGACACTTTAGAACTCAGCCAACCCGTTTCGGTCTCTCATTGAGAACTTCATCAGGGCTCGTAGGGGCAATAACCCTCACAAAACAGATATAGGGCTGAAAGTAAAAAGTTTGGCAGTAGGATGATTGGTACCGTGGTGTGGACTAGGCCAACCGCCTAAATCAAGAATGCGTCCATAGGTAGTAAAGTTGTAACATCACGCTCCCAATCAGTGTGCGAATAGAGCTGTATAGCCCAAATAACAAGGCCACAAAGTAGTCCCAAATTCTGTATAGTTAGACAATAGATGTGGAAATGGGTCGTTTCTCCAGGCAGTAACTCTGGAGTAAGAAGAGAAGTTCCCCACAGCCAAGTAAGGCCTTCCAAAAGCCGGTCTGACGTTCCGAGAGAATGAAACGCGTTGGCTAAGTTCTAAAGTGTCTATACTTTAAAAGAATTGAAAATAAACGCTTTTTGGAAACACACTATTATTCTCTGGACTTTGTTACCCTGCGCACGCCCATAACTTGCTTCAATATAGCATTGTAGCCCACTACCGTGGGCTATACCAGCCATTAGAGGCACTCATCCTGAATTATAGGCCCAAGCCACAGACGAGGGCAGTGTCATGGTAAAGGGCCTTCAAACATTGGCAAAGGCCAGGTCAGGAGGCTTAAGGGCGATTAGGCGTTCCTCCCACTGTGGGTGAATGTTGTACTATGGAATGATGGAGCAAAAAATGCATATCATCATCCATTATTGGTCTTCTGCCACTCCATTATCTGCATTAGAGCACCCAAAATCTCATAGCTGAAATGCACATTCCGGTTCTTTCCTTTTTACCTGATAAAGCGGACAGACAATCAGCCCATCAAAATGTGAGCAACAAGCCTTTCATTGTTAATTTTCTCACACTAAAGGTATTTTCTTTTGACTTTATAGACAAATGGCAGCCTCAGTTGGCAAGACTAAATAACGGTGGATCTTACAATGCTTGGAGTACGGAAATGAATAAGACAGAGTTTCCCTGGATTCAGGTATGTCACGATCGTTTGCCATTATTGTCGGTTCGAGAAGCCTGCTGGTGAGTGGCTTTTCAGGTTTTAGTGCAGTTTCTCAAAACCAAGGTTGTTACTGTGAAAGTAACCACACAAATTTTTAGCTATCATTACCCAAGTTTGAGAATATCTTCTTAATTATCTTTAGTATCTCAAACATAATGGGGCTGATTCACAAATGGCCTCAGCACTCGTGGCAGAGGCCCAGCACTCAATGCGTATTCTCTGCAGTGACCATTCTTATTGCAGAGATTCCTCCCTAAGTGTGAAGACTCCCCCATGACTGCGGGGCCTCCACCACGAGTGCAGAGGCCCTTTGTGAATCAGGCCCAATATGTTTTTCCAGTGGTGGCTATCAGTAACAAAATATGGTGGGGCGTGATGGTGTACAACTCTCCATAAATGCTACGGCAGCTCCCGTCCGGTGTGGCACTTTTCTGCCGGCGATCCTTGTGCCCTCAAGCAGGAAAGGGAAGGACTTCGTTCCTGCTCGTGGAATGCAAATCCAGCCAATCCTGGAGCTGGGCATGTTTTCAGCATGACAGCACCTCCAGGGTTGGTTAAAGCAGGCTAAGCCAGCCCTCATTTTGAGGCTGAGGGCCTGTGCCAGCAATCCCCAGGCTGTTTCCCAGCCCTTGAATTGCTAGGTCTACAGTGCGCATGTCAGATAGGATGGCTGTAGACAGCCAGCCAATCTGAAATGCTCACTTGCAGGGGCAGCAGTCATCTTGCAATCGCAGGATTGAGCCCTGCCCCCACCCTTGCTCTGCACAGCATGCACTGGTGGCAAAATAAAATGTGATTGACAAGCTGCAGCGCTCGCAGCAGACACAGCAACACTCCTCCGCCATTTGGGAGGAGCCACCACTGTGGTTTACCCATAGGCAAATAATGGAGCCACCCAGTGCTTTACCAAAAAGGGCCAGAGGCTATGGCACACCAAGACTAGGGAGGGATTTCATCCCCATTCTACTTTACATGGATGATGCAGTCCTTCTTTCTAATTTTATTAGAACTAAATGAATAAGTAAAAGAGTTAAAGTAACATCAGTCAAACAATATTCATTTATCACAACTCACTATGGGGATGGAAAGGCTCCGTAGTTTTGTAAATGGTTGACTTCAGCTCCCCTTCCCATCTGCAACAGCCTATACATGTTCACTCTTTCTTTTACAGTTAACATCCCAGGTTAGGCTGCAATGGGGGCATCAAGGCAGGGTTGCTTCTCAGTGTCAACTCTATGATGTTAGGGTCATTCAGAGCAGTCCAGCAACTGGGAGTAATTACCAGTGGTTGAGATTAATTAAAGTATTACTCCCATCAGGTCGAGCCTAGGCAGCACGCATGTGCTGCCTGCAAGACCTGTTGTTATCTCCTCTATTGGCTTTTGGCATGCCTATGAACTTCCATATGTTCGTTGTTGTGCCATTTTGAATTACTGGGTTTTTATTGGTACATTGGGTCTGATTCTCCCGCCTTTGCGTGCTTGGGTAACGCCCAGGCGATTTCACTCATTGTTTGCTTGCGTTGACCATCCCAATATGTCCACGGTTCCTCATGGTCATCCTAATCTACCTTTTTATTTTGTAGTCTATCAGCATCGTTTTAGGCTTTCAGGCCATTTCGCTGAGCAATGTTCAGCACCTGCAAAGTGGCAATTTCTGTCCGGTAGCTGTAACTCAAAGAAATGCTAGACCTATTGCATTTCTAATGCTTGTTTTTTTATGTTTTCACTATCACGCCCAAATGCCATGGATATGCCCAGAAGTGTGAATCATGCTATATCTGACTGAAGAGTTGCCAATTAGGCTGAAACCAGTTTTGAGATGCTTGTGTGTTTGGTTTTGAAAAGACCTGCTTGGCAGTTCGTGCTGGACTTTCCTATTCCAGGCTGACTTACAGGTGGCTGGGTCTAATCGTACATGACATGGTGGGCAAAATAAGGATGGACTGAGATGCAGCTTCGGTATTGACCAGTGGCTAAGATTAATTCAAGCATTCTATCCATCTGTTTTTGAATTTTCAGTGTGATGCCCTAAGCGTGACGGGTATGACTAGAAGTTGGTACTGTGCTCACTGTGCCACTACAACCAAGCTGCACATGATTGAAGAGGCCCGATTAGGCCGAAAAAAGTCTTGTGATAGTTGTGTTCTGGTCCATAAAGGACCTGGCCTGGCAGTTTGGGCTGGACTGTTCCTATTGGAGCAGGATCAAGGCTGATTTGTATATGGCTAGCTCTAAGCTGAGGTAGCATGGTGAACATAAATGATGGCCTGGGATGCAGCCCTGAGTAATTTGCAGTGGCTGAGATACGTTAATAATTCCATCAATTTCTTTTTTGAATTTTGATTATTTGTATGCAGGGTACGCAGTGCTTCTGATGGCAGTAATTTTCCTCACAATAACATTTCTTTTTATTTTGCAATAACACTGTTCTTGGTGGAAATTACTTCTTCCAAATCACTATTTATCACGGACATGAATTTTGCCCTGGGTTTCAGAAAGTAATGACTTTTGGCATTAAACAACAAACTGGCTCCATGCACAATGTTTCTTACGGCAACAGAAATCTTTTTGGAGTAACAGAGGACTAATGTATCCAGTGAACAGTTGAGGATGATCAAGCAATAAATGATTTATTGAGTTAATTATGAGAGTTGTCTATTCCTATTGTGTTTATTGGGTTTAGATGTCCAGTTATCAAACAAATCAAACAAGACCACCAGGTTCTAATTTGTAAAGAAAAAACATTTTCTGTACATTCCAAAGACGCTGATGTTACTTTTTCAAAGTTGGATGATACATTAAAAAATGTTGCTCTGTAAGAAAGATGGCATGTTTCATCACAAGGGTGCCCCTTCACAAGCACCAACTGGTGATAGGTATGCTTGTGCAGAGCTCTTGATCAGAAGAAAACGTTTTTGGGATGTGTGAAGGGTCGTAAGAAAGTAATTATAATAGTTTTACAAAAGGGACAAAATTGAAATTGTATTTTATTGAAGATAAGGTCTAGGTTATACTAGATTCTAAAGAAGTGAGAGGGACTTATGGTATATATCTCCCCTTCTTAGTGCGTGACTACATCACTTGGGGATTTCACCACGACCTGAATTATGTTTTCCCGAACCCTGCTGTACCTTTTATTCCTATCTATAAGGTTTAGGGATAACAAAGAAGTGATGCATCTGTCAGCACAATCCTGTTTTCTGGAATCAGTCCTAAATGTGGGTAACTGTGAACTACAGGTACCTGGAGGATGGAGACAACAGCCACCCTGTGTAAAGCAGTATAGGTTCCGTTTCATGGTGTGCTCCTGCTACTCGCACCTATGATCATCCTCCAAGTCTCCTATGTTGGTGTGCAATGTCAAGATAAGCAATAATTTTTTTTTTTTTTAATTCTCCTAATTTATTTTTCACAATCCCTGTGGCAGCTAAAAGTGACCCTGTCTATATTTACCCTAACTTCTTGTGTTGAAGTCAAGTCCAAATTCAATGGACAGATTCCTTTACATGAAAGACAGAGAGAGAGAGGAAACTCATTTACCAGCCACACTGCTCCCTAGTCTGTCCTCTGAAGCATGTGTAATTTTCTGGATATGTTAAATGCATGGGGTTGTTTAGTGCAAGCAAGGCACACAGTCCTGGAGTAGGGCTGAGGCAACCGTTCCCATGTCACATATTCACATGGACCAATCACCAGTGGCAGATGGGATAAAACGATACCACTTGGAGCTGGATAGAATCTATCTATCTGGAGTTGGAAGGTTCAAAGGACAATTTAGTTTATTTTGAGATAGGGTGGTTCTGTAGGTCTGTGTTCAAAACAAACCATTGTCATTTGTGAACAGCTTTAAAGAACACATGCTGTCTTAATCAAAACTTATATGGAATTGAAGTTATAGTTTCTGGCACTCTGAGGTGTATAATATGCTACCTATAAATACTATTAGTTTAGTAGAATTCCTTTTATTAATATCTTTCTGAAAATGAGCTCCAATATGCATAAATGAACCTACCACTACTACACTCCCTCTCTAGCCACAGCCAACATTTGGTTACTTGGTAGAGTGCTCTTGAAGTAGTGTTTGCATTGTGGAAGAAAAATCTATCTAATGTCTTTCAGTCTTGAAGAAAGTACTGAGAAAAGTCAATAGTCTGTGAGTCACAGAGATTGCCAAGAAGAGGATCCGCCACATATCAGCAATAAAGCAGGGCTCCAGATACGAGGCAGATCACAAATATATACCCTACTACACCACACACAGTTTTAGTATCCATCACGTTGCAACCAAATGAACCAGCAGGTGCCTAGATGGGCTTGTGAGAAAGTAGATAGCTTTCAGGAGTAATACAAATGTAGACAGATTAGTTTAGCAAGCTGGTTTTTAAAAATTGCTTGTCTCTTGTATTAAGACGTGGCTCATCAGAAGATGAGATGTAGGCCCATCCGGTGATGCTAAGTTAGCATGAGCAAGAAAACATGGCAAAGGCAGGTTACATTTACGCTAACAAGTTTGCTTGGAGAGGGACATATAGCATTGTCAGAACCCCCTGTAACTTTACTGAGATGGCATCAATGACCGTCCACCACCCTGACTCTGTTATACCACCACTGCTTGCAAATTGTTGAAAGAGAATAATGGTAGGTGCCTCTTCCGTGAACCAATGTGATAAACTGGAAATCTGGAATCATTGGTGACTGGTGTTTGTGAAGTTCAACAGTGTAGAAAAGTAGAATGGGTAACAAGTCATAGACATAATAAGTTATTCTTGGAAAGTGGGATTCTAAAGTTACAAACCTCTAGCTAAATGATACTTAGACTGCTATATTCTGTCAACATTCTTCAGCTTAGCTTTAAAATAATGCATGAGTCATAGGTTAGAAATTGGGTCTCTATTTGGCAGGCATCTGCACCCTGTCTAAGTAAGGCCCTCAATCCTAGTCAAGGTAAGTTAGATACACACCCTAAATTAACTTGTGATCACTCCTGGTAGCTTGGCACAGAGCAGGCAGGTTTAACTTAGAAGGCTATGCATAAAGTATTAGTGCAACACTTAAACCAGTAACGCAGAAAAAATACCACACAACAATAATCTAAAGAATAAACTGTTTTGTAGTGCTAAAAGCATAAAGCACCTACCGGGGTGACATCTGTTCGTGCTTGACCGGGATAAATCCAAAAGTTCAGGCTGACCGCGACGGAAAGCGGATATGGATACAGGGATCAACCTTTTCCCGCTGAAAAAGTTCCTTGTTGCGCAGTCGATGGATCAGATGCATGGAGCAGTGGAGGCGATGTGTTGTCATTTACTCTGGATGTAAGTGATGCATCAGTTCTGTGCTGTTCAAATCGAGATGCGTCGGCGGCGACTTCTTCAGATGAAAGCATTGTGTCATCATGGGGCAGCACAGCTGCGATGCGATGTTCTTGAAGCAGGTGATGCATCAGCACTGAAGATGCGTCGGTTCTGACCGGCCGATGCATGGATTTTGTTGGGAACAGCACAAAAACCCACTTCCAAGGGTCCAGGGCTGGTTTGGCACGAGAGGTCAGGCCAAGACTCACTGTTGTCAAAGTCCTGGTGCTGTAGTATGGGAAGTCTTTGATGTGTCTGAGATTTCAGAACAGGAGGCAAGCCAGGAAGCCCTTGGAGTCACTTTTATTCTGGGGATGTAGAGCTGCAGGCCCAGTCCTTCTCACTCCTAGGCAAGGAAGGCAGCAGGGCAGGCACAGCAGAGCAGGAGTCCAGCAAAGTCCAGCAGGGTGAAAGTCCTTTCAGCTGCACAGCAGTCCTTCTTCCTGGAGGAATGTCCTCAGGTCTAGAAGTGTACTGAATTGGTGATGTCTGAGGTCCAGTACTTACACAAAGTTGTGACTTTGAAGTGGGGGAGACTTCAAATAGAGGCTGTTGAAGTGCACAGAGTCCCTTCCCTTCATGTCCTGGCTCCAGACTTACTACAGAGGGTATGCAGGTCTTTGTGTGGGGGCAGGCACAGCCTATTCAGGTGTAAGTGTCAGCTCCTCCCTTCCATCTGCCCAGGATGGCCAATCAGGATGTTGATAGCCCATCAGTCATGCCTAAGATCCATTTGTGTATGGCTGTCTGGAAGGGATGCACAAAGCCCAGCTATCAGCCACCCCAGACGTGTATTCAGAGACAGGCAGAAGGCACAGAACAGTTAAAGTAAAAAAATGTCAATTTACTAAAAGTGGCATTTTCAGACTTGCATCCCAAAATCCAACTTTACCATAAGTTGTGATTTTAAATTGTGAGTCCAGAGACACCAAACTTGAAATGTCCATTTTTTTCCAATGGGAAATTACTCTTATAAAATGTAATACGTTAATCCCAATGTTAACCTGTTGGAGAGATTGTTATCATTTTGATTGATTTTAATCCAATCAATCTAGGAGTTCTGCAGCAAAAATCACAGTGTGTTCAGGAAATTCAACTTCCAAAATTGTCACTTTATATTTATTTTCCACATATTGTATGGCAGAAAACCCAGGGACCTATTCACAAAAGCTATTTTGGATATGTAAAGTAATACTTTTAGGTTCTTCAAATTTCAATTGACAAACCTCCAGATAGAGTTCTCTGCATCTCTTATGTTGTTTATACAGAGATCTCCACCTTGATGCCTGACATCTCCACACAGGCAGGTAAAGAATTTAGTATTAAACGTGGGAGGGACAAGGGGGAGAATTTGGAAAATGGGAATAGTTACTGCAAAATGGGTGGGGGTTAAGGTAGATTGAAGGAGGGGTTTAAGGAGAGATAGGCTAACACACAGCACACACCCACATAAAAATAAGACAATTGCAATTCACAAAATACATGTTTATATCTACTGCATTAGCACTACAGACTACACAGGCTCAAATGTTATCCAGTATATCACCAAGTGTGAGTTAAAGGTCAAAACCATTGCACGTTCTCCAATAACAAATCATAAGACCACAGAAAGATAAGATGGTGCTTAAGGTTATTCAACAGTCCTGCAACAACCTGATCACATGAACAATGCAGTGCAAGTAAGAAGATTCAAAAGGTCATTCGTACTATGTGCATTCATGTTGTTTTTCAATGTAGAACATTTGTTCACATATGCACACACTTTGAACATGAGGCTAGATTCACAAAAGTAAATTTGCATGTGCAAAGCTACTTGTGTAGATCTTCTCTCTTACACCTTGATATAAATCTCCACTTTTTTTATTATTCACCATTCCCAAATGGAAATGTACACCTAGATGTAGGCTTGAGAGTCTCCACCCCCTTGAATTGAGACCCTTTGAATGTATTTACACGTGTAAAGTTAGTGTTAATAACCTTCTCCTGCATGTGGGCATGGTTGAGTTTTCCCGAAAGGAAAATATAAGGAAATTTAGGGGGGGAAACAAAAAAGTAAAATGAAAGTGAAAAATAATGTTAAACAAACCTAGTACTACATAAATACAAAGATAGAAAAAAATCCTACTCCGGCTGTAGGTTTATAAACTGCCTTTTTTAGTACTTGAAATATTACCACTGGAGCACCACCCTATCAATGCGTCCACCCAGCATCCAGCTGGGTCTGCATATGCCTGTATGTTTGTTGACTGCATATGTGTGGTGAGTGTGTGGCTGTATGCACATTTTGAAATTGTATGTATGTGTATATTCATGCTTCTTCTCGTGCACTCAAACTTACCACATCACGACATAGGTCCTTGCAGCAAAAAACACATGTACCCAAAATGAGTCAAATGGCTTTGCCAGAGCTTGTTAAAAAAGAACACGATAAGGCATGTGCCAGATATAAGGGCTTTAACTGGTAAATAATATGGCTTCATATGTCTATACTATATACAAGAACCATGAAAAACCAGAGTATTAGGGACAAACATATCAAACATGACAAAGTGTAGAACAAACACAAGGAAACTGAAAAATCAGTTAGAATGTGAATATGCTTTGAAAGGGAATGCAAAGATAATTAAGAAACAAAATGTCAAAAATCAATACATCAGTTAGATACAACATTCCCTTGAACAGTGGCAGCCTGTAACGTGACTGAGTAGTGGGGTGAGCACACACATGCATGCTCACTTCCACTCCATTTACAAGCGCGTGTACATACACCCACCATTCACAAGCACATACATGCGCCCAGATCCATTCAAGGCATGCACGTGCTGATACACAGACATTCATAAATACACACGCACACCCAGCATTCAACTAACACATATCTGGCCACTGCAATATTCTCGGGTGGAGAAGCAGAAATCTCTGTGGCTTCTGAAGGCTTGGAGGTAAGTAAGGGACAGACAGAAGATCCTGACGTCTCCTCTCTTTGGCTGACCTTGTCATGGGTCAGCCAATGAGAGTAGTACCTTCTCTAACTCATCACAGAGTGGGATGGGGTCAGCGATAGTTGCTGAGCCCACCTCACTCTGAGACAAGGCAACACTGATAGATAGCCAGTGCTGGTCCTTCAGAGCATAAAACTGAAGCAATCAGGTTTTAGTCTATTGTGACACTCTCCCTTGTCATGAGAGGAGGCTGCCACATGACTTTTCTGGACTGATAAGGTCACGCCCTCAGGGCTATGAAATCCTCAGCCCAGCAAGTCTCGGTTCAGGCTGGCAGGCAACTGTGTATTAGCACAGTTAGAGCTCCTGACTGCCTGACCAAAACATGTTGAATGTCTGTCAGCTGCCAGGCTGGCTTTGCTCAGCTTGAAAGACACTCATCATGCTTGAAAAGGGGGGGAGGGGAGTGATGTGGCCTCTGCTGTAAATGGCGAACTGTGTCTTCCTTTGAAACCATCAGTTTTAGTTCTTTTGTCCTGTGGAGGCTTCAGTCACTCAAGTGGAACTGCAGGTCACAGAAGCTGTATTCCTCAGTGGGAGGGAGGATCCAATGGAACAGTTTACATGCCCTTCACCCTGGTGTAGTAGCAAAGAGATGTCTGGCTGCTCATTTAAGCTTATAGATTGGTGATATTCTTGATGACGGGTACGGTTATTGTTCAAATTTCAGTTCTAAATTGTGCTGGCGTTTCTAAACAAGAGGAGTATTTTCTAAACAAGAGGAGTATTTTGATGGTAGCTTTTGTTGCTCTTTTATATGAGGAACCAACATTAGTGCTTACTCTGAATGTAGGCTTCTTTGTCCTAATCTCTTAAAAATGATAATCTACTGTCATTCACGAATTAGTCCTCGCCAAGCTGGTACTTTAGTTCTGGGCCCAACCTTTACCCCTTGCTCATGAGCTCCTTTTCATAGTAACATACAGACCCTTGTTTTCCATGTACCACACCAGTGTTCAACACCTTTTGTGTCCCCAGGATCAAATATATGGAAGAGCAAGATGCAAGAATTATGAGCAGCAAAGCACTTCTTCCATACCAACCATTGGTTGATTTTATCATGTCAAGAAGGTATCCATGGGCACAGTCCTTTACATTTATTTATCATGATTTATTTATTTGGTTTAGTGTGTAATCATTTTGTGGGAGTGCACTAAACTTGCATAGGATTTCCCTAACCAATCCCTGGGGATGTCCAGAAATTACACTCAAAAGAGTGTAAATTATGCACGTGACTAAATTATGCACTCTTCATTTAATGACTTGCATCAATTCAAAATTTTCTGTAAACAGAGTAGATCTTTCACATGCATGGATTACTTCAATTTACAGGCGACAGTCGATCTTAAGGCTAAAAATATTCTTTGTAAATCAGGTTCAAAGTTTTGACTTTTGTCTTTAAATATAAAAATTGTTGAAATCGATTCCTAGGTCTGTTTGAAGGTTTGGGGACCTTTCCCAGGGCATTTTTCTCAATGAGCAAGATGAGGGAATACGACTGTGACCTTTTCATGCATAATGCAAAGTTAATTAATGAATAGATTTCCATATGGTAGCTGTACAATTTGTATATTTGTTATACATAATTTACAATAAATATTAAGAAAATACATTGTGAAAAGTTAAAAATAGAATAGTAACTCATATAAAATGCAGATAATTTCTATTGTAATCTAACATGATTCCACTGTACCTTTTTATTTAAACAATACAAATAATTTTAAAAGTATTTGATAAATCATTGTAAACAAATGCAATTATCATTCCAGGTGGATTTCCTTAAGCCAGTTCTTATCACTGGAATCCAAACTCAAGGAGCACGGCAAATTTTCAAACATTTGTATGTCACAGAATTTTTTATTACCTACACCAATGACAAAAGACACTGGGTGTTGTTCAAAGGCAACAGTACTACATCAAGAAAGGTCAGTAGGAATGTTCACAGCTTTATGACTCAAACTTTCAGTTTAGTAGCCATCGCAGATCAACATTTTTTATATCTTTTTATTTCGCACATGGCTCTCAAAAAATTGTTTTCCACACTGATATCTTCTTTTGTTTTGTCTGTGACAGTAGACATATAACAAAAAACATTGGTCCCTCTCTGTCCATGCACACATCTGTGTAAATAAGTACACATTTTGGTCTGAGTCGACCTGACAGACAAATTGAGTTACTGTTATCCTCTAATGGTGGTCGCAGTAGTATCTTGTGTAACCGTGAGGCCGAGTAAACATAATAGGCTTCTTAATGTCCAGCCTGCAGAACACTGTCTTAACTATTGACTCCTGGAGTGCTGGTGCAAGGTATAGCTTCTTTCAGTCAATATGACTGTGACCATGAAACATCCACTGCACATGTCAATGTTTTTTAAAAGTTGCTCTTAAGTTTCTGAAGATGAGTTTGTTAAGTCACATACATATGAAAATAAATTTGGTTTTAGGCATTACCACATTCAGTGCAGTTTGTGCAGATGTGTTGAACATATCCGTTTTGGATAGGAACTTCAAATCAATCGGGTGACGTGGGAGAATACTGTACACAAACTATATAAGACAATGGAAACAAGAGATTGGGAGTGTCAGAACTGTACAGCAAGCGTGCAATGCTTGTCAAAATGATATTGCATGCATGATACAAATCAGTCACTATACAAATTGCTAATTTGCCATTGCACAGTGTTGTTACCTCTCGCTTTGCTCCTACTTCCTAACACGGAGACTGATGATTCGACATATTCTCTATTAAGAAAGAGAGGAAATGTGGGCCTCCAAGACCATATATATTTTAGCATCATAATTTGGCCAAAGCCTATTGCCAAATTAGAAGTTGATGGCTTTTAATGAGGTATGGCTTAATAATGCAAAATGAAGGTGAAGCACACTCACATGGACCTCATCAAACTCATTCAAAACTGTACTCTGTCACTATCGTAGGTCAGCATTCAAGCTTGCACAGCTAGAAGCAGAAGGCTTGCAACATTCCATCAATTTCTGTTGTGCCATTTAGGAATTTGTATGTTATGTTATGTTATGTTATGTTAAGGGTTTGTTGAGCGCGACAGCTGCCCCAGCAACGGGGCGTCCCGGCGCTAAGAACCATAGCATGACCTGTGGGGGGGGAGAAGGTTTATAGGGGTGGGAAGAGGTGGGTTTTGATTGCTTTGCGAAAGGCGGCTAGGTTGTTGAGGCAACGGATGTGGAGGGGAAGAGAGTTCCACAGTTTTGCTCCCAGCAGTCTGAAGGAGCGGCCCCCAATGCGGCAGAATTTCGTGCGGGGGACCACTACTAAGTGCTGCCCCGTAGAGCGTAGATGGCGTTGGGGAGTGTACGGTGTTAACAGCGGGCGGAGGAGTTCAGGGCCATCCATTTTCAGGATTTTAAACGCCGTGGTCAAGGCTTTAAATTGGATGCGGGCTTCTACAGGAAGCCAGTGGAGTTTGTGTATTGTGGCTCTAGCCGGACACCTTCTAGGGAGGCTTATTATTGCTCTGGCCGCAGCGTTCTGTATTCGCTGGAACCTGATTGTCTCGGCTTTATTGGCGCCCAAGAGTAGGACGCTTGCATAGTCCAATCTAGCCAGGATGGTAGATTGGACAATGAGCTGCCGTGTTTTGTGGTCGAAGAAGCCTAGAATAGGATTAAGGCTTCTCAGCAACCCGATGCAAGTAGCCGCTACTTTTTTTGTGTGATTCTGGTAGTTCAGTGCAGAGTCGAGCCATACACCCAAGTTTTTGACCGAAGATTTAGGAGGGGGGGTGGGGCCCAACAGGGGGGGCCACCAGTGGTCATTCCAGCAGCTGGAGTTCTTGCCTAGGAGTAGCACTTCGGTTTTCCCTGCATTAAGTTGTAAACAGTTTGCTGTCATCCAGTTGGCGACTGCGGCCAGTCCATCCCTAAATCTTGTGGCGGAAGTGGAGGGCACCTCTGTCAGGGTGATAACCAGCTGTGTGTCGTCGGCGTACGACACCAGCGTGAGACCCCATTCCCTGGCTACTGCCGCAAGGGGCTGCATGTACAGATTAAAAAGGGATGGACTGAGGGAAGACCCCTGCGGGACTCCCTGGCCTATAGTCTGAGGTTGGGAGATAAATGGAGGGGCTGACACACGGAAGGACCTGCCCGTAAGGAATGATCGGAACCACTCCAGTGCCAGTTCTTGTATTCCAAAACTTTCCAAACGGCTTAGAAGGATATTATGAGAGACCGTGTCGAAGGCTGCGCTGAGATCGAGTAGTATCAGCGCAGCACTCTGACCGGAGTCCATAATCTTCCGGAGGTGTTCAGTGGTGGAAAGGAGGGCAGACTCCGTACTGTGCCCAGGCCTAAACCCGTGTTGGGAGGGGTCTAAGATGTTATTTTCTGCTAGGTGGTTCATGAGTACTGTATTAGCGTGTGTCTCTGCCAATTTGGATACCCAAGGGAGCAGTGATACGGGCCTGTAGTTCTCCGGTTTAGTGGGATCTAGGGTGGGTTTTTTAATAATGGGCTTTACCCATGCTTGTTTCCAGCAGGTGGGTACTGTGGCCGATGAAAAGGAAAGATTGAGAAGTGTGGCCAGTGAGGGGAGAAAGAAATCTAGGGCTCCTAAAAAATAAGCTGGTCTCATGGGGTCAGAGGGGGCCCCCGATTTCACCCTTCTACACAATTTAGCTAGATCATCATGAGAGATAGCTGGCAGATGTGTAAGCCTGGATCCCTTAAAGGGACAGTTAGGGGGGCTGGTGTAGATGGAGGAGTTTGGTGAAAAGGAATTATAAATTTTCCTCACCTTGTCAGTAAAGAATGTAGCGAGGTCTTCGCACTGTTGGGTGGAGGAAATAATCGAGGCAGGGTTGCCCCCGGTTTGTAGCTTTTGGACTAATTTAAAAATTGTTTTTGTGGGGTTAGAACTGGAATCGATTTCCTTGGCATAGAAGGAAGCGCGGGCGATGCGTATAGCTTTATGATATATTTTGAGTGTGGTCAGATATAAGTTTTTGTCCTCGTCCTTGTATTCTTTTCTCCATTGGCGTTCCGCTCTTTTGCATTTTTTTCTCAATGTTTTTAAGTTCTCGTCATACCATGGATTAGATGGAGTAGAACGTCCTTTAGTCCATTTGTTCGGAATGAGAATATCAAGTCCTTTGGTAATCCATGCTTGGAAGGCGGCATATGACACATTAACGTCATTTGTGGTATCAAAGTTAAGTTCTCCTAGTCTGGCCGGAAGGTCTAAGTTTTGGAGTTTGTGCCAGGGTCGTTTGAGGCAAGAGGTAGGCGTCGCCCTGTTGGATTGGGTAGCGACTGATGTCACGACTGTGACGAGGAAGTGGTCCGTCCAGCCCATGGGTTTAGGTGGATCCGCATTAGCTCCCGGGATATTGGTAAAGACCGGGTCAAGTAGGTGCCCGGCGGAATGGGTAGAGGATTGTATAAGGGAGGTGAGTTGCAAGGCTGCTAGGTCAGCCAGGAGGTTGCTGATGATAGGATCCGAGATGGCATCAAAATGAAGGTTTAGGTGGTCCCCTAAGATCGTAAAATTAGCGGAGCTAGCGACCAACGCATGAGCTGACTCTAGGAGCTCCTCAATAAATTTGGAGGAGGGTCCAGGGGGTCTATAGATAAAAAGGCCAGATAGGGAAAAATAAGGGCTAATGGTGATTTTAAAACGGGCACATTCACATCCCGTAATATTTTCCTTTGAGAAGGAGCAAGAGTAAGATGTTCTATAAATGGCTGCAATGCCGCCTCCTCTGGAATCTCTGTTAATGGAGGTCATAGAGAACCCCTCCGGTAGCGTTAGGTTAGGAATGCTAGTCAGTTCGTCCTTGAGCCAGGTTTCACTCAGGAACATAATGTCTGGGTTTTCGTCTTCTAGTAGAGTTTTAACCTCCGCATGGTGTTTGACCAGGGACCGGACATTTAGCTGGGAAATAATGAGCGCAGTTTGGTTCCTTCTAATGGCTTTGTTTCGGGTAGGTTGTGGCTCAGGGGTGTGTAAGTTACAGGGATTACACTGAAGGGCAGTCTGACCAATGTAGCCCTCAAACTTGTCACAGCGTTGGCCTAGGTTGAGTGAAAGGAGATGATCTTTGTCATAGTGATAAGACGTCAGTATTTGTTGGGCAGGGTGACTGGCGAGAGGCGATGACTTGGCGAGGACGGGCGAAGACGGGCTTGCCCTAGGCGCGCCTTCGGCGCGCATTCGGCGCGCCCGCTGCGCCCGTCCGCTGCGCGTACGGTGGTTGCACATTATTTGAGGGGGAAAAAGAGGGCGGGGGGCGTGGCCTCGGAGTGGGCGTCACCTCGCGCCTCGTTGGCAATGGCGATCTTGTTTGCGTCCTCGCTCGATCCTACACCCAGCGTTAAATCCGCTGTGAGGTGAGTGAGGGGTTCCAACACTGCGGTCCAAAATATGCCAGGAGACAGTGCAATGTTAAAATACAAGATTATTTGTGACAATACAATGTTTAAAATAACAGCCTCGTAAAGCTCCCGGCTTCCGCCTCAGGAGTGTGCTAGGTTCCAGGTAAAAACACTCTCAATCAGTGTTTATATACTCTGTGAGGGCGGGGGGCGTGGCCTCGGAGTGGGCGTCGCCTCGCGCCTCGTTGGCAATGGCGATCTTGTTTGCGTCCTCGCTCGATCCTACACCCAGCGTTAAATCCGCTGTGAGGTGAGTGAGGGGTTCCAACACTGCGGTCCAAAATATGCCAGGAGACAGTGCAATGTTAAAATACAAGATTATTTGTGACAATACAATGTTTAAAATAACAGCCTCGTAAAGCTCCCGGCTTCCGCCTCAGGAGTGTGCTAGGTTCCAGGTAAAAACACTCTCAATCAGTGTTTATATACTCTGTGAGGGCGGGGGGCGTGGCCTCGGAGTGGGCGTCGCCTCGCGCCTCGTTGGCAATGGCGATCTTGTTTGCGTCCTCGCTCGATCCTACACCCAGCGTTAAATCCGCTGTGAGGTGAGTGAGGGGTTCCAACACTGCGGTCCAAAATATGCCAGGAGACAGTGCAATGTTAAAATACAAGATTATTTGTGACAATACAATGTTTAAAATAACAGCCTCGTAAAGCTCCCGGCTTCCGCCTCAGGAGTGTGCTAGGTTCCAGATTTATGTCTCATTCAAGTTAGCATTCCTAGTATCATAAAATATTAATATTTGACAAGAAGCTTGTGTGGCTTAATATGTAAGAAAGTGACACAAATATCCTTACATACAGTGGTTGTTAAAGAGCAATCAAGTACTACATTCATCACACTGATTCAACTGATTGTTGTTTCAGCGCAACCACACCAAGGAAAAGACATTCTAAAGCAAACCTTCATTGATGAATTGTTAGACATGTCCAAGTGTATTAGGTCAAAGCAAATTAAACACTTCAAGTTATCACAAAATTACACATTTCATGCAAGGATGGAAATGTAATGGATTTATTAGGTAACATCCATATAGCTGACCTCTGTACTGCAATTAAATGACACACTTTCACGAAACATTATTGTGTGGAACTACAAGCAAGAAAAAGAGCATACATTTGTTAGACAATGTTAAAAAAAGATATACAATGTGTGCAGTGTTCTGTCATCGACTGCTTTAGAAGGAGAGGGAACTGCTTTATAGTTAAAACATGGATCGAGGTTTGCTACAACACATGCTACAAGTGGAAAACTTTATTTTCCTTTAAAAATTGGTTTGTAGAGTTGTGGATTTTCATGAGTCCCTCCTGCCTCCCCAGTCCAAGACAGAAGCAGCATTTAGCTTGTAAGGCTGTATACATGCCTTCAACTCACACAGCTACCTATTCCGGTGCTGAAAAAGACAAAAATCTAAGGTATAGTCTGTGTCCCTGTGTGGTATAGGTTACAGAGGGCGTAGTAATAAGTCATACTACACACACAATTGAAAGAAACTAAAATCTAAAAAAAGTTCAAATAATTACTAATATTTTTTTTAATTGATGCTGAGGTCACCACTGTACATCATCTTCTTGCAGAAAAGGGCTTATCTTCATCTAGTAGTAAGTATGAAAAGGAAGAGCAGAACTTAATGTAATAAAAATCATCATAAATTAATTGGACCTTGAACAACCATGAGAGTTCTGGTGAATGTGTACCATGACCCGACCGTTTCTATATATTAATGTTTGCATTATTAATCATTAGGACAGGAATATGGTATGTGTAAAAAAAAGTGAATACAATTAACTCAGTAGGACAGGGAATGGGTGTGGATTAAACCAGGCACAAAAAGAGGATCAGTATTAAAGCTTACAAAAAGCAGGGAAATATGCAGCAAAATCATAAATGCACTGCTGAATATACTACCCAGCGTGTGACAATGTGTCTGGGCAGAAAAATTAAATTCAGAATTCTGTTGTCCAGCTTGTTCAAGTAAGCATTCAATTATCAGAAAAGCCTTCACACTGGGACGCTTCTCTAACCTAACCTTAAATGCAAAAGTTTATAGTAGACTTTCTTTTCTGAAATATGAACATCTTAAAACATCAAGTTCTAGTAGAACCATCAGTTAGGTGTAGATTAACGTAATACTTCTGGCATCATGCTATCCATCATGTACCTCGCCTTGTACAGATCCTTTGTACTACATTTTCCTTGCAAATATACCTGACTTCTCATTCACCTGAAGTGTATAACACTACTGATTTTTTCACACAGGTCTTTCAAGGCAATGAAGATGCATCTAGTATAAAAGAGAATGTTTTTGATCCACCCATCACGGCTAGGTACGTGAGAGTACACCCGACCAAGAGCTACCACAGACCGACACTTCGTATGGAATTTCTAGGCTGTGAAATGCAGGGTAAGCATTTCTTGTGCTTTCAGATATTTCTTGCCCTTTGACTGTCCTGTCAGTGGAACTAGTTTATCATCTGTGCATTCAGAGTGACTTTTCCCACAGTTGCAGCAGTACTATTTATAAAGGGCATATGCAGAGTTTGCATGGAGTGCTTGTAGAGACCAAGTCTTAGGTTTACTTAAGGACAGCCTCAGCTAATAGTGCACTTTATAAATGGCTCTTCAATACATCAGCCCATCACAAGGCCCAGGACAGTGGGAAATACATTGTATCCTGCGTGCCCAGAAAAAAGCGTGAGTCATAGGGGGTGCCTGGGGTGAGACCTTTGATATATGACCGTGCCTGCAGGTGCATGAATAGGTGAGTGCCACCCGGGCAGTGTTTAAATATGCAATGTGTAAATTCTCTACTTTTATTTGAGCGTATCTCACTGGAGACACCTTGTGAAGAAAACACTTTTAAAATGTCCATGCACATGGATCTAGAGAAGGTGAGAAGAAACAGAATCCTGGATTTCACACAATACCCATAACATAATTAGCTGTTCAGTAGTAAACGCATATCTCACATAGAGAAATATCATAGTTCACAGGATTATTTTGTCTATCTAGAAGATGGTGAATATACAACAAACAATCCTATATAGTGATAATGTAGGTCTGTGGTACAATCCGTTGCTTAGATTTTCTCAAGGAGTGTCCTCCTACATGGGAACTCACCATTTTAGAATGTAACAGTGGTGCATTAAGATAGTGAGATATCTTAGCTTGGTGGGGAAGTTAGGATTCAAGGATGTAGGGCTTGAAATCCTGGTGAGCAGTCAAAAGGTTGCTAAGTATTGACAGTGGTTGCAACTCTTCAGAAAAGTCTATAGAAGTTGAGATCCCTCTCACGGACATGACCTTGCTCAGTGATCAAGGCATCGTCACCCAGCCAGATAGTTACTTTTTACCTTGGGCAGAGAAACAGGTCTCCCCTGGCCTCTCTCTCTTACAGAGATAGGGGAAATTAGGGGCATATTTATAAAAACATCATGCAGCGCTGCATGCCACCTTGCTGCGCTGCATGATAGAGCAGGAATGCACTGTTTTTAACATTATACGGCGCATTCCTGTCTTTTCCCTGCGTTGGTGCACAATGTGCGCAATGTGCTGCCTAGCACCAATGCAGGCACCCTTGTACCATGGTGGAAGTGTGTCTGCGTTGTAAGCAGGATTGTTTTTGTGCAGGAAGGGACACCTTCCTGCACAAAAAAAATCCCCGGAGGCAATACAGCACACATACTCTTTGATAAATGTTGTCCTTAGTTCTTATAATCACTTTTGTAAAGCTGTGAGGTGAAAACCAAAAATGCAAAACTATGTACTAATAGCACAGGCTGGATGTGTAGTCGGTAGTGGTCTGGCTTTCAAACTAATGGGGTGCAGTGGCAACTAGATCACAGCAGGCCTGTAGCAGTCCTACCTCCATGTACCCCCTTCAGGCATCTGGCAGTAGCAGAAAACTAGGCACCCTGAGTGCAGAAGGTGAGAGCATGGGAGAGGTGAGAATGGGAGAGGTGTGGTGCAGCGGCCAGAACAGCTAACTCTGGAGCACAGGGCTCAGGGTTCGATCACTGGCACCGGCGACAGCTCAGCATCATGTGACTGGACAGTAGCTTACTTAATCTCCCCAACGGCCCCCAGCACCTTGAAACCTAAAGGGTTGATAAGTTCGCACTTTACAAATATGGATTACTATTATAGAGCAGTAACAGCACCTTCCGCTAAAATATGGAAAACCTTTGGGGACAGAGCACACAGATGGTCTTTATGCCCACCTACATCCTTTCTGATTGTCAGAGGGAATAGCCAACACCTGTAGTGAAAATGCCCGTTCAGCCCTACAGGCACTAAGCGCTCTGTTATCTGGAGTGTTAGCTGACAAGAGGAGCAAATCAGGTTATTTGTCTTTTTTCATGTATGAAAACATGAAGTCATCCCTTGACAAGAACTAAACCCAGAATCTGAATTAGTAAGGAAAAGGGTGGTACCCTGGTCAGTGACATAATCCTTTCTTAAGTGTAAGTTGACATATAGGAAGGAATGTTGGGAAGAAGGCACATTTAGTAACATGGGTATATAAAATGGTGGTGTTTCTACCCAGGCCTATCCTAATCACGTGACACCAACTCCTTGGATGTGAGTCGTAGAAAAGTCATCAAAGTCGACGAAGTAGCCTGAGGTTGTCCAATCTATTTTTTCGCAGCTCTGGAGGCTGTGAAGAAATGATAGTTAACTCTAATTGTAGGATGTTGATGTAAACACCATCCCTGTTAGGTTTCAGAATTGAAATCTGTGTTTCCCTACAAGTTGATTGTATGGTAGTTGTTAATGTAGCAGGTAGAAGTGCCACTTCATGATGAGCTATCCCCAACCAGGGAGAAGAAGCTTCATCGCTGGTCAAAGCTTCCAAACGGACTTCCTGCAGGGTAGTGAGAGGAGACAAGTAACCACCCAGGAGCCCGCATGACCTACTGTGTAGAACTGGCCATATAATGTGGTTTGATGAGATCTTTTGACACAAATCTCTTGTTTTTACAGTCAGCAAAGGGTGGTAAAAGTACAGGTTCGAGGCATATGAGCTGCAGATTGTACACTTAGCATAGATCGCCAGCTGGTGTTGGGTCCGGATGTTTGCAGTTTGTTTTTCTTCTTGGACAGTCTTTGGAAGTCACGAGTTTGGTGACTCCTCCTTCGGTCCGTACTGCGCATGGGCTTCGGCTCCATCCTCAGATTGTTTTTTTCCGCCATCGGGCTCGGATGTGATACTTCGTGCTCCGGCTTCGAACTTCTACGGTTCCAGCCTCGACGGAAAATCCTCGTTTCTTCGAGTTTCTTCATCATCATCTTCATCTCTCGAAGCGGCACTTTCTCCATCCCGTACATCGGCACCGGCCTTCGGGCCCTCCTCGACTCCGGTCCCGGCCGATGGAAAGGACTCCGTTCAAAAAGTGCCCAAAATGTGGGTCTAAATTTCCCCACACCGACCTCCATCAGGTGTGTAACCTTTGCCTCTCTCCAGAACACGAGGCCAGAGACTGCCCCGCCTGTAAGTCTTTTCGATCGAAGAAGACCATCCGGGATCGAAAAGCTCGACGCACCATGGCGCACTCATCGTCTGCAGCTCCACCGGACATCTTCGGAGACGGCGCCGAAGCTTCGGGACAAATACACACCGAGCAGGAGGAAGACGTCGTCAGCGCTTCCGAGGCCGACGACTCCGACGTGGAGGACATCACACCGGCGCAGCGGGTCGTGAGTACTATGCCCCCTCCCACCCCCGCGCCCAAAACCAAAGAGACTCAGGTTACACCCTCGCCTGCTGGCCTGGGCAAAACCAAGACCAAAGCTTCTATCACCCCACCTTCGGGCCCGGTGTCGAAGCCTCCAAAGTCTCACGGCAGCTCGGGATCGAGCCAGCCGACGCCCGGTGCCGAAAAACAGCATCCGGCACCGAAGAAAGTAATATCCAGCTCGACTCCGAAGCCACCGGTGCCGAAGCCTGGACTCTCGGCGCCGACCAAACACAAACACAAATCAGTCGGCACCGACGCTCCAGCGCCGAAAACTCCCTCGACGCCGAAAAAACCGGAGGCCCCAAAAAAGCATGGCGTACAGAAACCATCGAAGCCCTCGGTTCCGAAATCACCGGTGCCGACGGACGATTCGGCACCATTGGCTCTGTTTACACCAGACCCTTTACAAAAGACTCTGTCCAAAGATCCAAAGACTGGGCTATTGACTTTAATTATCAAGAAAAGACGCCTTGATACTCCGGCTCCTCCTCCACCGCCCAAACGGAAGGACTCTGCTACTTCTCCCATCAGAGTGCCCTCCCCACTACCGCCTCCCCTACCTCCTCCACCCCCTCCCCCTCCCAGGTCTCCGCCACCTTTACCTCATTACTCTCCGGCCCCGTCCCCAGATCCGGACGACGGGGACCCGGACAATTACCCGGCGGACGCCCCAATGGATCCCACTCCACCGGGGACCCCAGACCCATGGGAGGATTACAATAACCCTGATGTACCCGATATACCTCAGGACGACCTATACCCATCCAGGCCGTCTCCTCCAGAGGACGCCTTAGGGTTTCATCATTTACTGCAGAGAGCAGCACACTACCATGGGGTGGACATGCACACTGAACCAGTGGAAGACGACTTCTTACTGGATACATTTGACATACAGGACAAATCCACATCTATTTTACCCATGCTTAAGGGTGTCACCAAGCATGCCGCAGAGGTGTTCAAAGACCCTGTCAGGGCCAGGGTACTAAACCCTAGAATAGAGAAAAAGTACAAGGCGGCACCCACAGACCCTGCATACATTAAGGGCCCTGCTCCCTTAGATTCCCTAGTTGTCTCTACAGCTAGAAAGCGGGCTAACTCCCAGTCCTCAGGAGAAGCCCCACCGCCAGACAAGGAATCCAAACTCCTAGACGCGTCTGGCAAACGCACCGCCTCTCAAGCTGCAAACATGTGGCGCATTGCAAACACACAAACGCTACTTGCGCGCTATGACAGAGCACACTACGACGAACTTGAGGCTCTTATGCAACACCTGCCCGAGAAACACAAGCGTAGAGCTCATGAACTAATACAGGAGGGTAAACTAATTACAAACACCTCCATTAAATGTGCCCTCGATGCAGCCGACACTGCTTCTAGAGCCATAAATACCAGTGTCCTGCTTCGTCGCCATGCCTGGCTCAGGATCTCAGGGTTCAAGCCTGAAGTCCAGGCGTCTATACTCAATCACCCCTTTCACCAACAAACTCTCTTTGGGCCAAAGGTAGACGAAGCGTTGGAAAAGATGAAAAAGGACACACACACAGCAAAGTCTATGGGGGCACTCCAAACACAAGCCTCTAAACGTTCCTTTCGACGCTCCTCCTTTCGTGGCACAGGCAGAGGCTTCTCCACCGATAGCACCTCTACCTCCTACAAGTCCCCTCCTCAAAATACCTTTTCAAAGGGCAACCAAAGGGGTGGTTACAGAGGCAACAACAATAAGGGCAGGGGCAAAACTAACACCACCCGTTCTGCCACCCCACCCGCACAATGACTCCCCTTCGCTCCCCCCAGACCATCCCACTCCGGTCGGGGGCAGACTGCAAAACTTTATCCACGCATGGGAGTCCATAACATCGGACAAATGGGTGACCCAAATCATTCGGTCAGGGTACTGTCTCCAGCTAACATCTACCCCACCCAATATCCCACCAAGGCACCGTCCAATGTCTCAAGAACATTCCACACTGCTCAAACAGGAGGTACTCTCCCTCCTCCAAAAACACGCTATAGAGCAGGTCCCCGTCGATCAGCAAAATCTAGGGGTTTACTCCCTATATTTCTTAATACCAAAGAAAGACGGGACCCTCAGGCCCATTCTGGACCTCCGGCCTCTAAATGCCTACATACATTCAGACCATTTCCACATGGTCACCCTACAACAAGTCCTCCCACTCCTCTGTCAGGGAGACTTTCTCACAACCTTGGATCTGAAAGACGCATACTTTCACATTCCAATACACCCCTCTCACAGGAAATACCTCAGGTTCGTGGTGGACGGGCAACATTACCAATTCACGGTTCTCCCCTTCGGGGTCACCACCGCACCACGGGTGTTTACCAAATGCCTAGCGGTAGTAGCAGCACACCTCAGACGTCAGCACATTCACGTCTTCCCTTACTTAGACGACTGGCTGATAAAAGCCGCGTCCTACCACCAATGTGTGCAACATACAAACAGCACCATCCAACTGCTCCACCAGCTAGGCTTCACGGTGAACTACCAAAAGTCCCACCTCATACCAGCTCACACAAAGCAATATCTCGGGGCCACTATAGACACCTCCAAAGGTATTGCCTATCCAAACTCAGCCAGAATCACAAGCATTCAAGCCTTACGCAAAACATTCCTTCCTCAACACTCTCTTCCAGCAAGAGTGTTCATGAAGCTCATAGGAATGATGGCGTCTTGCATCTTCATAGTGCCCCATGCAAGACTCCACATGCGTCCACTTCAAGAGTGCCTAGCACAACAGTGGAACCAGGCCCAGGGTCAGCTGACGGATCTGGTGTTGGTGGACGGCCGCACACATCACTCTCTGCAGTGGTGGAACACCACAAACCTTTCCAAAGGGCGGCCGTTCCTGGACCCGGTTCCTCAGGTGATTCTAACAGCGGACGCATCGCTCTCCGGCTGGGGAGCGCACCTCCTACACCTCACAATGCAAGGTCTATGGACGCCACAGCAAAAATCGCTCCACATCAACCATCTGGAGCTCTTGGCGATCTTTCTAACCCTAAAATCTTTCCAAAAACAGATTTCGGGCAAAGCAGTCCTCATTCGCACAGACAACATGACTGCAATGTATTATATCCAAAAACAGGGGGGGACACACTCTCCCCAGCTCTCCCGCTTAGCCCAGAGCATATGGAGATGGGCAATTCCCCAAAACATCTTTCTCCTGGCACAGCACGTTCCAGGCGTACAAAACACCATGGCAGATCTGCTCAGCAGACAAACGCAACAACTACACGAATGGGAACTGCATCCACAAGTTCTTCAGCCATTCTTCCAACAGTGGGGGCATCCTCAGATAAACCTCTTCGCCACCCACGAAAACAAAAAATGCCCAAGCTTCGCCGCCAGATACCCACACCCATTGTCCAAAGGCAATGCGATATGGATGAACTGGTCAGGCAGATTTGCATACGCCTTTCCACCTCTCCCACTAATTCCATTAGTGGTAAGGAAGCTACAACAACACTCCCTCACACTCATCCTAGTAGCTCCGACGTGGGCCAGGCAGCCGTGGTACACCACGCTACTACAACTGTCAGTGGTACCACATCAAAAACTGCACCTATCCCCATGCCTCCTAACCCAGAACCATGGAGAAATCAGGCACCCGGACCCAGCTCAGCTCAACCTGGCGATCTGGCTCCTGAAATCTTAGAATTCGGATACCTTAACCTTCCCCCTGATTGCATGAACATCATCATGGAAGCCAGACGTCCTACCACTAGAGCATGCTATGCCGCAAAGTGGAAAAGATTTGTAATTTACTGCCGTAACAATACAATCAACCCTTTAGATGCATCCATACAACACATCATATGCTATCTGCTCCATCTTCACAGGTGTAACCTGGCATATTCATCCATACGCCTACACCTAGCAGCGATCGCTGCTTATCTACAAAACAGACAGCATTTATCACTCTTCAGAGTGCCCGCTATTAAAGCCTTCATGGAAGGCCTTAAACGAGTAATTCCTCCCAGGGCACCACCTTCCCCTGTATGGAATCTAAATTTAGTTCTTACACGACTAATGGGTCCGCCCTTCGAACCAATGCATAAATGCGAGCTACAGTTTCTCACCTGGAAAACAGCTTTTCTCGTAGCTATCACTTCCCTTAGAAGGGTTGGTGAAATACAAGCGTTCACTATACAGGAACCCTTCATACAAATACATCACAGCAAGGTCATACTTCGCACAAATCCGAAGTTCCTGCCCAAGGTCATTTCCCCCTTCCATCTCAATCAATTGGTGGAATTACCTGTCTTCTTCTCGCAACCTCAATCTGTTGCAGAAAGGGCCTTACACACACTCGATGTGAAAAGGGCTCTGCTATACTACATACAAAGAACGCAACCTTTCAGGAAGACTAAACAATTGTTCGTTTCCTTCTCTCCACCACATAAAGGCAACCCCATTTCTAAATCAGGGATAGCTAGGTGGATTGTAAAATGCATACAAATTTGCTATCAAAAGGCAAAAAGAACATTATCTGTTCCGCCTAAAGCCCATTCTACAAGAAAGTTAGGGGCTTCTATGGCTTTTCTAGGGAATATACCCTTAGATGACATCTGCAAAGCAGCCACATGGTCTACACCGCACACCTTCACAAAACATTACTGTGTAGATGTGCATTCCAAGCAGCAAGCTAGAGTGGGCCAGGCTGTACTAAAGACACTTTTTCAAACCACTGCAACGGATACCGGTGGTCGCCGCTAAGGTTGGGTACTGCTATATAATCTATGCTAAGTGTACAATCTGCAGCTCATATGCCTCGAACGGAATATGCTACTTACCAGTATGCATCTGTTCTTGGCATGTAGAGCTGCAGAGTTGTACACGCCCACCCGCCTCCCCGGCTACCTGTATCCGTTCCAGTACATCTTATTTAGATACAACACACATGGGTTTCTCACTGTTATTACTACGCTCCATCATTTCCCTGTTGGCGAAAAACAATCTGAGGATGGAGCCGAAGCCCATGCGCAGTACGGACCGAAGGAGGAGTCACTAAACTCGTGACTTCCAAAGACTGTCCAAGAAGAAAAACAAACTGCAAACATCCGGGCCCAACACCAGATGGCGATCTATGCTAAGTGTACAACTCTGCAGCTCTACATGCCAAGAACAGATGCATACTGGTAAGTAGCATATTCCTTCTGGTACCTTCAACAGCCAGGCCAGGTACAGGCGCTTTTGTAAGATGGCCTAAATTATTTCTTGTCCGCTTCCTTCACTTCACCAGTGGGAGTATGTTTTACTTGGATGTTAGTCTGTGCGTCCCGGAAGCTGTTCCGTTCCTCTAAAACAGCCAAACATTCATTGATGTCAAATGGTGTTTCAGCCGCTACTGTACTGGGTCTGTCGAGGTCTGGTACCCACATCTTAACCCCAAAGAGGATCTCATAGCGAGCACGACCACCCTGGGATTTTCTAGGTAGATTGTTGAAGGCCCTCTTGACCCCATATAGATGATGGACCTAACTGTGACTTGAACCTATTAACCTAGCTGGTAAAGACTGCATTAAGTCCTGATTCTTCCTCTCAACTACCGCAGTTCCCTCTGAATGGGGGAGAAGTGCTGCACGGTCACACCCAATTTTCCCATGATGTCTTTGTGAGCCTTAGAGACGAATGCTGGACCCTTGTCAGAAAGGAATGTGCCAACTGCGTATGTACCGATGAAGACTTGCAGATCTTTTTTAACAGTTCGGGCATCAGCCGATTACTTAGGTCAGACCCATAGGAATCAAGAGCAGGAATCCACTGCAACCATGATGTATTTGTAAGCCCCATCTGATTGTAAGGGGCCACTGTGGTCCAGATAAACATAAGTGAGTGGCTTGTTTAAGATAAATAGAGTTGTCAGTGGTGAACTGCAGTGGAACCCTTCATTTGCTGACATATGTAACATTTAAGGACAAACAGGCATATGCATCAACCATTTTTGCGTGCGCAAACGGTGTGATTCGCAAAATTCGGCCGTTTGCGCCCGTAATAAGGTCATTTGTGATAAATCAAGGTTCAAGGCACTCGCAATTTGAGAATTCGCAATTATTTGTGAATTCTCAAATTGCGATTGCATTTAAGGAATCACAATTTGCAATTCCTTAAATGCAATGCAATAACCCCTTTAGACTAGCGATTTTGCTAACAGGGGGCGCAAATTATCATGAAGTTGAACTTGATGGTAATTTGCAAACACTTTGAAAAATGCACTTTCGTGCATTTTTCAAAGTTTCATGTTGCGCACACATGCCCTTGGGGCATGTGTGTGCGCAACATGGGTGCATATCACTATTTCAGGGGTGCAACAGGGTGTCATTTTGACACCCTTGCACCCTTAAAAATTGCAGGCGCAATTTGCGAGTAGCTATTGGTACTCGAAAATTGCGCATGCAATCTCCCATTCATTCATATGGGCCTGTAGGCCCATAGGAATGAATGGGGAGCCATTCCTTATTTGCGACTCGCAATTTGCGAGTTGCAATTAAGGAATTTGTAGGAATCGCTATTTTCTCAGTGATTCCTACATTCATAGGCATTTGCGCTTCCTTATTAGCGAATCCTAATTTTTCGCTAATAAGGAATCGCAAATGGCATGTTTGATGCATGTGCCTGTATCTCCCTACTCTTTTTATATAGACCTGGCCACCAATAGCATTGCTGTAATAGTGAAATTGTAGTTGCCATCCCTGCGTTTTCAGATGCTATGCTCTCATGTGCTACTAGGATTAAACCTAACCTGCGATCTGAATTTGGTATTACTCTATCCCCCATGAGCAAATGGTATGTTTTGCGCACTTAACTGGTAGGAGTGTTTAGCTGGAAATCCTTTCGGCAAGTGGGTGTCATCGCATGCAGCATGGATGATCGCCATAATGTCTCTATCAAACCTCGTACAGGAAAAAGTAATCGCAGCGTTAGTTTGCACTGTTGCTTTTGTGGCCTCATTAGCCTTGGAATTCCCTACAACATGTATTTCTAGACATTGATGACTCATGGTGTGAATCACATGAGTCCATGGCAAGCATTCTTTCAGCTTAGCCACTTGTCCCTGAAGCGTTTTGTGCTTTATAGTGTACCCTTTGGAAGCTTTGAATCAATTCTGGTTCCAGTAGTGTAGATACTCATTGTAAGCCTGGACACAATAATATGAATCACACACAATGAATGTGGGGAATAAGGGATCCTTATTCTCAAGGGCCTGAATTAGAGCTCTAAGTTCAGCCAGCTGTGCTGTGCAGTCGCCAAGTAACTGTGTGTAGGTCTTTTCAAGGTGGAATTCACTATGCTGCATTCTACTCTTAACAGTGGTGCATGCTGCAGAGTATTGGTGTTTTGTCCCTTTTCGCAGGCTGTGCAGAAACATC
Source organism: Triturus cristatus (assembly GCF_964204655.1). Classification (NCBI taxonomy): domain Eukaryota; kingdom Metazoa; phylum Chordata; class Amphibia; order Caudata; family Salamandridae; genus Triturus; species Triturus cristatus. The sequence continues at coordinate 1,268,643,819 of NC_140591.1, forward strand.
TGTATAGATGATGTAATCATACTGATCAAGAGGCATGACTTCATTAGGCAGAGGGTATTCATTTTCATATTGCAGATATGTGTTTGTAGTGTAGAGTCAAATCTGTAGTCAATGTCTGTTGCAGTGAGAGTTGGCCCACTGTATCCAATGTGGATGTAAAGCCTTAGTGTTAGGAACGCTGGCCTTCCTGACAGCCACAAAGGCCGGAACTGGATTCACGAAAATAATGTGTTTCCTCTGAGACAAGGACCTTTCTCACTCTACAGCAGTCTGTACTGCCGTCAGAATCTATTTTGCTGGTGAAAAAGGCATCTCTGCATTGGTGTATAAATGTGATTTATATGCAATTGGTACAGTGTCACCTTCATTGAATGTAACGTAGGTATACCTCAATGATCCCGCAATTATACGGATTACCAGGTTAGTTGTGTTTACATGTGAGTATAAGAGTTTTAAAGCTAGCATGTCAGCTTGTACTGAATGAAAGATCTGTGCGTGTTCAGTTGTCCAGTATGTGCTTGAAAAGTCTGGATGAATCAATTTGTAGAATGGTTTAACCCATTCTGCGTACTCTGGAATGTAAATTCTACCAAAATTTAGGAATCCCAATATCGATTGAAGTTTCTTTAATGTGTTTGTTGGTTGTAAGAGCACATACTTCACAAAGAAGTGTGTCGCAAAGCTTTTGCCTTCTCTTGATAGCTCATTTCCCAAGAATAGGACATTGAGATGAGCTATTTTAACATTTTTAAAATTATATTTGTAGCCCAGGTGAGTAAATCCCAGAACTTTGCGATCTACTCTTGTCAAGTGCCCAGAAAGGTAATCATTCGTCAAATATATGTCGTCGACATAGGACAATGCCTAGTCGTCAAATTCCTGCAGAAGTTCTGTGACCTGTGCTGAGAACAGCCCAAGGCAAATCTTATACCCTTGAGGTAATTGACAGACCTGTTTTTTAAAACCTAGAGCACCAAGTGCCATATGTAGAAAGCAAAATTGCGATCGCAAACGCCGAAATTCGCCGAATTTTGGCGTTTGCGATCGCAATTTTGCTAAGTGGTATGTAGGAAGGCAAATCTGCGTGCAAAATAAGGATTCGCTAAATTTGCGATTCCTTATTTTGCAATTGCATTTAAGGAATCACAAATTTTGTGATTCCTTAAATGCAATGTAAGAAGCACCAAAAAAGTGCAATTTGGCCTTAAGGAATCGCAAATTACCACCAACTACAGGTTGGTGGTAATTTGCGATTTCTTTCAAAAATGCATATTTTTGCATTTTTCAAAGTGGCATGTGGTGCACACACATGTCCTTAGGGCATGTATGTGTGCCACATGTGCACCCATGCTCATTTCAGGGGTGCAACAGGGTGTCCTTTTGACACCCTGGCACATGTGAAATTGCATTCTCAATTTGCGATTCTCTAATTGAGAATCGCAAATTGAGAATGTCTTCCCATTCATTCCTATGGGCCTCTAGGCCATAGGAATGAATGGGGAGGTATTCCTTAATTGCGAATTGCAATTTGCAATTCGCAATTAAGGAATATGTAGGATTCGCTAAATTATTTGCTAATCCTACCTACATTCCGTTTTGCAATTCTCTAATTGCGATTCCCTAAAAATTGCAATTAGAGAATCGCAAAACACGTTCTACCTACATATGGCCCCAAATGCTGTCAAATACCTGCTTTCAGGTGCTATATATTATGGCAGAAAAAGCCATTCGAGATATCTAATATAGTTTTGTATTTCTTTCGCACTATATTGTTTATTAGTACAACACTATGCGCGTTTTGTACAATGAATGTACATGTAGCTATGTTAAGGTGTTTGTAATCTAACACTAATCAATATGAATTGTCTGGTTTCATAACGGCAAACACCCTGGTGTTCAAGTTGTGTGACGATCTCTCTAACTTGTTTTTAGCCTAATTTTGAATGGGGTATTGTCTTTGAGGTTGTAGGGCTGACCTCACAGTTATTACATGATAAGGGGAACCATCATCCCATCTCACATGGCTTTGGTATAATGCAGGAGCTAGCGCTAACGCCCACTCCTTGGCGTATGAATGTTTTACCATGTTTGAAACGAGGTCAGAGAAGCCAGGTAAAATTTCTCCCTCTGGGCAATCTATCACTAATTCAGGTGGCCAACCCTTTTTGGTCAAGAGAATATTGTAGCCGAAAACCAAGTTCTCTCAAAAGAGAACATTAATATATCCTCGTACATCCCCCTGCAATTGGAGTTATTTTTTGTATAAACAATCCAGGAGGCTTACCCTCATATCCAGTGTTTCCACCTGGATATAGTCTGTCTGTCAGGTCTCACCCACCCGGACTGGAGATTTCGCTCGCGCACGGCATCTCTTCCAGACACGCATACCGGAGGCTGCCCGCTTCTGTTTCTTACAAGTGGGTGGAATCATAAATGATTACTTTCTTTATTTATTTTTGAACTTTCCGGCAGTTCACGCTTTATTTAAACTGCCGCTCTTCTCCCGACCGTTTGTTGACTCCTCATGTTTACATAAATAAACTTCGGTAAAACCAACTCCTCGAACCTGGCGTTCCTTGCTTAACGCCATTCTCTGAAGGACAGTCAAGCCTACAGTGTCTTCTACCTTTCTGCCCCGACTCTGCCTCTGTAACGCCCTAGCAAAAGAGCAGCCATCCCGAACACTGGCACTTCCACACAAGCACCGACACCCCTCATTAACAGCATACACACACACACACATATAAAGATATCAAACTCTTGTAACTCTAAACTGTCACAAACACGCACCCAAAATCATACTTGAACATGAAATAAATTAGCAGACACACACCATCAGCAAACACACAACTTCTTGGAGTAGCAAGTTCGCACAGTGATCTCGGGTACGGTCTTGTCTCCAAACCTATAGCAGAAATACACTGGCAGCAATGATACTTTGGAAGGAGAGGCACGCCTGCTCCAACCACCGTGACCCGTAAAACACAAAAAAATTACAGCATCGAAGACAAGCCTCTCAGGTTAGCGGGGAGATACCCCCACCATCCTACTATGCTAAACACTAATATTTATATTTATAAATATTGTTTAATGTTTTAAAAACAAGAACCACGATTATATATTTAATTAATGACTGACTAGCAACTTAAAAATATTAATTAATCTGAAGATAGATCTATAGAATCAGAATTCATGTGGCATCTAATTACGAAATTCCGCAGATACTGACAAATGAACAATTTCTAAGCTAAGGCATCTATTAAAAAGTTTAAACATTTAAAGTTGCAACAGAACCTGGACAGAGATTCAGTTTCGTTATGGCCCAACCTGCACATACGTTCGAGTTTGGCTAATCCCTCCCAGGCTTCCGTGCTTCATTTGCAACAAAAATCAAGCACGGGCAAAGCCAAAATTTCTGGCTCTAATGTTCCATCATAAGTAATATACACAGGCATTTGCAAAAGTTGCTTACTTGCATTGCATGGCCAAAATGCAGTTTATTGCATTAAAACATGTCCCACTGGATTCTCCTTTACCATGAAACATGCGTTAGCAATGCAATAGGTCTCGCATTTGCGAGAGTTTGAGCTATGGGCTTTGTAAATGACAGTGCCTTTTTTTATGTTTTGAAAACCTCCAAGCGGTGCCTAAACATGCACTTTGTACTTATAGTTGTTGCTTACGAGAAGCAAGGCTGACAGTAACTGCGCTTCTTTTACTGCCAGTCATACTTCTCGTAAGCAACGATTATAAGTACAAAGTGTGTGTTTAGGCACAGCACACGGCCACCCCTGTGCCGCTGTAAGTGCCCCTTGGGTGCTAACTCGGATTCCCCCTTGCCCTGCGCTTAACCCTAGGAGCTTTGCTCCAACCCTGTGACTTGCCCGAGAGCAGCCACAAACCGACAGCCCCCTAGCTCCCTAGGCTAACATTGAGCATCAGCACTCTGCACCTGACCACCCTAGTGCCGCTGAGGGTGCTGTTTGAGTGCATCCTTGACCCTGGGGGAACCCTTGTTCTAATCCCAGAAACTCAACACCAAAGACTGATTGCTTACCTGCAAACTGATAACATCATTTTCCTCCATAGGATTGCATTGACTGTTTTTCCTCTGAAAAAGTTCTGTGTTGAGTTGTGTTTGTATGGAAACCTAAGCAACTGTGTTTTAATGCAAAAGTGTTTTACCTAACTTTGTCTAGGAAATGTCCCAGTGTGATATCTAGGCATATCACACTAAGTAGAAAAAGTAATTTAAAAAGTACTCTCAAGAATGATCTGAAAAGTAATCACAAAGTAATTACAAATATCTATTGTCTTTAAATGTTTTACAAACCTGTAACAAATTCAATTTCATCCAGCTTGCTTATTTTGATCAACCTGTTTTGAAAAGTACAATTCTACATACCTGCACCAAGTCCTGCTTGGTTCTGAAAATAAAAAACAACTAAAGAAATATTTTTTATACAAACAATAGGTCGGAGTTCAGCCTTTGAGTGTGTGACATCTTTTTTTGCTTGAGTGTGTACAATAAATGCTTAACACTACCGTCTGATTAAGCCTTACTGCTCGCCCACACTAGCTCAAATAGAGAGTAAGGTATTATCTACTTTTGCCTCTGTAAGCCTTTGGGAATCCCCTGGACTATGTGCACACTATACCTTACTTTGGTGTAGTATATACAGAGTAATCTTCCTACAGGCTGCCGGAGCAGATAAAGGGCTCGTGGATGATCTCTATACTCAAGGACTGGCTGCAGGAGGTGTTTTCTCCAGAGGGTATTTCCAAGCATTATGCCTTTGAGCGGGTGCTGATGAGCCCCCTCACCAGGGGGTACCCCCCACCCAGCGGTGACGCGTCTGTTGCATTATAGAGAACGCAACTACATTCTGAAAGAGGCGCTCACATCTGGCCCCTTCCTTGTGGACTACAATAGATTGCCGAATTACCTGGACTTTACAGTAGTGGTGTAAAGTCAGAGAGCCTTCTTCTTAAGCACCAAATAGAGGCAGCAGGAGCTAAAAGTGACAGGACTTTTTGTTCCCTGCAAGACTCCGCATCGAGGTGGATGGTAGATCCTCTATTTTCACCAACCCAGAGGAGGTTTGCAACTGGATTATGACTCAACTGCACCAGCCCCACAGTCCCCCACCTCAAGGCCACCGTAAACGGAAGCAACAGATTCCTCATTTATTGCTATTAAGATCCAAGGAATTCAATTTGGTTTCCTTTAGGAGCCACATCACTTATGATGGGAGGCTTGGTATGATTTTATGTAGTGGTGAGTGTCTACATGGCACCACAAGTTAATCTTTACATCTTCCTATTTGGCATAATTGCATATAGAAATGGTCTTTATATCTACTTATCGCAGTAACAGCTGTTGATTCATAGATATTTTTGCTGCGGAATGTGGAAATGTAATGTTAAATATATTTATTTCCTTACCAGGTTGCTTCCTACCCCTGGGTATGGAAAGTGGAACAATCAAAGATGAACAGATAACTGCCTCTTCCTATTATTCCTCATGGTATAATTCATGGAAGCCGCCTCTGGCGCGTCTTAATAAGCAACAGTCTGTCAACGCCTGGCAAGCAAAGGTAAAAGGGACCACTTTCATTATTTACAGTAAGAAAACCTCTTTACGTCACACTCTGTAGCAGAAAAACAAAACAGAAGTTTTGAATGTTGTATTTTTACCATTTAGTAGAGTAGATTTCTTTTCACTTAACCTACTATTGGCTCGTTCATAAAAGTCATGCTACATGTTATCCCACAAAAACTCAAACACACTGCACAAAGATGGGAAGGAGAATTAAGTTTGACCAGTAGACCATTTCGAACAAACATTCAGGGATTGAGTTGACTCTCAGACCATGGGAATGAGTCGACTCTCAGACCATTAAGCCATTTCAAGATAGCCTCTAATTAGAAAATTTCAAGCTACCTTGAAATGACACTGTCGACTTTCACAATAAATTGTTTTATTCTATGTTCGGATTTGTGTGAACCCATACAGCAATGTCTGAAGGAATACGTCCTACCACTGAGAATTTACAGTAATGAAAAGTGAAGATTCTTTTAATTGAGTGTAGATTATTGTGACTTTGGTCACTGTGCCTAGAGTGGAAACCACATTTGTGTATAGTTTTGTTATGCCATTGTTACTGCTCACTATGAGCCTGATCCACAAAGCTAAACTTAGACATTTGGTCTAAACTTAGACCAAACGTCAAAGTCATAAACTAAGTGTACGACTTTGGGAATATCTAAGTTGATACGTTTTATACCAAACGTCTAAGTTTACGACTTTGGGAATATTCCCAAAATCGTAAACTTAGACGTTTGGTCCAAGTTTAGACCATACGTCTAAGTTTACCTTTGTGAATCGGGCCCTGGATCTTTGAGATCTGAGTGGCGAAGTGTGGCTCAATGGTTAGAGCGGCAGACCCAGATGCAGAGATCTGGCCCGGGACCAGGGTTCAATACCCGCCTCAGCGGGTCTTGGGATCAATTTCCTTGGACCTGACAATTCTCGCCTCGGTGCCTACTCTAATCATGGGTCCCACTCTGCAACTCTGGGCAATAGCTTGCTTAATCTCCACAACGGCCCCAACAGCGCTGGGGATGCCTGGCTTCACCTTGGGGGTGCCCAGGAGTGGACATTTCACAGGGAAAGCCAGGAAGGGTTCCACAGCGGTATGAGTAGAAGCGCCAGGACGCCCCGTTGCTGGGGCAGCAGTGCGCTATACAAGTACGAAAATTTCATTTCATTTCATTTCAGGGTCAAGTACCCAGCCTTCTATGGTGCATTAGTCATGTGATGCCTCTATATGTAGCTTGGAAGGAAGTAAAAAAGCATTGCTGCTGCCAGAGTGGACTGCCGTGTCTCCTTGTCAAGATATCATTTGAGCATATAGATCTTGACACACATAAACGCTGTGTCTTGAAACACATGTAGCATATGAATTGCACATGCAAATATTTTATACATATCTAGCAATAAATGCTGTATATCGCACTTGGTATGCTGACTTGCAGCGCACACACCTGGGGGACAGTCCCTACCCAAATTAAATGCTTGATGCACAAAATGTATACTTCAAGTGCAGAAGTTTAATATTTCAATTCAACATGAGTTGTTGCAATGAAAATGCTTGATTCTTTAAACAAATGCATAAAAATGGGTCAACAATGTTGCTTCAATGCAATTCATTTAGGGTACTAAATTGAGGAATTCAGTTACATGAAATGAATTGGAGTGGAGTAAGGAGTGTTTCAAGGATTTTGACATGAGCAGAAAAGTTCTCAGTGTACAAAAGAATCTGAAGCAATAGTTTGATGGAAACAACTCATGTTGAATTGAATTATTAAACTTCTAGACTTCAGGTATACATTTTGTGAATCGAGCATTTAGTTTGAGTTAGGACTGTCCCACAGGCGGTGCACAGCAAGTCTGCATATCAAGTGCAGCATACACCAATTATTGCAGTTTCTGCTGGAATGTTCTTGAGCAGAGAATACATTGCTACAGCACCACAACATTTTGTGGACTATAGTAACTTTTAACAAGAAAGTTTACAAGTTGATTACTTAAGTGTTACTGTTATGAAAGGAACCATTATCTGTTTTGATAAACTTTCATTTATTCATATATAGAGCATTTTCCTAGCCTTATGAAACAAGAATGCACACAAGTCATAAAACTTTGTTTGAAAGGCTGTGACCATCTTGCAAATATTGGCAGTATCTATTGATAGGCATCGAAAATTTTGGGCAAAGGTAGAACGTTTTCCATAATCTGAGTGTTGCAGTTGAGCAATGGTTGAATTAAGAAAATGTTTAGGGGTAGTATTGATTATTAAACGTTGCCCTTTAACTAAACATCTCTATTTGCTAGACAGACAAATTAAGAATCAGAGTTAGGGTATCATAGCAGTTTTTTTTAAACCGCCCCTTTTATGCACTGTTGTACTGGATTTTGCCTCTGCAGTACGCCCGGATTTTTTGCTCTTCTGATCACCTGGGTTTTGGACTTTTTACTATGGGTGAGCCTTACTACCGGTTTCTCACCCACTGTAATCACATGGCAAACGGACTGCTCATGTTTACCACCAGTGTCCGCCTTTTAAGATAATGCTGCGGCGATGCAGCATAGGTTAAGGGCACTTGACAGGTTACACGTGGGCACACGCATGTACATGTGTGTGTGGGCTGCATGTGGGAGACTACTGTTATGCACAGCCCGGTAACAACGCACAGGTTGCCTGGAGCAATGGGGACTCTGCCGGATTACTTATTCACATGGGATAGGCCTCATGAGGATAGTGTACACTGGTAGGGAAAGACAGTGTGCTTTACTGTTTTAACTGTAGTGGCACCCCATTATACACATAGGGAGGGAACTGCCTTAAAGTGTAGTTTCACTTCTCCTTAGCCCACAGAGACCATTGCCGTCTTGAATTGGAGTGCAACCTGTGCGAGAAAACCAAATATGTAACCTCCAAAATGATAGCTATACATCTTATGGGTCATTTGGAGTTTTCATATTTCCCTGGCTCAGCTGAAGATCAGAGTCCAGGCTTTGTGTCACCCTGCTGTGCCCAGTTAATTACATTTTCTCAAGCAGCAGGAGCAAAGGTCGCCACCCACAAAAGGCGCAATTAGCAGTACTTCTCCCAGCTCCTGAGGAGGAAAGAGGTGGGGTGTAATGATCTCCATCAATCATTCAGCTGTCACAGTGTACAGCGGATGGGCCTGCCCAAGACCACTGAACAAAGGAGGAGGCCCAGTCAACTGGAGCCAACCCATAGGGGGGGCCCTCTTTTAAGTTCTAGTATGCAAGTCACTGGCAGTGATATCAGTGAGGGGTGAACTAAAACCCCAGGATCTGATGTGACCAATGGCTCCTGGATACACTAACTTTGACTGTCCCAGCATGCTGGGCAGGATTGTTGGGACAGGGGTGGAGTGGTGATGTGGCGTCCTAGTATTGGCCAGGGGCGCCTGTCTTCTGGAACCTTCCTCTCCCCTTTATAAACTCTTACACAGGGTAAAGGCTCTCTCTTGCCTGTGGACTTTTCCATGCTTCGCTGCTGGATCCTGGGACAACCATAGAGAACTGGAAGGAGGAACCCCCTGACCCCCAATCAGGACTAAAGACTCTGCCCAGTTGACTCCAAGGCCAGTTGGTCTCTCCAAGTGCCAGTGAGGCTGGCCCCCTTAAACTCCCTGAGGACCAGTTGGAGAAAAGCCCTGGACTTTTCTGCACCCAGAAACAAAGATCAAGAGGAGATCTGGTGCAGGGAAGCAGGAAGACCAGCTCTTTGATGAACTGCACCGCTTTGGAGGTAAGAAGTGTTATTGCAACTACTCCTGGTGGCTAGAGCTCACCATCAGGAGTAAAGCAAGCCCAGGATCATCCAAATCGGTAGAACAGGGCACAAGTTATAGCCTTTTCTACTACAGAGAGTGTGGGGCTCCGCTGCACATCCGGTAAATTTCCCCGGGGTGGGCCAGGGCCCGGTGCAGAGAAGATACAAAATAAAGTGTGCTGGGAGAGGGGTGTGCATGGGACCCCCTCTCCTGTTTCCTCTCTTAGCCTGGGGACACCATCCCGAGGCGTATCTCTATCTTATGGGGACAGGACCCTATCCCCAACCCTCGATGCCTCCCGATGCAGGAGAACAAAGAAGGATGATAAGGGAACATCATTGCGCTCCCCCACGAGAAGCTTCAGTGTGCTGCTGCTCAGGGAGTCTGCGATGGCAGTCAGGAGTGGGCTCACCGAGCTGCTCTCTAATTTTGTTGATGCACGCCGGGTGCCCTGGTGGGATCAGGCACCCTGAGCAGGAGTAACGTGGCGTGGGCCACTTTTGGGAAAAAAGCACAAAGCAAAAGAAAACCTTTGCGGCTCTCCTCGGCTCAGCAGGAGAGTCGCTACTACAATATGCACAACTTCGAAGGAGCGCCTCAATGCCCTGCGCAACCAGACCGTTTTGCCTGCATTTTGGTGTTATTTCTTCCTTTTTGGTAGTCCCAGGACCACCGGGCTACCACCAAAAAACTCAGAAGGATGCTGCATTTCCCACCGTAAGTTGGGGGGACTACCAAACCGTCACCACCCCTGGATTTTCTGTATATTTTCAAGCATCCTCGAGGTTGGAGATTTTGCTCCACAGCCTGGAGTGTTGCGCCCTCTAGGGGCTATGTGTATGGTTACATGCATCACGATCTTTAAGTCCTAAAGCTGGTTAAAAGCAATACATGTTTTGAATCGCCCGCTAGGGGTTCTTTTTATTATTGCAGTTTGATGGTATAAAATGTGCAAAAAACACACAGACACAAGGTTTATTCATTTCAGCTACTTTATTGATTCACCATAATGATTTCAAATGCTTTATTGGTTCACCATAAGGACTTTAAATGCTTACTGGTTCCCAAAATGATGTCAATGACTACTGCTCACAGTATATATGTTTAGGTACACAATGAATATTTTAACATGTGGTGTATTTCTCTCAAACCTTGTCAACACCAACAGACTTGCTTGATATGTTTGTGTGACCTCTTTAGGTTAGGACACATGTCATATACGGTATTTTCCATCTGCCAATGTATATATTTGTCAATTATTGCATAGTATTTAGTGGTGTGTGTGTAATAAATGTACTTCTTCTTTTCTAAAGAAACACTATTCACTGGACAATCATTTATTGAGTGTTAATGTTACATGCCAGTGATTAGGAATTTCTAGCCCACACCACCTCCCTTGAGTAGGCATTGGACTGCTCCACTTCGCTACCCTATGAGAGTTAGGCGCTACAATGGGGAGTTCCCAGTGAGGACAATTGTGGACCTATTACTTGTGATAGCCAGACAACTAATAACCCAATTCCCAACATGCACATTCCCCAGTATTTGTAATGCTAGAGTTAGAAAAGTAAGACCACCCCACACTCAAGATACTTTCCTCATTTTTTATCAGACTAGACTTACAATAGTAAACGTCATCCCCCCACCCCTCAAAAGAATTCACTTTCCCTATTATTTGTCAGTATGGAGATAGGATAGTAAATTTGCTCTTCATCCCCCCAAATATATTGTTGCCCCATGTTTGTCAGACTAGATTTATAATAGTAAATGTGCCCCCCTCGCGCTCATGTACCTTACTCAGTTATTGTATGCACAGGGAGCCAGCCTGGAGAGACCATGGGTTTTGGTGCAAACCAATGTCTACTAAATTACCTTAATATGTCTTTGCCTCAAATCATAACGACCAAGCAAAAGCAGTTGCAAGCAAGGGGTCAACTGATATTTCACCTGAAATATGCATATATAGTGTACTATAAAACGCTCATCTTACATGTCTGACCCCTGTGCTGTTGTCTTCACCTAGAGATGTGTACTTAAATGTGTAACTTCAGTACAAATCATAACCTAGACAGTGCAGGGTCACCTTTGCACAAAAGAGTGAGGATTAGTGTCACACACAACTGCCAGATTTAGTGCAAGTGCCATCAGTGATGTCATTGGCAAGCAACTTATCCTAAATCATGATGTTAGGCTGTTTCACTATTACTGCGACCCATTGTATGAAAGGCAGTAGACCTGGGTTCATGTCCCTTAAGCTATTTCTAGATTGCTTGACACCAGCTTTCTATCTCAGTCTAAATACTGAGCATCCTGATAAATGCAAAACACAGTAGTGTCCCTTTTGCCAGTGCCAGGTGATCCACAAAATGTCAAGGATCTGTGAAAAGCCTGATACCTTGTGGTGGGATTCCCAGTGAAATTGCTAGCAAAGTTAATTACATGGCTGTTTAAGTGATATGTACCTTAAATCAATTTTAGGGAACATTTATTTTAGAAATGTGCAAAGAACTTTGAAGTTAAAAATGTGCAAAGAGTCTCACTTTTGGAGAAATGTATTGAAATCAAGACTGTATTAACATTATTTGGAAATTGTGTGTGATTAGGAGGGACATAGTAATCCAAGATATTACCTGCACTTTGATATTTGTTGTTGTCATCTCAATACAAGGAAACCTGCAGAAAACCATGTTATCATAGTAGCTCAAATATCAAAATCAAATGTGAGTTTACATTGATTGACATCGCAATTGCGGCTGCATGGTTATGAGAGCTGCTATGGAACTGCCATGCATTGATACTCTGTAACTACTGCAATGATTGATTTGCAAATAAAAATTGTTTAAAAAACAAAAGTCAAATTTGAACATCTATAGGCTTAAAGACAGTGGAAAGCCACAGCAGTAAATGTACAGTTAATGACTGTCATACCCGCACCACAGAACCGAGGCATGAAGGTATAAGGGAGGGTGTTTTACATGCCCAGCGATGCTTTGATGGTATACATCTCTTAACCTAGATCGGTCTGTGTCATAGGATTTCCAACAGTGGTAAGGGGTTCCTTGTGCTTTATATCATGGTTTTAAAAAAAAGAACATTTGAGTTTTCTTCTTTAAAAAAAATTGAATATGAATAAAAAGGGGATCATTAGTATGTCATTTGCCAAAAAGGTGATTTGAGAATCTTTCTACAGCAGGGCTTTGTCCTACCAGTAAGCAACCTCACTTTATGTATAACATTTTATAGCAGCATAGCTTAACAGGCAAAGATGACAGACGCTCACTGTCAGAGCTCCATACCATGGGCCCCGCCATCTGCCCTGATTCTACTCCTCGGCCTGGTGAATGCAGCAGCTCGCTATGATATGCTACCCCTGACAGTTGCGCTTGGCTGCCATGCTGCGAGCCCTAGGAGCTCCTGCACACAGACTTGGCGGCGGCCTACACTCTGCAACCAGGGCCTAACCACCAGACCCACAAGGCTGGGTAACCGGCCTGGATTATATTGGTGCTGAGATTGGAGTGCTGCAGCTAACATGTGAGCACGGCATGACAGATGGCTCCCGCAATGGGCGCGCGTCAAGGCCCCTGGGAGTGGCGCGTTCCAAAGGGAGAACGGCTCGGCGATGCTCATAATGAGGGTAGGCCGTCCCAGAAGACGCTGTGCATCCTCCCACTTGCCGCTTACCAGAGGGGGCTGAGTGGTGCTGTTTCCTTTTCTCCTTTTTCCGCTGCCCCAGGAGGACACCCACGGAGAACCCTTCACTGCAGCTCAGGAACCTGCTCCTACCTGGAGCCCCCGAAGTCCAACCATGGGTAGATTATGGTCAGCAGTTCCGCCACAAACACATGGTGACCGACCTGACAACTGTGGTAGCGGACACCCTGATGCCACAAGACACTCAGTACCTTCCTGCACCAAAACTAATAAACTGTACATAGTGCTAGCTGCCATAGAGAGTTCCTGGATATCTAAAGAGACTAAACTCAGCTCCCTTGTGGCTGAGTTGAGCTTTTTATGTGCTGACCACCAAAACCCTGTAGGTAGAGCCACTGATGGGGAAAAACATTGGCCTCTCTAAACCCACTAGCCATGGATAATCAACAGGCTCTCTGAGACCTTCATGATCGGGTGCGGAAGCTCTAGAGGTCGGAGGACACCGAAGGACGATCTCGCAGGAGCAACGTACAAATCCTAGTCTGCCAGAGGGAGTCGGCTGGCATTTCTGGAAACCTGGTTCAAGTTCTTTGTCTCTGCATCAAACCTCAAACCCTTCTGTTCTCTGGAGAGGGATCATTGAGTACTGGTGCGTGCGACTCCCTCCTCTGGGCACCCCTCCGCGACCCATGCTGGTGAAGTTCCTGCACTTCAAGGATTGTAATGCCACCCTAAGAGCTGCAAAAATGTCCGGACCCTAAAAGCTCAGAGACAAGACCATCATGATGTTCCCAAATTACACCCAAGCGGTACAATGACAATGCATCTCCTTTCTGGAGGTCAAAAGGTGCCTCGGAAGACAATACTTCTTGTTGTTTTCGGCTCATCTCAAAATCCTCTCAGATGGTGAATCCCTCTTCTTCACCAGTCCTAAAGAAGCATGGGACTGGGCCGATGAGCACCATGCTACTTCCCTTGCTGCAGATGCAACAGGACCCCCTTGCTCCTCACAAACAGGGCAGAAACAACAGAATTGTCCATGACGAAGACCCTCCTTGAAGTCCCCACCATTGAAGTGCCCTGCCCTGAAACAAATATCGGAAAATCGCCAACGGGCTCTAAAAGCAGCGGCCATCCTGGGGACCGAAACTGCGATCTCAGCTGGTGAAGGTGGCCCCAAATCTTCTGCTCAGATGAAGACTCTGCCTCGTCAAAGGACTCCAAACAGGGGGTCCCAGACCCTGTTGCTAGTCACTCTTCAAACGGCAGACACTATCATTTAGTCTACCTCCCCAATGTTTAGACACAAGCGATCAACACACCTGTTTCCACTCATACACCACAACATCTGCCAGTTCCTCGCTCAAAACCTGTGAGGCTATGACCTCACAGACCACCAGAGCAGAGACTTTGCTGGGCTAATCAACATTTTCTTTCGCAGCCGAGCCCGGTACACCTCAGATGTTGGCAAACCGGGCTATATCACTCTTGAACCCTGTGAGGTGTTGTTTCTACTTGTTTACACCTTTCCGCAATTTCTCCCCACATGATTCGGCCAGATAGGCAGGCACCCCATCTCACCCACAGGTAAACTGACACAACAATGGCATGCAAAGGGGACCCTCAGAGGTTCTACTTCTCCAGGTACAATTCTCCATCACTACGCCCATTATGGCCCCACCCAATAACACCAGATTCCTCACCCTGAATGTCCATGGTATGCAAACAGCGAGGAAATGTTACTCTGCATACTCCTACATAAAGCAACCACATGCACACATAATATTCCTCCAGGAAACACACACCACAGCTGGGGAGCTGCAGTGCTTACATAAAAGGTGGAGGAGATCAGTGTACACCACCACATACTTCGCATGCGCACAGGGGCCCAAGATCTGGATCAAGCTGTGGGTCCCTTTCCAGGTTCTTGACATAGTAATAGACAGGGAGGGGCAATATGTGGTGATTGAGAGCTGACTCGCTGGCTCGTGCATCCTTATAGGCAGTGTTTATGCCCCAACACTGACTCACCAGTACTCCCTTGTCAGCGTTGCTGGGCAAATGGGAAGACGACTTCGGGAGGGCGCTGAATGACACAGATTGGCCCTGGAATTCCCCCAGCAAGTCTCTCGCAATGTCCGCTTTAACAGTATGAAAGTCTCTGTCCTTCTTCGAGCCTATTTGACTCAAACACAACTCAATCACTATTTCCCTGCAGCAGACCTTCATTGCCCCAGGTGCTGCTCAGCGGATGCAAGTCTACGCCATATGTTGTGCCTTAAGCATCTTTAAATGTAGGAAAAGTGGCAAAGTGAGGACGGGCTTTGCAGGCATAGCACTTTTACTAGCTAAGAAGGCACTTACCCTTCAATGGAGTGCCTCTTCAGCACCACCACTGGCGGCATGGCAAGGGGCGATGCAAAATTAGAGAAAGCTGAAGAAGGTGCCCTGCGTTATGAAGAGGTCTGACACCTCCGCAAACACCCAATCTCTCAAGAATGAGACACTCTTCTCACCCAATTCCTACGGCTTAAGCAAAATGATGAGCTTCCCCTAGAAGCATTACCGGACCCGTCTAGGCCCTCATTGGCTCTCTCATACACCTATACGTGACTTTTCCCTCTCCCTCGACATACCTGTCGCCCCCCTTTCTTCAAATGCATGCTATGCCGGTCCACCCCGTCACACCTGAGTAAAAGATTTAACAACCAGACACCTTGCAGAATTGTCATCTCCCCTGTAGAAACCCGTCTACAGACACCTTGACACTGCCACAACCTGTAGACCAGCCTGCCACCGCCTCCAAATCTCTTCCACTCTTCCCACTTGTTGGACCGACAGTTCCACTAATCTCCGCTTTCCTATTGCCACCCTCTTACGAGACGAAGCATAATTTTCCTGCTCTCAGAAAAACTCTTGTTCACCAGTGATCGCTTTTCATTGCAATGTATTGAAGTGTCAATTATCACCTTGCAGCCCCCACTCTAGGAGCAATTACTGCTGTACTACCTTGTTTTGAAAAATGTGTAATATTCAATATACTTATTCTAAAACAACAGATGAAACACAATACGTACCTATGTTGACATAAAAGACTCATACGTGCAGCTGAACAGAAAAGCTGTCATGCAACATGAAACTGAACATGTTTCTCATTTCACCTTCTGTATTGCATTATAAGTCTTTTTCAAGCTGAATTCTAATGAAGAATAATATCAATGCATGTTCAGTCCTGAATCATGGCTTATTATTACATCCTCCACAATGCTAGGCCTATTCTAATATTATTAATTATTTTTGGCATGGGCACTTACAATTGCTTACACTGTCATCTGCAAGGAAACCTTTGGCTGGGTACTAGAGTACTTAGAAAGATGCCTTCTTTTCTAGGGGAGCTTTCACAGCCTTTTGTCTAACAAATCATATGCCTGTTTGGGTGGGTGCAAATTATTTATGAGGACCCAAAGTCTGTAAAATAATGTCATAATTTTTAGTTGTAAACCCAATATTACATGGACACTGATAAACCATATTTCCCTTTAGACTTTGCTAGACTCCTCACTTTCTCTAATGATCCTCACTATAGCTTAATTTCCACACTCACTGTATTCACTTTAGAAAGTGCCAACAACATAATATTCATAATATCATTCAGCAGATTACCAAAACCTTCCACTAAACAGGCAATGAACTTGAGTGTACCGTGTAACTGGTATGCAATGCCCACACAATTAGACTAAATAAATAAAAGTGTGAATTGAACATGTATACATTAGCATTTTGTGAACAAATGTTCTAAGTTTATTGCAAATACCAAAACAATAAAGATAGTAGTAATTCCAGATACTGCTTCACCAACAGATTTTGAAGCACTTTTATAACTGGGGAAGCCCAACTACTCTGATCGCTACATTCAGGACTATTTCATCAATAGCATTCCACAATGAGGACTTAAAAACCAAATAAATAGTTAAAAAAGATGAAAGATGGATAGAAATGTGATCTTGCCAAGAAGTGAGACACTGATTTGCTTTGATCCCCTATCCACTTAGAACTAATACTAAATATCAGTCAGACATATCCCTATCCACAGTCCACTGCTACAAATATGAAATACCAAATAAGTCTTGGCAAACTGAAAATACATGCCAAACTCAGCACAATGATAGCTGTGGATATGCCGGCATTCTCCTTTGTGCAAAACCAGGTTTCTGAATATTAGAATACTGTGTTTTGGGTATCACACTGTAATCCGTATTTTTGTTTGCACCAATGTGCATACCTTAACATGTACAGGGTGTTAGTGCTGTGGAGGGAAAACAGTGAACATGGAGATGCGCTTTACATGAATGAATGAGCTGAGAAAAGTGGATGATAGTATTCTTTCACTGGTCATCTTTTCCACATAATGTAATCAGCAGGATTCAACAAGAGCAGGATTACTCCTTACCCTTGCAGGATCCATCCTTCTGCAGACAGTGTTTGATATTTTAAAAAACTGTGGTAGGTTGGGGTTTCTCCATCACTTGAGTATATGTTATCTTAGTATCTGCTTGCAGTTGGTCACGTGAGATAGCTGCTCTGAACATTGGTATTAAGCCTTATGCATGTTCCATGTTTTGCTCTTCTCTTACCCCTAATTGTGTTTCATTTCAAGAACAAACCAACACTAGACATGATGCCATAGGTGTCAAAACCAGTTCCCATTTTCACTGACCATACTCCCTGAAGGGGCTGCATGACATACAATTTTGAGACCACCTGATACATTTTAGAGTGGGTTTATAATTTGTACAAGGTCATAAGTAGAGAATGATTTAAGTAATGCTAGGTCATTGTTAAGGACAATGTACTCGCTGAGGTCTCTTGGCACTAATTTATGTGAAGATGATGTGTTATAGGAAAAACGTTTTCATCTTTTCCTAAAAGGAACAATAAACAGTCCATATTTCTAAACTGTATAGATTAGTCATTTCACTAATTATGTACCAAGACAATGGAGTAGTGCCCAATTATGCTGCTACTCCAACAGCACAGGATCTTGACCAGAGTGGATTTTGTATACAAAGCAAGCATTTTATAGGACCTACACAGGAATGGCTCACTACACTATAGAGAGAAACTTAAAAATAGATGGTGCTTTTCTTCACCAGGAGACCGCTACAATTGTGCAGTACTGGAGCTCTTAATGGGCTGATCACCATGCTGGCCACAGAATTCAAGCAGGCTGTAAAACTCTGAGAGTACCAAAGAGATGGTATCTTATAGTTTTGATGGTTTGTCCAAAAAAAGAGTTGTGAGAAGCTTTTTCGAATGATTAAGATATTTGCAAGAGGAGGAGACGGCAGCCTCTGTGCCCACAGGATTTGGAATTCAATTACTGTCCAGATTTAAGTAAAGGAAATTCAAAAAAAGACACTGATAAAGGGCTGAAAGACTGAGCAAGAGAATGGCCAGAGTGGAAGGTGGATAAGAATTTCCAACAAATAAATCAGTCCAGGCAAAGAGCATGGTTTGACCTTAAAAATTAAATGGTCAGATTCCTGCATGAGCACTTGTTAAAGATGACCTTGCAAGGAAAAGAGTTAGTAAAATGCATTGGGTGCTGTTGGACAAAATTGA
The DNA here is from genome assembly GCF_964204655.1 of Triturus cristatus. Taxonomy (NCBI): domain Eukaryota; kingdom Metazoa; phylum Chordata; class Amphibia; order Caudata; family Salamandridae; genus Triturus; species Triturus cristatus. Next base: position 1,268,662,467 of record NC_140591.1, read on the forward strand.
TTTAATCCAATGAAGGATAGTGCCAAAAATATGGAGTACTTCCAATCTGGAAATAAGTATTTCGTGAATTTTCTGTGTCAAACAGCACAGTAGTTCAGAAGGATCGGACTACAGATACCAGATTTGTAAACCAGAAGTCGAATATCATTCAGAATCTTTATAAGAGCCAATTTGGTCGCTCTTTTTGAACAAACAATAGCCTCTGAAGCGTCCAATAGTCCAATGGTCTTAATATGGGATTGGATCTGATTGATAATAACACTCTACAACAGTTTCGGAATGAAATGGATGGTTGGAAATGAGATGATTAGTTCCTGATGGCCTCAAGGCAACTTTATTCAAACACAAATAATTAAAATCATTGCATGTACTTGTCACAGTCACATACTTTGATTTTAAAACATAAAATGAGTAGAAAAACATAAAAATAAGTTAATAAATATTTCCGATGTGAATAAATAGGATCTCAAGGATTTTTTAAAAATGGTATCACAGTAGCCATTTTTAGCTCAAATGGAACCCTGCCATGCACTATCAAGGTTTCATTAAAGATTTGATTGGATGAAAACATTTAACTAGATAAAGGGATTGGTAGGATTTCTCGCCTGCTTTAGCGAAAGAATGACCTCTGCATTAGAAGATTGATATAAGAGACTGGCTTTGTTATTTGTCGGTAAGCAATATCTTGCTTGGTCAACATAAATATTCTTAATTGTATATAAAAAAAAGTTGCTCTGGCCACTGCCTCGTTTTTTGGAGTGTTTCCATATTATGCCAATGTGATAGTATAAGACAACTAGCTATAAATTAAAAAACTCCTTTTGTGCATGTGGATCCTCCCACTCTTTACGAATATCATGATTGTTATTGAAATTGGCCCTTTCTGCAGGTTCGCCCCAAATGTTTTGCCTTCCTCCTCCCTGTTATGCTGAATTTGTTTTCGTTGGCTATAGGACTGTGGGCACTTTACAACTGCTAACCAGTGTTAAAGTGCAATGGTCCACAGCTTAAATTGCTTAAAACATGGTGACATTGGCTTATCCTCAGTTGGCACATTTAATTTACTTATAGGTCCTGAGTAAAGTGCACTAAATGTGCCCAGGGCATGTAAATTATATGCCACTAGTGGACCTGCAGCATTGATTGTGCCACCCACTTAAGTCCCTCTGTAAACATGTCTCAGGCCTGCTTTGCAGAGCCTTGTGTGTAGTTTTAAATTGCCATGTCGACCTGGCAAATTAAACCTCGTGCTAGGCCCAAAACTTATTTTTAATACATATAAGTCACAGCTAATATAGGCCCTGGACAGCCCAAGGGCAGGGTGCAGTGTATTTTAAATGTACTTTTAAGTTTTACATGTTCAGTAGTGAAAAACTCTTAAGTTCATTTTTCGCTACTGCTAGGCCTATCTCTCTCATAGGATAACATTGGGATTACCTCATTTCATTTTATAAGTGTAATTTCCAATTGGGAAGACACTGGACCAACAACCACAGCACCTGGACTCTGCCATTTGTGAGTCTGCCCTGCCAAGTGGTGCCATCCCAGTCCTGGACTCTTGGAAGTTGATCTGAAGTGCTGTTCCAGCCGAATCCACGCATCATCCCTGACTCAAAGGACTTAGAACCAGCACATCCTTCAATTGCGGACGCATCGCTGCCATTCCAAGGATGAATCACGACGCATCGCTGTCTGCTCGGCACAGCAACTCCATTTCTGATGCATCTTCAACTTTGCCTGGCTCGGAGCCAACACATCATCTGCATTCAGTGGATCATTGATGTTGTATCACCTCCTTTGCTCCTCGCATCTCGGCGTCAATGCAAACAAGGTACTTTTCAACAGGCCAAGGCTTGTCCCTGTGACCGACCCATACTTCATCGCACTCGGCCTGAACCTTTGGATTTGACCCAGTCTAGCACAACTAGGTAGTCCCGGTTGGCACTTTCTGCTTTTAAGCACTACATTTCAGTTTATTCTTTAAAAAATCATAATTCCGGTTCTACTTATGGGTCTTGTTTTGTTAATTGAATTCAGACTATTTTTCTAACTAGGTGTGGTATCTTGTTGTGTTGTGTTTTCAGAGTTTTACTGTTTGAATTGCTGCACAAATCCTTTACACATTGCCTTTTAAGTTAAGCCTGACTGCGGTGTGCCAAGCTACTATGGGGTGGGCACAGGTTAATTTAGGGTGAATTTGTGACTTACCCTGACTTGGATTGTGCCTCCTGCTTGGACAGGGTGCATACCTCTGCCAACCATAAATCCAATTTCTAACACTTCCTTACTGAGGAGGTGATTGCTGCACGAAAGTGGGTTACTGTTGCAGTTACCCCCCCACACTTTTTGCCAGACTACTGATGCTCTTATTCTTGGTTCTTTATGCCTGATAGACAGCAGGCATTGCGCTGCAGCACCTATATCATTTAGATTGAACCTAAGGGTTAAGGAGTAAACTAGGAGTGCTCTGCTCTCACTGTTTAGTAGCTTATTCTTGGTGTGCCTTGGGTCCCTGCCAATCAGGTTTCCATTGCCTGTGTTCTTTCCCCAAAACTATCCCAATTGGCATCTCTGGCCACAGGTCAGCCCCTGGCAAATGGTACCACAGGTACCCAGGGCACTGTGACCAGGGAAAACCTCTAAGGGCTGCAGCACTTATTGTGCCACCATTAGAGGCCCTGTACCTTTACACACACATACTGCCTTTGCAGGCTGCGTGTTTTGGTGCAGAACAAAGTAAAGAGTCGACATGGCACACATCCCTGTGTGCCATGCCTACAACCCATTGCCCTGGCATAGATCAGTCCCCACTTCTAGCTGGGTGCCCTATGCCAGTGATGAGGGTACAGGTGCATGAGCCCTGTACCCCTACAGTGTCTAAGCCCATTCTTAGGCATTGTAAGTGCAGTGCTGCCATTAAGAGTATATGGTGCTGGGAGCTTGTCATTACGAACTCCACAGCACCATAATGGCTACACTGAAAACTGAGAAGTTTGGTATCAAACTTCTCAGCCCATTAAACCCACACTGATGCCAGTGTGGGATTTAATGAACAATGCACACTGAGGGCATCTCAGAGATGCCCCCTGAAAGACGACCAGCCTCTGGTGGGTTTCCTGACTGGTACACACCAGCCTGCCATCACGAGACATGTTTCTGGACCCCTAGGGAGGGAGCCTACGCTCCCTGAGCCCAGAAACAAAGCCTTTCCTAGGCGGAGGTGTTCACACCTCTCCGAGGCCAGAAAGAGCCATTTGTGGCAGGAGAGCTTCAAAGGCCTGGCAGACTTTGTAATGCGACCCCCAGCCTCTAATGCTATCAGGAGCAGGCCCCCTTCCAGTCTCCCCTCCCTTTCGGCGGGAAGACGGGTGGGAAAAACTAGCCAGTCCAGGAGGTGTGCCCATCTCTGCCAACTCCACCCCTCAGGTGGGGGAGGCGAGGTGAAGCCCACTCTCTAGTGATGGCAGGCACTCCCCAATCAGGACTAGGGATTGTGCTCACTCCCCACGTTGGGTGAGCACTACAAGGGTGTAGTCACCCTAAGGTCAGTAACCCATTGGCTACTCACCTCAAGACCCCTAAAACTCCCCCTAAATACAGTATTTAATGGGCAGCCCTGAACCAAGAAGGCAGATCCAGCCTACCTACAAGAAGAAAAGAAGAAGAAGGACGAAGAGCCGTGCAGAGCTAACAAGAGGACGACACCCACTGACTTGGCCCCAGCCCTACAGGCCTGTCTCCCCTCGAACCTGCTCCTGCGAAATCTCGGCATGTCCAGCAGCCAGAAACATCACAAACCCCGGAGGACCTGCCTACCTTCACTTTCCAGACTGTTTCTCCCATGAACACCAGACATGTTTAAACTGCAGCTTCTGGTGCCAGCCAGAGACCACAAATCCTGCCCAGTCTGCACCCGCCGAACCCGGCTCGAGCTCGGGTGGAAAAACACCACGAGGAGGTCCCCCTGGCGATCCTGACCCGAGATCTGGAGACCCCTGACCTGCCTCAAGGCTCCAGACAACGCCTGAAGCCTCAATCCAGAGGACCCCCCCTACCGCGACCAGAGCAGGGAAGAAAATCCGACGTCAAAAGGCACCCCTGCACCCGACGCCCCACGGCCTTGTGTGCCCAAACCAACAGTGCCTAACCAACCCACGACATCCCAACTTACCCCTCGAAGTGGGGGTCGCACCTGGAAGATCCTCGTCCCCGAGCCTGCGGTGTTTCTTTGTCCCGGAGGTTCTCCATTGAAAACAACAGGGCACCCGACCTCCAAACAGCACCCTGCACCCGGCCGCCCTAGCGCCGCTGAGGGTGCACCTTTGGTACTACTTTGGTCCCAAACTTGCCCTGAGCTTAACCCTAGGAGCTTTGCTCCCACAACCCAGTGGCCAGCTTGCCAGCAGCCGCCAACCGGAGGCCCCCTACCCCCCATTGGATAACATGGGCCTCAACACTCTGCACCTGGCCGCCCTAGTGCCGCTGAGGGTGCAACAACAGTGCATCACTGACCCTGGGAGACCCCTGAGTCTAACCCCAGAAACTTAACTCCCACAGTCGATTGCTTACCTGAGAACCGTTAACCTGTTTTCCCTCCATAGGATAACATTGACACTTTTTCTCAAAAAAGTTTCTAAGTATGGAGTTTTGAAATCTAAAAATATTCCTTAAAAATCGCACAAATAACCAAAACGTGTTTACTCACCTGTTTGCAGGAAATGTCCCAGTGCTGAATCTAAGTATCCAGCCCCGAGTTAGAAAAAGAACATGAAAAGTACCTTACCGGCAATATACTGTAAAAGCCTATTCATTTCCATGTACTGCTCCAAAAAGTTTTTAAGTCTGGAGTTTTGAAAAATGAAAATATTCTTTAAAAATCATGCGAATAACCTAAACGTAATTTGTTACCTGTTTCCAGGAAATGTCCCAGTGCTGAATCTAAGTATCCAGCACTGAGTTAGAAAAAGAACGTGAAAAGTACCTTACCGAGGGAGGAGCCTAGCGCGCAACCAAGATGGCCGCGTAGGTGCGAGGCTCCCGAGGACCTCCGCGACCTCCTGAATTAATCCTGGCGATATCCTGTCCTTGTTGAGGGGACTGTGTCGGGGAACCCGAGCTGAGGCGCCACCCGTTTTTTGGGTTCGAATCGGACCCCGAACACCGGTGGGAGCATCGATCGAAGGTTGCGGCCTTCTCCTCGCCGGCCCCCCGGATTGGAGTAGTGGGGCGATCCGGGGACAAAGTGAATAACAGCGGCGAGCGGGGCTGGGCGACTCGCGTACCCCGCACTTTCGCTTTCGCTTTTGCGCCCTCCTTGCTCTCAAGCGGGGTCGGGCGGCGGAGCGGGGTGCGGTGGTGTGGCCTTGTCCAGGAGCCCGGCTGACCCGCCGGCGGTGGGTTGACCCGCGTTTCGGTGGTCGCCCCCGCCCCCCCCCGGCACCCGTGACTTGGTATAGCGGCCCGCTCGGGGAGCTTGACACGACGGTGGAAGAGCCAGCATGTCCACCAAACAAGATGGCGACCGGGCGAAGGTGAAGACGACCCGCCGTGGCACGGCGCACCAGGCTAACAGTATGGACCGCTACACGCTCCAGAAGGGTTCTCCGGAGACATCGCGTGCATCCCCGGTGGGCCCGACGGAGGCATCTGCTCATCCGGTGGATCTGACCCTCCGGGACGTCATGGGCGCCATCGCAGAGATGAAGGCCTCGGTGGACCAGCGTTTCGATACCTTAGCGCAGAAAATAGACTCGGTCCTGGTGGATGTGAGCCTTGTGAGGGCAGACTTGTCCAAAACAAACGACCGAGTCGACTCCCTGGCCCACACCACAACGAGCCTCACGACAGACGTGGTGGCCCTCCAGAAGGAGGTGCGCCGGCTTGGACAGGCGAGCGCCCTGATGGACCGGCGACTGGAGGATTCCGAGGGTCGGGCCCGGAGAAATAATGTCCGTATTGTTGGGGTGCCGGAGGGACGTGAGGCGGAGGCGGCGGATCTTTTCGTGGAAGAGTTGATCCTGACCCATCTCCAGCCCCGGGGGCTGAGTAAGCTTTTTGCGGTGGAGCGTGCTCACCGGGTCCCCGGGGGCAGACCTAAGACTGGTGCCCCGCCGCGGCCTCTCATTGCCCGGATCTTTAATTTTCGGGACAGAGATGCTATCCTCCAGACCTCCAGGCAACAGGGACCGGTCAAGCTTGACAACATGGAGGTACATTTCTACCCAGACTTTACTCCGGCGGTCCAGAAGCAGCGACAGAGCTTTCTTGGTGTTAAACGTCGCCTAAGGGACCTGAACCTCAAGTACTCAATGCTCTTTCCAGCTAAGCTGAGGGTACAGGTGGATGGTCGCACGCACTTCTTCGACCGGCTCGAGGCGGCTGGGGACTGGCTGGACACTTTGCCTGGAGATCGGGGCCGGGGGGGCGGGGGGGGCGCGGCTGGCGAGGAGGGCCCGCCGGATCAGAATTGAGGGGTGACTGAATAGGCCTTGCTCTGGACGTTGTTCCTTCACCATTTATTGATTGCGTATGTTCCCCTCCTATGGAGGTCGTGCGGGGTCTGTTGGGGGCTTCCCTCCTCCTCTGGGGGACTAGTTAGTATTTAGCTATGGGGCGACAGGCACACTGCACTTTGGGGGGGCTGTCTGGGCTCATGCAGGGGTGCAGGGAGGGGGGAGTTCTGTTGGGACCGGGGGGTGGGGGGGGTGTGTTGTTTGTTAGCACCGCAAGGCAAACCGGCTACTGTGTTGTTGTTTTTAGGATGCTCGATGGGGGACGACCGATTGTTTCGACGTATGATGGGGGGTAGGGATTTGACTGTGTTGTCATGGAATGTTAACGGCCTGGGGGATAGGATTAAGCGTGGTGTGGTCCTGCAGTACTTAAAACGTATTTCACCAGATGTAGTCTTCCTGCAGGAGACGCACCTTATAGGTAACTCCTTTCATGCAATGAATCGGCGGGGATATCGTTTGGCGGCCCATTCCGGCTTCACCTCGGGCTCGCGGGGGGTGGGTATTATGATTAAGAACTCGCTCCCGTTGGAGATTGATGAGGTGCGCCATGATGAGAGGGGACGCTACACGGTTCTGGTGGGAAGAATGGAGGGTAGAGTGTTTATCTTTATATCAGTGTACGTCCCGCCTGGGTTACAAGCCACCACATTTGCGGACCTGGGGCGCCTCCTTCTGGACCTTCCGAGTGGCCTGCTGGTGGTTGGAGGGGACTTTAATGCGGTAGCCTCTGGGTCTATGGATCGCCATCCCCCTAGGGACCTCCCCCGGGCACAGGCGTGGCTGCCCGGCCTTTTGGACACGCTGGGCCTGGTGGATTGTTGGCGATTAAAGCATCCTGCACTGCGACAGTACACCTTCCACTCGGGTGCCCATGGTAGCCTCTCGCGGCTTGATTACCTCCTTGTCCCGGCGGCCCATGCAGGGAGGGTGGGGGAGGTGCGCCATCTGGCGCGGGGTATCTCAGACCACTCCCCATTGTTGTTGCATTTCGATGTCTTCCCGAGGGGGGATGGCAGGGTGGCCCCAATCAATGCATGGTATTTGCGCGACCCCACCATTCGTGCCGATTTGATTAAATCCTTACAGCGATATTTCGACGAGAATGTGGGGTCGGTCCCCTCGGCCATCTCCCTGTGGGAGGCTTTTAAGGTAGTTCTTAGAGGGGAGGCCCTCTCCTTTATCTCCCATGCCCGGCGGCGCGAGCGGGAGGAGGTGACCCGGGTAGAGGCCGAGATTGCAGAACTGGAGGGTGACCTGGGGAGCGGGGTAACAGACGCCAAGTTGCATGTCCTACACCTAAAGCAGGCGGCCTATCGCGCCCTCGTCACGGAGGCGGCCAGGGGCCTCAGTAGAGAGCAGCAGGGGCGATTGTATGATGTGGGTGATAAGGCTGGCAAATTGATTGCGTGGTTGGATAAGAGGGAGAGAGCGAGCCGCGTGGTGCCTTTGATTGAGAGTGTGGATGGTGCATGTGTCACTGAGCCGGAAGCCATTGTCTCCTGCTTCGCGGATTATTTCCGCGAAGTTTACTCCCCGGTTTCCCCCTGCTCGGAGGAAGATTCCCATGCCCTGCTTCGGGACATCGCTCTGCCCTCCCTTACGGTGGAGGACAGGGATTCGCTGGACGCCCCTCCCACCTCGGACGAAATTGCCTTGGCTATTCGCTCGGTTGCATCCGGCAAGGCCATGGGCCCCAATGGTATTCCCATCGAGCTATACAAGCTACGCCCGGATGTGTTGGCGCCCCACCTGCGCGCGATGTTCCTGGCGGCCCACTCGCAGGGTTCCCTCCCGCCGGACCAGCGTCTGGCCACAATTGTGGTGATCCACAAGGAGGGGAAGCCCCGTGAACGGGTCACATCCTATAGGCCGATTTCGCTCTTGAACGCGGAGCCCAAAATCCTCGCCAAGGTGTTGGCCAACCGGTTGATTGGCGTGGTGGGCGATTTGGTCCACCAAGACCAATCTGGCTTTATACCGCACCGCAACACGGCGCTCAATCTGCGGCGCTTACACGGGGTGCTCGCGCGTGTCCCATTTGTGCGGGAGCCGGCCATCTTGGCGTCCTTGGACGCCACCATGGCGTTTGATACGCTTGAATGGCCATACATCTGGGCGATGCTGGCGAAATTTGGGTTTGGCCCGGGTTTCATTAGCTGGGTCAAATTGCTATACTCGGGCCCATTGGCGCAGGTGGTGGTGAATGGGCGAGTCTCGGCCCCATTCGCGCTGGGGCGGGGCACGCGACAGGGTTGCCCCCTGTCGCCTCTCCTGTTCGCCCTGGCCCTGGAGCCCCTGGCGGAGTGGCTGCGGTGGCACCCTTCTATCCGTGGTCTCCGCTGGACCCCCGAGCATGAGGACCGTGTGTCCCTCTATGCTGACGATATCCTTCTGTATCTCGCCTCCCCGCGGAAATCACTGATCGTCCTGGTTGATGTTTTGCGCTCATTCGGTCGCAACTCAGGCCTGGTCATCAACTGGGCGAAATCCTGTGTCTATGTGCTTTCCGGGGAGGCTCCGGTCCTACCACGGGACTGTCCGATCCAGATTGCCTCCCAAGGTTTTCGGTACCTGGGTATCTATATCACTCTTGACCCGGAGGCCCGCTATGAACGGAATTTGCTACCCCCCCTCCGGCGCTTGAAGGAGGACGTGGTGCGCTGGCGGCGTCTGCCGCTCTCGCCGCTCGGCCGAGCGGCCTTGTTTACAATGATGTCCCTGCCGCGCTTCCTCTACGCCCTCCAGAATACTATGGACTTGGTCCCGGCACGCTATTTCCGTGAGGTGGAGGGCCTCCAGCGGCGCCTGTTCTGGGACGGGAGGAACGCATTGCTCTGGCTAAATTGACGCTCCCGTGGTACGATGGGGGGGTCGCCCTCCCGGACATTAAACGGTATTACTGGGCCTCCCAACTAGCTGCAATTAATCATGGCCTTTACGGGCCCGCCTTGAACCCGGCATTTGAGATGGATAAGATGCTCCTGCCCGGTGGCGATTACAATCGAGCGCTCTACGCTGGCGCGCCCGACTCCCGTTTGACGGGACCGACGCGTGTCATGGTGCGTGTCTGGCACGCGGCTAATGCAGCTATGGGGTGGAAGGACCGTTTGACCCGGGCGTCACCGCTGTATGCGTCTGAGAGGTTGGGCTCCCTGTGGACGTCGAAGGGCTTCGAGAAGTGGGACACGATCGGAATCAGCACGGTGGGAGATCTCTGGACGAGGGGGGGATTCAAAACTTTTGAGACGCTGCAGGCGGAGTTCCAGCTGCAGGGCAGTGAGTACTTTCGGTACCTACAAGTCCGCCATGCGCTGGGCTCCGTCTTCCCGGATGTCGCATCCATTCCGGAGTCTTCCCCCCTGGAGGACAGAGTCCTAGATGGCCATGTCCCGGACAGCACGATCTCCCTCATATACAAAAAACTGATCAACGATAGATCGTGCCTGCTGACTAGTCTCCGCGAGGCTTGGGTTGCCGACGGGCTGGAGCTGGACGACGAGGATTGGATTTCCGCGGTGGCCTCTCCGAAAGAGGTGGCCATCCCGGCTCGCCTTCGTTTCGTCCAGCTCAAGATCCTTCACCGGGTTTACGTGACGGGGCCAAGGCTTCTGCGTATGGGTTTTGCTGGTGACGGAATGTGTAAGCGTGGCTGTGGTGCGTTGGCGACTTTCATGCATATACTGTGGGAGTGCCCGAAGGTGGAGCGATTCTGGCGTGGTGTGCATGAGGTCCTGCGTGTGGTTACACGTGTCGCGCTGCTGCCTGAAGCGAGGAGATGCTTGCTGAATGTATGGGAACCGAATGACTATTCGGTCCCGCAGACGCGGTGGGTGACTCTGGGATACATGATAGCCAAGCGCGACATTGCTCAATTGTGGGGATCCCAGAGGCCCCCTGCGGTGTCGGCCTGGAAAGAGCATATGGATTGGTGTATGTTTCGTGAAAAGGTGGTGTATGTGGCGAGAGGTAAGCCTGGGGCGTGGGTGAAACTCTGGGGCCCCTGGAACGCCTACCGCGGGGGTATTTGCCTCGCCTGCTCCGTCTCCCTAGACGGCCCCCCTCCCTCGGCCGCGGGCGCGCGGTCCCCCAGTCCCTGATCTATTCCCATTCCCCTCTCCAGAGTTCTGCTGCTGGTTTGGATCCCCCACTTATGGAGCACGCGCTGTCGCTTTGGATCACGGGTTGCCTTGCGGGTGTGGTTTTTTGGTGTTGTTTTGTTCCAAGAAAAGGGAACCGTACTGTGGGCATGGAGCTGTGTGGCCTGCACCATTGATTACTCCTGTTTTACTACTCTTCACTGCCGAGAGACTTTTACTGTATGTATGCAATATGCTTTTGTCATTCTAGCGGCCGGCCGGGTGGTTGTAGGCCCATACCTGTAACTTCTACAAACTGCAATAAACGGTTTCAAAAAAAAAAAAAAAAAAAGAAAAGTACCTTACCTGCAATATACTGTAAAAGCCTATTCATTTCCATGTACTGCTCCAAAAAGTTTTTAAGTGTGGGGTTTTGAAATCTGAAAATATTCTTTAAAAATCATGGAAATAACCACAACGTAATTACTTACCTGGTTCTAGGAAATGTCCCAGTGCTGAATCTAGGTATCCCGCAATGTGTTAGAAAAGTGACGTAAAAAGTAACTTACCTGCAATTAACAGAAAAAGCCTATTCATTCCAATGTACTGTATTTGCTAAGTGTTGTATACTACTGCTCCCCTGTAAATCAAACAAAGTACAATTTCTATTGCATTTTCAAACTGTTCTATATCCAGTAACTTATTTCTGAAACTTATTTAATGCTTACCTGTACCAGGCTTGCTTGGTTCTAAAAATAAACAACAGTATATTTTTTATACAAACACAATTGGCCTAGAGTTCAGTTCTTGAGTGTGTGAATTAATTTGCTGACTGGGTGTGTACATCAAAGACTTACCACTGTCCTCTGATACTGCCTTACTGCTCGACCAAGCTACCACTATTAGAGAGTAAGGTTCTATCTAACTTTAACCTCTGCCTACCTCTGGGGACACTTGGACTCTATACACACTATACCTCATTTAGGTGTAGTGTATATAGAGCCAGTTTGTTACAATTGTTCAGTAGCTTGAATCAATCAATCAAATAATTTGTAAAGCGCACTATTTACCCGCAAGTGTTTCAAGGCGCTGAGGGTGGGGAGTGGGGGGGGTGCTGTTGCTACTGGTCGAACAGCCAGGTCTTGAGTCGTCTCCTGAAGGTTAGAAGGTCTTCGGTTTGTCGTAGGTTGAGGGGGAGGGTGTTCCAGGTCTTGGCGGCGCGGTGGGAGAAGGATCTGCCTCCGGCTGTGGTTCTACGGATGCGGGGACGGTAGCCAGGGAGAGGTCTGCCGAGCGGAGATTCCTGTTGGGTACGTAGAAGGAGAGTCGACTGTTGAGATAGTCTGGGCCGGTCTTGTGGAGTGCCTTGTGTGCGTGGATCAGGAGCTTGAAGGAGATTCTTTTGTCGACGGGGAGCCAGTGCAGGTTCCTCAGGTGGGGGGTGATGTGGTCGTGGCACGGGACGTCGAGGATCAGGCGTACAGAGGCATTCTGGATTCTTTGCCGTCTGTTGATGAGCTTGGTCGGGGCTCCGGCGTAGAGGGCGTTTCCGTAGTCGAGTCTGCTGCTGACTTGAAAAGTGACACTGTTAAACCTATCAGACATTCTCTGAATAGGACTCACTCCACTATGCTCGAGGGTACTCATTAGTGCTTTAGCATGTTGAAATGTGAGAGAGAACCAGGAAGTGCAGTACTGAAAGGTCAACTGTTTTTGCCTTTCTGTGAAAAATGCCATATAGGCATGTCTTGTTACATTGACAGAAGCTTTTCTCTCCTTCAGAAAGGGATTAAGTAGCGATTGGAGATAACCTAATTCCAGTGATTTCCAAGTTTGCAAACGGCTCTTGTTGTGGTTAACCTTAGTGGAGGGGCACAGACAGTGCATATCATGGCAAAATGAATGGTTACTGTATAATTTCAGGAATCTTCTGTACTGGCCAACTGTGCTGTCAAGCCGCCCTTCCCCTAATTTGAGAAGTGATTGAAGAACACTACCACAGATTGATAAAACACAGGAGGCCTTGACGTGTGCCCCCTACTGAACTCCATGTTAATTTACTTCCATTTAGATGTTTGTGTAGTCTCAGTGGAAAGTAATGAGGAATCCAATCCTTAGATGTGTTTAGATCCTTAATTCAAAACAAAAAAGTGTGAACTGGGCGACTGTGTGGAGAGCAGAGAAGGATGAGGATATCCCAAAGTCACACAGAGAGGCACAGGTATGTTGAAATAAGGAAGCTCTATACCTTTAAGCTGTGCTCTTGACTCATTGTGGGTGTGATTTCAAGTGTGGAAGATTGCACTTAATGATTTTAGCACACAAGCACTGCTGTTTTTCCTGTACTTCTTGGTCAAAGTCTTTTCAATTGTACTGCTCTTTTTTATGTTTGGTCATTCAAAGGTATTGTGTCATGAATTTCCTATTGACTCCATAGAATGAGTAAACGAAAGATAGGAGTGAATGGGGGGGTTGTGGGAACATTAAATGCCTTCATTTCGCGAGCAGAATCTGCACTAATACATGAAAGAGAGCTTACAGAGCGCAGGCTCTCGTTAGAGCCATCTATCACACACAGCTTTGATTCATAACGTACCGACCAGCCCCCCTTTGTGTGGCCCCCCAGAGGCCCCTAATACCCAACCCAATGAAGAACAGGTGACTGACTTAACCCACAGGACTACTACTCCATCTAAACATGTGAATACCCTGCTGAAGATCATACCAAATACTAGGGGGCAGAGACTAAAAGTGTCCAAAGTAACATTACCGAGTTGCCCTCAAAGAAAAGAAAGGGACGGGACCTTTCAAAAACACAAGATTCACCTAGGGCGACTAGACGTAAAACTAATCTAAACGAAAGAGATATTAGACAGGGGCTGATTAAAACTCACCTAGTCAATGATAGTGTAGCTGGAAACCCCTCCTGCCTACACGAGGCCGAGTTCTGGGACAAATTGGGGACAAAGGTCACTACCTTACTGGACCCATTATTACAGAAGATGACTTTAATTGAGGACAGACTTACTAAGCTAGAGCAGCTTGTTAACACCACCCCTACTCAACACCCAGCCACAACTCAATATAGGCGGGGTGCAGGTATTGGGACTAGTGAACTATCAGGCAATGAACACCATTCGAGCATTGCTACAAACACACCCATCGAACCCATTAGAGTCAGCAACCTAACTCAAGTGTGCCCACTTCCCTATCGATCCTTAGTTGACGCTAACTTAACTTTGGAACCCTCTATGCCCTTACTCCAAGTAAATGGTCCTTTAATTGCAAAAGGGTCCACCATGCCTAGGGCAGGGATAAGATCTGTACATACACAGCTAGGACAGATATCAAATTATGATACTGTTTTAAAACCAGATTTGAACTTAAATCTTCCCCCAGAAGTAACTCCCTATGTGATTATTTTGTCAAATGTCCCTACACTTCCTCCTGATGTACAGTAACACTGGTCCACTTTACGGAACAAGTCATTACATTTATTAAGTACCAGGATTGGCATAAATGACATTCTCTTTCGGGAATTTAACAAAGACCCTACAGGGTGACTGCGTTGTTCTAACTTTCAAATCCCCCGGGCTGGTGCGACATATCATAGAAAAGGCTGGTAGCCGGCACTCTATGGTCAACGGTATAAACATCTTACCATTGGACCTTTTTTTATCCTCCCTCCAGAGACACCTGGTACGATCAGAAGTGGGGGATACTATTGGTAATGGGCAACCTGGTTGGGCGATCCCACTAAGCAATCAGTATGAAGTCTTAAACCTGAAGATAAGAGGCCCCGAGGGCACATGACGCAAAATAGTGACTGCCACTAGGTACTATCTCACCCAGGCACATGTACTCCCACGTCACCTGGTGCCCTTACTGGTGAAGGGGACAGAGAGCAGGGAGCCCACAAAATTGACCGTCGGTAGACCCCTGGAGGAAGATGAATACAACTCTCCTGATCAGATCATTAGTACTGATGATTCCCCTGTTTTTGGTATGGTAGCACTAGCTAATCCCTCTGAGGGGACTAAAGATGTATGTAAACTTGTCTCCAGGAAAATTGCGGGATTACGGGCCAAGTTGACAAATCCTATCTGGTGTGATTTTATAACAAACACTGATGTACTATGTCTCCAAGAAACTTGGGTCAAAGATCCTATCCATATGAATGGATTTAAAACCTTCCACACCCCAGCGGTCGAGGGTCAATGTGGGAGGGCTAAGGGAGGGCTCAGAACTTATGTATCCAATAATTTAAAATAAAAGGACATTGTCCTGATGGTTCAGGAAGTTAACTATCAAATGCTCAAAATTGATATGGATAAGAAGAATTGCATTGTCCTGGTCAATTTCTACAACAATATTCCGTACGCCAATGTGAATAATGTGTTGAAAAAACTTGACTGTGATATAAAAAAACATGTGTGGCAACTCTTACAAAGATGTTATGTGTATGTGACTTTATTTGTGCCCTCTGTCCAAATGTTGATGGAAAAAACTGTGGCTTCATAACTGGAGCCGGGCCTAGTAATACCCATTTTCGCCATTCATTTCTGGGGGACTTATATAACGAAGTGGTCTTTGGCAATAATTTAGGATTTGCTAACAAGATATGTCCCATTCCTCTGCCTATGAGTCACACTTTTAGTGGAAGGGGCTTATTTACTACTATTGACTTTATTTTGGTATCTGACAACTATGCACCCAGACTTCATAAGTTTTGTATTGATGATATCTCATTGAGCGACCATTTCCCCTTGTGCCTTTTTCTATCCTTGGCGGAAGGTAGTTTTGCGAGGCACGATAATATGGATCATGTTTTAACTAACATCAAACTCAACAGGATAAATGGCTATACCCTGCGATGGGACAAGATAGACCCTGTACTAATCACCAAAAAAGTGATCTCTAAATGTAATCTGGCTTTTGAGACCTGCCTGAGTGATAGAGCCTGCCCAGATAGCATCTTGACCTCTTTTCAAACCACAACAGGTGGTGTAAAGAAGGCATTATGGGCCAAGGAATCTAGAAAAGGGAAATCACAGGGGTGGTTTGATCCGAAATGTACTCGTGCCTACACAAATTTAAAAAACACACTACATATGATACCTCGAAACCCAGCAGAAGTGAGGCATGCAAGAAGGGTCTATAGGTCAGCCATTAAAGGAAGAAAACTGAATCTGAGGAATGAAGCATGGGAATCCTTGCACACTGCCTCTCTAGCGGGAGACAGTGCGACTTTTTGGAAAATCATTAAATTACCTTTTCTGATGCCTGAATGTGGCCCCGCAATTGAAATCGCTATTAGCGAAGAGGAATGGATTAACCATTTCTCAAGGATCTTTAGTGATGGAGGTAGTGCTGAGAACAGGCAGGAGGGTATTGACCAGACCCCTCTGATTCAGCACTCTAATCTCCAATTTTCTTTAGGCAAGGTGAATTGGGCAATATCTATGAGCAAGGGAGGAAAGGCACCAGGGTTGACCTGTTTAAGTCCAACCTGACTTTATGGAGTCCACTTGTAACCCAGGTTATTAACGCCAGCATCTCGGCCCCCTTCCCCTCAACTTGGGCTGAGTCAACGATAGTGCCAATTTTTAAAAAGGGGACCCGCCAGGATCCTTGATGTTATAGGCCCATCTGACTATTGGGTGCCATTACAAAGGTAGTGGGACGTATAGTCTTAGAACGTTTGCATGTGTGGACAGAGGACAATAAAGTCCTCTCTGACTTCCAATATGGCTTCCGTGAAGGGCTGGGGACCATAGAGTAGAGTCTGAATTTGCTCATTCTGGTAGGTAGGAAAATATCAAGGGCAAAAAGGGGAGATTGTTTTTAACCTTTGTGGACCTCACTGCAGCGTTTGATTCAGTAATACATGTGAAGCTGTGGAAGGTCCTCGAGGAAATGGGGGTGGACCCGCACATCATCTACTTTCTCCAACGTTTTTATAATGATGCACAGACAAGAGTTAGATTTGGTCTGGGGGGCAATTGCACTGCCCCAATCTCCCAAAGGAAGGGGGTCAGGCAAGAATGTGTGCTGGCCCCCTTCCTTTTCAATCTTCACATTAATGGACTGGGTGATGCACTGCTTAAAGATAGCTGGGTGCCCCATACCTGCCCTTCTCTACACGGACTATGCCGTTTTAATGTCACGCACACAAGTAGGTCTGCAAAGGGTCTAGGATAGTTTCTTCGGATTTATGAGTAATCTTGGCCTGAGGGTAAATACTTCCAAGACTTTTTTAATGCGCTGTGGTCGGGGCAGCCGGAGATACAGGGACATGTATGTAGACGGCCAGAAAATAGAGCCCACAAGGAGATTTTCTTACCTGGGAATACTTTTCGACCAGGATGATTCTTGGACCCAAGCTATATTATGCAAGAAATTTGTTTTTTCAAAAACTACTACTGCGCTCGCTCATTTTAGTAGAAAGCTAGGCAGGATGCCCCCAGTGGAGCTTCTGCAGATGTACAAAGTGAAAAGCGTTACCACAGTCTTGTATGGGGCAGGGCTCTGGGGTTTTACAGACACACATTCCATACAAGTAGTGGAAAATGCGTTACTGAATTTTTTATTGTCTGTTCCGAGTAGCACTCCCCCATACGCCTGTCACGCGGAGCTGGGTATATCCTATAGCTCTGACCTAATAAAAGTGGATCCCGTTTTACTATGGCACAAGATCTGGTCAAACGTGGAGTCCTTACTAATTAGGGATATTCTAACAGATTGTTTAAGACTGGAAGGGACTTCAAAAATTCCATGGTTAAGGTAAGTTCGAGATTTTATGAAGGACCTTGGACATCTGGAATACTTTACCGAACCAAATAGCATGTCATCTGTAAATAGAAAGGACCTAAAGAAAGAAGGGCTTCTATTGTTGGACTCGTTAAGATTTACTGGCGAGATTGTCAAGCCCAGTGTACAGCAAGATCAAATGATTTTAACTTGTTTTACCATCCAACCATACTTAACTGTTGTACCTGGAATTTACGACAAGTTTCTGTTGACACGATGGTTCGGAATATTCCACAGAATTGTAAGTTTCCCAAAAATGCACGACTGGGAACGGGAACTGAAATTGTGCCCATGTGATAATGCTTTGGGTCAATCCACCATCCATGTACTTTTATTCTGTACATTTTATAGCAATTTAAGAAAGACATGGATTGTCCTAATTTTAAAAACTCTGGGGATCAGAAAGTGCCGCCCGGCATTTATCGCTTTACAATATCTAGATAATGTCCATTCGGTCTGGAGAATATCAATGTTCTTTAAAGAAGTTGTTCATCTAAGAAAAAGTCTTAGTATATGACTATGGACGTTTCTTCTGTCTCCACATATGTATGTTCTTTTTTAATGATTGTATGAACTAACAGTTGTTTTATATCTCAATTTATATCGTGATCTCTTTTAAAACCAATTTTTATTATGTAATATCTGTATGTTTTTATCCGCTTTTATGATTGTTTGAATTTTCAATCGAATAAAGCCATGATTGATTGATTGATTGACTCATTTATAGAATTAAATATTTATCAAGTAGGATTGTCTTTCATTTGATACATTTTAAACAAAAGTTTTATTGTCTTTTTTTGTTGTTGTCATAGTCAAATAACAACCAACAGTGGCTACAGGTTGATCTTCTTTACCCCAAGAGGATTACGGGAATCATAACCCAAGGTGCCAAGTCCTTGTCAACAGAAATGTTTCTCAAGGCCTTTGCCATTGCCTCAAGTGATAACGGAAGAGACTGGAAACCCTATATAGAGGAATCCACTTCAATGGAAAAGGTAAAGTTATAGTTCTAAGGGAAAGGCGGTAATGAAGTACGTGAGGGACTTGACTAGATGACTACTTGTAAAAAGCTAATTTACAATTTGTTAAAATGTAGCAAAAATCAGTAACCATCACAGTTCTATTTATAATTCTTTGGTGTCTAAAAGAAACATAGCCTGCAAAACCTGAGCCAATGTAACACTATCACTTATGCGCTATATGGTCAAGTTTACAGTGTAACATGGCATTTAGGTTCACTTTTGAGTATGGTCTTTGTCGTGGTTTCCTCTCTTTAAGTATTATAATTGTCCATTACAATGTAAAAAAAAAAGAATTAAAGTGATATGGGCTAGTAGAAAACTTTAGGACCATTCTTCTAGCACCAAAAGGGTTCAATGCACTATAAGCTGGTCCAATTTCAGAACATCTCTGAGCAAGTCAAAATGATTTCTTATGTATTTTTTTATTATTTTTTCACACACGTCAACCTATTTTCCCAAGAAATAGTGTACATAGCAATGTTAACTAGGTAAATAGGATGTAAATCAGTTTATGTGGATACATACAGATGGATGTGGATGATGATGGATCATAAAGAATAACAGTAGAGTACTTACATTACATTAATATTTCCTTCGTTGCTGCTAGTTCACTGACCGGATTTCGGTCTTTTACTGTGTTTATTGTGTCTTTTACTGTGTTTACTGTGTTTTTATCTGCACTCTGAACCGCATACCCTCATTTAAAATCAGAATTCACTCACCTGCCGCTTGAGCAGGATCTTTCTCTCTCTCTCTTCCTAGTCACGAGCGCCATCTTGGATCGGTCTAGATCCTAAACTTTGAGCGCCATCTTGGATCGGTCTAGATCCTAAACTTTGAGCGCCATCTTGCAACGTGCATTTACGCTCTCAGACGGGGAGACTATAAAACACAGAGTCATGCAAGCGCGCAGCTGTTTTTGACATTACGCTTAGCCTCAGCCGCAGGAGTGAGTTGTTACGGGGCCACTATCTGTTCCATGGGTACTTGCTGCTGCTTACTCAGGGACATTTGCTGATACTAATATTTCCTTCGTTGCTGCTAGTTCACTGACCGGATTTCGGTCTTTTACTGTGTTTATTGTGTCTTTTACTGTGTTTACTGTGTTTTTATCTGCACTCTGAACCGCATACCCTCATTTAAAATCAGAATTCACTCACCTGCCGCTTGAGCAGGATCTTTCTCTCTCTCTCTTCCTAGTCACGAGCGCCATCTTGGATCGGTCTGGATCCTAAACTTTGAGCGCCATCTTGGATCGGTCTAGATCCTAAACTTTGAGCGCCATCTTGCAACGTGCATTTACGCTCTCAGACGGGGAGACTATAAAACACAGAGTCATGCAATCGTGCAGCGCGCGCGCGCAGCGGGCGCGCCGCAGGCGCGCCAGAGACAAGCCCGTCTGCGCCCGTCCGCGACCGGACTCGGCCCAGTGCCATAACTTCTGGCCCTCCACTATGCTATTCTTCCCTGCAACTAAGACAGTTGAACCCTGGCCATTCCGACCGACATTGCATTATTCGGCCTCTCTCCACTGCAGTGGGCGTTACCCCCACCGCTTGCCCTGGGTGTCAATACCAACTTCCGCAACCTCGTCTTCCTGGCTCCTCAGCCTTAGACCCCCCTAGCAATATACCTTTTCATGAATTGCATATCACTCAGCCCCATGGTTGTCGAGCAGCGCTCATTAATACGCGCTCCCTTCCCTGTCACAGCTTACAGATCAGCGGGTTTATTCTCGCCCATGATCTTGACTTCCTTTTTGCCACTGAAACCTGGGGAGATGCTGGTTCAGGACCGGACTTTTGCCTGGCAACCCCTGAGGGCTATAGTGTCGCTAGGCATGATAGACATATAGGAAGAGGTGGCGGACTTGCTATCATTTACAAGAATCTCTATCGCACTACACTCGATCCCATACAGTCCATTAACTGTGAAGCAGCCACCTTTGCTATTAATATTAATCACAAACAAGCCCTCAAGGGAATTTTGCTATACCGACCTCCTGGGCCCCGAAATTCTTTCCTTGCCACACTCTCTGATTTTAATGATCTTATCATAAGTTCGCCGGAATGCATGATCTTAGGAGATTTTAACTTCCCTCTGGAAGAACAGGGCAACCACGAAACCACTCAACTCACTGATGATCTCCTAACCTTAGGACTTCAACAATTGGTGAAGGGAACTACACACCAGGCGGGGCACATACTAGATGGTCTGTTTACCAACAACTCAGACATCTTTGTACAGGATATTCTTCCTCTCACCTGGTCAGATCACAGGGCCATTATCTTTGGGATCCATACACGGCACGCTAACCCTCCCCATTCCAGGCCACGAACTAGGTTAGGGACCCGTGCTTGGAAAAATGCGGATATTCATCAGATGGCAGGTATCCTGACACTATCCTTTCCTATGGGGATAGCCAATCCTGTCTTCTCAGCCTCCGACTTCCAAGACTGGATTCGGAATGCTGCTGATCAGGTGGCGCCGGAGAAGTTTACGCGACCTAACAGATTATCCCCTTCGGCGGTTTGGTATACCTGTCGTAAATAAAGTATTACGCACTCATAATTTCTATAGGTATCAATAGGATCATGCATAAAGCAAGAGGCTGAGTCCGTGGTATCAGGTTCAAAAGGGCTTTATTCCAATAACTCGAGTTATAGGGAGAATGGTTCCATCACCACAAGGGATCAGGAAGGGTCTTCTGAAACTTTATTCACAGAGTACAGTATATATACATTCAATATTATACGTAAGCAGGAGCGCTTCAGGCAGAGCAAGAGAGAATGAGATAAGAGCATGTGGGCGTGTAAGTAGGCGTGAAGGGCGTCCATGTGGGCGTCCACTTGATGAGTCATAGGTGAGTGTCATAGGTGGGTGGGTACCTGGAGGGGGTTGCGTGATCAGCTGGAACTTTACTGGAACTTTGCCTTACTTGTGCTCAACTCGAGCATGACGTGTAACTGACGTGTAACTGGGGGAAGGCTGCTGTGCAGTCGGGGAGTCTGGAAGAGAGGCCTTCAGTGTCAGGACAACCAGCACATCTTGTATTATCTGATATCTAAAGTCCGGAGCAGGAACTGATCTGTGACATAGGTTGCCCATCACCAAGAGCCGATGTGGCTTCTATTTCTTTATTCACTGCGTGGGCCTTACATGGGGGCTATGGGCTTTTCACTGACACGAGCTTTGCAATCACACAAAAGGAGACAGAAAGGCTAGGCTCTATCCTTTGCAGGCGGGTTTTGTTTATTCCTCCTTTTCCAGGCAGGAATGTGATTCAGTAGGAGTAAGCAGATAACCGTGCTCAATACTATCTCGGCACCCCGGACTGGGCCCCTTTGGCTGAGGCCCAAGTGTGCGAGGCCAAGGATACGCAGCTGCAGCTCTCAGAGCGTCTGAGGCCTGAAACCTCTTTTCGGGCTCTGGCTGAGCCACA
Source organism: Triturus cristatus (assembly GCF_964204655.1). Lineage (NCBI taxonomy): Eukaryota > Metazoa > Chordata > Amphibia > Caudata > Salamandridae > Triturus > Triturus cristatus. The sequence continues at coordinate 1,268,684,332 of NC_140591.1, forward strand.
GAATGGGCTTTCATGAAAATGACACGAGTGCAGGAAAACATGATGCAAAACGTGTAGGCCTCAGTGCAGATTTGTCATTTCTCTCATGGGAGACTTGATGGCAGGCCATGTTATAGCATAGGCATCATGGTTGACAGGCCATGGAGGGAAAATGCATGGTGTACATGCATGTGCACAAAAACGTTGGGGAACACATAGGGGACACATAGGCTTTGTCATAATCTCTATTTTTCCTCATTCCCTCCTTGTCCCCTAGTGGACCCTTCATGTCACATCTATTTTCATGAGACAGTCGATCTGTTCTTGCAGCATTATTTTTCCATTTTCAATGCTTTGTATATGGGGATGTGGAACACATGCAGTAGCACACAGGCCGCAAATGGCCGGGCCACACTGCAGACATAGACAACAACTGAATACCATTAGTAGTATTAACCCACAGACGGTCAACACTTTCCATCCCCATGCCGATATTACTCCCCAGAGCCAACTGGACCAAGTCCACGTGCCTGGGTCTTGATGTATGCTTTGGGCAATCTTGTGGAGCCTTGTTATTGCTTTGTATACAGATGGTGCGTTATTAGGAATAAAAGAAATGATATGTAGCACGTCCCACCCCAGTCTAAGGGCAGCTGTACATAGGCTGTCTGGCCACAAATAAAGTAGGTGTGTCGTGATGCTCTGAAAAAGGACTTTCCTTTGTCTTTAAACTCTATTATAGTATTACACTCGCTGTGCCCCAAATGTACTGAGCCTTCTTTTCTGACACACAAGTCCCCTTTTACTGGCAGGACTGTAATTGAGGATGGACCTACATTGTGTATGGGCTTGACATTCAACATTATAAAGTCGAGGGTCGCATTTCCTTGCTGATACTCTTCATTTTCTAGATCTGTACCTTTTCTTTGGGGAAGACCTTCTTTGTCTGGGAAACATGCTTCATTCATGACTTTATTTATGTTAACCCATACCCAGTCACCCCTACACTCCTTGTCTTGACATTCTTTGGCATCACCGTTGATCGATGTCATTAAGGCAAACCATGCTCCGCAAGAACCATTATGGGAGAACGGAAAAGGGAAAAGAGGGAACACCCCCTTCACCTTCTGATACGGGGGAAGTCGGCCACAGACCCAGCAGTCTGTAGCATTGCTAGTCTGATGTGAATGGTGCAGCATCTGAATAAAGGTATTGTTGCGCAGGGCAAGTCGATAGGATAGCTCATAGGATGGCAGATCACTAAATGTGTGCTTTATGGTATCATTAGTGGAGGAGTGTAAGAGTGAGGCAATAGGAGGAAAAATAGCATGTAGTATTAAGCTGATACATATTATCGTGATGCACAGAAGAGATAGAAAAATCAAAGTCACTATACATCTACCACGTAATATTTTACAGTATTTGCTTTTCATCTTGCTCTTTTTATGATTATCATTGTCCGAGATCTTATGCAAGTCAGAATACATGTTCAACCGATTCACCACCTAGTGGACTTAATTGATCAAACAGGGTCTGGCTTTCTAGATCTAAGTTTAGCTTTGTACTCCTGCTGAGGAGTCTCCTCTAGTAAAGGGGGCTCAAAGTCTGAAAAGTTTGTTTCCTTTTTAAAAGAGTCGTTATTCCCGAAGTAGCGCTTGCAGTGATGTATATGCAGCCATCCTTTCCGTCCTTCGACTTTAACGGCTGTCCTTGTGGTCAATAGCACTAACTTCGGCGCCTTCCACCTCGGCTCAAGAGGACTCGTCCTGTCAAAGTTCCTTATTAAAATATAATCCCCAGGAGCGATGGAGTGTTCCTTGACCTGGGTGTTGTCAGAGAAGGCGGCGGCAACCTGCGAACGACAAGAGAGTAGTGCAGACATCAAGGAAGCCAGGTAATCTGTCAGCATGTTACTATCAACATCAGTAATCTTTTTAGGCATCGGAGTGCCCCACATATTCGGTGGTCTACCAAAGACCACTTCGTAAGGGGATAAGCCAGTTCTAGAATGGGCTACCATTCGCATGTAAAAGAGGGCAACCGGCAGGGCTACCATCCAATCTACACCTTTTTCTGCACAAATCTTTGCTAGTTTTGTCTTTAAGGTCTGATTGTGCCTTTCTACAAGGCCTGCTGCTTCAGGATGTCGCACACAATGAAACTTCCAGGTATACCCTAACAAAAGGGACACCTGCTTCATGAGTTCAGAGGAGAAAGGCTGACCGTTGTCGGAATATACGACACGCGGTAATCCATGACGTGGGAAAAACTCTCGCACCAATTGTCTGGCGGCAGTTACAGCAGTATAATGAGGGACTGGATAAGCTTCTGTCCATCTTGTGAGTGCACATACAACTACCAGGACATATTTGTAACCTCTACATCTGTTCATTTGGATATAATCCATTTGGAGGACTTCAAAAGGATGGTCAGGTGGAGAGAACCCACCTTGTTCCACCGGAATGCCTTTACCTGGATTGAATTGGCAACAATTCATACATGTTCTGACTTTTTGTTTCGCTGCTGCACGCAGGTGCTTGTTGAACCAGATATTCTGTAAGCTGTCTAGCATTGCTTTCTCTCCTAAGTGTGCAGGACTATGTGCGGTATTTATGATCACTTGTACCATCGAATCAGGAAGAAACCATGTTGCTTTGCCCTTAGTCATCCAACCCTGATCAGTCAGTACCCCTCCTTGTTCCGACCATTTCTTTAATTCGTCTAGAGTAGCATGTGTCTGTATGTCTTGTACATCCCTGGAAGGATCCCTGACTGTCATGGCTTTGGTCATTGATGGTATCTGTGAGTTCGTCATGTCTAGTGGGGTCTGAGCTGTCTGTTTAGCAGTTCGGTCTGCCAGATCATTGCCTTGAGAAATGGTATCTGTGGCTTTAGTATGTGCTTTGCATTTCAGGATAGCTATGGCTGTCGGTAAATGTATCGCTTCCAGAAGGGCTTGTATAAGGGGGCCATGCTGTATCTTGGCCCCGTGAGAGGTCAAGAAACCTCTTTCTCTCCATAGTACTCCAAAATCGTGAACTACCCCGAATGCATATTGTGAATCGGTGTAAATGTTTACTCTCAAGTGCTTAGCTCTTATGCATGCTTGTGTCAGAGCGATGAGCTCTGCTGCTTGTGCTGACAGTATGACTATTCTTTTAGTCTCTATAATTTCAGTAGCAGTGGTCACTGCATACGCTGCCACTAATTCTCCCGCCCCCGTCCTCATGCATGAGCCGTCAACATAGAGTGTTAGGTCAGGGTCTGGGAGTGCAACATCTGTCAAGTCTTGTCTTGGTTTAGTCACGGTATGTATCACTTCAACACAGTCATGTGGTGGAACGTTTTCTGTACTAGAGGGCAAAAGAGTAGCAGGATTCAGTATGTTGCATCGTCTGATCTCTATGTGTGGTTGAAATAACGTCAGCTCATAACCTGTCAGTCTCGCTACAGTCAGGTGTTGGGTTTGTGTCCGGTTCAAGAGAACCTCCACTGCGTGCGGTACTTGTACTGTCAGGGGGTGGCCCAGCACTATCGAGTCACTTTGTCTTATGGCTAAGGCCGTTGCTGCAACAGATTTTAGGCACGCAGGCAAACCCTGGGCTACTGGGTGGAAACCCGTTTACAACATTCTAAAAGGCAGAGTTGTCACTCTGGGGTGGCAGTCCTTATTTAAAACAGGCATTTCAAGTGTTAAGATGCGAGTGTACAGATCATAATGGTTCCTTAATGTCCAATCTGGAAACATATGACCGAGGCTGCCTGTATATAAGAGAAGGGCAGTCATGTGACACAGATTTTAGTTTTATTCATCTCCAATACCAATTAGACATACACTGATAACGTGTTGTCTGCTATTTTAACAACATGATGATGGTAATATCATGTCTGTGAAATTTAGTAATTGTAAACAAGTTGCAGCCAAGCGCTGCGCAAAGATTGACGTCGTCACGACCATCTCTGTACCGCACAGGAGAACTTGTATTAATGCTAAACAGACTGGTCAATACGACACAAAAACAAAAAAAATATATATGCCAAGCCATCAGTATACCAAGCACAGAAAGCATAGACAAATTACAATAACATATATAAATGAGCAATGATGCGCAATTACCGTACCTACAGCTCAGAGGCGAACATTCTGGCCTGCTTAATTTGTCAGGCTTATAACCAATAACTGATTTTCCTTTCCTGCCTTACTCACCCCCCATCTGACAGAAGGTCATCTTAATGATGAGCAGCTGTCAGCTGGACTGACTGTTATTTCTGACACACAGGACCAGCAAGAATAATCAAAAATGAAAAACACACGAACATTTCTTTTTGGAAAGGTGTTATGCATCTATTTCAACACAATGTACCCTGATTTCCTATTTGAAGGTGCATATCTCATGTTTCTTCTCATACTTGTAACCTTTGGATCATTTTGCCAATCCAACTGGTTTCAGCTTTGGGCCACAATTTCCACTGTGAAAATTGTCTGAATTTGAAAATCGTTTTTATATAGGCATATAGCCCTTAAAATTTCAAGCAAGAGCATCATTTTAATTTTTGTTCTAGAATCAATTCAACAGTAGTTAAGAAAGAAAAACAACAGTCTTCCATAGACATTTCCTTGGGGCACTAGTCTTGCACAGAATAGAACAAAGGAAGGCTTCTCGAGTTTCATTTCTCAGCTGCCCTGTCTGTATCAGAGAAGCTAAAAATAGCCCCTCAGCCCGGCTTGAGTCTGGGCTGCCAGCCATCTGTTTTCTATCTATTCCTGGCCCTCAAGGCTCTTCGGCTGCAGGCATTACACAGATGCTATGTCAGAGAAGCTTTCTAAGCAGTGATTTCACCTTCCGTTTTCCGCTCCTTTTCCTAGCCCCCACCTTACAGGCTTCAAGGTCAGAATCTGCCTTCGATTTCTGCATCACATTCTGCGCTCTTTAGCCCCCACCTTCTCCTCACTCTGAAGCTGTCAAAGACAAAAAGTCTTCCCAATTCCATATAAACTGCAATAATTCGCCCTATTGAAAAATTGTTTTTGATATACAATTTGTTGTCAGGGGATCGTAATCTTATTTTTCCAATCTCAGATTAGTAAAACGCTCACGGTGAATAATGTACAGCACATAACTTACTAGCACAGAGCAGAGATTGGGTATTACTTCGCACAATGGTACTTATTTTATCAACCTCTAATAGGTGGGAGTCTCTGCATGTTCAGCGTGAATCAGGACCCACAACCGTCTGGACCCAGCACATTGGCTCACTGAACCACCAAGAACACAAACCTGTATTCTTGAACAATTTGCAAATTCGAAATACCCACAATTTTTCTCAAGCTAAACTTTTAACCGATCACTAATTATTTTTCGTTAACACTTTGTACATTAGGGGTGTCATCAAATCACAGGGGTTGCTCTTTTTCTAGCTACACCCCTCTCAATTTCCTTTTGACAACGTAATCAAATGTTGGACCATGTAAACACCAGCTATGCGCTGTTCATTTGGTGGGAGGCTCAAGAACCTGTGGGCTACTATATCATTATTATATGTATCATTTTGGGACACCCACAGGGTCGCTGACCGTGCTAATTCTTGTTCGGTCGGGGTGAGGGGCTGGTCGTTACCTATCCATCTATTCAGGGCCTTTTCGGTAGTTTGGAATAAACTTTCAAGGAAATATCTTTCTTTTATAGCCGTTCCCTGTTTACGGTAATTGAGGCCCTTGGGCCTCTCGAACCGTCGGGCATGGCCCACGTATAGTACTTTGTCTTTGTCCCCGGCTTCGTCATCAGAGGATGACTCAGCCTTTCCGTCCGGTCCTGCTTTGTGTGAGGCTATTATTGCCTTTCGGATTTTGGTCAACATGCTGTCTGTCTGTCCTGATTTATCATGCTGACCGGCATCTATATGATCACTCCAACCTATATAACAAGGATGTACGTCCCCGTCACCTTCGTCTTTTTCCCTGATCAGACAGTTAATTAGGAAACGAAGGATATAGTTCTTAATAATTACTTTTCTGTTTTGTGTGGCCTCTGCTATGCACTCAGGACCCTCCCCTGTTCTTATGAATTTGTACATTTTCTTTAGGTCTTTATCCATATCTGGTAATTTTTCCAAATATGCGACTGCTCGTCTAAGTCTTAGTGAAATCACGAGCATATTGCCCTTTCCTGGATCTGGATCGTATATACATTCGGAGATGTCAACTTTTACAGTTGGCCCCCCTCCTGATGCTGTCCCGGATCCCTCCCCGCCGTCCTCGAGCTCCTGGAGCTGGGCCTGTGTTGGGGGTGCAGGGAAAGATCCGTCTAGGTATGCTGGTGGGGATTCCTCTAGGTAGGTGTTAATAAACGCTTCGGATGCTGTTGGTCTTATTTTTCGGGGTACTTGCGGTGGCACTCTAACGGGTCTTTCTACTGGGGCCACTCTTGCTAGTTCCTCTGAAAGGACGGGATAAATACCAGCAACGTCAGTATTTCTTTCTCTTTCAGCCTGTTCTCTTTTGACCCGCTCCACTTCCTCCTGTAACTTCTTTTCTTTGGCTTTTTCAGACTCCTGTCTACTTCTCTCTGCTTTGTGGAACTCTTTCTCTGTTCTTCTATGTGACTCCTTGCGCCAAAACTCAATGGCATCCTTCTGAGCAGGTCTACATTGTCTCTTCCATAGCTCTTCCTCTACCTTCATAATGCATTCCGCATCCCACGTTCCCGTGATAGGCCATCTATACTGTGTCTCTAAATCCTTCGTGTAATCCACCCATAGCTCTAAAAACAACACGGCATCTAAACCATGTTTACAGTACATGAAATGTCCAGGTGTGTCTCTAGGCGGAATGTTAACTGATTCCTCTAGTACACCTTTCCTGGTACATATTTTACGCAGTTTCGAAAACAACGGCATGTTGAAATGTAACCAAAAAACAAAAATCACAATGAAACAATCTTACATACAAACCTGACACATTCAAACCTAACTGAACCTGACTAAGACAACAACATTCATACAGTTGAATCAGTGCACCTGAATACTTGAATACTTGAATACTTGAATACTTTATGCATGCACTTGAATACTTGAATACTTGAAAACTTTATGCACTGGAATACAGCACAACCATACCGGTCTCACAAGTGAGACACGTCTTTACCGTGTTCATTAAATGAACCCGTCTTTATGCAACCCCCATGAAACTCACCGGGAAGCAGAACTTGAAGGCCTCGGACACTCGACGCTGCGCGGGAATGGCGTATCTTTGGTGGATCTCTAGAAACCTCGGACACAGCTCTCTTGCAGGGTGGGCTCTGGGTCGGGACGATCCGCAATCCTCACCGCCTCGTATGGATGCCTGGTCGCAGTCCGTCTCCTTCGTTGGCCTGAGGGAGTTGGCGGGAAAACCCGCGACGTGTACACTTGAAGTCCGTCACGGCTGTAGAAGGGGGCAAAACTGGACCTTCATCTCCGGCGCGTGGGGAAGGGGATTCGTCCCTGTTCGGGCGCCATTAATGTCGTAAATAAAGTATTACGCACTCATAATTTCTATAGGTATCAATAGGATCATGCATAAAGCAAGAGGCTGAGTCCGTGGTATCAGGTTCAAAAGGGCTTTATTCCAATAACTCGAGTTATAGGGAGAATGGTTCCATCACCACAAGGGATCAGGAAGGGTCTTCTGAAACTTTATTCACAGAGTACAGTATATATACATTCAATATTATACGTAAGCAGGAGCGCTTCAGGCAGAGCAAGAGAGAATGAGATAAGAGCATGTGGGCGTGTAAGTAGGCGTGAAGGTGGGCGTCCATGTGGGCGTCCACTTGATGAGTCATAGGTGAGTGTCATAGGTGGGTGGGTACCTGGAGGGGGTTGCGTGATCAGCTGGAACTTTACTGGAACTTTGCCTTACTTGTGCTCAACTCGAGCATGACGTGTAACTGACGTGTAACTGGGGGAAGGCTGCTGTGCAGTCGGGGAGTCTGGAAGAGAGGCCTTCAGTGTCAGGACAACCAGCACATCTTGTATTATCTGATATCTAAAGTCCGGAGCAGGAACTGATCTGTGACATAGGTTGCCCATCACCAAGAGCCGATGTGGCTTCTATTTCTTTATTCACTGCGTGGGCCTTACATGGGGGCTATGGGCTTTTCACTGACACGAGCTTTGCAATCACACAAAAGGAGACAGAAAGGCTAGGCTCTATCCTTTGCAGGCGGGTTTTGTTTATTCCTCCTTTTCCAGGCAGGAATGTGATTCAGTAGGAGTAAGCAGATAACCGTGCTCAATACTATCTCGGCACCCCGGACTGGGCCCCTTTGGCTGAGGCCAAAGTGTGCGAGGCCAAGGATACGCAGCTGCAGCTCTCAGAGCGTCTGAGGCCTGAAACCTCTTTTCGGGCTCCGGCTGAGCCACAGAATGGGCTTTCATGAAAATGACACGAGTGCAGGAAAACATGATGCAAAACGTGTAGGCCTCAGTGCAGATTTGTCGTTTCTCTCATGGGAGACTTGATGGCAGGCCATGTTATAGCATAGGCATCATGGTTGACAGGCCATGGAGGGAAAATGCATGGTGTACATGCATGTGCACAAAAACGTTGGGGAACACATAGGGGACACATAGGCTTTGTCATAATCTCTATTTTTCCTCATACCGAAGAGCTTAGGCTCCACCGACAACATTGCAAGAACTTAGAAAGGCGCTGGAGGAAATTTTACTGCCCCATAGCCAAGCATTCCTACAAAGACGCCCTGACAATATACAAAAAGGCTATCATTGCCCGAAAAAGTGCATTTTTCTCGGCTCAAATCGAGAATGCCAGCAACTCTGCTAGAGAACTGTTTTCAGTGGTCACCACTCTGTCCACCCCCTCTACGGGACCTGGGGTCGAACCCTCTCAGTCTCTCTGTAATGCTCTGTCCAGCTTTTTCACCACTAAGGTAGCAGATATATACTCATCCTTTGCAGGGAACGCAGAGACAAGATCCAGAGTCTGCAGTGGTGTAGAACCTGCCACCGATCATGATCCCTTCTCTTCCTTTGCTCCCATTACGCAAGATCAAATCAGCAGACTTATCTTTACTACCAAGTCTGGCTCCCCCTTAGACCCCTGCCCTCCTTCAGTGATGGCTAACCTTAGCGAGGTGATCTCTTATCCACTTATGAAAATCTGTGACACCGCATTTCAAACTGGTCACTATCCAGATCTTTGGCAGAAGGCCGTGATCAAACCTCTCCTGAAGAAACCCTCCCTGGACCCCACAGCTCTGGCCAGCTATAGACCAATAGCGTGTCTCCCCTTTCCTGACAAAATATGCGAATCTCTGATGAATAAACAACTCTCAGAGTTCATCGATACTCACCAACTTCTCGACGAAACGCAGTTTGGCTTTAGGAAAGGTCATGGAACTGAGACCGCTTTAATAAAAGCTTCAGATGAGATTAGAGCCATTATGGACCAGGGAGGTGCGGCTGTCCTGATTCTGCTGGATTTGTCCGCAGTCTTTGACACGGTCGACCATGATATTCTGGTCGACCGTGTCACAGCCCTGGGGATAAACGGTATGGCTAGAAATCTCATCTCATCTTTTCTTGCCTACCGTACCCAGACAGTGAAGTTGGGTAACTTCTATTCTCCTGTCTCTGCACTCCCCTGTGGAGTCCCACAGGGCTCCTCGCTAAGTCCAACGCTATTTAATATCTATGTAGCAGACTTAGCGAGGGTAATAAAGGCCCATGGGCTGCGACTTACATCCTACGCAGATGACACCCAACTGGTTCTGGCAATACACAAGGATGGCCCAGCGGTGGCAGCTAATTTCCAAAGCGCCATGCTTGCTGTCAGTACCTGGATGTCCTCCAACTGTCTGAGGCTTAACTCGGACAAAACCGAGGTCATGACCTTTGGTAACCTCTCCCCGGTTTGGTCTTCTGCCTGGTGGCCTGACCAGCTGGGCTCTCCTCCTGTCCCAGTTGATAAGGCCAGAAACCTGGGAGTCATTTTTGACAGCAAGCTGTCATTCAACCTTCATGTCAACAAGGTTGTGTCATCTGCATTCTTTATTTTAAAGAAAATTAGGAAAATACTGCCTTACCTTCCCACCTCAGCTGGGAAGACCCTGGTCTCTACCCTAGTGTTTTCCAAAATCGACTATGGGAACGCCCTCTTCCTTAATACTCAGAAACTCGTTCTATCTAAGTTGCAGTCCATACAAAATGCTGCTGCAAGAATTCTTCTTGACATCCCCCGCCGCCAGCCAACTACTCCAGCCATTCGTCACCTGCATTGGCTAAGAGTAGAGGGCCGCATTAAATTCAAGGCCCTATGCATTGCCTATAAGGCAGTGCATGGTGTCGGTCCAAAGTTTCTGATTGAAGCATTCCAGTTGTATAGCCCCAAGAGACAGCTGAGATCCGCCAACTCCTGCCTGCTTTCGTTACCTCGCACGAGAACGGCAACCTGGGGAGACAGGCGCTTCCTGGTTGCCACACCTAAACTCTGGAACCTTTTGCCACTCACCATAAAAACTGCCCCCAATTTGATAAGCTTTCGTAGGCTCTTAAAGACATGGCTGTTCAATCAGTAATCCTGCGGCTCGGTCTCTCGTTTTTGTCACATGCGCCGAGACACCTTCGGGTATTTGTTTGCGCAATAAAAATCGCGAAATAATAATAATAATAATAATAATAATATACGTAGTGTCCTAAAATGGGTTTTTAATTCGGGAGGCAGTGACCCCACCAATTTAGTAACACAATCTGTTTAGGCCAAAATGCAGTTATCGGGGAACACCTGCGCAGCCCTTGCTAGTTATATGGCACAAGTAGCAAGCAATCGCCAGAGAATCTCATGTTAACTTCAAGCAGTGCAACAATTTTAAAGTCAAGAAAACAATGCAATAAAATTCCCAAGCTCATTTAGAAAAAAGTGATTAGGAAAAAAAAAAGCAAAATCAGTGAAATTTGATAAGGGGGATTGGCAATATGTTTTTTTAAGTTTAAAGATAAAAAACATGTAGGAAATCTTCTAACACCAATCTGTTACGAATTCATAATTTTAGGCTTAAAACCAGAGGTGGAAAATCTTTTACCTCATTAGGCTCTAAGGCCTGCATTCAGCTCCCCTGCTCTTTGAGATTAGGGGAAAATAAAGCTGTCTTTAAGAAACGCCTAACAACCTGGAGTTTTTCGGGACATCTGATGAGTTTTGTAGCCAGTTGATTTAATCCTCCGTTGGTCAGGTCCTTTTCTTCCTCTTGTGAACTCTAAAAAGGCATTGTTCCTGATAGTGAGTGCTTATTTGGCTGAGATAGTGTCAGGATGCTCTGTCTGGAGTGAGAGGGCACTTTATAAGTAACATTTAAGACAAATCCAGGAAAATTACAAAGGTAGGGGATGGGAAGTGATGAACAACTAATGACAAGTGGAAAACCAATACAGTATGGAAGGTTTCCAGGCAGCTTCCTAGAGCCTTCATGTTTAAATATTGCTGCTGCCTGTCGCAATCTGGATGTCACGCCCTTGTCCCAGGATGGCCTGCTGCTCACTATCCCCAAGCTGCCAAAGGCCAGTCCACCACAGCCTTAAAACATTATGCCTCACTGGTGTTCACATAGCTATTCCCACTGCCTCATGGGCTGAGAAGATGCACTTTATAGGTGACTTAATATTTTAAAACGTGTTTTTACATAGATAAGGCACTTTTCCACTACATGTTTTGCTGCACTTCTTTTAAACTGCAGTACAGCCAGAATGCAATGAAGATCCTATAAGTCATCTACTTTTGTTACATATATTGGTGATGTACATACACCCTGCAGCCCATATAATGCATTTAACTTCCACGCATCTGGTGCAATTTCTACACTGTGAGAAACTGCCTTTTCTGTGTGGTGGCACCCATTTTTTGCTGAATTTTATTGCTGATTTTTAGACTGCACATTGGGGCACTGCTTTCCAGAGTACTTTGCTTTGTAACTCTGCATGCCAGCTTATGACAATGGAAGTGCTTCTACTGTGGAGGATTGGTAGTCTTCACTGTGGTTAACCAGTGGAAACCACAGCAGACTAAGAAGTGTGGTTTGTGGCACAAAGTGAGGATCTTCTCCTTTCTCCAGCCCCAACGGAAGAGCCCATGATGACCTAATTGATGGAAGGGGTGCTTGCAAGGGCCCCCCTAACCTCTGTAGTAAGGAGAGCGTGGTGGGCAGACATCGGAGAAACAGATTTCACGCCAATACAAAGCTGATGAGATTGGGTTAAGAGCTAGGAGCAGAACCAGAGCTGGATATGAGATGATCCGATGGTTGTGACATTTGGGCAAAGGAAGCCACTGCAACACTCCATTCCTAGAAAGCCATGAGGATTTTGCTCTGGTGCTGGTGGTGTCTGGGTATCCTATGACATTTGGGGGGAGTAAGCAGAAGCCATTTTCACTGCTTTCCGCAGAGTCTACAATGTCTCTGAAGAAAGGTATGAAGATATGTGTGAGAGAAGAATTTTTCAACATCACATCTGAATACTCATTGCTGTGGTCAGGGTCACCTTTATCCTTCTGAACTGCAGTAGCTTAGTGCCAACAATGGTTGATGCCAGTTTGGTGCCTCTCTCCATCTCCTGACCAGCACCTCTAGCACGGGCTACAAAGAGCTTTGCAGAAGAAACTTTAACAGAGATCTGTAGGGTGAGTTCGTAAAATCGTCAAACCCTCTTAACTGAAGGGATTTCCATCCCTTCGGAAAACTTTATTTTGCGAGTCGGTATATTACCAACTTGCAAAATAGGGTTTGCAAGTGGCTATTAGGAGGGGCATATTAAGGGCGTCCCTTCCTAATAGCGAGTCCCACTGGTATGTAGGAATGTTTTGGGACCGTGAATGCAGTCGCGAAACATTCACAATTAGGAAATCGCAAACTGACTTTTTCTACATCTGGCCCTTGGCTTCAGTGGCACAATAGACTTTTTTTAGGATTTTTTTTTTCATTTCTTTGAAGAAGACCACTATGGGCATGATCTACTTCCTTCTGCAACAAATTACGGTTTTCAAGCCTGTTATGTAATTTAATATTTATTTGTATTGTTTATTTAGTTATTGTATCTTTTTGTTTGTAAGTGCAGCTCTACAGATCACCCAGGGGTATCTTAGTACTAGAAAGAATTAGCCTTTCTATGTTAAGTATAGTTAGAACGTTACTACTTTGAATTTATGCAGCTAGGAGACTATGCAGATACCTATGGTTTGAGTGACTGATTAAACAAGCATTGGCAAAGCCAATATAGATGGTGTTTCACAAAGATGCAGTAATGCAAGCCCCTGCTACAGACACCTCTAGGGTTAAATTCAAATATTTGAACGTTGTTTCACAAATCTGCAGAGTCTAAAAGTAGTACTAATTGCCCCCCTCTCAAGTCAGGTACAGGCACCCGAAAGGTATTTCACAAAGCTCCATTATTGCAGGCTGTTGCTAGATGTCGGGGCTTCAACATATCATTTTGCATTTTTACATGTGCTACTCTGTTGACTTGTGGTTAATTTCTGTAGGCTACATAAATATCCCAATGCTGGCTTCAGATGTTGTCTTGTATGTAACGGAACACTGTGAAGACCCCTGAATGTGCATTGATATTACCAGCCACTGGTAAATAGGAAGGGCATTCAGCCAGACCTGCCATTCTGGATGAATTGTTAGGTCAATGTGCACAGGTGCCCAAAGAACGTGTGATCACTCACAGTGAAGTGAGCTAATGGCTGGAGTGGGTTGACCCGTTGCTCCATGCTGTATCCTATGGGGGAGTTAGTGGGGTGGATGCAAAATATTAATGACGTATATATTTCTTATGATGTTTCTGGAAAACACGAGCATTGAAAAACCACTAAAGCTGTTTCGAAGCCAGACCTAAAAAGCACCAGATTGTGATGTCATGTTTAATTTACAGGGGAAAATCCGATCATGATTAAGAATGTAAAACTAACTTGTACCAATATATTGGTCTCTGTTCACCTTTTATCTTAAAAGAGCTTTATTCAGTATGTATGTGTCTCAAAAAGGATTCAGCTTTACCTTTGCGCAGAGAGAAATGTCTAAATTACCCTGGGAACAGAGTGTACAAGCAATGGCCGCAGGCTCACAATGCCAAACCCTAGTCGAGGTCAAATAACGAGGTGTCACAGAAAGTAAGGCGCGCCAATCACCAAAACAAATGTAAAGCGTACCTTATAGGAGAAGGTGAATACAGTGCTGAAGGCTCTATCTAGACATTCTGAAAACTGCAATAATCCCAAAAATGAATTTAGTTGCCTAGGAATGATAAGATTTGCTCAGCCAAACAATGTTTAGGATTAGAGTATCGGCTAATTATAATTCATACGGAGTTCAGTCACAATGCAGAACAGAGCATGAAGCAGATGTGGACAGTGTAAGTTTATGACTGCATGCGTGGCCTGAAGCTTAAGGTGCTACTATCACTTTTACCCGGGTGCTTCTGGGTAATAACTGTAGTTGATTGCCCTCTCCCCTCATTACTAGTCAGGACCTGCCCTGAAACAATACAAATAGTATTGCAAAAAAGCATCAATTAACACTGGTGACAAATGCATTCTGTAACACATTTGCCCTTTCATGTTTCTTTCAGGTATTCATTGGAAATGAGAACAGCCAGGGGCACGTCAAGAACCGATTCCACCCCCCTATAATTTCCAGGTTCATCCGAGTCATTCCCAAAACATGGAACCAAAGTATTGCACTTAGATTGGAACTCATGGGCTGCGATAACTTATAGGGCCTTGCATCCCTATATCTACAGACTTCTTGAAGACCTTAAGGGACATGTACCACAGCTCCACTTATCTCATACATCCGTAACATGCAACAAGGCCCCAGCGCTACCGTGAAAATGATCGCAGGAGCTCTCGGCTGCACCTGCCATCCACCTGTGTTATGAGTAATCAACCTGAGGGCGATTATCACCCAGGCCTGTCCTTTCAGCAAACAGCACTCGGTGTGCAGGGACTGGCGGCCGCCATCTTAGTGCAGGTGGCAGACCTAACTCAGACTCACCCCCAAGATCTACAGCCAGTTACCAACAATGTCGGCAGCTCTTCGCTGTTCCAAAGTGAAAAATGGAAAATGTATTCCAACCTCAACACTGATAGTAACAGACCTTGAAAAAACAAGTGTTTTAATCAGTTAATGGCCGGCCATTTTTTATCTGGAAAATAAATTCGGGAAAAATTGAAAAAAACAGCACTGTATACAAAGAATACCTGGAACTGTAAGGTGTCTTTTTGTAAAGCTTCACAGACTTTGCCAACATTACACAAGTTAATAGGATTGTTTTGATTCAAACTGTTGATACGATAATGTTGTTAATTTCATTAATGCCTAAGAGCCTGATTTAGAGCTTGGCAAGTGAGTGTAGTCTGTCACAAATGTACCGCACAACCTTCCCGCCTTATTACAAGATCATTCTATCATAATGCACTTGTAGGAAGGTGGGCAGGCTATCCGTCACATTTGCAACAGAACGCCCCAATGCCTAGATCTAAGTCAGGCTTTGAGTTTTCCTTTAGTGCAAGTTACCTCGTTTACCATCTTTCCATGTCCTAGTTTAGAGTTACATTTGCAATGTGACACAAATGTCATTTTAACTACGCAGTAAACACTGTCTTGGCCTGCGCTGCTTCTTTTCCACGTTCTCTTAAACAACGGATCGCACTCCTGGCATTTTACTACACTTAACTCTGCTGCACCACAGGTCCAGCCAGACACAGCTGGGGATGGCTCTTGGTCACAGATTCCCAGCCAGAAGTGGGACACCAGATAGCGGAACGCCAAACACCAGGACAAGCGAGCAGACTACACGGCAGATATAGTCACCATATGTGCAGCTGACACACTTCACATCCTGAAGAGAGGAACAGGAAGTCAGAAAGTATCAACAATACTGACAAATCGATGACTCAAACAGTATTTTCCATTAAGGCTCTGCTCGGGACCCAATTTAGGCATCCCGCAAAATTTAAATTGAGATACAAGTTTTATATATCTATTAAATAGTAAAGCACACCTGTGAAGGTGATCCAATTGTTCAAGAGATAAAATAGGTAAAACCAGGTGGAGCTGCAGGGTGAAGCACAATAAAGGCATAAAGCAATAATGCTTAGTCAAAAAACACACCCTCAATATTACCTTGCTGCTGAAGAGAAAATCTGCACCTCATCTTTGAGAGCTTGAGACCTCCAAAACACACTCGGCTGTACACGCAATGCCTTCTGAGAGGTTGGTACTGTGACGGCCATAAAGGAGCCATAGCCTTACTTGCCCTTGTTTACAACTAGAGAGGAAGTATCAATACAGGCTTGAGCTGGTGAACACAAGACGGTGAGGGAATCAGTGCTCCACCATTAACTCCAGGTCCTGAACATGGAAGGAGGCTCCAGCAGAATGAACAAAACAGGTGTGCCTCTTTCAGTTTCCTCTCAAGCATGCTGGTGCTTTGACAGATGAACAGGAGGGAGAAGCGATGTAGACTTGAGGCGTGAAGTAGGCAAGAAAACTGTCAGTAAAGAGAGAATGTTGGGCAATCCAGGACCTGCAAGTGACAGTAAGGATAGCAGACATTAGGAGAAGCCACTGTGAAGAGTTCTCTTGTGGGAGATAGACAGGTAGAATGGTATCATTGGAGACCCCGACACAACCAATCACTCTCCATTCCCATACCTTCACTTTTTGCCAAGAATGTATGGGTTATTTTTAAATCTGGCCTCACCTTGGCTCCATAGATAAACAGAGTGACCTCTGGAAGCTATTTCTATTTGAAATTGTTGCACAAGGTACTGGTGATGCTCCACATGGAACACTATGAATCAGTGGGGTAGGCAGTGATACTGTCACATGCAGACTACTGCAATTCATTGCATCTTGTCTTCCTAACAAACTATGGGATAGACTTCAACTCACACAGAACAGCCCCGGCAGGCTTATTCTGGCAATTCTCTGTGCCACTCAGTTTCTGGACACCTTTGTAATTTTCATTGGATCCCAGTTCAAAAGGGATCCTTTTTTAAGGCTCTCTCTATTTGTCACGAAGCATTCGCTGACAACCACCCGTCCATGATTTGATCTCTCATCACCCCCTTCTGTCCAACTGGAGCTTATGTTCGATCTCAACCATGGGAAACTTTTTTGTCATGCCTAGAGTGAAAAAGATGTGAATAGGGGTGCGATCCTTTTTTATATTTCTGCAAAACTTTGGAACAATTTCCCACCAAGCATCAGATCTGAATTGAATAAACTTTCTTTTCATGAAAAAATTAAGGCTTGGTTATTTGACTTCCCTTTCATCCCTAATATCCTTTACCATAGTGCAGACCGCCCTATTTGGATTACTTGTTGCGCTTTACAGATATTGTCATTTCAATATTCTCATTTTCATTCACTGACTGAGTAGGCTCGAAGAGGTGAATTTGTGGAATAGCATGCTTATGCTTTGCGGTTGAAAAGGGCACCTACAAGAGTTTTTCTAGTACTCTGGATGCCATAATTGATCTGGTTATCATTGTGAAATAGCTACTGCATCATAGGGCAGTAGGGCATGGAGACGGCTTCATCAGGTTTCAGTGCAGGCCAAAACAATTCTGTTTCATGATGTATGCCAGAGAATGATGGGGACAGGTGGGGATAGATTTGCAATGAGCCTCCTCTGAAAAGACATTGACTCTTGAAATGTTCACTCTACAAGAAAAAGGGAGAGGAGACCCCGTAAGTGCTTGTGCATCCCAAGAGACCAGATGGCCGATTTAACCCAAAACAAGTTATCCTCATGCCTCCATAACTGATAACCAGTGGGAAAGTTTGAGCTAGTGTACAATTCTTCCAGCATAGGAGCTATCTGATTTGCATGGAAATGTAGACATGGGGAAGGGATGTCACCACACACAAGCCAAATTTGGCAATTGTCAATACAAAGCCAATAAGCACAAACATGACAGAGTGAGTTAGTGTAGAGTAAGTACCAGTTGGAAATATCCACAGGTCTCTTTAAGAAATTAGAAAATCACTGCAAGGTGTTGGTTAGGCACGAACAATTAACCACTGTGACTTGCACAAGAAACTGGCCAAAGCAAGGCAAAGGGTAGAGTAGCAAAATTGAACACTTCTGTGATGACCAAATGGTGCGAGAGCTATTAATATTCTTCTCGCTGATAAAGATAAGGATGCAATAGTAAGAGATGCAGTGGTGGCTGGCATATATTTAGGGTGGTGAGGCGGGCAACATATGTGTGGCATTAAGATAATAATAATAAAAAAAGACACTTACCTTGCAGACTTGCCACACAACGCCCTCCTCGCTCAGGTGACTTTGCTCCTGGAAATTCCGGATCAGGAAACTGCACTCTCCAATCCTGGCATGTCTCTCAGCATGAGAGACGTGCCAGGATTGGAGGGAGTGGCCTCTCGCAGCGCTCCTAAGAGCACTGGAGGCCAGTGCTTTCTCTAACCAAGGATTAGAGAAGTTTAAAATGCGCGTCAGGCTGGTCGTCACAAGATGACCGGCCAAAGAGACATGCGCACTTTCGACATAAGTGCATAGCTCCCTGCTGCCACTCAGCAGCACTGGCCCCGCCCCATCTTGACACTCGGTTCAGGATGGGTTGCTTAAAAAAAAAATGGTAATAAATATACTTTATTACCATTTTATTTTGTAGCTGCTCTGGGGCATTTTTTAAGGGGGGGCGGCGCTCCTCCGCTCTCATGGAGGAGCCGCTCCTGAGATGCAAGGGAAATCTGGTTCAGTCACTTGCAATAGAGCCAAAGGCATGACAGAATTTAAAAAGTCACTTGAGATAAAATGAAGACTGCATCACCTGGGGTTCGAATATATGGAATTATTCATTGTAAAACTGAAAAGTATACAGTACACATTTTGCCATAGTATTTACTGCACATTTTATAGATATTGGCCTCAAATATTTCCTTCAATAGATAACTTGCAATATATAAATGTTACATGGACTAAGTCCTGAATTTGTTCCATGTGAAAACAGACTGCAGAAATATCTGCAAAACTGCGCAAACGCAGCAAGTTAATATTCATGTTCTAAAGATTCCTGATTATGAAATTGATAAATTATTCTAATATGACTCACCATGTCTCACCGGAGCACCATCAACTTGTGAGAGGAATCTATTATTTCTGATGAGAGAATTTCCATCCATTTGACATGCTTTTTTCTTTCTCATTTCCACCTTGCCATAATGCGTGTTTTTCTGATGTGGATGACGAGATGCAGATCTCCCAGAGATGATGCGGGTTCGTGTGCATATCAGTTTCTGGGCCAATTTGTAAATTACAATACGTTTTACTTTATAGAAAAGCCACTGACAAGAGGGTGAAGGAAATGTTAATACTTCTTATATCCAAGGCAGAACGTTTTATATACTGGTGTGCTAGAAGTTTTTATGTGGGACTTTCTTCATGTTAAAAATAGTATAATGACAAAACATTTGCATAACGGTTGAAATGCAATATACTTCCTGTACTTCTATATTATTGGGCTCTGTGGGATATTTGTCTCCAGGCATGCCTGCTTAATGGATTTAAAAACACGCAACAAACATTTTGTCGAACAAGACACCAAATGCAATGTATTCGCAGTGTTTTAACATATATTGTTTTATGCTCAGCATTTGAAATGGAAAAGAAATTATAAATGCTGGAAGGATGATTTCCGGTGCTGACATTCGATTGTACATGATGCACGTTTTACAAGGATTACAAATGAAGGACGGGGTTAAAGCATGAACAATCATTGTGAAGCTCGGCCATGAAGTTGGAGATGCAACATATAAATAAAGTGCTTTTTTTTATAACTGAGTGCGACCCACATTAATTACATTAATTCATGGAGCAAAGTCTGTTGATTAACTGTGTTGTAGGAGGTGAGGCAGGTCAAGGCCACTGTCAGCATAACCATGGGGTCTAAATGGTTTTAACAAGAACCTGGGTACTTAGATGTAGTAATAGGGCTGTCTAGAAATGCCAGACTTCACAAATGTCAAGTTCAAAACTTTAAACGAAATTTGGCCTATTTAAATATCATTTACAATTAAGCAGCCCAATACTTGAGACACCGTTTACCTGTGGCTGCCATCTTTGCAGACATTTTACCCCCAAAATGGCTCCCACATGCATGGACGGGGCTGACAGGTCTGTCTTAGGAGGACTTCCATCATTTATGCTATTCTGGGAGACAAACCTCCAATGTTAGGGTCATCCTCGAGAATAACATTACCAATGCCCCTTTGTGGTAGGGTGCTCCAAGCATGTGGGGGTAATTTTAGGATTTTTTTATGTTTGGAATCCTCTGCTGGTTCTGGACAGAAATAGACATTGGCAGGCATGACGTTGGCAGGGCTGGCCTAAATTGGACAATGCTTTTGACCTAATATCCATCAGCATTGGGACTGTGGCATGAGAGTTCCCAAGTGGAGCTTTAGGTATAGCTCTGTCATCAGGAACTCTGTTTTACCCTGCACTCTAAATGACGCAGTTGAACAAAGAGGACTATAGACGGGACACTACAATTTTTTTGGGTGGATGTCCCATATGATCTCTCTTTATATGAAATACTAGGACCTGATTTCGATGTCAGTCGGAGCGCCACCAACATGCCATCTGTGGTGGTCGGATCGACCGACAGCCCTTCGGTCTGACCACCGGATTGCAATACTTGCAGTCGGACCACATGCTGTCAGAGGGAAGACCGCCGCCTCCGCCAGGACCTCCGATCCTGACGGGGCGGCAGTCGGAATCGTAGTCCCGATAAAAGGAGGTGCCGAGCCAAGCACTGCCATCAGGATTATGATACCTCTTTCTGACAGCACTTTCTTGTCAGATGGACTGCCATGATAAGGCTGTCGGAAACGGGGTTTGAGGGCTCCAAACAGGGCCCCTGTCCCTCGTGGGCCACAGCAAAGTGGCCCTAGGGGCACGTGTTGTGCCCCAACACAACTCCATGCCCCATGTGCCATACACAACATGGTGCATGCAGATGCTCCATCCCACAGCAGCTTGTGCTGGGGCCCTTTTCAATGGGCACAGCACAAACCGCCGTGGTACGGAACAGGTTCCAACTGCCATCATGGAAGTTGCATCGTAATTCGGCGGTTGGACAGCCGACTGCTTGTCGGGCATTCTCCTGATTACAATGATAGTGGTCTGCGGTCCGACCACGCGGCATTGTAATGATGTCCTTGGTTTTAATTTGCTAAATGGACAGTTTTTGTAATATGCAAGTGTCTCAAAGGTAGATTGCTGCTTCTTGGAGGACTGCCTTAATTTGGCAGAAGAAAATACCACTATAAGTCTTGATTAAATAGAGTAGTGATGTGATTGCAGACTAACAATTGCCCTCAAATAGAGAGTAAAAAGATGCACAATAGATTAGAGCACAACTAAACATTTAGCTGTGTGTTTGTGTCGACATTCCACTCCTAATTAATTAAGAAGGGTCGATTGACATAAAATGGAGAGTTCTGAATATACGTCAATGCACGTCAATGTGCAACCTGCATATGCTGCTCGTAAACTTTCTTGGACATCTCTCTAACATGAACTTATCCACAAATAAAACAAAATCAACCAAATTGAGTGGTACATCTTGAATATTAGGTCTTGGCTTGGTACATTATTCTGTTACACCAGCTCAATCATGATCAATATAATTTACCCCATCTGTGATTCTTTCTCAGAATCACAGAGTTGCGATCTTTGGACATCTTCGCTACTTTCTGAATGTAATGTCCCAGGTGAGTAACTACTGTCTTGCAATACTGTAACTTTGTGGAAGAAACTCTAAGACCATTATTAGCCAAGTTATTTCGTAATGCAATAGTGTCCAACTTTTAGCCCTCTTTGGTGTTTGTACCCATCATCAAATTATCTATCTGTTGCTTCACAACTGACTTGCAAAATACCTTTAAGGATTCCAAATCCATTTTAAATATTTGGAAGAAAATTTAAGGAGATTATATATACCCCTGTGGGATCCAAGACCAAACATAGAGTTTATCTGTGAATGTGAAAGACAAAAAAATATTGGTTATCCTTATGAAGAGGAATTGAGAAAAATGTGGAACACAAATCAATCACTTTGAACCACTCTGCATTTGCTGGAATTTATAAATCAAATCACTGCTGGATTCAGTACTACCGGACAACATAGGACTAGTATCTCATTGATTGAACTCAAATCTTAAATTATTCTCTATATTCCATATGAAGAGGAATTGAGAAAAATGTGGAACACAAATCAATCACTTTGAACCACTCTGCATTTGCTGGAATTTATAAATCAAATCACTGCTGGATTCAGTACTACCGGACAACATAGGACTAGTACCTCATTGATTGAACTCAAATCTTAAATTATTCTCTATATTCCATATGAAGAGGAATTGAGAAAAATGTGGAACACAAATCAATCACTTTGAACCACTCTGCATTTGCTGGAATTTATAAATCAAATCACTGCTGGATTCAGTACTACCGGACAACATAGGACTAGTATCTCATTGATTGAACTCAAATCTTAAATTATTCTCTATATTCCATAAGACTTCCTTAAACCCATTATAGGTAAATTACATGGGCTCCCCATAACTTCCTTAGAATGCCTTGTTCTACCATCCTTTTAACCACAGGTGTAATCCCTTTCTCATCTTCACGAGAAAGTCTATGTTGGGAAATGCATGAATTCATAGCATTTTTCTTCAAAGAAATCTGTATTGGCTTTGCCCTTTTATTAAGCCTAACTTTTTTTTCAGTATGATCTTAAATCCGCTTTTTCACTTTGCGTCTTAAATCTAGTTAGAACTGAGGATATACTATTTCTCAATTCTTGTGATATCATCGTGAAGTCAATATCAGGATATTTAGTTTGAATGCAAACACCATCCTGTGTACAATAAATAACACAATTACATTTGCGCAGTAGGTCAGGACCCAACTGGTTTACTAGACTGGTTTCACTAATCATTAATTTATGCTAATTTATGGCTGAACCCATTTTTACTGGAACATTTGCTGCCTACTTGTAGCCACATGTTTATTTGAAGTGCATACTACTTGTAGTTCTTTTACCGGAAAGGGTAGGTTAGGAACTTCCACCAGTCTAACTGTGGATCCGGTAGCATCAGTATTCAGCAAACATAATACGGGATGACCATTAACATCTCCTTCTACAAATGGGCCATTCTGGGCTACTTCCAAGTCTGCACCAAACATAGAGTCCTTCTGCCCTCTTAGGCACCATCATTGTGCCTGACTTAGTCCTTGTGAAACTTTGAGGGTAGTTGCAAAATGTGGAAATAAATTACTAATCACTGATTTTCTCACTTCAGGATGATCTGCATTTTGTTGAAACTGAAACTTCTGTGGAAATTCTACTGTACTATTTTAAAACTGAGGTGGAAGAGGTAGAGCAATCTGCATAGTACTATAGAACTGCACTGAATTCTGCACATTTTGTATTAAAGCAGATGAGGCTGGGACCATGACTGCATCACCCCATTCTGTGCCACTGGAATCATATTCTGTTGCATAGGGTTCATTTGAGGCACTGTATGTGTCCCATTAGAATATGTATTTTCATTAAATCTGCAATTTTTTATTCCAATGTCCTTCTGTACCACAAATGTGACACCCTCCACGTCTCACAATACCATTGTTAGCATTATTAATGAAACCTCTACCCTGAAAACCTCCTCAACCTTTTGGCACACCCTGAAACTGCAGGCTACCTCCCTGATGTGTTAATGCTTGCCCCACTTGCTGAAATAATTCCGTCTGTTTTACCAGTGATTTCTCAATTGATGCTTTCTTTTTAGACTTCCAATAATCACTTCAAACACAGCCTATTAACTGTCCAATCATACACAGCCTCACCAACCTGGCCGCTCAACATTTTCTGTTTCACTTCATATTGGCTACCAAATCCCACTCCTTCAATGCTTCAAACTTTGGTGGTCTTGGTTGCAATTTTGTATGTATCAAATAATCTACATCTAAAGTAAGCACGTTTTTTCAATTCAAACGCACTGCAAATCAGGACATTTTAACTTTTTGTTAATCACAGTAACTTTGTGCCACTCTTTAAGCCATAAGCAAGTATTCATGCCATAATTTACACTCGTCTCATGAGACAGACTTCTAACTGGTGGTGGAGCTTGCACTTCTGTCAGTGAGTTCTTCTTAGATTTACCTAGATTTGCACCTTTTGTAATTTCAAACAAACTTCACCCTACACCATGCAATAAAACACCAATGTAATCACAAAACAATATCTTCAAGCATAATAACTTGTGAACCAAAAACAATAAAACCTGCGTCTGTGTACCAGGGAACATGACAGAAATCAAATTTACCACAAGAAGGAAATTGTGTTTCAAGGTTCTACCCAACCATATACATACTGAGTTAGGATTCAACTAGCGATGACCTAACCTGAAATCAGTATAGTTTACCCTTGTGTAAAAGACAAGAAATGACCACTACTCCACTCTTAATTAGTGCTCACTCACAATTAAACTATTAAGGAATCCAAAAAACCTCAACTTATTATATTTAAACCTGGCGCAACCTATAAACTTCCAAAACACCTTTATCTAACTTGAGTTATTAAAAAAAATCCAATCTCTTCATTTAAAATGCACAGTGGCAAGACAAATAATAAATCAACAATATTTAACAATGCACCTTCTTCAACAGACCATAACATGTCACATACTTCGCATGATACAATACCGAAAATACAATACAAACTCAATCACCAAAACACACAAACACCCATTGCAAATCACACCCCACAGGACATAATACCTTATTCAATCCAACCTTCTGAAATGCTCCTTAAGCAGACTCCAAATGTCTGAACCACCGCTACACCTCACAGTATGAACTGCCCATGAACCACCACTCAAGATTCTTTTGATGATATACTGATCCTCTAATCAGCCTCCGAATTAGCACCAATTAGTCATTGCCAGTATTCTCCATCAAAAACTGTTGCATCTCCACCCTTAATTAAGGCGGGTCAATACGCAGGAAAGGGAGAATCCTGAACTTTAACGACTATTCAAATACCATTAAGGAAACCTACATAACAAGGCTTTTCCAGTTATAAGTATTTGTAGGTATATTAATTAATATATCTATTATAGAAAAAAACGTAGCTAATAAAAACAATTAGATATGAAACCAAAATCATAATAATGCAAAATGCTATGTTCCTTCTAAGAAATTAAACAAGCACAGCATATCTCACATGCCTTTAAGAAATTAAACAAGCACAGCATATCTCATAAATAATCACATTAATAGTAAATAGATCAAAATACAGAAAGGACCACCAGCATCTAGGCCTCTAAGCAACAAGCAAGAAAGCCTCAAAGCTTAAGATGAAGATGATCTTGGTTCTTCTCCAAATAGCACATCCTTTATAATGTTCTGGACAAAGAAAGCAAACAAATTTATAGCATGATATTACACAGAGAGGCAGATCTAAAATGTTATATGTGCAGTAAACCTATCAATTGCTCAATTATTGTTGATAGAGTGTCTTCAATGTCTGTTACTCTCTATAGAAGCACTAGACAGTGAAGTCCTTTGTCACACTTACCACTCATCCTGGTGATTGAGCACCTAGTTACGAGAGTTTGTTCAGATAGAGCCACTGAAGGCATTCATCATCATCATCATCTTTCTTTATTTCGACATTTGTCATAAAAGAATCCATACAATTGAGCATTGTAAAAAAAAAAGAATTAATACAAGTATACATAAAACAGTAATTACAACAACAAGAAGGTAGCGACGCCCATGGGACATGCCAATAATGATAATCAGTAAATTGTACCTCCATACAATCTAAACTTTAGGGAACCTCCTCATGGCAGCTTTGGAACTATAATAGAAGGATGTAGTTTCAAACAAGATTTTTACAAATCATTCTTTTCCTCCACATAGCTGCCAGGAATGATGACACAGCAAAAACTATTACAGTAGTTAAGTCTGTTTTAAGAATTCGATAAGCTTGCATACAATGCGTGAACCCCAAATTTTTGCAAAGAGGAACAATCCAGCGCCTTCTAAACTTTTGATAAACAGGATAAAAGAATAGTATATGCAGTTCATTTTCCTGATCGAAGGCGCAACCAGGGCAATTTTTTAGAGAGAGCGGGGACCATTTACTCGTAAAAACTCTAATAGGTAAGGTACCGTATCTCCACTGCAAGTACAATTTTCTCGCTACAGATGGACTAATATCATTTAAAACATGCTCAAAGTGATAAAAATCTTTAACCATTATAAAAGTTCGTGTTAAGATAGCAGATTGAGAATTCTGTATAGAAACAGTTAATTTGGTTTCATAATACAAATTGGCCAGGTGCTTACGTGAAACACTAGTACAAGCTGTCTCCGGGTCAGACCACAACATCGGGAGGCCTATTCTCCCCAGTTCCTCTTTTACATACCTCAACCAAGGATGTTTCCCCACGTTCGGGAGCCCTAAGACTTCCAAAAGTTCTTTCCTATAGTCCTGGAGCTCGGGGGTGATCCAAATCCTCCGCCAAAATGTTAGTGGTTTAAGACCCAATTCCTCATCTATGGATCTGAGGCCCAAATCAAGCCTCAGTGGCAATAAGGGAGTACTAGGGGGGAGGGCCAACAACTGCCTTAAAATTTTGTTTTCTGTGGCTAGGATCTCTGGACGGCAATGAAAGCCCCAGAGTTCACCGCCATAGATTACTCCCCCCCTTGCCTGAAGTTTATATATTTCAAGAGGTGGGCCAATTGGTTTGGCACATGATTTATTTAGAAGTCTTAGAATACCCCCCGCTGTTTGGGCTAACTTGAGTTGAGATTTAATTTGGTGTGGGACCCATGTCTTAGTTTCATTTAAAGTGAGCCCCAAGTACTCAAAGGTCTGAACCCTTTCTAGGCTAACTCTCCCTATACTCGGGTTTGGGCGCATCATTGCTGGTGGGTTGAAAATCATATATTTTGTTTTGAGAGTATTTATCTCTAAGCCCCGTTCGAGGCAGAATGTCTCAAAACCATCCAGCACTCGTTGAATGCCCATCGGGGACTTCGAAAGTAATAAAGTATCATCTGCGAACATAATCGCAGGAACCCGACATCCAGCGAGCTTGGGGGCATCGCTATTTATAACCTCATTTAGCTGTGTAAATACTCCGTTGACATAGAGGGAGAACAGGGTGGGTGCCAAGACACAACCCAGTCTGACTCCCCTGTCAACGGGAAATCTGGATGAGAAGGCACCATTTTCTCCACACCTGACCTGTGCGAAATTCCCCCTATGCAATCGAATTATCATGTTCAATAGGGGGGCAGGAGTGCCCAGTTGTGAAAGGACGGACCATAATTTAGCCCGGGGGACCAAGTCAAAGGCCGCACGGAGGTCCACAAAAACAGTGTATAATGACCCACCCTCAACTTTAACAGTTTTCCAAAATAACAGGGTCAGTCGAAAGATCTGGTCCGTGGTAGACACATTCTTCCTAAACCCTGCCTGGTAAGGGCTTAGAATGGAGCACTCTTCTATCCAGTCCATAAGGCGGTCTAAGATCAGCCTTGCAAAGATTTTTTGAGACACATCAATGAGGCTGATAGGCCTATAGTTGGCTGGGAGGCGAGGTGAGCCCTTCTTAAAGATAGGGACTATCTCGGCTCCCAACCAAGTACTAGGTACCGCCATACCCCTCTGGACTGCATTAAATAAAGCCGTTAGATAAGGGGCCCAGACCTTAGGTTCATGTTTGAAGAGGTCGCCTGGAAGTTTATCCAGCCCAGGCGCTTTACCGGCTGGAAGTTTGGATAATGCAACAAGAACCTCTTCTTCCATAAACTCGACCTCAAATAGATCGACAGTAGGGTTCGACAGTAATCCCCCCTGCTCCATATCATGAGTAGAATACTCCCCTCCATAGAGGGTGGAGAAATGATCTTCCCACACATTAGCAGCGATATTGGGTACAATCGCCGGTAAAGGACCGGTCGACCCCGTATTAACAATTTGCCAAAACTTCCGGGCATCTCTTAATTTTAATGCAGACGTTAAATTAGCCCAGTTATCATTGTCCCACTCCATCTTGGCATGGTATATTAGCTGCTTGTATTCTAATCGTTTTTCTCTTATTAGCGCCATGTTATTATTAAGCTTCACAGCCCAAAGAAGTTCTGTTTTTAGCTTCCTACAGGCGGTGTTGTACCATGTGGGTCTATTACCTCTCCTTCTCTCTTTGGGCGCTATAGGGTTGAAAACATCAGCCAAAATAGCATTAAGTTCCAGGTTTAGATCCCCAAATTTTTGGTATATTTCGGGAGTGGGATGCTGCAACGTTAAGGCACCTATAGCTTCCAGTACCGGAATAACCTGCGCATAGAGTTCTGCCACTAACGCTGGATAAGTTACTAATTTTTCCCACCTGACCCTGCGCCTGTTACTAGATAGGAGGAACCTGGCATCTAGGCCATCGTTTGGGTTACCTGGGCCTTCGTGGTTGCCCGGGGATAAAAATTCTAGGATCCACGGATTGTGATTGTGTGGAGAAGTGTGGCTCAGGGGTTAGAGGCGGCAGACCCGGAAGCTGAGATCGGTCCTGGACCAGGGTTCAATTCCCCGCCTCGGCGGGTCTTGGACTAAAAATTCCACGGACTCGATAATTCTCACCCCGGTGCCTCCTCGACTCACGGGTTCACATTCTGCGACTCTGGGCAATAGCTTGCTTAATCTCCACAACGGCCCCTTGTGGCGGGATGCCTGACTTTCACCTTGTGGATACCCTGCTATCTCACAGGGGAATACCAGGGCGGGTTCCCTAAGCAAGCGCCGGGAAACCCACAGCGGGTAGCTGTGCGCTATATAAGCTCAACTACATTTACATTTATCACCCCTGATTTCTACCCTGAAATCAATGACCTTGTCCCAAGCACAACTTTCAACAAATATTTAATCCAGGCGTGACTCTTGCTCGGGCTTGTTGAAAGTACATTTTGAGGGGGCATCTGATTTTGAGCGGCCATTACAGGCCCTGATTGAATACTTTAAGGTTAAGGCCGTAATTTGAACGGCCAATGGCGCCCATGACCTAGGTGAAGGGCCCACTGCTGGAGGTTTTTTCCAGTATTCATCCGCCTCCAAATTAGCACTATCCGTCAAACCCATAAGCGGCTCGAAATGGCAGTTAAAATCACCCCCTAGCAAAAGAGTGATGCCCTGAGGAATCATATTTAAGAATACAGAGAGCTCTTCAATGGTTTCAGACTCAGATGTAATGCTCACTGGTCTTGAATAAACGTTGACCAAAGCAAGCCTGGAATCATTCGGCCATTCTAAAATCACACATTGGAGATCTTCTGATGATGTGTTCAAAACCCTGGCTCTACAGCCCAAACGGAACGCACCCAGATTATTAATCCCCCCGACGGTCTACCCTTCCCCACCCACCTTGCCGGGACTGAGAATGAAACAAAACCACTCCGACGATCTTCCCACACAGTAGCAGCGATATTGGGTACAATCGCCGGTAAAGGATCGGTCGACCCCGTATTAACAATTTGCCAAAACTTCCGGGCATCTCTTAATTTTAATGCAGACGTTAAATTAGCCCAGTTATCATTGTCCCACTCCATCTTGTCATGGTATATTAGCTGCTTGTATTCTAATCGTTTTTCTCTTATTAGCGCCATGTTATTATTAAGCTTCACAGCCCGAAGAAGTTCTGTTTTTAGCTTCCTACAGGCGGTGTTGTACCATGTGGGTCTATTACCTCTCCTTCTCTCTTTGGGCGCTATAGGGTTGAAAACATCAGCCAAAATAGCATTAAGTTCCAGGTTCAGATCCCCAAATTTTTGGTATATTTCGGGAGTGGGATGCTGCAGTGTTAAGGCACCTATAGCTTCCAGTACCGGAATAACCTGCGCATAGAGTTCTGCCACTAACGCTGGATAAGTTACTAATTTTTCCCACCTGACCCTGCGCCTGTTACTAGATAGGAGGAACCTGGCATCTAGGCCATCGTTTGGGTTACCTGGGCCTTCGTGGTTGCCCGGGGATAAAAATTCTAGGATCAACGGATTGTGATCACTATCACCCCTGATTTCTACCCTGAAATCAATGACCTTGTCCCAAGCACAACTTTCAACAAATATATAATCCAGGCGTGACTCTTGCCCGGGCTTGTTGAAAGTACATTTTGAGGGGGTATCTGATTTTGAGCGGCCATTACAGGCCCTGATTGAATACTTTAAGGTTAAGGCCGTAATTTGAACGGCCAATGGCGCCCATGACCTAGGTGAAGGGCCCACTGCTGGAGGTTTTTTCCAGTATTCATCCGCCTCCAAATTAGCACTATCCGTCAAACCCATAAGCGGCTCGAAATGGCAGTTAAAATCACCACCTAGCAAAAGAGTGATGCCCTGAGGAATCATATTTAAGAATACAGAGAGCTCTTCAATGGTTCCAGACTCAGATGTAATGCTCACAGGTCTTGAATAAACGTTGACCAAAGCAAGCCTGGAATCATTCGGCCATTCTAAAATCACACATTGGAGATCTTCTGATGATGTGTTCAAAACCCTGGCTCTACAGCCCAAGTGGGAACGCACCCAGATTATTAATCCCCCCGACGGTCTACCCTTCCCCACCCACCTTGCCGGGACTGAGAATGAAACAAAACCACTCCGACGATCTTCCCACACATTAGCAGCGATATTGGGTACAATCACCGGTAAAGGATCGGTCGACCCCGTATTAACAATTTGCCAAAACTTCCGGGCATCTCTTAATTTTAATGCAGACGTTAAATTAGCCCAGTTATCATTGTCCCACTCCATCTTGGCATGGTATATTAGCTGCTTGTATTCTAATCGTTTTTCTCTTATTAGCGCCATGTTATTATTAAGCTTCACAGCCCAAAGAAGTTCTGTTTTTAGCTTCCTACAGGCGGTGTTGTACCATGTGGGTCTATTACCTCTCCTTCTCTCTTTGGGCGCTATAGGGTTGAAAACATCAGCCAAAATAGCATTAAGTTCCAGGTTTAGATCCCCAAATTTTTGGTATATTTCGGGAGTGGGATGCTGCAACGTTAAGGCACCTATAGCTTCCAGTACCGGAATAACCTGCGCATAGAGTTCTGCCACTAACGCTGGATAAGTTACTAATTTTTCCCACCTGACCCTGCGCCTGTTACTAGATAGGAGGAACCTGGCATCTAGGCCATCGTTTGGGTTACCTGGGCCTTTGTGGTTGCCCGGGGATAAAAATTCTAGGATCCACGGATTGTGATTGTGTGGAGAAGTGTGGCTCAGGGGTTAGAGGCGGCAGACCCGGAAGCTGAGATCGGTCCTGGACCAGGGTTCAATTCCCCGCCTCGGCGGGTCTTGGACTAAAAATTCCACGGACTCGATAATTCTCACCCCGGTGCCTCCTCGACTCACGGGTTCACACTCTGCGACTCTGGGCAATAGCTTGCTTAATCTCCACAACGGCCCCTCGCGGCGGGATGCCTGACTTTCACCTTGTGGATACCCTGCTATCTCACAGGGGAATACCAGGGCGGGTTCCCTAAGCAAGCGCCGGGAAACCCACAGCGGATAGCTGTGCGCTATATAAGCTCAACTACATTTACATTTATCACCCCTGATTTCTACCCTGAAATCAATGACCTTGTCCCAAGCACAACTTTCAACAAATATATAATCCAGGCGTGACTCTTGCCCGGGCTTGTTGAAAGTACATTTTGAGGGGGTATCTGATTTTGAGCGGCCATTACAGGCCCTGATTGAATACTTTAAGGTTAAGGCCGTAATTTGAACGGCCAATGGCGCCCATGACCTAGGTGAAGGGCCCACTGCTGGAGGTTTTTTCCAGTATTCATCCGCCTCCAAATTAGCACTATCCGTCAAACCCATAAGCGGCTCGAAATGGCAGTTAAAATCACCCCCTAGCAAAAGAGTGATGCCCTGAGGAATCATATTTAAGAATACAGAGAGCTCTTCAATGGTTCCAGACTCAGATGTAATGCTCACTGGTCTTGAATAAACGTTGACCAAAGCAAGCCTGGAATCATTCGGCCATTCTAAAATCACACATTGGAGATCTTCTGATGATGTGTTCAAAACCCTGGCTCTACAGCCCAAACGGAACGCACCCAGATTATTAATCCCCCCGACGGTCTACCCTTCCCCACCCACCTTGCCGGGACTGAGAATGAAACAAAACCACTCCGACGATCTTCCCACACATTAGCAGCGATATTGGGTACAATCGCCGGTAAAGGATCGGTCGACCCCGTATTAACAATTTGCCAAAACTTCCGTGCATCTCTTAATTTTAATGCAGACGTTAAATTAGCCCAGTTATCATTGTCCCACTCCATCTTGGCATGGTATATTAGCTGCTTGTATTCTAATCGTTTTTCTCTTATTAGCGCCATGTTATTATTAAGCTTCACAGCCCGAAGAAGTTCTGTTTTAGGCTTCCTACAGGCGGTGTTGTACCATGTGGGTCTATTACCTCTCCTTCTCTCTTTGGGCGCTATAGGGTTGAAAACATCAGCCAAAATAGCATTAAGTTCCAGGTTTAGATCCCCAAATTTTTGGTATATTTCGGGAGTGGGATGCTGCAACGTTAAGGCACCTATAGCTTCCAGTACCGGAATAACCTGCGCATAGAGTTCTGCCACTAACGCTGGATAAGTTACTAATTTTTCCCACCTGACCCTGCGCCTGTTACTAGATAGGAGGAACCTGGCATCTAGGCCATCGTTTGGGTTACCTGGGCCTTCGTGGTTGCCCGGGGATAAAAATTCTAGGATCAACGGATTGTGATCACTATCACCCCTGATTTCTACCCTGAAATCAATGACCTTGTCCCAAGCACAACTTTCAACAAATATATAATCCAGGCGTGACTCTTGCCCGGGCTTGTTGAAAGTACATTTTGAGGGGGTATCTGATTTTGAGCGGCCATTACAGGCCCTGATTGAATACTTTAAGGTTAAGGCCGTAATTTGAACGGCCAATGGCGCCCATGACCTAGGTGAAGGGCCCACTGCTGGAGGTTTTTTCCAGTATTCATCCGCCTCCAAATTAGCACTATCCGTCAAACCCATAAGCGGCTCGAAATGGCAGTTAAAATCACCACCTAGCAAAAGAGTGATGCCCTGAGGAATCATATTTAAGAATACAGAGAGCTCTTCAATGGTTCCAGACTCAGATGTAATGCTCACAGGTCTTGAATAAACGTTGACCAAAGCAAGCCTGGAATCATTCGGCCATTCTAAAATCACACATTGGAGATCTTCTGATGATGTGTTCAAAACCCTGGCTCTACAGCCCAAGTGGGAACGCACCCAGATTATTAATCCCCCCGACGGTCTACCCTTCCCCACCCACCTTGCCGGGACTGAGAATGAAACAAAACCACTCCGACGATCTTCCCACACATTAGCAGCGATATTGGGTACAATCGCCGGTAAAGGATCGGTCGACCCCGTATTAACAATTTGCCAAAACTTCCGGGCATCTCTTAATTTTAATGCAGACGTTAAATTAGCCCAGTTATCATTGTCCCACTCCATCTTGGCATGGTATATTAGCTGCTTGTATTCTAATCGTTTTTCTCTTATTAGCGCCATGTTATTATTAAGCTTCACAGCCCGAAGAAGTTCTGTTTTTAGCTTCCTACAGGCGGTGTTGTACCATGTGGGTCTATTACCTCTCCTTCTCTCTTTGGGCGCTATAGGGTTGAAAACATCAGCCAAAATAGCATTAAGTTCCAGGTTTAGATCCCCAAATTTTTGGTATATTTCGGGAGTGGGATGCTGCAGTGTTAAGGCACCTATAGCTTCCAGTACCGGAATAACCTGCGCATAGAGTTCTGCCACTAACGCTGGATAAGTTACTAATTTTTCCCACCTGACCCTGCGCCTGTTACTAGATAGGAGGAACCTGGCATCTAGGCCATCGTTTGGGTTACCTGGGCCTTCGTGGTTGCCCGGGGATAAAAATTCTAGGATCAACGGATTGTGATCACTATCACCCCTGATTTCTACCTTGAAATCAATGACCTTGTCCCAAGCACAACTTTCAACAAATATATAATCCAGGCGTGACTCTTGCCCGGGCTTGTTGAAAGTACATTTTGAGGGGGTATCTGATTTTGAGCGGCCATTACAGGCCCTGATTGAATACTTTAAGGTTAAGGCCGTAATTTGAACGGCCAATGGCGCCCATGACCTAGGTGAAGGGCCCACTGCTGGAGGTTTTTTCCAGTATTCATCCTCCTCCAAATTAGCACTATCCGTCAAACCCATAAGCGGCTCGAAATGGCAGTTAAAATCACCCCCTAGCAAAAGAGTGATGCCCTGAGGAATCATATTTAAGAATACAGAGAGCTCTTCAATGGTTCCAGACTCAGATGTAATGCTCACAGGTCTTGAATAAACGTTGACCAAAGCAAGCCTGGAATCATTCGGCCATTCTAAAATCACACATTGGAGATCTTCTGATGATGTGTTCAAAACCCTGGCTCTACAGCCCAAGTGGGAACGCACCCAGATTATTAATCCCCCCGACGGTCT
The DNA here is from genome assembly GCF_964204655.1 of Triturus cristatus. Lineage (NCBI taxonomy): Eukaryota > Metazoa > Chordata > Amphibia > Caudata > Salamandridae > Triturus > Triturus cristatus. The sequence goes on from NC_140591.1 coordinate 1,268,718,969, forward strand.
ACCCTTCCCCCCCACCTTGCCGGGACTGAGAATGAAACAAAACCACTCCGACGATGTTCCTCCCTGGCCCAAGTTTCCTGAAAGAGGCATATGTCATTCCTATCTATGAACGAGCCCCACTCAGGACACACTATTTTGTTACCTATTCCTGCTAAATTCCAAGACAAAATTGTCAATGGACCAGCAGTAGGTGTAACTTCCAGAGTTAGTGCACCATATCCCTCACTAATCGTTGTAGTCGCCACCAGGCCGCCTTCCACTAAGACCCCGCTCTGGCCGTCGGGGATGATAGTGCCCAGAGGAGCACCGAAAGGTGCCCCTAACTGGGCACTCTCAACACTGTCTACACCCCCCCGGCCCGGCCCTATTCGTACATGTGACTAAACGTCCATGCAGGGTAAGATTATTAGTGTTGATATCGCTCACCCTCATATGGCCCCCCGAATCGGAGTTACAGTGTAGTCAATCCACCTCATCCAAGCAGGTAAACCGATTGTAATCCAAATATTGAGGTGTCCTATTAATGTAATGTGGGCTGTTCCTGTTCCCTCTGGAGTGGCTTCTAGATCCCATCCTTGACCAACCCTCTTCTAATCCCAAATCAGAGCAACTAGCATGAGGTGGATAAAAAAAGGACAAGGGAAGAGTCTGAATTGTAGTATCCTCCTTGGAAGACGGCCTCTTAAGAATGTGGGAAACTGTCCCTGGGTCCCTAAAGTTAACCATAATACAGTCGCCTCTAATATTTTTCTTGGTGGATCCCAACCATGAGACCCTTCTGACCATCAAAATTTCACAAACAATGTATGGGGGAAGGGGTCTGTGCTTGTTTAACCAGCTTACTACTTTGTTTTTTAATGAAGGAAATTATTCTACTCTTGTGTTGGAGAGTTCAGGAACTCCTGCTAGGACCACTACCAGGGGAGCAGCTTCCGGGGGTAAACTTTCTCAATCTATTACCCTCCAGATTTTCTTGCTCAGTATTTACCGAAGGCTTTTCAGGCATTAACCTGGGACAGGAGGGAAGGGTGGAATTGATGTTCCTATTTAGGATATCCTGTACTGGAGAGGGGGGGTTTACCAAAACTGGAAGAGTTGCTAAAGGAGGGGTATTAACTAAGTGTGCACCTCTTGCATTAACATCCCTCTTCCCTTTGATGGTTTCCACAGTTTGCAAGTGGTCTAGCAAAGACCCAGTGGCCCTTTCTATGTTTGCCAGCCTAAGATCAATTTGGTCAAGTCTAGCGATCAAAGGGTCCAGCAAAGATTTCAAACTACTTCCCGGGCCTGAAGTCTGATGGTCAGCCCAACCCGGATGTTCTCACCAATATTCAAGGTGGTAGGCTGTGCTGCAGAGGGACTCAGGACTGGGGAGTTTATAGGATCACTGGCTACTGGAGGGATCACCTTAGCTTTTACCCGGCCATTAGAATTAATATACGTTGAGGAGTTAGATAACCTTGCCTTCTTTCCACCCCCTATCTGTTTCCCTCGCTTTCTTTTTGGGACAGCCCCCTCCCTATTGCCTCGGAACTGAAAGGTGTTAGCCACGGACCCACTAACAGGCGTCATAATAGCAATAGGAAGAGAGACAGTACTAGATTCAGGAATTACCGGTATATAATCTATTTTCAATCCAGGACAACGCCTGGAGTCAGACGGAATAATTACTTCTGGATGGTCACTATTGTTTAAAGAGTTAAGAGGTGAAGTGCACCTTTCAGGCGTTCTGGCATTCGCTATGTGACCCAGCGACGATCTTTTCACGTTATCTATACCCTGGGAGAGGCGACGTTCTAGAATAGTTATCTCATTTGATAGCAGGGAATTTGCTCTAATCACAAAACTGTCCAGAGTACCCACCACCGTTGTACTGGACAAAAATGCTTTGCTTCTTGTCTCTCTGCCCGCCATAGTCCTATGTCTACCAGAGTAATATGTCCCTTGGGTGACAAAGTCTTAAAGAGATACCTCAATTAGACAAGAGGCCAAGAGGAATGGCCCGGTCCGGTCTCACACGGTCTGTAACGGGCTAGAACGGGCCTGCCCTTGCCATGGGCTTCGCCCGCGCGCGTCCCGCGTTGCGGATAATTGAGGCAGTTATATCCGTCCAGGCATGGGGCGGGAGCGTGAGGGAAGAGGCTGCAGCTGTGCAGAAACTGGGCTGCTGGTCCTCGCAGTCCTTCACTGACTCACATCCACCAAAGCGGTAACAAGGCTTCCACGAGCGGCTCCCGCGAAGCGGGGGCCGCGAGCCGTGATGAAGTATCCAGGCAGGGGGCGGGAGCATGAGGGAAGAGGCTGCAGCTATGCAGAAACTGGACTGCTGGTCCTCGCAGTCCTTCACTGATTCACATCCACCAAGTATCCAGGCAGGGGGCGGGAGCATGACGGAAGAGGCTGCAGCTGTGCAGAAACTGGGCTGCTGGTCCACGCAGTCCTTCACTGATTCACATCCACCAAAGCGGCAACAAGGCTTCCACGAGCAGCTCCCGCAAAGCGGGGGCCGCGAGCCGTGATGAAGTATCCAGGCAGGGGGCGGGAGCGTGAGGGAAGAGGCTGCAGCTGTGCAGAAACTGGGCTGCTAGTCCTCGCAGTCCTTCACTGATTCACATCCACCAAAGCGGCAACAAGGCTTCCAAGAGCGGCTCCCGCGAAGCGGGGGCCGCGAGACGTGATGAAGTATCCAGGCAGGGGGCGGGAGCGTGAGGGAAGAGGCTGCAGCTGTGCAGAAACTGGGCTGCTGGTCCTCGCAGTCCTTCACTGACTCACATCCACCAAAGCGGTAACAAGGCTTCCACGAGCGGCTCCCGCGAAGCGGGGGCCGCGAGCCGTGATGAAGTATCCAGGCAGGGGGCGGGAGCATGAGGGAAGAGGCTGCAGCTATGCAGAAACTGGACTGCTGGTCCTCGCAGTCCTTCACTGATTCACATCCACCAAAGCGGCAACAAGGCTTCCACGAGCGGCTCCCGCGAAGCGGGGGCCACGAGCCGTGATGAAGTATCCAGGCAGGGGGCGGGAGCATGACGGAAGAGGCTGCAGCTGTGCAGAAACTGGGCTGCTGGTCCACGCAGTCCTTCACTGATTCACATCCACCAAAGCGGCAACAAGGCTTCCACGAGCAGCTCCCGCAAAGCGGGGGCCGCGAGCCGTGATGAAGTATCCAGGCAGGGGGCGGGAGCGTGAGGGAAGAGGCTGCAGCTGTGCAGAAACTGGGCTGCTAGTCCTCGCAGTCCTTCACTGATTCACATCCACCAAAGCGGCAACAAGGCTTCCAAGAGCGGCTCCCGCGAAGCGGGGGCCGCGAGACGTGATGAAGTATCCAGGCAGGGGGCGGGAGCGTGAGGGAAGAGGCTGCAGCTGTGCAGAAATTGGGCTGCTGGTCCTCGCAGTCCTTCACTGATTCACATCCACCAAAGCGGCAACAAGGCTTCCACGAGCGGCACCCCTTTAAGGCATTACTTTTGGGGTCTCGAGATATAAAATATTTCTTTTTGCAGACAAACTCCAAAACATGCAGTACAGCCTAATCAGATTCATTTTAATGGACACAGGTTAAGATATCATTTATATGCATAATTACACCATTTCCATTCTATTTAACACCAAGACAAAATAACCTTGATTTCAGACCAGCAGCTGAGGGCTTGTCTTTCCAGAAATGGAAATATGCTGATTGCAGGAAGATATCCGCCATGTTTCTCAATGGAGACCTGTGGTCAAAACCATATGGTTTGGTGGTGTCTGAAAAATTCTGAAACTACATTTCAAAAGGTGCTGGTTATGCAACCAGATATCAAGGTTGCTGACTCTGGGTGAAAAATGAATCACATCACATCATATCATACCAGGGCAAGAGGGGCTATATTTCTAATTTATTCCAGTTACTTAACTCATCACTGTGATAAGAGAAGTAGAAATGCAAATTTTGATGTGTATATGATTTGGGCTGTGAGGTGTCCTTGGACAAGTGGGAAATACTGTGGGTGAATAAGTATCCTATTTGTCTAAAACATGGTATTATCTTTAAAGGTCATGACAGGGTGGTATCAGAATCTAAAAAACTTCAACAAAATGTTTCCAGAGACATTGTAGAGGTGTTGGGAGGGAATAAGGTACACTCTCCACATATGGTGGGCTGGTCTTATATTGACCATCTAATTTAAGGAAGCATCAGCTTTTATGCAGTCAATAGCGGGTTGCTCAATAGAAGTCAATCCGGCCATTATGATCTTGTGGATGCACACCTCTGGATGAGATGGGGTTACTCCTAGAGTATGGAAATTAGGTATTGCTGGTGTTTAATATGACTACAGCATGAAAGCAGAAACAACACTCTAGCCCACCATGCCATGCAACATGTTGGAAGGTAAGGGAGACGATGGCCTGGAAAGGTCAACTTCCAATGTTAATAAAGATTGGCTTCTTTACCATACCTGTTGTACGCTATATGGATTATGACTCACCATCCACAAAGGGGTCAAAATGCCACTCCTGACTATCTAGATTGAAAAAAACATTCACATTGTAGATCACATTTATAATAATGAACTTTACCTCATACTTTACAATATTAGTGCAGTCTGGCTCCATGTGCTTTTAACTATACACTTTTGGGCAACCTTATTCATATCTCTTGCACTGTTCGCATGATTTATTAAGTATACCTTCCTTAATCATTGCAATTATTATTATTTGCTCTTAGCATTGGTTGTCAATATTGTTTAGTAAGTATACCAAGCATCAATTATTGCAATTGCATTTTGTAACACAAAAGATACGTCACTGAAACATTGTTGTGCTGAGTGAAGATCTTTTAATGTGCACTAGAGGACTGCTTTAAATTCAAACTGGTAATCGGTATTTACAGTTATTTAACAGTAGGGCTTCACTAGTATCTAACTCCTGGATCAAAGAACCTTTTGTCTGAGGATGGTGAGTCATTCTTAGGATTCAGCATACAGTTATGATCAACCTGTGATTGCTTCTCATCGTGTGGTTGAAATTTTTCATTCTTTCTTAGACAAAGTTAACATAGCTTAGCCAAAGCCATTAGAAGATCTCCATCTTATGACTTCCTTAGTTCAATTAAAGGAGTTTGTCCCAACTAAAAAAACTACAGCCTAAAGATATGAACAAATGTCATGACACTGCCATTTATGATCATATAGGGGTAAATATGTTGGCCTTAGTTTATCCTTTTGGTGGCCACTGTTCATTTGTTTCCCACATGACTCATTACAATCTATACCTTTTAGATATTTTTAGCCATTGTGTCTCCTGATCCTTGGCATATGATTTCAATCAATCAGGGGCCTCCAACCGGTCGATCACAAGCTACCAGTAGCTCACAGATACCTTCAGAGTAGCACACAGCCTTGAGTTCATTTTTAAATTAAGGGAAGGCTGTGTTTATTTTATATTATTATCTTCAGGCTGCAGATAGGAGGGCCTGATAATAAGCAGTGATGGAGTCAGATTTGTGACCAGGGCACAGAGGTGAAGGACTGAAGCACTGGGTTATTTAGATCTTATATAAAGGTCCTTGTCAATATTGGAGCATGAGAACAACACAATGTTTTTGAATGCTTTTAAATGGGAGAATATTAAAATGAAGGGTTAACTTGATGAATAAATTAACTCTTCATTTTAATTTTATCCCATTTCAAAGTGTTGAATTTTCAAACAGTAGGCCTCCTGTTCCTAGTGGCCACTAGACACTGTGCCACATTTATAACTGAAAGACAGTGTCATTTGTTTCAAATGGGAGAAATTTAAAGTGGATGAAAATATTTCTATGAAACATTGAGTCAATGTTTTTCTCCACTTTCAATTAAGCCAATTACATCTTAATATTTTATGATTAATCTTAAACAATTGAAGAAACCAAGAATATATAGAACAAATCACAGAGGCACAGGTGTATATGCTACAACATGTTGTATTCAAAATCAACATATACAAAGTTTGCTAACATATAGAGTAAAATGGGGGATTCAATATCAAAAATCTTGCCTAATACATTTACATTAAGATATAAACAGCTTATCCTTTATAAACATTTACCAATGTATTAATCAATCACTCTCTTTACTCAATATGAGTGGATACATCAATATGTCAAAACAAATCAATGATACAGGTGGTTCGAAAGAGAGATGATTTGTAAGTTGACCTTTCGGTCTCAATTAGTGATCATTCACGAGACAATCTGCAGGACAATGGGGTTGTAAACTAAGATAAATAAAGGACCCCACTATTTATATGGATCAGAGAAGTGCTCCTTAATTGTAAGAGAAACCCAGAGACTGCTAAATGAACTGAGTCTTTAAAACCACAATAGAAGTAAGTGGCTATATAGGTAGAACGGGGTATGATTCCCGTTATCCTTCTTCCTGTATGGAGTATAACTTGATTAAATCTGCAAGATGAAATAGGATATTTTAGTGTGGCACAATCAACACAAAACAATAGGAAAATATGTATTTTCCTCTCATCTCACTGCAGTGTACACGGACTGTTGGCGTATCTTCGCTTGCAACAACATTGTCCTGAAGATGACCTCATAGTGCTCATAGTCCGCATATTGTCTACAGTGCCCAGTAAGTAAAAGAGAGTAACAGGAATTACTTAAATATAGAACACCTAAAGAGCCATAGAAGAGCATGGAATTCTTCACAAACCAAGATGTCCACCACCAATAGAGAAAAATGAAGGGAGAAAAGTGCTCTTTTTTAGGTCGAGCATTCAAGACCTATTGTAATTTTTATTTTGGGTTAAAGCCATCCCCCAGCTTTTGATTTGTTTGTGTCAGTGTCCTTCAAAAATCCTTGTCCTGCCTCTTTGTCCCTCCTTTTTCTCTTCTGTTCCTCCCATGCAGCAGGGACTAAGTACTGTCTCATTCCGCTCTGGTTCTTTATCTGTTCTCTGCTGGACTCTTTTCTTTCTTGGTTTCCTGCTCTGTTAGTGTTTGTCTGTGTTCAGCTTCAGTGCCCTAGCTTCTTACATTTAAATATAGCATTCTTCCTCCCACCCCTCTTAACAACACAGTTGTTTTACTGCTGCCTCCCCTGCCCTGCTTCCCACTTGGTTGCTTGTTAATAATTGTCGAGATTATCTATCAGAATTATCTATCAGCACTGCTAGCATTTCACCAGCACTGTGCTGGTTTTGTTTTTATTGTGTATTTCAGGGCTCCACTTTCTCTGCTCTCCCTCCCTCCCCCCTCCCAATCAGTCACGGGGCTCCAGCCGCCTCATAGCAGAGCCGGGCCTCGGAGCAGGGGGCACTGCTGTCATTGCCTGCCCTGCTCCTCGCAGCTGTCGAGGCCGTGGATTGGCTCAGGTTTCTATAGAGAAGGCTCTTAACAAGCAGGCCTGGTGCAATCTTTCACTCCTGACCAGTTGAATCCACGCCATCAAACCCGCCGAGAAAGCAGACCTCCCAGACTCTGAGACAGAGCAGTCTCGTATTTTTTTCCCCATCGAGCACACACCACTCGTTCACTTTCTTGTTGTTAGGTTCTTGTTTCTCTCTTATTTTATCCTGTTTATGCCTGGAGGCGAATTATGATTTATGATATTTTTGGTGTTCGGTTTTAGTATTTACACTATACTTGCTGCCTTTGGTCACGATGACCCAACTAAGGACTTTTACGTGGTATCGTTCTAGAATTTGAAAGACTTGAAGTTTGTAACCAGAAGCTTAGTTTTTTCAGTATGCAGCACGGCAGCTTGCTCCATATTGCCATGGTCTGCCTTTATTTTTCTTGCAACTTTGTCCTTTTAATTTGTATTTATTTATTCATTTAACAGGCACACACGCTTTAATTTTAGAGGCTGCAACCCTTCTGTTCTTTTCTATTTTTAAGGCCAGCATTGCAGCTTGCTCCTCATTGCGGTCCTGCAGTGAAACAGCGTCAATCTAGCAGGAAGCTGCCGATAAAACCATTATTTGAACATTGTGTTCAAATCTGATAGCACACCCCAGTGCCCCGTACAGGCCCTCCGTGCAGTAAATAAGTTGCAGAAGCTGTGTGTTTAGTGGTAGATGTAAGCAGTGCAGACCTGTGGGTGGCAGTTGTCACTCCTGCACGCACCCCATCAGGGTGCACGAGTGTGCCCCATATAGGCCCTCCGTGCAGTAAATAGGTCACAGAAGCCGTGTGTTTAGTGGTAGATGTGAGCAGTGCAGACCTGTGGGTGACAGTTGTGACTTTTGCATGCTCCCCCTAGGGCTGCACGGCAGTGTGTGTTAGACAGGCCTGTCGTGTACTCGTGCAGTAAATAAACCTTGGGGGCACTGTGTATGTGTTATAGATGTGATCAGCGCCGACCCCGTGGGTGGCAGTTATGACTTACAGGCTCCCCCTATGGGTGCACCAGAGTGTGTATTCTACGGGCCCGTCCTGTACACAAGTTATACAAGACACGTGTTTGGTGGCAGATGTGAGTAGCGTCATGCTCAGGTCCGTAGTGCGCGCATGTGGAATCTGTGCCCACGGGTCACTTGCACACCCACCTACGTCCGGACTCAGCTCCTGTTCCAAGACCCCCAATTTACGATTAGACAGGGAGCGCCCTATTGTTGTCTGGTAGATAAGGGATCTCTGGGTGCCCTGGGCTGAAGGGGGCAGTGGGTGGGGAAGTGGGTGGTCAGACAGTTGGAATGGCAGGTGTGGGAGCACTGCTGGCAGCCACTAACTCACACCGCAACGAGTGTGTGTGAAGGTGACTGGAGCGAATATTTTAGAACATTTCGGGCACAATGTAGCTCTCCTTCGTGGAAGAGAGACGGGTTCACACCCGCAGAACCTATCAGACGTGTGTCGACATTCCTTGACCACACTGTGTCCCGGAGTGTTCACTTTCAGAGCATTTCATCTCATGCTGGGCTACAGCCCGCAACCTCAGACAGTGGATCGACGACTGTGCCAACACCCTCGCCCCGCTCAAGAAACCCTCCAACAGCCGCGCCAACAAGAGAGCCACCTGGTTCACCGACGAGCTCCAGACCTCCAAACACGCATGCCGGAAACTGGAGAAGACATGGCTCCACGAACGCACACCGGACAACCACGCAGCCCTCAAGGACGCCACCCGCAGACACCACCACCTCATCAGATTAGCCAAGAGATCCTCCTTCAAAGACCGCCTGGATAACAACGCACACAACAGCAAAGAGCTCTTCAGCATCGTAAAGGAACTCTCCAACCCCCAGCGCCAACGACATCCCGCCCTCACAAGAACTGTGCGACTCACTAGCCATCTTCTTCCACCACAAGATCGCCGACATCCACGACAGCTTCAACACCACAACCGCCCGACTACGCCAGACTCCACCCCCCCCTGTCAACACCACCAGCGCCAACCGCCTGACCTCCTGGTCCAACGTCAACGACGACGAGACACGCAAGGTCATAAACTCCATCCACTCGGGATCTCCGTCTGAGCCGTGCCCACACCACGTTTTCAACAAAGCAGATGCAGTCATCACACCCCAACTACGAAAGGTCATCAACATCTCCTTCGAAACAGCGACATTCCCGGAAAGCTGGAAGCACGCCGAAATCAACGCCCTCCTCAAAAAGCCCAAAGCAGACCCCGGCCCATCTCCCTGCTCCCCTTCCTGGCAAAGGTCATCGAGAAAATCGTCAACATGCAACTGACCCGCCACCTGGAAGACAAATATATCTTGGACCCGTCCCAGTCCGGATTCAGACGAAACCACAGCACCGAGACAGCCCTCATCGCCGCCACAGACGACATCAGGCGCCAACTAGACAACGCCGAAACATCAGCCCTCATCCTCCTGGACCTGTCAGCCGGCTTCGACACGGTCTGCCATCGCACTCTAAAGACACGCCTCCTAGCAGCCGGAATCCAAGAGAAGGCTCTTGACTGGACCACGTCCTTCCTCTCTGGCAGAACCCAGAGCGTCCGCCTCCCAACCTTCCGATCCGAAGCCACCGACATCCTCTGCGGCATCCCCCAGGGCTTATCCCTCAGCACGACGCTGTCCAACGTCTACATGGCCCCCCTCGCACAAGTGGCCCACCTTCATGACCTCAACATCATCTCCTACGCCGACGACACCCAGCTCATCCTCTCCCTCACCAAGGACCCACACACCACCAAAACCAACCTCCACGAGGGAATGAAGGCCGTCGCCGACTGGATGAGGAGCAGCCGTCTGAAGCTGAACTCGGACAAGACGGAAGTCCTCATCCTCGGACCCACCCCCTCAGCCTGGGACGACTCCTGGTGGCCAACCACACTGGGAACGGCACCAACACCCACAGACCATGCACGCAATCTAGGATTCATCCTCAACTCCTCCATCTCCATGTCTAAGCAGGTCAACGCCGTCTCCTCCTCCTGCTACAACACCCTCCGCATGCTCCGCAGGATCTACAAGTGGATCCCGACCGAAACAAGAACGGTGACACAGGCCCTCGTCAGCAGCAGACTGGACTACGGCAACGCACTCTACGCAGGAATCCCAGCCAAACACCTAGGACGACTACAGCGCATCCAAAACGCCTCCGCCCGACTGATCGTCGACGTCCCCCACCGCGGCCACATCACCCCCACCGAGAGACCTACACTGGCTCCCCGTCGACAAGAGGATCACCTTCAAGCTCCTCACCCGCACACACAAAGCACTCCACAACACCGGACCAGCCTACCTGAACAGCAGACTCAGCTTCTTCACCCCCACCTGCCAGCTCCGCTCTGCCAGCCTCGCCCTCGCCGCTGTCCCCCACATCCAACGAACGACCTCCGGCGGCAGATCCTTCTCCTACCTCGCCACCAAGACCTGGAACACCCTCTCCACCCACCTAAAGCAGACCCAAGACCTACTGGCCTTCAGAAGACTCCTCAAGACCTGGCTCTTCGAGCAGTAGCAGCAGCCCCCCATCCCCTCAGCGCATTGGGACCCTCACGGGTAAGTAGCGCGCTTTACAAGTACTCTGATTGATTGTCACACACAAGTATACAAAACACAACGCGTCGGTCTACTGGTGCTCCCTCACCAGGATCTTTCTCTGGTATGCAATACAATGGAAAGTCACAGCGTCCTGCCGCGAGCGCTAGCAGGCCAGGCCAGAGGCAGACAGGGCGCTATACAGAGTCCAAACAACTTATAGCCCAGAAACATTTAATAAAATAAATTGTTGTCAAAGGTTTACATTTGAGCATATCCTTACACCAAATGTAGCTGCAGATCGATCGATTTCGTATGCCAAGACACGTAGAAAGAAAGCCATTTTTGCTACGGCCACTACAGAAGGAAATTAAAAGCTAAATACGCCTCACTTACTGTCTAGCAGTTTATTGACTGTTTGTTTACTTTATGCGACTAACCACAGCGCCACTGGCACCGGGGTCCATCCCTGCGCTTAGTTATGTGTCATGATAAGAATAATAAAGAATTACTTTGTTTTTCTTTGCGTCTGTTTGCCGGCTGTGCTGGAGATGAATGAATAATAAACACAAGTACATGCAACGATTACCTCTTCCATGTAAATAACAATATTACTGTATATTGTCCTTATCATTACTATAAAACTTGTTCACCCAGATAAATAGGGTAAATTATAATAAACAACCCGCTTTTCTTCTACAGTGTGTTTATGCGATACAAGATTCCATAATTTTTTTGTGGCCTGGCTGATAGCAATATTTTACAATGCCCTTGTAATAATTAAGGATGTAGTCGAGGTATGATGATTAAAGTAGGTTTATTAGATCTTTAGTACAGGATCACAGAAGAATCAGGTCTTATGTATAGTAATATAGAAAGACCCACCAGGAGCAGCTCCCTTGCTGCTCAGCCCAATCTCCCAACTGACATCCATCCACCAGGCATCCTCCACATTCTATCATTACATCACACACACCAACATTCCACTATTCATCCACACTGGCTGAGCAGCAAGACAGGTAAGTGGGGAAGATACATAGTACCTAAACCAGGATACCACACACCTTCCCCCTTAAAAGAACGCAAACAAATGAATAATACAAGCATAGAGCATGGTCATTGTAAAATTGAAACTTACAGTAAAACCATAAATGAATCCACTACAAATAAACAAAGAATGTCACAACACATGACCACCTCTTCCCCCTTTATGGATCAAATAAAGGAATGTAATTGTCAAACTGTCAATACATAAATCTTGCACCAATTTATTTTTTAAAAATAACAAGAAATTGATTTCTATGTCACCAACAGGACATACTAGTTGGCCAGACCAGCATGGTGATGGTAACAGAGAAAATAGAAAATGAAAGGCACAAGGGGGTACTAACATTAAAATAAATCCATAGATAATAAGTAGGCAGGTGCAAAGTCACTCACAGGTACCGTGTGAAAGTGAAAAACACCTATAGAAAATTATAGCTAATAGCTACTACCACATACCTAACGTAATAACAAATCCTATGAAGAAACTTGTGAACAAACATGTAAGAATCATGTAGGTGGCTAATCCAAGGGCAGTACTTTAAGTAAAAGTGGAAAGTCACATGCAAAGTACTATAGAAAAAATAACATGTAGAAAACAAGTGGGTGACAAATCCACGGGCATTAAATTGAAGAAAGGTGGAAGGTCACATGCTCATATGCAAACGCATAGCACTGTAAATTAAATACATTTAATATCATGCACTAAAGGTCACATAGCCAGTAGGCAATATCTTAATTAATAAAAGTTCATCTACTGAAACTCATAAGAAAACAGTGCGAACAACCATATCATGCAGTTAAGTAACCTACAGTAATAATGTAGGTGATGTATCCATTCCTAAGAGGAAGAACACGGGCTAACAAACGTATACTTCAAAATGGGAGTTCCCAAACTGAACCATATAGGTAGAAATTAATTTGACCCCCAAAATAATGTAGGTGATGTATCCATTCCTAAGAGGAAGAACACGGGCTAACAAACGTATACTTCAAAATGGGAGTTCCCAAACTGAACCATATAGGTAGAAATTAATTTGACCCCCAAAACAGTAGAACAAATCCTTTTAGCATGCTTAAATAAACAACTGAACTGTAGGAAATGAGAAAGTATAAATCACCCATTCTTTTTATAACTGCGCCAATTGAGAAGGCGAATGTACTTTAGTTGAAACACTGAATGCCTGTAAAATAACAGTAATAAACTAAAGCGAATGTTACATTGCGACACTATTCTCACTTAACCGAACAAGGACCAATAAAAGAAGATTGTAGTATCCTGAAGCTTGCAGTTCCTTTTCTGAAAATGCGCTGTGGAGACTGTGCTGCTAATCTTCCAATCTTCCAATCTGCTAATCTTCCAAGAACTGACGTCAAAAGTCAGAATATGTGGTCCATAATAAACGCTGCCAAGAGATCATAGTAAAGAACTCGATCTGACCAGTCACAGGGATAGGCGGGCTGTTGAGTTTAGTTAAATAAAGATGGAAGCGCCGATTAAATTAACTTTATTGTGCCACACGCGCACTAACGAAAGCACAGTGGCTAGCGTCACGAATTGTAGTACTCCAGAGAAAGTTCAAAATGGCGGCACGTTTTGTTGACGACGTGCCGTGTGGTTCACAGCACGCTAGTGCGGCAAGGCGTGCATTGAGCAGCACCTAGAACGTCATAGTAGATCCAGAAAAGCATCGCTGGACTGCAGAGAAGTAAGCAGGTAGGACTGAACTTGCTTAAGCAATTTTCGAAACATGAATGATGCGCTCAGAATGCACGTGCTAAGCGCAGCTCGAGCCCCATTTATAGAGGCGGTTTAACTGCCAATATCAAGGGGGGGGGGGGGGGGGGTCTCAATTTGCCTTGATAAATAATGGTGCCTAATTAATAAAGTGCCTCACTTGGCAAAACGAAGCAGCAGAGCCGGTGTTCTCCACTTGTCCACGCTGCATATGAGCTGTAAAAAGACGTTTTCCTTTCTTCTTACATGAAGATGCAGGCAAATAAAAGTCAAACAATCCTCCATTAGGTGGCAGCACATAACCACTTGTTTCCGCTGGTATACAATAAAATTACGTAATTTACGCTTCAGCTCGCTTCTTGATCTTGTGTCTCTTTCTCCGGTTTCGTCTCTCTGATGCAGATCAGGAATCACTGACCCGGTAGACATTTCTTGTTCCGGTGCTGATTTCCTTCCTCAGTTCTGTCTCTCTGAACGGTGAAGAAAGGCAGCAAAGCAGGATCTGTAGGCCGGTGGAAATTGCAATAGTCCCTGACGCTCTTCCACACTGAATGGGTAGTGATGTCAATGGCAAGTAGAGACAGGCAGGAAGAAGCGTGACGCTGTGAATAGTCAGGGACTGGCACACTTAAATTGTATACAGGCAGTAACTGGCACATCCAAAGTTGAGGTCACTGGTGGGGCTTGGTTGGGGTGCCAGTAAGCTTGGGTTGCTTTTGAAGAATTCTTTTATCTTGCTTGTAGATCTTAATCTTGGAGTTTCTTGAAGTTTCTTCAGGTGTAGGTTCAATCCAATCGTCGCCAAATGTAATAATTAAGGATGTAGTCGAGGTATGATGATTAAAGTAGGTTTATTAGATCTTTAGTACAGGATCACAGAAGAATCCGGTCTTAAGTATAGTAATATAGAAAGCCCCACCAGGAGCAGCTCCCTTGCTGCTCAGCCCAATCTCCCAACTGACATCCATCCCCCAGGCATCCTCCACATTCTATCATTACATCACACACACCAACATTCCACTATTCATCCACACTGGCGGAGCAGCAAGACAGGGAAGTGGGGAAGATACATAGTACCTAAACCAGGATACCACAGCCCTATTTAATAAATGCATCATCTTTAAGTATTGATTAGGCAAAGTTCAACGATCCTGGCTCTTTATTACTTACCTTATAATTTGCTGCGATTAAATGGCATAATTGTTGCGATTATCTAAATGTTCTGAACAAGAGGGGAGGGAGAGAATGAAAGATTGCGCTATTAGCAATATAACTTTCAGCATTAGCAGCAACACGGGCGCCATGCTTAATATTTCAGTAGGCGCCCGCATGACTTGTTTGCACTGTTACCATGTGAGTCTGTCATCAGGGACGCAATGCTGTAAACTGAGCATGTGACGTGAACAAAGACGACAATACCAGAATGCATTTTTATGTGGAAAGAAAAACCCGATCTGTCTCTCTGTTCCTTTGTAACATGGAGTCACCTTGTAACCAATTGTAAGTGCCTGCAATTCCTCAAATATGGTAAGTGAGAGAAGCTGCAAAGTAGCAGGCGTCCTGCAGGTTTGCCAACAAGTCTTTATCTGTATAGCAGCTACTGGTGAAGAGGGTGCCACCCTGCAGTGAAACGGCGTCAATCTAGCAGGAAGCTGCCTGTAAAACCATTATTTAAACATTGTGTTCAAAGTTGATAGCACACTCCAGGTCTACCTTAAGTGACCTATGGGGCCTCAATAATGCTAAAAACTACAAAAATCAGATAGAAATCTGTACATACCGACAGGAGTCACATGTCATGTGTTTGGGTGTTAGTTTGCTCTCGTAAGCACTGCCCATGAAGACGTACCACACTGCAGCGTGTAATTGAAGCTCTGAGCATACACCCCTCTCCCTCCTTATCTTTCGCGAGCTTCACCTCTTTTACTCCTTCTCTCCCTTTATCCGTTCTCCCCGCCTTTTCCCTGCTATCACCAACTCGTTGAACTACCTTCCTCTTTTACACCCTTCCTTTTCTCACCACTACATCTTTCTTTTCATTCACAGCTCTTCATTTTCCCTCCGTCTCCATCTCGCTAAAAACACCTTCTCCTCTCTTCCTCTCTCCCTGCTTTAACCGTCTCACTCTCACACTTCCCTGCCCGCACCTCTCTCCAGTCCACTTACCCGTCCTCATTGCAAAGCTGTACTGTATCATTCCCACGTGTTCTCCCTCTGACCACAATAGTGACCAGGGAT
Organism: Triturus cristatus; assembly: GCF_964204655.1. Lineage (NCBI taxonomy): Eukaryota > Metazoa > Chordata > Amphibia > Caudata > Salamandridae > Triturus > Triturus cristatus. The sequence goes on from NC_140591.1 coordinate 1,268,734,915, forward strand.
CACACCGTACCAATGCATGCTGGCCCCAGAGCTCTCCAATCACTGGCATTTTTGTTTTTTTCTGTGTACTCTAATGTGCACGCTGACCTCCAGCCACAACTCTCGCATAACAAAAGTTTAAAACACTGCATCTGCTGTCAGGGGCGCAATTACATACAGTACCTGAGGGAAAAATATTTTCGGGGGTCCTTTCAGTCTTGTGGCACACTGCGTTCTTTTCTGTGCCCATATTTAGTCAATGATGCACCACAATCCACTAACATTAGTGTCAGCTACACATTCTTGACAGGGGTCTAAGGTTTTCCTGAAGGAGTTGTAACAAAATGGATGAAAAACGCTTCATTTTAAACACTTTGGACAGGCAGACCAAAAAACATTTGGAACCTCCGGTTCTTTTGTCAGGGACAATCAATGGTGCATTCTTACAGCCTTAAAGACTCTAGGTATTGTACAGAGATATTTTTATCTCTATGTGATTCGAGTTGCTCAGAAGTTATTTGTATGTTATTTATAAAGAAAATAGGAGACTAAGGATAAAATAAAGAATCTGGATCCACATTATTGAAGTGTGCATTTCGAAATTATACAGAGAAGCTTTAACTTCCCGAGTGCTACGGCACTGGTGTCTTTATCTTTATCAATGTATAACTTGGATAACGGAAGATCACGGTTAGTCCTGAGGAAGGTGGTTACATTCAGACAACTTCACCGAAACGCGTTGACGCAGCAAATTTATGTTTAATTTGAAAAGAGACAGCAAAAACAAAAAAGACAGGGAATCTCTTCCCCTGCTGTGTGCTGTTTACACTGGTGCTCAAATTAACAGTTGCAAGACAAATTATATTGTCTGGTAGTTTCCTGTCCAGTGGGGTAGCTTATTTTGCAATTAAGGTGTATAGGAGAATCTAGGTTTTTAAGAATGTGTGTGTATCTGTGTACATTATTGGTTTTGTTGATATTCAAAATGTCTACCTTTCTGTGATGATTTGTATTTGTATTATACATTTTTACCTATTTGGGTTTCTGATATATTAAATACCCACAATAGTGCTTATATACTCTCATTAGAGTCTCTTAGTTTAATCTTGGGGGAACATTGATACATCAGATGTTGAGTGGTATGAGTGAGGAGTAAATGACCAAGTGTGCAAAAGGAGATCCAGAGGGAAAATTCTGGTTTTAACTTTCAAGTTACATAGAAGCTCTGTCCCTCTGGATTTGTAGAGCCCCTCTCCTTGTTTTCAAGATAAAACTTAAAAGGTCCCAAAGGCGAGACCTATTGGCTATGCCAATGCTTGTTTCCTTTATAGATGATGGGCATATGTGCAATCGAGATTCTTTCCAGAAAATTCCAAGATGTGGAGAACATACTTCCAACAACCACCAGGCTGAAAGCGATGTTGTCACCCCTGTATGGCCAACAACTTGAGAACACCTGATAAGGCTTTGAAAATTGGGTCGGGTGAATCCAATCCCTCACAATGTGCCAGTGTGCATTTTCGCTTCCCAGGACCACCATGTGTTACATGGTCATATTGAGTAGTGAAAATGAGTGATGGTCACCTATCGGGAGACAGGTAGTCAAGGTGTCCGAGATTAGCAAGAGGAAGGAGAGACTTGCTCAGAAAAAAAACATTAACGCACCAGCAATGCAACACTGGGAAAGAATAGGAAAAGTGGAAGAAGGGGCTGTGGAGACTAGGGCTGAGAAGGAAGGACTGGCATGACAAGCTGAAACCAATCAGAATCACCCTCTTGGGTCAGAAGAGAGGTTTGGTACTTCCAAGTGACCTTAAGCAGTGGCGCAACTTGCTGTATTGTAAGATTGCTGCTACTCTCAATTCATTCACCTTTAACATTCTCGCACCTTTGTTGCTTTCTCCCTTTCCTCTTCGTGTTTCTTATCTGTAGGTTTTGTGACTCCCTTTAGTGGCATTTGCCAACTGTTATCCCATCTTCCCATTTCACTGTTGTGTCCTGTGCTCCTGAATTCAGAAATGTTTTCCTCCTACTGTCCGGGTTTGTTGATAGCCTGGCTCATGGAGCATGATTTAAGTCATACACTGCCTGATACCATTGAGTTGCGAAAGCATGCATTATAATAGACTCTTTTAGTCTCTTTTAGTCTGTGTTTCCACCCTACAGAAAAAAGCTAGTGAAAGAACAATTTATTTCAAGTCATTTTCCTTCAAGAAAGCTATCAAAACCTAGGTTTCCTGTTAATTAGGGCCTCTGCTTATTGACCTCTCCTTTACTATTAGTGCCACGATACCATTGAATGACTTGGCACTTCAATAAACCAAACTAAACAAATTTAAACTAATATAAAATAAACACAAATAAAATAAAACTATACTTTTCAGGACGGGATGGACATAGATATAGGATTGAGTCAATCTGAGTCATTTGTGGATATATGTGACGCACCGCTCTGCCAATTGCTGCCTAGTTTTTTTAATAAGTATGTGTGCATTTTTTGGCTTTTTCGGTCGCATTTTATACCAAGGAAGGTATTTACCCCATGCATTATAACTTGATTTGTCACCCACTGTGGACTGTATATTGCTGCTATTCATGTCCCAAAATAAAAGCAAGTAAAAAAAACTAAAAAACTTTTCCGTTTTCTCTAAGATTCTACCTTCTACTATGAACTGTACACAGACTCTCTGTTAAGACCAATCTGTCAGAAATAGATGAAGTTCCACAGCAGTGTTGACTCTCTCTGTCTCTCTTATCCCTTTTTCCCCTGCTGGGGTACTAGTGGTGAGCCTTTTTCCCCTCAAACTGCAGCACATGTGGAAAGAGTAAAAAACGAGGAGAAATGTAAATGGTAAGGCGTTATTTTTGGCGCTGCCCCAGATTTACGCTATGTTGTAAATCTGGGGCAGTGTCAAAAACCATGTGTGTTGCGTTGGAACTTCCACAACAACACCCATGGAATGGCCCTTCCACACACAGTAAGGGATTGCCCTACTTCATATTTACACTCGGGGTGGCTTTGTGTGGCCCTGCAAATATAGCCCGGCACACTGCGCCGCTGGAGCGTCACAAACGTGATGCAGGGACATTGTAAATATGCCCCCTAGTGCTTCCCCAGGCTCTAAATATAGCAAGGAAGCCACTCGTTTGGTGGAGTGGAACCATTGTAGATTTTTGGCAGAGCTCCAGCTCTACCAAACTGTATAGGACCTGCTGAGTATTAATCATACCTACATCACCAATTGATAGCGCCAGTGTAGGTATGGGTAGGTCTGACTTTCCATTGAAAAGGCATTTTTTGTGTTTTTTAATAACTTTAGTGCCATTAGAGGAAACTGCATTTAACATGCTAGTAAAAATAAGTTCATCCATTGTGGGTTTGACATGGCAAATTCCATGCAAACCCATCAAGTGAGTCCAAAATAAAAGAATGAGCGGGATGTCAAAAAATGACATTTCCCATTTTAACTCCCACCAGATTCTTTGCTCTCTGATATTGAAAAAGTGACTGAACAGAATTATACCAAACTTGGCATGAAAGTAGAACTTTACTCAAGGAAATGCCTTTGGTTGATTGGTGTAAATGTGTTCAGTAGTTTTCAGTAAACAGTATTTAAAAATGCGTTTGGGTGGGGATAAAAACAATAAAAGGTAGAGATATATGGATCATTACTTCATGGATTAATTTCAGATTTATGAATCCACACAGAATTTGTGAATCCAAGTAAAAAACAAAGGCATGGCATTAGACGAAGGAATTTTTCTCCCATTGCAGGTTTATGTACCTCATGCTCTCTAATTGTTGCCAATCACAGAAAGATTTCTGATGTTGCTGCCATTATCCAACATTGCGCACCAAGTGCCACATTGGGAAAAATAAAAACAAAAAAATGCATAAGGGGGTGCCCCTTGCATGTGACAGACCCATGAAGAAACGACTCCTGGAATCAAATACATTTAAAAAATATTTTTATTGCAGGATTCTCAAATCATGTACCCTCCCTAGGATCCATGTATCCTCCTGTGGTCTCCGGATTTATGAATCTGGTACAGCCGACCACATTGTGAACATCCAAAGTCCATGTGCAACCTTGGCTGTGTGCCTGTGGCATATTGGATGCAAGGCCAGGACCTGTGTCAAACCGCCACTGTATTGCATTTGCATTTGCTGTGCGAGTCATGGTTTGCAAATTGTAGATTGTAGTTGCAGTGTTTTTTTTAGTTTTAATTTGCAACCATCACTTCACTTTAATTCTGTTTTTTTAAAGTGAATATTTATTTGAAGCTTAGGTATAGTTAGGGAAACTTTATTTATTCTTTCTATAAAACCCAACCTAACTATATAATTATAGACATCTTAAATTTCTACTTTGTGCATCACCAATTCTAACTTACATTTATAAATTACGCACCACCTTCAATTTACTATACGTCGTGCACCTCCCTAGACAATCTTGTTGCATCACTCGCCACACTAAATTAACGACAGCTCACCCTTTCTCCATGCACTAGTTATACCTTTGCACATTATATAACTTATACTATGTGGAATCATAGCAGTCATAATAACACTTATTAAATCTCAAATAACAACATTTCTAACAACATAGTGCATGGTACAGTGGCAAGTTATAGTTAAAATTGAGTGTAGTGGCGTACAGTAGTTGAATAGCGTAGAGTGGAGTGCCGTAGAGTCGAGGGTTGTAAGGTGGAATATCGTAGAATGAAGTAGAGTACAGTGGGGCAGCGAACATTGGAGTGGCAAGGAGTGGAGGGGTGTAGACTGTAATACTGAATTGTGGAGTGGCATAAAATGGAGTGGGGTAACTGAAGTGGCGTAAGTGGAGTGGTGTACAGTGGAATAGCGTACAGTGCAGCAGTGTATACTGTAGTGGTGTAGTGTGGAATGGCATAGACTGGAAGAGCATAGAGTGTACTGTCCTAAAGTGGAGTTGTGTAGAGTGGGCTAGCATAGAGTAAATTAGCTTTTAGTATGGTATACACTGCAGTGTCATAGAATGGAGTGGTGTTCAGTGTAGTAGCGGAGAGTGGAGTGGTGCAGAGTGGAGTGTGGCAGAGTGAAGTGGCCAACAGTGAATTGGCATACAGTGGATTAGCCTAGAGTGCAGTGACGTACAGTGTAGTGACTTTGAGTTGGGTGGAGTGGTGTGAAAGTGGGAAGTAGGTGTTTATAGTACAAATAGTGATTAAGTTATAAGTGTTAAATACTTATTAATATAATGCGCCGTGGTAAACTGTGGTAATTTTGTGGTATGCTGAGGTACATGCCGATAAGACGACTGTATTTGATCGGCTAATGGCTGTCTTTACAAAACGTAAAAAGCAGCCATGTAGTTTTCAGCACATTTTCACTGCGTTCTGGGTCAGGGCCTTATATATAGGTATGTATTAGGTTTTATATTTGTTCCCTACCTATTACCACTTTAGAAAAGTGCTAATAGATAATCGATGAAGAAATGTATACTTTAGAGAAAATATCCCAGCAGTCTACGGAGAACGGCGCTTTAAAAAAAAAATGGAAGATTTAAATATGTTGGCGCTTTAAAAAAAATTGAAGATTGAAATATGTAAAAATTTGAAAAAACCCTGTAGTACACTATATTTGCAAAATATAGTGTAGTACGGTGGATTCTGAATTTTTAAACATTTTTGTTTTACTTTTTAATTACTGCGATACTCCCGAGGCAGTACTTCATTAGTCCGTACATAATAAAAAAATATATAGAAACTTATAAATATTTTTTCCTACCTATTACCACTTTAATAAAATGGTAATTGGTAAGGGAAAAATATCAAACCTAATACTTACCTATATCTAAGGGCGAAATGTAAACCACAGTCAAAGTGTACCTGAAAGCAACAGGTTTGCTTTGAACTTTTTGTAAAGGCAGTCATTAGCCAATCACATAATGAATTGTCATCGCTATGTATCGCAGTACATAATATCCATGATAGTACCACGGCAACAGATATCACAAAGTTAAAATGACTTATAACTTAAAATCTACGTACCTTACTTACCTGTAGCACCCAAAAGGAGAATCTGCACACCATAATGTGTATTCATGGCAGATTTCATTGTAATCCAACTGGTCGTATGCCCACTAGGTTGCGTGAGTACAAAGTTTATGGAAAAATGCATTGGTGCCAAAGCATATTTTGGGACCCCTCTTTTATCCTTGCCCCCCTTAACCAGTCACCAAAAACCTTTCCATACTCCACCAATGTAGAAAAGAAAATTGGTCTGGAAAGTTTTTCAGAGATTTGTCAAATGAGTACAAAGTTATTAATGGTGAAGAATCAAAGTAATTCCTATCTGTGATAACCCTAACTATAGCTTTATAGTGATACTTTTTGACTCGTTTGTGCCTGGAAAGTTTCAGAGGGATCCATTAAGCTGGTCCGGAGAAAAATGGGGGGTCCCAAAAAACGTTTTCCCCATTCATTTTTGCATAGGAAATTTAGACACAATTACAGCTGAAAACCGCAGAACGGATTTACACCAAATTTGCCAGAAAGCTACCTCGTGGTCAGAAAAAGTGCTTTTGATTTATAATTGTACATCTAGCGATGCGGAGCCTTCATGGAACCGACAGATCTCCTGTTGAGACCGGATTGTCTGCCACCACATCAAGAAGGAAGTGGTGGCAGCCATTTTAGGACGTGGGACTCAATCCAGAGTCCTAAATAAAAAGGAAATAAAGACATAGGGGCAGGGTAGGGATACATTGACCCCTAGGCCTGGTGGAAGGACAACGCCTGGGCCTAAAACTGTTTGTTTAAGTTTTGCTGCAAATTGTCACGGACTCCCGCACATTTCTGCATGTGCCCCCTCCCCAGGCCTTCCATTTTAATAAAGGGGAGGGGGGCACACGGCCTTCCCTCCTCAAGCCTAATAAGGACCTGGGGACCACATCCCCCAGGGTCAAACTGGTTTAAAAAGGGGAAATGGCCATGTGCCCCCTCCCGCTTGAGCCTTATTAGGCCCGAAGGAGCCCCTCACACAGAGCATAAATGTGGAGGTGGGCCTCCTCCCCAAGCCTTAAAAAGGCCCGGAGACTGCATCCCCCAGGGCTGGTTCACTTACTGTGTGACACAGTAGTTTCTCTGCTCACACTAAAACTGTCATGGAAACATGTTTTTGCTCCTGTCTCGCAGGTGCATTTTTAAATCTCTCACCAAACGGAAGCAAACACTAAATGCTCCTGCTGGCTGGGAGCACACTTGTGTTTTGTTTCCTGCCCGCACTAATACTCCTGCCCAGAGGGAGCAAGCATAATTAGCTGGCCCCTTCGTGCGGGAGCATTGTGGGGAGCCAGCTGCGGCTGCAAGGGCCTTGGGGCTCCCCCTCATGGCCCACAATGTGTTTTTATGGGTGCCACGAGGGGGCACATACCTATATAGAAGGCAGGCCTCAGTGGGTGGGGTCCCTGAGGGCTAGGAAGTGCCAGGGAAAGGGGCTGGTAGGCCCTTTCCATTTATAATGTAATGCGTGCCCGAGTGATAGGTACCCCGAGGCTTAATAAGGCTCTGGGAGGGGGGGTGCCTTCATACTTGACTTTGGCTCCCAGGATGGGGTCCCCTGGCCTGATGAGGCTTGGGGAGGAGGGCTGCATGTCTCCCCTCCCTTAGAATTTGTCACTGGGAGATGGGCCCCAGGGCCTATTAAGGGTCGGGTAGGAGGCCACCTAGCCCCCTTCCCTTTTTGTTGAATTTGGCTCCGAGAAAGGCATTCTCAGGACCCAACAGACAGCTTTATGCCGTGTCATCAAAGATTGTGCGTGTCGTGGGGTTGGCCGTCTGTGGAGGGGGTTGGGTGCCTTCAGGTGGGTTGGTCACAGGGCCTGTTGGCCAAGCACAGCGTGGGGTTTGCTGCCTGTGGACGGGGGCGTGGCCAGAGGACCTGGCCGCAGGCAAGTTCCTGTGGCCAAGCCCCTGCTATACACGCTGAATGCTATGCACAGAGTGGGGTTGGTTGCCTCTGGGGGGGTTGGAAGCACGGCGTTCAAGCACCCACCATACATGGCCAAAAGCCTTGCATGGCGGATGTTTGACTCTACGTAAGGTAACAATATTTTACTTTACGTTTAAAACAATCCTTAGGAATTAACTTAAAAACCAATGGTTAAAGTAATTGTATAGTAAGGTGAAATGTTCAGTAAGAACATAAGGTTTTAAACTCAATAAAACCACAGAAATTCACCAGTTACAGTTATCTCAGAATACTATAACTCATGCCCTAAGGTAACTATAACTCACGCCCTCACCATGCACTGCTAATTACCACTCATATTACATCACTCATAACATCTTCTGTGACATCATCGATAATATTACTGCCAATTTTGCAATTAAATTATTGCTATGAAAAGTGTGCATGGTGGGGCGTGTTTTCTCCACCTCATTTGATGGACACCACAAAACTTTCCAGGAAGCAGCTGAGTTGGCTTAACCTTTTTGTGGAAAGTTTTGTGAAGATTGGTCAAACAGCGCCAATGTTACTAGCAAACCAAAAACCCAATTTCCTATTGGAACCCGATCCTAACTATAACTACACAGTGACAACTGCCACTGTGTATGATATACGGACAGACAGACAGATTTCCTAAAAAAAAATAGAATTGAAACCATGTTAAGGATGACAAATATGTTTATAGTGGCTTTGCCATTGAGACTAAATAGTTCATGTTCATAAGGTGCAACCCCACCATACTGAATTATCCTTCGCTGCCACCCCTTATTACTTGATTAAGCTTATGATGAGAAGTGATGTAGGTATTAATTGATTATGTTTGTAAGGGTGCAATAGGTTCTATGATGATCCGAGAAAGTTGTTCAATGCTCATTGTTGAGCATTTTTACATGGTGGCAGTATGGATGCATGTTGGGCGGCATACTAATATGTATTGCGGATAGTGTGGATATATGTGCGCCTGTGCAATGGTGTGTTTCTAGATGTATAATGCTAGTTCTATAAGTGCATAATTGCAGTTGTATGGGTATATGATGGTGACAGTGTCGCCTCTGCAACTACCCAAGTAAGCCTACAGTGTGATATGTCTTAACCAACCATTTATTATGTTTGTAAATTTGATAAAGGAAGTATGATTGTCTGAATAAGTTCTTGTAATCACAGTGCATAGCTCCGGTAAACAGTGGCTGTGTGTAGGTATGATGACTGTTGTATTGGCATATGATAAAGGATATGTTGCTCTGTTATGGTTGTGAGCAAGGGAGTAGCTAGGAAATTAAAATACCCCCAACTTTGACCAAAGCACCAAGCTCCGACCCTCCGCAGAAAAACTTCCTTCATCCAAGCATCTATCCATTCATCCTTTCATTCACTTATTAATATCCACTATTTCATCTTTACATTCTGTCATCCATGCATTCTTTCATCCATCATTCAGTCTTTAAGCATTCTGTCCATCAAACCTATCCATCTGTCCACCCTTTCATTTATCAATCCATCCATCCACCCTGTCACTCATCCATTCACCCTTTCCTTCATCCAGTCATCCATCCATCCATCCTTTTACTCAGTTATCCATCCACCCTTACACTCAGCCCATCCATCCACCCATTCATCTATCCATGCAACCCCTATCACTCATCCATCCACCCTTTCACTCAGCCATCCATCCTTTCACCCATCCATCAATCTACTCACCCATTCATTTGCCCTTTTACTCATTCATCTAACATTTCATCCATCCATTCATCCATCACCCTTCCTTTCATTCATCCATCTATCCACACTGTCACTCATCCATTCATCCACCCATCAATCCATCCAATCACTCATCCTTTCATCCATCCACCCACTCTTTCACTCATTCATCCACTCTTCAATCTATTCATCCTTTCATCCACCCATTAATATCCACTATTTCATCTATACATTCTGTGATCCGTGCATTATTTCCTCCATCATTCAGTCTTTAAGCATTCTGTCCATCAAACCTATCCATCTGTCCCCTTTCATTTATCAGTCCATCCATCCACCCTGTCACTCATCCATTTACCCTTTCCTTCATCCTTTCATCTATCAATCCATCCATCCATCCACCCTTTTACTCAGTTATTCATCCACCCTTACACTCAACCCTTCTGTCCACCCACTCCTATACCCATGCACCCTGTGTCACTCATCCAGCCACCCTTTCACTCATCCATCCATCCTTTCACCCATCCATCCATCCTTTCACCCATCCATCAAGCTACTCACCCATCCATTTGCCCTTTTACTCATTTATCTAACATTTCATCCATCCATTCATCCATCATCCTTCCTTTCACTCATCCATCCATCCATTCACACTGTCACTCATCCATTCATCCACCCATCAATGCATCCTTTCACTCATCCATTCATCCATCCACCCACTCTTTCACTCATTCATCCACTCTTCAATCCATCTATCCAGCATTTCACTCATTCATCCATTTACACTTTGCCTCATCCATTAAGACACCCATTCACCCTTTCATCCATCCTCACTTTCACTCATCCATCCATTCTTCCACTCATCAATCTATCCATCCATCCAGCCTTTCACCCAACCATTCATTCACACTTTCACTCATCCATTCAGCCATCTGTCCACCCTTTCACCCATCCATCCTCACTTTCACTCATCCATCCATTTTTTATCTCACCCATCCATCCATCATTTCACTCACCTACCCATGCAGCCTCTAACTCATCCATCCTTTCACTCATCCATTGATGCAACTTTTCACTAACTCATCCATCCATTCTTTCACCCATCCATTCACTCTTTAATTCATCCATCCATTTGTTCATACACTCACTTATCCATCCGCCCTTTCATGTTAATCATGGGTCCCTAGTCTACTAAGTTGCAGAACGAAGAGGCCCATTAAAAACTCGACTCCCAGTATCTGCTAAAGCAGGGTTGGTTAATGATCCCCCTGGTAGTGAGCATGTGTGCTTGAATATATGAAAGTACTTACATAATGGTGTGTATATTTGCGGGGTAGAGCTCGCTGATGGTGGGCATTAGATGTTGGATATATAGATGTATGTTGCTATGTGTGGGTGTATGGGATGTGTTTTATTCTATTGTTTTTGTGCACATGCTAAGGCATTTTTGCTGATGTTGAGGTGATGAATGTATGATTGTGGGTGTGTTGTCATATGTTGTTGGGTGGGTGCAGCTATGAAGGACCAGAATGGTTTGCATACTTTTAAAAAATAGTCAGGAAAATGTATTTGCCTGATTCAAGTTTACTGGTATGAATGGTGACGCACAATCAGCACTTCATATTTGGCAGTTTGATAACACAGCGCAAACAAACATAGAGTTCTAAACTCTGTTTTTGTCGCGCTATGTAAAACTGCCCAAAATAAAATGTTGGGCCTGTCACAGGTTCTAATCTCCCCCTACAAGAATTAAGGACAAAGAGTTAACCTTTATTGTCAGAGGTCATTCTTGGAGGGGGAGATTGAAGTTTGCGTGACAGGCATTAACATTTTATTTTTGGTCATTTTACAAAGATCAAACAAAAACAGAGTTTGAAATTCTAAAACACATTTTCAGGTCGAGCCTGAGCCAGCACGCAAGCGCTGCTCTGTGAAGATCTGTGGTAGTTCAGTATGGAGAGAAGCTTCGCCCACTCCCCCGCCCTTATGTTTGATTGGCTTGTGTCTTTGTCCTTCATAAATGCTGGCGTCTGATTCATTATGAGGCTTATTTGTCCCTCCTTAGTACAGCCATGTCGTCATTTGTATCCCCCCATGGCTACTGGCCCCTTTACTTGGTTGTTGTGCATGCACTATTTTCTGTAATAAGATTTTTCCTACTGCATGCACAACGAAGTGCCCAGCCAGGAAAATGGCAGCGCAGATTTTGCAAGCGCCGCACTTAAATTTTATTTGCAGCTTCAACGCTGCATCTGCTCCCCCTCCAGCTACCGACGCTCCTCACACGTCTTCATCAGCAGCAGAAGCCTCTTCCGGCCATATATATAAACATCCGCAATGGAGCGCACACCGCTAGCTCCTCCTCCGGGTTGCCCCATGGGAAGCTGGTACATGAAGTTCTTGAGTGGTTCACCCCAGTGGGTGCAAGTAAGTACTTGTTTAGACAGATAATCTCTAGACCCGATACATGTCCCGGGTTTTAAAATATCGCCCGAGACATGGCTCGGGTTTCGGGATAACTTCCCTCCTCAGTAGAGAAAATAGTCAGGGGTGGAAGAGGGGGCCGCCAAGCAACCGTCAAGGGCCTCAGTGCCCGCACAGGCACGCAGGTGCGTCGTCCAGGAGCTCGTCAGCTGAAAGCTCAAGGGAGCCATTTATATAAACATCCGCAATGGAGCGCACACCGCTAGCTCCTCCTCCGGGTTGCCCCATGGGAAGCTGGTACATGAAGTTCTTGAGTGGTTCACCCCAGTGGGTGCAAGTAAGTACTTGTTTAGACAGATAATCTCTAGACCCGATACATGTCCCGGGTTTTAAAATATCGCCCGAGACATGGCTCGGGTTTCGGGATAACTTCCCTCCTCAGTAGAGAAAATAGTCAGGGGTGGAAGAGGGGGCCGCCAAGCAACCGTCAAGGGCCTCAGTGCCCGCACAGGCCATAGTGATCAGCCGCTGAGCTGGGCTCCGACCTGCCCGCCTCCCCTCTTCCCCTGCAGCAGCTGATCAGCAGCCCATGTGGCTGCCAGGAACCGGATGCGATGCATGTGAGTACTGATTTTGTTCAATTTAAAATATCAGCTTACTTACTTGCATAGACTCGCAAATGGTACACTTATGCCGTCTTTGCTTCGCTGCGCTAAGAAAACCATAGGTGGAGGTTCATAAAACACCAGGCACGTTAGATCCTTTGTATGAGGCATACGGACTGCAAGACACTGCGCTCCTGTTTGTGCCTCGAGAGGATTCCACTCTGGAATCCTTAAAGTTTGTGCTTGAGTGATGAGCACACATGTAAACTCGGGTAGGATAGCTTCAAGCTGCCTACAAATAAACCCCACTGCCCCGTTATCCTACTCAGGCGCGCAACACTCATTGGGCTCACCGGGCTTCAGCCCCCCCCCCGTTATGTGTGTCAGCCCGGCTAAGACAGCCTCGCGGGCTGGCGTCCGTCTAATTGCAGCCGCACCCGAGTACTTCACAGGTCTTTAAAAGACCATTTACTCGTTAATGAGGCTTTTGTTGTGTTTTCACCCCTTCTTACAGCCACTCTGCCTATGGCTGGAAGACTTAGCCCCCCCCCCCCCCCGAAATCTTTTTCAGCCCCCCCCCCCCCCGAAATTTGGCTCTAGTTGCCCGCCTGATCCTACTAAACCCTACACTCCAACGCCGCAGTGAATAAACCAATTTAAATAGGACCCACCCCTCCATGGAATACCAATAGCAAAAAGCAATAGGTTTGGCTTTCCTTACTTTCAACATTTGGTTTGACTGTGCCTGTCGAGTTTTGGGCACAAAAAGGTGAAGGCTTCCCTCAATGGCATGCGACTTGACTCGGCTGCTTTAAAATATCCAGCAGGCATTAAAATACCAAACAACGAATACAAGGAGAAACATAAAAATGAGTCTGAGGCCTAATATTTTATGTAGTATGCATTATGTCTCTTTCAGTGATGTCATTGAAATAAAAGGTTGTGTGATGTTAATCCTTGTGAGGCCCCGAATTATGCAAATTCATAGTTCAAAATATTGTTGAAACTTGAACACTCTGCCTAAGCCTTCAAAGTGAAAGGTACATGTAAACAGTTCATATTATACTGTTTTTCTAAGAATTCTGGACATTTTAGTTTTACTATCCAATGCATAAGGGCAGGTACCTCAGTTCAAACAATAAACCAGGACTGGAGTTTCCGCATTGCACCAGTTTTCTTAATCAACTGCTCATGATAAAGTGTCACTCACATAAGGCATGTAGATACCACTCTGCAAACATGAATTTGTCACACTGATCCATGACTGTTGTCCAAGAGAGAGAGAGCTCCGTGGGTTTCGCCGCCCCCTCTACAGGCTGTGAGGAGATTTCTATGGCTGGAAGTCAAACCTTTAACTCTGCTTCCTGTCACTACTCCAGTGTTTGCTGTGGAGATGGTTTAGGTTTCCAAACCAAGCTTCCTTGCTCACTTCCGGCACTGTCCCCAGCACAGCGGGGAAGAAAGGCCTTACAGCAGAATTACCCATGATTCCATGCACCACCGAGCACCTCACTCCACTCCCGGGCTTTCCTTCTTCTCGAAGGTTCAAAGACTTCAACTCCCAAAATACACGAACTTGTTAATAAAAGCCCAGGCAGATTGTTCGAATTTCGTTAGCGACCAGAGCCGGTTGGCATCTCTAGGCACCTTTATTAAGTGCTCAAAAACACCTCATCCCTCCTACAGCAGTATACATTAAAAGGAGCATGAAGGGTTCCTTTCTACAATGTTGCGGTCACGCAAAAGATTGTTTTTCTAAAAGTGTAAATCTATTCAAACTGCAAGTACAGTCTCTACAGACTTCAGTACAAGGGCAACACATGAACTGCAGGAGAATCTAAGTAAGTCCAAGAGCTGTTCCATTAATGTAACGATATACTTTTTCTGTTTCTTAACCTTGAAAAAATGCCCCACCGTCCATACTGAGTGCGGGAAGCTCAGCATATCTGTGTTACATGTCATCTGTACTAAAGCCACCTGATTGGTTGTTTTCAAAAGCCTGTTTTATTAACAACCACACCACCACCAATACCACCACCACCAATAGCACCACCATCAATACCACCGCCTCCAGCAATACCACCGCCACCACCAATACCACCAATACCACCACCACCACCAATACCCCCACCTCAGCGCCTCTCGCTCACTAGTAATAGGAGGGGCACTGTACGAGGCCGGAGCTGCTGCCAAGACCATCCCTCCATCCCTCCATGCCTGCCATAAAGCACAGCCCGTCCTGCACCAGGAGGTGAAGCCAGAGCCCTAGTACATCTGGAGTGTTTTTGATTAGGCCAAAGATAACAATTACATTACGCAATACCACACTGCACACTCAAATCACGGAGAGGGCAGGAACTATCCCCCCCTCGTTCTTCCTCCTGAGCCGCGACAGTGTAATCACAGAGCGAAAGGTGTTGGAGCGATTTTTTTTTTGTTTATAGCTCGGACCATATGTAACTTTCACTTCACACTTTGTGTCTGTGTAATTTACAACACTTACACATCTTCTTCACTGCACTATTTATCACTACTTTGAAGACGTCGCAGGCCGGTCTCTTCATCTGATATTTACAATCTAACAAGCGGTCGAAAAGGCCCTTTATGGCAATGCAATAGGTCTCGCATTTGTGAGAGTTTAAGCTATTAGTATTGTAAATGACAATGCCTTTATTTATGTTTTAAAACCCAAAAAATAAATAAAAGGCATTGTCATTTACAATGCCAATAGCTCAAACTAGTGTGAATGCGAGACCTATTGCATTGCAAATGCTTGTTCTCACAGCAGTTATTGCTGGGTTTCATGGGATGTTTGTATTTTCCTTACCTGTCAGGAGCAGAAAGAAAGAGGTATGGCAGGCAGAGAGAGCGTGGCAAAAATGTTGTGCACTGGCCTGAAGGAGTAGGTTACTTAATGCCAGTGCATATACTCTGAGTCACAGGAAACCAGTCCCTTTTGGCGGAAGCCTGCTGAGAAATACTTTTATGCAGCGCATGGGAGGGCAAAGTAATTCTGTTCCTGAGTCCTCTCCCCTGGGCCCGCCGAACCCTCCATTTAAACCAACAGCTTTATGGTGGGCTCAGGGTATATTGACCAGTGCTTAATTTGATAAAACAAAATAAGTGCTATGGCCCCCCGTGAGGAGGCAACTGCAGCTTGCACCACCGTTTGCCTCTGCTAGAGGTGCCAATGACAGCACCAACACACTACTAATCATCGCACTCTTAAAAGTGTGACGATTCCAGTCACCCAAAGCTATAAAAACATCCTTGGTGGTAGGTATGAGTCTTTTTTTATTGTGTTTTGAATTAATAAACAGCTCTTTACTATGCTGTTGTCCGTATCTCTAAATTCGACTGACAGTGCCTCCATGTGCAGACTGTCATAAGTGCCGGTGGTGACAATTAAGTTCCAGTACCGAGCACTGGAAACCACCGGCTCAAATTAAGCACTGAGTTATTGACAACTACAAGGGGGCAGGGAGATCATTTCAGAGCTCCAGCTGCCTTGTTTCCATCAGATCATGATTTGGCAATCTGAATCAGGTTTCTGTATGCAGAAATCGCGAGGCGGGAGACTAGCCTTGAAATCCGTACTCTACAGTCTGAATCGGGAGTGTTGACATGTATGTGGTTGATTGTGTGAAGGAAGTTGTGATGGTGGCGAGTTGGTGTATTATTTTTTACATTGTGTAATGTGTTACATTTTGTTTGAATTGATTACAATATACCAAAAACTATATGCTGCGAGTGGGAGTTAAAGTTGACTTACAGAGGGGTTGGGAAAAGAGGTAAAAATAGCACATTAACTTGGAAATTTCTGAACTTTTTAGTTTTTGTGGCAAAGCCACTAGAAAAATATAAATCGACCTCAACTCCCTTTCAACTTAAATTTTTTGGGTAATTTATTTTTTAATTCATTTTTGTAAATATTACCTCAGATTGTTTCACAGCCCTCCACAATAAATCAGCCTTCACTCACACTCCTGTTATTATGACTTGAAAAAACTTAAACTTAGATACATTTGAGGGAATCATTGATCATGATTGTAAATTTGTAAAATGATGTGTGGCTACGTTTTTGGAGTGACATTGTATAGCACTGGTAAATGGTGGTTGTGTTTTTTGTATGATTGTTGGTGTGCTGATATGGGATGTTGTGTTTTCTGTATAATGTTGGATGTTCATGCTTCAGTAGTGGATGTTTGGATGTACGGTGGCAGATGTGTTGGCATATGCTGGTGGTAGTGCAGGCGTGTGATTGGGGTTGTGTGGGTATTTAATGTTCTGTGTCTGACATGTTCTTGGGTGTGGATTTATTAAAATGGCTGTGTGATCGTTTGATAGTAATTGATTGAGTGTATACTGTTGGTTGTATGGGATTATAATGTTTGGTGTGTGTGGTGGTTGCTATTAGAATGGCATTACATGGTATTTTTATGGAAGCATATTGACTGTGTGATTGTCTGATAGACATACGTGGCCGAGGCTGTGTAGACATTCAGCGTTGGGTATGCAGCTGTATCTTATTTTGGGTGGGTGTCTTTATGACAGTGGGTGTGCTGACATACTATGGTGGGTGGATACACATATGAAGGTGGACATATTGGCATATTATGGTGCTTTGTTGATGCATTAGGCTGGTTGTGATGACATATGACAGTGTGTGTTAGTGAGGCAGTATGGTGGTGGGTGTTATCATGTCTGATGGTGGTTCTGTAGACAAATGTTGCTGGGCGTAACTCCCTTCTTCCTGTAGTCTCTCTGTGTGCCACCCTGCCCCACCCACCCATGCAGCACCTGTATGTGTAACCTACACTTCATGCTGGTACATTTGTGTGCCTTCAGCTTCCCCCACATCTCTTCAGTGCGCCCTGACTCTTCAGCCACTGTGTACCCACCACAGCCCCTCTTTGTGCCCCTTCTGCACTCCTTCTGTCTGCCCCCACCCCATATGTGATGCCTTGCCCTTCTATTTCAGTCCCTCTGTGTACGTCTGCCGCCTGCTGTCGGGGTGCAAGTTGCCTGGATCTGCCCCTGTGTGTGCCCCATTCCTCATCCTTCCCTTGTGTGTCGCCCTGTCTCATGCCTGCTAGCCCTCTACAGTCCCAATGTTTTCCACTCTACCCTTTCAGCCCTTTCCATCCTTGCTGTACCACCATGGCTCACCCCCAGCCTGTGTGCCTCCCACCCCTTGCAGCCCCTCTGTGTGCCCCCACACCCCCAATACATTGTTCTTCAAGTGCCGATTAGGCGAGGATGCAAAGTTCTTATGGGCACTAAACTTGCATTATATTTGAAATGTGACGTCAGCCTTACATTTACAGTGACGCAACTGCACCTCTGTAATATTTACATATGCATTTATATGTAAATGTAGGAGTGGCTTTATTATAGAGACTATTTGCTTGAATTTACATTTAGAAATCAAATGTTTTATAGAAAATGCCTTCCCTGCACGACCATCCACAGCATGAATGAATGTATTTATCAGGGCAGCAGTTTCATGTTTGCGGCGGTTCATTCACAGGTCTCCGCTAGCCAGGAGGCTCGTTGTACCACTGCCAGTGAAACTAAGCTGGAGTCTCTCTTTGTGGACCGCATTCTTTCTTCGGGAGTGCCTGTTTTTGCTGCCAAACATGCCTTGTGACACTGTTGATTTATGTTATCAGCAGAGGACGTTTAAAACTGGAATGCGCACAGTTCTTCAAAACCTACCCACGACCCAATCCAACGACTGCATAAGTTGAAACCAGGCTCATGTAGATAAACGTCTATGCGGGTACGAACGGTGACCCCGTCTGAATTTGGAAAAACAGCACCTTTAGCACAACGCGGCTTCTAAAATAGATTGCAAGCAGAATGCTAGGTAATTAACTAAGGACGTGAGTTTGCTTTTGGTAGACAAGTTACTCCTTCAGAGAAGCAATGGCGTACCCTGGCCGAGCAACTCAGGGGCTTGTTTACACGCCCTTTGCGCGGCCGGTGCGTCACTTTTAACGACGCTCCAGAAGTGCTGAGTGCAGACCCATATCTAAGGTGTGAGGCAACGCAGCGCACGTCAGGGGTGCGTTCCACGGGTGTTGCGGTGGGTTTTCCCATGGAACACCCATGGGCCATTCCCAGATTTACAAGGATCTGTAAACCTGGGAATGTGTCAAAACTGTATCATAACGAGGGGAAAAATCTTTATTTCTCCTCGTGCTTTCCTCTTATAGAAAGAGGAAAAAGCCCCCATGGATTGCTTTTGTGCAGGAAGTTGTCCCTTCCAGCACAACAATCCTGCTAACAACACAGACACCCTTGCACCATGGTGCAAAGGTGTCTGCGTTGGTGCTAGGCACCAAATTGTGTGCAGGCAGAAAGGACTGGAATGCACCGTATCTTGTAAATACGGTGCATTCCTGCCCATTTGAATTGCCATAGGGCAGCAGGGAAGCAAAAAGACTTGTGGCGTTGCCCTACGCCAATTCACTGTCATTGAGGCCCTATTTGCTTACCCGCTCAATTTAGGGTCAGGAGGGCCATCAGCTTTCAGTCGAGAGAGCTCCCGTCGGCACGGTCAACGGAAAGCTTCCTTTAACTGCCTGACTGAGATGGAGCCCTCTGAATAAAGCAATTACAGTGTCCACTCTATTTAAAGTGCATGGCCTGATGTCTTTTTCCTGTCTGTCCTCTTCAGGAAAAACCTGATAGAGTGAGGGACAGCAAAAAATAATAACCCTTATACTCTGGCAGAAAACTCTCCGTCATTATTATTTTTTTGTTTTGTTTGCTTTTCCAAAAACAAACTCCCACTTTGGAAGTCTGCTTTTGAAAAACCAAAAATGTTAAAAGTTGTGAGGACAGCCGTATAAAACCATAGGCACATGTCCACGAAACATGTTGTACCTTGAAGGGAACCGCCATGACGATGGTTCCTTGCAGCATACAGAGAGGAACGCTCAGCCAGCCATGATGTCCAAATATTGCAAAGTACCATCCGTTGGGGTGGTGCCACTCTGCAGAATCTGATTAGGGTCCCTCAAAACTGTTATATATATATCTCACATATAGCCATAGGCTTTATCCTGAGGGGTCTGCGTTTCACCACTACTAGGAGCAGCTCACCCAGGTGGGCAGTTGGGCTGACCCACAGCTGATATTTTCCCTATCACTCAAAGGTTCTGGCATTGTACCGTGCTATTTCTGGACTCTTGCAAAAGATAAAGGGGCAGATTTACAAGCCCCTTGTGCTGCCAGTACATCACTTTTTTGTGACACACTGGCAGCGCATTTCTCTGCCCCATATTTACAAGGACAGGAAAAGCCATCCTGCGTGGATTTTCCTGTCCTTGTAAATATGGCCCCTTTACACGCAGCACTTTGCGTGAAAGGGGCGTTCCATGGGTGTTGCTGTGGGTGTTACCACGCAACACCCATGGAACCAGACACATTTCCGGATTTACGAGGAATCGTAAACCTGGAAATTCGTCAGTATGCTACGGCGCAACGAAGTTTCTTCCTCTTTCAATGCGTGCAGCACGCATTGAAAGAGGAAAATGCCTGTAGTGATGGTTTTTGTGCTGGAAGGTGCCCCTTCCTGCACACAAAAAAATCTCCCCATGACACAGGCATCCTTGCACCATGGTGCAAGGGTGCCTGCGCCGGCGCATGGCAGCTGTTTGTGCGCCAGCGCAGGGGAGAGCACAGGAATGTGACATATCATTGTAAATATGTTGCATTCCTGTGCTCTGAAAGTGCCACAGCGTGGAGCAGCCAAAGGGCTTGCGGTGCCGCGCTGTGGCACTTTCTTGTAGATTTGCCCCAAAGTAAATAGTGACTCCCATACAACATAACACAGTTTTTTAATAGATCAAAAGAGAGTATTCAGGTGTTCCACAATGTTCTTTTATACATGTTGTCATATACATTACACATTAATTAGTTCGCCAATTCATTGTGAATTACTTTTGACATAAGCATAATAAAGCCAAAAGGCTTAATTACAAGTTCGGTGGTCCCTACAGGTGGGGCATCATTTTGTGTTATGGCTCTGCGTCAATCATTCCAAAACAAGATAATGAGAAGCTTGATATCAATGAAGAATCTCTACCATTGCTTGACTTAGACACAATACTTACTAATAACCAGCAAAAGTGGCCCCATATTGCATGACCCATGTTCCTTTCAGTGACCTTAGCCAGATTACTCCCAGCCCCAGTGTCTCTAGCACCTCAATCTCATCAACATCCTTAGAAGCTCTTCACTTTACCTAGGAGGTTCAGAGCAAATTTCAAGTGGAGCAAACATGTATATTGTAGATTTATGTCAAAAGGATGGAGGTATTATCAAGGATCTTTGGCTGCTGAGGCGTGATTAACTATGTCTTGAATCTTTATTCCCACATTTTCCTCCAGCTAAAGAAAAACGTTATTATGTTTGGCTTGACGATACAGCTGTCTGCAATATGTATTGTTACCTATTCTTTAAAACATTTATAGAGTTGGCTTTGACCCCGCCCACGGAAGTATTCCTGTTTCATTCCATGCTGCTGATTGTTTGATGTATCATTCCACCCCCTATGCAATGCTTGTATTGCAGAGCAAGAAAGACTACTTTATTCCTCAAAGGTACACAGAATCATCACACTGGAAGCATCATCGTCTGAATCATCACACATGAGACACAGCAAAACAGCTAGACCGCTGACTTTAAAATGAGGGGACCTCGGATCCAATCCCGCCTTTAGGCCTTGTCTCAACCTTGTGTGAATCTGGACAAAGAACTTAATCTCCCTGTGCTAAAAAAAGTGTGAAACATAAAGTACTCACTCAATAGCGCCCCAGCACCCCACATAATGTACAGATGTACAGCACTCTGTTGCTCCCTTGTTTGATTCATGCTATACAAATAAAAATGCATACACAAATTGACATGCTCACTGATAGCAGTGTCCACCTCTCCCTCTCGTCACTGCCCTCGCGATGGCCCTCCCTTAAGACACCCCACCCGTAGAACCTGAAAAATAAAACAATAATAAACCCGTTTTATTTATCAAGTTTTGAAACTGGCAGGGTGGTATACGCTCCTCCGCCATGGCGGAGGACCCACCACTGCATACCCCGTGTTGTTACCCTGTTATAAAACAGGACTAAATTACATTCTTAGACAGTTCTTCACCCTTAATCGTTGTATAAACTTCGAAAGGCTGTTCTAAACCATCTTTTCACGTTGTGACCATTTTATTCTTACTGCATTACTACTCTCCAAAAGCGATGATTAACCAGTGGGCGTTGCAGTTTGAAAAAGTGTTCTTGAGACTGCCTATCCTACATTAGCTTGTTATCGTGCTAATACATCCACACAAAGGTGCCTGGTGAACCTGTGTGGGGTGGACCAGGTAGCTGCTTTGCAGATGTCAGCTATGGGAATGTTACCTAAAAAGGCCATGGATGATCCTATTTACGAGTAGAATATGCTCTAGGAGGTATAGACAAAGTTCTTTTGGCTTTGATATAACAAAAGCGCACGCTTGCCTACAGGCATGTGTGCGCAACATGGCACTTTGAAGAATACATTTTTGTGCCTTTTTCAAAATTCGCACATGATTACCATGAACTTGAAGTTTATGGTAATTAGCATTTACTAAATGCACAGTTTGCCTTTAGGAAAGGCTTCTTACATGTGCATCAGGGATTCACAAATTGCGATTCCCTATTTGCATTCGCAATTTAGGTAATTGCAAAAAATCGCGATTGCCTAAATTGCAAATGCAAAGCCTTTCATACATAAGGAAAGGCCATTGTGCATTCGCAAATGGATGAATTTTACGATTCCAACCGTTTGCAAATGCAAAATACTTTGCTCCAGTAGAAAAGGGCAAATTTACATATCCTCCGTGCGTCACAGACCCGTCATCACACTTACTCATTTATACACACTTACTCAATATACATTTATATTGGTAGGGCCCATAACACCAACTCTCATACGTTTCACACAAATCTGCACACAGGAGGAAAGAAGCGCTGGACATGTGGGGGTACCTTGTTACCTGTCGGGAGAAATTTCTTTACATTATGTACATTATAGACATCAGTACTTATAGAATCCTAACTTTAACATCAAGGCACTCCATCACTTGGTCGATGGACCAATTAGTTGGACTGGTTGATGATGATTTAGAACCAGCTAAAACACATTTAAAGCTTCGGAACCTTTCGGTTAACTTTCAATACCTTATTAAAGAATCACAAACTCATTTCTTATGAATCAATGTTTAGTTTATCTAATTAATTAACTTTTTTAGCATAGTCATGATTACAGTCAAATCAGATTTCTATTAAATGATTTCCAACCTTTGATTTGAACATAGATTCACATAACAATTATATTTACCTAAATTTGAATATTGGCGACCATTTCCAGAAGAACCCGTCAACCCACAGCGTAAATCAAAATCCCTTCAGATGGAATCGTCCTTATATATTCAAAGTGAAACCCAGGTTAGTCCAGGAAATCTCCCTCTGCACGACGCAGTCCCCACTATTTAACCAAGGACCAGGCGATCGCACCAACGAACCAACAATCCAGCAAATCGACTCTTCACACCAACAGCCTAACAGCAATAAGGAAGGAAGATGGTGCCCTTTTCTAAATCCCCCCCTTTTTATACTCTTTTCTTCTTAACCTTTAGGACAATGTGCAACATTTTAGGAGTAGAAGTGTTCTGATTGGCTAAATCCTCTGAATTTTGCAATACTTTTCAATATTCCCAGGTTTGCCTGTTTCCCATGAGACCGGGTATGACATATCCCTAATTGTATTCTTTTCTGCAGTTTCACAGGCGAAAGTTCCGAAGTAACAACATGTGAACCTTCTTGTATAGGTCGCTATTGTCCTCTCAGTCATTCACACTAGTTTGGATTTTGGCAGTCCTCCACGTTCCTATCCTTGACAAGGAACATCTTGTCTTTCTCCGGAAGTCGCCTGGAGATCTTCAGAGCCGTCCAAGTCTGCGCAGTAAGCATCGCGCTCACATGACGGTGGCCACATCTGAACTCCATTTTAAGTACTGCGGCGTAGTAGGCCCGAATACCAACTTAAGCAAAAACAAACACAACAGTAATTAATATATGGAAATGAAGATTCTAATGTTAAACCCACACTAATCCCAATATATATTAGTATTTTCCTAGCTTGTAGCAACATTTAAAGCAATAATACTCACCATTCTGCAACACTGGAAGCACAAACCATCGCAAAAGCAACATAAATCATGCAATTCTCTATTTCAATACATCCCACAGTTAGTTTGTGTACCATAGTTAATCACTGAATTTTTAGCCATGCAATTGTCCAGTTACAACCTACTCCTGCCCCCCACGGGATTGTCGGAAGTCCATGACCTTACCAATCACTACCTTAATTCCATGACCAGGATAATAAATGAGGTAGCCCCCCTGCAACTAAAGAGAGCCTCCATAAAGGACTCCAAGCCGTGGTACAATGGCATGCTCAACAATGACAGACGCTCTCTCCGAGCTTCGGAACGCACCTGGAGGTCAACTCCTTCAGCCATTCACCTAAATACACTAAGGCAAAAGAGAAACGCTTATTTCAGAAAGATCAAGCGCACTAAAGCAGAATTCTTCAGCCACCAACTAGACCAGGCAAGAAATCGTCCCAAAAAACTTTGAACTAATCAAAGCCCAATGTAAGGACACACCTCAACGTCCACAACACTTAGATTGCCGGCAACCCAACTGTGAAGAATTCTCTGCCTTCTTCACTCTGAAGACAGATAATATCAAGACTGACCTCCTCAATGATCTAAGCCTACACACAGGACCGCACACAAAGTCCTCCCCAGAAATGCCAATTGCACTGTACCATTTCCCATCACAGCCTAACCTTAAAAACGACGCCGACTGGTCATCCTTTTCGACATACTCCGAAGAAGCCATAGGTAAAATACTTGGTGACATGAACCCTGCCAATCACTTCGCCGATCCTCTACCCGCTAACGCTGTTAAAAACCTAACACCACTACTTCTGCCCCTCTGGACTAAGATCATAAACAGTTCACTGCAACAAGGCTGCATCCTGGACACCCTCAAAGTGGGGCAGGTCTCACCCATTCTAAAGAAACCCACGGCTGACCCTACAGACCTAAACAATTATCGCCCTATCTCCAACATCCCTACACTGGCCAAACTTTTGGAAAAATGTGTACACCTCCAACTGACAAGGCATATTGACCACTTTGACTTGCTTAATAAATACCAATCAGGATTCCGAGCAGGTTACAGTACTGAATCAGCCATGACACATATAATTGATGACGCGCTACAAATCCTGGATCAAAACGGAGCCTGCCTACTCATCCTGCTAGACCTATCCTCAGCTTTTGATACGTTCCTGTTGGATCTTCTGAAGCATAGAATGGGTTTATCAGGTTCAGTGTTAAACTGGTTTACCTCATTTCTCCAAAATCGAACACAACAATTCAGGGCCAACAACACCATGTCAAAACCCGTCCCAGTTACACTAGGAGTACCGCAAGGGTCCTCTTTATCCCCGACTTTGTTTAACCTGTTCATGGAACCCCTCACCGTACTTCTTCAAGCATCTAACGTGCGCTACCACATGTACGCTGATGACACTCAATTATACCTCAAGATCAACACCTTGGAAGACATCAAACTGCTCAACACAACGTTTGGGAATACCCAGATATGGCTGGGAAAAAACCATCTCAAATTAAATGCCCAAAAAAACGAATTCCTGCTTATAGCTCCACCCGCCCAAGTCCCTGTAATGCAAGAGTGAATAAAACACCTTACGGCACTCAACGTTCAACCAATCATCGTTGACTCAGCCAAATCACTGGGAATAACTCTTGACAGTAACCTCAATATGCAAAAAAATATCATCAAAGCTACAAAGGGAGCTAACTACCAGATCAACAAACTGAGGAAGTTGAAACCTTTCCTGCCAAGCAAGGACTTCAAGCAAGCAGTACAAGCACTATTTATCCCCAGAGTGGAGTACGGAAGCGTCTCTCTCTGTGGCCTACCCAAAGCAACCACGGCACAAATAAGAGCCTCAATCAATGCCGCAGCGAGACTCATCACCGGTTCTAAAAGAAATGTACACATCTCACTGGACCTCAAATCACTGAATTGGCTTCCCCTGGAAGCCAGAATTCATTTGAAGATAGCGTGTATGACGCGAAAAGCCATGCACCAGAAAGCACCCAGATATCTAACACAGAAGCTGACGATCTCTGGTGGGCTCAGATCTTCCAGAAGTGCGGAAAACCTATTACTAAAACCACAGCGATTCAACAAGAAAAAAACATATAACCGTACCTTCTCAGGAATGGCACCAAGAATTTGGAATGCTTTACCATCCGAAACCAGACTTAACCCCTCTATTGTCTCATTCAAAAAGGAAGTAAAATCAATTCTCATGGCCAAATTCACCTGAATAAGGTCCAAAGTTTTGTGACGAACTACTATAGCGCTGCCATTACCCTGACTAGGACAAGGGACCATCTAAGCAATCTGGACATTCCATCTTCCTGTTGCTTGACGCAAGAGGATAGCGTCCTGATGTACCTGATCACTTTGCTTTTGTGACATGTTTGTGTATAGATGCTACAATTTGCCTTTGGTTTATGTATAAAAACTTGATTTACTGTTAAGCGCTCTGATACCCGCAAGGGTCTTGTTCGTGCTCTATAAAACTTTCAAATAAAATAAAATTAGCATTTTAGTCCCACGTGTTTCTTGTGTTTATTAAGGTGCAAGAGTTGGTTAATTATAACACTCCACACAATTAGTACAAATTAATATTTAGAATGATTACGTAATTAATATTTTCATGCAAAATAGAGACGGTATACACATTTTTGCTTTACCTGATCCATCAATCCCCCCTTTGGTGATTTTTAACATCACCACAAATCCCACTAAATGTCATACATTTTGTGGAAATGATTACTCAGTTCCCTTACACTTGATTAGGTTACATCATAGTATCTCCCATCTCATCCTCTCTTGTTTTCTTGTACATGTTTTCTTTCCATTCTTCTAGTTCTATATCTCCTACTTCTCTTTCTCTTATTTCCTTCTCCTTTCTTTTCGCAACTTCTCTTTTTATTCTATTTTGTACTTTCTTCTTTTTATACATACACATCCTAATCTCAAGATCAGTATTAGTATTATCACACAAGTCACTGGCATTAGTATTTTACCTACAAATGAACTACCTACTTTTGTTAATAAACCCTTTATAGTAGAAAAGCCTTTACCAAGCTTCTCCCAAACACTTTCAATCTCCAATGGAACAATTTCCTCATGCAAATCAATTATATTCTTAATATATTTCTTTAAATTTTGGCTCTCGTCAGGAATGTAAGTACAGCAATGTTGTACCTTCAGCATTCCACAGACTCCTCCCTCTTTCGCTAAAATAAGATCAAGGGCAAGTCGATTTTGCATAATCATGGCTCTCATGGCAACCATTTCGGTATTTACCATTAAGAACCCTCCAGCTGTGCTTGTCGATAAGCGATCGATCCACAACTGTAGACAATTTTCTAATTTTATGTGCATTCAGAGATATTCCAAAGGCCAGTATCAGTGCCCCAATGATATCCCCTACAATTTCTGACCAACTTTACCTCCTTTTACGTGTTAGTTGCCTACCTATTTCTCCCCTTCCCACATGAAATATTTTTGGGAAGACCAGGCCTAGGTAGCATGTACCATACCAATGGTCCGGTAACCTATAATAAGCCCTGTTCCCACAGAAGTAATGTATTCCAGGGAATACCAGATCATTTCCTCCTTTAAATCCCCATCCTCCCATGATCTTATATACCTCATGGTATTCACTTGCACCTACAAAATAATTATCATAAACAGTGTTATCTCTACTGATGCACAATTTCCCTCTCTGAGGCCAATCCAAAGCAGGATTTGTCTCTACCTTTAAATGGTTTTCCTTCTCAGCATCCCAGAATGTTGTTTCCATCTTTTCCCCAGACACCTTTCTTTAGATCTTAATTCTCCTCTCTTCTAACATGTCCAAGACAGTATTTTCTTCTTTTCTCAGACTACAAGTGAGATTATTCTTAAACACTTCTTCTAAAGTTAGTTCTCTAGTTGCTAAGAAAAATTCACCCAAAGTTTTACCAGGAATCACCTTATTTAGTTCAGGAACTACAGGTACTTGCGAGAAAACATTATCTACATTAGTATAATAATATTCTAATGTCTCTGTTTTATAGAACAAGCTTGCTAATACACTACATATTATTCCATATGTCAAAGGAAGGTGATGATAGGTGACACCCTCTGACACCGATGCAGGTAACTGCATACAAACATAGCAATACCTAACGTCCATAGTTTTCACATATTCATACAGTAAATTTGAAAACACATTATTAGAAAAGCCAGTTAAAGATCTATCCTTATGAAAATCTGTTCTATCTACCTGTCTAGTTTCATGAGTATTGTAAACCTCTTCTCTATTAGTCTTATTCTCAGTGTGGTTCTCTACCTTTTCGAATGTCACTTTAAACGAAATTGTTATTGCTAATATGACCTATAGAAGCATTAGTAATCCTGTACAACAACACACCTTGCACCATCTTCGGAGAAACCCACATGTAGGTTTTCTACCTTCTGTGTTTGCCATTTTGGAAATGATCAGTGTCTTTTGACTTAGCCTCTTTTATTCACAACTTAATTTTATCTAAACCCAAGGCTTCAAGTGCCTACTTGGTTCTTTCGGTTATGTGTCACGTCCAGTATTTAAAATTTTCTGCATCTTTCTTTGTCACTTCAATCCGGCATTTGATTGTCTTTGTCTCGGTTTTCACAATCTTGGTTCAGAACTTCCTGATCATCCGTCTCTTCTCTGATATCAGATAAGATAACTCTCAGGATTTCCGAATCTTCCTCTTCTTCAACCACTTCCGGTACAGTCACTCCTAGACTTCCTTGGCTGTCTACTTCCTCTTGTATATCAGGAAGTGCCACATACGTCCATTCCGGTGACTTGTACTTCTGATTGGGTTTCTTGATTCTCTTCTCTTCCTTCAAATGCGCCTGATCAGTGTCTCCTGATTTCTCTTGACTAGACACTTCATTCACTTGTTCAGCGTTGGAAGGTCTTACTCTCGTCAGTCGGTATCTCAATCTCTTAATTTTATTTGGCCAAATTTCCTCTTTCGACGGTCTTTTCAACCTGTTCCCCTTCTCACCTCGCTCGGTTGTCCAAGCTCTTTTCCTCAAGATTCGTCCTCCTTGGCCTTCTCCTTCACTTTCTTCAGACTCTGTATCGGTTTGACTTTTACCTTCTTTGGACTTTACTCTTGAGACCTCAGGTTCCCTATCTACTGTTTTCCCTCCTTGTGTTTCTTCCTCGCAATCTTCCTGCTGACTAACTATCCCTTCTTCTACCTGGATGTGTGTTGTCCCTACACCTCCTCGGGGGTCTAACACAACAATCTTAACCTCACTCTCTGTATCTAATTCCTCACCTTCCAATTCTATGATTTCAGGTGGAATTTCTCTTGTGCTTGCACTTGGTGCTTCTTTATCAAGAATTTCTTGTTCAGTTTCTCCACTGTTTTCTTTTATCCTTTCTTGTATTCCCACCTGTTCTGTCTCTGATTCGGAGCTACTGTCGGAGATTTCCAGTCGTCTCCTCAGTGGTAAGTTATCTGACTCCACAACTTGGCTCAACTCCGAGTTCTGTCTCGTTCTTGGTTCTTCTGATTCCGACTCAGAACTGGTACCGGAGTCTTCCAAATACTCTTCCTCGGGTCTATTTATGGGACTAGGGATTCGAAAAGTATGACTAGCATGAATCCAATTCTTTACCCTGGCACACTTCACAGCAGTCGTTGTGGTCAGAATCACTTGACGTGGTTTCCCCCAATGTGGGACCAGACAATTTCTCCTTCTATGCACTTTGATCTGCACCCAGTCTCCAGGACTCAAATCATCAGCTGCCTTCTTTTCAAGGGTGGTTGCATCCGGTCCAACCTGAGTAAACACAGAATGAACGGAATAAGCCAACCCCTTGCAATAATCCAAAACGAAGTCATCAGATATAGGCAGTAGTTTGTTGACAGGAATGAAAACATGTCTCATTGCTCTACCCATAACAATTTCATCTGGGATCAGGCCAGTGTTCCTATCAGGAATCGACCTAATAGTCATGAGCACTAGAGGCAAGACATCTGGCTATTTTAAACCTGCGGCCAAACACATTTTTCCCAACCTGTTTTTAATAGTGCCATTCCTTTGTTCCACTACTCCAGAAGCCTCTGGGCGATAGGCACAATGTAGTTTTTGTTGTACATTCAATGCTTCAAAAATCAATTTTATAATTTCATTTTGAAAATGCTTTCCTCTATCTGATTCAATCGTTACCAGAAAACCAAACCTTGAAATTAATTCTCTCAATAGGATTTTCTCCACAGTAACTCCATCACTCCTTCTAGTCGGGTATGCTTCCACCCAACGTGAAAACAGACAAACAACTACTAGAACATATCTTAGCCAATTACATGGGGGCATTTCAATTAAATCAATCTGCATTCTAGTGAAAGAACCTCCCTCCTGGCCTATTGTTCCCAAACTCACCACTGTTTTCCTTCCTGGATTGTATTGCTGACATATAAGGCATCTTTGACAAAGGCTCTCAGGTACAAGCCAGGACTTGGCATTATACCAGGTCTGTTTAAAAAGTCTAATAATGGCATCCCTATTTACATGTGCCTGTCCATGGTACATCCGTGCCATGGTAGAGATCATGCTATCAGGCATTACTGTTCTCCCATCACGATAAACCCAAACCATGTCTACCTCGCTTGGTGCACATCCCGATTTTATCCACTGTTTCTTTTCCTCTTCTCCTGCTTCTTCCTGTAACTGCCTCACCTCCTCCCAAGTACTCACAGTGTTAGTAAAAAAGTAAGGGACATAAGTTCATTTCCTTTTCCCGATTCCGATTCACAGAGTTTTGGTTTCGCGCACAATACTGCACTATGTCACTCGCAAATTCATTGCCCGCTGACACATAGTCAGTACCCTTGGAGTGGGCTGCACATTTTACAACTGCAATTTGCTTAGGCAGCTGTATCGCCTCAAGCAATTTCCCAACCACTACAGCATTTCTGATCGGAGTTCTACTCAACGTCAAGAACCCTCTTTGAGACCAAATCTGGCCAGTCATGCACCACTCCAAATCCATACTGACTATTGGTAACCACAGTGACTCGCAGATTCTTTCCCAACTTACACGCTCTGGTCAATGCAAACAATTCAGCAACCTGAGCTGATCTTACTCCTTTCAAGCAAGACGCTTCCAACACAGCCGCTACCGTACATACGCAGCACTCAGAATTCCTTCTTCAGTTCTCAGACATGACCCATCCACAAACATCACATAGTCACTTTCTTTCAGAGGCACATCTTTTATGTCCGGACGTGGCTTAGTGCAATAATCAAGCACTTCCAAACAATCATGATCCTCGTCATCCTTCACTTCTACATTCACAGCATCAGGTAGCAATGTTGAGGGGTTTACATTAAGACACCTCACAAGGCTCACATTTGTAGCACCCAGAATGACTTTTTCATATTTCGTCAGTCGACTATGCATCATGAATTGTGTTCGGCTTCTTGCCAAAAGAATTGCAACATCATGGGGTACAAACACTCTCACAGGATATCCCATCACAATTCCTTCACTCTGCTCCAAACTCTTACAGGTAGCAGCTACTGCTTTCAAACATCCAGGCAAAGCTACAGCTACAGGATCTAGTACAGCTGAAAAGTATGCAACCGGTCGTCTTAGTTTTCCATGCCTTTGCACTAACACAGAAAGTGCACATCCATCTCTCTTACTGCAATAGAGCTCAAATTCCTTTTCGTAATCAGGCATTCCAAGAGCTGGTGCTTCACACAAACTGTCTCTCAGTTGTCTAAAGGCCTTCATCTCCTCTTTATTCAGTTCAAGGAGGTGATGGATTAAACCCAGATCAGTTGACTGGGGGTGAGTACTTGCAATGTTCAACACTCCGTCCATCATTTCCTTTGGTCTTGCTTTGTTCGCCATAAGTTGGCAGGGTATGCTCAGACGTGAGTCCCTTGCTCACTTTGCCACTGGATTCAAGCAAGCCTGGCTGAAGACGGCTGAAATGCCAGAAACCGGTCTTAGGAAGCTTGTTTCCGGTCCAGGGAAGACATGGCTTGGCAGTTCGGGCTGGACTGTTCCCATGAGGCACAGGGTCAGACTGATTTGCATATGGCCATGTCTGAACTGGGGTGGCAGAGTCGGCTAAAGAACGGTGATGGATTAAACCCAGATCAGTTGACTGGGGGTGAGTGCTTGCAATGTTCAACACTCCGTCCATCATTTCCTTTGGTTTTTGTTTCAAAAGCTATGCCATCAGGGGTACAGAAGATCGTACAGTTCATTTTGCACAACAAATCTCTCCCTAACAAATTCACAGGGCTAGTATCACACACGAAAAATCTATGCATGTCGGTGAATT
Source organism: Triturus cristatus (assembly GCF_964204655.1). NCBI lineage: Eukaryota > Metazoa > Chordata > Amphibia > Caudata > Salamandridae > Triturus > Triturus cristatus. Next base: position 1,268,767,178 of record NC_140591.1, read on the forward strand.
TCCCTATTTTAACTTTAACAGGATCAGTAAAATACATTTTTATCTGTCTATTTGAGACTCCGACTACTTGGATTGTGTCACCCGAGAGAGGAAGATTTTTAACATCAGCTGATCTGACAGTTGAACGAGTAGCACCAGTATCTACTAGGAAAGTAATATTTTCATCATTTACCTTTCCATACACAAAGGGCCTGTCTGGTCTACCTCTAGCGTTGCGCCAAGTACGCACTCCTCTTCCTCTCCTAGGCACCGTCAATAACTCTCTTCTGACTCACTCTCATCGCGCTGCAGCCAATACTTCGAAACAGCACTAGCGCGCAATAGCTTAGTTACCTGTCCCTCGGTGTAGAATCCTGTCTCATTACTGTATTTCTGAGGATTTACGCTCTGTGGAAAAGGTGGCTTTGGCACCTGACACTGTCGGGCAACAACCTGCTGCTGTCGCTGCGGTTGACAACTCACCTCATTCTGCACCTGTGGATTCAATGATGCATTATCATCATTAGCACTCGGGGGCAATTTACACTCGGATTTCCAATGCCCTAATTTTCCGCAATTATGACATGGCCATTTCTTTTTTGCTTCCTCTACGCTAATCTGTCCCTTTCCTTTTCCAATATTAGGCTTTTGTCTCACTTGACCCATGCCATTAGCCTGCTCAATCAGCTGGGCTTCTTGTCTTTCCGCTACCTTAACTTGTGCCCATTTTGCCTTCTCTTTCAGTTTGCACTGTTTTGCTTCGATTTCTTCACTAAAATATTTTGCATGTCGTAACACTTCATCTATCTTTTTGTTTTGCCAATCCACTGTATGCTGTTTGATCATTTCGCTTACTTGAGGTCTTAACCCATAAACAAATCGATATACAAAATAACTTAAATCCTTCTCACTCAATTTCTCATCACCACTGTATTGCTTAAAAGCTAAAAGTAACCTTTCATAATAGGCGTGGACAGATTGCTTAACCTCTTGGTGAGTTCTATCAATTTTTACCCAGTCGGTTTCTTTTGGTGGCACTTTATATTTCAAAAAAGTAATTACCTGTTCATATTTTCTCATTACCTCTGGATCAGGGGCTCCCGTCTTAGGATCCCTAGGGTACTCTTGAGTTGGCCAACCTTCTGTAATTTTACATTCTGCCCATAAGTCTGCAGGTACAATTATACCGAAAAGACCATTCAAATCTATCCACAACACTTTTGATAATTTAACAAACCTTTCCACCTGTCGATACCACTTGACGGGTTTTTCCTCTTAACCTTGGGAAATCATTGGTAAATGACAACATGTCCTGTCTAGTCCAAGGAACATGTACATAACCCCCTCCTGGGATCTCCCTCATGGGACATTCAGTTACTACTGTCTCCTTTTCTCTTACCGGAAAAGTCGAAAATGTTTTGTCTGTCACATCCTCTCTCTTTCGAAACCACCTACTTTTCCATCTGTCTACATCACTCCATTTCCTTAACAAGGCAATCAACTCTTTAATTTGAGTCAATCTCCCTGCAGTATTCAGATTTTCAATATCTTTCTCAGAAAAATCTACTCTATATGGCTTCTGTAATGATCTCATTGTCTCAAAGTCAATGCCCATTTCACTTGCTGTTTCTTCAAGTTTCTCATGCAAACTCCTCGCAAGTTATACTCTTGCAGAGAAACATTAGCTCCTCGTCCTGATATGCTTTTAATTTTTCAGTTGGAATAGTCCCTACTATTAATTCTTCCAATGTTATTTTTAATTTTGCATCATCTAAAGGTTGAGGTTCTGTATCCTTTTGCTGTAAACTCCTTAACCAATCGCTTAATTCTTCAGAAGTGGGACCTACAGGGATTGTTTCAATTCTTATTCTCTCCGTATTTCTTTCGGGGGTTTCTGGTGCTGATTCTGTTGTCATCAGCGTCTTACTTGCTGGACTGTGATTTATAGTCAGATTTTTAGGAGTACTTAAACCTGATGTTCCTACCATTTTTCCCCATGCATTTCTTCCAGATCCACTTCTTTCCGTCTCGATTCGTTTATTACTATTGTAGGGAACTGTTAAACCATGCTCACTATCTTTCTGTTTATCAAAGACAGGCATCACTGGCCCTATAGTTACAGGTACCGTTACTGCTTCCATATTTTTAGTTAATTCTCTAATTTTCTCAGTTAATTCTAGAGTAGTCCTAGCTAGTTCAGCCGAATTTTCCTTTCCAGTCCTAACCGGTTGTGCCATTTCAGAGTTTCTAAATGGATTATTTTTCCCTAAATCAGGTGGCGTTTGCTCAAAATATTTATTTAGCAGGGTTTCTTTTACCGGCGCACTCGGCGTCAGCAACGTAGAATTTGGTTGATACGGGGGAGCACTTTTATAAAACATGTCTTCTAGCACTTCATCCTCCTACTCATTCACACCATACTTATAACCTTCTGACCCTGTATTGTTTCTCTTTTCTGTACACTTTCTACCACTTGTCTCTTCAGCATTTCTCAATGGAAACATACCATCAGTCATGTTTGCATTCCGTCATCTTCTCATTTTGTCATCATGACTTTCCTGGCCACAATGTCTACCAAACATGTAATTATACCTTCTTCTACTTCTATGCCGTTCCCTTTCATACATCTATTCTTCCCATTCCATCAAAGCCTCAAACTGAGTAGGTCTAGGTCTCGGTTCTAACCTCATCATTCTTTCCCTTAAGTTTCTTAATACCGCTAAACTAAATGAACCACTTTCTGGAAACGCTAGGACTCCATCTTCTTTTGTATACTTTGCCCAATTCTCTAGCCAAATACATGTATGGTACCCATATTTTGCTGCCATAAAAATGCAGGCAATTTCGGTGGAGGAAGTATCTGTCCTTCCCTAGTCACAATCGACGTATCCCTTTTAAATAGACTTTTAATTTTCCCAAACCATGACTTTTTCTCAGGTGGATCGTACTACATCATTTTTATTTATCCTTTGTTCTGAATCACTAGACTTTTTTTTTTTAAATCACTTCTCTTGTGACTATTCTGTATGCTCTCCAATCCCAGCACGACTCACACTAACGCACCAATCCTGTGCGTCTACGTCACTCCTGAAATTCACCAATCCCAGTGCGACTCACACTAGCGCACCAATCCTGTGCGTTTACGTCACACTGGCAATTCCCCACTCCTAGCGCGGCTCACACCAACGCACCAATCCGTTAAAGCTTCGTTTCTCTATGGCTGGCCAATCCCAGCGTGGTCTTTCTGACGTCAGCGTTTCTCGCTACTCCTGCTTCTGCTGACCCCTCCTTTACAAACTTTTCTTACGTTTTCTTCAATCAAAATCTGTTAGTAACAACATAAAAACACCACCATTGCCTGTTTCGCTAAACCAAGGAGATAGTTTTGTTCTTTTACACAAGAATTCTGTATTTCCAGTAGGCAGCGCTTACCTCTACCCTACCACAGAATTATTCAGTTTCGCCGATAAAGTAGCACTTCCCTCTACCTTACCCTTCTAACAAGCAACGGCTAAGGTTTTCTCTGGGGATAAAACACATGTGGAGACTAAATGCTCCTGAGAAATAAGGCCAGAGTTTCACAAGAGAACCTGTTGCTATTGCACTCACGCACAATCACATAGAAGTGTCCCTAATGATAACACACGACAATGTTACCAACTCTAAACCAGACAATGCGTTGTGCGACTTCACTTGCCACACATTTCCCCCGTGTACCTACAGGGTAACCAAACAATACACTGTGCGACTTCACTTGCCACACGTTTTCCCCGTCTACATACAGGGCATCCAACTTCCTACGTCCCGGAAGTCTTCAAAACAACATAAAACGCAACACGACTCAACATAGAATGTTAGAACATAAATCAATAATCAATAATCACCAAACCAATGCAATAAAACCATCAATCTACTACCAGAAAACTGCTCCAGTGGAAAAGGGCAAATTTACATATCCTCCGTGCGTCACAGACCCGTCATCACACTTACTCATTTATCCACGCATTCATTGCTGGGGCCCATAAAACCAACTATCATACGTTTCACACGAATCTGCACACAGGAGGAAAGAAGCACTGGACATGTGGGGGTAACTTGTTACATGTCGGGAGAAATTTCTTTACATTATATACATCAGTACTTATAGAATCCTAACTTTAACATCAAGGCACTCCACCACTTGGTCGAAGGACCAATTAGTTGGACTGGTTGATTGTGATTTAGAACCAGCTAAAACACATTTAAAGCTTCGGAACCTTTCGGTTAACTTTCAATAACTTATTAAAGAATCACAAGCTCATTTCTTATGAATCAATGTTTAGTTTATCTAATTAATTTACTTTGTTAGCATAGTCATGATTACAGTCAAATCAGATTTCTATTAAATGATTTCCAACCTTAGATTTGAACATAGATTGACATAACAATTATATTTACCTAAATTTGAATATTCGCAACCATTTCCAGAAGAACCCGTCAACTCACAGCATAAATCAAAATCCCTTCCGATGGAATCGTCCTTCTATATTCAAAGAGAAACCCAGGTAAGTCCAGGAAATCTCCCTCTGCACGACGCTGTCCCCACTATTTAGCCAAGGACCAGGAGATCGCACCAACGAACCAACAATCCAGCAAATCAACTCTTCACACCAACAGCCAAACAGCAATAAGGAAGGAAGATGGTACCCTCTTCTAAATCCCCCCCTTTTTATACTCTTGTCTCCTTAACCTTTAGGACAATGTGCAACAATTTAGGAGTAGAAGTGTTCTGATTGGCTAAATCCTCTGAATTTTGCAATACTTTTCAATATTCCCAGGTTTGCCTGTTTCCTATGAGACCGGGCATGACATATCCCTAATTGTATTCTTTTCTGCAGTTTCACAGGCGAAAGTTCCGAAGTAACAACATGTAAACCTTCTTGTATAGGTCTCTATTGTCCTCTCAGTCATTCACACTAGTTTGGATTTTGGCAGTCCTCCACGTTCCTATCATTGACAAGGAACATCTTGTCTTTCGTCGGAGGTCGCCTGGAGATCTTCAGAGCCGTCCAAGTCTGCGCAGTAGACATCGCGCTCAAATGACGGTGGCCACATCTGAACTCCATTTTAAGTACTGAGGCCTAGTAGGCCCGAATACCAACTTAAGCAAAAACAAACACGACAGTAATTAATATATGGAAATGAAGATTCTAATGTTAAACCCACACTAATCCCAATATATATTAGTATTTTCCTAGCTTGTAACAACATTTAAAGCAATAATACTCACCATTCTGCCGCACTGAAAGCACAAACCATCGCAAAAGCAACATAAATCATGCAATTCTCTATTTCAATACATCCTACAGTTAGTTTGCGTACCATAGTTAATCATTTAATTATTAGCCATGCAATTAGCATTTTAGTCCCACGTGTATCTTGTGTTTATTAAGGTGCAAGAGCTGGTTAATTATAACACTCCACACAATTAGTACAAATTAATATTTAGAATGATTATGTAATTAATATTTTCATGCAAAATAGAGAAGGTATACAAATTGTTGCTTTACCTGCTCCATCAACTTCCATTCATCTGGCCCTACACCTTTTATCATAACTATTTACTTACAATTGCTTTGCTATTGAATTGGAAAAAATAAAACCAAATAAATTAATATAAGGTACAATTACACTTGAAAGTCTGAGTTTATTAAATGCAACTTTACTCTACATATATTGCCTTCCTTAGGCATATATATACCTTCCATGTACTTATGTATCTTTATATTTATTACATAGCTTCTAATTCAGGATATCTAATGCACTACCCTATATCTCAACCTATATCTCTCGCGATATATCCTTTACCTCCACTCTGACTCATCTCAAACCTCATCCTACTACTCTCTCCAGTGCACTGCCCTATTTCTCACCCAATACCGCTCTCAATATATCCTCTACCTTAACTCCCTACCTCAACTCTCTGACCCATCTCAATCCTAATTCTACTATTCTTTCCCAGGCACTGCCCTAGTTCTCACCCTTTCAATATATCCTCTACCTTCTCTCTCTCATTCTCCCCACACCCCATACCACTACTATGATCCCCAAAATAACCCTTTCAAGACCCTTCCTCCCCCTTATGCCTCCATGCATAATCTCATATCTCTTTTACTATTCAGAACTCACAAACAAGCCTTTCTAAAACTTCACTCTGACTCTTCCCCTTCCACCTCCTCTTAACTCATTCCAAAACCCCTCCTGCTGCCATGAAATCCAAAAAAGAAGAAAAAAACTTTCTAGACCCTTCCCTCTTCTATTCCTCCACTATTCCTTTTCAATCCAAATAACAGACTAAAATGTCCACCACTCAAATTAATTTCATATTTCCCTATACAAATTCCCCATTAAATCTGTTTGGGCTCTGGAGTAGTGTGCTACCTGCCAGCCAAAAAGCACTTCAACACCTCATCAGGGTTAGCAAGCACTATATAAATGCAAATCTTTCCCTCTTCCATCCCTTCACTATCCTTTTCGATCCAAATAACAGACTAACATGTCCAGGGCCGGACTGGCCTTAGCATGCACCGGGCGTTTCCCCTGTGTGCTGTGAGGGTCGGTTTTGGGCCCCTGGGGGGTCCTTTTTGTTATCGGGAGCCGGCAATATCGCCCTCCCTGTAACAAAATCACCAAAACCGTCCCTAGCAAACAGCTTGGCTGCACCCCCAGGGGGCCGGCCGATGAGTTTGCCAGGGCCGGTTTCAGCTCCCAGTCCGGCACTGAACATGTCCACCGCTGAAGTGAATTTCATATTTCCCCAGACTAATTCACCTTCATCCTATTTTGGTTCCGGAGCAGCGTGCTACTTGCCTGAAAGCACTTCAACACCTAATCAGGGTTAGCAGGTGCTATACAAATGCAACCCTTTTCCCTCTTATATCCCTTCACTATCCTTCTTAATCCAAATAACAGACTAACACATCCACTACTCAAATTAATTTCATATTTCATTGTACTAATTCACCACTAATCCTTTATGGGTTCCGGAGTAGCATGCTACTTGTCGAAAAAGCACTTTGACGCCTCGTCAGGGGTAGTAAGCGCTATATAAATGCAATTACATTACAATCTGTCTCATAGATGCACTGTATGCAGTAATCAATCATACCCGACTTTTCTCACTCATGCAGTTCATTTAACAATACCTAAAATTACTTCATAGCTAATTGGTATTCTGAATCGGTCATGGCACAATTTCTTACTTCATTATGTCTCCCAAATTCTAGCCACAGAAAATAAAAACAAATGAGGAAAAACAGCGCATTGTCTATGGCCTTGTGATAGGATAAGCCTGAGAAACATAGAGATATAGTATATTCATAGATGGGTACAAAGCTTTCTTCAAGTTCATTTTCTCTACTTCATCAATTGTATGAGAATTTTGGGTTAAGAAACTCTGCTGACTTTAGATTTGTGACCAGATTTCAGAAACATGTAAAGTTCTGGGTTCACCTGTGTTTTTTGGACAATTTAACATACTAAGCTCAACAATGTAGAAATATTCAAATAGAAATGTTGATCGCTTATTTACCAATAAAATAGAAAATACTGCTCTTTTTCGTCCCAGTCCTTACTTCGCTGGTGTGACCCACAATACCTCTTCGGTCAAGAGAACATCTGTTATACTTCAAGTAATCAAAACAGAAACTCTACCATCTCCACCATGTTCCTCTTCTGGGAGGAACAGTATCAGGGAACACATATTGCTAACATTGTCCCTGATTGCGACAGACACTTCAGGTGAAAGGAATGGGTTGCGATAGTCATAAGAACAAGGAAGGAGGAATCAGAGCAATGGGCAGAATCTCACTGATGATGATTACCAGCAATTGATCTGCACTATGCCTTCTCACGCCCTTCCTTTTACCACTCCTTGTTCAACTGGGGATCTCTGAAGGTGGGCCATTCTGGCTTGATCAAGCCAATCACGTATTGAGCCAAGGTTTCTTGAAAGCATATCATTTAATGATACAAATAGTTAATCACCATGGAGTGGTGTTCAGAGATGGGAGATTTAACTCAGTTTCCCAGAATTCAAAGCCCCTTTGCTTCCCATGCCACTCAAGTGACCACCTTAACAGGTAGTACGGAAAGAGGAGAGGCATCACTGTCCTGTGTATAGCAAGCAGCCTGGAGCTTGTGAGGATGCTACCAGCTGCGTTTTGAGTAAGACTCCACTCTTTATCATGTTTTGTCCCACATCAAAATAATCCACAAAATCAGCTTAAATCAGTCTTTGCATGGTACACAAATACATCAGAAAGAAGTTACATGCATTGAAATCCCCATATGCTGACCAGCTTGATGTATACATTGCTGCACATTGTAACCCCCCCCCCCCCCAGCATTCAGCCCGCCCGGGCGTACAGATAGGTCGCTATTAGAAATGTCCAATGTCCCATGTGATCCATATACAGGCTATATTACAATTTGCTACACTCCGGACGGCTCCTCCTGGGTAACCAGCGGTGGAACTCCCTGGTCATCTTCACTGTGTTCCTGGAGGTATGAAATCAATGGTTCCCAAATATCCCTGGGGCAGGATGTAGCCGGCAACAGCTCTGCCTAGGTTGTTAGTTGGTCTTTACCATATATAAAATCATATCCAGTCTTTGAATTTGGGAGCTCTCCCCCTGCCCCATCTGCAGGCCACCTTCCACTTGGCCAGTAACAGGCCCGTAGCTGTGAACTTCCTGTGCGCCTTAGGGATGTCCGCTGTATACCTCATTAACGCAAGTAGGGGGGAAAGTGGGAGGGGTATTGCAATCATCTCAGATAATGCTTCCAGCACCTCCCGACAGTAACCTTGGACCTGGGCACAGGCCCACGCCACATGCAAGAAATTAGCTCCCTCTTGATGGCATCTCATGCATCGGTCATCTTCTTGGAGCTTGTATTTACGTAGCAATGTGAGTGTATAGTAAACTCTGTGCAAAAACTTAAAGTGTATAATGCACAGTCTGCTGCTAGCTGTAATTTCTGCTGTCCGTGCGTAGCAGTAATTCCACCGCATGGCTGTCAAGGGGGATTCCAGGTCCCGATGCCATGCGCACCTGTCACCTGGTGGCACAGGCAGTCTTTCGAACAGCGCCGTCCGGTAAATGCGAGACACTGCGTGTGAGGGCCGGACATCTTTAATGTGGTGTGCAAGACCTCTAATGGGGCAGGGTCTTGCGGGAAGCATGGTGTATTGGCCCGTATTTCATGTTTGAGCCTTATATAAAGGAAAGTCTCCAGGAGGGTGACACTCTCCCCGACCAATAGCTCCCTTTGAACCTTGAACCTTCCCTCATGATACAGATCACCCCATGTGTGCAACCCCTCCTGCGCAGCATGGCAAGACATACTGCTTCCTGTGTGACTGGAAGGTATGGAAGGTATAGCAGTGACACAAGGGGTGAGTAGAGTAAGGTCTTATCCATTACCTCAGTCAAGCGTTTCCAGGCGTTATTGGTGCAGGAAACTTGTGAAGCAATACCTTCTCACCTGGGACTTACGGCCCCAGCAGGGAGGTTAGGTGTGTAGATGATATGTAACCTTGCTCAATGGCCAGGTGTGGCATGAAGGGTGGCGGGTGGAGCCAGTAAATGGTATAGTGAGCCTGAGCGCTGAGATAGTATTGTTCCATTCCCGGGGCCTCGTAGCCCCCCCTGGAGAATGGCTGTCATAAGTTTCCAGCTTAACCAGAGTTGCCTCCCGCCCCAGGCCAGCTAGATGAGCAATGATCGAAGAGTGTTAAAATAAATTGTGCCCAGGGTAATAGGGTATGTTAAGAAATAAATAGAGCAACTTGGGGAGGATATTCATTTTCATCAGGGCAACTCTGCCTGTCAAGGAAAGCGGAAGAGTGATCCAGTGGTCACTCCATGTGGTAATCGTTTCTATCGCAGCCCCATAGTTTGATCTAATCGTCTCCTCAGGGTTCCTGGTAATGATGACCCCCAGATACTTGATTTTGTTTTCACACCAGCTCAGCGGGTAATCAGGGGTAAATCTAGGGGTGTTAGGGGTGAGTGGGAAAATCTGCGACTTGCTCCAATTCAACTTCATCCCAGATAGATGACCAAACCTAATGAATTCTCTCAAGATGGTGTTGAGACTGACATTGGGATCTCGGATGTATAGGGTAATGTCATCCGCATACAGTGATATGAGAATTTGACAGGAGGGGTAAATTATGGCGTACTCTCTATGGTGTTGCCTATTTTTTGCTGCTAGGGGCTCAATGGCCAAGGCAAAAAGTAACGTAGATAGAGGGCATCCTTGACGAGTGCCTCGCTTAATGGGGATTGGGTCAGAATATAGCCCGTTGATCTGAACCACCGCCTCCGGCTTAGAATATAGTAAATGAATCCAGGCTAAAAAAGGGCAAGGAAGACCCATTCTACCCAGGATGGCAAGCATGTAATCCCACTCCAGGGAATCAAATGCCTTTGTGTCATCTAAAAAAGTACTGGCAACCGAGCTATCAGGGTCAATGTCATGAAGGAGTGAGAAAATGAGTAAGACTCCACTCTTGAGAAAGCCCTCTCTGGCAAGAACCATCCAAATAGTGTAAGCATCCACCAGAAAAGCCTGTTTGACTGCTGGGAAAAGATGAGCAGTAATTCAATAACTGCTCATTTTGACTCTTCTGTAGAGTTAAGGGTGTTCCAAAATGTATGTAACACAGTGCAAAAATGCCTGAATGGTTTTCATCCGCTTATAGGGGGTGAAAACCAAACATCAATGCACATCGAAACTTTTGTAGTACAAGTTGCATACCTTCTGTAACTCTCTTTCTAGTGGATACTTTATTTAACCACAGATTCCTCACCGTTACACAGCATCAGATTGGGAAGGCAGGCAGTCGGGCATTGGCTGATGGGCAGTGCCTATGGGTCACCTGTGTGTCGGTTTTTGTTGGGAGCTCTGTCAACCAGCCCACAGAGCCTTACATTCTCTTCCCCGCCAGGCCACTGTAATGTGGGGTCAGCATCATGGGCAGCTTGCAGCAACATCGCTAGGTCAGTTTTCTGGCCGCTGCAGACTTTAGCTTGGCCCCGGTGGGCCAGAGCAGATGCTCAGAAGCAGTGTCCTACTTCTTGCTGTGTTGTTAAACTGAGGCTCCTGGCTGGGGCAGGTTATGTGGCCGTTGGTCCATCATCAGCTCAGCTCCTCTGGAGCAGCAGCAGGTCTGTGCTTTTCTTCACCCCCCTCACCACCTCTGCCAGGCCATTGCCCTGAGCCTATTGTTGACTGGGGAGGATGAAGAGTAAGTGAAGTGACCTCACTGAGGGCCTGTTGTTGGCACCTCTGCTCCAGTGTCTTTCAGGCCTTGGTGGAGGGGGGTGTATGCCTGCATAGGCCTCGTTGTGAGGCACCATTCTCAGAGAGAAAAATTAAGATAATGTAATGTTGGGGTCAGAACTGCTGAATTTGGAAATATGGAATAGGTTAGAGTTCCAGCCTCAGCTCAATAGCATGTGATTCTGGGCAAATGACTTAATTGCTCAAGGCCTAAAATAAAAATGAATTTGATCTTCTGTAACGTGACTGGTGCGCATATAATCACTGGCCTTGGGCTGAGTTCACACTAAAACTACAATTTAAAAAAACCTTCTGTTTGCTCATGCTTTAAGATTCTGCAAAGGCTAGAATAATAATAAAAGAGGATTCTTTATACAATAATAAAAACGTCTGTATTCCTTCTTAAAATGTTTTTCTGCCTTTGTTTAGTTTTTAACTATCTGTCATGGATCATTATAACAGCTATAGGCCACATTTTAAACTGCATTCACATTATGTTTATTGTGTAAAGTATCCATTGATCGCAGTAGAAAATACCGGCTTTAGGTGATTTTACTTCATTTTCCTACTGGCCAGGACATTAAAATACCGGTAATGCTGGTTAAAAAACGGCTAGGTAGCAAACATAGCCACATCAGGAGTTTTGCCTTTGGGCCACTTTATTTCACCTCACTCGCCCAGCCAAAATGTAGTGCTTCTAATTTTCACCAAGGTTTCTGGCTCTCTTAGCTTTAAAAAACGTAATTTATCAAACATTTCTCTAAAAATCAGCCGACTAAGACTAACCAAATGTTATTTTAAAAACGGGTGTGATCCGGGAATGTGGGCCACGTTTTTGGGGTGCCCAGGCCAAATTGTGAAACCAATCCAACCCTGCTTTTAGGATATCCGCCAGCCGCCAGACTGGATCTGGGAGTCTTCATAACAGTGCTCCTCTTAACTTATAGGTGGGGCCATGTTGTACCGCATTGACCAGCTTCATGCTCTCAGACATGGAACACAAAACAACTGGAGATACCAGTGTGCAGATCTCGAATTGTGACATTTTTAGATGGTAAAAGAAGACCACACAACAGAATGGGGAAGTGGGAGGGTAGCTAGGAATCTGTGGCTACAAAAAATATCCAGCAGAATGAGTGATACCGAAGGTAAGTAGCTTGGGGGCATATTTCCAAGCCACCTGCACCACCGAAGAGTCACTTTTTTGACGCTACGGGGGCACTGTGTGTTGGCCCATATTTACAAGACCACACAAAGCCACTTTGTGTGGCTTTAAGCTGCCTTGTAAATATGTCTCTCTTTCATGAAGTACTCTGCATCAAAGGGGTGCTTCATGGGTGTTGCTGTGGGTGTTCCCACGCAGCATCTACGGCTTATTGACACTGCCCCAGATTTACAAGAATTCGTAAATCCGAGGCAGCGCCAAAAACTAATGCCTTTCCAGGGAAGGCATTAAAGTGGCGCAAGACGGAGCTATACTTTTTTCCTCCTTGTTTTTTGTTCTTTTTATGTGTGCTGCATTCTGAAGCATACAATGAAGGAGAAAAACGCCAGTGATGATTGTTTTTTTTGCAGGAAGCTGTTCCTTCCTGCACAAACACAATCATCTCTGCAATGCAGGCAGCCTTGCACCATGGTGCAAGGTTGCCTGCTTGGCGCATGGATGCTGTTTGTGCGCCGGTGCAGAGTTGAACACAAGGGAGTGCTGCATTCTTGTAAAAATGTCGCAGCCCTGCGTTTTTTAAATGACGCAGCTCGGCACATCAAAATTGCTTGCGGCGCTGCACTGCACCACTTCATTGTAAATATGCCCCTTAGTCTTCTGAATACTTCTAACTACAAATTCCTCACCTTTGAAATATGTACCGAAACAAGGAGGATCTGTGGACTGGGTCCTGACCAAAACATCCTGCATGATTGAATGGGTGACGTTCCCTGCCCGTCGGACCTGGCGGTCAAGGCACTTGTCGTGGCCTGACATATGTCAAGGGCAAGACACCTGGTATGCCAATGCAGTAGTATCAGCTTTGGCCCTGGTTGAATCAGTCATCAGTCCTTCTGGTTGCTGGTTCTTGGCCAATGTGTAGCAGATTTTAATGTACAGAACTATCCACCTTAACAAAGTCCTTCCCTGCATCATCTTACCTTTCATTAATTTCTTTTTGGGATCCAGTCAATGGAGTCTTTCTTCCACTTTTAGAGGTAGAGCAAAGAATGTTGGGAGAGTGATGGATTGCTCAAAGTGAAAATGAGTCATGATTTTTAGCAGAAAGGCCACCCTGGTCCTAAACATTAGTTTGTATGGAAAAAAAGGTGAAGTGGAGCAGCTGCACCGAGAGACCCTAGAGCTTTCTCATGCAAAACACCGAATTGATCGCAGTTAGGAAGACAGTTGTGAGAGTCAGAAGAGGCAGCTGTGCATTGGCTGAAGGGAGTGCACATGAGGAGCTTCAGGACCAAACTGAGATCCCACTGTGGTATCACTAACGGTTTGGGAGGGAACATGTGTGTCAAACCTTTAATAAACTTCATCTGGTAACTTAAATGAGAACGGATGGTTCAGTAAATGCAAAAATACCCTTCAATAGTGCCCACTACAAGATCTTACTGGACCAAAATCAAAACAAACAAAAATCCAACATTTTGGGTTGCAAATGGTCTGTTTTGCAGATTTCACACAAGACCACAAACTTATCCCAGTGCACGGCATAAAGGCACTTTATAGATTGGCCCCTGGCAGAAAGGATGAAATCCATAATCTCAGATGGTAGATCAAATGCAGTCAACTGCCACCATTTAATCTCCATGCATAGAGGTATAGATTGCGCAGAAACCTGCCCTGCTGTTGCAATGGAAGATCCCCCCAAAGTGGTAGCCTGATTAGAGGACAGATGCTCATGCACAGAAGTTCTGGGTACTACACTCTACTTGATCAGTGCAGAGCCACCAGGAAGACTTGGCATCAGTCATTTCTGATCTTTTTCAGAACTCGGGGCAGGAGAGGCAGTGGTTGAAAGGCATACAGGAGTCCCAGTCTCCACTCTACCCTGAATGCATCTCCTAGATAGAACTCTCATATGAACGCTAACACCAAGAAGCTATGACACTGCATGTTCTCCCCAATGGTAAAAAGATTCAGCCAGGGTTCTCCCTGATGTCAGCTCCCCAATGTGGGAAGATGACCCATGCCACCACCGGATGTAACTGCCATTCGTGATCCACCAGGCATCGCCAGCTAAAATTTGTCTGCCCTTGCATTTAATGGTCCTGACACATGGTTCACAATCAAAGAAATTCCCTGACACACCAGCCAACACCAGAGGATCAGAGCCTCCTGACACAGGACCCAGGATTCAACTCCATTCTCCTTGTTGCAGTACTACATGGCAGTGGTGTTGTCCGTGAGAACCTGCATCAGCCTTCCTTTGATAAGGGCAGGAAGGCCTTCAATGCCAAGCAAATGGCCCACAGCTCAAAACTATTTATGTGGAGCTAGGTTTCTGCCTGAGACCAGAACCTTCTAATCTGCACCTCTCCCAGATGACCTCCCCAATGCAGCAATGATGCATCCATCACCACTGTCAGCACCGGGTGAGGAAGGGGGAGCAGCCATCACTGTAGATCTTTTGCAGTCTTCTCCAAACCCTGGATGATGTCCACCCGGTTTCCTTGGAGCTGGGCCCACTGTGACTTCAGATCCTACTGCAGAGACTGCATGTCACCTGGTGAAGTGGACAAGTAGCATGTATGAGGTCACTGGTCAGGAAATCTCAGAGCTGCTCACACCGAGATCCAGGACCGAGGTTGAAACTTCAGATTTATAGCCTGAATGTCTTGGAATCAGTATGACAGAGGAAAGGCCATGACCAGCACCATGTTCAGACCAGCTCTAAAAGGAACATCTGCAAAGGAGTCAGGTGTGACTTTGGCTCAATGTTCGAGAAGTCCAACTATATGAAGTGGTTCGCTGTCATCTGAAATTGATCTACGACTGACGGTAGTGAGCCTGCCTTCAATAGCCAGTCATCAACGTAGAGAAAAACTGGTACTTCCACCCTTTGAAGATGGGAGGGGACCACTGCCATCACTTTTGTGAACACTTGAGAGGGTTTTATAGCGTTAACATTACCCAAAGGTGCTAGAGCACTTTACAATACAGATATTTTGCTACACTGAAAGTTACAAATGCTTTAAAATTAACAAATATTACCAAAAAGAATTACAAAGGTCAAGAATTACAAAAAGGCAGATTACAGACACACAAAATGAACAAGAGGTGTGTATATACAGTAGTAAAAGCTTTGAGGTAGTGTAGAGGTCTTCGCCCAGCGTTGATTGCAATGTCTTATATCAGTAGAGCAAAAGGGCTTTCAGGTCTAGGTCGAAAGTCACCAGCGAGGTGGTTATGCTGTGTGTAGATTTAGAGGTAGTAGGGGGATCAAATTTTGGTTGCGCTTCCCCATTAGGATTGCGCTAACTGGTAGTTAAATGGGAGATGATGGTGCTGCTTAGTGGGGGGCCAGCTATTGGAAGCTTGAGCCTTAAGCCTGGGGCTGGTTCACATCAAGGTCCTGTTGGAACCTCAAGCCAATCACAAGCGGAGCTTTCATGTGGTTTTTGCTTGCCGCCCTCCCCCTCTACCGAGAATGTGGCATTACTGTCAGAGCTGCCGACTTTGGAACTGCGGAACCAGGTTTGAGTCTTGGTGTTGGCTCACCATCCTGTGATTCTGGGCACATCACTTAATTTCCCTGTTCCTATAAACAATGCATGTGACCGTGTGTAATATAACTGGTGCTCATGTAAAGCACTCATCCTTTAGGACAAGTTGAGCTGCATTTAAAAACTGCAGAAAATGACCTAAGAGGTAAAAACAAAGCCTTAATATAAGGAAAGACAAATAGCAACCCGTTTCCTGGCTGCTTTGTGTAGTGTCTTGCGAATTAACAATGATGGAACCCTTTTGGCTCATGATGAACTCCCTAGAGCTATGACGTAATGAATAGAATGTATTGCAGTGAAGGCTGCTTTAGAATGCTGAGTTCACAGTTACACGCAGGCAAATAAAGACATGTATTACTAAGCTCTGTCTGTGGCGTGTGACTGGTGGGTATCCCAGCTGGGAAGATGCTACCAATTGTGACGAGATAGGGGATAAGTAACCCGAAGATTGACAGTGCCCTCTCAGAGAGTTTGCAGTAGTCCAAGCAAACTGCTCGTGCATGCCATGTGTGCAGATGTCGAAGTTCAGAATTGTGGTTTAATGCATGTGGAGTCAAAGCACAGTTCCAGCTGCTGTGAAGCAGTTGAAACTTACAAGTGCTGCCAAGCAGAGATCAATCTGGTGTAAAATGTACAAAGCAATCGCAGTGGTGGCTGATGACATTTGCAAGTGCGTTAATGTTTCAGTATGAGTGCCTTGTGGCGAGCAAGTGTAGCGAGATGGCCTGACCGTCATAAGATGGGTTTGGGTTGCAAGAACAGTGGACAAATAGTGCATTTTCTTTTGTTTATTTTATTAAAACAATAACAAGCCATCTCTTTAGAGGATACCCATCATAATAATGTGGCAATTCTCAAACAGACTGATAAATCAATGACAATCTTCTTATAATAGTTGACAACCTCCAGGTTAACCCCCCAACCCACTCCCCTTTTCACCTTCAGTTATATTATCTCTTGCTCCTGATCTTGTCTGGTAATTGGACTACATAGCATTCCCCGATAGCTGTTCCAATTCCCTCAAACATTTGTCCGTTTTTGTAGGCATCCCTTGCTCTCATAGACCACCCTTTCTGCCTGCATACACAAATCTAAATCTGTTTTCCATTCCATCAACGTTGGGGCATCTATTGCCCTCCATTTCCTTGCAATATTACGTTATGCAATCATGAATCCCAGTGTTACTCACAAGCGCTCAGTGTTTGTAAGGTCCGAATCTCCCCAAATATTTAACAGACACCATCTCAGTGATTTATCCTCCTCCGAGTTATAAACTTACCTCATTGCTGTCCAGTATTGTTGGAGTGGTGGGAACTCCCACAGCAGGTGGAAGAAGGCACCTTCCTGTCCACACCCTCTAGGGCATAGTGGCGAGGTGAGTATCCCCATTTTCACTTGGATGGTACATGCTTAGTAGGCCCTGTGAAGATTCTTGAGCTGTATAAGTCTGAAGCGCAGGCCACCTCTCTGGGGTAGGCCACGGCCTCCACCCATTCCTCGTCATCCAGAGCACCCAGGTTTCTCTCCCACGTGCCCCGAAGTCTCGTGAAGGGGTCTGGGAGATTGTTTCTAAGTTTGCGGTATACCAGCGATGTTGCTTTTGTAGTCAGATGATCATCCAGTAGCCTATCTTCAAGTGGGGAGGCCTCTGGCAATACTGTTCCCTTGGATATTGTCGCTCTTAGTGCGTGGCTAATTTGGAGGTATCTAAAAGTTTCAGATTTTGGTATCTGGTATTCCTTCTGTAGAGTTGAGAAGGTCTTGATGTCGCCCCCTCCCAAAGGTCACCCACCCTTGAGAGCGCAATAGTGTCCCACCCGTTGAAACCTGCTTGGTGTCTCAACAGGCCCAGTCTCTTTGAGTCCCACAAGGGCGTCATCAAGGTCAGTCTACCGTGCCAGCTCAACGCCCTGGTTCCCTCCTGCCAGACTCGGAGTGTAGTTGAAGTCGAGGATGGAAGGAATCAACCACACCTCCCCGTATAGTGCCCTAAGATATCCGCCTAGTAGCATATTATGACAGTCCATCCGGTATGCGGGCTCGTTGTGGGGTGTATGTACCCAGTGGTTGATTTCTGTGAGCTGGGCTGGCCAGTAGTATTGTTGGAGTGAAAGGAATGACACACCTCCATTGTACCATCCCCTGGTCAGCTTTGTTAATGACATTCCTGACATCCCCCGCCCCAGAACAACTGTCGTACGGCTGCATCTATTTGTTGGGAATACCGTGGGGGCAGTGGGTAAGGCGTATTGTGAAGCACATAAAGGAATCTGGGTAGAGCCATCATTTTAAAAAGAGCAGCTGTACCTAAAAGGGACAGCGGCAACGAGCGCCAGTGTTGGATATCACTTTTCAAGCAGTTCAACGGGGGAGCCAAGTTTTGTTCATAAAAGCTTCTGGGGTCTCTAGTAATGTATATGCCCAAGTATCGAAACCCCTTTGTATCTATTCGGAATTGACATCCACTGGGGAGTGCCGGCTGAGTCCCTGCTAGGACATATATCACTGATTTGCCCCAGTTTATTGTGTACCCCGAAAACCTACAGCACAATATATGTAGCATCCTGTGAATCGTGACCCTCGGGTTCATTACATACATAAGGATATCGTCCTTGTATAAAGAAATGTTATCTTCCTACTCTGGCATCCATCGTAGTCCCCGGATCATAGGATCTCCCCAGATCCAGAACACTAAGGGCTCCACGACCAGTGCAAACAACAGGGGGGACAGCGGGCTTCCCTGCCTTGTTCTCCTCCGGAGCTCAAACACTCTTGATACATTCCCATTTACAGAGATCTGTGCTTAGGGCTCTGCGTACAAGAGTTTAATCCAATTTAAGAATTTTAGTCCAAAGCCCAGTCTCTCCAATACTGCATATAAAAATGGCCATTCCACAGTGTCGAACACCATGCTTACTTCTAGCAACACCACTAACGCATCCCCCTCAACTGTCGCGGCTCTACCTATCTCCCCATGTAGTCATCTAAGATTAAGAGCTGTGTTGTGTCTCAGCATGAAGCCCAATTGGTCAGAATAAAACAGGGAGTGTATCACCAGGAGCAGGCGATGTGCCAAAAGCTTAGACAGGATTTTAGGCTCAGCATTCAAAAGAGAGATCGGGCTATACAAGCCGCACTCATTAGGGAGCTTGCCCGGCTTTGGAATCACAGCAATTCTAGCTATTCGCTGATCTCTTGGGTGTATCCCATTATTATAGCTTTCATTTAAAATATTACGTAACAGGGGTAGCACTTTGGTTGATGTTATTGTGTATAATTCAATTGGCAGCACATTGGGACCACCGGCTTTACCAGATCTGAAATCTCTGATCGCCTTGGCTATCTCAGACTCTGCCTAGCCCGGCTCCAAGAGGTCCCTTTCCTCCAACTCAAGATGCGGCAACCGGAGCAAAGCCAGTAACTCCAGCAATTCAGTGACTGTGATATCAGAGTTTGAAGTATAGAGGTGCTCATAATAGTCTGCAAACGCTTCAATGATTTGACTCCCTCCCCGGACGGTGGTTCCATCTCCTTTCTTTACTTTCTGTACTCATCTGGAGCCTCTAATTTTTTTATCTAACCATGCCAGCAGCTTACCTGCTCTGTCTCCCACCTCGTAGAGGCTTGGTTGTATCGCCCTATATCTGGATTTTGCTGCCTCTTCAGCTATTGCCTTGAACTCAACCTTTTTTAGCACCAGCTGGTGTTTCACCCCTGCCTAATTAGTGATCGAGAGAGCCTCCAGAGCTTGATTGTCTCTTTCTATCTCGTCTAATTGTGTATGTTTGTGCTTTTTTTCAACCGTTATTAAAGAGATACCCTGACACCTGATCACTGCTTTGTATGCCTCCCAGAGGACGCAGGCCAAGTTTGCTGTGCCAGTATTTTCGACAATATATTGATCCGTTGCTTCTTGGATCTTAGACCTGATAGCGGGGATTTGAAAGTACCAGGGCTTGATCCTGCCCAGTGGTATCTGAATGGGTTTTGCAATTTCATAGTGAACATAGATTGGAGAATGGTCTAAAATCCCACAAGCCAAGTTCTAAGCTTCTCGGAAATGGGGTGCCTGTTGGGCCAGCCTAAAAAAATAATCAATGTGTGACATATTATCATGATACCCTGAGAGATATGTATATTGTCGTGAATTGGGGTTGAGACCTCTCCAAATGTCTTGTAAACCCATGGCAGACACGAAGTCAATTAGTGCTGTACCCGCCTGGTCTT
Source organism: Triturus cristatus (assembly GCF_964204655.1). Taxonomy (NCBI): domain Eukaryota; kingdom Metazoa; phylum Chordata; class Amphibia; order Caudata; family Salamandridae; genus Triturus; species Triturus cristatus. Next base: position 1,268,787,434 of record NC_140591.1, read on the forward strand.
GTGGCAGGAAACGGTCAAACCTCGGGACAGGGCTGCATTACAGTCCCCCCCAATCACCACTACCCCTCCCAGGAGATTCAGGGAAAGAGCCCCCAATTCATTATGACCAGGGATTGCTGTCTGTGGGGAATGTATAGTGATATAGTGATATTGAAGGTGTGACATCCCAACCACCAGTCACCGCCACTAGTCTTCCCTGTGCATCATGTGTAACCCTTGGGTTCGTAAAGGGAAAGGAGGTGCATATTAATATACCAACTCCTCTGGAGCCCCTAGTGTATCCGGAGTGCGCAATTAATTTATAGCCCCATCGGTTGAGTGCACCATATTGTGTTCCTTTAATATGCGTTTTAATATGCGTTTCTTGTAGGAAGACCACATCCGGTGCGTGTCTTTAAGTATTGGAGACCTATCCCCCTTTTTATTCTGTCCCCCAGCCCATTTACATTTCAGGAAAGGACTTTGAACCCTTTATTTTTACCCAAGGGGGCCAAAGCATCTAGTCTTTGGAGGCCAACTGAGTGCATAGGATAATTCCGGGCCGTTCTTAAAAGGTTCATAGGCATACAGTCGGTCTAGGTTAACCCAGGGATATAGGAACAGCCTGGTGTGTGAGGCTACAAACCAGCTGGTAAGTCGTCAATCCCATTCCCAAACTTCTCCCCCTCCCTACGGGTTTAAACTGCCCGCCACCCCAACTATGCAGAGTGCTTCCACCCCAAAACACATTTTAAACATTTGGAGAGCGGAAGCCGCAGCCCCGGCCATTTGCCACCCCACCAACTTAACCTTGTGTATTCACTGCCCATCTGCGTCCCAGTCTAGCCTAATATCTGCTCACTTTAGAGTTCTTATGGCTTCTTTAACAATGGGAAGTTTCTTCTGGAAGTTCCAAGCCAAATATGCCCCAGGAATGTCTCCCCCAGCTTGCATATTATACTATTCCCCTGTCTAAGTTTATCGTCCTTGGAGAAGCCATGGCATCTTTCATTTTGAGTGATCTGTCCCTGAACGTTCTTGCCTCACCTCCTTTTGACACATGGAGACATCTCTTGTGGTTCTTCTTCGGTGTGGCACCATTTTCTCTGTTCTCCGCCTTTGCCATGTTGTTCCGTAGTGTATGTTTCTGCGGTACCCGGTGCGCTGTGCGGGGACAAGTGTGCCCCGCCTTTGCCATGTCAGTGGCCTGCACCTTAAAAACATGCTTTTTTCCTTTGTCTTCTCTCTCTTCTCTTTTACAGGTCAGTTCCAAAGGGGGCATAACATACTGGTTTTTACACACACTACCTATGGAGGTAATCTAAACCGTCTTCCCCCCCTTCCCTTTAATAGCGAGAGGGCTAATATCACCCTACCCGCATTTTTTAGTCTGTGCACTATTCACATCTCACCACCACCACTGGTCCTGATGAAACGCCAAGGATCACTGTGACCACCCAAGGCGTGAAACATGTCGACCATCCTCCAAGTTATCCAGACACATAACGTCTCGACAGATAACTATTAACCTACGGGTTTTTTACTATACCAAGGATATCTCTTTATTAAATGATAACTTGTTTGGTATCCTTAGGCATTTTTAAATTCACATAGCACACACTCTTTGCACTGCTCACTTTGGTACTTCCCTTCCACATACCCGCATGCATCCATCGGCAGTTCTCTAAAAGATCTCCGCCAAAGAGACCCTTCGGGGGACCCGTAGGGCATTGCACCGCCGGCCCGACGAGGAGCAAACGCCCGATGATGAAGCATGACATCCTTCGGGGTGTGTGAGGGCAACAAGAGACAATAACGTGTCTCCCCTGTCACCCATAGTACCTAAACCCTGACCCAATCCTCTTCTTCTTCTGTCTCACCTCTATTTGCGGATGACGGTCGCTTCTTGACCTGATTCCCCTTGGAACAGTGCCTCTTTTGTGATTACAAGATTTAAATTTTTGGAGCATAGGCACTGGACCATCATTTAGCTCCTGGTCCCCCCCTCTTTTTTTGATATACCATTTTCTCTGTTGTCACTTTTCCCGCAACCCCTCCCCCGCGGACTGTTCGGCAATCCTTCCAGCCAGGACCAGGTTTCCTCCGGAGTTTCAAAGAACCAAGTTTTGTTATAGGCCACAACCCTCAGTCTGGGTGGGAATAGCATTGAATGTTTCAGTTCTTTTTCCCTTAGGGCTTTCCTCACCTCTAAGAACAAGCGCCTCATTCTTTGAACTCACTGGGTAAAGTCCAGAAAGAACGTGATTGTGTTGTTTTCCCATTTTACCAGGGATTCAGCCGCCTGTAGTATGACGTCCCTATCCCTGAAGTTGAAGATTCTGGCTATAATTGGATGTGGGGGTTTCCAGGCCGCGGCACCCGATGGGCGCGCTCCACCAAGAAATATTTCAACAAAAATTGGGGTTGGAGATGTTGAAGGATCAAGACTTCCACGAACAGATCGGCTGCCGGGCCCTCTGCTCTCTCCGGCACACCAAGAATGCGGACGTTGTTTTGCCTAGAGCGGCCCTCGGCATCTTCCATTCTGTTTTCCAACACGTGTGCCAGTTCTTTCAATTCCCCTACATGAATTCTGAGAGCTTTAGTCTCAGTTTGGAGCGCAGTGATAGAGGCTTCATTTTCTTTGACCCATACCTCCATATTTCTCAGATCTGCTCGTATCAAGGTCACCTCCGTCTAGGCCATGTTGATTTTGTCTTCCAGGGAGGTTTGCACCTTTTGTATAGCAGCTATGATATCGTGCAGGGTTGGAGAGTCGTGCTGTTTCGTGCTTTGCGCCTGGTTGGGGGAAGGGCAGGTATCTCCTTCCCCTGTGTGGGTCTCTACTCTGGGTTGGGCTACTTTTCCATTTTCATTTGGAGGCTGTTTGGTGTCCCTTTGAAGTCATTCTGAAGCGCCTTCGCCAGTAGTTTGAAGTGAGGGTAACAGGATGGTGGCCTGCCGCCTACCAGGTGCGAGACAGCCTCCTGTAGTCTGTCGAGACCCCCGACCAACACCATGCCTCACCTGGCGTCTGCTGTGGCGCAGAGTACACTTTCCCCAGCGGTCTTTGACTTGTTCAACTGCAGTGGTGATTGTAATTGCCACACCTCATGTCGTCTGCTCTTGTGACTCGTTGTATGAGGTCACGGGGAGGGAGGGTGGCCAGGCAGTCCGGCGCCTACAGGGGGCTAGGCAGCCACCCACAATACGCTGGGTTCTCACACCCCCTTATTGCTTGCAAAACTTCTCACCCGAAAACCGCTGCTGTGTGGAGTTTAGTCTTCCCGACTCCCTGTGTTGCACAGCACCACGTACCCGCTTCAGATACTACTTTTTGTGCCGTCGGGTCATTCAGCTGGCAGCATTCTCAACAATACGCAGCCAATTTGGCAGTCGTGTCCCAAAAGCGCCCACTCATCCAGATGTTTCATCAGGTGTCCTGGGGAAGGGGACCCTCTTGTGTCTCCCGGTTATTCAGGGGACGCAGGGGCAAAAGGGTGCGTTCGGTGTGGCCTTGTCTTCACCCCCCCCTTGTCACCCCCATGGCTTGTGTCTCTATATTCAGGGCTCTCCCATTCCCCTGCGCCACTTCTCTAGGCCGCACTCAGGCCCCCGCATTTCTTCCAGGCCCCGGCGAAGTCTTCACCTCTCTGGGGCCCCCACTGTGGGCTGAAGTCCGGCAGCACACTCCAGGGTGGCAAGTTCAGATCTTTTTTGTACCAAGGCCTCTACGCGCGACCTGCCAAGCCGCGATCCCGCAGGGAGGCCTCAGCCGATGTTGCTTCGTTTCCTGGTCGGCTCCACCCTATCAGGCCCTAGCGCAGCTCCGATGTTTCTGCCGGCCAGCCAGCGCCCACACTCCCCCGGGGACTCCTCGTAGGCAGATCTTCATTTCCCCAAGCACCACTAGCTTCCAACACACAGCTCTGGCAGTTTTGTCAGATGATTTAGTGGATTTATGGGGGTATTTTGGGGCGGCCGGTCGGAGCTTTCCTAAGCTGTGGCTATTACAATCAGCAGTTGGCCAAGCCCCCAAATAGTGCAAGCAAATTTGAGAAAGCAAGGTTAAAAAAGCAATTGTATAAGTGACAGGACCGGGCCCACCTAAAGCCCTAAGTTACATTACACTTTTTCTGTACTACTAGCCACATAGACTGTTATAGGAAAGTTTCTTACATAACTTTTTTACCATCCAAACTTGCATTTAATACCAGGGAAATTGTGCAAATGAATGGTTGGATGAATGGGTAGGCAAATTTGCTTGTCTTGTAGGCAGGTAAATAAATGACGGATATATTTACTGAATACTAGATTAATCAACAGATGAAGGATGGTTGGATGAGTGGGTTGAAGGCGTTTGGATGGAAGGGGTTGTGAATGCATGCATGCAGGTATCTATGTATGGATGGCTGGTGATGGGGATGGATGGGTGAGTGGATGAATGTGTTTGAGGAGGATTTAAAAAGAGTTGAGCGGTGCACTACCCGAGTTGTCTGTTTCAGTAATAAAGTTTGGTCAGTTTCTTGTTATGAAAGGTGAATCTTTATTTTATAGTCCAACAAATTGTGCAACCTCAGCCAATGTGTTTCGTTCAAGAGATTGAACTTCGTCAGGGCAATAGTGAAGCTGGACGAATAATATACTGGTCCTCAGTCGTCACGTACGGCTCAATCGTGTAGGTGGATGGTGAAGTGACGTGTAAATCAGTGATTTCATGGACAGCATAGGCCACCTTCATAAGGGCCGGGATGGTGGATCTGGTGCAGTGGTGATCCGGTGCTCCTTCCTTGTATCGCCTCTGGATAATGTGGAATGAGGAGGATGGATGGATGGGTAGATGGACGAATGAACAAATGTGCTGATCAGTGAATGAATGGATATGTGGGTTATGGATGATTGAGGTTGTTGGGCGAATAGACAGATGCAGGAAGGAAGGGATGAATGGATAGATGGATAGAAGAACAAATGGGATTTTGGATGGATGGAGAACTTGGTGAATGGAAAGATCACATGAATTGATGAGTGAATGGATGGTCAAACATATAGTCTTGGTGGCAAGTTGGATGGACAGGACGTTGGAAGATGTGGATTCATGGATGGATCTCTAATGGAACGGTGGCTAGAATCTTGATGGAAGGTTGAATGGATAGATAGGATTATGGTAGGGTGGGTGCATAAAGCATCTCTTTAGTGTAATGCACAGTGCTAACAGCAGTGGACATGTATTTAGCTATAATTGTCAATAAACTGATTGGCTATGAGAGTAATTATATTTGCATATTGCACTTTACAATGTTAAGAGCCACTGGCTATAGAGAAGCAAGTCTTCTCTACCAAACACTATATAGAGGTCTGCAACTGACAATTTCTGGCCACAGAAAAGCAATGTTTTATAATCAGATAAACACAACCTTATAATATACGTGTGCTGTATATACATGTGCTCTCAAAAGACACACAAATGATGGGGGAATTCAGAACAAATCAAACATTCACCTCCAATCAGGAGATCTGGGTTAAATCCATTGCTCTTTTGCTCACCGTGCCACCCCAGTTTAGACCCAGCCATATGCAAAACACTGTATAGATTGCATGGCAAGCAGAGGTCAGCAACTGAAAATTTCTGGCCACAGAAAAGGGTCACAACCTTACTATATACATGTGCTGACATGCTTTGAGGGAGCTGGATGAGACATAATTTGCCCTTGATGTTACTAACAGGTGGGGCATTATGCTGGTGCACAGTGGTATGAAAAGGACACACGTTTGAGACTTTGAGTGGGCTTATGGCCATCTAAGTCTCGATATATAGAGGCCAGAGAAATGTTGTGTATATAAGTAGCATCTGTCTCTTACTGGAACCTGTTAAATGCCTCATGTGTACTCTGTGGTTGAGATACTTGTCAGGCACACACGTCATATGTTTGTTGATAAATATCGCCTCCTTTGATTCGAGCTGTGAATTTAAAGCCTGTGGGACAGATTTACATAGGTCCACTTCAAGCAGTAACATTAAATACAAAAGATGTCTGTAGTGGAATTGGGGGGGGGGTCTGGTTTATGGGCGATACTCAAGGAATCGTGAAATGAGATGGAGTTAATTGTACAGCCAGGGCCCATGTGCACAATAAATGACTTGTGAATGTCTGGATTGGAAGGCCCCTTGAGGTGCTTCCATAGTGAGCTCTGAAAGTAGCATCTAAAGAGGCACTAGTAATAGGCCTTTATAGTTCCCAAGTTGGAGTGTTTTATATAGGAATAGGCACATTTGTAGAGTTCATAAAATAGAGTCTAGTAGCTATAAAATAATGTACACAATCACTTCTACTTTAAACATATCAAATATCGCCTGTATGTTCCCTGTCCTATATTCCTGCCTCAGTTACCTGTTCTACCTATATAATGCATGCCTGGGATTCCATTTCCCTGCAGGTATTGGACAGAGGCAGGGCAACTGTTTTATTTTATATCAGTTATCGCATTTACAGGAGAATGCACTTATCTTGCAAGGGGACACTTTTTATAGAGTGCCTTAGATATCTCTGTGAGTAAAAGTATACTGTTTTTAATAGATATGTCATTGAGCTGCAACTTCCGAATCCAGGTGTCGTATCAGACTCGTCCCAAATCACTAACCTTTGGGCGCTTAGCACTGTTCTTGGGGTGAAATGAGGTGGGAGCAGGCCCTTTCACTTTGCCTTCTTTCCTCCTGAGATCTCATGTGGCCAAGTGCGGCATAGCGAAATGTCCTTTCTGAACTCTGTACCTGCCGCCTCAGACCTTGCCTGTGGCGAATGGGCCTGCTCATTGTTTATCTGCCGCCATGGCATGTGATGAATGCTACTGCTTGAAGTGGAGCTGTGGGAATCTGGCCCACATGCTTTAAATTCACAGCTCAAATCAAAGGAGGCAATGTTTATCAACAAACATTTGTTGTTTCTGCCTGACAAGTATCTCAACCACAGAGTACACAAGGTGCATAGAAGGTTCCAGTAAGAGACAGATGCACTTAACTATTACCAACACTTCTCTGGCCTCTACATCAAGATTTAGATGGCCATAACCCCTCCCAAAAGTCTCAAACATGTGTGTCCTATTGGTACCACTGTGAACCAGCATAATGCATCGCCTGTTAGTAACATCAAGGGCCAATATTATGTCTTGTCTCAGCTCCCTCAATGCATGTCAGTACATGTATATCGTAAGGTTGTGTTTAGCCGCTTAAAAAACAAGGCATTTCTGTGGCTAGAAATTGTAAGTTGCAGACCTCAGATTGCCATGCAATCCATACAGTGTTTTGGTAGAGAAGTTGTTGCAGGGATTCTGCACATTTACAGAACTATGCGCAGGAATATGGGACCTAGGTGTATACGGGCTAAGCCTTACCACCACCTTAGTGCCCACGAACCCAGGACTGACTAGCTATAGTGTCTCAATCGCTCTCCTACTCACTCATGAAGAAGCAAATGATTAGACACCCCAGAACACAACACTCCCGGATCTCTCAGGAATCGTGGTAACAAGACACACCTTTTCGCTCACGCTCTCACACGTGTCCACAATAAGCACTCACCGAAACACAAATAAAGTTTAAAATGTTTATTACAACTATCGTGCTCTAAAACTCAGTATACGAGCCACAGCCAGCAGCAAAATGCATATTATCAATACAGTTAGCATTGCAGAAAGGCCATATCTCATAAAGGGAGATGTCATCATATAAAGACTGGAGAAAGGATTATTAGGCCTAACCACTCTCCCCTTGGTAAAAAGATGTACTATTACATAATAGAAGATCTATGGGCTTTGTCAGCAGACCCCATACCTTACTGCCTAGATGGTATATCTACACCATAGGAACCACATGGCTCTTCTCCCTGAAAAGCTCCTTCTCCAAGTGTGTGTTACCTAAACATGCATCCCCACAATATCAAAGCACAAGTTTCCAGCAGCTGCTGTGTTAGCGTGTTTTGTCTAGGTGCAAGGTTCTCGCCAGAACAGAATAACAAGGGGCATTGTTTATCGACCTTGTTCGCAGGGTTCAGACTAAACCCCAGGAACAGGCAGAGAACAAACAAATCAGACGGTTCTCATGTGAAAGGGATAAACTGAGTGTTGCAAAAACAAAGCCACGTAGTAACGTACACAAATACAGCATCATGGTTGTCGGGCTCATGCTAACTCACCGATGTCGACAATGCCTCTATCGGCCACATGGCAAAGTCTTGTTTCTCAATAGCCAGTAGCTCTTAACATCGCAAAGTACGATATGCGAATATCATTTTTTTTTATCCAATCAGTAAAATGGCGATTCTAGCTAGATGCATGCTACAAGTTTTCAAAATCTCTGTCCAATGCTGTTGGTACTGTGCATTGTGCTAAAGACATGCATTATGTACCCATACTACCGTACACATATCCATCTATTCAAACTTTCATCAAGAATCTATCCACCCTTCCATTAGATCCATCCATTAATCCACCTCTTTCATCATCCTGTCCATCCATTTTGCCACCAAAACTATTCGTTTTCATCATTCCACATGTCATCTTTCCATTCACCAAGTTATCCATCCATCCATCCACAACACCATTTGTTCCCCATTCATACATCCATCCACCCATCCGCCTCTTCCTTCCTGCATCCATCTATTTGCCCCACAACCTCATCCATCCACCCAGCCATCCATAAACCACACATTCATTCATTCACCCATCAAACCATCAGCACATTTGACCATTCATCCATGTACCATCTATCCCTTCTTCTCAAACACATTCATCCATTCACCCACCCATCCATCCACATCACCAGTCATCCATCCATACATACATACCTGCATGCATGCATCCAACAATCCACCCATCCACAACCCCTTCCATCCAACAACATAAAGCCCACCCATCCAACCACCCTTAATCTATCAATGCATCTAGTATTCAGTATATGTATCTATCATTTACTCACCAGCCTGCAAAACAAGCACACTTGCCTACCCATTCATTCATCAGCCCATTTGGGCAATTTTCCAGGTATTAGGATTGGACAGTAAAAAAGTGATGTGAGAGACTTTCCTATAACAGAGTGAGTGGCTTATAGTACAGAAAAGGTGTAAACTAACTTATGGCTTTAAGTGGGCCAGGTCCTGTCACTTTCACAATTGCTTTATACATCTTCTTGCTTTCTCAAATTTGCTTGAAAATGCACCATTTGCCCACTCTTTTTTTTTAAATTTCTCCTATGGGAGAACCCCCCAAACTCCCCTTATGACAGTCAGGCTTGCACTACGCTTGCTCACCACTGAACACTCCTCCTGAAACTTTTTCGCCCTGCAACTTTCAAGTATCATATGCCGCCACTGTCAATCAGGTGTAACCAAGTATATAGAAACGTCTGAAGCAATGTGAACTAGATGCAAGAAACAGTTGTTTGCTTACCAGAAGATATTAAAGAGTATCTTCATACCGCAGCATTGGGCTCAGCGCCCAAGGAGAAGTGCCTGGGTCCTGCTGCTCAGAGTCAAAGGTGAATTGCTTTCATTTTTAAGATGCTGTTGAAAAATAACTTGAATTGTTACTTAAGCATGATATCAGTGAGCGTTCAACTGGTCCAACACCATGGGTTTCACCCATCGTGGTGGTGCCCAAAAATAACAGTGAAGGAGTGGTATGCATAGGCATTTGAACAAGAATGACAAGCAGGTCCACACATTGCTGACATTTAGTAGTAGTAAAGTTAGGAATCCTAACTTTACTACTCCTAAATGCCCTTTGTGAATGCCGAAAGTCGTAAAGTTAGGATTTTGTCTCAGATTACTTTGGTGATTTGGGACCTACAACTACAATAGTACAATTATAACAATGTGCATCAGCCAGAAAAAAATCTGAACCCGAATGACTACTTTTCCAGAGTGCCCTTTCAAGGTCATGGCACTCCATCTAAGTCAGCTGAAGTTTATATCAACTTAATCGTAAAATAAAAACCACACCATTCATTTTGTTAGCCCAGATCATCCCAGCCTAAAGTTAAAAGATATAATTACAGATCAGTCCTGGAACCTGCCCACTCGACCGCTCACCAGTGGGAGTGAATATAAAAAATACAGAAATGTCAAAGATGAACTGTCCATAACTCAAAAGTGGGTTATATTGCAAGGGTTGAGAATCTTGATTCCGGAGAGTCTGCGGAAGACAATTATTGATGAGGCCCACAAAGGACATAGAGGAATCGTTGCCACGAAATGAGCTCCCGGAGACCGAGTCTGGTTTCCATATCTTAACGGGTGTGTTGAGAAGGAATTAAAGGCCTGTAATCTATGCAACTGCCTATCTACAAAAGTTACTCAACACACCTTAAACATATCAGAACTCCCGATGCATGCCTGGGAGAGAACATCCATTGATTTTTTCAGTCCACTTGACAATGGACATCACCTGATTGTGACTGGACGAATACTCATGATTTCCATTCCTTGAGGTTCTCTCATCCACCACTCACGAACGAGTCATTGAGAGACTGGATGGCATCTTTGCGCCATGCGGTGTTCCAGCAATACTGAAATCTGACAATAGCCCACCATTTAATAGTCTCGAGTTCAAAGACTTTTTAGAGCATCTGAGTAAAAACCATCAATAGAGCACTCCTCTTTGGGCACAGGCCAACAGACTGGTTGAGAGGTTTATGAGTACGCTAAAGAAAGTGGTGCAGTGTGGTACACTTGAAAAAACTCAATTTACAAACTTTGTTAAACTCTACTTTGCAAGCTTATCGTCAATACCTAACTTGACCACCAGTGAAAGTCCAGCAACATTGATGTTTGGGAAAGCAATGACAACCAAGATACCCCAGTGGACCAATAAGATAGAAAGAGATTAGAATGCTATTTATACAAGGGACTTGGGTCAGAAACAAAGGATGAAAACATATGCAAACCGAAGACGACATGCAAAAAACATCTTCATCCAGAGTGCTCGCCCAGCAGATGCGGAAAAGAAAATCTGATGCTTCCTTTGATGGAAAACTTTTCCAAGTAGTGTTCACCAAAGGACACATGGTGACCGCCCAGCAGGCTGGGAAGACTATTACGAGAGACTCTTCTCACTTTCAGCGTTTGATTCTTAGACCCCCAGATCTCCATTGTGAAGGTGAGACTCATTCTGAAACACCAGTGACCGCTGCCGCCTTTTCCCCATCCCAGCAGATCTTAGATCATGATGATGGAAGACCTAAAAAAAATAATCAACTTTTTACTAGACCTGTAGGTTTAGTAATTTGAACAATCTACTCAACCCAACTGCATTGTAATTTGCCCATAAACTGGTGTCATTATCTCATCCTATGCAAATATTTTATTTTGTAGAGTCACCTTTTTCTTCATTATCACATATGAGAGCACCTTCCAATATGTGAGTTCAGCATTCCTGCTATACAACTAAAACTATTTAGTTTGATTTAATAGACGAAACATTTGCTCCATGCATAACAAGAATCTAGCGCATACAGAGGGTACACATGACCTCTGACTTACCTTTTAGTTCACTTACAGCATTGCCATCAGGGCAGGGGCAGGAACATTTCTCAGTTCATGTTCAAAAATTCACTTTTAATAAATATATTACAAAGCATGAGGTGGTAGTGGTATATACCGACAGCACATTTTCCATTGAAATGGCCAAAAAAGTTTCCACTAACGTGCCGTTTTACTTATAAAACTATATAGTGTATGAACAATAATCTGTGGAAACTGGGCTTCGGCTAACATATTTATCATTTGGACATCATCAAGTAAAGTGTTCTAATTTGTTTTTATTGATTAAAATATGTTTTTCATCATACAGGATTAAAAAACAGGGACTTTCATAACTACTGAAATGTATTATTATTTTTTTTTTTTAAACCTTTATTTCTTCAAGAATCTGGACACAGCTATTCAGCCGACAACCCGGAGGTTCGGCAGCTTCGGTAGAGAAGGACAAAGAAGCGTCCACATCACAGTAAAGGAGCAGTGAAAAGGTTCCATTTTTAAATAAACACAAACACACAACAAACCCCAGCAAGGCAGAAACACTGAATGCCCATGGTGATAGCCCCACAGGGGAGGCCGGACCCCGATCGTCTAACAGTCACAACACTGTGATAAGAGGAAGAAGGGGGACAGCAGAGGCCCAAGGAGTCAATTAACCATCACATCTTGTGTACTGAGCTGGAAAGAATGTCAAGAAGAAAGCTGTTCCTCGGGGGGATCCAAATCAGGGGCAAGACATATTCCCCCCCTGTATTGATTCCACCGCCCCCAGATGGCGTACCACTTCCGAGGGCGGCCTCTAGCGCAATATACTGTCTTTTCCCTGAGCATACTCCAGTCCATATTTTCTTTCCATGCGGTCACGCAATCGCGCGATATCCCTCTTAGCGACCATGTTACCCAGAGTCACCCACTGGGTCTGTGCCTCATCGTGATCAGTGGGCCCGCAGACATTCAGGAGACAACACCGCGCTTCCGGCTGCATAGCAATGCCCGTCACCTCCCCCATCACTGCATGGACTCTCCTCCAAAATTCCATGATGACACCACATTCCCAAATGATATGCAGGAAAGTACCCACCATACCACATCCCCTCCTACATAGGCCTTCCTCAGAGAATCCCATATGAACCAGCCTTGGCCCCGTCACATACACTCGATGGAGTATTTTGAGCTGCACCAGCCTCAGACGCGACGGGATCGCAACCTCCTTAGGAGAGGAAACAGCAGACTGCCAATCCTCGTCATCCAACTCGAGTCCATCCCTAGTCCACTGGTCCCGCAGCCCCAGAAGCATATCCGCCCGAACATTTATCAATTTCTTGTAGATGAGCGAGATCGTGCTCTCTGGCATATGGCCATCAAGGATCCGGTCCTCCAAAGGAGAGGACTCAGGCACCTTCTCACCCTCCACGAGGACTGACCGGAGGGCATGACGCACCTGAACATAGCGGAAAAACTCAGATGCCCCCAACTCATACTCCTTCTGCAACTCTTCAAAGGACTTCACCCTCCCTTTAATCAGCACATCTCCAACCCTGGAGATGCCAATCAAGTCCCATTTATCAAAACCTTTTGTATGCCAAAGCCTACCCAATTTTTCAGATTCAAACAGCGGGGTAGCAAGGGTGAGCCTATCCTTCCAGCCCAGCGAGTCAGTCGCCATCTTCCACACACGCACCGCCACCCCAGTGGGCCCCGTGAGGGACGAGTCCAGGGACCTCGAGTACAACGCCCTATGATAGTTACCACCGCGCAGCAACCATCTGTCCATGGCATAACCAGGGCTGAGGGCAGGGCCATAGAAACCATGATTAATCGCACTCAACTGGGTGGCCCAATAGTAGCGTCGGATTTCTGGAAGCGCAATACCCCCATCATACCATGGAAGCGTCAACTTAGCAATCGCTATTCGCGGCCGCCCATCCCACAACAACGTTCGTTGGAGGCTTTCGACCTCCCGAAAGTAATTGGCCGGTACCCAATCTAGAGTATTCTGCAATGCGTAGAGGAACCAGGGAAGAGACATCATCTTGAACAAGGCGGCGCGCCCGACGAGGGAGAGCGGCAGCCTCCGCCAGCCCTCTACATCCCGCCGCAGGCACGCCAGGGGGGGAGCAGGTTCCTCTCATACCGCAAAGCGGAGTCCGTGGAGATAAAGATCCCCAGATACACAAAGCCCTGCTGAGCGATCTGGATCGAACAAGTTCGCGGGACCGGCGGAACCTCGCCACTCAGAACATATAAGTACGATTTACTCCAGTTGATGACGAGACCCGAATTCTTACCGAAAGATGTAAGAACGTAACAGACCACTATAAGTGAGTTCTTGGGCGAGGCAAGATACAACAGGATGTCATCAGCATATAGCGAAATGCGGTTCTCGTGTTCGGGCGACCATCTAAGCCCACGTATATCCGGGTGCCAGCGTATCCACGCCGCCAGCGGCTCAAGGGCGAGGGCGAACAACAGTGGCGACAGGGGGCAACCCTGGCGAGTGCCCCTCCCAAGCTGAAACGGAGTCGATGCCCGGCCATTTACCACCACACTCGCAAGGGGTCCCTCATACAGCAACCGCACCCAGCTCACAAAACCATGGCCAAAGCCGAACTTGGCTAGCACAGCCCACAAATATGCCCATTCCACCGTATCAAAGGCGATCGTGGCATCGAGAGACGCCACGATAGCTGGTTCTCGCAGCGTGCCCGCCCTGGCGATCACACCATGAAGGCGCCGAAGGTTTAACGCAGTGTTACGATACGGGATAAAACCGGATTGATCCGGGTGGATCAGGTCTCCAAGTACCCTGACCAATCGGGCCGCCAGGATTTTAGCCAGAATCTTCGGCTCGGCGTTAAGGAGTGAGATAGGCCTATATGAGGCACACTTATCTCGGGGTTTACCATCTTTGTGTATAACAACAATTGTCGCCAGTCGCTGATCCAACGGGAGGGTCCCACTCCCCCGCGCCTCCACGAACATGGCGCGCAGGTGAGGGGCAACCCTATCCGGAAACAGCTTATACAGGTCAATCGGCAAGCCATTTGGGCCCGAGGCCTTGCCCGAGTTCAGCGCGCGGATAGCTCCCGCCACCTCATCGACCGTTATGTCTCCATCAAGATCATCCCTATCTACGTCAGAAAGACAAGGCAAAGCGATATCACGTAAGAGGTCACGCGAGTCCTCGGGCGGCCTATCCGACACTGAGGCATAAACCATACGGAAATAGTCCGAGAAACACTGTACAATCCTCTCAGGTTCCACAATCACCTCTCCCCCCTCTCCCGTCAACTCCGGCACTACTCTATTAACCCGTTCTTTTTTGTCCAGCCAAGCTAGGAGTTTCCCGGCCTTGTCACCAACATCATACAGGCGGCCCTGCTGTTCCCTACTGAGGGTCTTAGCGGCATTTGTCACCAGGTCCTTATACTCGGCTTGCTTCAAGCTCAGCTCATGCATTGAGGCCTCTGTAACCTCCTCCTCTAGCGCTCCCTCCAAAGCCGCGATCTCCCCCTCCACCTGCATAATCTCGCCATCTCTCCGCCGCTTGGCCGCCACTACAAGGGAGAGGGCCTCCCCTCGCAGCACGGTCTTAAATGCTTCCCACAACGACACTGCCGAGTCCACGGACCCCTGATTGTCCTTGAAAAAATTATCAACTGTCTTCACCAGTGCGCTGCGCATTTTGGGGTCTCGAAAGTACCAGGGGTTAATAGGAGCCACCCTTCCCCCTCCCTCGCGGCCGACATCCAGCCTGACCCACACTGGCGAATGGTCCGATATGCCACGCGCCATGTGCCTGGCCTCAGACACCAATGAGGCGTGCGCAGCCAGAGTGAGCAGGTAATCAATCCTAGAGAGGCTACCATGCGCCCCGGAGTGGAAGGTGTATTGGCTCTGTGTGGGGTGCCGGAGCCTCCAACAGTCTATCAGGCCGAGTGTGTCTAGAAAGTCAGGAAGCCACTTCTGAGCCCCCCCAGTGTCTCTGGGCGGGTACCTATCCAGCAGCCCAGAGCTGACAGCATTGAAATCACCCCCCACCACTAGCATACCCCCCGGGAGATCCAGCAAGGACCTACCCAGATCTGTAAACGTGGAGGCCTGCAGGGCTGGAGGGACGTAAACCGAAACTAAAACCAAAGTTCTTCCTTCCCACCTCCCCGCCACCGCCACAAACCTCCCCCTATCATCGACAATGGGGGAGTCCATCTCAAATGGTAGCGAGGCTCTGACTAGGATGCCCACACCCCTGGACCCAGAGGAGAATCCCGAATGAGCTATGAATTTATAACCCTTCCTATTAAGAGCATAGCACGTGTTCCCTATAAGGTGTGTCTCCTGCAGTAGGGCGACATCCGGCAATGACCGTTTCAAGAATTGCAAAACAATCCCGCGCTTAATGCGATCCCCCAAACCATTAACATTCCAGCTAATAACACTTAAACCCCTACCCCCCATCCCCAAGCACAAAGAGGCCCACCCCACACCCGAAGAGCCACCATGGAACAGTCCTAAAAATGATCACTACGCCTTGCAGAAACGAACCCCCCAACAACAAACCCAAAATCCCAACTATCCCCCCCACCCTGCACCCCTGCTGCAGCTTACAAAGCCCCCCCAACTTGCAGTGTGCCTGTCGCCCTACCAAACCCAAAATCTACAAAAAGCACCCTAAGGGAGGAAAGAGCTCCCCTCGTCCTCCCGCAACCCTCCGCATTTACTGCACGCTGTTCAAGTCATTAGCTAGAGTCAAATCGAGTCAGTCCGGCTCCGAAGACATCAACCTTGCCCATCCCGGCCACTGTCCCCGTCTGCGACAGTGTCCTCTCCCGTCCGTCGTCGGGGCAAAGCGTCCAGCCATTCATCGGCCATGGCAGGCGACTCAAAGAAGAATGTTCGGTCTTCGTACACCACACGTAATCTGGCAGGGAAGAGCATGGCATACTTCAGATCCCTCTCCCGAAGCCGCCTCTTCACCCCCAGGAAGCCCTGCCTCTGCCTCTGCACCTGCTGGGTGAAGTCAGGATAGAAATTCACCGACGCGTTCTGGAAGGGGACCGGGCCCGTCACCCTCGATGCTTGCAGGATAGCGTCCCGATCTCGAAAATGAAAGAGCCGGGCGACAATCGGCCTCGGTGGGGCTCCCACCTTGGGCCTCCCACCCGGCACTCTATGGGCCCTCTCAACAGCGAAAAACTTCCCAAGACCCTTAGGCTGCAGATGGTTAAGCACCAAGTCCTCCACGAGCAGATCTACAGAAGTCTCATCCGAGGACTCCGGGACCCCGATAACGCGCACGTTGTTGCGCCTGGCCCGGCTCTCAAAGTCCTCCAGCCGACGGGCGGCGAGATCACTCTCGGTCCGCAACTTACGGACCTCGGTCTGTAGTTCCGAGACATCATCCGCGAGGCCCGTGGTCTTGAGGTCCAGGGTTTTAACTCGTTCATTTGTTTTGCCCAAATCCGCGCGGATCAGGTTAACGTCCACCAAGATGGTATCCACTTTGTGCGCCAGGGCATCAAACTGTCTCCCAATCGAAGTCTGCAGCCCTTCGAGCGCGCCCATGACATCCTGCAGCGAGAGCTCCGGGGCCAAGGGTGAGACAGTCTTCTGTGTATCCGGCGACTGGCTCGGTCCACCCGGTGACCCCTTCTGCTGGGCATAGCGGTCTATATTATTGGCTTGAGTATAGGCTCACCGCCTGGTGGACTTAGGCTTCAGCCGATCCACCTCTGCTTTGCCCGACATGGTTGGCACCAAGCAGGTCGGTTCAAGAAGGACGGCCCTCTCTCAGCGAAAGGAATCAGGAGTGATCAGTCCTGCAATGGGCCGCCAGAGTAGCGGGCAGAGCGTCCAAAGGATAATAAAACAGCCGAGAGCACTCCCTGGGCAGGGCAAACAAAGGGCGAGAAAGTGAAAGTGAAAGGACGGGGACCTCCGTCCGGTAGTTCACACCTCGCCTGGCCGCTGTTGTTCAATTAGAGGTCGGGCATCCTGCCAACTCAAGCCCCTGGCATCCCTCGGAGATAGGCCTCAATCTTCCGCCATGCATAACTCCGGTTCCCGGTGGGCGATCCGACCTCGGGTAGCATCAATCGCCTCCCTGACAAGTCATCTGCACGATGCCATGCATACAGACAGGATTAGAGACAGGATAGTCGACGGAGGGCACGAGGGTCTCGGGAGCTCAAAGCTCACGCGGCCATCTTGGTCAAGCGCTAGGCTCCTCCCCCTGAAATGTATTTTTAAATGTTTGTATAGTTCACTTTTTAGTTACCTAAATGTCTTTCATTTCACACTTTTTGTCAGTCAGTTCACAAAATGCCTGGAACTTTGTAGTAAGAGAAAGAAAAATATTTGACCTTTGAACTCTGTCTCTAAACACAGAATACATGTGACAAGATAAAAACAAAGTTTAAAGGCATCTTTATTGCTCCTTCACTTTGTGAGTCAACTGAATACCTGTTTGTCAGCTTGCCAGAAGGGGCGAATATGCTCTAAATATAACTCGTCCTGATAAAATATGACTCGCCATAGCGAGTGGGTGAGTAGATTTGTCGAGGCCTGGGTGGCCGATCTCAACTTCACACAACACGTTCAGACATATGTGTGTATCTTTTTGTTAGTGACAAGTTTTCATTTATCAGAGAGGGGGCGATGTTGTGTCTTGCGACTTAACAATGACGGAACACTTTTGGCCCCTGATGAGCTCCATTTTAGATTGACATTTCCAGTTAAGTGTGATTTGTTGAAAGCCTAGAGCTAGCAGAAGGTCAAAAAAACAATTTTCACTAAAACTTAACCCCAATGTATCTGATAACCTTCCTAGCAAAAGTAGTAAGCTACACATAGGGCAATGGAAAATAAAAAGGATTGAGAGATGGGACCAAACATTTTTCCAAAAAGAGGCAATAAAGAGGGGGATAAACAGTAGATGCAGCAAGTCTGCATAAGGATTACTACATGGCCAGCAAATCGTATTATTCGTGTAGGAAACATTTGCAAAGATACAGGTGTTTAATATATTCTATGATATAAAAAGAACATAGATTGAGTAGTAGATGCACAGCTAGAAACTTTTAATGATCTAGCCCAGAAATTGATGCTCCAAACACATCACAAATCAACTTCCTAGCTGAGCTCTATCTTGCTCTTAATTCGATCAGGATCTGGGGCAGAAAGATGTTTATAAATCAAAGATGCTTTTGGAAGGAGTGTAAGTATTTAAAGAAGTGACTCTTCTGTCGAGATAGTTTCATTTGAAGGAAACAAATAGAAAACATCTAGAATTATTTCCATAAGAATCAAAAATATGCACCAATACAAACACTTAAAAGTGGCTTGAATTTGAGGGAAAGGATAAGGATTCATACCCCCAAACAAATTTTGAATCCAAGTTATCGCCTTAAGTCTCCAAGCTTTCCAATAAAAAGGTTTGTTATTAATAGTGATAAGATGATTGTACCAAAGCAGGGAATGTAGAAAAGAGTCTGTAAAGAGGTTCTTTGTTTGACAATGAGGTCTCAACAATTAGCATGTATGTTTAAATTGCGGTAAATAAGTAATGGTAGTCTTTGAAGAAAAAGCAAGAACTTCTCTTACAGAGAAAGGTGTGAGTAAAGAATGTTCAATAAAAAGCCATAAAGGTGTGAAGGGGGAAGATTCTGAAAGGAGCCATTTAGAGGGTTGCCTAAAACAAAAAGCTTAATGGTAAGCCAGAAAATCAGGAAAGTTCACACCCCCATTAAATTTTGGTATCCTGAGATGTTATAAGGAAATTCTAGACTTTTTTGTAATTCCATTGAAATTTGGAAAGGAGAAAGTATATTTTTTTTAAATATATTGACGGAATACGAATTGGAATCATAGATAAAATATACAACAAAATGAGTGTGATCATCATTTTAATGGAGTCGAGACGCCCCACCAAGAGAGAAAAAGAGGGTTCCAAGTAGAATAGAGTTTATAAATTCTATTAAGTCCTTCTTTCCCATTAATTACAACTGTGTCTGAAATGGAGTTGTTAAACCAAATACCTAAATATTAAATGTTTTAACTGTTTCAAGGGAATCCAGTAGATTCAAAAGGTTGCTCAACACAACATTTGGTAATGGGTAGAATTTTTGTTTTATCTGAATTGATTTTATAACCTCGAACTAAAGAGAATTCTGAAATTTCCAGCAAGGGGAAATAGAAACATCAGGGTTGGAAATAAAAAGAAGAATATCGTCTGCATAAGCAGACAACTTCAGATAATGTTCACCACAATGAAAGCCAGATATAGAGTTATTATTACGAATATGGGACAAAAAGGGTTCAAGAGACAAAATAAATAAAAGAGGTGATAAGGAACAACCTTGACGAACTCCATGTTGTAATGGCAAGTATTGGGATGTATGTCCATTGACTAATGCAGAAGCTCTAGGAGCTGTATAGAACAAGTAGATAAGAAAAATACTTTTAGGACCAAATCTGTGCCAGCTAAGAGCTTTAGGTAAAAAAGACCAGTCTATGCTTTTAAATGTTTTTTCCACATCTATAGAAACTGCAGCCAAAGACTAAGAGAGAAAAGGAGCCTTATTTAGTACATTAAATAATACAAAGAGTTATTTGAGGTTAATCTACCCTCAACAAATCCACACTGTCTCTTACCAATCAAATCAGGTACAAGAGGTTCAAGGTGCAAAGCAAGCAATTAGCCAAGATTTTATAATCCTTATTTACCAGAGAAATAGGGTGATAGTTCTTACACTGCATGGGGTCTCAACCCTCTTTATGAATTAGGCATATTACGGCTTCTTGAAAAGTACCCCCGCCTTACCCGTAAGATAAAAAGAATGAAAAAGTTAAAGAAGTTAAAAAGTAATAAATCGGAAAAATGTAAGTAAAATTCCACCGTAAAGCCATTCGAGCCCAGAGTTTTACCTTTTTTGAGCAATCCCAAGGCTTCAGATAGCTCTAAAATCGATAAATCAGATTCACAAGATGTAAAATTGAGATTGTCACGAGAAGGGAGGGGTGTTGTTTAGATAAGTTTCAATAGGAGAAACAGGGGCGGGAGAATCCGGAGTTTATAGATTTTTACAAAATTTCATGACTTCTTCAAAAATATCCTGATCTTTAAAAATATGCTTTCTATCTGATGATTGAATAGAATCAATAAGTACTCGTTCTTTCCGAGACTTAAGTTAATTAGCTAAAAGCGTACCTACTTTATTACGTCCTCCGAGATGTTTAATGTTATCTAATAGAGTCTTATGTTTATTGATAAAAGTGTTTATTTATTTTTAAACCTAATCAATAATAAAGCCATGGGCTGCAGCCTTAAATGTATCCCACAATAATTGAGGAGAAGCATTCGGGTCTGTAGTTAAATAAAAAGAATTCATCAACAAAAGAGGTGAATGAGGAAGAGAAGTCTGAGTCTTACAAAAGAGAATTGTTAAATCTCCACCTATTCGACATGGGATGCGGTTGGAGAAAATCAAAGTCAGCAACAACTGGGGCAAGGTCAAGGTGACAATAGGTTCCATTGAAGAAGAAACAAGGTTTTGAACCAAAGGCTTAGAAAGGAAAATATAATTTAATCAAATAAGTGATCCATGAGGAGGGGAAAAGAAAGAAAATTCTGTTACATCTGGATTACATCTCCATGCATCAACAAGATGAATATATAAAATTGTGTTGTGGAATTGTTTATGGGTTCTGTGAGGAATGAAGCGGACTTGGGACTGACAATCTATAAATGGATCAATTATCTGATTACAACCACCACCTAGAATGAACAAGCATTTACAATGCAATGGTCTCGGCATTGTTAAAGTTAGAGCTATTGGCATTGCTCATGACATTATTTTTGTTTATGTTTTTGTTTTTAAAACATTTAAAGAAACGGCATTGTTATTTACAATGTCAATAGCTTAATCACACTCAAATGCGAGATTTATTATGCGAACATTATTTGGGAAGTTTGGCAAATCCATAATTATGAGGAAAACGCTGCAGCTGCAGAATCGCAAAATGCCAGTGGCCCAGACTAATATGCATGATTAGTATTTGGATTCCATGCCCATTCCTTCTTTGTCCTCTCTGCTGAAACTGCTGCCCGAAGTGTCAAATTTTCCCAATCCTGGGAGAACCCAGGTCATCAACTTTATTTGTGTCAGTAACTGACCATCATCCATGACTTGCAAGAATCCCCCTAGGCGTGGTGTACCTAGGCTGGATTTGAACCAATGACCCAAACAAAGATCTTATTTCAAAGATGGCTAAACTCTTGTGAGGCTTTAAATATATCAGATGGGATCTTGCTTTCTCCTACGAAGACCACATGAGTTTCCTGCACAGGTGAATGCCCAAAGATGGCTGATGCATCGCCAGCGTTGCAGTTGTTCTGCCTCTTGCCTCCCAGAAGGGCAGGGCCGCAGTCTGGTTTGGCATGGACTGGCGTTGCTGTTCTTTGCACCACAGCTGTAATTACATTGATTTTCTCTTTATTGTTGGAGCTCTGGGCCGGTGTTGTTGTAATGCAGGTCGGTTAGCACCGGTCCATCGCAGCTGAATAAACAAACCGAGAAAGGAGCGAGCGATGTTCAAATATTAGTCCCCTTCAGGCAGACGGGGAAGATTAGACATGAAACTGTGTCACAATAATATGGGCAGAGATTATGGGCAGATGTATTCTCTGAGACGGGATAAAAGGTGCTGCTTTCCTTCCGCGGAAGGAGCGCGTGGCTATTGTCTGGGCGCGTGGCAGAAGGGTTAAAATGTAATTGGAATATAGTGCTCACGCTAGCGTGGCTTACCAGAGATTTGGGTAAGCCTCCGAGTAGCACACAAGGCTGTTTTGTGAGCGCCTGGCTCTGCCGAGGGACTGCAACCGCCGCTGTCAGCGACTGCCAGGCGATGGAGCCAGCCCAGGAAACACAATGAAAGCGGAGTTTGTGTGAGCCTCGAGCTCCCTGCCCTTTCCCAGAGCGCACGCAGCAGAGCGCGGAGTGCGGCACGAGCCCTCGGCGGAGGCACAGGCGCGCGGCGCGGCTCTGAGGAGGGGGCCGCCGGACCCATGGCTTCAGCCTTCATGTGCGGCGTGGAGGACCTGCTCTTCAACGGAAGCCGCTTCGTGTGGAACCTGACCGTGTCCACACTGCGGAGGTGGTATGCCGACCGGCTGGGGGGATGCGGGCACCTCCTGAGGACCTGGTGCGGGCTCAGAGAAGTTTACCAAGTAAGAGCCAGGGGGCATTTAGAGGGTTACAGGCTGGCATGGCGAGAGGGAATATCGACAACTAATTACATATATCCACAACACTGCACCATCAGCAAGTACACTTATTGCACCTCCGCTGCTGACGCATGTATATTTACATCAAACTCCTTTTACCTCCACTCAGTGCCTTGCTGCAACAGAGCATCTTCGGTACCTCAGTACTTGCAGCGTTTTTTAAAAAGCATATTTCCAAGCAGTAATCGGAGAACACCGCAGCCTTTCTCCGAGGTCAAGCAGAAATGCCTCGGAGAAATGCAGCAGCGTTTTCGGATTCGGGGGCGTGTTTTCTTTCTCTCCTCTTGCCATTGGCTGGAATGTTTACATTCCAGAGGTGAGAAAAAAAGTAAAAAACACGCCCCCGAATCCGAAAAAGACGGGGCTTGTTTGGAGAGACAATGCTCTTCTCCAATGGCTGACCAGTATTTCAGAGGCCAGCCAATGGAGAAGAGGTAAAAAAAAGGGGCGGGTTAAAGCCCCACTCCTAACATTAAATCTCGGAGCGAGACTGCGCAAGCGCAGCCTTCGAGCCGAGACCTAAAAAGTCATATTTATTTTAAAGACATTCTTTTGTATTATTAGGCCAGAAAAAATAATCTGGTTGGGTTGGGCCAAAAACATTTAAGACAGAGAAATATCATTAATAAGCAACGTAACTACTTTCCCTCAGAATCTATTTCTTGAGACAAAACAGTACATTTTAACTTGTTATGACATAAAATACTCCACTTTTCTTGGTGATGTAGGCAATACTAAGACTGAGCCAACTTAATTCCCTTTGAGCTTTAAAGCCCCTGTAGGATGGGTTTCTTGTAAAAGAATTAAATCTGGGTTATAAGAAACCAAATGGGATGGAATGCTCTGCCTCTTTATAGGATTTAACAAAACCTTTTATTTTCCAAGATATAACTCTGAATGAAAAAAGTTAGAAAGATATATAAAATTACACGATCAACAGTAATGCAGAGAAGAGAAATACATAGAAAAGAAGAGAAAGTGCAAAAAAGAATTTACAGTAGGATAGTAAAAAAAAGAAGAAAGGCTAGGAGAGGAGAAGAAGAAAATGAAAGGAGGAACAAGAAATAAAACAAGAGAGAACAGTACATGTCAAACCTGGTGACTGTAATATGTACCTTTAAGGGGAAACAAGAAAGAACAAGAACTGACGACAGGCAGATGAAGACGGCATAACCAACAGCGGAGATCGCACCACAGCATAATGACATAAGACGAATAGAAAACGGGTCCACAAGGAATCTGGATTATCTGCAATGGAAATTAAGGGAGGAAAGTAAAATCAACCTGGTAGAAAAACAAGTTTCGAAATACAACCTGCAGAGGAAGCAAAAGAGAGTAAATGAGGCATATCATACTATTACAAAAAAGTCTTGTTAAAGGGGAAGGACCATCAGTCTCCAGTGGGAATGAATGAATTTCCTGCGATCTGCATGATCCTTAAATGTAGAAGTACTGTTTTGAAATGTAACCTTAAAGGTACATGGATTGAATAAACCATAACTTATGCCCACGGCTCGCAAGTTACTGTGGAGACATCTTGGGACAAGAACAATTTGCACCTGACCAAACAAGTTTTTATTTTATTATTTTAGCTGCATTTGAAACTTGTAGAAGGTCAATGAATTTCAAGAATAAAAGTATCACACCACGTGGCTTTGTTGGAGCAGATGAAGAGGATAGGCGGGGACCAAGTCTGTGAGCCAACTGAATATTTAAACTAGTAGATGCAGGATGGTCCAGAAGTTTTGGAAAAAAAGAGGTGAAGAAAGCAACAGGATCGTCACCTTCAATACCTTCTGGAAGACCATACAAAGATTGTTACGTCTGTTCCTGTTTTCAAGATCTTCATCAGACTTCTTTAAAAGCAGAACATCTTTCTCCAAAGTTGCAATTTTGGCAGAAGCATCCTGTATATAACTTACGTGTTGCTCCATCAAGGACTATCAAAACTCCATGGACAATCATTTATTAACAGGAACTTGCAGACAGGTATTGGCTTCCTCAATAAATGGTCTCAAAGCATGTATTTCCTCTAAAACAGTATCCAAGGACCAGGAGATCTAGATTTAGGCAGAGAAGGAGGGTCTTGCTTAAGTATTTTGTTAGTAGAGGATGGCAACTGCATTTTTGATGCTTTAAGGGGCAAAGCTACCGACTGAGTGGAGCTAGGTTGAGCCATATCGACAGTGGTGCGCAAACAGTTCAATGAGGGCTCAACAGAGGAGAGACCAAATACAGGCAAGGCAGCAGTGTGTCTCTTATTTGAGTGTAACAAGTTCTTACTTCTGATCATATATTATTTTTTATTAAAACTGATGGATAAACCTCACGTCTATACCATCACTGCCACTTGTCTCCTGGAATGCTAACGGACTTAGGGACAAGATAAAGAGAGGGCTTGTATCTCAGACGCAAAGCGCCTGCAGTGGCCATGCTACAGGAAACCCATTATGTGGTATCGACATGTAAAGCACTAGATAGATGTGGTTTCAAGTTGGCGGTACACTGTGAATTCATGTCGGGCTCACGTGGAGTGGGGATCCTGATCCGGAAGCAATTCCCTCTCATCATCCAACACAATTACACCGACTATCAGGGCTGCTTTGCAGCCGTTTCCGGCCAATGGGAAGGGTGCCCAATAAATTTGGTCACTGTCTATATCCCTCCTGCACTCCACTCACTGGCCTTTCCAGCGCTTGGCAAATTCCTACTCACGCTTCCAGAGGGAGACCTATTGGTTGGGGGAGACTTCAACACTACTCTTGACGATGCCCTCAATCGTACGCTCCCTAGACTGCAACACCGAACACGCTCTAACCTTGCAGATTTCTTAGACACCTTCAGCCTAATAGATACATGGTGCTTCAAATTCCCACAGGCACGCCAATCCACATATGACTCTGGTGCTCACAACAGTCTTTCTAGAATTGACTATATACTCTCCTCAAACAGATAGTGTGGACGGCTTCGGCGAGGTGTTGCACTTGCCAAGAGGCATCTCTGACCACTCCCCAGTTTTCGCTGAATATCTCTTACAGGTCTCAATGCGCTGCCGCATATACCCAATATATCCTGGCTACTTGCAGAACCCCAAGATCGGGAAGGGCCCACTGACAGCCACCAAACATTACTTCACAGAAAATGAATCATCTGTGTCCTCCCCCTAATCCTCTGGGAAGCATATAAGCCCGTCCTTCGGAGGCAGGCCATATCCCTGATCTCGGGTCACAAAAAGGAGAAAAGAAACGTAATATAAACTTTAGAACAGGAGGTGACTCAACTGGAAGCACTCCATGCTCAAGACCCATCCGAAACTAACACACATAGGCTACACGTGAAACAGCAGGAATATAAGGAATATCTGTGGGAAGGCGCAAGAACCAGACTCACGACAGTCTGTCACACAGTTATGAATCCGTAGATAAAGCGGGCAAGCTTCTGGCCTGGCTAGATAAATGCACACGAGCAGATAGATGAGTGAAGGAGCTCCGGTTAGATAATGGAAAAGTCACATCAGACCCACAAGAAATAGTGGACGAATTAGCGGCTCACTATGAGCGCATCTACACTCCCATGACCCACATTGCATTGCAAGAAGCAAAGGAGTTCCTTCGCGACATACATTTACCAACACTTACAGAAGAAGAGGCCCAATTACTCAAAGTGAACCTAACAACAGACGAGTTGACCCTGGCCGCAAAACATATACAGACAGGGAAAGCCCTGGGTCCCAATGGTATACCCATCGAACTCTACAAATAAGCAGCTACTAAACTTGCCCCACACCTATTAAAGATGTATGAGGCCAGTCTTGAGAAGGGAGAACTCCCCAAAGATCAGCGAATAGCCACCATAGTGGTCATCCACAAACCTGGTAAACCATCCTCAGATAGCACTTCCTATCATCCCATTTCTTTGCTAAACGCAGAAGCCAAGATCCTGGCCAAAGTGCTAGCCAACAGATTAACGCCCCACCTAGAAAAACTGGTACATCCGGACCAATCCGGATTTATGCCAGGGAGAAACACAGAACTGAACCTCAGACGTCTACATAATGTTTTGAGCAGTAAAAGTACTATCCAAGAAGAGGCCTCTATATTTTCTTTTGATCCAATCTTCGATTCCGTCGAATGGCCCTTCTTCTTTGCGGTCCTCCAACATCTTGGATTTGGGCCAAAGTTCTGCTTCTGGGTTCGATTACTATACACTAATCCATTAGCACATGTAGTAGCCATTGGGCATACATCGAGTGAATTCCCCCTGGGGCGTGGAACGAGACAAGGTTGCCCTCTATCCCCACTTCTTTTCACCCTGGTGCTGGAGCCATTGGCAGCCTGGATAAGAACAGACCCGATTCTCCGTGGACTCCGGTGGACAGAGGGGTGGGAAGACCGCATATCCCTCTATACAGATGACATTATTATCTATATGGCATCCCCTAAACGCTACCTACATAGACTTTTAAATATATTCAAAATATATGGGACAGGTTCAGTATACACCATTAATTGGGGTAGATCAGTACTACATGTCCTGCATGGACCCCCTCCAATATTGCCTATATGCTGCGAGGTGAAAATAGTAGTGACCCGGACGAATTCATGGCAAGAAATCTCCAGGGGCCGCTGCAAAGACTACGACGGGATGCCAAACACTGGCAGTCATTGCCCCTCACTCTGCTAGGAAGAGCAGCACTTGATGGAGCACTCTAGATTTCATTACGCACTTCACAACACATCTTTTTGTGTTCTGGCATCATATTTCAAAGCAATAGAATCAGAGGTAACCAATCTCCTATGGGACTGTAGACCCGCTATTATAGCAATGGCTAAACTGGTCAGGAGTTGGTATGATGGTGGTATCGCATTTCCAAATGTCCAGCTATACTACTGGGCCTTGCAATTGGCTGTACTCAATCAATCAAACTGACCCTGCTTACCGACTAGATAGGCACACCCTGGGAGTGGGCCAAATCAATTGAGCACAATATAACAAAAAGCAAAACTCAAGCCTTCTGGGACCCACCGCGCACACTGCCTACATATGGCATACAGTAACATGACATTTGGGCTGGAACGATGTTGACACAACATACCCCACTATGGGACACAGGCAAACTAGGGCAACTAGGTAAGAGTAAGGGGTTCAAGCAATGGGACGCAACCGGAATTTCACAAGTGGGGTACCTTTGGAAAACAGGGAACACTATCACATTCCCTCAATTGCAAGACCAATACGAAACAGCATCTACTGAACTATTTCGATACTCGCAGGTCAGACACGCACTGGAAGCAGTTATCCCGTCTGATATGAACCTACCGGAGGCATCCCCATTAGAGAACAGACTCCTCATGGAATTCATGGACAAGAGGGCCATATCACTCACATACCGGAAAATTGTCAATAATCAGTTAGAACTTACACAATCGCTGAGGGACAAGTAGCAAGCTGACGTGGGTGAATTAGACGTTTACCAGAACGACACTACACAAGATAGGGAGGATCAATGACCAA
Organism: Triturus cristatus; assembly: GCF_964204655.1. NCBI lineage: Eukaryota > Metazoa > Chordata > Amphibia > Caudata > Salamandridae > Triturus > Triturus cristatus. Next base: position 1,268,815,739 of record NC_140591.1, read on the forward strand.
TTCTGCCTGCGACAATGCGGGGACATAGGCACCTTCTATCACACACTATGGGAATGCCCTGTAATTAAACTATACTGGAAAGCAGTGATGAATACAATCATACAGGTCAGCGCAAGTCCGGTACCGCCAGAGCCTAAATGATGTCTCCTAAACATCTGGGAACCAACAGACCTGAATCATGCAGCTCAAAGTTGGGCAACCATGGGCAAGTAATGACAAAACTTCATATTGCCAGGCTTTTGGGGTTTACACCGCCCCAGTCCTAGGAGACTGGTGCAAAGTTATGGATATACATATAGGGGAGGTACCTGTACTCCACCAACTATAGTCCCAGTCTCCGAAGAGGATGATTAACAAAGAAACACTGTCCATTTATTAACAAGCCACAAGATGTACAAGATGTACATATGGCATATTGTTTAATTATGTTTTCAGTATTGTAGGAAGGAGAAATACTGTCTAATGGATCTGTCATATTGCAATGTTATCACTGCAGGTCTCGTCTTTAATAAAAATGTTTTTTTTTTAAACTGATGGATAAACTATTAAAAAATTAATATCCTCGAGCAAGCAGGTGGACCCCCCTGAAACCACTCCTCACTATAATGAAAAAAGGTAGCTTGATATAATGTTATTTGAAGAATAGTTGGAGGGGTCTAAAGCTACTGCAAAACACTTCAAAAACATCAGGGAGGACTCACAGGTGATGTAAAAGTCCAGTACCTCATAAAAGAACCAAGCGCTGAGGAAACGCCTTCAGCGCACCAAAAGATAGAATGGCAGCCGCAATGTAGCCGCCGGATTCATCTGATGTTTCCTCAACATAGAGACCAGAAACAGAAGTAAAGGTGATGTTCTTCCATGCAGGGGATGTTCCGCCACCATTACTTGCCCATTTCACATCTATAGCAGCGCATGAACCACAGAAATCCAAGCGGCTGTCCTGATGAGGAACGGAGCTCCATAACTAGGCGGACATCTTAGGTGGCGCAGTGCGTGCTCCAATGCCATATTAATTTTAAAGCTTCCACATATTAAAGAAATACACTTTTCTGAATTATGAAGAGACTCTACCATATTTTAGGTGATGTTTGTTGTATGATTTACATAGCAAATATTTTCAGGGATCGGCTCATGCACGACTTTAAGATCCGAGCCAGACCCTTGGCTCGGCTCTGGTTGGGCTCACCCCTTTAATTTGTTGGCTCGCCCACCTCTAGTGCTGCATCTACAAATATGCTTGCCATCCAATACCACCCTTTTAGACCTGCCAAGTACCACGCATCACGTGTTAGACTAACGCATTTCAGTGCAGTGGTGCACATCACCGCACTGAAATGCATTAGTCACGCATTTATAGCGCACAGGGAGCACTACGATGCACGCGCAAGGTGGCTGCCCTGCGATACATAAGTAAGCGGCAGCAGCTGTGAGCATTGTCAGCAGTGTGAACTTCACTGTGGAAAACTTGCAGTGTGAAACATAGGAGTCTGTTTTCAGGAGGATTACTGCCCTGTAATGTGCCATGTGGGCAGGGTCACGGCTCGCTTCAATCGAGTCGAGCCTGGTCAACATCTCTCAGCACCACGTGGTCTGGGTCAGCCTGGTGGGAAAAACAATATCCAGATTCATTCCTGCAGTGACAGCACGTGGATCCAGGGGTGGACCTGTGACTGTTCTTTCACAGAAAGGCACCTGCCCGACTATCTCTGCTTTCTGAGCACTGGCTGTCTGCAAGCAGTCACTGTGGCAGCAGCTTTGCTCTTCAGACAAATGTCACCGGCCTCTTTGTCTAGGCGCTTGTTGACCCCTTTGACAGTCAGTGCTGCTCTGTGGTGCTGAGGGGGAGGTCATGCACATGGAGTGAGCTTAACAGGAGTATGCTTTTCACGCCCCCGTGTCAGCAGCCCTCCCCCCCTCTATTCAGGTGAGCATTTCAACACCGTCCTGGCACGACCGTAAAGAAATGAGTTACACTTCACTTTTCCCAATGTTTGTCTCAAAGCCCTAAATTAAAAGAGGTCTGTGCTGGGCAAACCTGAATTTTATGGTTAGAAAGAAAAACCTATTTGTAAGAATACATGCAGCTCTTAGGATTGTGATTTGATTCTTGTACGCATATAATGTACGTCTCGTTCAGCAGCAGTATTTATCACATGCAGCAAAAATGCGATTTTGGAGAGTCTGAAGAGGTACATCTGGTAGCAGGAAGATAGAGAATCATATCTGCCTGTCCGATCTGCTTTGCAGTAAAAAAGGCCTCTTTTCAACTTGGTTTTTCCTATCACCCACTCTTTCCTGTTTGACCAAATGGTGTGATCCTGGCCAAATACTTTATTTAACCGGGCCCCCGTCTATTCATTATTACATATCAGAGCACTTTCAGACTTGTGAGTTCTGGATTGTGCACTGTGCAAACATTTCTAATAAACTGTACTACACTGAAATGCATTTGGCAGAGCAGATGTGTTGCAGTATAAGACCACTGCTGGCAGTTGTTACATTTCCCTAGTTGCTAAATTAGAGACCAGTTCAAGAGCTCAGCAAGCTTGTGAAGGAGAGTTGTTCTGGCAGGATGTTGTTTTCCCCTGCAGTCCGCTTGCGTATCGAGGCCTGCCAGACCCCACCTCCTCAGGTGCCTAGCTAGTTATTTACATCCAGGGACCTTGGCCGCCGGTCCTTGAGGAGAGGCATGCAGCCACCTTCAGCCTGCTAATTATCTCTCAGCACTGTGTGCAGCTCACTTGCCCACCTTGACTAACAACTTGGCCGCAGAGAAGACGCTTGCTGGGCTTCTGATGGCACAAGAGGTTAGAGTCCAGCAGAGCACAGAAGGTGAGTACTGTATAATCATGGGTGGAATAATCATGTCTTTCAGAGTGTGTTTGTGAGGGTTATGCGCCCCCCTCTTATTATACTTCTTTGCGCTATCGCTACCCTAGTGGCCCCTTTTTCTACCCCCCACACCACGCCATCACCTCATCTCATTATCATGGCTTCCATTCGAATTAAGTCTGGAGTTAACTGCTTCAAAGTAATTTATCCCCCTAATCTGTCCAAAGCAGCAGCAAAAAAGTTCAAGCATAACACCATTGAACAATTTCCAGATTCCCTCTTTATTTTTATTTTTTATTTTTTTTATTTTTTTTGAAAAACCTTTATTCAAAGAATCAAGGTACACAGCAGAGAGCCTACAACCCTTATGGGCCGGCCGCGGTAAGTATACTTGCATATGTCTCGAATCACACAGCCCAATGCCGTCAACCCGGAGGTACGGCGGCGTTAAAGGATGCAGGTGTACCAAGGTGGAACCAGAATGTGGCAGGTCTAGTGTCCTGCAGAACATCCACAAAGATATGGGCAGAGTGCCCCAACGTGCATTAAGATGCCAAACAATCAAACTCCCCCTCCCTCCCACCCCTTAACTACCGGTCAACACTACGCTCGTCTCACGTGTCCAAGGCTAGGGGCTGCAGCCGCCGCCCCCCTCCCAACACCCTAACCGCAACAGCAGGATACTAGACATCTCCGGGTTCTTCCTGCGCGATGGCAGGAGGTTCGCAAATGCCGCCCCTAAAATCGTTCCACTTGGTCCATACCTCAACCCACTTGCGAGGGCACCCTCTCGCCACATACACAGTTCTTTCCTGCAGCATGCACCAGTCCATATCGTTGTTCCAATCTGATAGTTTTGGTGGAACAGCGCTTCCCCAGAGCCTAGCAATGTTCCGCTTCGCAACCATTTGGCCAAGCGTGACCCAGAGCCTCCCTTTTGGCGGCAGGTCGGTTGGTTCCCATATATTGAGGATGCACCTTTTAGCCTCCGGGCGAATCTCCACTTCCCACACCTCCTCCATACACCGCACCACTCTTCTCCAATACCTCTGAATCTTCGGGCAGCCCCACAATATGTGGAAAAAGGTTCCCGTGTCCCCACAATCCCTCCTGCAGCGCGCTGTGTCCGCCCTCCCCATCATGTGTAGTCTCGTGCAAGAGATGTAAACTCTGTGTAGAATCTTCAGTTGAATGAGCCGCAATCGGGCCGATATCGCGACTTCACGGGGGGAAGCCAGGGCGTAAAGCCACTCCTCGTCATCTATCTCCAACCCTTCCGCAACCCATTTTTCTTTTAGGGGAAGAAGCATATCTGGGGGGTTATTGATAAGTTTTTTGTAGGTGAGGGAGATGGCGTGCTCCGCGAGATGTCCGTCCAGCAACCTATCTTCGAGGGAGGAGGCAGGTGGCAGTTTGGCCCCCGGTGGGATATTGGCCTGCAGGGAGTGACTTATCTGCAAGTACCTAAAGTATTCAGTATCCGCCAGCTCGTATGCTTCTCGCATTTGGGCGAACGTGCGGAGCCCGGCAGACCCCCAGATGTCTTTGATCTGGGAGATGCCAATCAGGTCCCAGTTACGGAACCCCTTGGTGCGTCTGAGATTGCCCAGTGCCTCGGAGGCCCAAAGTGGCGTGGCCATCGTGAGGACGCCGGACCAACTGAGCTTCTTCTGGGCGATGTGCCATATCTGCACCGAGTGGAGCGTCGGACCGGTGAGTCCGCGCGCCCCTCTTTTAGAGTAGAGTGCTATTTCATAATTCCCACCGGGAAGCAACCATCTATCCATACCATATGCTGGGTCGTTCCCGTCCCCGTATGTCCCTTGGTTAATCGCGGACAGGTGAGCCGCCCAGTAGTATTTACGGACGTCGGGGAGAGCAATTCCACCATCGTACCACCCCAGCGTGAGCTTAGCCAGCGAGATACGGGGCATCCCGGCCCAGAGGAGGGTGCGTACCGCGGTCTCGATCGCCAGAAAGTAACTGTTCGGAACCAGGTCAGGGTAGTTTTGCAGCGCGTAGAGGAATCGCGGGAGCGATAACATCTTAAATAGCGCTGCTCGGCCCAGCAAGGACAGTGGGAGGTTCTGCCAGGACTTCGCCTCCCTTTGGAGCCGGAGCAGCGGCGGTTTGAGGTTGTGCTCATACAGCAGGGCCTTATTAACGGTGATATACACTCCGAGATACTTAAACCCGTCCTTCGCCACCCGAATAGGACAAGTGGCAGGGAGTCTGGGAGGGTCCCCGTGCAGGACGTAGAGATGCGATTTAGCCCAGTTGACTCGGAACCCAGAGTTGCGACCAAAACTGGCCAGTATGTCCAGCGCTGCGATCAGGGATCCACGCGGCTTAGAGAGGTAAAGAAGTATGTCATCAGCATACAGCGATATTTTATCCTCCCACCCCTCCGCCCACGCTATGCCCTGCATGGTGGCAACCTGTCTTATCCAGGCCGCAAGCGGCTCCAGGGAGAGGGCGAAAAGAAGTGGCGAAAGGGGGCAGCCCTGTCGAGACCCTCTGGCCAGCGTGAAGACTTCAGACACCTTGTTGTTTACCAGCACCTGTGCCAGGGGTTCTGCGTACATTAAGCGCACCCACTCGATGAAGCGGGGTCCAAAGCCCAACTTGCGTAAGACTGCGAACATATACGGCCATTCCAAGGTGCGAAGGCCATGGTGGCGTCCAATGAGACCACCACCGCATCCTCCTGCAGCCTATGGCGTTGCCCTTGCACCCCATGGAGTCTCCTGATATTGAGGGCCGTGTTGCGGCGAGGCATGAACCCCGATTGGTCGGGGTGTATTAATGAGGCTAGCACCGGCCTAAGCCTATTGGCCAACGTTTTCGCCAGTATTTTGGGTTCCGCATTTAGGAGCAAAATGGGCCTGTAGGAGGCACATAGGTCTTTAGGTTTCCCCTCTTTCGGGAGTGCTACTATGGTCGCTATGCGCTGATCCCGGGGCAGCATCCCCACCTCCCTGCTGCAGTCGAACATGGGCTTAAGGTGTTTACTAGTGACGTCTGGCTGGAGCTTGTAGAGCTCTATGGGAATTCCGTTTGGGCCGAGCGCCTTACCCGGGCGGAGGTCCCCAATCGCCCGCTGTAGCTCAGCCTCAGTGAGTGGGCTATCCAAAGCTTCCCGGTCTGTGTCCGAGAGAGTGGGCATGCGTATGTCGGCAAGGAGGTCCATAGAGTCTTCCTCTGGCCGGTCCGATTCCCGCCTATAGACCTGCTGATAGTGATCAGCAAACTGTTGTACTATTTCCCGCGGCTCTGTAAGCACTCTCCCGTCGTCAGTGCGCAGCTCAGGCACCACCCGACCGGCACGTTGTTTCCGCTCAAGCCAAGCAATGAGTTTCCCGGCTTTATCACTTGGTCGTATATCCTGCCGATTTTGTGCCGCGCCACCTCCTGGGCTTCGTGGGTCGCTAGCGCTCTATATTCCGCAGCCTTGAGCTGCATCTTGTGCCTAACCTCCCGGTCCCCGCTCGCCGTCGCCTCCCTTTCCAGTTCTTCCAGTTGCGCCTCAAGTGTCGTGACCTGCTGGGTTCGGTCACGCCGTCTAGCCGCTATGGCTGACAGCGCCTCACCCCGCACCACGGGTTTGAACGCCTCCCACAGGGTGACCGGGGAGTCCACCGACCTCTCATTCTCGGTAAAGTAACGCGATATGGAGGTGGAAATGTGTTTCCTAGTGACCTCATGTTGCAGGTGCCAGGCATGTATTGGTGCAGTGCAGCCCTCTCGTCTACTCCCGAATATGATATGTGTAAGGACCGGTGAATGGTCAGAGATGCCGCGAGGGAGGAGTACAGCCTCCAGTACCTCCATATCGTGCTGCAGCAGAGTAAGGATGTGGTCAAGCCGCGAGAAGGAGTGATGTGCCCCGGAGAAGAAACTAAATTGACTTTCGGGGGGGTGGAGCATGCGCCATATGTCAGTAAGCCCAAATGACTCTAGAAAGTCCGCCATCCACCTCTGCCCCTGTGGCAATTCTCTAGGTGGCTGCCTATCGCGCGATCCCGATACTACTGCATTAAAGTCCCCTCCAAGCACCAGCTGCCCCTCAGGAAGCGAAAGGAGAAATGAGCCCAGGTCTGCAAAGGCCCCGGCTGGAGGCCTGGGGAGACATAGACTGAGAGTAGATTGAGCGTCCGGCCCTCCCAACGCCCCGACACCGCCGTGAAGCGTCCCTGCGGGTCAGTCTTGGTGAGGTCTATGTGAAGAGGCAGCGAGCGACGCAGGAGGACCCCCACTCCCCTCGACCCCGTGGTGAAACCTGAGTGCGCCGCTAGCGTGTAGCCATATCTGTTTAGAGCCTGACAAGCATTCCCCAGTAAATGTGTTTCCTGCAATAGCACCACATCTGGCTGGTGCCGTTTGAGGAATTGTAACACTATAGTACGTTTTAGTCTGTCCCCCAATCCATTGACATTCCAGCTGAGGATCTTCAAACTTTTTTCCCATCTCCTAGCCATTGCAGCGTCTCATCAGGGTGCCAAGTCCCACCACCCCGGAATCATATGTGTCGGCAAGATTCGTGTGACCGTACCAATTCCCCAACTCCCCCCCCTCCCTGGGTCCCACCCCACCATGGCTAGACAGGTAGTGTACTACAAAGCTAATATACCAGTCAGGCCACCCCCTCCCTCCCGTGTCTAACCCCAACATCCCTACCCCCTCCTGCAAAAACAAACCCCCCCTCCCTGCCCCCTGCTCCGTGGGTTCCGAACTACCCACCACCCCAATTAGCAGAGCGCCTGTCGCCCAACCCTGCCCCGGTGAACCCACCGAGAAACTGTACTTGGGAAGTTCGTGGGCCAGCCCCCTCCTGGCCGCCCGTCCGCGGTGTCCCAGTTCGTGCAGTCCCCAAGGCCTGGTGCCAAATGAAAACCGGAGCTAGCCCCCAAAGGACTTGCAACCACAGCGCCCCAGGGCCACCCAGTCACAGAGTGATGACACATGTGTTATACATTACTGTTCGATGCCTTCATGGTGTCAGCTCTCGTGGCTTCGATGCGGCGTTCCGTCTCCCGGCGAGTCCCAACGGGGACTGTTCGACCTGGAGCGCCAGGACCGCTGACTCAGCTCACCACCCTCTGGGCATCCTGCCGCCGACTCTCTCTCCGTGGCGGGAGGGCCCGTGCCGCGCCACCGCTCATTGTCACGCCGGGAACCCTGAGCCGCCTCTCCGGCATCCAGCCACTCCTGTACAGCCTCCGGCGAGTTGAAAAAAAGGGAACGGCCACCAGCTATAATTTTCAGTTTGGCGGGGAAGAACATCATGTATTTGATCCCACGATCTCGCAACGCCGCCTTGACCCCCTGGAAGGAGCGCCTTTCCCGCTGGACCTGGAGCGTGAAGTCAGGAAAGAATCGGACCGTCGCCCCTTCGTACTTTAGGTCACCCTGTTGTCTCGCCGCCTGGAGGATTGCGTCCCGGTCACGAAAGTTCAGGATTTTCGCTATGATCGTCCGTGGCACAGCCCCAGGTTTGGGTCGTGGGATGGGGGCTCTATGCGCCCTCTCGATTGTGAAGAACTTAGAGAGACGCTTGGGTTTCAGGTGCCTGAGGATCAGGTCCTCTAGAAAGAGCTCCATGCAGTCCCCTTCAAGCCCTTCCGCCACACCAACGACGCGGATATTACTTCTTCGGGCCCTACCTTCCTGATCGTCTAGCCGCAGGGCCATCAGGCGGTGCTGGTGCACTAGCTCGTTTACCCGACCCTCGAGCCTCTTCTCCGAGTCCTGCAGTGCCTTGATATCGACTTCATTGGCTTTGGAGCGGTCCGCTGTTTTCCCTAGGTCGGCTCGGAGCAGGTTCACTTCAATAGTGATTTTGTCCATCTTCGTTTCAAGGGTTGTGCCCAGGGTTTGAATCGCGGCCATTATGGACTGCAAGGACGGTTCCGCCGGGCCTGCAGCCTCCTTCGTAGCCCCATCTGTCTGGGGCGGCGCCCTGGTCACCGTGTACTGGTCAAGCTTGTTGGCCTGGGTCGCGGCGCCGCCCTTGGGCCTCATGATGGTCCGGGTGCCCCGGGGGCCGAGAGCTCTTCCGCCCGCCGCTCCACCAAGCGCTCCCTGGCCCGCACCGGCGCCCTCCGGCGCGTCCCTGGCTCTCTCTCAAGGCCCAATGTGAAAGGAGGCCTCCGGCGCACTCAGACAGGCTCGCGATCGGGCGCGGGCCGCGACGCCCCACTCCCCGGCTTCTAGGCGGCAGGCTGTCCCCAGCCGCGATCGGCGGTCCCCACCTGTCGCCTGTGTTGGGTAGTCCTCGGCAAACAGCCCGGGCCGGACCCCGTCGCCCCGCTCCTGCGGCTGCAGATGGCGCCCTCTCCCGGCCAGGGAGTCACTCCGCACCAGCCTCGATCGCGGTGTCGCGTCCCTCCCTCGGGGGTCTGTTGGTCGCTGGCCTCGGCAACAGGCGCCCGGATCCAGGGGCGATCCAGCACCACACACGTGACCGTGTCCCTCCGGGCCGGCGCTCCTCCGCGCAGGCCACCAAGCAGGCCACGAGCCAGGGCCTCGGGTTGCGCCCGCAGCCGTCGCGGAGCTCCGGAGCCGAGGCGCCCCGCCGCCACCGCCAGCCGCGTCCTATCTCCTGGGCGGTGTGGGTCTCCCCGGAGGTCGCCGAGCAGCTCTCTAGGGCACCAGGTCGAGGGGATCCGGGGGGAAGCTCAGGTCGCTCCCCTCCGTGCGGATTATGGCCGGATTACGCGGAACACCAACGGCCCCGGCGGAGCTCCGGGATCAAGCGGCCATTTCCCAAGGCGCCTGGCCACGCCCCGATTCCCTCTTTATTGACCAATTCCATAATGGGCGTCTAGGGAAGATAAAAAATGACTTCATTTTCTTCACTCACGACATCCCTTCCTGGTCCTCCCACTTCTTCAATTCCTTAAACGTCTCCTCTTCTTTCACACATGGGAAGCGGTTAAAAATGTCTCCCTTCGCTTGCTTTAATGGCTCTCTCACCATTACACTTTATAATAATGGCACTGTCATGATCCAAGCTTCAGACTCCTGTCTCTCTCTCTTTGACAACCTCTTCCACTCCCTCCTCTGTCGCTCTCGATTCTTCTTCTTCTTCTTCTTCTTCCTTGTCTTCTTTCTCTCTTTCTCCCCCCATGACCCCCATACATTCTTTAAGACCGCTCTCCCGGGAGTCACAGGTCTACCTTTTATCTCCCCCTTCTCTTGCTCCCTCCCCTCCCATTCTGCCCCCTTCCCAACTTGATCCCCCTTACCTCGTCTGCTTTACCTCCCGCTTCCCCTCCCCATCCTGCATCTCCCCAATACTCCATTGCCATCTCCCGCCCCTTAACTCCCCTATTCCTACCCATTTCCCCCTTCTTAATCCACCTTTTTTACAACCTGATCTTCCGATCAACTCGCCTTACCCTTCCCCTTTCCTCCCCCTTTCTCCGCATCCCTTTCCGCTCTTCCCCTTCCCTTGTACCTTCAATTCTGTTTTTACACCTCCTATCTCTCTACAACCTACACCCCCTCCTATGCCTCACATCCCTGCCTCCCCTCTTTGTAATTCCATCCTCTTCCCTCCCTCTGACCTTACAGTCCTTCCTCCTCCTATGCTTCACAACCCTGTTTCCCCTCTTGGTAATTCCGCCCTCTTCCCTCCCTTTGACTTCACAGTCCCTCACTCCTCCCACAACTACCATTTAGCCCAACCTCCCCAGCTCTGCCTGGTGCCTGTCCCCCTACATTCACCTTTCATAGCCCATGGTACCTGGCCTGCACCCTCTCTCTTTTCCCCATTCCTCTGGCCTTCCATTGAGCTTCCTCCCTCCCCTCCCTGTACAGCCCCTTCTCCTCTCATCTTACCATATCCCTGGCCTTCCCTTAACCCCCCTCCTCTCCCCCTCCACCTCTTGCCCTCCCTTTCTACTTCTCAATTCTCCTCCTACTTATGATCTCAATTCTTCACCTCTGCTCAACACTAGTAAAAATATCACTGTAACTCCATCCACTCCTTTCTACCACCTTCGACCCTTGCACCCCAACACTCTCCCCAGTTCCCCTCATCCCCCTGTCCTCCTTCGCCTACTTCACTCGCTCCCCCACCTTTGACCCTCGCACCCCAACACTCTCCCCGGTCCCCCATATCCCCCTGTCCTCCTTCGCCTACTCCACTCCCTCCCTTAACCATTGAGCCACCCAACATTCCGTGCTCAGACCACCTATCCCTAGAAACTAAACTTGATTCTCTCATCTCTTCCATTTCCCAGCTTGAAGCGTCCATCTCACTCTTAAGTGCTCAGATATCACCCTCCCCTAATAACCTCCCGAGGAGTTCCCTGCTCCCGTGCCCCAATAAAGCCAACCACAGTCTGTCCTCCACAGACATCACCAACTTACTGGCTAGCTACAAGACTACCAACGTCAATTCCCCTCCACTCTCCTCTCCTAACAATTCTACTCAATTCACCATTCAGACCATCTCTTCTGTCAGAACTTACCAGCCTCCCTCTCAAGGGGCACCCTCATTCAAGAATCTAATCCCTATCCCCCTTATCAGCCCAAACACTCCCATCACTAAAACAGTTGCGTCAGAGCTACATTGTATGCTCCACAACTGCAGATCTGCAACCAAACACAAACTGGAAATCTCTGACACTATCACCCACCACAATCTTGACATGCTCTTTCTCACTGAGACCTGGTTTAATGACTCCTCTCACACTTTGTTTGATCTTCTGATACCTACCGACTACTCTATCCTTAGAAACGACAGAACAGACACGATGGGGGGAGGTGTTGCGATTATCTTCAGAAACTCCCTTCAAATTAAAGCCTTTCCCACCATCTTCTTCCGCACATTTGAATGCCTATCCCTAGAACTTCAAGTTCATCACGGCTCACCCTTTAGGTTCCATGCCATCTACCACCCGCCCGGTAACTGCTCTTCCTTCATGGAGGAACTCACCGACTTCATTAGTGACCAATATTCACAAAGCGACAGGCAGATCTTCCTAGGTGACTTCAATCTCCACTGGGGCTCCGTGGAAGACTCAGCTGCCAACAAGCTTGCAAACTTTCTCTCAGCTAACGATCTTGTCCAACACTGCTCGAAAATTACACACGCCAAGGGCTCAATTCTGGACCTTGTTATTTCTAAACCAGACCAGCTTACCATTGCTCCCCCTATCCTTGTAGACTGGTCAGACCATTTCCTCATTCCCTTCCGTTTTCACCTCTCGCACATTATAACTCTTGGCCAACCTAAAAGGGCTTCTACCTGGTTCCGCAACACTAAAAACATTGATCTTGAGACTCTGTGTGCTTCTGCTATGCGTTCACTTCCTAGTCTAGACCCTAACGCGGATGTCAACGATCTCACTCCCCATTGCCTCTCAATCCTAGCAGTCGAAATCGACAATGTCGCTCCACTCCAAAGCAAAAGGAAAAGACCCACCCTCTCAGCACCTTGGTTCAATAAAGCTCTCTATGACGAAAGGAAAAACATTAGAATCTTGGAGAAACATTGGAGACAATCTCCATCCACCTCCAATCTCTCTCTTTTACGCTCAGCAAGATCCAATTACCACAAGCACATCTTTCATGAAAAAGCATCACATTTCAGATCCCTCCTCGACTCAACTAAAAACAGACCCAAAAAACTTTTCGACCTCATCAAAAACCCAAACTGTTCTCCCCAAACCTTCAAACCTGAGGATGCTTCAAAGAAAGCAACTGAATTTGTTATATTCTTTGATGAAAAGGTCAAATCACTGGTGGATCAGGTCACCCACCCCACCCCCATTGAGGAGCGAAAATCCTTAGTCACTTGGCAGAACTTTGCCGCCATCTCGGAAGATGACCTCCTCAAATGCATCCTCTAAACCAAACCCTCCAACAATTCTTCTGACCCCATACCTAGTGTCATCACCATTGATTTCTATACCAATACTCTCTCTTATTGGGCCAGGCTAGTTAATCTCTTCCTCAGTCAAGGATCCCTCCCAGCTGTCCTCAAAATAGGACAGGTTACCCCCCTTCTAAAAAAAACCTCCGCTGATGCGAACAACCTCAATAACTTCCACCCCATCACCAATCTCCCTTTTCTTTCAAAGTTCACAGAAAAATGTGTTGCAAAACAACTTTCCCAACACATTATGGACAATAATCTCCTTGACGTGTTCCAGTCTGGCTTTATTCAAAATTGCAGCACTGAAACAGCCCTGCTGCGAGTGATCGATGATGCGCTGCATATACTCGATTCGGGGGAATCATGCCTTCTGATTCTTCTTGACCTATCTGCAGCCTTTGACACTGTTAATCACAACACCCTCCTTAACACTCTTCAACAGAGAATGGGCGTGGAAGGCACAGTGCTTAAATGGTTTGCCTCATTCCTCTCGGACAGATCCCAAATGATCAAGATTGTGAACAGTCACTCGTCTCCACTGGTGATTGGTCAAGGCGTCCCTCAAGGTTCCATCCTTGCACCCACTCTGTTTAATCTCTATCTGGAACCATTGGGGAACCTCCTAAGCAAATCTGGAATCCTTTACCATCTCTATGCAGATGACACCCAAATCTACCTCAAGGTGTCTTCCTCTCAAGATCTCTCAATACTCAACTCTACTCTCAACTCTATTCACAACTGGATGTTAGTTCACCAACTCATTCTCAATCCCACCAAAACTGAATTCCTCCTCCTATCTACCTCTCTCTCCCCGCCTCCTGTTCAATCCTGGATGGATCAGCTGAATTTACTCAACAGTAAACCCATTATTGTCGACTGCGCTAAATCCCTAGGTGTCATACTTGACAAAAGACTCAACCTAATCTCACACATCAACTTCATTGCCAAGAACGCACGTTATCAGCTGCGTCTTCTGTGGGGGATTCGTCGGTTCTTCCCGGAGAAAGACCTAAAAACCTTGGTCCAATCACTAGTTCTCTCTAGACTGGATTATTGTAATTCTCTTCTGACTGGCCTTCCCAAATCTCACCTCTCCCCCCTTAAATCCGTCCCCCATTCAGCAGCTCGCTTCGTTTCAGGATCCAAACGAAGTGACCACATCACTCCAATCCTGTCTTCTCTCCAATGGCTTCCCATCGAGGCTAGAGCTATTTACAAAACGGCTTGCATCACCCACAAAGCCTTGCACTCTTCCTCCCCTCGCTATCTGGGGAATAAGCTGAAATTGTCCGGAGGCTGGAGACCTTCTCGGAATGCGGAAAAGTTTTTGCTTGAGCCCCCCTCCTTCAAAAGGGAAAAATTGATGGCTCAATCATTCACAGGTAATGCGGTGAGAATCCGGAACTCGCTTCCTCCTTTGCTCCGTGCCACCACTTCCATCCGGATCTTCAAAGCGGACCTCGAATCTCTTCTATTCCAAAGACACTTTCAGAACTAATTCCTTCATTCTCAGACCCCGCCAGGAAGTTCGTTAGTCATTGTAAATTTGTTATATTTATTTATTTTTTGTTCATTCCTTGCTTGCTGTGTTTGATATTGTGTTCATCTTGCCTGCTGTGTTTGAATCTTTTGTCCTGCTATTTTTGTACGTTCTATTTTGTAACATTTCTCTCATGTAACGTAACTGGTTCTATTGTACAGCGCTCTGACACCTTCGGGTAAAGTCCACGCTATATAAAAATGCATAAATAAATAAATAGTTAAATAAAAGACATCACACGGCTTAGAGAACAAAATGTTCTACAACTATTCTGGTCTTTCTTCTTCAGGTAACCATATATATAACTAGCCATGATATACCTTAAATTAAAGATGCTCATAGATCATGCAAGTTAAATTGATGAGAAATGTTATTATTTTTTCTTTTACGTTTACCTTATGAAACCTCAACTGATTAAAACAATCACTGGAGGTTGTGTGTAACTACAGAGAGACAGATTTGTGCCCAGTTTGGTGCTGTGAGAATGACAGATTTCTTTATTCAAAGTGCCATTGCTCAAAAGGGGTTAACTTCTGATATTAATGTCTTTCTATGCACTAAATTGCTTGGTATTACACGAGCAAAAGGAGCTTCTCGTTGCCCAAATGGCTGCAATTTCTGATATTTATGTTTCGCGGGTCTTCATTGCTTGATTTTGCTCGAGAGAAAGTGTCACTCAGAGTCGTTGAATGTCACTCATTTTTACACTGAAATTATGAAAATGTCACACATAACCAATCTGCAACCTTGGCAGCTATGCCCTTTGTAGATTCCAAACACATTTTGTCAGTTTTAGGGCTTTCAGTTTCAGTGCTTGTGTTCAGAACATGCCGTACAATACACAGTATTCCAGACACTAGCTCTCGCATAGGCGGTGACGTTTACGCCTTTCAGCCAACCTAGTGGCTCTTGGAGACGCGCCCCCGTGTGCCTATTTGCGTGATTAGTTAACGTCACTCTTCCCGTCCAACCTGCCATTGCAAGGGACTATTTTCACGTCACGGCTTGCGACACTGAAAGAGGCGGGGTTTAGTTCGAGGAGGCATGTGCCCCGCGCTCTTGCAGTACAAACTGTGGCACCTATCCTAGACAAGGGAGGCGGGGCATGGCTTGGTGATGCAATAGGAGTCCTTGTATGCTCCTTTGAGTAGAGCGGCTGTCAGAGGGCAGGGCGTAGAAGCTAATGCCGGTCTTGTGCTTCTCACAGTCCCCTCGTCCCGCCTCCGGTAGTAGCTTCGGCTGCTCTGACCTTGCAGGTTTCTAGTTTGAGTGGGACACAAGGCCCGGAAGGCTGCACGATGGATCTGGAAGGTGCAGTTTACGCGCGCAGAGCCAGGCTGCTGTCCGGGCCGGGCTGGACGCTGCCCACAGCCCTCCTCTGCCTGTATGGCTTCTTCTGCAACCTGCGCCCGTCCGAACCATTCCTCACTCCGTACCTGCTGGGGCCGGACAAGAACCTCACTGAGCGCCAGGTGAGTGCGGAAACCTAGGGGCTTTGTGTCTGGGCATAATTGTTATAGTGGCCAAAATAGCTCCTTTGTAAAACACCCGTGGGTGTGGGAAACAGGGCAAGATGCCACAAAACTCAGCAACAGACTGAGGAAGAAGGTCAGCATGAACCGAAGATGCCTTTTGGATAAGCCAGTTATCCCAGTAAAATGCATTGCTTAAGACTTCATTCTAGTGGGGAAATGTCCAGAGGGAAATATAAAAATCGGTATACACATTCAAAGCTTGTGGGGAATGTCCAGAGGGAAATGAAAAATGGGTGTACACATTAAAAACATGTGACTTGGTCAACTAATAATTTATAAGTTGAATACAGCTAATGATGGAAAAAAGTCAATAAACGCCATAGGCGCACACTTAAGCTCTCCAGAAGAAATAATACCGACAGGTAAGGCGGAGTGGAGTCAGTGGGGTCCACCTGTGGTCATAAGGAACATATTACAATTTTTTTTCTGAAATCGAGAGCAGTTGTGCATTTATTTTTATTGTCTGACTCCGAACTTTTTGATTGACTCCTTTGGGCTTCCTGAGACCCTCACATATGATTTGCCGTGCTTCAGAAATATTGATTGATTAAATATGTATGCTGACAGTGAAGACTTTTTTGTTATTTAGCAGTATTTCTATAGTACTTTCCTACACCTGTTAAGAACGGCTAGCCCATGCGGTCATCAACGCTGTATCACGGTTAATTTCCAGTCTCAATTTATCACCATTGACTCATGGATTTATTTAAATTGTTTGAAGATTGGGCTTCTGCTTTCATTTCATACGACCACCCTTTTCTTTTTAAATGTCCGCCTGACTCAAGCTGAAACTGTTCCTTCTATAATCTCGAGTATAAACTGTTTCTGGAAGATAATCATCTAATAATTTTGAGGCGTTTTCTCAATATTTTGCATTGAAGTGTCTCTTGCCTCTGTTTATGAAGCACAGTTTAACAAATTCTCCAAACGGGTCCAAAGGCTGCCTCTAACATGCTGTTGATCTACATAGGTCTTGTTGAGTCTTGACTGCATCGTTCAAAGCCATGTGTTCTCCACATGGAAGCGGATACCCACATTGTAACTCCCATAGCTCACAGTGCCTGGGTCGAAATGCGCGGCACCGACGAGTCCCGCCCGGGAAGGCTGACACATGTCAGTGATTGGCTGCGTATTTGTGCAGGAGGGACATGGTCTGGCAGTTCGGCGTGGACTGACTGTTTTGAGGCCAGGCCCAGACTGGCTTGCACGTGGTAGTCCCTGTCTGTAGTGATGCAGCAAAGGAAAAAAACGCGATGGGATGAATTGAGTACAGAGTAACCACTGGTAGCCTAAATATGTTCACCCATACCACCCACCTGATTGTTGTTTTCCCTCACTGAGACTTGCCCTGTTCAGTTTTGCGCTCTCGGCCACGTATTTTATCAGCCCTGTACTGAGGTTTGCCGGTAATGCCAGTAACACCTGTTCTCTCGCTCTGTTCGGAATTTGAGTACGCCTGGCCCAGTGGGAGTGTCCAAGTCGGCTTTCAGTAAAATGTCCTGTATCTTATGGCATCAGCTGAACCAATAAGTTGCTAGAGAAAGCATGACTGACCTGCTTAAGCCATGAAAAGCTGTCACATCTCGAAAGTGCTCCCAGCGCGCGCCAAGCTGACTCACCCCATGGCTTGGACAGTAACATGTTGTTCACATACACAGTTTGTCTGTGTCTCGTTGCTGGGACACCCTCTCGGTGAGTCAGCCTGCAGCAGGGAGAGGCGCGTCCTGGAGTTTCACCGAGGAGTGCCCTCCCGGAAGTTTGCTCACCGTCGAGGAAAGCCTATATTAACCCAGGCTTCTAAGGATGAGATGCCGAATCCTCCCCTTGACTTGGTTGTCGAAGCTACTCGATGGTATGGCACGTGCCGGCCTGGCGCAGACAGATTGTGGCGGGAGTGCCCTGTGATAACCACAGTCCATTCTCACAGCTTGCCAGTGGACCAGGGTTGCTGAGTATGTTTTTATTGGCAGCCCGTGCAGTGACCGTACTGCAGTAGATATGCTCTGAACCATTATTCAAATATAATGGGCTGTCGGTTCCATTTACTTGGGAGTCCCGGTGACTGTCAAATTAACATTAGGAGAAGTGTGGCTCACTGGTTAGAGTAGGCAGACCTGGAAGCAGAGGTCAGCCCGGGACCAGGGTTCAATTCCCGGCTCGGCTGGGTCTTGAGTCCATAAATTGTCCATGGACTCGATAATTCTCGCTCCAGTGCATACTCGATTCATGGGTTCACACTCTGTGACTCTGGGCAATAGCTTGCTTAATCTCCACAATGGCCCCTCGCGGCGGGATGCCTGGCTTTCATCTTGTGGATGCCCTGCTGGGTTATCTCACAGGGGAATACCAGGACGGGTTCCCTAAGCAAGCGCTTGTTGGTGATTTGCGCTATATAAATATCTGCACATACATGCATACATACATACATACATTAAATCAAAAGGCAGTTTAAAGAGTGAGTTTCTCTGCTGTTCCTGAGCTGCAGGTTACCTTGTGGTCATTCAGGTTTGCATTGTGTACATTCAATTCACCTTGACGCTCAGCAGGGCGTCGCAGGGTTCAACCTTGAAGTTTTTATTTACTAGTCCACAGAACTAGTCAGACAGCATTTCACTAGTCTGTTTCGGATTGCATTAGACCGCCAAAGCAATGTTGCTATTTGGGAAGATCTCACTTTATTTGTATGAGATGTGTGGAGTTTGGGATGTATTTATTGAAAGATGTGTGTCCGATGTCACCCGAGGAATTCCGGAGTTATCCGATGCTGACTCGGATGTCCCTTTGCCTGGCTTGTACTATCTGAAGCCCGGCCCTTTATAGCTCCACGTGTCACACATGGCCTTACAGGTGGACAGGTTGCTTTACGTTTTGCGATCAGAAAGCAAAGGACTATTTTGGTCAGAATATCACACTATAGACATAGAGATCAACCACTACGAAACCTGGAATGTATACATGTTAAGTATCAACATTAAAAAGTCGTAGGCCGTGGTATCAGAATAGAGTTATGGAAGTGAGGTTCCAGTTCTTCCCATGACGTATGTGACTCATTGTCCCTCACTATTTGTTTAAAGTTGGTTCTTTCATTGGAGAAAGTATATGTCTTTTCTTTTTGGTTAACATTGCTCAGAGGGTTGCACACCCATGGCTGCGATCTCTCTATATAATCCGAAAAGCACAGTTATTATTAGCAGTGAGGCCAGCTCTGCCCTTCAGTTTTCAGAGGACAATAACAGAGAACCACTTAGTTGAGTAATGATGACATCTGCTATCAGTGCCTTGAAGCTTCGCTGCGTTAGAGCTTCATTTATGATTTTTTTGTTATTTCAAACCTTTTTTGATTAATGCAAAAAGTATCCAGTTTTACTTAGTAACAGAAACACCAAGAAAAAGATGTGGTACAATTCTGTCTCAAGCCAGAGAGTATCCATTATTGGAAATTACCTCTGTGATTTTAACAGTTGGTTTAAATCTCCCTGAATTATTACACAAACTCCGAAAATAATGACCACCAAGGCTAAAATGACGTATAGGAGTAGTCCAGCTAAATCTGGCTCCAGGAATCTTGGTTCCAGTCTAATCCCAGCTTTCCCACTTGACCAGGTTGTGACATCTTGACCAATCCTATACTTTTCTTTGTCTGCTAAAACCGTAAGCGATTAGACGTAACAAAATGCCACCTTGTTCTTTTATCTGCAAGCATGTCAAGTGTTTATACATCTGGCTTGATTGTGCAGCTGTCTGTGATCTATTTTTATATATTCTTTGAAATATACACAGAGTGGGCTCTGGAATTTCCCATAGGAGTGCTTTTCTCTCTCTCCGCATGCTGTTGGCTGTATGTTTCTGGCTCATTTAGAGTTCTTGCCTTACAATGCATGAAGGGGTGTTTTCATCTCAAAAGTACACCAAATCTTCACATATTACAGTCGTTAGCTCAGAGATGCATTGTAGACAAAGCCGTGTTTTATCCCTGCAGCAGACGTTTTTCAATTTCGGTGAGGACTCCTAATGTAAATAAGACCTGTTGGCTTTGCCAATGCTTGTCCAGTGTACAACCCCACACTCTCCTTTGCTGCATCTGCTCTGTTGTTGAAAGCAAATATGTTATCTGTAGTTTTGCTTTAGCACTGGTGGCCGCAGCGGTCTGTGATCTTAAATAAACTAGGAGGTTTCAAGGACTTGAAGGGTTGTGCTGATTGAACCCTCCATTGACCCTGCCCAGACAATGGAGACCGAAGGATGAAGGCCAGTTGCATTTGCACTAATCCTCGTGGTGTAGGTTTTGCCTTGTATGCACTAAGTGAGAAATCGAAGTATGGCTGGGGTTAGTGTGCACGCGGTAAAATGGAGCCTATTTCTGCTGATCCTGATTTTATGGTTCAGATCAGGGGTTTAGCGCTGATTTATTATTTTATTTATATTTTTCAGGTATTTCATTCTCAGGGTAGGGTTTGCAGGCTCGATCTGAGTCACTCAGAAAAGCAATCGCTCCCTCTTTCACATAGACTGTAGTATTGTATTTGTTTTTATATAGTGGGATGAACAGTAAGATGACCCACATGAGTCGCTTTATTAATGAGTCGCTCATTTGCTAGCCCCCAATATCAAGTATGCGTTGCTGAAAAAGGGTGGTTTTGTGTACTTCGGTGTGATCAGGCATGCTAGAATTATGCAGCAGTTGAGCACCAAATTCTGCAGCAAGTTTAACTGAATTACATCACAAGACAAAGTGAACGATGCCACAAAGTTGAACGTTCCGGCAGTATTATTTTGCAATTTAGCCTTTTTAACATGGAACACACAAAAGGTGATGGGAGGAATGCTTGCAATTTGTGTACCCACTGGCAATCAATCCTTTTTGTGCTCATCATACCACCTCAGTTTGAACCCAACCATATGCAAATCTGTCTTGACCCTGCTCCTCATTGGAACAGTCCAGCCTGAACTGCCGATCCAGGTCTGCCCATACCTGAATAACCAGTAACCCAGCACCGTTTTCACCCTAGTTTAGGAGGGGCTCATCAGCCAGGAACAGCTTGGTTCCAGTGACACAGTGAGCATGGGACCCCATCTGGGCATACCCATGCCACTTAGGGCAGTATATGAAACACACAAAAGCTGATGGGAGGAATGCTTGCAATTTGTCTTCCGGCTGGCAATCACTCGGGGTAAAATCCCAACCCATCGCTCTTTTGCTCACCATGTAACCTCAGTTTGGACTCTGCCATATACAAATCAATGTTGCCCAGTCATGGGTCCCATGCTCACCTTGCCACCGAAATTAAGCTATCCTGGCTGATATGGGGTGATAACTCAAAAACCGGTCCTAGGATACTTGTTTGGTTTCCTGGGAGAACCTGGCATAACAGTTCGGGCTTGACTGTTCCTATGGGGAGAAGGGTCAAGACTGATTTCCATATGCTCGGTCCAAACAGGAATGGCGTGGTGTGCAAAAAACAATGGATTTAAGCCCAGATCTCTGTATTTGGGGGGTGAGTGTTTCAGATTGTTCAGCATTCCGACCATCATTTGTTCTTTTTTCATTTAGCTATTTGAACACACATAAATTCTCCTTGAGCAAAGGTTTTACCTGACTAATACACCAATCTGAAACTTAAAGGTGACCAGTTAACCTTTAGAAAGGGTCTGCCACTTTGCCATATCATGTGGTGCGTTTGCACTTGTTTCAGCTCTAACCAGATTTTTTTGTTCAAATCAGCAAATTATGCAACAGATTTTAAAATAGGCTTGGCCGAAATTTCCGTTACAGCAAGGTAATTTTGCAAACTTCATGTTGCGCTTGTTACATAAAATTCTGCCACTACACCCAATACGTAATGGTGCCAAAATGGCAACATTTAAAAGTGAGAGCATGTGAAGAAGGCAAACGACTAGAACGTGGTCCCTCCTTGTGGCAGATGTAGCTGCTCTTCAAAGATGTCTCCGCAAACTCCTAATACAAACCACCCCGGTTAGAGAGGCATCGTTATCTGGGTACGGCTGCAGATTACATGCATACCCACCTGGTTCTTGACATGCTTCACGACAACCAAAGAAGCCTGTCTCAAATCTTGTCTTTGAGGCGGTTGTGAAAATCAAATATCTACGATTTTGACTTTTGCAAATCACAATTACTGAGATGGAGGGCTCATGGGACTCAAAGCTGTGACCTCGCACCGGTTGCCAGCTTTTTGGCTACAGATTTAGAACTTCATAGCACATACTGTGCATCTGCCCATATTTAGTAGACTTGATAAGGGAATACCTATGCCAAACCTTTATTGATAAAAAAGCATGAGCAGTTAGCTCGGCATGTATTAAACATTAGGATCCACCCTTATAAGCATGGGTATAAGTGTCCTTTCAGAAATAGTGTGTCTCCTACGTTCTGGGAAAGCACACAGCTTTAAAATACCCCTCACCCACCAAAAGGACCCTTGGTGGCATGCTTCATCATCGGCGTCTTCCCGCCCCGCTGCTTGACGGGGCGTGCTGCGACCTACGACTACGCTGGAGCAATGATTTCAAACAATATGTGTGGTGTAGGAGTGCGAGTGGAAGGGTCAGAAGTGGTTACATGAACGTGATAAATGATTAAAAAATACCTGGCTATGCTGAAGAGTAAACTTTAATGTTCCTATAAGCTGGTATTATTAAAAAATGGGGAATGAGCGGAGGTATATGCTTCAATGGGCAGTACTTCTTTTGTCGACATGTTTCGAAGCCCTCCCCTAGCTTCTCTTCAGGACCTAGACAGATCCCTACAACACTCTAAATGTTGGCGGTAGATAACTATATTTATACAAAAGTTTGTGCGTACCTCAATTAACATGCACTTTTAGATACTGTACCCTAATAGGTATTTTCTCTTGTTATGGGTATTTTTAATGCCCATGTAATGCCCCATGAGCCTGCTGGAGGGAAGGGGCACCTGTAGTCTAACAATCATCCAGGTCGCTCCCTCGCTTGGATACTACCTCACCGCGGCTCCGCGGAGCGAGGGAGTGACCTTGATGCTTGTTTGACTACAGGTGCCTAGTTCCCAGGGCCAGTTATGTTTATAAGCTGTTATGAACAAACTCTCCATTCTGAATTACGGGAGCAGGTAGCCTTGCAATAGTGAAAAACAAACTTGGCAGCATTTCACTGTGAGGACATGCCACACACGCCAGGGCATGTCCTACCTTTCACATACACTTTACCCTGCCCACAGGGGTACCTTGGACCTACCTTAGGGGTGACTAACCTGTAGAAAAGGGAAGGTTTAGGGCCTGGCAAGTGGGTGCACTTCTTTTTCACGTGTGGAGAGTGAGAGAATGAAACTACCAGTTGCGTTCTCCCAATACAACTTGTTTTCACCATGGACAACTGTAGTCTGAGACTGTATTCCCCATCCGGGGGTACAGACTGTTCGAGATGGTCCTACTGTATTGCCGTCAGTTGGAATATCAAAGATATTGACGGAAACGCCTCACTCACATAATAGTGACATGCTTCATCATCGGCGTTACCTCCACACCCAGATAAGGTGGTACTATCTGGGCGGACTCAACCATAGATATACCGGGAGTTCTGATAAGTAGGTCACTGGTTTATGAGGCGAACCAGATTTTTTGGTTAAAAATACCTACAAGTGTACCTCCTCTTGATCCTTTATTCTGAGGCACTTGTGATATAGATAAAAGCCTAATGTTGGGGTTTTTTTTGAACCTTCGTGTGTTCAATTATACCCTCTGTTCGATGCCAACATGTTTCGGCCCTCCCTAAATAGCCCAGTCGGGTCTGGGGCCTTCGTCAGGGCGTGGTGTTTATAAAGCCTACTTATGAGTCCTTATTTGGGCTTCTTACATGTGTTCCATGCACACCAAATGTGAGGCCTAATGCACTCACCTGTATGTCTTTTGTTCGAACTCCAGTAGTTTTTCTATAAGGAGTAAAAAGATCATTTTTAAAAAAACTCGCATTTCTCTTTCATGTATTTCATGTATTTCATGACCATTGTGCAACTCTAGTGCTCATAAAATTTTCAATGCTCTTGAGTGATTTGGTGCCAACTGACTACGTGCTCACTATTCAATTGTATGTGAGACTATTTGTTCGTGATGCATATTTTTATGCCGTCTCCATTACATTTGCAACCTCAGAAAAAACTCTCACCACCTCAAGTGATGTTCTAATCCATAATTGTGGGGTTTATCGAAAAAATACGGAATTCTTCATTAGACTATAGGGGATATATCAATCCGGACATTCAGTGTATAATCAATACCTGCGCTGTTCAGGTGTGTTCACAAGTGACCTATTTGTGGGTGGTCTATACGTGCTCTTATCCATAAGTTTTGGCAGCGTGTTGAGTGCTCATAACTTTATTTGTGTGTAAACCCTAAAACTTCATTAGAAATTTAGCACCCTGCTCGGTGCAGTGCTCACCTACTGGTGGATGCTACTTAAGCATCATGCAGGCTGGAGTGTGTCAAAGGTGGCGTCCTGTAGTCACACACTGTATTAAATAATAAAGGTTTAGTTGTTTTAAACATCATGTCTTATACGATCGTTTGGACGTTTGTCTCCAACTATCAACCTCACATTAGGTTTCATTGTGTATTCTTTTCACCCCCTTGTGTTTGTGCACGCCGGGTGAAGGATAGGGAATTAATGTGGACAGTATTCCCATAGTCCGCTCGCTTCTATTCTCCCCCACTCTCTCGTGGTTGTACCTCTGCTCTTCTGGCTAAGTACCTACTTTCATTGTGGCTAAGTGCATACAATTCGTTTCCCGTATTTCCCAATGGTATCCCTGTATTTACCGTTTTACATACAGCGGAAAATAGTGGGCGTGTGAATCGTATTACCTTTTAAAACATCCCGCACCCATTCGCGTTTTATTTTTGCACTAAACGATTTTAGTTTAAGCATTGTATTCGCCGTCCCTCTGTGATCTACGTTAAAGGATAAGTCTCATGCAGCCGGAATTACCCCACTTACTTCGTCAAGGATCCGCCACCGCCGATCTACCTAGTACACCACTCGCCTGCCGTCGAATGGTAGTGGCACATCCTTGATTCGTTTTTAAACCTTCCTCTTGATTGGTTTGGTTGACACTCATTCCTCTTTAGTGTGTCCTCTATCGTCCCTCGGAGGTTTACACAACTCGCGATAGGTGTGGGATCATGGGTACTGTAGTTTTATGAGCTTTTTCACGATTTTCAAGAAACACCTTTCCTACGATTCCCTCTCTCGCGTGTATACGCGTTTCTGTTCGTGTTCGGAGCCTGAAACGCAGTTGTACGTGCTAAGTGCATTCGTGGTGTTTATGGTTGCTGACCATCTGTTTAAATTTTGTATGTCCCAAAAAGACACATTATACTCCCGCTTGGTGGAAATATACTCAGAGACCGACTGAATCTATATATAATATGTTTAGTCCAGTTCTGTGGATTTTTTGTTTTCTACTGTTTGTAATAGGTCTACGTTTGTATCTCTATTATTTCTTTTCTCACTCTTCGTATTGTGTAGTTGTTCTTCTTGTAATGTATGATGGCCAGCCTGCTCAATGTCCTGCATTACGTTATAAGCATTTCGATGGTACATATCAACACCCAGTTTTTTGCCCATTGGTTTTTAGCCCCTGTCCTCAGTTATTTTGTAATTATTTTGGCCTAACTGAGGGTCGTCCATGGTATTTCTTCATTCAATCCCTGTGTTGTACTAGACATGCGATAGATCCATCGTTGTTCTAGTTTAAATAGTTGTTTTTCAGTGCTGTTGTTAGGTAGCTTCTCGATTACTGTCCATGTAAAGTCATTTTCATTGTGTTTAGTGGTCAGGAAATGACGCATCATTTTTGTTATCGTCTTCCCACATCTGAATGTGCTCCGATGTTCATTAATTCGCACCTTGACTTTTCTTGTCGTCATTCCTACATATTTCTGATTACAGATGCAGGTCATTACATACACCACATTCTTGCTGTTGCAATTGCTGAAAGAGCGTTGCTCCCACGGGGTTTGTAAGCCAACATCGATCGTCTTGCTGGCTTGTGTCAGCCGACACACATTACATGATCCACATGGGAAGTGACCCACCACCTCTGGTAAGTTCCACAATGTGTTTTGTTGTCCTTGTCTTGTTGGTACCTTCGGGCGGGTATGTACGACAGAGTCTTTTATGGATTTGCCTCTTTTAAAAGCAAATAGTGGTTTTTCCAGTTTCAAGCCCCCTGAGTTCAAGGTTTTCCAATGTCGTAGGACGATTTTCTTGATTATGTTTGAGTCTGTTCCAAAAGTGGTGACACACACAATTCTTTTTTGTTCTGGTCTTACTACTGGTTCAAGAAGTCCTTCTCGGTTGTTATTTTTGGCCCTTCTATATGCTTGTTTAACTAGTTTCTCTGGGTATGTTTTGGTCTTTAATTTCTTGGATAGTTCTTTAGCATGGGTTTCGTACTTGGCTTTCTCTGAGCAGTTTCTTCGCAACCTGAGGAACTGCCCTACCGGCAGATTGTCTTTCAATGCCTTCGGGTGGAAACTATCATATCTTAATAGGTTGTTTACATCAGTTGGTTTGTAGAATACTTCAGTTTCCAATGTTCCTTCCTTAGCCCAGATTTTCAGGTCCAGGAATGTGATTGAGTCTCCATTCAACGTCATGGTGAATTTCAGATATTCATCCCTGGTGTTCAACCATGTAAGGAAATTTTTTGCTTCATTCTCGTCTCCTCTCCAGATTATGAAAATATCATCAATGAATCTCTTCCAGACATTCAGATTCATCTGATACGGGTTAGTCTCATTGAAGATGTATGTGGTCTCAAAATCATGGACGTACAGGCAGGCAATGCTTGGGGCACAGGTCATGCCCATGGAAGTTCCGTGGGTTTGGAGAAAGTATTCACCCTCAAATTCGAAATAGTTCTTCGTTAGGGCTAATCTCGCACAATCCACCACGAACTGAATCGGTGTTATAGCCGTCCACACTTCTTGCCTTAGTAATTTCTCAATCATTCTTAAAGAAGCCTCTTGTGGAATGCTGGTATACAGCGCTTCTACATCCAGTGTGATTAGGAAGTCTGTCGTAGGTTGGAAACTTAGAGACTGGAGTTTTCGCAAGATGTCTTGGGTGTCTTTCAGGTAGGATGGCATTTTCTCTACCAGTGGTCTCAAGAAGAAATCAGTAAATTTGGACAGAGGTTCCAGAATGGAACCAATGCCAGAGACTATTGGTCGGCCTGGGGGAGGATTTTTGTTTTTGTGCACCTTTGGGAGTATATAAAAGTAAGGAATTCTGGGATCCACTTCTTTCAAAAAGTTCTCCTCTGTTTTAGTGATCCACCCTTCCTCCCCTGCTTTTGTTACCATCTCACATATTTCTTTTTTCAAGTCTGTGGTCGGATCTCTCAGTAACCTTCGGTAATTCCGGGGTTCGTTCAGCAGTTTTAGGCATTCACCTCTGTAAACTTCGATTGGTAAAATTACCGTTGCTCCCCCCTTGTCCGCAGGTTTTATGATCACATCCGGCATCTTGTCGAATTCTGCAAGGGTTTCCCTTTCCTTCGAAGAGAGGTTGTTAAACACTCTTCTATCCTGATTTTTTAGTTGGTCAATTTCCCGAGTCACTGCTGTTTCAAATGCTAGTAAAGCCGGTGGCATTGTATGATTTGGAGGGGTAAATCTAGATTTTCTTCTCAGGCCCGTGTTTGTCTCCTCTTCTTCTTGTTCAGTAGCCTCTTTGCTGTGTTCAAAAAAGACCGATAGTCGTAGTCTTCTGAAAAATTCAGCCACTTCAATCCTTACGTTGAAAATATTGGTTCTGTTCGTTGGGACAAAACCCAGTCCTTTATTTAAAACCTCCTCTTGGGTTTTCGTGAGTACTCTAGTACTAAGGTTTAATATTCCCGAGGGGCTTTGCTCGTGCTGGGCCTGGGTTCTTGTAGTGTGGGGTCTTCTCGGTTTGTTTCCCATTGTACCCTTTGTCCCCGCCGGTTGTTTCCGCCTCTCCTGGGGCCTCTCCCTAAAAAAGGTTGTTGGTACGGTTGCCAATTGTATCCAAACTGGGGAGGTTGAAAAGGTTGCTGCATGTATGGATTCCATCCAAATGGGGGCGCCTGTTGATACTGTCCCATTTGTTGGTATACTCCCCGATTTCTTCTGGACCTGTTTCCTCTTCTCCAATTCTTTCCCTTCCGTTCTTCAAAGGATGAGTCACTGGAATATTTTTCCGATCCTGTGCTTTCTGTATCTGAAAGATCTGATCTTTCTTTCTCTGTAGGGTTGTAATCTTCCTTGGAGTATGGGAAGGTTTTTTCAAATTGGAACCTTTTTAGGTCCTTTTGGAATTTCGTGATTTTAGCTTGGGTTAGGTATTCTTTATACTCATTTATGATTTTGTTGTTCTCTTCCAGTTTCTTTTTGAATTGTGCGATCGTTATCTGAGTTTTTAATCCATTTTCCAATGTCTTAATTTCTATGAGGAGGGCGTCAGAAAGTCTCTTCGCTGTCTTAATAATTAAAACCAACCAATCTCTGGTACATTTCCAAGCGATCAGTGCCCAACAGCGTCTAAATTCTGGGTCATTGAGAAAGATTCGTGGAGAGTTTGCTACAATCAGACCGTTTGGCGCGATGTTACCCCTTAAATACTCGGTCATAATTGCTCCGTGTAGTAGGGTTTTTAATTGGGTCCTTTTTAATTCAGTTAATGAATCCCAATCCCCATTGTTTTGGATTACCTGTGTCAGTGTGGTGTCGGAAATTAATGATGGTTGCGCTAGAATGGATGATATTTCATCATCATCGTAGGCTAATCCCTCAGCCATATTCCCAAGCCTTTTGTTGATCACTATATGGGGGTTGCCTAAGTTCTACCTGCAGGGGTTCCCCTTAACAAAGAAATTTTTTGTGGGGGGCCCTTACCCTTTCTTTAAGGGTCGTGATATTAGCTCTCAGGGCTGTGGAGGCCCCTCTAAACTCTTTTTCACGTGTGGAGAGTGAGAGAATGAAACTACCAGTTGCGTTCTCCCAATACAACTTGTTTTCACCATGGACAACTGTAGTCTGAGACTGTATTCCCCATCCGGGGGTACAGACTGTTCGAGATGGTCCTACTGTATTGCTGTCAGTTGGAATATCAAAGATATTGACGGAAACGCCTCACTCACATAATAGTGACATGCTTCATCATCGGCGTTACCTCCACACCCAGATAAGGTGGTACTATCTGGGCGGACTCAACCATAGATATACCGGGAGTTCTGATAAGTAGGTCACTGGTTTATGAGGCGAACCAGATTTTTTGGTTAAAAATACCTACAAGTGTACCTCCTCTTGATCCTTTATTCTGAGGCACTTGTGATATAGATAAAAGCCTAATGTTGGGGTTTTTTTTGAACCTTCGTGTGTTCAATTATACCCTCTGTTCGATGCCAACATGTTTCGGCCCTCCCTAAATAGCCCAGTCGGGTCTGGGGCCTTCGTCAGGGCGTGGTGTTTATAAAGCCTACTTATGAGTCCTTATTTGGGCTTCTTACATGTGTTCCATGCACACCAAATGTGAGGCCTAATGCACTCACCTGTATGTCTTTTGTTCGAACTCCAGTAGTTTTTCTATAAGGAGTAAAAAGATCATTTTTAAAAAAACTCGCATTTCTCTTTCATGTATTTCATGTATTTCATGACCATTGTGCAACTCTAGTGCTCATAAAATTTTCAATGCTCTTGAGTGATTTGGTGCCAACTGACTACGTGCTCACTATTCAATTGTATGTGAGACTATTTGTTCGTGATGCATATTTTTATGCCGTCTCCATTACATTTGCAACCTCAGAAAAAACTCTCACCACCTCAAGTGATGTTCTAATCCATAATTGTGGGGTTTATCGAAAAAATACGGAATTCTTCATTAGACTATAGGGGATATATCAATCCGGACATTCAGTGTATAATCAATACCTGCGCTGTTCAGGTGTGTTCACAAGTGACCTATTTGTGGGTGGTCTATACGTGCTCTTATCCATAAGTTTTGGCAGCGTGTTGAGTGCTCATAACTTTATTTGTGTGTAAACCCTAAAACTTCATTAGAAATTTAGCACCCTGCTCGGTGCAGTGCTCACCTACTGGTGGATGCTACTTAAGCATCATGCAGGCTGGAGTGTGTCAAAGGTGGCGTCCTGTAGTCACACACTGTATTAAATAATAAAGGTTTAGTTGTTTTAAACATCATGTCTTATACGATCGTTTGGACGTTTGTCTCCAACTATCAACCTCACATTAGGTTTCATTGTGTATTCTTTTCACCCCCTTGTGTTTGTGCACGCCGGGTGAAGGATAGGGAATTAATGTGGACAGTATTCCCATAGTCCGCTCGCTTCTATTCTCCCCCACTCTCTCGTGGTTGTACCTCTGCTCTTCTGGCTAAGTACCTACTTTCATTGTGGCTAAGTGCATACAATTCGTTTCCCGTATTTCCCAATGGTATCCCTGTATTTACCGTTTTACATACAGCGGAAAATAGTGGGCGTGTGAATCGTATTACCTTTTAAAACATCCCGCACCCATTCGCGTTTTATTTTTGCACTAAACGATTTTAGTTTAAGCATTGTATTCGCCGTCCCTCTGTGATCTACGTTAAAGGATAAGTCTCATGCAGCCGGAATTACCCCACTTACTTCGTCAAGGATCCGCCACCGCCGATCTACCTAGTACACCACTCGCCTGCCGTCGAATGGTAGTGGCACATCCTTGATTCGTTTTTAAACCTTCCTCTTGATTGGTTTGGTTGACACTCATTCCTCTTTAGTGTGTCCTCTATCGTCCCTCGGAGGTTTACACAACTCGCGATAGGTGTGGGATCATGGGTACTGTAGTTTTATGAGCTTTTTCACGATTTTCAAGAAACACCTTTCCTACGATTCCCTCTCTCGCGTGTATACGCGTTTCTGTTCGTGTTCGGAGCCTGAAACGCAGTTGTACGTGCTAAGTGCATTCGTGGTGTTTATGGTTGCTGACCATCTGTTTAAATTTTGTATGTCCCAAAAAGACACATTATACTCCCGCTTGGTGGAAATATACTCAGAGACCGACTGAATCTATATATAATATGTTTAGTCCAGTTCTGTGGATTTTTTGTTTTCTACTGTTTGTAATAGGTCTACGTTTGTATCTCTATTATTTCTTTTCTCACTCTTCGTATTGTGTAGTTGTTCTTCTTGTAATGTATGATGGCCAGCCTGCTCAATGTCCTGCATTACGTTATAAGCATTTCGATGGTACATATCAACACCCAGTTTTTTGCCCATTGGTTTTTAGCCCCTGTCCTCAGTTATTTTGTAATTATTTTGGCCTAACTGAGGGTCGTCCATGGTATTTCTTCATTCAATCCCTGTGTTGTACTAGACATGCGATAGATCCATCGTTGTTCTAGTTTAAATAGTTGTTTTTCAGTGCTGTTGTTAGGTAGCTTCTCGATTACTGTCCATGTAAAGTCATTTTCATTGTGTTTAGTGGTCAGGAAATGACGCATCATTTTTGTTATCGTCTTCCCACATCTGAATGTGCTCCGATGTTCATTAATTCGCACCTTGACTTTTCTTGTCGTCATTCCTACATATTTCTGATTACAGATGCAGGTCATTACATACACCACATTCTTGCTGTTGCAATTGCTGAAAGAGCGTTGCTCCCACGGGGTTTGTAAGCCAACATCGATCGTCTTGCTGGCTTGTGTCAGCCGACACACATTACATGATCCACATGGGAAGTGACCCACCACCTCTGGTAAGTTCCACAATGTGTTTTGTTGTCCTTGTCTTGTTGGTACCTTCGGGCGGGTATGTACGACAGAGTCTTTTATGGATTTGCCTCTTTTAAAAGCAAATAGTGGTTTTTCCAGTTTCAAGCCCCCTGAGTTCAAGGTTTTCCAATGTCGTAGGACGATTTTCTTGAACAACGATGGATCTATCGCATGTCTAGTACAACACAGGGATTGAATGAAGAAATACCATGGACGACCCTCAGTTAGGCCAAAATAATTACAAAATAACTGAGGACAGGGGCTAAAAACCAATGGGCAAAAAACTGGGTGTTGATATGTACCATCGAAATGCTTATAACGTAATGCAGGACATTGAGCAGGCTGGCCATCATACATTACAAGAAGAACAACTACACAATACGAAGAGTGAGAAAAGAAATAATAGAGATACAAACGTAGACCTATTACAAACAGTAGAAAACAAAAAATCCACAGAACTGGACTAAACATATTATATATAGATTCAGTCGGTCTCTGAGTATATTTCCACCAAGCGGGAGTATAATGTGTCTTTTTGGGACATACAAAATTTAAACAGATGGTCAGCAACCATAAACACCACGAATGCACTTAGCACGTACAACTGCGTTTCAGGCTCCGAACACGAACAGAAACGCGTATACACGCGAGAGAGGGAATCGTAGGAAAGGTGTTTCTTGAAAATCGTGAAAAAGCTCATAAAACTACAGTACCCATGATCCCACACCTATCGCGAGTTGTGTAAACCTCCGAGGGACGATAGAGGACACACTAAAGAGGAATGAGTGTCAACCAAACCAATCAAGAGGAAGGTTTAAAAACGAATCAAGGATGTGCCACTACCATTCGACGGCAGGCGAGTGGTGTACTAGGTAGATCGGCGGTGGCGGATCCTTGACGAAGTAAGTGGGGTAATTCCGGCTGCATGAGACTTATCCTTTAACGTAGATCACAGAGGGACGGCGAATACAATGCTTAAACTAAAATCGTTTAGTGCAAAAATAAAACGCGAATGGGTGCGGGATGTTTTAAAAGGTAATACGATTCACACGCCCACTATTTTCCGCTGTATGTAAAACGGTAAATACAGGGATACCATTGGGAAATACGGGAAACGAATTGTATGCACTTAGCCACAATGAAAGTAGGTACTTAGCCAGAAGAGCAGAGGTACAACCACGAGAGAGTGGGGGAGAATAGAAGCGAGCGGACTATGGGAATACTGTCCACATTAATTCCCTATCCTTCACCCGGCGTGCACAAACACAAGGGGGTGAAAAGAATACACAATGAAACCTAATGTGAGGTTGATAGTTGGAGACAAACGTCCAAACGATCGTATAAGACATGATGTTTAAAACAACTAAACCTTTATTATTTAATACAGTGTGTGACTACAGGACGCCACCTTTGACACACTCCAGCCTGCATGATGCTTAAGTAGCATCCACCAGTAGGTGAGCACTGCACCGAGCAGGGTGCTAAATTTCTAATGAAGTTTTAGGGTTTACACACAAATAAAGTTATGAGCACTCAACACGCTGCCAAAACTTATGGATAAGAGCACGTATAGACCACCCACAAATAGGTCACTTGTGAACACACCTGAACAGCGCAGGTATTGATTATACACTGAATGTCCGGATTGATATATCCCCTATAGTCTAATGAAGAATTCCGTATTTTTTCGATAAACCCCACAATTATGGATTAGAACATCACTTGAGGTGGTGAGAGTTTTTTCTGAGGTTGCAAATGTAATGGAGACGGCATAAAAATATGCATCACGAACAAATAGTCTCACATACAATTGAATAGTGAGCACGTAGTCAGTTGGCACCAAATCACTCAAGAGCATTGAAAATTTTATGAGCACTAGAGTTGCACAATGGTCATGAAATACATGAAATACATGAAAGAGAAATGCGAGTTTTTTTAAAAATGATCTTTTTACTCCTTATAGAAAAACTACTGGAGTTCGAACAAAAGACATACAGGTGAGTGCATTAGGCCTCACATTTGGTGTGCATGGAACACATGTAAGAAGCCCAAATAAGGACTCATAAGTAGGCTTTATAAACACCACGCCCTGACGAAGGCCCCAGACCCGACTGGGCTATTTAGGGAGGGCCGAAACATGTTGGCATCGAACAGAGGGTATAATTGAACACACGAAGGTTCAAAAAAAACCCCAACATTAGGCTTTTATCTATATCACAAGTGCCTCAGAATAAAGGATCAAGAGGAGGTACACTTGTAGGTATTTTTAACCAAAAAATCTGGTTCGCCTCATAAACCAGTGACCTACTTATCAGAACTCCCGGTATATCTATGGTTGAGTCCGCCCAGATAGTACCACCTTATCTGGGTGTGGAGGTAACGCCGATGATGAAGCATGTCACTATTATGTGAGTGAGGCGTTTCCGTCAATATCTTTGATATTCCAACTGACGGCAATACAGTAGGACCATCTCGAACAGTCTGTACCCCCGGATGGGGAATACAGTCTCAGACTACAGTTGTCCATGGTGAAAACAAGTTGTATTGGGAGAACGCAACTGGTAGTTTCATTCTCTCACTCTCCACACGTGAAAAAGAGTTTAGAGGGGCCTCCACAGCCCTGAGAGCTAATATCACGACCCTTAAAGAAAGGGTAAGGGCCCCCCACAAAAAATTTCTTTGTTAAGGGGAACCCCTGCAGGTAGAACTTAGGCAACCCCCATATAGTGATCAACAAAAGGCTTGGGAATATGGCTGAGGGATTAGCCTACGATGATGATGAAATATCATCCATTCTAGCGCAACCATCATTAATTTCCGACACCACACTGACACAGGTAATCCAAAACAATGGGGATTGGGATTCATTAACTGAATTAAAAAGGACCCAATTAAAAACCCTACTACACGGAGCAATTATGACCGAGTATTTAAGGGGTAACATCGCGCCAAACGGTCTGATTGTAGCAAACTCTCCACGAATCTTTCTCAATGACCCAGAATTTAGACGCTGTTGGGCACTGATCGCTTGGAAATGTACCAGAGATTGGTTGGTTTTAATTATTAAGACAGCGAAGAGACTTTCTGACGCCCTCCTCATAGAAATTAAGACATTGGAAAATGGATTAAAAACTCAGATAACGATCGCACAATTCAAAAAGAAACTGGAAGAGAACAACAAAATCATAAATGAGTATAAAGAATACCTAACCCAAGCTAAAATCACGAAATTCCAAAAGGACCTAAAAAGGTTCCAATTTGAAAAAACCTTCCCATACTCCAAGGAAGATTACAACCCTACAGAGAAAGAAAGATCAGATCTTTCAGATACAGAAAGCACAGGATCGGAAAAATATTCCAGTGACTCATCCTTTGAAGAACGGAAGGGAAAGAATTGGAGAAGAGGAAACAGGTCCAGAAGAAATCGGGGAGTATACCAACAAATGGGACAGTATCAACAGGCGCCCCCATTTGGATGGAATCCATACATGCAGCAACCTTTTCAACCTCCCCAGTTTGGATACAATTGGCAACCGTACCAACAACCTTTTTTAGGGAGAGGCCCCAGGAGAGGCGGAAACAACCGGCGGGGACAAAGGGTACAATGGGAAACAAACCGAGAAGACCCCACACTACAAGAACCCAGGCCCAGCACGAGCAAAGCCCCTCGGGAATATTAAACCTTAGTACTAGAGTACTCACGAAAACCCAAGAGGAGGTTTTAAATAAAGGACTGGGTTTTGTCCCAACGAACAGAACCAATATTTTCAACGTAAGGATTGAAGTGGCTGAATTTTTCAGAAGACTACGACTATCGGTCTTTTTTGAACACAGCAAAGAGGCTACTGAACAAGAAGAAGAGGAGACAAACACGGGCCTGAGAAGAAAATCTAGATTTACCCCTCCAAATCATACAATGCCACCGGCTTTACTAGCATTTGAAACAGCAGTGACTCGGGAAATTGACCAACTAAAAAATCAGGATAGAAGAGTGTTTAACAACCTCTCTTCGAAGGAAAGGGAAACCCTTGCAGAATTCGACAAGATGCCGGATGTGATCATAAAACCTGCGGACAAGGGGGGAGCAACGGTAATTTTACCAATCGAAGTTTACAGAGGTGAATGCCTAAAACTGCTGAACGAACCCCGGAATTACCGAAGGTTACTGAGAGATCCGACCACAGACTTGAAAAAAGAAATATGTGAGATGGTAACAAAAGCAGGGGAGGAAGGGTGGATCACTAAAACAGAGGAGAACTTTTTGAAAGAAGTGGATCCCAGAATTCCTTACTTTTATATACTCCCAAAGGTGCACAAAAACAAAAATCCTCCCCCAGGCCGACCAATAGTCTCTGGCATTGGTTCCATTCTGGAACCTCTGTCCAAATTTACTGATTTCTTCTTGAGACCACTGGTAGAGAAAATGCCATCCTACCTGAAAGACACCCAAGACATCTTGCGAAAACTCCAGTCTCTAAGTTTCCAACCTACGACAGACTTCCTAATCACACTGGATGTAGAAGCGCTGTATACCAGCATTCCACAAGAGGCTTCTTTAAGAATGATTGAGAAATTACTAAGGCAAGAAGTGTGGACGGCTATAACACCGATTCAGTTCGTGGTGGATTGTGCGAGATTAGCCCTAACGAAGAACTATTTCGAATTTGAGGGTGAATACTTTCTCCAAACCCACGGAACTTCCATGGGCATGACCTGTGCCCCAAGCATTGCCTGCCTGTACGTCCATGATTTTGAGACCACATACATCTTCAATGAGACTAACCCGTATCAGATGAATCTGAATGTCTGGAAGAGATTCATTGATGATATTTTCATAATCTGGAGAGGAGACGAGAATGAAGCAAAAAATTTCCTTACATGGTTGAACACCAGGGATGAATATCTGAAATTCACCATGACGTTGAATGGAGACTCAATCACATTCCTGGACCTGAAAATCTGGGCTAAGGAAGGAACATTGGAAACTGAAGTATTCTACAAACCAACTGATGTAAACAACCTATTAAGATATGATAGTTTCCACCCGAAGGCATTGAAAGACAATCTGCCGGTAGGGCAGTTCCTCAGGTTGCGAAGAAACTGCTCAGAGAAAGCCAAGTACGAAACCCATGCTAAAGAACTATCCAAGAAATTAAAGACCAAAACATACCCAGAGAAACTAGTTAAACAAGCATATAGAAGGGCCAAAAATAACAACCGAGAAGGACTTCTTGAACCAGTAGTAAGACCAGAACAAAAAAGAATTGTGTGTGTCACCACTTTTGGAACAGACTCAAACATAATCAAGAAAATCGTCCTACGACATTGGAAAACCTTGAACTCAGGGGGCTTGAAACTGGAAAAACCACTATTTGCTTTTAAAAGAGGCAAATCCATAAAAGACTCTGTCGTACATACCCGCCCGAAGGTACCAACAAGACAAGGACAACAAAACACATTGTGGAACTTACCAGAGGTGGTGGGTCACTTCCCATGTGGATCATGTAATGTGTGTCGGCTGACACAAGCCAGCAAGACGATCGATGTTGGCTTACAAACCCCGTGGGAGCAACGCTCTTTCAGCAATTGCAACAGCAAGAATGTGGTGTATGTAATGACCTGCATCTGTAATCAGAAATATGTAGGAATGACGACAAGAAAAGTCAAGGTGCGAATTAATGAACATCGGAGCACATTCAGATGTGGGAAGACGATAACAAAAATGATGCGTCATTTCCTGACCACTAAACACAATGAAAATGACTTTACATGGACAGTAATCGAGAAGCTACCTAACAACAGCACTGAAAAACAACTATTTAAACTAGAACAACGATGGATCTATCGCATGTCTAGTACAACACAGGGATTGAATGAAGAAATACCATGGACGACCCTCAGTTAGGCCAAAATAATTACAAAATAACTGAGGACAGGGGCTAAAAACCAATGGGCAAAAAACTGGGTGTTGATATGTACCATCGAAATGCTTATAACGTAATGCAGGACATTGAGCAGGCTGGCCATCATACATTACAAGAAGAACAACTACACAATACGAAGAGTGAGAAAAGAAATAATAGAGATACAAACGTAGACCTATTACAAACAGTAGAAAACAAAAAATCCACAGAACTGGACTAAACATATTATATATAGATTCAGTCGGTCTCTGAGTATATTTCCACCAAGCGGGAGTATAATGTGTCTTTTTGGGACATACAAAATTTAAACAGATGGTCAGCAACCATAAACACCACGAATGCACTTAGCACGTACAACTGCGTTTCAGGCTCCGAACACGAACAGAAACGCGTATACACGCGAGAGAGGGAATCGTAGGAAAGGTGTTTCTTGAAAATCGTGAAAAAGCTCATAAAACTACAGTACCCATGATCCCACACCTATCGCGAGTTGTGTAAACCTCCGAGGGACGATAGAGGACACACTAAAGAGGAATGAGTGTCAACCAAACCAATCAAGAGGAAGGTTTAAAAACGAATCAAGGATGTGCCACTACCATTCGACGGCAGGCGAGTGGTGTACTAGGTAGATCGGCGGTGGCGGATCCTTGACGAAGTAAGTGGGGTAATTCCGGCTGCATGAGACTTATCCTTTAACGTAGATCACAGAGGGACGGCGAATACAATGCTTAAACTAAAATCGTTTAGTGCAAAAATAAAACGCGAATGGGTGCGGGATGTTTTAAAAGGTAATACGATTCACACGCCCACTATTTTCCGCTGTATGTAAAACGGTAAATACAGGGATACCATTGGGAAATACGGGAAACGAATTGTATGCACTTAGCCACAATGAAAGTAGGTACTTAGCCAGAAGAGCAGAGGTACAACCACGAGAGAGTGGGGGAGAATAGAAGCGAGCGGACTATGGGAATACTGTCCACATTAATTCCCTATCCTTCACCCGGCGTGCACAAACACAAGGGGGTGAAAAGAATACACAATGAAACCTAATGTGAGGTTGATAGTTGGAGACAAACGTCCAAACGATCGTATAAGACATGATGTTTAAAACAACTAAACCTTTATTATTTAATACAGTGTGTGACTACAGGACGCCACCTTTGACACACTCCAGCCTGCATGATGCTTAAGTAGCATCCACCAGTAGGTGAGCACTGCACCGAGCAGGGTGCTAAATTTCTAATGAAGTTTTAGGGTTTACACACAAATAAAGTTATGAGCACTCAACACGCTGCCAAAACTTATGGATAAGAGCACGTATAGACCACCCACAAATAGGTCACTTGTGAACACACCTGAACAGCGCAGGTATTGATTATACACTGAATGTCCGGATTGATATATCCCCTATAGTCTAATGAAGAATTCCGTATTTTTTCGATAAACCCCACAATTATGGATTAGAACATCACTTGAGGTGGTGAGAGTTTTTTCTGAGGTTGCAAATGTAATGGAGACGGCATAAAAATATGCATCACGAACAAATAGTCTCACATACAATTGAATAGTGAGCACGTAGTCAGTTGGCACCAAATCACTCAAGAGCATTGAAAATTTTATGAGCACTAGAGTTGCACAATGGTCATGAAATACATGAAATACATGAAAGAGAAATGCGAGTTTTTTTAAAAATGATCTTTTTACTCCTTATAGAAAAACTACTGGAGTTCGAACAAAAGACATACAGGTGAGTGCATTAGGCCTCACATTTGGTGTGCATGGAACACATGTAAGAAGCCCAAATAAGGACTCATAAGTAGGCTTTATAAACACCACGCCCTGACGAAGGCCCCAGACCCGACTGGGCTATTTAGGGAGGGCCGAAACATGTTGGCATCGAACAGAGGGTATAATTGAACACACGAAGGTTCAAAAAAAACCCCAACATTAGGCTTTTATCTATATCACAAGTGCCTCAGAATAAAGGATCAAGAGGAGGTACACTTGTAGGTATTTTTAACCAAAAAATCTGGTTCGCCTCATAAACCAGTGACCTACTTATCAGAACTCCCGGTATATCTATGGTTGAGTCCGCCCAGATAGTACCACCTTATCTGGGTGTGGAGGTAACGCCGATGATGAAGCATGTCACTATTATGTGAGTGAGGCGTTTCCGTCAATATCTTTGATATTCCAACTGACGGCAATACAGTAGGACCATCTCGAACAGTCTGTACCCCCGGATGGGGAATACAGTCTCAGACTACAGTTGTCCATGGTGAAAACAAGTTGTATTGGGAGAACGCAACTGGTAGTTTCATTCTCTCACTCTCCACACGTGAAAAAGAGTTTAGAGGGGCCTCCACAGCCCTGAGAGCTAATATCACGACCCTTAAAGAAAGGGTAAGGGCCCCCCACAAAAAATTTCTTTGTTAAGGGGAACCCCTGCAGGTAGAACTTAGGCAACCCCCATATAGTGATCAACAAAAGGCTTGGGAATATGGCTGAGGGATTAGCCTACGATGATGATGAAATATCATCCATTCTAGCGCAACCATCATTAATTTCCGACACCACACTGACACAGGTAATCCAAAACAATGGGGATTGGGATTCATTAACTGAATTAAAAAGGACCCAATTAAAAACCCTACTACACGGAGCAATTATGACCGAGTATTTAAGGGGTAACATCGCGCCAAACGGTCTGATTGTAGCAAACTCTCCACGAATCTTTCTCAATGACCCAGAATTTAGACGCTGTTGGGCACTGATCGCTTGGAAATGTACCAGAGATTGGTTGGTTTTAATTATTAAGACAGCGAAGAGACTTTCTGACGCCCTCCTCATAGAAATTAAGACATTGGAAAATGGATTAAAAACTCAGATAACGATCGCACAATTCAAAAAGAAACTGGAAGAGAACAACAAAATCATAAATGAGTATAAAGAATACCTAACCCAAGCTAAAATCACGAAATTCCAAAAGGACCTAAAAAGGTTCCAATTTGAAAAAACCTTCCCATACTCCAAGGAAGATTACAACCCTACAGAGAAAGAAAGATCAGATCTTTCAGATACAGAAAGCACAGGATCGGAAAAATATTCCAGTGACTCATCCTTTGAAGAACGGAAGGGAAAGAATTGGAGAAGAGGAAACAGGTCCAGAAGAAATCGGGGAGTATACCAACAAATGGGACAGTATCAACAGGCGCCCCCATTTGGATGGAATCCATACATGCAGCAACCTTTTCAACCTCCCCAGTTTGGATACAATTGGCAACCGTACCAACAACCTTTTTTAGGGAGAGGCCCCAGGAGAGGCGGAAACAACCGGCGGGGACAAAGGGTACAATGGGAAACAAACCGAGAAGACCCCACACTACAAGAACCCAGGCCCAGCACGAGCAAAGCCCCTCGGGAATATTAAACCTTAGTACTAGAGTACTCACGAAAACCCAAGAGGAGGTTTTAAATAAAGGACTGGGTTTTGTCCCAACGAACAGAACCAATATTTTCAACGTAAGGATTGAAGTGGCTGAATTTTTCAGAAGACTACGACTATCGGTCTTTTTTGAACACAGCAAAGAGGCTACTGAACAAGAAGAAGAGGAGACAAACACGGGCCTGAGAAGAAAATCTAGATTTACCCCTCCAAATCATACAATGCCACCGGCTTTACTAGCATTTGAAACAGCAGTGACTCGGGAAATTGACCAACTAAAAAATCAGGATAGAAGAGTGTTTAACAACCTCTCTTCGAAGGAAAGGGAAACCCTTGCAGAATTCGACAAGATGCCGGATGTGATCATAAAACCTGCGGACAAGGGGGGAGCAACGGTAATTTTACCAATCGAAGTTTACAGAGGTGAATGCCTAAAACTGCTGAACGAACCCCGGAATTACCGAAGGTTACTGAGAGATCCGACCACAGACTTGAAAAAAGAAATATGTGAGATGGTAACAAAAGCAGGGGAGGAAGGGTGGATCACTAAAACAGAGGAGAACTTTTTGAAAGAAGTGGATCCCAGAATTCCTTACTTTTATATACTCCCAAAGGTGCACAAAAACAAAAATCCTCCCCCAGGCCGACCAATAGTCTCTGGCATTGGTTCCATTCTGGAACCTCTGTCCAAATTTACTGATTTCTTCTTGAGACCACTGGTAGAGAAAATGCCATCCTACCTGAAAGACACCCAAGACATCTTGCGAAAACTCCAGTCTCTAAGTTTCCAACCTACGACAGACTTCCTAATCACACTGGATGTAGAAGCGCTGTATACCAGCATTCCACAAGAGGCTTCTTTAAGAATGATTGAGAAATTACTAAGGCAAGAAGTGTGGACGGCTATAACACCGATTCAGTTCGTGGTGGATTGTGCGAGATTAGCCCTAACGAAGAACTATTTCGAATTTGAGGGTGAATACTTTCTCCAAACCCACGGAACTTCCATGGGCATGACCTGTGCCCCAAGCATTGCCTGCCTGTACGTCCATGATTTTGAGACCACATACATCTTCAATGAGACTAACCCGTATCAGATGAATCTGAATGTCTGGAAGAGATTCATTGATGATATTTTCATAATCTGGAGAGGAGACGAGAATGAAGCAAAAAATTTCCTTACATGGTTGAACACCAGGGATGAATATCTGAAATTCACCATGACGTTGAATGGAGACTCAATCACATTCCTGGACCTGAAAATCTGGGCTAAGGAAGGAACATTGGAAACTGAAGTATTCTACAAACCAACTGATGTAAACAACCTATTAAGATATGATAGTTTCCACCCGAAGGCATTGAAAGACAATCTGCCGGTAGGGCAGTTCCTCAGGTTGCGAAGAAACTGCTCAGAGAAAGCCAAGTACGAAACCCATGCTAAAGAACTATCCAAGAAATTAAAGACCAAAACATACCCAGAGAAACTAGTTAAACAAGCATATAGAAGGGCCAAAAATAACAACCGAGAAGGACTTCTTGAACCAGTAGTAAGACCAGAACAAAAAAGAATTGTGTGTGTCACCACTTTTGGAACAGACTCAAACATAATCAAGAAAATCGTCCTACGACATTGGAAAACCTTGAACTCAGGGGGCTTGAAACTGGAAAAACCACTATTTGCTTTTAAAAGAGGCAAATCCATAAAAGACTCTGTCGTACATACCCGCCCGAAGGTACCAACAAGACAAGGACAACAAAACACATTGTGGAACTTACCAGAGGTGGTGGGTCACTTCCCATGTGGATCATGTAATGTGTGTCGGCTGACACAAGCCAGCAAGACGATCGATGTTGGCTTACAAACCCCGTGGGAGCAACGCTCTTTCAGCAATTGCAACAGCAAGAATGTGGTGTATGTAATGACCTGCATCTGTAATCAGAAATATGTAGGAATGACGACAAGAAAAGTCAAGGTGCGAATTAATGAACATCGGAGCACATTCAGATGTGGGAAGACGATAACAAAAATGATGCGTCATTTCCTGACCACTAAACACAATGAAAATGACTTTACATGGACAGTAATCGAGAAGCTACCTAACAACAGCACTGAAAAACAACTATTTAAACTAGAACAACGATGGATCTATCGCATGTCTAGTACAACACAGGGATTGAATGAAGAAATACCATGGACGACCCTCAGTTAGGCCAAAATAATTACAAAATAACTGAGGACAGGGGCTAAAAACCAATGGGCAAAAAACTGGGTGTTGATATGTACCATCGAAATGCTTATAACGTAATGCAGGACATTGAGCAGGCTGGCCATCATACATTACAAGAAGAACAACTACACAATACGAAGAGTGAGAAAAGAAATAATAGAGATACAAACGTAGACCTATTACAAACAGTAGAAAACAAAAAATCCACAGAACTGGACTAAACATATTATATATAGATTCAGTCGGTCTCTGAGTATATTTCCACCAAGCGGGAGTATAATGTGTCTTTTTGGGACATACAAAATTTAAACAGATGGTCAGCAACCATAAACACCACGAATGCACTTAGCACGTACAACTGCGTTTCAGGCTCCGAACACGAACAGAAACGCGTATACACGCGAGAGAGGGAATCGTAGGAAAGGTGTTTCTTGAAAATCGTGAAAAAGCTCATAAAACTACAGTACCCATGATCCCACACCTATCGCGAGTTGTGTAAACCTCCGAGGGACGATAGAGGACACACTAAAGAGGAATGAGTGTCAACCAAACCAATCAAGAGGAAGGTTTAAAAACGAATCAAGGATGTGCCACTACCATTCGACGGCAGGCGAGTGGTGTACTAGGTAGATCGGCGGTGGCGGATCCTTGACGAAGTAAGTGGGGTAATTCCGGCTGCATGAGACTTATCCTTTAACGTAGATCACAGAGGGACGGCGAATACAATGCTTAAAC
Organism: Triturus cristatus; assembly: GCF_964204655.1. Lineage (NCBI taxonomy): Eukaryota > Metazoa > Chordata > Amphibia > Caudata > Salamandridae > Triturus > Triturus cristatus. The sequence continues at coordinate 1,268,859,659 of NC_140591.1, forward strand.
TAAAATCGTTTAGTGCAAAAATAAAACGCGAATGGGTGCGGGATGTTTTAAAAGGTAATACGATTCACACGCCCACTATTTTCCGCTGTATGTAAAACGGTAAATACAGGGATACCATTGGGAAATACGGGAAACGAATTGTATGCACTTAGCCACAATGAAAGTAGGTACTTAGCCAGAAGAGCAGAGGTACAACCACGAGAGAGTGGGGGAGAATAGAAGCGAGCGGACTATGGGAATACTGTCCACATTAATTCCCTATCCTTCACCCGGCGTGCACAAACACAAGGGGGTGAAAAGAATACACAATGAAACCTAATGTGAGGTTGATAGTTGGAGACAAACGTCCAAACGATCGTATAAGACATGATGTTTAAAACAACTAAACCTTTATTATTTAATACAGTGTGTGACTACAGGACGCCACCTTTGACACACTCCAGCCTGCATGATGCTTAAGTAGCATCCACCAGTAGGTGAGCACTGCACCGAGCAGGGTGCTAAATTTCTAATGAAGTTTTAGGGTTTACACACAAATAAAGTTATGAGCACTCAACACGCTGCCAAAACTTATGGATAAGAGCACGTATAGACCACCCACAAATAGGTCACTTGTGAACACACCTGAACAGCGCAGGTATTGATTATACACTGAATGTCCGGATTGATATATCCCCTATAGTCTAATGAAGAATTCCGTATTTTTTCGATAAACCCCACAATTATGGATTAGAACATCACTTGAGGTGGTGAGAGTTTTTTCTGAGGTTGCAAATGTAATGGAGACGGCATAAAAATATGCATCACGAACAAATAGTCTCACATACAATTGAATAGTGAGCACGTAGTCAGTTGGCACCAAATCACTCAAGAGCATTGAAAATTTTATGAGCACTAGAGTTGCACAATGGTCATGAAATACATGAAATACATGAAAGAGAAATGCAAGTTTTTTTAAAAATGATCTTTTTACTCCTTATAGAAAAACTACTGGAGTTCGAACAAAAGACATACAGGTGAGTGCATTAGGCCTCACATTTGGTGTGCATGGAACACATGTAAGAAGCCCAAATAAGGACTCATAAGTAGGCTTTATAAACACCACGCCCTGACGAAGGCCCCAGACCCGACTGGGCTATTTAGGGAGGGCCGAAACATGTTGGCATCGAACAGAGGGTATAATTGAACACACGAAGGTTCAAAAAAAACCCCAACATTAGGCTTTTATCTATATCACAAGTGCCTCAGAATAAAGGATCAAGAGGAGGTACACTTGTAGGTATTTTTAACCAAAAAATCTGGTTCGCCTCATAAACCAGTGACCTACTTATCAGAACTCCCGGTATATCTATGGTTGAGTCCGCCCAGATAGTACCACCTTATCTGGGTGTGGAGGTAACGCCGATGATGAAGCATGTCACTATTATGTGAGTGAGGCGTTTCCGTCAATATCTTTGATATTCCAACTGACGGCAATACAGTAGGACCATCTCGAACAGTCTGTACCCCCGGATGGGGAATACAGTCTCAGACTACAGTTGTCCATGGTGAAAACAAGTGGGTGCACTTGCCAGGGCGACATGGCAGTTTCAAACTCCTTTTTACCGGCTACTTCCGTGGGTGGCACAACCTGTGCTGCGAGCCCACCAGTAGCATTGGATTTACAGGCCCTGGCACACTCAGTGCACTTTACTAGGGGCTTACCAGTAAATCGAATGTGCCAATCATGGAAACACCAATCCATAACACAATCTACAACAGGGGCACTTGCACTTTAACACTAAACAGCAGTGAGAAAGTGCGTAGAGACACTAAACCAGTCAAAACCAGAAGGTCAGAAAGCAAAAAGACTGGGGAAACACGCCATAAGATGTCAAGTCTAACAGTAATTGTTTGGTTTTAATACAATAAATATTTTACTGTACAAGCTGTTGTTTACAGCACTTGTTTTTTGGGCTAAATTATAGTGCTGACAGTCCTGCATTTCATGCAATTTCGAATAAAGTTTGCAGATTTTTTGTCCTTCTGCAAAAGCATTATGTGAATGTCGCACACCCCATAACTTGTAAATCCATAACTATGCTGAAAATGCTGCAGCATTGCATAATTCTAATGGCTTTGGGTTTGGTAAATATCCTAATATTCAGGGACACAAGGCTGAATTATGGTCAATATCAAACTCCAGGCACATGATAATCTTCACGTAGCAGACATGCTTCTGACTGTCCCATCTTGGGTGCTGTTTACATCTACTGCTCTTGAAATGAGGCTTCTGTGTTTCATGTGACTTTTTTTTTTTTTTTCTTATGACCTTTTTCACTCGTTGCAGATTTTTCCTAAACTTCTCTCTTGGCAAACTCTCTTCGATTCTGCATCTGCTTTGCAAGCCCATGTAATTTGAGGTGTTTTGGAGAATGAATGTTCGCCTGTTTAGTAATTTACAGTGTGTACAGTTGCTGCGGTGAGTTTATAAATTAGTGGCTGGAAAGTCATATTTTCGGCTGTGGTTGTAGTCCGCTACATATCAATACCTCATGTCCTTTACAGAAGGAAGCCAATTGAAAGAGTTGGCTTAGAAGTCCCCCTTCAGCCATTGGCTTTCATGTGGTTTTCACGCTCTTCCATTGCTGGGATGAGCTGTCCATCAAGCCTATGGCATCTCTAGGCTGGTTGCAATGTCCCATATGAGGTTTTGGTGACAGGGCATCAAGAAGTCCCCTTGTTAGACTTTCGATACAACATGATGTGTATCTTGTAATGTGACTCGCTGTTTGTTCTTTCATGTGTTGGCTGACACATCATAAAAGAACATACTACAGCACAACCTTCCGTAACCTGCAATAGCACGACACAAAATAACACACCCTGTCATGTCATTGCACAGCCGACACAAAATAGACAAACCTAATACAACGCAGCACAGCTGCCTAGAGCAGACCCCAACACATCAAATCATAGCACTGCATTACACAGTGCAACATACCACACCGCAACATTCAAAGCTTAGTAGAGCTTGTAGCAACAGAACACAAACCTAACATAACACAGCATTGCATAACACACACTAACGTATGCTATTGGGAAACAACGTTACACTTATAACACAGCTTGACACAACATAACACACTCTAACATTACTCACAATTGCACAACATGAAACTTTATACTGTAACACAGAACAGTATGACGTGCCATAACACAGTATACTGCTGCACAGCAAGAGCTAAACACATTGTAGCATAACGCAGCATAAACACTGTAGCATAATGCAGCATGACACAACATAACACACCCTAAATGTCACCTTAAAGCCCAGCATGAAACACCATCACACAGTACTATACAACATAACACACCCTCACATAAAACAGAATAGCCCATTATAAGATAACATAACGCATTAAGGCACTGCAGGACCATAACCCATCCTAAACTAGCGCATCACGACTCGCCATAACACAGTGTACCACAACACGACAACATAACACATCACACTAGAAAAACACAGCATAGCACAGAAAAACTGCTTTAGTTTCAACGAACTGCTGCAAGAATTTTATTTTGCTCTCCTGATGCAGCGTATGTTATATTCTTGATGATTAAAAATAAATAAAAAATAGTTTTAATTAAAAAAATATCTATCTCTGATTCCTCCAGTGAGCTTCCTAATGAACTTGTGCTGCAGCTCATGCCTGCCGCTAGGGTCCCAGCGCCTTCTCTTTTCGGCTTCCAGGGTTTCTTTGCTTGTGATTCTCCTTCCTTATTACTTATTAGGTTCGCCTTCGCACCCGCTCAATAAAGTATTGTGCAGAGTTTCTCCCCATTTTCTTCAACACTTCGAGGGGCCGATTTTGAAGCCGAGGAACCGAGTTCGAGGGGGGCTCCAGCATCCCGTGAGTCTGGCAGATCACTTCATCTCCAGGTGCCGAGAAATGAATGTGTGCGTCTGTAACGCAACAGGTGCGCGTGTAAAGCGCTCTGATACCTTCGGCCGAGTTCGCGCTATATAGGACTCGCCCCCAACACTTCACCCCCCGCCCCAAATACAATTTTTGTGTAATGTACTAGTCCAGGAACGCCTCATCTAATCGTGTATGAGACGTTTTTGAGGTTTCTCCATCTGCGGAGTCCCTGAGCTCCAGGTACTGAAGAGGGAGGGAAGGTGATGGGGGGGAGGGGGAGATGCTGTCAGTCTTTTTCCAAGGTGTTCATATTGTTGCACTATTTTTCGACTCCCGGCCCTGGGTAGTACTCTCACTGCTACGTGGCTGACCTCTCGAACAACCTTTATCGCAAAAGACCAACCACGCCGTTCTCCCACCATCCAGCGACCGACCTCGGCCCTTGCTGTTTGCCCTTCAGCAGGAGGCCACTGAAGAGATAAGTGACTAACTGCTCCCCATCCTCCTAAAACTTTCAAAGGCGCGGTATGGAAAGGCAGTCCTGCTTGGAATTAAATACGACAGATTATAGTTTTGGCAACACAAGTAATCTCAAAGTAAGCAAAAGGATTACTAAAAGCAGCACCACAAAATACCTGTAAACGTTGCATTAGCACGCTTGGGTCCATGGAGTACTTTTGATTTCTTTACAGCGCATGAAAAAATAAAAACATGATGAATTTAGATTCAGGGCTCCGACAGCTTGGCACTGAAATGTTCCAGGTCGCAGATTGTCTACAGCGTCAAAGACACCGGGTGACTGTCAATTACTTCATTCATGGGTCGAATAAAGACGTAAAAACTCTCAACCTCACAAAATTGTCCTTTATAATTATGGATAGCTGTTGGCAAAGGTGAAATTATTGTTTTTTTCTATATTAACAAAAACATCCCATTCAAAAATAAAATCTGAAATGTAAAGTGAAAGATGGACTTGACCCAACAGTCGTTTTTCCGTTCTAATAACCAACTAGAATTCTAACATTATGAATTGGTGACAAAATAAAAGTGTGGTTTCCTGACGGACATTTTCCTGATATTTTAGTTTGTGAATTTACAGAAATTATGTTTGTCGCACCCTGGTCCTGCATGTGCCTTCTGCCAATTGTAATGTGTTTTTTGTGTTGACACCTAACCTGGACTGATTCCACCAGCTCCTTTCACGTGGACTACTGAAAAAGTTTCGCTTTGGTCACTAGCAACCTTTTTTGTTCATATAGGTTTTAAGCAGTTAACTTTGTAGTAAGGCTCTATAGCTCTGTTCTATATATACCAAGACCTCCAGACCCTTTAAAATAGGTTTTATGTGAGAGAAGCTAAAAAAATAGAACATTAAAACGTTAAATGTCTGCAATATGTAACCCCAGTTGGCGTCCAAATTATTTGAAGAAAAGTTGGTATACATTATTAAAAACTGGGTGCAATAAAATGGAAGCAATAAGTTTAGGTGTGACAGACATTCTTTTATGTCTGATGCCTCTGGCCATTGAAGACCATACCTGTTCCCCCAAAGTACAAGCATGGAAGGTGAATTATAGCTCTGTCCTCTATTTCGGGTATTAATTCCATATATTCTGATAAAATGGAGACCTGTATGTAGCCATTGATGCACACCTAAATGTAAATTAAAAATGTAAATTTGATACTTGTATAGGGCACTACTCACCCACAAGGGTCTCAAGGCGCTTGTACGAATACCGCTGTGGAACCCATCCTGGCTTTCCCTGTGAGGCGTCCGCTCCTGGGCACCCCCAAGGTGGAGGCCAGGCATCCTTAGCGTTGTGGGGGCCGTTGTGGAGATTAAGCAAGCTATTGCCCAGAGTTGCAGAGTGGGACTCCATGATTGGAATGGCACCGAGGCGAGAATTATCAGGTCCGTGGAATTTTTGAGCCCAAGACCCGCCGAGGCGGGGAATTGAACCCTGGTCCCGGGCTAGACCTCTGCATCAGGGTCTGCCGCTCTAATCATTGAGCCACACTTCTCCACTGAGCCACACTTCTCCACCTGCTGTTAATTAGATTGATTGTATACATGTATTTAAACGTGCTCATTTGTGTGCTTTTGTGTTCTTTCCCTGTGCAGGTTTTCAATGAAATCTACCCGGTGTGGACCTACTCCTATCTAGTGCTGCTGTTTCCAGTATTCTTAGCCACAGACTACCTCCGCTATAAGCCTGTGATTGTTCTGCAAGGGCTGAGCTTCATAGTCACCTGGTTCATGCTTCTGTATGCCAAGGGGGTGCTGGCGATTCAGTTCCTGGAGTTTTTCTACGGTGTCACTACGGCCACGGAGGTTGCCTACTATTCCTACATCTACAGTGTTGTGGATCACGACATGTACCAGAAGGTCACCAGCTACTGCCGGACTGCCACCCTGGCGGGCTTCACTGTGGGGTCTGTCACCGGCCAACTGCTGGTGTCCGTGGCGGGATGGTCACTCTTCAGCTTGAATGTCATATCTCTAACTTGTGTTTCGGTGGCCTTTGCCACCGCCTGGTTTCTGCCAATGCCGCAGAAGAGCCTCTTCTTTCATCAGCCATCCAGTGACCACGTCAACAAAGCGACGAGGGGTGTGGAGGGTAGTGATGAAGAGGTTGAGGACATTGCCAAAGCCCAAACTCTCCGCAAGCGGGAAGAGACCGAGTCAAAAATTCCACTAAACAGCGAAGCACAACTCCGTGGTGGACAGGTAGGTGCTGATATGCTACAGAATTACCAAAAACATGTTGTCAAATACGAATATGTGGAATGGAATACTTCTCTCCGGTCCTTAAGCGGGGAAAGTCCATCCAAGGCTTGAGTTCCCAATAGCAGTACATAAACACGTAACATTTGAGAATATAGCGGCGTTTTTCACTGTACACAATTAAATATATCCGTTTGAACTGTATATAGACTACTGTTTTGTGTTTAATGTCTCCAGATCTGTAGTACAGCCCAGCAACATACCTATCAATGATGCAGCAGGTGCAGTGGCACCGGAGCCCAGGAGCCTGAGGGACCCATTTACCCTGATTATTGCCCGCTACTACTTACGGGGAGGGGCAACAGCTTCCTTGCCTGTACTAGTGCCTACGACACCCTTGCTACGACATTGGTGCTGCTCTGGTTTAGTCTCCTTGCTATGTGTGCCTCAATTAAACATAGTACTGATGAATATGCCGGACAGTGACCTGGCCTCCGTGCACACTACTGTTTGGTTTGTTGATCTTTCCTGATTGGACAGATCTTGTGTACACCTGAGAGGTTTTCAAAAACACAACTTAATTCAGGGGAAATGGCTGGCTACAAAAATGCAATTATTTGCATTACAATCAAAAATATATTTTATTTCACATTACTCCCTTTGAAAGTCGGTAGTAGACTAAATTCTGTGTCGGACTCTTCACTGAGTCCTGGTTATAATGACTCGTGTGATGGAACATCTTGAAAAGAAAACGACATTATTCTCCATCTAAAATTAAACCCATCAATGTCCAATTAGATAGATGGAGAGAGGGAGAGAGTTGACTCGTGCGGAGGAGGTGTTTCTCGCATCGCCGGGCAGTGCAAGGCTCAGCGTGAAGGCTAGTGTGGCCTTACTGTGGTTCTTTCGGGCATGTGCTCAAAATTAGGAAGTGGCCAACTTCCCTAATGTTTTTCTAGTCTTCTGCTTTCTTAAAGGAGGTTCCTCTCCTCACTTAAATGCCAGCATTTTCCTTGCTGTGTCTAGTTGTTTTTCACAACCCTGGACCCATTCCAAATGGAAAGCTCTGACTGTTTCTTTCAAATGTTGCGTCTGCTGCAGTGGTCCACACGTTGGAATTGTATTGTATTGGAATGAGCCTAATTACTGTGCAGGCCTCTTGAGCAGAAGTTAGGCCTTGATTAGACAATGGCGGTCGTAAGTTTGGTATGTTTAGTTCTGAGATTAAAACTTCAACTTGTTCACCCTACAAAATGTCTTTAGTTCAGACTTCGAGGGATTCCTGTCTTGTGCTTGGCTCTGCTTTGACTTATTTCAGTGAACTGCTTAACCTCTTTTCTTCAAATCGCAAAGTGTGTGTTAAGGCGATTGCATTTATGGCCATTGCATGCATATTTGCAGCACTGGAATAGCATTTACACTGTAAGGAGTTTCACCTTGCAAGAAAACTATAGCAGTACTCTGCAGGGGTTGCCTTGGGCCTCATATTCACTGCTTCTGACACCTTTCCCTTACCTCTGCTTGGGCATCCTTGGCTGCTGCGTTCTGTCTGTCCTTGCACCCCTTCAGTAACAAAATGGGGATTAGCCCAAATGACCCCCACTATCCCTGGGCAAAGAGAACTAGAACAAGGACATAATGGAATAGTGTGGTGACTGATTATGAAGCCGCTCATCTGTCACAGTGAAAACACCAATTAATCACTGGACAAAATAGTTTTCATTACAAAATGATTTTTTTTATTAGTAGCAAAAGGACAAGCTAAATGACTGGTACTCCCGTTACTCCTACCTGGAGACAGTACACAGATTGACACATTCGCATGTACATACAGTGACACATAAATGACATTTTTAGCTACCATCATAAACACAAACCATTAGCTTCATTTTACGCTCATGAACGGGCCTTTCACATCTAAGCATTAGACTTCAGGCTTCCATTTGTTTGGGATTTATGTGGCTTTCTTAAAAAAATCAATCTGCAGTCCATTTTTAGGTTGTAGTCTTTCTGGGGTCTACATTCATGGAGGGCCGACTGACTATTCCTCGAACTTTTAGCCTGTGCCCAGTCTAAAGTCACAGAAAATGTCAACTTATTTGTGACTGAGATAAGGACATTGTAATTCTAGTACCATTCTTACTGGCCCTTGTGTTATTTTTTTGAAAAACTTTCTTTATTGGCATTTATAGATAGGAAAACACGTATGCACATGCGATATCACCATACTGGCCCTTGTGTTATATGATTATATTCTCCTGCATCCTTATTTTCACCTCTCTTCCAGAAATTAGTTTCTTAAATTTTCCTTCGCAGCCCCCTGTTTAGCCCTTTGTCGTTGAAACTTTGAACTCTAACTCAGTGGTTCCCAAACTTTTGACTCCTGAAGACCCCCATTGAGTCACCACTGGAAGCCGGGGACCCCCAAGCAATTTGTAGGATTTAAATTGCAAACATTAAAACAGTAATTCGAAAAAAATAAACAAACGTGTGCACACAAAACAAATACTCAAATTACTAAGGATTTTAGGGGCATATTTACAAGTCCCTATCGCCATGGGAACATCACTTTTTGAGATGTTCCTGTGGCAGTAGGGGCTTTGCCTTATTTACAAGGCAGCGTTAAGCCACTTATTGTGCCTTACGCTGCCTTGTAAATAAGGCCCCCTTTCAAGCAATGCTTAGCGTGAAAAAGGTGGGCAGTGGGAGTTACAGTGGGCGTTTCACTCCAACACCCATTGATTTTGACGCTGCCCTCTATTTACAATGTCAGCCTAAATAGGAGACAGCACCAAAATTAAGACCATGAAAAACCTGGTCTTAACCTGGCGAAATGAGGAGAAATGCCTTATTTCTCCTCGTTTTTGCTTTTTCCAACGGAAAAAGCAAAACACCTTTGATTGTTTATATTCAGGATGGTGACCCTTCCTGCACATAAACAATCTTTAATAAAAATTACGTTTTGTAACTTCCATGTGTGCTGCATTAGGCAGCACACATAGAAGTGACAAAAAGGCATTACAAAATTGTTCATGTGCAGGAAGTGGGAACATAGCAGCATCAGGATAATGATAGACTGGGAATAAACATATGTTGCTAACTTTTACCATGCAGTTTGCAAGCAGCTCTTTGATGACAGCTTATAGGACACTGCTAGATTACGATTGTCCCTTATGAATTGCACAGTGACAAAAGAATCTCTGTGACAAAATCAGTAACCCACTGACCTATGCACATAAAATACTGTTTTTTAAAATGCTTTGTACACGTTCTTTGCAGTAGGCATATTAACCCTCTGTGTCACGTTAGATAAGTCAAAGCTGCCACTGGACAAAACTCTCATCTCTCTCCAGCAGGTACATTAATCACTGCCATTTTCTGGACACTTTTATAGTTGCTCAAACTGCTAATTTTACAAGGAACTTTGTAGTGCTTTTAAAACTGTTGCCTGCGGACCCCCTGAGAATGTGCCACGGACCCCTGTGGGTCCTCGGACCCCAGTTTGGGAAACACTGCTCTAACTGATTCTCCAGATACTGCACCGTTTGGTATGACCAGCTGTCTGTCCCTTTGTCTGTTGGTTGGATGTTTGTCCTGGCGCTGAAAATTCCAGAAGTTCGGAAGAACTGGCTGCTGCTTATACAGGAGCACAGTTAACGTAGGTGCTGTGGGCAGCAAAGGGTTGCTTGTGGCGTCAGCCTGTTGTACCCAAACTTCAGCATCCTTTGTTACACTGTCATTGGTTGTTTGATTAATATTATGAAGTTGCTTGGCGGTCAAATATATATATATATATATATAAATTCTTTTTTTTTTTTTTTTTAAATTTAGTTTTTTTTAAAAGTTTTTTTTAACCACTTGAAATGTAACGTAACTAATTCATGAAAACTTCTGTGGAGGTATAGGTCAATCCAGAGTAACTCAATCTTTACAAAAATGTGGTCGTTTTTATTTTTAGTACCAGTTTGTTTCTGTGAGTTCAAGTGCATGCTTAAAATCTGCCTGTTTCAGCTTTCAGGATTTCATTCACAACAGCAGCGGATATTAACTAGGGCAGTTAACAGGCATCAAAAAATCATATCCTAGTTCAGTTTCTAATTAAGGATGGAATTCCCACTGCTTGAGCCAGACATTCCTCTTGGGTTTAGCAGTTTTAATCTGTATGTTTGATATGAACAAAGGCTTTCTTGACTGCAGTCGGTTTGCCTTAATCGTAGAAAGGGCAGGTGGGATTAACCCCTGTTCTTGAAAATGTAAGCCGACTGAATGGTCCCGTTCAAAAGGGGTACCCTCATCTTTAGAAACCGGAGGGACCCCGTACAGTGTACCATATCTGCCAACCATGGACGTCCTAAAATTGTAGAACTCCTGTGACTGTTGATGGAGAAATATCCTTACGCTCTAAACTCTTCTGCATGGATATATTGCGTTGTGTCAATTTGGCTTCACCATGTGTGTAAACGTAACGTCCCTCAATCGAATAAAACGTAATAAGCACATCCCTCAACTACAAAACTGCAAGACATCCATCTTATGTTTGGTGTTAATTGTCTGTGTTAGAGGCCCAGAGTCTGGGTTCTGATGGGCAGCTTGGGCAATGTGTGTCCAGGGGGTGTGTCTACTTGTTCAGTGGACAAGATGCTTCAGAAATCTACTTATTGTATTAAAACCCCACTTGTCGTGTTTAGTGCCATGCAGCGAGGTGACCGATTAGGTCCGCATTTATATGATCTCATCGCTCTGACGATAGCGTCACTGATTACGCTGGGGCTCATATTATATCAGGGCTTGGAGTCTAGCATGGCTGTGATTTTGCCATGCTTCTGCAGATCTAGAAACGGGGGCTGGAAGTAGGCGGGGAGTGGTGGTTAAAGGGTTAGAATGCTGTGCAGACCCACAAACTGCGCCAAGAGACTTGTTGGTGTACGTGCGCTCTATAAATCTCCCATAACATAACTTGCATGCTTAAGGATATTGCTCTCCAGTCTACTCCCAACACAGGAAAAAGTTGGAAATGTACTACCAACAAGGGCAGGAGGAAAACGTTTTCCAGGGTGATAAACAAAGGCGGTTTAAGGAAAGTGTATATGCGCATGAGCAAATCTACACATGTAAATTTGTTCATGTGAAAATGTTTGCTTGGAGTACGGTTTCCAGGCCTACTTTTTTAAACTTTTGGATTCCTGAATCTCCACCAGTGCAAGGACACCATATACCTGCACATCCACATTCTTTAATTTATTTTCATATTGCCCATAATGGATTTGCACCAGTGTTTGTGTGGGGGGGGCAATACTGTGCTAGAGGTTGTATGTGGTGAATACCGTGTGCTATGTACAGTTGGTCATGTGTAGTATCCTGTCATAAGACGTTAGCACGGAGGTCTCCCACAGTTGTGATGTGGGAGAAGAAATGTACCATGTTGCAAGTTGAAGTCCCCTGTGGAGTGAATGTGAGGAAGTGTAGCACCCATTGGAGTTGTGGGTGAGAGCAGTACATTTCTTCTCAGTGTGCCCCAGGACCAACAGTCTTTCTGTACAAATGGGAGATTTGTCAGGTGTGTGGTACAGGAGGCAGAGTATGTCTGTTTTTTAAGAGATATGGGTAAAAGTCATAGAAACACGAACTAAAGTAATATAATCGTTGGAAAATCCAAAACGGGTCAGCAGGCACCACCAGACACTACTGAAAGTGCCATTGAAGACGTGCCACGAGTCAAAAGAAACAAATACTTGACTAAGCATTTTTCATGTATCTAACTTGGCGTGCACATGCTGTTTGAATATGTAGACCTTGCTTAGTTATTTTGTGGTAAGATTATGAAGTATATCTAGATGAACATTATAAATGCATTCACTTGTATGACAATTAATGTTCTTTTTGAAAAGGGGGAGTAAATTAGTGAATTTGGTATTGGTGATCCTTGTATAAAGAGTTATCCTTGTATTGTTCAGCTGCAGGTTAGATTTTAAGTCCTCCTTGCATTAGTAAACTGAACTATTAGGATTTGAAAAGTGAAGCCTGAGGAAGTCAGGGAGGACTGATGCAATGGGAGAGCACAGAGTGCTTCTTTTTTACAGATACCTGTGCATTTTCTTTGCAGAAGGCACCAGGATTCACCATGGACATGGTGAAAGTGCTGAAGCTCTTATGGCGTGATTTCCTGCAGTGCTACTCCTCGCGCCCCCTGCTCTGCTGGTCAGTGTGGTGGGCCCTTTCTACCTGTGGCTACAACCAGGTGGTGAACTATGCCCAGGGTCTGTGGGAAATGGTGTTGCCGTCTCAGGACTCTGAGATCTACAATGGCAGCGTGGAGGCGGTTTCAACTCTCTTGGGTAAGATGTGGGTGTGTGGAAACGGGGGTGTTCCTGGAGTGACCAACCAGTCGGGCGCTTCTACGTTTAACTTGGCTTATTCATTCATTCATTCTGTTTACTCTGCCCTGTGTTATGTATCTGTTCCAACACAAGCCTGTAAATGAGAGTTGTTGAGTGGGTGTGTGTTTCCAAATGTAATTTATGGGTGTTTTGCAACCTCTATATGAACAGAAATTTATTGTCCAGCGCTAACTTTTTTTTTTTTATTTGTATGCCAGCGGTGTAAGTAGAAATGTTTCAGAAAGGTAATTGTTCCCGGCGCTGATGTATTCCCCTTTTTTTTTCAAACTTGTATTTAAAAATGAGATTTTTGTTGTTGCTTGTTTTATGTATTAACATTTTGGGGTGCCACTTATCGTTGGTTAGAGTAAGCGTCCTGCTCAATGTAATGGTCTGAAAATAGCTAGTTGGTTGACAGTAGTGCGCAATGATAGGTTTCCTTCTGAACTGACCATACACCCTTCTGCATAAGAAATGCCCGGTCGTGTTCCTGTGTAACTCAGTTGTGAAACACAATTGCTAAACCAACGGGTTTTACACCGCACTCTGTGAAACTCCTCATAAAAAGGAGTCATTGTGGCAAATATTGGATCGCTGCTCACTCGCAGCCACTTGAGAAATGCATCATTTTCAAGTTTTTTTTTATTATTGTAGTGGGATCAGAAAAGATATTTTTTTATGACTGAGAGCCAAATAAGATTCCTGTACAGAGCAAAAATGAGGCGAATTTCTGCCTGTCCCTTCCTGCAGAATTAGTATATGGGGAGATAAAAAGATTCCTTAGATTTAAATCGGTTTACTCCCCCCCCCCCTCCCCCCGGTGCCTTTCTATAGATCTGGCATGGCGTGCTGTTTCTTTAGCCGTCCATGTACAAGTGTTACTAAGTGCGGTACCTCCCGATGACCATTTAATTCCACCATTCACCCCATTGCCAACTACAGATTCTACGTTCTCCCTTTATGGAGAAACGTCCCAATTTCCCCCTCTCAGAATGTGCACCCTAACCTCTGATCACACCTGACTCTATTCAAAACACCTGCGATGCATATTAAATGACAGCACTCCACTATCAATATTTTTACAGTGGTCCTATATGCTGCCCTACATTGTAGGTTCATGGTGCTGTTCTGCTACTGAACCTTGCCTATATTCACTTCATCCCGAGCGGTGCCAACTTCATGATCCTTCTCCATTTTGGAACACTGACCTAACACTGAGCCGTTGGTGCTCTCACAGGAACCGCATTACCATACACACAATTTTGTGATTGCGTTTCATGGCACCTGCAAACCTTTATTTTGTCACCATGGCAGATTATTCATTGTAAAGGCTAGACATAAACCCTATGGCTTTGGAAGCATGCATGCACATGTACACTGAGCCCTATGGCTCGCCAATTGCCCTTCTTTCCAACAATATGTGCCTGCACCATGCACCTCATGTGGGGAGCTCGGGCATACACCACCTCACTAGACAAACTGGGAAGACAAGCAGCCAGTGTGATTGTAGTTGGTGTCCCACTTTCGTGAGTGCAGGCAGCCTGCGCTCTTCATCGTACCTCGACCATCATAGATGGAGTTGGAGCCAATTGCAGTTTATCCGCATCCATGCCGCCACCTTTTGTTTGGATACCTGACCTGCAGTGCTATCCCCTGACCAATATAGGATACAATGTAGAGCACATATAAATCATGAAAATAAGTTCCATCCTGGCTATTGGCTGAGCAGTCTTTCATGTCGATTTATCTCAGATTACAAGTACTTTTTATTGTCTCCAACCGTTTCTGTAGTGAGAGATACTTCTGATCAGTGAAAATTATTGTGAGCTTCTGAAGGCCAAGCCACTTGCGCAATGTTACCAGACACTCACTTTTATTGAATTTAAGCCTAATGTCCATACAGCAAGAGCATATGGCCTGAACAAAATACTTTGACATGGGGTATTTTGACTGGGCTGCCATGTGTCAGTGAGAGTGTGGTCTTTGGGGGACGTATGAACATGTGTGGGTATGAATGAGATTCTGTGTCGTGTATACTTGTGCCACAGGACATACCTTTTGCCTGTCTGTGAGGCTTTACTAGATCTACCTCTCCGGCCACCTACACCCAGAGGCCGTGCATGGAGGACAAGAGATCAAAACCAGCACTGGCATCCATAAGGACCTGCGGTCAACCAAGTACTGCAGGTTTGTGTTAGCGAAGGCTCTGTCATTGGAGGTACCGGGTCCCTTGTCTGAAAGGGCATCTGTGCACTGGTGGGAGCCCTGACTTCTCCACCCAAGCATGCTCGGACTGTCTAGAGGAAGCCACACTCTGAGCCTCAGCCAGCTACCCCTAAGCCTAGCACAACAAATATAGGACTTTATAAGACCAGGTCATTAGGAATTCCCTAAACTCTGTTAGCGGTCCTGGTGAAGGCAGCTTCAAAGCTTTGTCTTAGCATGTACACAATAAGGAAAGGTGTACAATTTTACAACACATGTGTTCATCCAAATAGGGAGAGGTTCTCACTCAGACTGACTCATGCCACTGCCATCATTGTGGTCCACAGGCAACACCTGGTGAATTTGTGCTTGTTTACTTCTTTCTCTTAGACTATGGCCAGAAGAAGTACAAGTCTAAGGGCACAAAAGTTATTGAGGCCCACAACCTCCTTGACACAACCTCACTGCAATTAACACCAGTCCTTCCATGTGCTTGTAGGCATGACTTAGCATTGGAACTAATGCCTGAGTCTCTGGGGAAGGGTTCGGGGCTTTCTTATAACTAGGATGAACTTGTTTTAATCCCTTCCCTGGATGGTCTTCCTGCAAAACGTGCATGTTCACAGTGAGATCTCTGGAGACATTGATGCTGTAGTAGCCAGACTACAATTTTCTTCCCAGACAGCAAAAGCTTTTCAGTCCATTAGGGCCAGAACTTCCTTTCACCATAGACCTCCCTCAGCTGCCTCCTCATCATCGGCCTCAGTTCCACTACCCAAGATGAGGTCCTTCTTTCCAAAGGATGTGATGCCACGATCCGGTACGATGTGTGAACTCTTGCAGCCGCACTGCAGGCCTTGCGTCGAAATCGGTGCATCAGTCTTGGACTTCAGAGATCAGAGCACATGATGCGGCGCTTCCTCGAGCCGTGGCTGGCTCTGCGACTGTTTCTTCGGCGATGCATCAGAAACTGTTGCGGATGCATCTCGCTTCCTCCTCCTTGCGACGATTTTTCAGCTCCCTGCGGAAAACAGTTATCTAGAGGCCAAAAACAACAGCATGCGCCTCTTGAAGGTCAGAAAAACCCAGCAGGGCAGTTCAGTGGAGCTGGTGGTGAAGTCTTTGTGTCCCTGAGACTTCAGAACAGGAGGCAAGCTCAGTTTCAAGCCCTTGAAGATCTTTTCTTCAAGCAAGTGACAAAGCAAACAGCAAAGTGCTTTTCTCCTCTTCTTGGCTGCAAGCAGCCACTGCAGGCCAACCCCAGACAGCAAACAGCACAGGGGCAGTATTCCTCCTCCGCTTATCCGGCTCTTCTCCTTGGCAAAGGTTCCTCTTGATATCCCAGAAGTGAGCTAAAAGTCTGGGTCCCACTTTTTATACACAAAAATCCTTTGTTCTCTGAAGGCAGTGAGTGTCTGTACCCAGCCAAAACCAGTTCTGTCCTCACTGGTGCAGCTTCCTGGCAGGAGGTGGAGACAGCATTGTTGAAGGCAGACCAGGCCCATTCAGGTGAAAAGGAAATCTCCTCCCCCCTACTCTAAATGCAGCCCAGGTCTATTCAGCCCAGCCCTGGCTCATCAGACTTCTGGAGCCGCTGCCCCTCTCCAGCCCCAGAGGCACACTGAGTGGTTAGGCAAGAAAATACCTACTTTCAAAAAGTGGTATTTTCAAACACCGAATGTAAAAATCACCCTAACTAAAAGATGCATTTTAACAATCTGAGTTCAGGCATACTAAACTTTATTTTTCTGCCTTGTTCCTAGGGCCAGTTATGTTTACAAGGTGTTATAAACAAACTCCCCATTCTGTCCAATGGAAACGGGTATCCTTGCAATAGTGAAAAACGAAATTAGCAGTAATTCACTATCAGGACATGCCACACACACCAGGGCATGTCCTACCTTTTACATACATTGCACCCTGCCCACAGGGGTACCTTGGACCTGCCTTAGGGGGTGACTAACATGTAGAAAAGGGAAGGTTTAGGGAATTGCAAGTGAGTGCACTTGCCAAGTCGACATGGCAGTCCCAGACTTCACACAGGCTCTGCAATGGCAGGCCCGAGTTACATTTACGAGCTGCTACTGCGGGTGGCGCAATCAGCGCTGCAAGCCCACTAGCAGCATTTGATTTACAGGTCCTGGGCACATACGGTGCACGGTACTAGGGACTGACTACTAAATCAAATAGCCAATCATGGAAACGCCAATCCATAACCACAATTTACACATGGAGCACTTGCACTTTGGCACTGAACAGCAGTGGCAAAGTGCCCAAAGCATCTAGACCAGCAAAACAGAGTCCAACACACAGCAAAAACATAGGAGGCAACAGAAAACAAGCATTTACAATGCAATGGTCTCGGCATTGGTAAAGTTAGAGCTATTGGCATTGCTCATGACATTATTTTTGTTTATGTGTTTGTTTTTAAAACATTTAAAGAAACTGCATTGTCATGAGCAATGCCAATAGCTCTAACTTTAACAATGCCGAGACCGTTGCATTGTAAATGCTTGTTTTTGTTTATGTTTTTAAAACATTTAAAGAAACGGCATTGTTATTTACAATGTCAATAGCTTAATCACTCTCAAAAGCGAGATTTATTATGCGAGCATTATTTGGGAAGTTTGGCAAATCCATAATTATGAGGAAAACGCTGCAGCATCGCAAAATGCCAGTGGCCCAGACTAATATGCATGATGAGTATTTGGATCCCATGCCCATTCCTTCTTTGTCCTCTCTGCTGAAACTGCTGTCTGAAGTGTCACATTTTATTAATACTAAACAAAAATCGCACTACCGTGCCAGGGCCAGACTTGGCGTTGATAATGATTGTTTGAAAAGGGAACTTTGAAAGGATACGAACTTGACCAATTCTTGTTTCAAAATATAAGAGAACACTGTAGAGGCATGCGTCTACCGACTGTTATATATAATTTGGGATATATTTCTTAATCTGTCGAGTTCAGCCACTGCATGATTATATTGTTGTCTCTTTATGAAACTCAGGAGCAGTAACATTGTCGTGGTGTCACTAGGGCTTCAAGTGGATGCTTTTTCAATATTGTATGCAAGCCACAGTTACTGCTAATTTATCTTATGCAACTAACAACGATTGACAAAGCCAATAGTCCTAACTTGTTGTAGGTATCATGTTACTTGTTGTATCATTATGCCTGGATGCAATGACAAAAGAGACAGCAAAATACAAGTCGATAGACCCCGCGCAACACCGCCCCCCACCCATTTTTTTTTATCCCACTTAAAGCCCTGGGTAGGATACTCAACAACAGGGCCGAACTGGAACCCCAAAGTAGGCCTGGCAATTATGTCGGACAAGCTGGAGGGTCATGGGGGAGGTTAACTGTGAAGCACTTTTGCTACAGGAAACGCCCGATGCCCGGGCAAGCCAGCCCGGCCCTGCTCAACAACCCCGTTCTCTCCCGCATTTACCTGTGATCAGGCGCGCAACACCCGTTGAACTCCAAGCGCTTCAGCCCCCCCCCCCCCCCCTGTCGTGTGTGGCAGCCCGGGATGAGACCACTCCCTGGCCAGACACAAAGCCGCTCCTAAGCACTCCACAGGTCTTTAAAAAGACCATTTGCATGTTAATGAGGCCTCGCTGTTGGTTCACCCCTTGTTTCCATTGTGCAGGAAAAAGCATCACACGCTGCAGGGTCACTCACTGGCTGCCTGGTGAATTTAGAAAGTGCCGCGTAGTGTTATGCTGCACTACTAGTACTGTGCTAAAAATAGTCCAGGTCATGGGTGGGGGGATTAGTCCTGGCGACAAGCAGCTACTACTGTTATTGGTAGTTGAGCGCTACCAGTGACAGTGCGAGTACATAGCCGGTCTCTTCCTATCATGCAGAAGCCTCCTCACGTGTCCCGTATTGGACCAACCTGCGTCTGACCTAAGTCTCCTCCACAAGTTCGCCAGCCCCCAGCATAGTGTGCAGGCATGCGCCTCAGAGACAGACAGGACAGGGAAGAAGAAACAGCGTGTGTAGTGCGCTGCAGCAGCACTCTGCACAGGACTCGTTCACTGTGGCTCATAATGCTTTTTGGCACCCGATCCGCTGTATCTGAACAAACTTCCATCATAGTTTGCTTCCTGGCACTGGCAATTTAAAAATTAGGCTGCGCTCACCAGCGGCACGTTTCAGTGCAGAGGGTGGGTGCCACATAGCTATGGCTCCTAAAGCTGTGTGATACTGCGATAGAGTGAGAAAGAATGAAAAAGGGAGAAATATGCAGAGAAAGAGATAAACAAGATACAGCAAGGTGAGAGAGAGCAAGCGAGAGCAAGTGAAAGTGAAATAGATAGAGCAAAATAGAGACAAAGGAGCATGGATGAAAACAGAAAGATGGATAAAGAAGGAGCACGTGATAGAAAAAATAAGAGAGACAAAGTAAAGTACGACAGCGAAAAAGAACAAAGGAGGGAGAAACGCAGTGAGACTCGGTGGCTAAACAAAAGAGCGAGGCACAAAGAGCAGTAGAAAGCAATTAAGAGAAAGAGAAACTGAGAAGTGATATGAGTATGAGGCTGTAGAGGGGTAGGGGTGATCGGGAGGGAGGAAGGTGTTTACTCAAATAAGAAACTGCCGTCAAAATTCTTAGAAGCTCTAGAGCAGGTCTGATCCCCCACAAACCATGCAGCGTCTGACTCGTAAACAAAGAAGCCCGAGCCCAGGAGTGAGGGGGAGGGCACAGAGGCGCACCAGGAAGCGAGGAGGATTCGAACAGAACAAAGGGGAGGCATGTGTGGCAGCCTCAGAACGTGGCTTCTTTTGGTGGGGGGCGGCATCAGTGCACAGCGGGTATACCATGAATTACGGGTTCAGAGAAGGGGAGTCACGAGGTAGGTTGGGGGGGGGGGCAGTCGCACAGGGACAGCTGGAAGAAAACGAAGTGGAGCCCTCGTGGGAGAAGGAAAGGGACAATGGGAAGTGGGGAAACCATCCAGCGTCTGACTCGTAAACAAAGAAGACCGAGCCCAGGAGTGAGGGGGAGGGCACAGAGGCGCACCAGGAAGCGAGGAGGATTCGAACAGAACAAAGGGGAGGCATATGTGGCAGCCTCAGAACGTGGCTTCTTTTGGTGGGGGGCGGCATCAGTGCACAGCGGGTATACCATGAATTAC
Organism: Triturus cristatus; assembly: GCF_964204655.1. Classification (NCBI taxonomy): domain Eukaryota; kingdom Metazoa; phylum Chordata; class Amphibia; order Caudata; family Salamandridae; genus Triturus; species Triturus cristatus. The sequence continues at coordinate 1,268,880,014 of NC_140591.1, forward strand.
GGGTTCAGAGAAGGGGAGTCACGAGGTAGGTTGGGGGGGGGGGCAGTCGCACAAGGACAGCTGGCAGAAAACGAAGTGGAGCCCTCGTGGGAGAAGGAAAGGGACAATGGGAAGTGGGGGTATGTAAGGGGGAGCAGCGAGGAGAGCAGAAACAAGAGCAAGCACACACCACCGCCTTTCTCCGAGGCAGAGCAGAAATGCCTCGGAGAAAGGCAGCGTCGTTTTCGGATTCAGGGGCGTGTTTTGCTGTTGTCTCCTCCCTGAGACTTTTCGCAAAAACCACGCGCCCGATCCGAAAAGGACGGGGCCTGATCGGAGTGACTGACCTCTTCTCCAGTGGCTGGCCAGCATTTACGAGGCCAGCCAATGGAGAACAGGGGAGAAGAGGGGCTGGATCAAGCCCCTCTTCTCCAAGTCATTAAATCTCCGACTTCCGGTTCTGCCTTTCGGCAGACCGGTAGTCCTCGACCTAAAAATGGAAGGGAGACCCACGCCAATGGTGCCAGGTCAAAACAGTTGGGAACTATTTTCTTATTTCAGTACTCCATTTTAGTGCATGTGATTTTCCTGTCTTCTCTGTTTCTTCGTTTTGTTTTATATTTTAGTCCCGGTCTGTGCTGAGCATGTTACTTCCACCCATACTTCTGTTTCTCTTCCACCTCTCTGCTCTTCCTTTGCTTTACATCCCCCACCAGATCTCTGGTACTTTACCTCCCACCTCCTCTTTTTTTTTTTTTTCTTTTTTTTTTTCTCCCCCCCCCCCCCCACCAATTCCTTCCCCTCATACATTGTACCAGATCCTCAATTGCTCTGCCACCCTCCCCGCTGCTGTTGCTTTTCGTAACTCCAGCCCCTCTGTTGCTATCACCCTTATTCACTTGCTTTTTTGCCCAATCCCCCACTGCTCCTCCCTATACTCCACCCACTTCCTACTTTTTATTTTTCTTCTGTTGCACTCTGGTGCTGGAGGGCTTGCTCCTTTCGTTTTTGCACCCCTGCACATACATTTGCAAAAAGTAATTCACAGCTCAAAAAAATTGACTTTAGCCATCTTTGAACGTGATACATTAAACTTGCAAAAAAAAGGCTGAAGGACTGTGGTGCATTACGAACATACATGCATGTGTCCTAAGGACTTAAAAGGGGGAATGCTCTGGGAGCCATTTTTTAATTCTCTTAGCTGCCAAGTGTATAGATTGCTGATCTGTGACATTTCCATGGATTTAGTGTACTATGATTGACATTCAACTGCTAAATGTGTGATGCTTAGAGTGACACTTTGTCGCGGGTAAAACCAAGTAAATGCATGAAAAGCAATAGATATCAGAAATTGCACCCTTTTGAGCAATGAGAAGCTCTATAAATACCTTGAAACTGCTGCAAAACACCTGAAATGAAAGCTTACTAACCTACTACTCCCCAATGTCCTGGCTGGTACAAACATTTATAGATCGTCAAAGGCCAGTATTTTCCCCCCTTATTTGTACATACTTTAAGAGTAATATAAGAAGAAAGCTTTTTAAAAATGTGTAGTTTTATTTAAGTAGCATGGCCGGTAATTTGCAGAATCTTGAAATATGAACATATCACCAATATTTTCCCCCGGGAAATGTGGCAACCATGATCTCTGCCTCAAAGTACAACACGCCAGATAGTGGTTCAGCCCATAGTAGGACCATTACACCTCTTACTACAATAGCATACCGACGTGGATCCCAATTCATGTGTGCATCACAATATCTTTCTCTTTACATGACTATTCTGCCACAAGACTTAATGCCAACAGAGACGGAACACCAATTCAGGGTTGAGCACAAGTGCTGGTATACACACTTATGAGTGTCTCCAGACTGTGTCCTCAATGCCATTGCTCACTGCAGGTGGTGTAACTATGTTCAGTGCGCTGTAGACCGCCTAAATGAACCAGGCCGTCGCATTATTTTCAAATGGGCTGGGGCCTGGAAAAGGGGGGGTGTCAATCGGCATGGGGGCAGGGAGCAGCTGCTAAGGCAGGCAGAGCCTGACTCTAAAGGTGTTTCTGAAACGCCCTGCATCAGTACAAGTATGTGCCCCCACGTGGAGGCAGGTGAATATGTTTAATCTGGCCAGAGTGCCTGGGTAATGGTAATCCACTTGCTGGAGAGCGAGGGCTGCTGAGGCAGGCAGTACAGATACTGCAGGAGTTTCCAAACATCCTTCCAGCCTCCGTGCTAGCCAGCACAACCTCATCCTACGGCCATGCGTAGACGAGGGGCTACTTTGGCAACAGCGGGTACATAAAAAAAACATCAAACCTGCCGCCCAAGGCCTGTCTGCTGTCTCGGCCATGGGGCAGAGGCCTTGTTGCAATTGGTAAAACAGCAACATGCAAGGTGCTGCCCCTGCATACACGCGTAGGGCCAGAGCCCACTCTGCGGCAGGCCCGGATTATGTTTTTAAGCACCTGCTCCTCCATTTACAGAGACCACGTGGTACGCTCACACTACTGGGTGAGGGGCTTGACTTCAACTGCCTTGTAAATGGGACTGGCCACAGCGCGGTGCATACGTTAATGTAATCTAGTGAATAAGAGTAAATTGAAATTCAGGAGGCCACAGTTGTGACAACAGAGCATGCCGCTGGGCAGCACAGTGCAGTCCTTCCTTTAAATGCATTGCTGCGGTATCCCAGCGCTGAGGGTGGCCCCTGGGTGCTATAATTGCATGACTAATGCATTTTAGTGTGGTGATGCGGACACCAGCACTAAAATGCGTTAGTCTAACCCCTGATGCATGGTACTTGACAGGGCTGAATTCTTTTTCTTAAATTTTTTTTTTTTTTTTTAAAGGTTCAAAACGGTCCCCCATGCAAGTGAATGATCATGATAGACCAGTGGCCATCTTTGAATGGGTTTTTCTCATTAAAACAAAATGACCACTGGGGTGTCTGCATGAGATGCAAAAGCATCCCATGCAGCGCGCTGATGCACTTCGCATGGGATGCCGTGCATGCATTGCAAACAAGCATTAGCATTCAAGTTTGTTTAGCAAGCAGGAGAGGATTTAACAAGGTCCCTTCCTTTAAGTGTTACAACATAACCACCATAATTATCAGAGGTGGGTCAGAGCACAGGACTGTCAGAAAGCTACCATATTTTCCAATCCCTGCCACCCCCCTCCCCACAGTGTAATGTTCTACGAACTCTGCTTTTAGGGGGCCTGATGTATTTGTATATGTTACGGAGGTGACATTTGTTGGTGCCCTCCTATACACTCCCTTATTATACGCCATTGTGACTCATTGAGTTCCGTGTCCACTTTTCTCTCGCAAAGACTCTGGCACGGCTCATGCGTAGGAGCAAAGGGGCATTGACTCCCTAGTGTAAGCCACTACCACCCAGGCTCATTATTTTTTACCAATATAAATACTTTCCTTCATTATGGTGCGGGCTACAAAACTCTCTCTCTCTCTCACAGCATGCAGTAGGTGGGTAGGACGACTAGCTGTAGCTGGGATTAACTCAACAGCGTGTGTCCGATTGGCCGGGGTTTTTGCTGTGGCCAGCCTGACATGCCCAGTTCAGGTTTCCCCATTCAAGGCTGCCATCAAGCTGCGTGAACAGAGACACGGCCCCATCAGTAGTTTATGGAGCATGGTGTTTGCATGCCCCAGTCAATCCTAGCTATGCTGTTTAGTATTAGAAGATGCATGAGAGCAGTACTTGAATTTGCTGGGTTGCTTGGACCTTATGTTCCCTGGGATCCGAAAATACATCATAATATCCAGGCAGGTCGCGAGGTGAGGGATTTGCTCTCAGGAGCAAAACTGCATCTGAATGTCGATTTAAGTTAAGAATTACGACTTTCCAGTTACTTTAGTAATATGCTACAGAAAAAAATCATGTTGCAGAGGTACATTCTGCTTATAGGTATGTATGTATTTAACTTTCCGCCCCACCACTTTAAAAGTTATCAGCCTCCACTACAAAGAAAACTAACCCTTCCAAAGTTAATAGAGTAGTGAGTAGGCGTACACATCACAGAATGTGCAAATAACTGATGCATATAGTTGGAAATACATTTGAGTGAGCACAATTTTATTTAAATGAGGGATGTTTCCAATATATCATGGGGAAGAAGGAACTGGGTGAGGGGACGTTGCCCAGAATGAAGGGGTCAATTTCAGGAAAAAATACCCTTTGGAACGTCTGCTGTTTGATTGTGTTTACTATTCATATATTTGCTGGCTTGGCACTTGAAACTTCAGTTCCTGGAACGTAATGCTGCTTTTCAGCTGGAGAAAAGGCGTCATTGACTTTACTTTCCAGGACAAAACTAGACCTGGGCGTTACTCACATATTTTAACTCTGCGGACTTCGGGAACAGGTGGAATTAGGCATGTCTTGCTACTTGATCTGTGATTTAGTGCTGAGAGCTCGTGCTGCGCTGAAAAATCAGCACAAAAAGCAGCGAGCCAGAGGGCGCAGCTTTTCAGGGTGATTTTGCTGCCACTTAAGTAGGTGTATTACTCAAGTAGCAGCTTTCTGACTGCAAACTGCCGCAACCTCCCATGATCGCCCGCGTAGGAGAAATCTTGCTGGGTGTCCTCCTTGCGATGGAAAATCGCACTAGGGGACGCCAACTTACTTTTGGTAAGCTGCACGTGAGATGAATCCTTGCCATGCAGCAGTTGGCAGAATTTGGCTGGAACTTCACGTTACAGGCATAAAGCAGAGTGGCCAAAACTCCGCCGGCAGAGCGAAATATATCACCACCTCTAAACAAAACGCACAAAGGCTCAAGATTATACGTAACAATCATTTCCTTGAAATTCAATGAGGAGACCCAAAAAAACATGTTTCTTTAGCTTTGAAATGTACGTGTTTGCACAGCCTCACCTTTGCATATTCTAGGCATCAGCTCAATGAATGGTTAGCTGCATCAAGAGTACATTATCTGCACAATTTGTTTTCTATGACAGTACGTGAGGGGGTGCGGTATGAGAAATAGGGAACTAATTCAATTGTCAAAGCAATACCCCAGTTTTCAATCTGAGACCTTTAAGGGTAAAGCGTTAAAAAATAGGTTATCGTATTTTACAGGTTTTTTTTTTTCCTAAACTCAGGCACCTGTGAAAGTAAAAGAAATATGCACATCTCTCGTGGTTACTTTTTTGGGGATGAAAAGTATTCTAAAGTAATATATTTTAACACAAGACAGTGCTGCAAAATTGCAGCAAAAATCACAATTATATGTGATTGTTAGACTTGGCACCTTTTGGCGTGTTTCCCCTGAGTTTTTACTTTCTGACCTCCCGGTTTTGACTCTTTTTTTGCTGGCGTAGTGTTTCTGCGCACTTTTCTCACTGCTGATCAGTGGTAAAGTGCAAGTGCTCCTATGGTAAATTGTGTTATGGAGTGGTGTTTCCATGATTGGATATTTGATTTACTTGTTAGTCCCTAGTAAAGTGTACTGAGTATGCCAGGGCCTGTGAATCCAATGCTACTACTGGGCCTGCAGCACGGATTGTGCCACCCACGTGAGTAGCTCTGAAAAGGTAACTCAGACCCGCCATTGCGGAGTCTGCGCTCAGTTTGTAACTGTCATGTCGACTTCGCCAGTGTACACACTTGCCGGTCCCTCACCTTCCCTTTTCTTACATGTCAGCCACCCCTAAGGTAGGCCTAAGGTATCCCTGTGGGCCGGGTGCAGTGTATGTGAAAGGTAGGACATGCCCTTGTGTGTGTGTGGCATGTCCTGATAGCGGATTACGGCCAATTTCGTTTTTCACTATTGCAAGGCTACCTGTTCCCCCATAGGACGTAATAGGGAGTTAGTTTATAACATCTTATAAACATAACTGGCCGGGGGAATTAGGTAGGAAAATAAAGTTTAGTATGCCTGAACTAAGAATCTAAAGATGCCCCCTTTTTTAATGAAGGTGATTTTTACATTCTGTGTTTGAAAATACCACATTTTGAAAGTAGGTATTTTCTTGCTCAGTCATCCTGCACTCCTCTGCTGGAATGTGGATGACCTGTCTGGGTTTTGGATGACAGAAAGCTGGGGAGCAGGAGTGGCTCCAGATAGTCTAGGTGGGTCAGGAAAGGGCTGAATAGACCTGGACTGCAATTGGGGAAGGGGGAGGAGATTTCCTTGCATCTCAAAGGGCCTGGTCTGCCTCTGACCATGCCGTCTCCAACTCCTGCCAGGAAGTCACACCAGAGAAGGCAGAACTGGTTCTCGCTGGACACAGACACTCTCTTCCTAAGAGATCAAAGGATTTTGGGATATAAATATTGGGGCCCGGTGCCCAGGCCCCTGAACTTCAGAACTCTTTTGGACCAAGAAGACTGCCATGAAGAAGAGCTGGAGAAACTGAGGAGGAACTACCACTTTGCTGTGTGCTTTGCTGTGTTGGCCTGCCGTGGCTGCTTCTGTCTTGATCAGTGAAAGGACTGGACTGCCCCTTGTTAAAGAATTCTCAGGAACAGCAAAGACTTCAAGTTCTTCTGCCCTCAGCACTGGGGACTGTGTGTTTTGTGTTGCAACAGAAGAAAAAGCAACATGACGATGCTGCTGCTGACTGAGTCCTGAAGGCACCGCAGAGGGGACTGCAGCGATCTGTGGGCACTGCACTGCCTCGCCTCACAATGACGCCTTGGTATCCCCGATGACTATGCTCCACGCCAAAATCTATGCCGCTGCTTGCACCGTGGTTCGGGGGCACCGCTAGTAAAGTTACACGACGCACCGCCCTCATCCTGCACCGCAGCCTTGTCCTGCTGGCGCCATCGACTCCAGACAACAGCGCTTCAGCAACGACGGCGACGCTGTGTGCACCTCGACCTGCCAGCACCCCGACTAGCACCGCATTCACTTTTCACCAACGACGCCATCTGATGCCGCCACAGAGCGCCTGCTCGCACCGCGACCTGAGGGCAACGCGCGCCGCACTTTGCACTGCAGCACCCGACGCCTGTCGACGTCGGTGCTCCTGACTTCAACCGAGAGGAGTTCGATCTGCAACGTGTGTGACTTCCAGGGCCCCCCCCGACGACTCCTGCATCGACCTCCGGAACCGACGCCTGCAGACGCCATGCTTCTGGAAGCTCAACGAGAGGTCGCCGACGCCCTGCATTTCTAAAAGGTACTGTTTGTGGGTCTTCCCGACACCGTAGCTGGCCCGCGACGCCGCGGTCAGCCAGAACTGTTTGGATTTGTTTGCTCACAACGCCGTGGTAGCCCCGGACGGAGCTATCAACATCAAGGAACTGTTTTTCAAGCATATTTTGATAACTAAAGACTTTTGTACTGTATTGTGGGTTCTTATTGTTTTTGGTCTTGTCTTAAGTATATAAAAATATTGGATATTTTTCTAAACTGGTGTGGTGTCCTTTTGTAGTGCTTACACTGTATTACTGTTGGTTAGGTGCAGATGCTTTACACACTGCCTCCAAGATAAGCCTGACTGCTCGTGCCAAGCTACCAAGGGGGTGGGCAGGGGGTATTTTAGGAGTGTAACTCCCTTATCCTGACTGGAGTGATGGTTTCTACCTGGCTTTGGCACATGCCCTAGCCTACCAAAAATCCCATTTCTAACAGTGATAAGGTTGCCATTTCTTGAGCCATCAAATTTGCTAATCCATGCTACAATAACCTTAAGGGGGGGCCTATTACATCTCCGATTGCTACATTCCTCATAGAGCACACCCTGTGTCTATGCTCACTCCTGCACAAATATGGTAGTTTCTCGTGTAGTTGCATATCAATGTGGGGAAGAGAAGCTTGCCTACCAGAGCCTCTACTGAACAACAATGGAAGTAATTTAAATTGTCACCATTTGGTGATCCAAGTAACTACAGTGTGATATTGGGAGTGAGTACTAAATCTGTTTTACCAATGTTTTCTTTTTTGTTATTTTTAGGAGCTGTTGCTGTGTTTGCTGTGGGGTACATCAAACTAACCTGGTCAACCTGGGGAGAGCTGGCATTGGCGGTGTTCGCATTTATTATCGCTGCAGCAGTGTACGTCATGGACACTGTTCGCAACATTTGGGTGTGCTACGCATGTTATGTTGTTTTCAGAAGCATTTATATGCTTCTCATCACGATAGCAACGTAAGTATTTAGTACTTTTCATTTCTTTGTTTTTTTTGTTTTTTTTTTACAGTTCCCATTATTGCTCCGCCACCCTCTGTTGTAGCACCACTAAAAAACAGGAATAGTTTTCCCTTTATCCATTGCCGCTTCAACTGAAGTAAGGGCGTCGACTACAAACCTTTCTCCTGTGATTTGTAAACATTCCACCAAAGCACCTGACCTGCTATGTACCAGCAGAAGGAATATCATAAAACTCATAAGAGAACATCAGTGAATAAGCAGTGACATAAGGTTCTGCAAACCCCAAATCCATGTGGTAGATAAGTGGAAAGAGGGAGGAGATAAAATCACTTTGTGACCTGAGCACTTAATGTAAAGATCTGAATGTATCTCGCAGGTAATAGATGAGAATCCGTCAGGACTGAGCTATCCTTTATTTCAACTGCGATCAAAAACATGAGCACCACTGCGCTGGGACAATAGGTCCTTTCATTCAAGCACTAACACAATTCAGTTCATGATGTGCCCGGTCATAAATAGTTAATATTTTGTCTGTTAAACTAGCAAGATTTACCTTGGTTGCTTGGTTTGAGGCAAAAATTCTGAAAATATTTTAGGAATGCATTATTTTTGGATTTGATCAGTTTTATATTCCTGCGGTTTTACTTTTTTCTCGCTTGAGCTGTGAAAACAGTAAGTGATTTAAAATAAAAATAAAATGAACGTTCCAAGAGGTAGTCCTCGGAGCCTATACGTTAAATGTAGCCGACGAATGTAAGATTTCAGTTGTGCAGTAAAGTACTGAAGCCCTAAATCTTCTCAAGTCTGTTTAGTTTTATTTAAAACATGTGTTAAGCTAATCGCCACATAGCAGAAAAGGGTTTCTAGTCTTCTTAAAACGCAAATCTCTGTACAGGTAAATTTTTCTTCATTAATTTGTGGTATGTTTCATTTGGTCGAAAGACGTTGAATGACGAATCCGTTTGTTGGATAAACGAAACTAATTTCTTTCGTCTGTAGATTTCAAATTGCTGCAAGTTTGAGCATGGAGCGGTACGCCCTTGTGTTTGGAGTGAACACATTCATTGCCTTGGCTCTGCAGACGATAATCACATTGATTGTTGTGGACTCGCGAGGTCTTGGGTTGGACATATTTACACAGGTACCTTTTTTATTTATTTTAATTTGAAGTTCGACCAATATTTGAATAGTAGTTCCGATGCCTCCTCCGCAGTGGAGTAGCCCAGTAAACCTGTGTTTTTTTTTTTTTTAACTTTTTTTTAAAATGGTTGTTGGATCCAGTGCTGGAAATGGAAATACACTACTCCTGGCTCCCATAAATTGGGGGTTGAGAGTGGCAGCTGAAATGGGGGTGGATTCCTGAGGAGTTGAGTTGTGAGGGGCGGAGCCTAACTGTCATCTTAGAAGTTTCTTATTTTTAAAGATACTCCCTCAAAGAAATTGGCAACCAGGACAAATGTGATCCAGCTTATTTCTTAAATCACAAATCAACGGTACTTTAAAATTCTTTACAGGGTTCAGACACCTGCTGTTGAGATCTCTGTGCCCAGCAAGTCCCAGGGCATAAGTAGGATCATTCTGGTGGTTCATGCATTTGCTGGAGAGATATGTATGCAGTCCAGACCCAAATGTGACTCCCCATAAAATAGTATAGAGGGTTAATGCGGGTCCATGAAAGCATAGTGTTTAACATGCAGGTCACAGATATGTACTTGCTCACAGCTGCTTACTGCTTTTGTTGCAGAGGTTATTGTGTTACCTGCAGATCACAAGTTGCAGTCCTTGTAATATAAGCTCGGTGAGTTATGAACCGGCATCAAAGAATGGTATTCTAATTGCAAGGCAACATTTTAGAACATTGCTGCTTTTCTTCCCATCCTCATTATTGTAAGGTTGCTAAAATGGTAGCTGTGGGTTGTAATTAGCACTTCGTAAGTGCTAAGTAAAGGGCTATTAGTGTAGTTTTTTTAGAGACCGATACATTGGACATTCTTATGCCGTGTGCATGTCTCACATATAAAGGGCTTACAAAAGTCAACAATTTGGCTTCTAATTAGTTGGTCTCTTTTTAGCATTTGTGATGCCACTGGCATGAAGGTGTTCTTCTCCAGCGAGTTCCGACCCAGAATCAGACTCCAATAAAAGGATTGTTGATGGACCTTTAAGTGACAAATGCAAAAACACAGTTGATGGACAGAATGCAGAACAATGTCATACATTCACCCCAGTACAGAGATCTGGGCCTAAATCCATTGTTTTTTTGCTCACCGTGCCGTTCCAGTTTGAACCCAGCCATATGCAAATCAGTCTTGACCCTGTGCCTCATGGGTACAGTCCAGCCCGAACTGCCAAGCCAGGTCCTCCCTGGACTGGAAACAAGCATCCTAGGACCGGCTTCGGGGTTTCACCCCTCTTCAGCCAGGATAGTTTGATTCCAGTGGCATGGAGAGCACGGGACTCACGTCTGAGCATACCCGTCCCACTCGGGGTGACAAATGCAAAAACACAGTTGATGGACAGAATGCAGAACAATGTCATACATTCACCCCAGTACAGAGATCTGGGCCTAAATCCATCATTTCTTTGCTCCCCATGCCATTCCGTCCATCACCACCCCCTTTTGGACCTTTAAGTGAGGCATTATATTGGGCCCAATTGGCACTGAAAATTGGAGACTATGATCCCCTGCAGGTTGCTGCCCTGAACACAAAGCATAGTGTAGAAACTGCTGATTGTGTCCTGGTGATAGCAGATTGCACCAGGACACAGCAAATTTCTCTGGGGCCTGCCCGAATACAGCTCGGGGTACTTGCCAGATTAGGGATTCGGCTGGATCCCCCTCTTTTCAAGCCCTGGTCTGATCGGTGTTTCTCTCGCCTGGCTGAGTGATGGTGTTTGAGTTGTTCTTTGTCCTCTTTGGTGTTAAAACTGACAACTTTGTGGACTAGTTGCCGGATTAAGTGAAATTTATTGTCGAGAAAGGCAGACCCCTATTTATCACCTGCTCATGAGTGGTCGAGGAGCCCTAGATATTGAAGCAATACAAACTGAGCCACTGCCTTCGGACTGATGGGATATCTGCTGTTAGAAGGGGGGGGGGGGGGGCTGCAATCTAGTCCTCGAAGGGTTCGAGTTTCAGCTGCTGAGATTTTTGCATCCACTATTTCTTTACTGAATCAGTCAACTCGCTTTCCACAAAATAAATGCTAACCAGAGCCTAAAAGTCACGGTGGATATGCGAAGATCGTAAAACCGGTTTTCTCTATGCACGTTTGCCTTTCACGAAAAGGGCCTCCCACCCTCTTAGTTCTCTGCTCGAGACCGCACCTATCTTTCAACCAATCCAAAAAAAGTCATACAAATATACAAAATGTGGATACCAATTAAAACGGGTTTTGCTGCTGCAATCACTGTGTAATCTCATAATAACTAAAGCGGACATCACCGTCATCACAGGCTAGCCCCACCCCAGTAAATCCTCTCCTGATATGACCCGCGAATATACTAAACACGTATTTGAGTCGAGGGAACCGCGAAGGAGCACCTTTTGATGACTGAAGTTTACCCTGCCGTGCTACGTTGAAAGGGGTTTGCACGGACGAGTCCCTTAACTTTTTTTCAAGTTCTATTGTTTGTTGAGGTCAGCTAACTGGAGAGAAGGCGCTGCATAAAGTAAATCGAATGCAATTCATGTACTCCACTTTTGACCAAATAATTTTTCATTGTAAGTCACCTGATTGATGCTTTAAAAAAATATATATTTATCTGTAAATGTGTCATATAAAAGGTGTCCACCGAGGGTCTAGAAGGGCTGAATATTTTCCACATTTTCAATGAAATTCCCGTTAAAAAAATATACATCCACAGAGCTTTAATGGAAAATATTGAAATAGGGTAGTTGTCCTGAAAATCTGGCATTGATTCAGCACTCTTTGTTCTTTGGCTTTCCGTTGTATAACCAGTGCATACATTCGGATTCTGCACTTCTGTAAAGAATCGGGGATTTAAAGTAACATTGGAGACGCCCATAGGAGTGTCGGAGAGGCTAGATACTTTGCATGCCTTAGTTGAGCTCTCACAGCGTCATCATCATCCAGGGAGGTAATGTGGCCTAACAGCAATAGCTGCCGGCTTTGGAAATGGGGACGCAGGTTCGAGTCCCGCCCTCTGCTCAGCATCCTGTGCTCCGGTGAATCACGGAAACTCCCGGTGCCTAAAAAATGTGTAATGTAATCTGGTTCTCGTGTAAAACACTCTAATGCCCATGGGTAAATTTAGGACAATTTTAAGAATGAAAAAATATATCATCCAGCTTTTCAAAGGCAGCACAAGAGCTTCCTAATGAGTTCTCTCACGGTAGCACAGGTACAACTGGTTAAACTCCAATTCTGGGGGTGCATAAATCAAAAGACATAATACTAACAGTAAAGAGAAAAAAATCAATACCCAAAAATATAGCAGTTTTCAGGTGCTCTTGTGCTCGTCAACCGAATAGCACAGCCTGAGCCTTGTGAAGAGATTTCTGCTTTCCCACGATCGTCGTGATAATTTAGACATGAGAAAGTGTGACGAGAATTTTACTCGTATAGGCTACAACAGAAGTGGTCTGTTTCATATACATATAATGTTTTGACAAAGTCCAGGGAGACAGTACAAATAAGCAAATTATTGTAACACACGAACACCTAAAATACATGACTACTGCATGTAATAAGCTTCACAATATAGGGTAAAGGGCCTTGTGTCAAATGGCAACACGTGGCACTCCCAGCTAAAGGGGTCAGCTGTGAGAGGTTTCCCACTGTAGGCTGAGCAGGGTTTGTCTTTCCTTCGACACCCTACAGCAGGGGGCAGCAGGTCGAGAGAAGCCCTGTACTAAAAAGAAGCCTGGCTGCATGTCTTCTCTCCTTGCGCTTCCCTCTCAATAACTACCTTCTGATTTGTGATACCCCGATAGAGGGGTCCTAATGTCCCTCCTGTCTTCAGTGTGTCTGTCTGATCTTTCCAGCCTCCCTTAAAAGGCAAGAAAACCTCAATCCATTGGATGTTGCGTTGACCTCAGAGTATGTATCTGCCACATTCCTGCAGTGTCAGTGGTATGCAGTTCACATCCCCTGAACTAGGGTGTCATTGATGGCTTCCAGGCACCTGCCCCATTTGTTTTTCTCTTTCTATAGGGCGCAACTAGCCAGAGAATAAGGACTTAACACAGCCTGTCAGGGCCCTCCCTGCTAGACTGCAGGTTATTGCTATAGAGAGAACCACATTTCACCAGATCTCCTACCTGCCAGCCCCTCATGGCCAATGCTAGGAAAGCACCATAGTTTGTTGGGGCTCGTTCAGAGCCTCTGCATGCGATCTCTGCTATGTTTCCCAGGCTAAATAAGAAGTAGCAGAGGGAGTTTATGTCCCAAAACTCCTTATACCTCAGCATGCCCAGGACTTTGGGTTATAGTAATCTGTCTTTAGAGGCAGGATGCAAATGGTCCTTAAGGGCTGAACGTTCTCTCCTGCCATCCCTAGGTACATAACATTGCGGCCTAGCTGGCCTGTGAGCGATGCACAGTTCTTGTTCTTCGTTCTTTTGGTGTTCAGATGGATTTAGATGCCAAAGGTGCCTGGCCTTCACCATATGATCTCCATCTGATCACCAGCTGACATGGCAGGACGTGGAGGCTTGTGGGAAGTTGCAAATGGCAGACTCTAGCCACCCCAGCCCATGTGTTAAATTAGTCCTACACAGACCTGGAGGCGGTATGTCATCTTGTCACCGTATCCCTTCTCGAATATCCCATCCCCAACACTGCATGGAGGAAGTGGCAGCTTCTGCATGGCACTCTCTGGTCATGGGGAGAGCCTTCCAAATGTGCAATGGTGTCTTCTCTATCAGCTAACCCCCTAATTCACTGCAGAGGGTAGAGTTGTTCTGCTAACATCCCTGCCTCTGGGAGGTTCCAGGTGATTTCCTCTCCCTTGCGCATGATCTGGAGGAGCGGAGTCTTCAAAAACACCTACACTGCATCTGCAGCATCTAGCACGGCAGAGAGACTTGACGCTCACCTTGCCCCGTGGACAAGGAGCTCTATAGGGGAACTGACCCTTACACAACCAGCGGTGATAGAACTAGTGAAGTACCTACATACTGCCAAAAGATCAGGGGAACAGAGGTTGAGAAATAAAATCAAATCATACATTTCCCTTTTATGAAGTTAATTTGGCCATCGTTCTAGTTTTCATCATGATGCCCACTTTGATATGTAGGATATTGAAACATTTCTAAAAATCTAGGGAACTCTGGGGATATTTCAGTGAGGCCCGGATCAATGGACAGACTTGCCTCACATTGTCTACTTTTTCCCTCTTGGTGGAGGCGTGGCTCGGCTGAAAAAAAGTTTCTTTAGGTTTTAGAAGCTATGTTGGAGGTCAGTTCATCTCAGAAATACAGGTTGCAGGTCAATGCCTGAAGTGGTTTCTGTAACCCTGGATCAGCTCGATGGGATCCCTTGATGGAGCTGGGTAAAGTGAAGAAAAAAGAGGAGGCAGGAAAAGTGACATTCTGAGACAGTAGCAGGATATGGGGCTGCTGGTTCCACACACTGGGTTCCTCTTTTTTGTTTTTCAAGATTAAGTTTTTTTTGAGCACATTGCTGCATAATATGTTCTGGTTAAAGGCGGAGTCTAGAAATGGTTCCAGAGCCTCAGATAGGATATTCTCAGCAGTATCCTGCTGCTGTGTCTTTATGGAGAGGAACATTCTCCAAGCAGAAACGGGTGCTCCTGAACTGGGTAAAAGTTTGTCATCTTTAATTCGGAGTCCTCATTAGATCTATGAAAACAAAGTCATGCTCTTCAGTTTTATACTGCAATTTAGCATTTTGCTGATTTTTGAATTGTCTAGTCCTTTTAAATAGGAGTCAGACTCTCAACACTTGCATTTCTCTCAGATGCTGACAGAACAACACTTTTCTAGTGCCAACACGCTAAGTGCTAGTGTCGGCTTCTACCAAGGAGACAGAAATTTATGAACGCACCGCTAGACTTTTAGGAGCTCCTCATCGGTCTTTTCAAGAAACCGTCTGGACCACTTTTGTAAATGCTTGGGAGCTTCATGACTTGGATGGCCTATGCTCATACGGGTATTCCGAAGCTCCTTCTCTAAGTATATAATTTGCAAGTCTCTATCAGTGGGCAAAATAGTCCCAGTGTTCCTATGGACAGTATAAATAGACTAGCACAAGCCTCCCAGGAACAAGTCCCCATCCCAGAAGAGACCAAGGGCAAATGAAAGCCTTACCTTCAGCTCTGTAGGAAAGTAGGCAGCTCATAGTTGTGGGTAGTTGGGCTACTGATAAGTGCTTTATAGGAAAATAACATCTTGTCACTGGGGAGGATTTACAGTTCCTAAACTATTTATTATATAATTTTCCTAGCTGACCACCCACCAACCTTTTTCAACAGTGTGTCGTGGGAAATTATCATGAAGATTTTCAATCAGTCTTCCCATGTCTCGCCCCTTGTAATTTGTTTCCTGCATTTCTTCAAACAACCTACCCATGAAATTTCTACCTCATGCCTTCATTCCCTGTTTGGTTTAATCCGGGGTTTTAAAGCGCACTACTAACCCGTGAAGGTCTCCAGACACTGGGGGTGGAGGGGTGGAAGTGGGGGTGCCAGCAGCTCCGTAGGTCATTCGAAGAGCCAGGTCTTGAGGTCCTTTCTGAATTGGTGCAGTGTCGGCCTTCGTCCGATGCGGAGGGGGAGTTCGTTCCAGGACTTGGCTGCCAGGTAGGAGAAGGATCTCCCACCTACTCTGGTCCTGTGGATGTGGGGGACCGTGGCTAGGACGAGGTAGGCAGAGCGGAGGTTTGTCGTGGGGGCGTCGAAGGAGATTTGTTCATTGAGGTATTGGGGTCCGATGTTATGGAGGGTTTTGTAGGCTTGCATGAGCAGTTTAAAGGTTATTCTTCTTTCAACTGGGAGCCAGTGGAGGTCTCGGAGGTGTTGGGTGATGTGATCATGTCGTGGAATGTCCAGGATAAGTCTGGCTGCAGCGTTCTGGACGGTCTGGAGTTTGCGGAGGAGTTATTTGTTGATTCCGGCATAGAGGGTGATTCTGTAGTCCAGTCTGCTGGTGATGAGTGCATGGGTGACGGTCTTCCTGGCATCAGGGAAGATCCATTTTTAGGTCTTGTGAAGTATGTGGAGGGTGTTGAAGCAAGTGGAGGGCACTGCGTTGCTCTGGCGTTTCATGGTCAGTGAAGACTCGAGTATGATGCCAAGGTTGTCTGCATGGTCCGCTGGGGTGGTTTTCCTTCAAAAGACTTAATTTTCTCACTAAACAGCCAACACAAAAGTCCCAGCCTCAACCTCTTTCCCCCCCCCCCCCCCCTCCCACCTCCACCTCCTAATACTGGTACCAGTACCTGATGGCTCTCCCATAACTAATGAAGGCCTGCACTCCTCCTGTCTATTTGTTGATACACCATCTAAACAACACACTGATGTTTAGATGTTCAAATGGCCAGAACTTGTTCATTTCTGTTTGGAGCACCCACCTCTAATTAGACAGGAGCTGTTCTTTTTAAATTATAGGAAATTTTTCCTTTGCTATGGGTTCCCATTAGCCCTTACTCAGAACAGAGGAAGAGAAGATTTACTTCAAACAACTTGTGAGAGCTAGAATGATGGTGTAAAGGGTTTTGGAATCAGCACAATCTCTTCCAACTTGTTGCACCAGGTCCTGGGTTAGGAGTGTGAATTCAGACTGTCTCATGGTCCCTCTAGGGAGTAGAAATAGTAGGTAGAGGCACAGGACGTGTCCGGAACGATGCTGCCACACACGTCTTGAGTCCTGAAGGCATTGGAGCAGTACCTAAAGCCACTTGTCCTTTTTGCTTCTCTTGTACGACTTGGTTGTGATGACCTTGTGGCTCCTAGACACTCCATTGAGCTGTCTTCATGACATTTCCTCCAATCACCTGGGCTTTGTGCTTTCATCCGTGGGATCAGGTCACTCTCCTGGTATGCAGTTAGATCTCCCTTTTCACTTTCAGATCAAGCTGCAAGGTGGCTTCCCAGCCAGGCCCACCCAGAGGGGAAAATAGCAACCCAGGAGTTTACTCTTCTGGTCCTTGCCTCCCGATCCTTTATTCGGGTGCATGCCTCCTAGGTGTACTAGTGGCAAAAAAGTAAATCCAGTGTTTTTGAAGGGGGCAGTAGTTATACACCTTTTGTGACCAAGGCATGCTGCTAGACCTACCCAGAGTGTCTTTAACATCCAAAATTCTGAGGGCCCAATGAATTAAAGCGGAGCATTTACTCACTGTTACTAGACACTTTTGATCATCCTGCCCATTGTCCACATTGCACTAGCTCAGTTTTGATGTGGACTTGCCTCTGAGGTGCTATTATGCCAGGTGAGATGGCCATAACCCAGGTTCAGGAGGTTTTGCTCAGGTGGGGCAAAACTGGTCTATTGACAGAGGAAATTGGTGAGCCACACATACACGTTTCGGGGAGAAAGGCAAACATGATTTATTAGGGTGGGATGTACATCTTAAAGTCCTGCACAAAGGAAAGAACAACCTTGTGCATGCATGTATCCTTTTTTGTCTCTTTTCTCCTCTATTTTTTCTCCTCATTTTCTTGCTCTCTCTCCCAATGCTCACATCAGTCCTTTTGTAAACCTCAATACAATAGGCATCCTTCATATATGTTGCAAACATGAAGCGGGCCAAGTCCCACTACCCCCTCTGCCCACCAACACCCATCCGGTTATGGGTACGAAACGGAACACTTATAGCGTTCTCACCACAGCGGTACAGTTAAAAGAACAAGTTATTTACCTTCGCTAATGCGGTTTCTGGTTGATACTCTTGATACCCGCAGATTCTTCTCTTTTAGAATTTCCACAAGTGCCAGACTGGATCAGGAAAATTTAACAGCAGTGCTCCTGTATGCCACTAGGTGGTGTCCTGCAGCTCTGCATTGGCGTAGTTCTGCTCTGAAAGTGACAGTGAGGCTGCATGTAAGCGCCACCCTTTGTGCACGGATGTCTATTTCTTTTGTGACTGTCTGTGCCATCTGACACAGCCCAACAATAATCAAGACTCCTAGAGTGCAGATGTCTAGACTGGGACCTTTTTTAGAGGGTAAAGGGAGACCATTCGACAGAACTGGAGATGGGAGGACACAGATTCCTCACCTTTACACTAGATATCAAAGGAGTACCTCCCAAGGTCATGGGGTCTGTGTAATGGCTTAGGCCTAAAAGTCCTGAAGGACTGAGCGGGCAAAATGCCCTTCTCTTTGGACCTGGCTGTCAAGGCAATAATGATTTGTGAATGTTTTTACTGATGTCCAAGGCGGGCCTGCTAGATGTCCAAGATCGCCACTCTGTGTGCCTGTGCAATGGATGCAGCCTTAGCTCTGTTGGAGAGGGCCTTCAATCCATCTGGAGGATGTTTCTTGGCTAGAGCATAGCAGATCTTTATGCAGATGACTATCCATCTTGCAGAGTCCACATGGGGCACACCGAAATGTGTGAGAGCATGCTGCAGACTAATTGCACTGAAGGGGGCTCTGTGCATGTCAAAGGCAGGCAACGGAGGAAATTAACACATCGCTGCCTGCTAACTTGTTGCTCACCCTCCCTTTACTGGCTCAGCGGCAGCGGAGAGTAAAGAGATAGTGAACCCCAAGGTTCGTTTTTATTTTTTTACACAAATTTTGCAGGCACTTTGAAAAAATCACTGGATTCTTACAAATGTGATGATTTTGCAATTTGTTTTGCAACTCTTGATATCTTGGGGGGTCTGCTCTGTGGCATCAGAAAGGGATTGGGGGGAAAAAAATGAGCGAAACCTTCTAGAAATCTCAACACAACAGGCGATTTCAACAATGAAGGCTAGTAAATGTAAGAAGGCCAATAAGCAACCTTTAATGGTGCCCGTTCCAAGTCCTTACCTGGCCAGATTCCAAGTAAATAAGATATCTGACAATCTGGTTTGTAGTGGATCGCTGTTTTCGGTGCCACACCTGGCTACAAATTTGTCCCAATGCTCAGTGCAAACAGACTTACTAGAGGGACACCTGGCAGCCAAGATGACATCCACAATTTCGGAGGAAGATCAAATGCAGTCAAGTGCTGCTGCTAAATCTCCACTTCTGGACGTGCATATTGAGCACATTTGGGTACAGGACCCTGTCTTGTTGCTGCGACAGGTAATCCTCCCGAAATGACAGCCTGAGCAGAGGGCAGATGCTCCTAGCCAGACGTTCCGGATACCACACACTCCTTACCCCGTCTGGAGCCACTACGGTGACTTGGGTCAAGTTGTTCCTGATCTTCTTCAGAACTCTGACAGGAGAGACCATGGCAGAAAAGCGTACAGGAGTCCTGTGCTTCAATCTATCCCGGAAAGCATCTCTGAGAGAGAAACTTCTTGGAAACTCCAGTACGCAAAAGTGCTCAGTAGTGGTGTGGAGATCTAGCCAGGGTTTTTCCTATTTCAGGAAGATACCCTCTGCCATCTCCTAATGTAACCGTCATTCGTTATTCGCCAGGCGACAACAGCCGAGTTTATCTGCCCTGTCATTCAAAGATACCACAAGGTGTTTCATGGCCAGGGAGATGCTCTATCACTCCAGCCAACTCTAGAGGCAAAATACTTCCTGGCATAGAACCCTTGACACCACATCGTCCTGCTTGTTACAGTACCACATGGCAGTATGAGGATGTTCCACACCAGGAGAATGGCCCACAACTTCAACAGATTGAGGTACAGATGGGTGGAGTCTGACAGGTTTCCCTGATGTTGGGCCCACTGAGACTTCAGGTTCCACAAGCACACCCAGCATATGCCACCTGCTTGGTCGTCAAGCAGGATGCCAAAAGGCCCAGAAGCCTCAGAGCCACTCCTCAAGACCCATGACCAAGAATTAAACATCGGAATCATAGATCAAATGTCCTGGACTTGTGGTGGAGGGAAGGGCAAAACTGCATCGAATTGAGGACGACTCCAATGAAAGTGAGCTTCTGAAAAGGACACAGGTCTAACTTTGGCATGTTGATAGTGAATCCTAACATTGTTAGGATGTTTGCTGTCAAATGGAGCTAGTCTTTTACTGACGGTGGCGAGTCTGCCTTCAACAACCAGTGATCGAGGTAGGAGAAAACTTGGGATCCCCAACATCCAAAGGTGAGCCGTGGCCACTGTAATCACTTTTGTAATCACCCAAGGGGCACTGGTGAATCCAAATGGGAGCATGGCAAATTGAAAGTTCTCCTGGCCCACCCTGAAACACAAGTAGTTTCTGTACGACTGCATGAGGGGTACATGAAAGTAGACATCCTGCAGGTCCATAGTTACCATCCAGTCACCTAGTTCCAGGGCAAGCAGAATCTGGGCCAGTGGGAGCAACTTGAATTTGTCCTTCTAATGGCTTTCAGAGGGAGTAGATGTAAAGTCGAACTAAGGACTTGGCCCTTCTACAGCGTAAGGAAATAACAGGAATAATAGCCAGACCCGATATCTGGGGCCGGGACACACTATGGCTCCTTTGACTAAAAGAGCCAGAACTTCTTGAGCAAGAGGTGCTCCCCAGAAGATGCTCTGATGGAGATGAGCGCCGCAGTGGGTCTAAAAGGAGTGGCAGCACAGAGTCCAGTTGAACGATCTGCAGGACCGACCTGCCTGTTATCAACCGTTGCCACCCATGGAGGAAATGTATGATCCTGCCTCCCACATTGTGGCCATGTGCCACTAGGGGCAAACTAAAGCAGCTTGATGGCTGCTGCCAGGGGAGGGGGTGGGGTGGTTGGACTGGGAAGTGTGCTGCCCCTGATGGCCTGGGCGTTGTCTGCTTGATCTCAAACATTGAAAGGACTGGGGATCCTTCTGTGGGGATGGTGGGCCCTGGCGTTGCCGAAAAGCCAATTCTCTGCAGTAGCCCTGACAGGGTCGAAATTGTTGAGGGAGCTGTTTTCCATTGGGAGAGAGACCTAAAGGACGTGCTGTGCACAATTTCCTATGTAACTGCTAACCTGCTGTGAGCCGATATGATGTTTCAGTCGTAATTAGGTCATAAAATGTTGCCTTACAGCCAATCAATCAAACATTTTGTAGAGCGCACTACATACCCGTGAGGGTCTCAAGGCGCTTGGATGGGGGGGGGGGCGCTACAAGTTTTGTATACTTGGGAGGAAAATAACTTTATGGACGTAATTATCTCAAAACAACCTGCTGGAAATGTTTTGATGTGTACTAGGCCATCCTTTTCACGGTGTGCATTATTTTACCCCAATGATTTATTTATTATTTTCATTTATTTTCGCTTCAGCTGCTGCAAACTCGGCCTTATCATTACTTCTTTGACCGATGTTTGTTCTATAGCAGAGAGATTCTGTACTCACATTCTTGATTTGTGAGTGTTCATGAATGTGTCTGAAACCCGCAGTGTAAACTGTGCTGATAAAAAAGAAATAATGGCACATTTATTTTTAACGCTTCCTTTACATCTTTTGACAGAAATGTTCATTTTCAAAATGGCAGTTATTGAAGTAGATTGAATATTTCCCACTGAAACGTTGTCACATTTTTCTCTTGATACCATCAAGTGGTTACATCTCTGTATGTTGCCTAATATGCTAATAATGTTCATTGATTAATTTATATTCGAAATACATTCAAATACTTAAGTACAAATCCATAACGAATAGGCTAGTCTGGGTTTTAAGCTAAAGATATAGCAGATTAACTTTAAGCGAAAGCTGTTGTGAGGTATCCTACTGTTGGTGTTTTATTGTGTTGACAGGTTGGAGTTGTAGGTATTTCTGATGGATACACACAACCGCAGAGTCACCTTCTTTTGAGTAACCACAGGGGGTATGAAGCATCCCAAAATATTCTCAGTAAAAAATGAATGTGTCCTCGTGTAATGCAACTGGCGCTATGTAAACGGCGAGGTCAGTGCAAAACAGAGAAGGGTTTGGAGGGGACCCATGTCCCTTCTTTTATCCCTAGGGGCCCCGGTATCCAATTGGGCGACTTTCAAATTTAAATGTCGCACCCAATCCCAGCGCTGCTTTGCCTCGCGATCTCGTTCCCGCTCTCACTGCCGCGAGGGGTTCCCCGCGGGCAACCACGGGTCAGCTGTGCTTCCCGGCCCATGCTACATGTCTGAGACGGGTATCTGAACATACATGATGGGCCCTTCCGATTTAAATCAGTTAGTTTTCACCGCTCTTCCGCCTGACGACAAGCTAACCGAGGCTGTTTTTGCCCATTTAGTTTGTACACAACTGTTTTAAAAGATTTCATTGATTTGTGTAGCGGTCTAGTTGTTGTCACGTCACGTTGACGTGACGCAGGCGGCCATGTTGGCGCCGGGGTGCGCGCGCAGGCATTAGCGCGCCGAGCATCCCAGAGAGCAGAGTGCCGGCCGGCGCTCCTCGGTACTATTACAATTGTATGCTAAATAAATATAGCGGTAAATCTACAACGTGCCTCGAGTGATTACTGAGCGACATTACAGTGGCGACGAGGTCGGGACAGAGACCAGACCGACGCGGGAGCACAGGAGAGGGCAACACCCCACGTGGCCCCCACGAGGCGAAGGAAGACACGCAAGCAGGTCACCAGGCCCAAAACGGAACACCAGACAGGCCTGCCTGGAGCGGTGGAGTCACGGAAAACGTCCTAGTCAACCACGTTGGACGATCCGAGGTACGGAGCAACCGAGGAGCGTGGCAGTGCCACAGTACAGCACACGAGCTGCATATAGGCCACAGGGACGACGCTATCCACAAACGGCCAAGAGCACACGTGCCACCTTCACACATAACCACGTACAGGGAGCGCTGCGCTGGCTACCAAAGAGGAGGAAGTGGGGTCTAGTAACAAGAGCCCCCAGAGAATCAAGCACACAGGGAACAACAACAACACCCCAGGCAGCCCCCCGAGCAAAGCCACCGACGGAACGAACGCCAAGGAAGTGAAGATGAGTACCCCGGCAGGGTATGCGATTGCACCCGTGCAATTCCTACCGAAACCCGGAGACCCACTGATGAAATGGGAGGACTGGAAGGAATATATAGACAATTTCATAGGGGTCCTGGAGGACGAAAATGAAGAGAAATTCACTCCTCAGAGAAAAAAACGCATACTGCTACTAAATCTGGGCCCAGAAGGACAGAGAATATACAAGAGTCTAGTACCAAAGAAGAGAGAAGACACAGACGACGATGTGTATGCGCATGCAGTGGAGGACCTAGATGAGCGATACCGCCCCACCATTTGTGTTTCAGTGGATAGATATAACTTCCAGCAAAGGAAACAAAAGGTGGGGGAAACCATCGAAGAGTATGTAGCAGCGTTGAGAAAGCTAGCAGCCCAGTGTAAGTACGCACTGTGGGAAGACTAATTCATAAAAGACCAGGTGGTCATGCACACCACTAGTGCAAACGTACAAGACAAGCTGTGGGCGAGTGGGGACACCACACTCAAAGAAGTACTGGTCATAGTGAAGAGGGCAGAACTCGTGAAGAGGTGCGCTAATGCTACCAAAAAAGAGGCGGTCACCCCAACCATGGTGAACAGGATACAGGAGGAAGATCACCGCAAGGACCAGAATAACAAACAACCCATAGCCAAAGGGACTAGCAGATGGCAAGGGAAACAAGCGAACAGTGAGAACAAGAAACCGTGCTACAGGTGTGGAAGTTGGTCCCACGAAGCCCACGACAGACGTTGCCCGGCATTCCGAGCCAAATGCCTGCACTGCGGTATCATAGGTCACTACGAGAAGGTGTGTCGGAAGAAACAACAGAAAGGAGTGGTGAAATATGTTGACCAAAGCGAAGAAGACCTGGAGGAAGCCACAGAGGAAGAAGTGGTCACCGTCTTATGTATATACGATCAGGTATTGAGCGTAGACGACAAGAGATCAACCAAACCAGTCCTAGAGATGTCCATGGGCGGCATCACCATTTCAGTAGTGGCAGACACCGGATCCCCATTCACCATTATACAGAGAGCAGTGTGGGAAGAAAAGTTCCAAACCAAATTGGGCCCTGATCTGGAGAAATTAGACATACGACCAGTTACCTATAATGGGGATCGCATTCCCATGCTAGGCTTCCGACGTCTACTGTTCGAGTTCAGAGGCCGATCAGCGTGGTGCAAACTATATGTGGCCGAGAAAGGACCCTCCGTCCTAGGATGGTTAGACCAGGGCGACCTAGGCATAAAACTCGACCCAGGAGGGAAGGAACAAATTCTGCTCACAGAACAGGAGGAATGGCCGGACATGAACAGATGGAAGAAGAACTACCCAAAAGTGTTTGGGGGCACTGTAGGGAAAATGGAGAAATTTCAACATAAAATAGTGCTTAAGGAAGGAGCCACACCAGTAGCACATAAAGTGAGGAATGTGCCCATTGCAGTAAGGGATGCCGTCCAGACAGAACTCCAAGATCTGGAGAAGAAGGGCATCATAGAACCCATTACCTGCGCCGAATGGCTGGCGCCCTTGGTGGTCGTGATGAAACCCAACGGGAAGGTCAGGCTCTGTGTGGACTTGAGAGAACATAGTGGTGGAGAAATGTCCCCTTCCCAAGATAGAGGAGATGTTGGCAAAAACCAGAGGAGTTCAGTGGTACTCCACCATTGACCTTACATCAGCTTACCACCAGGTAGCTCTACACCCGGACAGCAAAAGCCTGACATCGTTCATCACCCCGTTTGGGTGCTACAGATTTTGTCGCATGCCGTTCGGACTAGCCTCGGCGGCAGCCGTCTTTCAGAAGATGATGCACCAATTGTTCAGAGACTGCAAAGACGTACAGTACTTCCAGGACGATATCCTAGTGATGGGGAGAGATAGGAGAGATCATGACCGGAAACTAGAAAAAGTACTACAAACACTGGAAGCCAAAGGTCTCACGGCAGAATGGTCGAAATGTCGGTTGGGACTGCAATCGGTAACCTACTTAGGCCATGAAATAGGGCGACAGGGGATCACACCCAAGACGGAGAACGTGAAAGCCATCGCTGAAGCACCGCCCCCCAAGAACAAGGAGGAAGTCAGGTCGTTCCTGGGGATGGCGGAGTACTATAGCAAGTTCGTGGTACATTTCGCATCCAAGACCTACAACATGAGGATGCTGACCAGAGAGAGCACGGTGTTTCAGTGGACACCGGAAGCCCAAGCGGAATTTGAAGTCATCAAAAAGGGAATCCTGGAAGCCATACCACTCAAGGGGTACGACCCACAAGGTGCCACCATACTCATCACCGACGCCAGCGACAAGGGGTTAGGCGCTGTACTCATGCAAGACCGAGGAAGAGGGGACATGGAGACAATCAGCTTCGCCTCCAGAGCACTGACGGAGACAGAAGGCAAGTACAGCGTCATCGAGAAGGAGATGTTAGCGGTAGTGTGGGCCATGACGAGGTTCCGGCAGTTCCTATGGGGTACCCGATTTCTGCTCAAGACGGACCACAAGCCGTTAGTGAAGGTATTAACATCGAGCGGGCACGCCAGCGCCACACCCCGGATATCGAAGATGTCCTTAAAACTGTTGGAATTCAGATACGATGTGGAGTACATCCCGGGAAACAAGAATCGAGTGGCGGACTACTTGAGTCGAGCGGCGGCCATGGAGCCGGGAGAAGAAGACCCAGCGGACAGAGGAGAGATGGTAGCTCTCATAGAGGACCAAGAGAAGATAATCAGCATACAAGAGTGGACTGAAGCCTATGAAGAAGATGCTGACCTTAAGGAAGTAAGAGCACACATCACACAAGGGTGGCCTGATAAGAAAAAGGTGAGAACTAACCTCAAACCATTTTATGACGTGAAAGAAGAACTGACAGTAGGAGACAAGGGCATATTCATCTACCGGGGAGACAGAGTAATTCCCCCCACGAATCTCATCAACAAGCTGCTGGGCTTATTACACGAAGGCCACCTTGGCATAGGGAAACTCAAGGCCAGATCGAAACAGAACTACTGGTGGCCAGGTATGGACGTAAGAGCAGAGAGGCATGTCAGAGAGTGTCCCCAATGTCAAGGGGCCGACAAAACATTGAGACCACTACGTCCAGCCCTTGGAAAATTCGACAATCCCTCAAACCCGTGGGAAGAGTTGTCAATAGACATTCTAGGACCGGTGCTGGATGACCAGAGCATACAGAAATACGTGTGTGTCCTCATTGACCGTTATTCCAAATGGCCAGAAATAAAAGTGAGCGAATCCATGGACACGGAGAACATCCTGGAGTTTCTATCGGAAACATTCACCCGAGAAGGAATTCCCAAGTCCATCTTAAGTGACAATGGACCACAGTTCACGTCGGAAAGATGGAAACAATTCATGGGGAGAAATGGCATCTCTGTAAAGCACACGGCCATATACCATCCGGCAGGCAACGGTCTGGTGGAGCGATTTAACAGAGTGGTGATGGGGGCCATACAAGCGGCCATCACCTGTAATAAAGACTGGAAGAAAGCGTTGGAGAACATGGTATGGGCCTACAGAATAACGCCCACAAGCACGGGGTACAGCCCGTTTCAAATATTGAGAGGACGTGAACCCTTCACGCATGACAACAGAATCTGGAAGGAGAAGGTGGTGACCAGTGAATGGTCTCCGGCGGTAGTAAGAGCAAACCTGGAGAGAGCACAAGCCATCTACACCAACAACTACAATAAGAGGAGGAATGTGAAGGACACTCATTTAGAGATAGGAGAATGGGTGAGAGTAAAGCTGGCTACTCTACAAAGAAAGGGAGACAGCAAGTACAGCAAGCCGATGCAGGTTAAGGAAGTTTATGATCGAGCGGCCCTGCTCAGTGATGGGAACGTGTGGTCGCAGGACCGCATGGCCCGGTGCAACAAGATATTGAGATGGGAGCAGTGGTGTCCGGAAGGTGAAGGCATGGAAGACGAGGACGAAGAGAACAAGATGGGCGGAAGTGGAAAAATGGAAGAAGCAGGTGCAGGAGAGGAGCAAGAAGGCGAGTTAGGGGGTGAGACTCCAGTGGTAGAGATGGACAGGCCGAGAGGCAATATGAACAGCGAAGGAGCAATGAGTGGAGGAACAGAAATCGAGGAAACGCAGAGCCAAGGGGCTCGAGGGAACATTGGTAAGGTGACCAGGAGCGGAAGACAAGTTGTAAGGCCTTCCAGGTTCCAAGACTTTGAACTAAACTGCGAACTGTAAGTGACTGATCTTTGGTTTGGTAAAAGGGGGAGATATGTAGCGGTCTAGTTGTTGTCACGTCACGTTGACGTGACGCAGGCGGCCATGTTGGCGCCGGGGTGCGCGCGCAGGCATTAGCGCGCCGAGCATCCCAGAGAGCAGAGTGCCGGCCGGCGCTCCTCGGTACTATTACAATTGTATGCTAAATAAATATAGCGGTAAATCTACAACGTGCCTCGAGTGATTACTGAGCGACATTACAATTTGTTCTCAAGGGACTCGTCATGTGTCTGTGGGCTGCAATGCAGTATTTGTTTAGGTAAAGAAATCTGCTATAGGATTTAGATTTATGACATCGGTGGTGAAGGGTAAATTAGACCATATTTTCATCGTAACTTTCTTTGTTTCTTACAGTTCAAGATCTACGCGGGATACTTCGCAGCCATATCACTGATATTTTTAGTGAGTGGAGCCTACAGGGCTGTGAAAACCTACAGAAGCAAGCCGCTACCAGCAGAAAGTTCTGTGGACTCCTAACCAATGCCTCCTTGCGGCCTAAATATTACACCGCAACTGCGCCTGGAAAATACATGTTTTACTTAAACATGTTTCACTGCACTGGTACCAAATTAAATGAAAATGTGTTTTTGTTCAGCTCAGAACCTCGCACTAGCACTACTTGTTAAGGAAAAACACCCGAAGCTGCTGTATAGCGAACTTTTGTGAACTGTTGTAAATGTTTAGAGCCCAGTGACTGGACGCAGGCCCCAGATTAATGAAGGATATTGTCTATTTATTTATCGGGCTGCAATGAGTTAAATACAGGGTTCCTGATTGTGAAACCCGCCTTTTGTTCTGCGTCTCCGAAGTGATTACGTCATTAAGGCACCTGTGTAAGCTCATGTTTCTCCTGCTGAACTGGAATAGGTGACTGGTATAGGTTTGCAACTAGTGAATGATTCAGGGCAGAGAAATGAGTGCCTTCTCTCGTAAAATAACTCTCCACCTGCATGTTTTACATCATCCTGAGTCTACAGCAGACATTCCGTTTTACCCACACCTGCTCCCCAGGTATGTGCAGTACAAAGAGACGGATGTAGTGCATTTCCTGCACTACTTTGGTAACTCTGGGGTTAGAAGTCCTAGTTTTTTTTACTTCGATTTTGTTATGTGCAAACAATGTGTTATCTCGCAATAGTGAACTGTTATTAAGTTAATGTGTATATGATGCTTCTTTGAAGTGTCTGAAGGGGCCTTCATCAGGCCTTTGAGCACGGTTTAGACTTGCAAATGGCCAATGGCCTCTCTAAGCTAGCTACCGAAACGTCAGCTTAAAACCATTTTTTGCTTGAGCTTTCGGTTGTTTTGCCTTTTTTTCGCGTGGCCAGCGCCTTACTCTAGCCTGCTTTTATCTTCAGAGGTACTATTTGAAGCCGGATTTTTCTGTTTATGAGAATTTTCTGTGTTTTCGGCACAAACAGAATAACTAAAATGGAGTTCTCGAGGTCATGTGCAGACTGCAAAGAGGGAGCAGGAAGATTGGTTTTGATGAATGAAAGCTGGAGCAAACGGGGATGAGCAGAAAGTATTTAAAACTACTTGAAACTATAAAATAAAGCTGCTTTACAACCATAAATGCCGGAACCGACAGGCGCACACAGCAGGAACCGTCTTAACTGAGGGCCTAGTCTTTGGCTAAAGATGGAGTCCTAGGCCATGTAAGCTTAGTTTCTGCGAAATGATGGCACAACGTGTTTTTGTATTTGTGAATATTCTCCTAAGACTTTTAGAAGGAACTGCAATGACTTTTTAAATCTGTTACTGTTTTTCATTTCACCATTAGCACGACTTTTCATGTGTTAGCGCCGAGCTCTTTTTTCCATCTTTTTTTACATACTGCCTGCATCTGGGACCAGCTTTAAGTGTGCTGGCCAGACTAAAGGTATTTATTCTAGATGTAGATGGAGTATTACTGCTTGGATGCCCCAAAGCGTATACGACCTGCTCCTTGTCAAAATGACGTTTCAGCCAAAAGTAGTTCAAATCCTGTGGCCTTGCAAGCAGTGGTATGTACATGTTGTTTTGCAAACTTAAGAGGAAAAGAACTCGATGGACATAAGCTTTTCTCAAAACAGTTTTTCTGAAAATGTTTTAACGAGTATTTCACTGTGTGCTTTATTTTTCCCAATATTTATTTATTTGCATTTTGTTTTCCATTCAAATGCTGCAAACCCAGCCTTATTACCTCTTTGACAGATTTTTGTTCTGTCACAGAGATTTTGTATACACCTTCTTGATTTGTGAAAGTATTCATGAATGAGTCTGAAACTTGCATTGTAACTGTGCTAATCAAAATAAATATAGAATTATTTATTTTTAACGGTTGCATAACGTCTTTTAACAGAAATGTACATTTTCATGTCTTAAGTGTCAATTATTGGCATAGAATGAATATTTTACCACTGAAACTAAGCGGTTACATTTCTGTTGGTTCCTTATTGTGCTAATAATGTTCATTGTTTCATTTATTTTCAAAATACATACACATACTTCAGTACAAAGCCATTTAGAGTGCACTCCCAAAATGAATATTCTAGCTTAGGTTTTAGGTTAAAGGAATAAAGAGATTAACTTTATTTGAAATCTGTTGTGCAGTATTCTGCTGGTGGTGTTTTATTTTGTTGACATGTTGTAGTTGCCCATATTTCTGATGGATCCTTACACCAGCTGTTTCCTCATCTTTTGAGTAGCCTCAGGCACCATACTGGAACCCAAAACCTTTCCAGTAATTGCTCCTACACACCAATAGATGGTGCTATTGCATGTGCGGCAACCTCGCCCACCCTCCAGATGTGGTGGCCTCGAGCTTTAGATCGGCACATCTCTTGTGCTCTGACATCAGTTTTTCTTTCCGCGCCATTAAAACAGATCCGAAACTCTGTTCTTGAGTTTTGTCAGTCCTTCACCAACTTCCAAAATGGTTTACTGTGACCGTGTGCTAGAGAGGTCTTCCCCCCCCCACCCCCCCTCCCCCTCACACCCCCAACCCTACAGGCTTTAAGCCATGCCACACCTGCAGTAAGGTTTAGACCCACATGGCATCTGTCTGTGGTGCCTGGGATCCAAACATGTTTTGAAGTCCTACGAGAAATACTCCCTGATTTATTTGAAGGCCTCAACAGGTGTTTGTCGAGCATAAGTTGCAGGCTGGTTCCCAGTCTAAGTCCTGGTCGAGGTCCCTATCCTCGGGTAAGTCTAAGACGATGCAAAAAACAAATCTCAACATAGACGCAAGTACTGCAGATGGGAGTCCTCCCCTCATCGCTCCCACTCCAAAGAAAGATCGTGCAGTGGTCGCTCTAAAGACCCAACTCTTCACCAGTCGTCCAGCCCAGACTATAAAATAAGAGTACTTTAATAAAGACGTTTTAGCCAATATGAGAAATGTGAACACATCTGTGAACCAAAGAATACTCAGAGTCTCCCAAATGAATTAATGGCTGTGCTGCCAAGTGAAAATCAAGGAAGGAGCTCACCTGCTCTTTGTAAGTAATTTGCAAGCAGACTCAATCAGCATCTTAAATCATTCTGCAAAATAATGAAATAATTAAGGAATGAAAGTTCTGTTGCTCTTAAAAGAAACAGTTCATAACCATGCCCGCAAGGGTTTATTGGGTTGCCCTTTTGTTTAATATGATAGATATTAGAAGCATATTAGCAAGAGGGATTTCTCCTCTGCCATTTTATGTTCACTGAAAGCAGTCTACCTCCAGGCATACACATTCACGCCCTTGGGGAGAGGTCAATGAGGATCATACACATCTTCCCGGAAGAGCTTTGCAAGACCTTTGCACAAATGGCCTATGGCCCTGAAGAAGCGGCCAAATATATTTTGCCAGCTGGGCTGGACACCACAGAATGTCTAGGTGTGGCTGTGTGCACGGTTTGGTGATTCAATGTTCTGCCTAGATAAGTACCACCGGTTTCTCCGAGGACATGCAGGTATCCCTCATAGATGTGCCTTTTGATGGTTCCAGGCTGCTTGATGACAAGGCGGATTCAGCTTTAAAGAGAGGCCACGTCATGGCTTGATCCTCAGACTTGCTTTTACCACCCTACCAGTGCCACTAATAATGTCAGAAGTTCAAGGCATAGTCCCAGGGCCTTGCTTATATCACTAGAGTCAGCCGTGTTGGCTCGGCAGCAGGCCATCCAGCCCTTTTGCAGCCCTATGGGGACTGCTGGTGGTAGAGGACAGGGCCATCTTTAACCGGGTCAGTCGTAGTCTTCCTTTTCCCCTGCTGCCACCACTCTCTCATTTATCCCACTTTTGGGAGACACCCACTGCCAGTAAATTGATACTTGTATAGCACACTACTCACCCGCAAGGGTCTCAAGGCGCTTGTACGAATACCACTGTGGAACCCATCCTGGCTTTCCCTGTGAGGTGTCCACTCCTGGGCACCCCCAAGGTAGAGGCCAGGCATCCTTAGCGTTGTGGGGGCCGTTGTGGAGATTAAGCAAGCGATTGCCCAGAGTTGCAGAGTGGGACTCCATGATTGGAATAGGCACCGAGGCAAGAATTGTCAGGTCCGTGGAATTTTGAGCCCAAGACCCGTGGGGAATTGAACCCTGGTCCCGGGCCAGACCTCTGCATCAGGGTCTGCCGCTCTAACCATTGAGCCACACTTCTCCACATGAACAGAGAAGTGAACAGAATACACTTCTACCTGCCAACTGTATGCACTTACCTAATACCAATGGGTCTTGCAGGTTGTCCGTCACTCTTGCAGCCTTACCTTTCTAACACAGCAAATTAAGCAGAATATGCCTTCATCCTTGCAAGTGAGGCCAGTCATCGCTGGGCAAAGGGGCAATAGAATGAAGGAGCAAGTCAGCAGGTGGCACTTGTGTTACTATTCGGTCCCTAAAAAAGGTTGGTGGACTCAGACCGATTTCTGATCTTCACTACTTGAACACTTTCCTTCAGAGGGACACATTCAAGATGCTGACTTTGGCTTGGGTCCTCTACACTTTAGATCCTGGGATTTGGATGGTATCCTTGGACCTGCAGTATTGGTAAATTTTTGTACCTATACTGCAGTCCCACGGGCATTGCCTCTGGTTTGTGGTAAGGAAGACATACTCTCAGTTCACTCTCCTATCCTTCGCCCTCACCCCAGCCGCCAGGGTATTTATGAAGATGATGGCGGAGGTTGCAGGCCATCTTCGATGGTTAGGAATGCAAGTATTCCCGCACCTTAATGACTGGATGTTGAAGGTCCGTATGTCAGTTAATTGTGGACCACCTCTGCAAGACCACTTCGATACTCTCTTCACTGTGGTTTTCCATCAACAAGTCAAAACCCCGTCTTTGGCCAGTGCATAGGATTCCCTTTATTT
The DNA here is from genome assembly GCF_964204655.1 of Triturus cristatus. Lineage (NCBI taxonomy): Eukaryota > Metazoa > Chordata > Amphibia > Caudata > Salamandridae > Triturus > Triturus cristatus. Next base: position 1,268,912,722 of record NC_140591.1, read on the forward strand.
TTTTATAGGGGCCATTCTGGATACACTGGACACAGGAAGGCCTTTCTGCTCCTGCACCAAATTTTGGACATTCCGGATATGATCCTGAGTTTCAGACTCAGTCCTGGAGGGTTCTGAGGTTTCCTAGTCACCTGGCCTTGTGTATTCTATGGGTATTCCATGCTTGTTGGCCACCATAGGTTCTGCAGTGGAGCCTCCGTCTTCTACCCTGGAGGTGCTTCTCAGACCAGAACTGAGCCTACCGTGGTTAATGAAGCAGTCCAATCTGACTTGTGGCAGTCATTTTCCCTACCCCATCTGGAGTTGATACTGGTAATGGATGCACAGACTCTGGGCACCTGGACGAAGTGCAGATCAGAGACTTATAGTCTCTGTTGGAGCAGATTCACCTCCTCAATCTTTTGGAGCTGTCCATCAAGGACAGTCCTGCCTAAGTCCTGCAAGACAACACATCCGCAATGTGGTACTTTAACAAACAGTGTGGTGTGGAATCCAGTGGTTTGCTATGGGCATTTTGAAAGGTTATTTGATGCCCTTTCGCACTTTTCGAGCCCTCTTTGTCACCAGTTGTGATGCTTCTTTTGAAAGGGCCTGCATATATGTCCCCCTCACTCGCCTTGTTAAGCCACAGTAGGACCTTCGTTTGATTCTTGCCTCCTGTATATGCTCCGCTTTCAAGACTATGCAAAGCTGTATGAGGTTATTGACGCTTAAAGCTGTATTCCTGTTGGGGAATGCTTTCACGCATCGTGCCATGAACTGCAGGCGCTGTCAGCGTAACCACTATATACCACCTTCTTTCCAGACATGATGGTGCTCTGGACCCCTTTCTTCCAAAAGTGATGTGCTCGTTCTGTGCCAGGCAGTCCATCATGCTCCCTGCTTTCTTCTCTACACCACTTCTTTCCAAAGAGGAGGAGAGGCTTCACTGGTTGGAACCCAAGAATCCCTTAATTTTTACGATTGATTGAACTGAAGAGAAATTGGTGTTTGACTAACTTTTTGTGGAGTTCTCTGGTGAAGGCAGCCCAGAACCAGACCTTGGAACCGTTATTCAGACATGGGGTGTCCTTGATTTTGTACAGTTAGAAACAGACCATACCCAGATGGATCATTATTTGCATAAAGATCTGATCTGCCTTGTTGAAAAAGGAACCTCCTGGCCGCCTTCGGGCTTGTACTACTAGAGCTAAAGCTACCACTAAGGCCTTGACTAGGGGTATCTGGTGCTGCACATCTTCCTGGCAGGCTACACTGGTGGCTGTCCACTATGTCCTCACGGATTACAGCCCTGTCTCACGTGTGCGCAGTAAGGGCCATTTTGGCTGCTCAGTCCTGCAGCACGTTTTGGTATAAAGTGGTGTAAAGTCCACTCCCAAGACCTTCCACCTTTTGGGAGATGATGATTTGGTATCTATTCAGAAGGTGTGGAATTTGCAGTTAGAAGTTTTCACAAGAAGAACAAGCTACTTACCTTTGGTCATGCTCTTTTTGGTAGATACTCTATCCAACAGCAGATATGACACCGACGTTCCCTCCTTCCTGTTCTGTGTAGTGGCCTTCTAGGCATGAATCTGGCCCAAAGTTATATTTTGCACGCTGTCAGTTCTCAATCCATCACTGATGCTCGGCTTGTGAGGGTGCATAATGCTTGGTTTTAAACTGACCTAGTGCATGGGTGGTACCTACATACGATCAATACTAACACTTCTAGAGGTGGGGCGAGGCCGTAGTGGACTCAGGAGCAATTGCTGGAAAGGTTTCCAGATCTAGGGGTTATTCAGAAGGTGAGGAATCTGCTGTTGAAGTATCCACTAGAAATAGTGTTCACAACGTTTAGTAAGTTGTTTTTGTCTGCAGTCTTTCAAAAGTTGAAATGTTATCTGTATCACACATTTCTACCCATGTAAGTTCAGGAAAGAGTATGCCATGTTTTTATAATGCACTCTAACAATTTCTGTAAATAAGTGATTTGTACTATTAAACTCAGATATTTCATTTTGCCAGAATACTTAAGATGTTGGTGTTGGAATGCAAAGCACTTACAAAGATGCAATCAAATCTGTTGTAATCTTCAGACCCGAGGGTGAAAGCCAGGGTTGCATATATTGAAGCCTCCTGTCTTTCAGTTTTCTACCAACTCAATTGAACAGGCAGAGGAATAGCAAACCTGCACACTGACCGGTCTGTGTTTTACTATCTTCTTGCCTAGATTCCAGCAAGAGCACCTAAAAAAAACTATTGCAAATATTGAAAGACTCAAGATAGAGTATAAAATTACCTGTATTGGACTATTTAGGCGTATTTCGGTGCCTTCCCACCCCACTGCATTTAAGGGAAAAGCATGAAAACACTATCTAGTGCTAGGCCCATAACCAAAGTTAATTTGATATTTTTTGGGGGACGGGGATGGGACATTGAGCCCAACAGCAAAGTGTTTTTTGGCAAGGTAGGCCTTTATTTGTCTCCAGAGTTTTTGGGAGGATAAACGCTACATAATTGTGGAATGTTAAGGACCACCTAGTACATTTAAAATTATTTTTGTACCCCAACGAATATTTGGTTAAAATTAAGACAATTGGGCTCAAAACTAGATAACATTCTACAGGGATGGTGGTGATTTACACCCACCCACCCCCCTTCCACAGATTTCTACGAAATGCATGATTTTCAAGCACTTAGAGACAGATACATTCATATTAATTTAAATACATTTTTACAGACAGTCTGCCTCAAAGATTCTTTAGAAAAACGAGTGTCAAATTGTGCTTTTTGTCATTCCAGAAGTTGTTTATTTTCACACAGCACAGAATAATGCAGAAGGTAAATAATTCTCTGTGAGTAGTAAAACCAAAGTAACACCACTTATAAATTCAGTAGTGGAACTTATTTTGACAGAACAGTGTAAAAAGAGCAACAGATGTAAAATAGCATTCTAGAACACATGTGGAGCATCAAAGAATCTCAGAAAGACTGCCACATGCAGAATGAGTGCAAGATAATCTCAGGATGTGGAGACAAAGGTGGTATACTAATTGAAATGTACTGTTAAGTCTTGTGATGAGAAACTAAACCGGATGTATCTTGAGATAATAGAGAAACAGTAAAGGAAGGACGGAGACAGACGGGAACAAGCATTAAAAATGCAATAGGTCTCGCCTTTTATTAAGTTAAAGCCATTTGCTTTGCTAATGGTATTGTATAGAACCCTCGAATTGGACAATGCTGCTTACCTGCTGGGGGCTCTTGTTTGCCGACCTGTTGTTGGCGTTGCTGCCGCCGTACCCCGGTGCCTCTTGCTGCGTGTCTCCCTGCCGCCGTCACCACCTCTCGTGGCCGGAGACAACAGCCCCCAGAGTGCTTAGCGCCATACACGCGACCGGAGGCGCATAAAGGAGCGTCGCTCCTCTTGAAGAGCGGGAACCCTCGAATTGGACAACGCTGCTTACCTGCTGGGGGCTCTTGTTTGCTGACCTGTTGTTGGCGTTGCTGCCGCCGTACCCCGGTGCCTCTTGCTGCGTGTCTCCCTGCCGCCGTCACCACCTCTCGCGGCCGGAGACTACAGCCCCCAGAGTGCTTAGCGCCATACACGCGACCGGAGGCGCATAAAGGAGCGTCGCTCCTCTTGAAGAGCGGGTACCCTCGAATTGGACAACACTGCTTACCTGCTGGGGGCTCTTGTTTGCCGACCTGTTGTTGGCGTTGCTGCCGCCGTACCCCGGTGCCTCTTGCTGCGTGTCTCCCTGCCGCCGTCACCACCTCTCGCGGCCGGAGACTACAGCCCCCAGAGTGCTTAGCGCCATACACACGACCGGAGGCGCATAAAGGAGCGTCGCTCCTCCCGCGTCGCGGGACGCGCGCGGGCGAAGCCCGGGCCCTCTGTGGCCCTCAGAGGACCGAACGAGGCCAGGCTGGGCCACCCCCTATGGTTGTTGCTCCTGGTAGCCTGTGGGGTTGCTGTGTTAGCGGTGGAGGCTTCGGGTCTAGAGTGTGCTCCCCAGGTATGTGGTCCTAAAGTATATTTGAACTATACCCTGTGACCCCCAGACTGTACATCTCGATTACGCTGGAACAACCACTCGTCCCATTATGTCCAAACAAAAATCAATCATAGACAACTATCTTGTTAAAGTTGTGAGTAAGATCAATAGTGACCGAAGGAAATCTCTAGGACGAGAAAGCCCGTCTGAACCATCCCTGGGAGCTCCGGATAAGGATACTAATGATATTGTTGAGGCTGTGGTCACTGGCTGTACCTCTGAAGCCCTACCCATAGAACTTTCAGATGTCTGCGCCCCGACTGAGGTTGCAGTAGTAGCCCCGGAGGTTATAACAGAGCAATGCACGCCGGCCCTGCGTTCAGTGAGGGCATGCAGAAAAGTGTCTACCAAACGGGGAGGAAATGCCACCCGGAAAAAAGCAGAACCTGTACCAAAGAATAATGTTTGTGATAAGGGCACACTGGTTAAGGACAATACAGTGACTATCAATACTGAACAATTTAATTTGTTAGTTGGTATTTTAGAGAAAAATCTTGAGTCGATTGTCAAACCACTAATTATCAAAATTGACCAATTATCAGCAGAAGTATCTAGACTAGGGAGTGTTCTAGATAGGCATTCGACTAAGATAGTTTATCCGGGGCCCCCTGGGAGAGATGGCCCAGGAGGTGATTTAGTCTCTAAACGAATTAATGATAGTACCTGTTCTGCGACAGTACCCACACCAGGTCCTCAAACGGGTAGCCGGGCGATGCAGGTCCGAGCAGTACCAGCACCAGTTAGTCTGAGTGGAGTGTTGGCACCAAAACTAAGTAGCTCTGTGCAGGTACCTGCTGTGACTGCAAGACCAGACAGAGAAGCTATACATAACAACAGCCGACCCGTAGATCTCCCACCCGAGTGTGCACCTTATGTTGTCGTCCTATCTAATGTTCCCTCTCTAGACTCTAATCAGACCAGAACCTCCCCAGAGTCGCAGGATTCTTTAAAAAACAAAACGATCTTTTGGCTAAATAGGCATTGTGGGTTTCCGCTTAAATTCTCTGACCAAATTTTAACAACTAGAAGGGTCAGTTGGATTGGAAATACTAGGAAGTCGTGCAGGGGGGACTGTGTTATTGTTAATTTCCAAAATCCCCAGCATGTTGCGACGGCTCTGTTAAATGCAGCTTCCATAACACAGAATGAGACTGCTATAACTGCACGACCCCTAGACAGATTTCAATCTCTGAGTTCCCTAGATCAGAATGATTGACATCAGAAGGTATCTGGATCCCAGTTGTCCATTAATATGTGTGACCTATCCAATAAACCTAATAAGATAAGGGTAGTCACTGACGGCCTGCAGGTTAATGATAGCCTGGAAGTCTTTAACAGCGGGGTAATAGTTGTAAATGCCCCTGAGGACAACCAGGAACTGGTTACTGATGTAGGAGGAAGTCCGGATACAACTGCGAAGGATTTTTCTTTTGGGGGTTTCTCTATAGTCAGTTGGAATATAGCCGGCTGGGTTTCTAAGGGAAACAAATTAGGATGGGAGGCACTGATTAGATCATTTGACATTCTCTGTCTCCAAGAAACCTGGTGTACTGCTAAACCTAGTTTTGAAGGATATGTATGTTATAGCGTAGAAGCCCTAGAGTCTAGATATGGAAGAGCGAAGGGGGGACTGATTTGCCTCATATCAGTAGACCTTAAACTGTCGGTTGTTAAGCATTTGCCAGTTGGTTCCCACTCCCAAATTCTTTGGGTACGACTACCAGAAGGAACAGAGGTGCTTTTAATAAATTTTTATAATAATATTTTTAATAATTCCAGGCACAATGTGATAGCTGAGCTAGACCGTGCCCTCATGAAGCTTGTAGCCGAAGCAAAACGCATTTTTACTTTTGTTTGGTAATGGGATTTTAATTCCACAATCTGTGGTTTGTCCTCCTCAAGGGCCTGTGGGGTACAAAGTATTAGTGGTGAGAATATCCCCCATTTCCCACACAATGCCTATGGGGAGGCTATTAATAACGTTATGGCAACCTATGATTTAGAGCTGGTAAGGCCTATTTTAGAGGCAAGCGCTTATCCTATCCCTACATTTACAAGGAGGAATGCCAGCTCAAGCATTGACCATATCATGGTTTCATCCAGTTTAGTGCCCCATTGTTCGATCAAGATAAGGGATACTTCTGACTTGAGTGACCATAATTGTATCATCATGCGAATCGAATCATGGAAATGCAAAGATCAGGCGGCACCAAGAATCTTAGGTTATATTGAGCCGCACAGAGTAAATGGGACCAGGCTTAGATGGAAAGGGGAAAAATCTGCTGTAATAGTGCCTTTAATCATATCTAAAAGCTTGATAGGTATTAACGCTATCTTAACACCAGGGTGTTCACCTACCTCTGTTGTGACTAATTTTCTCAATGTCAATACGATTATTAATAACATATTTACGGGGAATAAGCTGGGTATGAAAGGTAAGGGGAAGAGTTGGTTTGATCACGCTTGCACAGCCCTCCTCACCCAACTTAAACAAGCTTTAGCACTTACCCCGAGGGACAAGAATCAAGTCACACTTTTGAGACATGATTATAAAATGGCATTTATTAGAAGGAAGAAGGAATTACAGCAGGAAGCTTGGGATAATTTAACACAGGCGGCAGAAACCCAGGACAGCCGCTTATTCTGGTTCACTGTTAACTCCCCTTTCCTACAAGATGATATAACCCCCCAACTTTCTTCTAATGTGGGGAGCCAGGCCTGGGTTTCCCACTTTACATCTATTTTCCAAGATAGAACTTCAAATGAAAACGTGAAAAGACAATGGCCCATGGTCCCACTAGACATCTCCTTACGTGAGGTGGAATGCAGTATCTTAGCTAGCAAGGGGGGGAAGGCCCAGGGTCCCGACGGAGTCCCTATAGAGGTCTACAAAGCTCAATCACTAATTTGGGGTCCGATACTTACTTTGGTCCTCAATGCAGCGGTAACCACTTTGATTCCACCTACATGGGGCGATTCAATTATTGTCCCCATCTACAAAAAGGGGGACAAAGCATCAGCCTGTAACTATCGGCCAATTAGTCTTTTGGACTCATCGGTAAAAATTATGAGCCGGGTGCTGTTGTCTAGATTGGAATCATGGGCGGAGGAGAATGGGATTCTTGCAACCTCTCAATATGGTTTCCGAAAGGGCCGCGGGACCCTGGACCAATGCTTGAATTTAGAATTACTAATTGGTAAATTTACTAAGGCTATCCATGGTAATTTGTACCTCTGCTTCGCTGATTTAAGCAGCGCCTTTGACCTTGTTAATCATTCACTTCTATGGTCAGTCCTGTTGGAATTAGGCGCCCCCAAGGAAATTATCTTCTTTCTTGCTAGACTGTATAACAAGATGCAAGCGTGTGTACGATTTGGGGCCAATGGGGAGTGTACCCCGAATTTCGATGTGAAACGTGGTATAAGATAGGGCTGTGTCCTCGCCCCGTTGCTGTTTATTTTATTTATAAATGGGGTGGAAACCATCCTGAAAACAGTCAAGGCCGACGCTCCCCAGGTTGCCGGGATTAGCGTGCCAGTTCTGCTTTATGCGGATGATGCTGTGCTCCTATCCCGGACACCTATTGGTCTGCAGCGTCTGATGGATCGGTTTTCTGAATTTATCGGAGAGAGGAAGCTGCTGATTAACAAAAGCAAAACCCACGTCATGATCTGTGGGGCCAAGACTGGTAAAAATCATGCCTTTTTTATAGAAGGAGTGAAAGTACAGCAGGTTAAAAAAATTTGCTATTTGGGTGTCACTTTTACGAGTAACGGTAGCTGGGCCCAGGACCTAATAAATGTTAGGACGAAAATGATTAAAAGTTCCTATGGCATATTTAAATTTGCCACAAAGATAGGGGATAGACGAATAAGAGACATGATGGAGATATACAAAGCTAAAAGTGTTTCCATTGCCCTATACGGGGCCGGGCTTTGGGGCTATTCCAATGTTGGTTGTCTACAGAAAGAAGAAAACATCTTCCTCAAACTAATGTGCCTACCTGCATCTGCCCCAACAGAGTTGATTCATAAAGAGGTTGGGGCCGCCTATTTGAGTGACCTTGTCCCATTTAGGCCTTTTTTTTTTTTTTTTAAATCTGTTTTTATTGTTTTTTAAAACCAGAACATTCTTTGGCAAGTGACACAATAGGTAAGCAGAGAGTTGATAGCATAGGTAAGGGAGCACCCCGCAACAGAATCCATAACTACTACGTCAAGGCTTGCAATCAGGCTTGTGTGTGAGCATTGTCCCCAGTGGAGCCAACTACAGTCTCTTTGACAGTCCCGAAGTAGTCTCAACAGGAGTAACAGTATTAACCGTACCTCAGCTAGGTTCCGTGGCTATGCGCGGGTGCTACCCGCCTCATTCAGATAGTGAAGAACAGGCAAAATACCCGCAAGGCCCAAAGATTATACAGAACAGAACCTTAACAATGGCAGCATAAACTGTACATACAGGCCCATTACCCTCCCAGTTGTCGGCAAGCCCCCCACCCCTCCACACACCCCCCCCCCCAGGAACCCCCGTGTGTGTGTGTGTGTGTGTGTGTGTGTGCCCCGGCTGTGACCAGCGCTATGCAAGTGTGGGTGTCGTGGCGCCAAGGGAGGTAGGAAACAGTCGGGGGCATGTCAGCCTGGCAGGGGGGCATCCCCCGATCCACCCCCACCCACGTCAGCTCCGTCGGCCGCCCCCTGCAACTCCGCACCACTCTCCACGCCCAGGCGTCTGAGCTTCCCCAACAGCTGCTTCCAGCGGTCCGCCATGGGTTCCCTCCGCAGGCCCAATGTCTCCTCCCTCTGGATGGCGGTCCCCTCAGCCCCGGCCCATGCTTGAAATGAGGTGTTCCAAGCCTGCACGCGTGGCGGGTCATGCGCTTTCCACCGTTTCGTGATGAGTCGTGCCGCTACCACTAGCCCCAGGTCTATGAATCGAGACGTCACCTTATCCTTACGCGGTCGTTTAAAGTGGTGCAATATGTGTTCGGGCCAGTCGAATGGGATGCTGCGACCCACACTCTCTAGTAGCAGCCCACTGACCGATCTCCAGTAGACACCCAACCTTGGGCAGCTCCACAGCATGTGTAGGAAACCCGCCCCCGGCTCACTACATCTAGGGCACACTGCGTCTGTACGGTGAAAATACCGATTGATTAACTCCGGCGTGAGGTAAGCTCTGTGCACAATAAATAACTGGATTTGGCGGAACTGCAAGTTTCGGGGTATACGCACCGGGCCCTTGAGTATCCTTTCCCACTCCCTGTCCTCTAGCGGTCTGCCCAGGTCCAGATCCCACTTAGCGCGGAGGCGGTCCAGGCTGACGGACGACAGCTCCCTCAGTGAGGCTGCGAACCAGCGGATCAAGTGCCCTCCTCTCCCCATGACATGCAAGTATTGCATGGTCAGATGCAGGGTGGGTTCTGAGGCCATATCTCCCCACTGGGCGGTCATGCTCGCTATCAGCGAGCGATGCGTCAGGAACCCCCCGGGCGGGAGCCCGTCCTCCGATACCAGGGTCTCGTATGGTATGAGCTCGCCCTCCCGGTACAGGTCTCCCAACGTGCGCACATCGGCCCCCCACCAATCTGCCAGCATGGGGGCCGTGAGCACCCCTCCTCCACCAGGGGAGCCCTCAAGTGGTATTGCCGGCGCATACGGGACAACAGCACGCGTGAGGAACAAGGCCCTCCGGAAACACCTGTGCGCCACTTCCAGGAGGAGTGGCAGTGGACGCGCGACCCTGTGAAGGGGGTGGAAGGACCTGGTTATTCGTTCCAGTGAATAGGGTGCCAACTCCGAGGCCGTGTCATCCCTGCCCCTGTCAGCGAGCCAGCGGGCCACCCATTGTAGTTGAGCGGCCAGGTAGTAGTGCTCAAAGCAAGGGGCGGCTAGACCACCTCTGTCTGTTGGCAGATACAACTTCGCGAGCGCCAGCCTGTGTCGGGCATTACCCCAGACAAAGTCCCGCAGTAGCTGACTAAGCTTGCCAAAAAATGCGGGGGAGATGTACATCGGGAGATTGGCGAAGTAATACAGGAGGCGGGGGAGCATGACCATTTTGGCCAGCGCCACCCTGCCCGTGATCGTCAGTGGGAGTGCGCTCCAGAAGCGTATCTGCGACCTGAGCGCCGTGACTGCCCTCCCCAGATTCCCATCGAAGAGGTCAGCCGGGCAGCGGTAGATTTGGATCCCCAAATAGCGGAAGGTGTCTGCCCTCCATTGGACCAGCGTGCCATCCAGGCAGTATCGCGGGTCTTCAATACCGGCGCTGAAGGCATACAGGCATGATTTGGCTGCGTTCACACGCAGCCCCGAGATGGCGGCGAACGTCCTCAGCAGCCGCGGCAGTTCCTCCGGGACACGCCCCACGTCTTGTACATAGACCAGCAGGTCATCGGCGTAGAGCGACACGTGGTGGACTGCGTCCCCCAACTGTAGACCATCTCCCAGTGTCGCCCGCATAGCCGCAGCCAGGGGCTCGATTGCTAGGGCAAACAGGAGCGGGGAGAGCGGGCACCCCTGGCGGGTGCCCCGGCCCACCGGTATCGCCTCCGAGACGTGAGGGCCCAGACGGACGCGGACCGTGGGACGCCTGTATAACAGGTCAACCATCTTCAGGAATTCCCGGTCCAACCCGTATCGCAGCAGCACCTCGGCTAAGTAACCCCACTCCAGGCTGTCAAATGCCTTCTCTAAGTCCAAGATAAGGCACCCCGCCCTGGGCCACCTGTGCACTGCCTCAGTTGCTACCCTGAAGTATCGCCGAATGTTCAGGGACGTTGACTGTGCCGGGACAAAGCCATTCTGGTCGGTGTGCACCAGATGGGGGACCACCGGCGCCAGTCGCTCCGCCAGCACTTTGGCGAGGATTTTGTAATCCACGTTCAGCATCGCTAAGGGATGGTAGGAGCCCAGCTCTGTGTGGTCCCCGTCAGGCTTGGGCAGGGAGACCAGGAACGCCTCCCGCATAGAAGGAGGGAGCGACCCTACCTCCAGTGCTTTGTTATAGAGCTCTCTCAGCAGTGGCGCCAGGGACTCGCGGTACGCTTTGTAATATTCCGCGGGCAGGCCGTCCGGCCCCGGCGTCTTCCCAGATGCCATCGATTGAATCGCCTCCCCTATTTCCTCCAGAGAAAGAGGTCCGGCGAGTTCCCCGTTGTGTGCCGCCGTGACCTCAGGGAGCTGGACAGAGGCCAGAAAGTCCCCAAGAAGCTGCGGGGTGCCAGTTCCCCTCGCTTTGTACAGCTGCCTATAGTGGTCAGCGAAGGCCCGGTGTATTTCACGCTGTGTGTGGACTAGCGTGCCATCCGCTCTGTGGATCGATCCTATAGGGGCACGCCGGTCCTCCTGTCTTATGAGCCAGGCCAGGAGGCGGCCCGCCCTGTCCGCCCTAGCGTGCGTCCTGGCTGTGTGCGCAGCGTAGTTGTGGCACCGGAGCCGCTCCAGGAGGTCCGCGTGCCTTTCCCGAAGGTCTGCCAGGGTGTGTGAGTGCCGACCCCCTCCCTCTCCCTCCCTCTCATGCCGTAGGTGGTCATTCTCCAGGCTCGTCAGAGAGTCCGAGAGGCCCCTGCGTATGCTCCAGGTAGCCCCCAGGCAGTGGCCGCGAATGGTCGCCTTATGGGCCTCCCACTCCACCAACGTATCACTCGCAGTCCCTTCATTTGCTTCAAAATATGCCAGAATGGCCGTGCCAAGGTACGATCTAAATTCCGGATCCTCGAGCGCGCTCGGCTGAAGCCGCCAGGTGGGCACCGGCTGCCACTCCACCACCCAGCTAAGCTGGAGCCACAGGGGGTTATGGTCGGAATGCGTTCGGCCCAGATACTCAGAGCGCGCTATGAGTGGGAGTAGCGACTGCGAGCCCACCAACCTGTCCAGCCGGACGTGGAGATCGTGCACCGCCGAATAATAAGAGTATATCCTGTCTCTCGGGTGGAGGGTGCGCCACAGGTCCTGTAGCGCCCAATGCGCAAGTCAGTCCCCTAGCGCCCGAGCGTTGGACTCCACCACCGTAGCTCGCAGGGGAGGGAAGGATCTGTCCAGCTGGACATCTAGCACCATATTGAAGTCCCCTCCCAGTAGCCAGGGGAGCCCCGCATAAGGGTGCAGGATCTGTGTCAGGCGTTCCAGGAAAGACGACTGATCCACATTTGGCGCGTATATCGACCCCAGCAAGATCTCCTGCCCGTTCAATTTTCCCCGCACCAGCGTGTACCTGCCCTCGCCGTCCACCACCACCTCCTCGCATCGGAAGGGGACCCCTGCTCGCACCCATATCAATGTGCCGCGCGCGTGCGCCGAATAAATGGTACCATATGTGTGCCCCCTCCACCGCCTGGAAAGCCTGTCCAGTTCTAGCTGTGACATATGCGTCTCCTGCAGGAGAGCGATCCCGACAGAGTGGCGTTGTAAGTAGGAGAAGATGGAGTAGCGCTTTGACGGTGTGTGCATACCCCGTATGTTCCAAGCCACAACATTAGTGTGCGCCATCGTGAAGGTGGGAAAACCAGCCGGGCTGGAAGTAGAGCATCTGCACCCGGGGAGGGGGACGAGGGGCCAGCCACCCAACCCAGGGGAGCATATAACTGCGCTGCCATGTGAACAGTGTAACTGCCGTGAACAATAGAACAAAAAGGGCGTGTTCCCAACGGGGCATCCATCCAAACTTCAAAGAAACTAATTAACTATGCAATGTGTCAGTACAGTGTCTGATGGGGTACGCGCGAGAGTGTCGACTAGCTGGCGCAATGTCCCCCCTCCCCAATCACCTCTAAGGGAAGGGAAAAAGCAGCAGCATATCTAGCATGAAACTGTCGCGCTGTCCTGGCTCTAGTACGCGGTAGTAGGGACCCCCCACTATAACATCCAGCGGCGCGCGCCACGGTCGGGCCTTCCTGCACTACCAGGCACCCCCCACGCTAAGCCTGCGCCCCCCGTGGGAGAGCCCTCCCACCCTCAAGTCCCCGTCCCTCCTCCAGACGCCCAGTTGCAGGCCAATTGCGTGGGCTTACCCACCCCGCATGGCTCCCACCTCAGTGCGGTGTAGCAGTGTCTCATCACACGATCAAATCAGCAGTCTGTGGGGTCACCACCGGTAGAGCCAGGTCCTCCGATATCACTGTGGATGGGGACGAGGCACCACTGGTCCCCGGGGCACTGCAGTCTCCATGCAGTCTCCACTGGGCGGCGTCCCCAGAGTCGCCACCGCGTCGAGGACCTCCTGCCGCTCCACTCTGATCCGCTCCGGGCTAGGCGCCGTCAGCCCCCTCCTCAGCTGCTGCCGGGCCCCCCGCCTCCTACGCCTCCTGGGCCCTCTCTCCGGGCGGCCATCAGGCGCCGCGCCCACGGGTCTCTCCCCCGTCCACTGCCCCATCTCCTCCAGCCAGTCCCAGACATCCTCCGGGGAGTCGAAGAAGCGGGTCCCCTCCTTTGCCACCACTCGCAGACGGGCCGGGAACAGCAGGGAGTAGGGCAGCGCCAGCTCCCGAAGTTGCCTCTTCACCGCCAGGTAGTTGCTCCTGCGCCGTTGCACCGCTGCCGTGTAGTCGGGGAAGAACATGACACGGCTACTGCCAACCATCGGGTCACCAGACTTGCGTGTTTCCCTCAGGACCGCGTCTCGGTCGCGATAGTTCAGGAGCTTGAAGAGGAACGGGCGGGGCCGGGCTCCCGGCTTGGGTTGCTGCGCCGGCACCCTGTGTGCACGCTCCACCACAAATTGCTGGGATAGTGCCCCCTGCGGCAAGAGGTCCTTCAGCCAGCGCTCAATGTACTGCTCCGGGTTCCTGCCTTCGACGCCCTCTGGAAGTCCCACGACGCGTACATTATTGCGCCGGGAGCGCCCTTCTGCTTCGTCGACCCGGTCTTCCAGTGCATTAACCCTGTCCAACACATCCTGCAGCGCAGCCCCATGGCTATGGGTGATTGGCTGGAGCTCCCGAAGCGTCTGGCCCTGGACCGTGACCTTCTCCGCCAGCTTGCGGTGATCTGCATGGAGTAGCGTGAAGTCGGAGGTGACCTTGTCGATCCTGACTTCTAAGGACTCTCTCGTCTGCTCCAGGCTGGCGCCGAGTTTCTCCACCGCCGCGAGCATAATGTCCATCTTGGCCGCCGATTGTGGCTCCGCGTCCCCCCCTGGACGGGACTGCGTGTTGTCCACGCTCACTGTGCGTGACTGTCCCTGCTGTGTTTTGTCCCGGAGCCGGCCCATCACGTATTGTTGGGCCGTCGGCATCCGCAGGCCGGATCCCGGTGTCACAGACGCGGCTCGATGGCTGCAGCTCTACTCCTGTACTGCACACCCCTCCGTGCGGCCACCGGCGCGGGCAAGCGGCAGGCCCCGCAGTCCTCGGGGCTCCTGGGCCAGTATGTCGTGCCCCTCTCCCCAGGTCAGCGCTCCACTGCCCTCCTTACCGGGATGTGCCAGTCGACGGGGTTCCCCGTGGCTCCCCTCACCGGTGCCGTCCTCGGCCAGCCAGGCCTCCAACCTGCACCCTCCAGCCGCTCCGGGCGCGCCCGACCGGCGCTCTCAGCTCCCTGCAGCGGCGCCGGCTGTGTGGAGGCTGCCGCTTCGTCCGACGTCGCCGGGTACACCCGATCGGTGACCGCCGGTAGTCCGCTGGGCCCCTGGGCACGTGGAATGTCACTGGTCCGACATTTCAGCCACCAGGGACGGCCGGGGGTCCTCTCGCGTCCAGCACGCCTCGCTCAGCTGCCCAGGGGTGCCCCTACCACCTGGGCGCCAGGGCCGCACTGCTGTCCTCCTCGGTGGGCACCCTCTCCCAGGGGACCGCTGCCGGCTCTCCTAAAATGGCGGCCCTCGCAATACGGCGCCCGCAACTGCCCGCACCAATCCACAGGCCCCCGGCAGCAGGCGTCCTCTAACCTCCGGGTCCGTCGGGCCGTCAGATCGTTTTTGCACTCTGCCCCTGCTGCCACTCCTCTCCACCTCTCTCGGGGCACACCCGCCCAGGCGCGAGCACAGGCCGTCGCTCTCCCCACAACAGTGGCGCAGGCCGCGGGCACCGCAGCCCCCAGCCACTCACTGTTCGTCGGGTGTCTCAGCGTTCGTCACCTTCTCGGGGCCCACAACGACCCAGGGCTCCCTGTTCCGTGTCCTCCGCAGGCCGCACCGCACACGGGCCGCCCGGGCCAGCCTTGCTGCTCCCCCAGGGCACAGCTCCTCCCGCCGCCGTCACCGGTGTCCTCACGGGCCGCGCAGCGCAGCCCAGGCCGCCGCCTCCACTCCTCCGCGCCTCAGCACATCAGGCGCACCGCAGTCCCCGATGGGAAGCCCCCACCGCAATCACTCGAGGCCTCACTGAGCACCGCGCTCTCCGTCCTCAGCTCGCCGGACCCGCCCTCAAGCCGGCGGCCACCGCTAGCGAGCAGCTCCGCCTCTTAGGCTGCCTCGCGGATTGCGGCCAGGGGCGATCACCTCACTGCTCCCGGACTTCAGGGAGTGTCCCCACCGTCGTCCCGCACCCGACCAGCGCTGCATGGGTCAGGGCTGCCCGCTTCCCAGGATAACTGACAGGATGAAGCGGGGGTAACGGCCAGAGCCTCAAGGACTTGCGTCCGCCATGTTCGCCAGTTGGCCACGCCCCCTTGTCCCATTTAGGCCTTTGTCGCTTTATAAAGCAATATGGCACAAGGAAGAGACAGTTTAACCAACTTATTATCAAGGATTGCCTTAAATTAGATAATTGCATGAAAATCCCATGGCTTAAGTTTGTTGTTGAGAGTTACCAGACGATCTTTGGGCTGAACTTGGTATCAGATCCTAGCTCTCCTCGAGTTCTTGTTAAACAAGATCTGAAAAATACTTTTATGTTATCTAGAACTCATAAACGTTCAGTAGGGTCTGGTTTTCTCACTACTGTTCAAATTTACAACAAATATATTGTATATGAGGGATTTCAGCAGTATCTGAATATGGTAACCCGCCCAGCCCACAGATTTGTCTTAACGAGATTAAGGCTAGGAATGGCACATGTCTTGGTGGCTTTCCCCCAACAAAAAAGGTATCCTGTTGGCCCTTGCCCATGTGATGGACACTCAAAACAAAATAGTATGCACTTTATGCTTATTTGCACTCTCTTCTTGGATGTAAGGATTACATTTTTAAAACCTTTGTTTTTAAAATAGGGCATTTTTAATACGGATGATGCAACGAGGTTGCTTTTTAACATGAATTCCCCAGACATATGTTTTTATACTGCTAGTTTTATCTGCAAATCTATTTATTATAGGAAAAGTATGATTTAAAAAAAAAAATGTGTTCACATTTCTGTATTTTCGTGTTTTGCTGTGTGCTTTTATGGTCATTATATGATATGAACCGAATAAAGCTTCATGAACTGAACTGTATAGCAAAGCAAATGGCTTTAACTTAATAAAAGGCAAGACCTATTGCATTTTCAATGCTTGTTTATATATATATATTTGTACACATATACATGTGTATATATGTGTTAACATATATGCATATATATGAATGCATTTATATAGATATGCAGATGTAATATATATATATATATATTTTCACTGAAAAAAACAAAGGTTTCAGGGGCGTTTTAGTTAGGAATTGCCATTTAAAAAACCTTTGAAATTCATTGAAAAAAACCAAAGGTTTCAGGGGCATTATAGTTAGCTGGACATTTCCCTCGTACAAAACTCTAGAAATTCCCCTGTTCTAGTTAGTTCAGCTAACTATAACTCGCGCCCCAGCAATCGACTGCAGATGACGTCACATATTACATCACTCATGACATGGTCAGTGACATCACTGATTACATCATCCAGTGAATGTGTGTTTTTCTGAAACGTTTAAATATGTTTTATATATTTATAGTGAAAGGCCTATGGAAGAATGAGTGGGTGTATAAGTGTGTGAATGGGTGATTTTCTAGGTGCGTAACTGACTCTGTGAGTCATTAAATGTATCTTACTGCAGACTAGTGACTAAACTGTGTGAATGTCTGTTTGTGTCTGTGTGTTCGTGTATAAGTGGCTGCATGGTTTTGTGAATAGCTATATGAGTGTCTATATGGGTTATTGATTGGTTGTCTGAGTATCTGTATGGGTGCCTGAGTGTTTGTGTGGGTAGGGTGTGTGGGACTCTGTGCATAGATGTGTGAGTGGGTGCATGGTTTTAAGAGTGCATCTGTGATGGACTGTATGGTTGGGTGACTGTATGTAAGGGTGTGTTAGTAATTGAATGTATATCTCAGTTGTACATGTGTCAGTAACTACATATGTGAAACACAGTGTATATGTGTGTAAGAGTATATAACTATATGTGAGAGTGTGTGATTTTGGGAGTGGCTGTATGGATGAGTGTGTGCTTGTATCAGTAATTGTATAAGAGCGTCAGAATTTGTTAGTATTTTTTATGAGTAAGTGAACTTGTGTGTGTATAACTTATAGGTGAGTAAATTGGACTGTAATTAATTATTTGCATGACTGACTAGGTGTGTCAGTACCTCAATGGATGACTGGCGGTGTGTGTGTCTATATAGGTGTATAAATGCATATGATTGTCCTGTACTGAGTGACTGTAAGTATGAGTGACTGTACAGGTGTGAGTGGAGGTGTATGTAGACCTAAGAGTCAATGAGTGGGTATGTAGTTATTGGAGTATCTATGGTTTTCAAAATGGCCGTCTGAAATTTTGAGTCGGTGTATGAAAGGTTATATTAGGGTGTGAGAAGATGCACTAATTTATCACATGGATGACGTCATCAGTGATGTCATTTGAGATGTCATCAGTGATGTCACTGACCATGTCATGAGTGATGTAATATGTGACGTCATCAGCAGTCAGTGCATTGCGGGGGCGCGAGTTATAGTTAGCTGAACTAACTATAACAGGATAATTTCTAGGGTTTTGTACGAGGGAAATGTCCAGCTAACTATAACGCCCCTGAAACCTATGTTTTTTTAGTGAATTTCTAAGGTATTTTAAATGCCAATTCCTAACTATAATGCCCCTGAAACCTTTGTTTTTTTTTCAATGAATTTCAAAGGTTTTTTAAATGCCAATTCCTAACTATAACGTGCATGAAACCTATGGTTTTTTTTCAGTGAATTTCAAAGGTTTTTTAAATGCTAATTCTTATCTCTAAAGATATCATGTTTAATGATTTTGATAGGATTTCTATATTTTTCAAATTCAGTGTGTCAATTTCATTAATTATGTTTTTTTTAAATTCTTTTTTTATCTCCATTTTTTGTAAATTATTTTTTAATTCTTTTAAAAATGAAAAAATATTTGTATTTATTGGGTTTTTCAAACCTATTTTTAAAAATATTGTTTTAACTATATGTTCAAAACTTTAAGTGTGCTGTCGCGAGGGGATCCTAACAAGAAATACTCGTGCGGCACGGCTAGTATGATGAAGCACCTAAGGACCCTTCATCCAAACAATCTTGCATGAGAAGAGTGCAAACAGATGAGAAACACTCCTGCTCCTGCGCCTTCCACCTCATCGCAGCCGAGCACTTCAAGAGTGCATCCATCAGCCCAAAATTTGGACATCTGTCCTCAATTTCAATATTTAAAAGTGCTCTGCACTAAGTGCAATGCGACTTTGTGCTACGGTGAGCAGTCGATCGATCTGATCTGCCGCCGGCAAGAAAGTCACATTTGCTAGGTTTTTTTTTGTTCCCTGAAGTTCATTGTTTGGTTCCTCCTGTTTTGTTTTTTGTTTTTGCAGAAGAACCAAAAAAATAAAAGAATTGTTCAGACAACACCCCCCCCAAAATATAAAAGAAGAAAAAAAAAAGTTCTTGTAAGAATTAACTTTCCTGGTTTAAAAAAAGAGCTACATTTCTTTGTTAGTGTGTGAAAGTTTAGATGAATGTATGTGTAGTACGTAATTGACTGAATGAATGCATTAGTAGCGTATGGTGAATGTATAAGTGCAGAACTATGAGGAAGCGCTGCAGCATCACACAGTAACCTCTTTAACTGCAGTGTGCTGTAGTACTTCCGAAGCACAGGGATGCAACATATGTACATAAATATGTTGCAAATCTATGCTTCTCTCTGCACGGCTGCTTAAACTACAGCCATGTGGTGACACAGGCACCCTTGCACCATAGTGCAAGGATATCTGTGTCATGTGCTGTTTGTTTTTGTGCAGGAAGACACACCTTCCTGCACAAAAACAATCAGTAAAGGTATTTTTCTCCTTCAATGTATGCTGAGTATTGTAGCATGCATTGAAGATATAAAAATGTGGAGAAATGAAAACAATTCTCCTTGTGCTTTCCTACACCAATTTTAGAATGGTGCAGCATTCACACACACATCGAGATTTATGATTTCTGACAAATCTAGACGTGTCTTGTTCTATGAGTATTCAGTGCAATCATGCACAACAACACTTATAGAACACCCTTTCAACGCAAACTGGTGTGCATAATGAGGTTGTATTTACATGGAGTATAAAAAGTGCACAGAGTGCCTTTTCCTCTCTGTAAATATGAAAGAGTGTCTTGCGCAATAACTATGTTACAAAAAGTGACATATTTCCAGTTTTAAAATTCCTTGCGAATGATAGAAGGTAAGCACAGAGTTTTGTCTGCAAAGATGTTCAAAGAAGAATGATTGAAATGATTGCGGTCCTTCAATAGCTACAATGGGAAATATTATGCACCCCTCAAATCTCTTTTTTTGCAGGTCACATGATATCTGATTATGGTCAGATTTCAAAACTACATAGGTATAAACAGAGTGTTTTTAGAAACGTGTTTCAACTTTGTAGCTTCTTGCAGAGCTCCTCATTCTGCATATTGAGACTTAGTTAAACTTACCTTCACAGTAATAGCAATAAAAAATGGTATACATTTTCTTCAGATTTTCATTGCAATCTAAATTCATATAAATTGCTTATTTTTAAATTTGGATCTGTGAAAGCAAAGGAAAAAAAAATTATAACATGTAATAATACATTTTTTACAACACAGCATAATTTCCACAAAGTAATTTGTTTGCCTTTTTAGCTGTTCTCAGAATATATTGAATTTCACTAAAAATAGTGATTTCAATCGTACTCATCACTTAACAGCGGGCAAAAAAAAAACAATCAGAAAGATTGTTAAAAAAAAAACAGCATGCTATTCTCAGCAAAATACCACAAGATACAAAACACAGATATATAAAATGCTTACAGCTAACAACATTTTATAAGTTTAACTTACAAAAACTGTAAATGTCGCTTTAAAATATTCACTGAATCTAAGGATGAATTTTTGGAGAAGGCACCCCGCCCACAACGTTTTTCTTCAGTGCTGTGGACATTTTTTACTTTTCCCGAGGAGCAAACGAAGATCATTGCCACCTTGGTCATGTGCAAGATTTGCGAAAGAGTTCTGTTGCGAGGGAATCCTAACAAGAAATACTCGTACGGCACGGCAAGTATGATGAAACACCTAAGGAACCTTCATCCAAACAATCTTGCACGAGAAGAGTGCAAACGGATGAGAAACACTCCTGTTCTGTATCTGTAAAAAAGAATCACAAATAAATGTATATTAATAACTTTCAAATTTATACTATTCCATTACTGTACAAACACATTTTATATCAAAACTGACTAAGAAACTATAGCCCTGAACCACAAGTGTGACGATGGTTAAAACACTACATGCATAGTGCATACGACTTTGTAACAATTCATGCCCTAAAGCCTACCTCACTAAAAGACTACATGCTAACTGACTGAATGATTACAGTACTATAAGGAGACACACTGGGTGAGTAACAGGGTGTTTGCTAGAAGTGTATGAATACTGACTGGGGAATTGAAGGTGTGAAAGACAACTGTGTAGGTGGTTAGAGGCCTGCATGCATAGTGAATAGGCATTTGAAGCAGTCTATGTGCCTCGGCCTGGCTCACTGCATGAGTACTTGGGAACTGACGGAATGATTAGAGTACAGCTTTTGTCACAGTGAATGGATTAGTACTTGGTACTGAATGGGTCACTAGAGGAGTGCAAAGGGAGTGACAGAATGTTTGCTGGACTGTATGGATACTGACTAGGGAATTGAAGATGTGAAAGTGTATAGTATGTTAGAAGACTGCATGCATACTGCATAGACATTTGAAGCAGTCTATGTGGTAATGTATGGTTCACAACATGAGTACTTGGAAACTGACTAAATCATCAGACTACTGCTAGGACAGTGCCTGGGTAAAACTTTTAAATTTTCAGTTCTGGCACAGTGAAGAGAATAGTACATGGTACTGCACTTTAGTGTCAAACCCTGACTCATTTTATCAATGCATAAGCAAAGACTGGCTTCTAATGCTACTAAAACTTGACAACATGACCGGTTTTAAAACAGTTATCTGTCAGCAAATACACGATGTTACCAAATACTTCTCTCACAGTGGTTCCCAAATGCACACAGACTCACAGTGTGATTCTAGACAAGCGACACTATCCCTAGCAGCTTACAAAAACTCATTGACTACTGTGCAAGGGGTAAGGAGACTACACACAATCTACATATTAAAGTACAGCACATTAGTGTCAAAGCATGACTCATTTTATCAATGCATAAGCAAAGACTGGCTTCTAATGCTACTAAAACTTGACAACATGACAGGTTTTAAAACAGTTATCTGTCAGCAAATACACGATGTTACCAAATGCTTCTCTCACAATGGTTCCCAAATGCACACATACTCACTGTGTGATTCTAGACAAACAACACTATCCCTTGCACTATACCAAAACACATTTCTTCATCTAGAAGGAGTACTACATTTTAGTATAGAAACAGAACTCATTTCACAAATTCATAAACAATGACTGGTTTCTAATTCTCAAGTAAATCAAAAGGGAGTGGATCACTCGTCCCAGAGAACCAGGGTGTGCAAGGACAGTAAAGGTACTGTTTTAAAAACCCTCAATCACGTTATAAACGTTTCGGATGTTAGCGGTATATTTTCGTTCTCCGCTTCATTTTTAGTAACGTGACAGCATCATCATTGGGTTTGCTGTTATGCTTTCTCCACCTGGAGATCGTACCACTGGTTGTTTTGGTAGTGATCGTAAATAAAAAATGAGAGTGAATTTGGTGAAGTGTTCAGTGGTGAAAAAAAGTTAATTAAAAACCAACAGAGCTAGTAAAAAATCTTTAATTGTACTAGATGTTAGTGAAATTAGTCAGTGTGCACTCAGGGTGAGTTAAGACCCTGTGCATTCTAAGGTGCCAATAAAAAGGTCGACATGTTTCAGCCCTTGTTGTGCCCCGAAGGGTCACGTGGGCTTTCTTCAGGACCTAGGAGGTGAAACAAAGACCTGAATATTCACAGGATCTTTAGGGTGAATTGATTAATGGGTTAATTATTCCCAAAGGTAACTATGCAACTTGAGCCTGTTTCCCGTTACTGTGGGTAACAGCGGGTGTGGAGTAGGGCGGTCGCTCGCGCTCTCTTCGGCGCTGGACGCGGCTTCTGTGCTGGCTCTGCCCTAGTCGACCCGGTTTCTAATTCTACCAAAATATAAAAACAGCACAGTTATCTGTCTGCAAACACATGAAAAACACAAATGCTTATCATCATCATCATCATCTTTATTTCGGTCACTTTAGACCATAAAAGAATGCAGCGGTTATACAGTTGTAAATTACACAATATAAAAAATCACACATAGTTGAATTAAAATTAGTCATAGAACAATTGAGTTAAAATCATCAGAAATATTCATTCAACCATGTCTAACTTAATACTGCGATTGCGGCTGAACCACACTGCTGTTAAGAATTTTGCGACTGCAAATACAATTGGGGCGGATGAATCTGTCTTTAAAATTCTATATAAATGCTTATCACAGAATGGTTTCTACATGCACACACACTGTCAATAAGATTGTAGAGAAAAAAAGTACTCCCTACACTTTAGCAGGAGAAATACATTATTCTGATTAAAATCAAAATAGTCTACATACATCCCCTCACAATTAAATAACTCACATTTCAAATTGTTTTGTAGATTAAGCAGTATATCAGTCACACACCAGATTTTCTTTTACAGAATCTCTGCACTGTGCACCTCTCAGCAAAAACAAAGAATGGAAAAGTTTCCCTTTCATTTTCCACACATATACATGTAAACATCAAATCACAATCCTTCACACATAAATTCAAAAGCAAACACACATTTCTATTGGTTAAACATTTCAACCCTTTCCAAATGAAATACATTTCAACCCTTCCCCCAATCTGCCTTCTGCCTGTTAACATAGAAACAGGTCATGGAACACTGCACTGAGCACACAGGTCACAAGTTCAGCACACAATGTTGTTAAACAAGACAGCAAGTGTGCTTGAGTTTTCAACATATCAGCTTCTCATATATAATGTTCCTTACAATCAGTTTTTGTTAACCAATAAGAATCATGCCTTTAAAAAACAGAAATATACACCCTACCTTTCAGTGTAGAAAGTTGTCATACAACAAATGATTTCTTGTCTTTTTTCAAATTTTTTTTCCTTGGATCCGCGCACCCAACGCGATAGGATGCGCACACCGTGCGCGCATTTCGCCGTTTAAAAAAAAAAGAGGGGGGCCCCAGGGGGTCTTTCTGGGACCCCCTAAGCACCTCTAGAGGATCAGAGTATTTCCACTCTGCCCCCTTTATATGTTTTACACACTTATTCCTCTTGCTTCTTCAGCCTCGCTTCTACCGAGGCAGAAAATGGCCGCCAACAGTTCCTGGTTTCGAATGTAGACAGACACTCGACAGCCAATTAGCATTCAGCGCGCGCGATCGGGAGGGTGCGCGCTTGGTTCGGGGAGGGTGCGCTTACGGTGCGGGTAGGGTCCGTCGATCCTCCCCGGCCATAGATATTACTAACTTTTTACCCTAATTTTCTCAGGAACTACTGAACAGATTCACACCATTTATGCAAAAGGCACGAGTCTGAACTGAGGACTACCTCTTTGCCAAATTTGGTGTCATTCCGTTCAGTGGTTCGGGCTGTAGCTGCGACAACAGATCCTATGGGAAATTGCATGGGGAAAACGTGTTTTGGGACCCCCCTTTTTCTCGGCCCCCGCTTGACGGATCACCGCGAAACTTTCAGGTTAGGAGCGGAGCGGAACTGGCCAAAAGTTCGGATAATTTCGTGAGGATTCATCAACCGGCGCCAGACTTATTCGGAATAGAATGTTGCGGATTTCCTATGGAAATAGGTCCTAACTATAACTATCTACTGGCGACTGCCAGTAGATATTGTCTGTGTATATATATATATATATATATATATATATATATACATAAGTGCATATATGTCTATATTTATATATGTATGTACATATATACATACAAAACATATATATGTATATGTATATTTATGCATATTGGTTTAAATATATATGCATTTATAAGTATGTGCATAAATATACACATATATATATGTGGATGTGTACCAGTGATTGGATGTGTGCCACTGTACTAGTATTTTGCTGTGTGTATGCACACTGCTGATTGTTGACATTTTCAGTGTGTAGCACAGTGCCAGTGGTCCCAGAATGTGTGGCATTCAGTGTGTGCATGTATGCATGCATGGATCTCTGAGTCTGCATGCCAGCTTCGCTCTTAGTTTGCGTGGCTGGTGCAGTGAATCTGTGGATGTGTTGTGTATGTTGGCGTGTGCCCGGCAGTGCCTGCACGCCACTTATTGTGCATGGCATTGGATTTGCTGGTCCTCAAAACTATGTTGTCTATTTGCATTTCACTTTCAAGCGTGTACATGTATCAGAAGTATGTGTTTGTGCACTCTTGTCTCAAATCACACAAAACCGTTCAGTGATTTACCACCTATTCCCTACATACAATTGTATTTTCTGTTAGTGTGCGCGCCTTCGCGAGAATAATGTGAACGGCTTGTTTGATTGGCATTACCTTGCTGGTGAATGAACCGCACTATCCAGTATGGTCTGGTACTTACCCATGTCCCCTACTCTAACTACCGACCCTGTGGTTATGGATGACATTTCCCTCCCCTTCAGTATAACACTTGTGAGACCACACAGATAATTTTACTTTTTTGATTAGGTGGGAGTAACCCCCCCCGGCCGTATTTATTAACATTTAACAAAAACAAATTAAAACATAATATACAGAAACTTTACGCAGAAAGTACAGATACATTTTGATAGTCAGATATTCCACGGCTAACCTTAACACAGTCTAATACACAAGACACTCCTACCGTAAATCTATCAATGCATGTATTTACTTTCTGCGTGTCCCATCTAGAGCCTACGGCAAAGTCAATGACTGGCAGCTTCCCCGGTCAGATGGATACTTTCCCCCGGACCCCCCCTACGCCCTGTGCCTTACACTCCATTACGTGGGGGCTGCAGACTTCTGCATAGTGGCACCTTAATGCGCATGCGCATGCGCGGGCGGGGGTGGCGCCAGGCCCACTGGGAAGGATGACTCCCCCGGCCGCCGCACCCCGACAGCCTACCTACCGGCTGTCACTACCTCCTGGAGTTATATGGTGCTGACCGTTGAGGACCGAAGACTATGCTTACCAATCATGACCTTACCGCCTGACCAGAGACACTCTAAATACGACAATATCTAATTGAAAGAGAAATTCGAAATTGTGCTTTATTTATACATTACTACAGAATCGCTGTGCATACCATTGCTTTGTTCCCTGCCAATACTTTGGAAAAAAGGGGACAAAAATAATCAGTCACAATACACAAACCGGGAAACCAAACCTTCAAACAATACCTGCCTTAGGGGATGGTGGGTGGGCAAAAGAAAGAAACGTTACGGGCCCGCAGCCGGCCCGGTGACCCTATCTGTGGGGAGCAAGAACAAGAGACTGTTCTGCTCCCCACCGCCTCTTTTTAAAGAGGGGGCCCAGGCCGACCGGCTGAGACCGGTCAGCCTGGACGCAAGCTGAACGTTTCTGTGCCGGAAGCACTGGAGGGTTTCCGGCACACAAACAACCCCTTTACCTATTGGTTGTTGTGGGGGGGGGGGGGGGGGTGTCACGTCACTCACTGATGCGGCCTCCCTCCCCCTTCTGGGTGGCCGGTGGCTGGTGCGACCGCCATAATGGCCATAATGGCGGCGCATCCTAGTCAGCCCACGCCTTTTCCATGATATGCACGTGCACATCACTGATGTGTTGACAGCACAGAGGAGTGTGCACTGTTCTGTGGGTGTTGTGTACTGTGTTGTGATGTGCTTATTATCTTTACACTCTCCCTACTCTGGCTCTCTGCCTGCCTGCTCAGCCTTGGATGAGGTATGATAGAATGTTGAGGGTGGTTGGGATTCTAGTGTGATCAGTTGGTGAGAAGGGGCTGAGCAGGGAGGACGCTGCTCCTGGTGGGGCATTAAGAAGGAACAGAACATCTTCCTGTAACATGTAACTAATGATTTGGACTGAAGAATAAATCATCATATCATCTATACAAGACCATGCCTGCGCCCATTCATTCTTTTTAACACTGGCGACGATTCAAAGAACCTGCGTGTATTTTTGGACTTGTGAAACTGAAGGGCCTACCTTGGATGAATTTGGGAACTGAAGAAGCGCATTAAAGGGAAAAAAAGAAGCAATCTTGCACTCCACAAGCCCCACCAGTGACCTAAAGACCGGTCAGCCCTGTCGTGGACGTGCCAGATGATGGATTTGGGTGAGTGCTTCCCCAAAAGACTAGATTGACTGTGGTCTTGGACATTTCTGACCATTTGGGAATGGTCAGCCCTAACCTGGGCCTGCCAATTTTTGCTGTTTTGGGTGTGTGTCTTCATGTAGAGGAGTTTCCCTGAGGACCAACAAGAATGTGTTGCTCGCAATGTTTTCACAGTGCCTCAGAGTGGAAGTGCTGTCAAGTTCCCCCAGAGACTTTAAGAAATAATTTTTAAAAGACATCGAGGCTTGTTAATTCAACAAAGTGGGTTTTCTGGTCAAAGCCAGTTTAAAGAAGTCATGGACATGCCAACCTTTGCATTTCGTCTTTAAAAGTGTGGTGTGTGATCGATGTTTTGAGCACGATTTTGCTGGTTTGGCATTGCCAGCGTGATGAGGATCCTGCACAGTTAGCATACAACGTTTTGCACAATTTTCGGCGCATTTTGAGATTTGTGACTTTCATTGTTTTCGGTCACTGGCAGCGTTTTACAGTTGGTTTGGCTTCTCATTTCGTATTCAAAAGCAGAGGCGCGTGCTACAATAAGCGCGTGGACACTTACCTGCCTCTAGGAGATCGCGCTGTTTCATTGCTGACGTCCGTGACTTCCATGACGATGGTGGAATCTGTTGTGCTTCCTGGCTGCTGTTGGGACGTGCGGTGTGCACCGACGCGCCGTGAGCCACTCTGCAATGACGTTGACAGCGTGCCGCCATCTTGTGGTTGGCGTCCGCTGTTGCTTTTCCTTTTGGAGGTTCCTGATTAGCGCGGAGTTGCCGTGTTCATGTGTCTTCCTGCCAACCAACGTGTTTGCGTTTTTTTTTCAATAAAGTTTCCTGCATGTCGACATGTGTGCCAGTGACGACGCGGTGTCTTCATGATTTCTACTTCACAATTTTCTTCATCTGTCAAGAGTTTTGGTATGTGCACCCTGTGGACGCTGGAGACTTGTAACTTTGTTTGTTTTTCGTTTTGCAAGCGGTCAGCATTTTGTGCGGTTATACACTGTTGTGGAGCACTTCTTAGCACTGACTGGGGTGAACTTGCTCTGCTTGAGCGAATTGGTGAGCGGCAATTTCATGCAGCTTTTGGGAACGTATTTTCTCGTGTTGAAGCACTCACAAATTCACCAACACAGTTTCCTATTAATGTCACAAAACTAGATACACATTAAAGTGGGCTTCTCTTCTTCTTTTATTTTCATATGAATCTCCAAACTTCTTATATTCATAACATTCTTCCACTCCCAACGCGTTTCGTCGATAGGGAATAACCCATGCGACTTCCTCAGGGCTGGAAGCAATAAATAATACACATTGGAGTATAGAAACACATTTGTTTCATATTCCATAGCCCACATTATTGAATGTGCAAAGGAAAAGCATGCTGTGTGACATATCATCAATATAATCACATCCACATGATTAATTAACACAATAAGGAATTCGACCAATCGTTTTGACAATTCAAACTAAAAAGATTCAATCTAAAATAAATTAATTAATCACCATTGTAGCAGTGAAACACTCCAAACACTCGTGATGGCACCGTTCTCCCAACAGTAAACCCAATCAATTAATCATGCCTTAAACAAAGCCAAATTGTACCTTGATCTTGTATAACTGCCTCCTAAATTCAGAAAATTATATAGAACCTAGTCAGACACACTGCGGTATGCATGAGGCAAGGATGGCGAGGGTAAATACCAAAATTTAAATCATTGAAGCACATACCTTAAAACAATTTAGGTTGAATAATATCTGTGCCTCCTTCCTAATGGTCTTTTATTATCCAACAACACCTACAAAGCAAATAAAATTGTAAGCAACCCTGCACTAAAGATAATATGTCAGTCATACCTCAAGTCTTAATAGACTGAAATACAATCTCACCTGATTTCAATGAGTAGAGTACGTGACCATTAGCACAATTCTTAAGGCAATGATCCTCAAAGTTTGTATTTGAAGTCTCTGAAGTACGGAGACCTATAAATCAATGTAAACATCAAAATTTCAGTATGTCTCCTAACATACTGCACAGCGTCCCCCAATAGTCTGATGTCCCTCTCCCATTTTACTCACTTTTAGCAATCGCAAGCGTCCCCAGATACGGAACCGTCTTCGTGTCTGAACGCGTCGCGTGTATTGACCCTCTTAAACAATCCAGTAAACATAAACGAGGTAACTACGCCGTCGTTTGACGAGCGCCATTTTGGATAGGTTTCGAGAAAACACCAACATAAATAACGGGCGCCATTTATAAAATGTTAAGAAATGATGCACCTTGAATCTGAGCTATCTTATTAAATAGAAAGCATAGCGATCCACGAATATAATCACAACCATCGTTATTATGAGTTATACCCCGCCAAACCTATGATTTCTTAATTAAAAAAGCATAGCAAGTGCCAATAATACTAAGGCAACCTAATCATCTTACCGCAGTGAATCATTTCTGTTGTTGTAGCAACAGATAGATAATGACAATCTCCAAGTACTCAATTCAATCAATCCATTTTACCCAGCTATTAGACAAATAATCACCAAACACCGTAATCACTGGTTAATAGGACCTGCGCATCTTTAATTATTAAATTCTTTGCTGATATAATATAACATGAAATAAGTACCTAAGTAGAATATACTAGGAACTGCACGAAACATACAGCTAGAAAATAGCTAACAACTAAAAGCAACATCGCAACTCCAACAAGCCATCACTAGATCTACTTAATGATCACTCTTTTGCTCAACCTGTCCAGTCCATTAAATTCTCATTCCCCTAGGAAATACTGTAACTCACGGTCATAGTTAAGACCATCCTCCACAGCCCTCAAGCGCATGATCCATCTTGCCTCATGCCTCCGCAGTGCGAGTTCTCTGTTACCTCCACGCGCTTCCCTCTTAACATGCTCAATGCCACAAAATTGAAATGATTTGTGTAAACCTTGCGAAGTGCAGTTATGTATGTGTTCCGCAATTGGATACCTGTGATCATTATTCTTTACCGCTCTCCAATGTTCAGCAATCCTATCTTTAAGAGCCCTTATTGTGCTTCCCACATATATTTGCTCACACATACAATTAATTACATATACAACATATTTAGTACTGCAATTAATGTTAGTCACAATGTCATACATTTGTTTACCATTATACTGAAATTGTTTAGTTTTGTCTTTCGCATGTTTACACATCCCACAGTGGCCACATTTAAAAAAACCTTTACTCATTTGAGTAAGCCATTGTTCTTTCTCAGCCTCTCTCGGGTAACTAGGACTCAATATTGTACCCAATGTTCTCCCTCTTCGGTATGTAATTTGTGGTTTATCTGGCAGAAATTCCTGTAGCGTCCTATCCGCCTTCAGGATATGCCAGTGCTTATGCATGCTCTTATAAAGAATTGAATTTATAGGATTAAAATCTGTTATCATCCTAATCAAAGTAGACTTATTTTTAGTTTTTTTCGGGGTTAAGGTGGATGCGCGTTTTATCTTGAAAGCCCTCTGTGATGCTACCATAAGATCTCTTCTATCATAGCCCCTTTGGGTGAACCTCCTTTCCATGTCCTTCATACATTCTCTGAATTGGTTGTCCTCACTACAGTTACGTCGCGCCCGTAACATTTCTCCATAGGGGATTGCCCTAATCTGATGTTTGGGATGCGCACTACCCGCATGTAAAATAGCATTGCAGGACGTAGGCTTACGATACATCCTGCTACAGATTCTATCATTGTCTATAAACAATTCCACGTCTAAAAAGACCAAATTAGTCGAACTGACACAAGAAGTAAATTTGATGTTCATAGTGTTGTTATTCATGTATTCAATGAATCCACTTAGTTTTTCTTCTGTTCCTGTCCATATTAAAAGACAGTCATCTATATATCGTCCCCAATATAAGATGTCATCATTCCAGTTGCTACCCGCTGGGCCCCATATCACTGATTCTTCCATCCAGCCCATGAATAGATTCGCAAAAGCAGGTGAAAATCTTGAACCCATAGCCACTCCCTGGGTTTGTCTAAACCATTCCCCATTAAATAGAAAAAAGTTATTTGACAAAATAAGATCAGTCATTGTTAGTAACATTTGAGTATGTCCCCATTGGCTCGCTGGTTTCTTCATCATAAAATGTTCAATAGCTTTAAGACCTAGTTCGTTGGGTATACTCGTATACAATGATACAACATCCAACGACACTAATTTCATTCCTGATTCCCAAGTAATGTCACTCAATATATTTAAAATATGCTTCGTGTCCCTAATATACGACGGCAGATTCACTACCATCGGCTGTAGGAATACGTCTACATACTGTGAGATTCGTTCTGTAGGGCCACCTATCCCTGC
Source organism: Triturus cristatus (assembly GCF_964204655.1). Classification (NCBI taxonomy): domain Eukaryota; kingdom Metazoa; phylum Chordata; class Amphibia; order Caudata; family Salamandridae; genus Triturus; species Triturus cristatus. The sequence continues at coordinate 1,268,943,798 of NC_140591.1, forward strand.
CACAATGGGCCTCCCTGGTGGAAAAGGGAGGTCCTTGTGAATCTTTGGCAAAGTGTACAAGCAGGGATAACGTGGACGATTCACTTTTAAATATAATAATTCATCATCATCTAATAGACCTTGATAGTGCCAGTCCTGTAACAATCCATTAATTTTTGTAATCAGAGAGAACATTGGATTATATGAGACTTTTTGATAGTTCTCCAATTTATTTAATTGGGAGTAAACCTCATGATCATAATCTGCTTTATTCATTATAACAATGTTACCCCCTTTATCTGCCTTTCTGATGATTATCATGGGGTCTTCTGCTAGTATCTTAAGTGCCTGACGTTCACTTGTCGTCAGGTTCTCACCCCTATGTTTAAAAGAATGACCCATTTTATCCAAACCATTCTCAAGATCAATAGAAACTAAAGTGTCAAAAATTTCAATATTATTCCCACTAGTAAGGTTAGGGGACCATCTAGACTTCTCTTTCAGACCACTCGTCAATGACAAATCTGGTCTTACATCCAAATCCTCCAAAACTTTCCCAACTTATGATGATTTGGACGAGGATCTTTTGGGTCTGTGGGAGAAAGAGCTAACATCTAACTCTGTTAAATTAATGGAAATTCTAATTGAAAATTCGGATAGGAAAGTGAAGAGTCTACAGCTGGAAATTGCTCAACTGGAGGAGGAGATCGCATCTCTTAATAAACCGGAAGTAGCAGCAAAAAATTATGATATACTAAAGGAGGTTTTGGTAAATCATCAAAACGATGTGAAACAAAGGAAAGCACGAAAGCTTAAAAGGGACGAAGTTGATTATAAGAATGGGAGGGTATTTACATTCTCCAAAAAATATGATCATTTGATTGTAATAGACAAGAATAAACAATCAGCAGAGATGCCTTCCACTAGTTCAAGTAACACCTCATTAAGCACAATACCAACGAGTGGCAGTGATGTGGAGGGTGGATCTAGTGGTATAGAAAGACAACAAGGCCCTTTGGGAAACTCCTCCTTTCTACAGGAGGTGAATCGTATAAAGAGAGGGAACAGGGAGCAAGTCAGAAGAATAGACAATACAAGAAAACAAGGAGAGGTAAAGGAAGTAGGAAGGGAGGGGGACAAAGTAGGAATGAAAACTCGCTCTTGGAACAAGAAGAATTGAGCAGTTCAGGTATTGGAGAGGTAGAGGTCATTAATTTATCAGATCGAACACTGACTAATGAGATGATTACTTTATTGAAAAAAGGTTTGAGTTATTGTCCATTTTATAAAGGAGATATTTGTAACACCAAGATAGATTTATTTCGGTTCATTCGGAAACTTAAACTGAAGAAACACTTTGCTTTGAATCCTATGCCTAATAAAGATTGTATCTCACAGATTTGTGATTCAGTGTCCAATACGTTAACGATAAAAGATATACAAGATACAGTGACTCTACTCTCTATAACCGAATTGGAGGACGATCCAGTAACTATTGGGAAAGTTTTGGAGGATTTGGATGTAAGACCAGATTTGTCATTGACGAGTGGTCTGAAAGAGAAGTCTAGATGGTCCCCTAACCTTACTAGTGGGAATAATATTGAAATTTTTGACACTTTAGTTTCTATTGATCTTGAGAATGGTTTGGATAAAATGGGTCATTCTTTTAAACATAGGGGTGAGAACCTGACGACAAGTGAACGTCAGGCACTTAAGATACTAGCAGAAGACCCCATGATAATCATCAGAAAGGCAGATAAAGGGGGTAACATTGTTATAATGAATAAAGCAGATTATGATCATGAGGTTTACTCCCAATTAAATAAATTGGAGAACTATCAAAAAGTCTCATATAATCCAATGTTCTCTCTGATTACAAAAATTAATGGATTGTTACAGGACTGGCACTATCAAGGTCTATTAGATGATGATGAATTATTATATTTAAAAGTGAATCGTCCACGTTATCCCTGCTTGTACACTTTGCCAAAGATTCACAAGGACCTCCCTTTTCCACCAGGGAGGCCCATTGTGGCAGGGATAGGTGGCCCTACAGAACGAATCTCACAGTATGTAGACGTATTCCTACAGCCGATGGTAGTGAATCTGCCGTCGTATATTAGGGACACGAAGCATATTTTAAATATATTGAGTGACATTACTTGGGAATCAGGAATGAAATTAGTGTCGTTGGATGTTGTATCATTGTATACGAGTATACCCAACGAACTAGGTCTTAAAGCTATTGAACATTTTATGATGAAGAAACCAGCGAGCCAATGGGGACATACTCAAATGTTACTAACAATGACTGATCTTATTTTGTCAAATAACTTTTTTCTATTTAATGGGGAATGGTTTAGACAAACCCAGGGAGTGGCTATGGGTTCAAGATTTTCACCTGCTTTTGCGAATCTATTCATGGGCTGGATGGAAGAATCAGTGATATGGGGCCCAGCGGGTAGCAACTGGAATGATGACATCTTATATTGGGGACGATATATAGATGACTGTCTTTTAATATGGACAGGAACAGAAGAAAAACTAAGTGGATTCATTGAATACATGAATAACAACACTATGAACATCAAATTTACTTCTTGTGTCAGTTCGACTAATTTGGTCTTTTTAGACGTGGAATTGTTTATAGACAATGATAGAATCTGTAGCAGGATGTATCGTAAGCCTACGTCCTGCAATGCTATTTTACATGCGGGTAGTGCGCATCCCAAACATCAGATTAGGGCAATCCCCTATGGAGAAATGTTACGGGCGCGACGTAACTGTAGTGAGGACAACCAATTCAGAGAATGTATGAAGGACATGGAAAGGAGGTTCACCCAAAGGGGCTATGATAGAAGAGATCTTATGGTAGCATCACAGAGGGCTTTCAAGATAAAACGCGCATCCACCTTAACCCCGAAAAAAACTAAAAATAAGTCTACTTTGATTAGGATGATAACAGATTTTAATCCTATAAATTCAATTCTTTATAAGAGCATGCATAAGCACTGGCATATCCTGAAGGCGGATAGGACGCTACAGGAATTTCTGCCAGATAAACCACAAATTACATACCGAAGAGGGAGAACATTGGGTACAATATTGAGTCCTAGTTACCCGAGAGAGGCTGAGAAAGAACAATGGCTTACTCAAATGAGTAAAGGTTTTTTTAAATGTGGCCACTGTGGGATGTGTAAACATGCGAAAGACAAAACTAAACAATTTCAGTATAATGGTAAACAAATGTATGACATTGTGACTAACATTAATTGCAGTACTAAATATGTTGTATATGTAATTAATTGTATGTGTGAGCAAATATATGTGGGAAGCACAATAAGGGCTCTTAAAGATAGGATTGCTGAACATTGGAGAGCGGTAAAGAATAATGATCACAGGTATCCAATTGCGGAACACATACATAACTGCACTTCGCAAGGTTTACACAAATCATTTCAATTTTGTGGCATTGAGCATGTTAAGAGGGAAGCGCGTGGAGGTAACAGAGAACTCGCACTGCGGAGGCATGAGGCAAGATGGATCATGCGCTTGAGGGCTGTGGAGGATGGTCTTAACTATGACCGTGAGTTACAGTATTTCCTAGGGGAATGAGAATTTAATGGACTGGACAGGTTGAGCAAAAGAGTGATCATTAAGTAGATCTAGTGATGGCTTGTTGGAGTTGCGATGTTGCTTTTAGTTGTTAGCTATTTTCTAGCTGTATGTTTCGTGCAGTTCCTAGTATATTCTACTTAGGTACTTATTTCATGTTATATTATATCAGCAAAGAATTTAATAATTAAAGATGCGCAGGTCCTATTAACCAGTGATTACGGTGTTTGGTGATTATTTGTCTAATAGCTGGGTAAAATGGATTGATTGAATTGAGTACTTGGAGATTGTCATTATCTATCTGTTGCTACAACAACAGAAATGATTCACTGCGGTAAGATGATTAGGTTGCCTTAGTATTATTGGCACTTGCTATGCTTTTTTAATTAAGAAATCATAGGTTTGGCGGGGTATAACTCATAATAACGATGGTTGTGATTATATTCGTGGATCGCTATGCTTTCTATTTAATAAGATAGCTCAGATTCAAGGTGCATCATTTCTTAACATTTTATAAATGGCGCCCGTTATTTATGTTGGTGTTTTCTCGAAACCTATCCAAAATGGCGCTCGTCAAACGACGGCGTAGTTACCTCGTTTATGTTTACTGGATTGTTTAAGAGGGTCAATACACGCGACGCGTTCAGACACGAAGACGGTTCCGTATCTGGGGACGCTTGCGATTGCTAAAAGTGAGTAAAATGGGAGAGGGACATCAGACTATTGGGGGACGCTGTGCAGTATGTTAGGAGACATACTGAAATTTTGATGTTTACATTGATTTATAGGTCTCCGTACTTCAGAGACTTCAAATACAAACTTTGAGGATCATTGCCTTAAGAATTGTGCTAATGGTCACGTACTCTACTCATTGAAATCAGGTGAGATTGTATTTCAGTCTATTAAGACTTGAGGTATGACTGACATATTATCTTTAGTGCAGGGTTGCTTACAATTTTATTTGCTTTGTAGGTGTTGTTGGATAATAAAAGACCATTAGGAAGGAGGCACAGATATTATTCAACCTAAATTGTTTTAAGGTATGTGCTTCAATGATTTAAATTTTGGTATTTACCCTCGCCATCCTTGCCTCATGCATACCGCAGTGTGTCTGACTAGGTTCTATATAATTTTCTGAATTTAGGAGGCAGTTATACAAGATCAAGGTACAATTTGGCTTTGTTTAAGGCATGATTAATTGATTGGGTTTACTGTTGGGAGAACGGTGCCATCACGAGTGTTTGGAGTGTTTCACTGCTACAATGGTGATTAATTAATTTATTTTAGATTGAATCTTTTTAGTTTGAATTGTCAAAACGATTGGTCGAATTCCTTATTGTGTTAATTAATCATGTGGATGTGATTATATTGATGATATGTCACACAGCATGCTTTTCCTTTGCACATTCAATAATGTGGGCTATGGAATATGAAACAAATGTGTTTCTATACTCCAATGTGTATTATTTATTGCTTCCAGCCCTGAGGAAGTCGCATGGGTTATTCCCTATCGACGAAACGCGTTGGGAGTGGAAGAATGTTATGAATATAAGAAGTTTGGAGATTCATATGAAAATAAAAGAAGAAGAGAAGCCCACTTTAATGTGTATCTAGTTTTGTGACATTAATAGGAAACTGTGTTGGTGAATTTGTGAGTGCTTCAACACGAGAAAATACATGAATCAATTTGATTATTGTTCTGAGGATTAGGGTGCCTATCCTCTAGTTGAAAGCACCGCACTAGGATAATTAAGTATCAATACTACTGATGGTGTGAAATTTTGCTGGTTGCGCGTTCTTTCCCTTGACACCCATTTTTGCTTTGTAGCTTTTGGGAACGTTTTTTTTTCTTTTTCTTGTCAAAGACCTCGGGTGAGAGTTCGCTCACCGGTGTGGCATACATTTTGTTTGTATTGTGATATTCCTCAGTTTTTGTTTCATTGGGTGGGACATCTAATGTCGGGGTGGTAATCACAGGTTTATCTCTTGTTTTAGGGTTGCATAGTGTTTTGCGAGTGTGTGTTTTTTTCGAGTGTGTGTTTTAGGGTTAAGGGTAACCCTAAATTTTGACATGGGTTATAAATTCCCATAGTGTATATTGAATGTGTGTTTAGGGTTAAGGGATACCCTAAATTTTGACATGGGTTATAAATTCCCATAGTGTATATTGAATGTGTGTTTTAGGGTTAAGGGATACCCTAAAATTTGTCATGGGGTATAAATACCCATAGTCTTTTGCGAGTGTGTTTTTGGGTGAAGGGATACCCTAAATTTGTCATGAGTTATTGTTACTCATAGTTATCGCAAAAGTGTTTTAGGGTTAAGGGATACCCTGATTTGTCTGTTATAGTCACCCATAATGTATTTTGGGTGTAAAGGTACCCTATGTTGGTTAGGGTTAAGGGATTTAGTCTTAGATCTGTCTTATTGGTAGATCTGTTTTTGTCTTAGTTGTGCAGTTTAGGGTTGTAGATCCCTGTTCTGCCTGTCTTGTGTCTTTTATGAGGCACAATGGGTACGTTGTGGGGTGTAGTGTAGTGTCTTGTACCCATAGTTGTAGTCTGAGTTTTCATGCTAGTTTTACAGTTTTGTTTTTGATCATTATCAGGGGAAGGATGGTGTTTAATGTTTTGGTTATTCATCTTTCTTTTCTACTAAATGTGTGTTAAATTTATTTTCATGCATTTTTCTGTTTATGATCATTATCGCTGGGGGGGTGATGTTTAATTAGTTGTTATTAATGCATCCTCCTATGCTCAGTGAGTGTTGTATCATCTTAACACATGTTGATTGTTTTCAAATATTATAAGGGGGAGATGTGTTGTGATGTGCTTATTATCTTTACACTCTCCCTACTCTGGCTCTCTGCCTGCCTGCTCAGCCTTGGATGAGGTATGATAGAATGTTGAGGGTGGTTGGGATTCTAGTGTGATCAGTTGGTGAGAAGGGGCTGAGCAGGGAGGACGCTGCTCCTGGTGGGGCATTAAGAAGGAACAGAACATCTTCCTGTAACATGTAACTAATGATTTGGACTGAAGAATAAATCATCATATCATCTATACAAGACCATGCCTGCGCCCATTCATTCCTTTTAACACACTGCACCTAATTTGTGTTTGCACGTCTCTGCTAAGTATATGCCCCACGCAGGACTGCACACGTTATTGGTCGCTTTACAATCGGAAGGACTATGCACCAGGTTGTTGACAGTGAGTAGCTTCATGACCTTGTACATCAGTGGCACTTATGTGCAAAATCAACACTTATGCACATTATCACTGGGTGTGCGTAGCACGATTGGCATCATTGCCGAGTGTGCATCAAGTGTCTGAGTGCACACTGTTAGCGCAGTGAACAGCGTGTTTAAGTCTGCACAGCACTGGAATGTATGTAGTGCATGTAGGAGTTACAACATCACTGGTGCACGTGCAGAAGCAGTCATGGTCTTGCTGAGTTTTCAAGCGCATGCCCTTCGTGGGGCAGGGTTGAGTTCATCGTCGGCAAGTCATGCGGGCGCCTGTTGAAATATTAAGCATGGTGCCCGTATTGCTGTTAATGTTGAAAATTGAGTGTGCGCCCAGGGGGCGGGATGGCAAAGAGGAGCAAGCTGCAATGATAAAAAAAAAAAAACGCTTCATACAAAAAAAAGTTTCTGACCGGTCTGTGTCTTTTAATTTTTTTGTTTTTTTGTCTTTAGAGGTAGATATAATGAGAAGTAAAGTAAGCCCTATTAATCGCTAGTTAAAAAGAAATTCTTATAAGTGAAATTAAGCTTCTGATGTTATTTTGCTTTGGATCTCACTTTGGAATTTGGAAACTGATGCGAGTCAATCATGAAGGTCAACTTGTCTGTTCACATGGATTTGCAATGTCACAGGGACTGGCAGTCGGAGGTGTATATCGGTACTTTGTTAATAGTATGGTATGTATCTCATATACTTGATGAACGAATGAAAAAAATCTCTAAGCCCTGTAGGGGTTATATTGGAGCTCACAGGACCCCCTGTGCCATCTTGAGATGTATATTGAGATGCTAGTTTCAGCAGATATCCTGTAATCACATTTACATTTTTAGTGGGGACACCAAAGCCTCACTTCATGGCTCTCATCAGTGCATGTTGTAAATCCACCTAATGTGAACAGGATAAACCACAGCTGCTCCTGGTTTTGCTAATGCGGTGCATTAGCAGCAGCAGCTGCATCATGTTTCAGCACTGGGAACAGCGCATTCAAATATTGTCCAATGAACAGAGGAATAGGAGTTGGCAGTTGGAGAAGCATTTTAGAGACTTCGCTGGTTATATGGTAAAAAGGCCTGAGACTCGATTGATACGTGAACACAACCTTTCGGCTCTGCAGCAGGGATCTCGGGAGATGGAAACGAAGCTCTCAGAACCCACTGTGGCCTCTAAAAAAAATGTTTTTTTAGATGTATGCCAAGATGAACACTTTAGCAGAGATGCACTGAACCCTTTGATATTTTTGTAAAAGACTCCCCTTAGGACCTTCATTGGTGCATATTTTAATTTCTCCTTAAGATGCTTAAGTAATTACTGAGAAACGCTGCTTATGACTGTTAATGCAGCATGGCAGAGGCGGCCGTCCTGTTTCAGAATGGGGACTACACAGTGGCGGCTGGTGACATTTGAAAGTGGTAAGGCTTAAAAGTTTTTTCGTACTGCATTGCGGCGAGCGAGCATAGCGAGCACGAACAACCTACAGGGGGTTTGGGAGGGTTCTCCCCCCGAGAACATTTTGAAAGAAGAGTGGATAAATGGTGCATTGTCAAGCAAATTTGAGAAAGCAGGAAGGTTAGAAAGCAATACGATTGAATTATTTATCATTTAAGTAATTGCCAATTTTTATTAGCTATAGAAGACAATCTTTGCGTATGCTGAGGTTATCATTTGCCCATATTAACTTTTGAACACACTGATACACTTGTAATGGTTTTAACTATACAATAAATACATTCATTGACTGTGCAGTGCTGTACATCAATATGACACTATTTCCTTTTTTTTTTTCCATGCAAGAAACGCCATTTAAAAAAAAAAAGTGCAACAGTGACTTCACTACAACATTCTGAATCTGTTTTCTTTTAGGTGACACCGTTGCATAGCAGGAAATCCACAATACAGACCGTGACTATAGTGAAAGCACAATTAAATGTTAGGATTGATTACAGGTGATCTTCCAATCAGGAAGAGTCACTTCCACTGCGCCACCCAAACTCCTAAATTATTACTTAAGGAGCAACCTGAACTACCACTGACTCGCCAACGTCCACTATGAGGGGACCCTTGCAGCACAGGAAATGTACACTTGTATTATACAGATATAAAATTCATAAATGACAATTTCAAGAATCCACCACAAGGGCCAGGGAAGTCATGCACGTGGCCTCAGAATCAACAGCTTTAAGTAGTAACGTGGTGCTGCCTGGAATTAAAGGTACAGAGCTGGTCCGCTTTAAGGGACATGGGGAAACCTATTGACTACATTTGGGGCTGAGTGAATTGGGGGACCAACAGATAAACACCTTGAGTAGCAGCCGAGAGAAAACAAACTCTTCTTGTAGATACTTATTTCAGGCGCTTCTCTCAAAAACAGTGGCTACGTAACTCACATTACTGGTGTGTCTCTCCTGCACCTTCCTCCCTTTACCGCTGGCAGAGGAGTCACAATGACACCCCCCACCCGAAACACCCTGTCCACTCTAAAGCTCAGCTGGCCAAATAAAGACTGGTGCAGTCTCACCATCTCCAGCTGTTGACACCATTGTGATTTCCTTTATATTTAGCCCCTCCCTCACAACTCACTCTGCTGGGGATGAGCTGAGGTGCAACAACTACAACCGAAGGGGCGCACAATGAAAAGAAAGTGAGGTGAGAAAAGTCAAAGTGACTAAAAAGTGAAAAAATGAGTCATCTTTGTGGCTGCAGGGAAAGCGTTTTATAGGGTACTGTAGGGATTTCTTCAGATAGTTCTACCCCATTACCAATTTGACCCTATTTTGCCATGGCCCTATATCAACATCTTTACATGTTGATTGAATTAAGGCATGTTTTCCATTACCGTGCAAATATCACATGAAAAACAAAGGATTTTAAAGTTTTAGTGATTTGATGTCTGTCACGAGCCCTACCCTGATCAATAGAGTATCTTACAGGACCAGGTTGATAGAAATCAGACAGTATTACGATGGCACAAGGCAGAGCGTGGAAAGAACAAGCATTTCCAATGCAATAGGTCTCGCATTTGCAAAATGTAGAGTTGTTGGCATTGTAATTTTTACACATATATATATATATATATATATATATATATATAAAGTTCCACAAGTTGCCCAAGGCGGGGCGCACTCTCCTCTCGACAAACCATAGGGTCAGGGAAGAACCAGGCACACTCAACGTCGGCAGAATCCTGACGCGTTTCGGGAAAAGCTCCCTTCCTCAAAGGTTATCTGCTGCACAATGAAAGCCACCAAGCGGATTTCCCAGCGATCTCCCTTGTTTTATTCAAATGTAATCCAACATTACAATCAGGTGAGTAAATGCACCATTGCTTTCTCGGACTGGGAGTCCATGAATAAAACCCATGTGGGCTGCTGGCAGTCTATTGTACCAAATATTTAAAAATCACGGGTGTGTCATGAAAGCCTTCCCCCAATACTGCCTTGTGCCAAAAGGTCCCGCAAGCCGAAACACAGTCCAGCACAGGAACCGCTTGAGTCTGCGGCGGTGCGCCCCTCGACCGAGCCGGCCGAATATATAAAGTTCCACAAGTTGCCCAAGGTGGGGCGCACTCTCCTCTCGCCAAACCATAGGGTCAGGGAAGAACCAGGCACACTCGACGTCAGCAGAATCCTGACGCGTTTCGGGAAAAGCTCCCTTCCTCAAAGGTTATCTGCTGCACAATGAAAGCCACCAAGCGGATTTCCCAGCGATCTCCCTTGTTTTATTCAAATGTAATCCAACATTACAATCAGGTGAGTAAATGCACCATTGCTTTCTCGGACTGGGAGTCCATGAATAAAACCCATGTGGGCTGCTGGCAGTCTATTGTACCAAATATTTAAAAATCACGGGTGTGTCATGAAAGCCTTCCCCCAATACTGCCTTGTGCCAAAAGGTCCCGCAAGCCGAAACACAGTCCAGCACAGGAACCGCTTGAGTCTGCGGCGGTGCGCCCCTCGACCGAGCCGGCCGAATATATAAAGTTCCACAAGTTGCCCAAGGTGGGGCGCACTCTCCTCTCGCCAAACCATAGGGTCAGGGAAGAACCAGGCACACTCGACGTCAGCAGAATCCTGACGCGTTTCGGGAAAAGCTCCCTTCCTCAAAGGTTATCTGCTGCACAATGAAAGCCACCAAGCGGATTTCCCAGCGATCTCCCTTGTTTTATTCAAATGTAATCCAACATTACAATCTGGTGAGTAAATGCACCATTGCTTTCTGGGACTGGGAGTCCATGAATAAAACCCATGTGGGCTGCTGGCAGTCTATTGTACCAAATATTTAAAAATCACGGGTGTGTCATGAAAGCCTTCCCCCAATACTGCCTTGTGCCAAAAGGTCCCGCAAGCCGAAACACAGTCCAGCACAGGAACCGCTTGAGTCTGCGGCGGTGCGCCCCTCGACCGAGCCGGCCGAATATATAAAGTTCCACAAGTTGCCCAAGGCGGGGCGCACTCTCCTCTCGACAAACCATAGGGTCAGGGAAGAACCAGGCACACTCGACGTCAGCAGAATCCTGACGCGTTTCGGGAAAAGCTCCCTTCCTCAAAGGTTATCTGCTGCACAATGAAAGCCACCAAGCGGATTTCCCAGCGATCTCCCTTGTTTTATTCAAATGTAATCCAACATTACAATCAGGTGAGTAAATGCACCATTGCTTTCTGGGACTGGGAGTCCATGAATAAAACCCATGTGGGCTGCTGGCAGTCTATTGTACCAAATATTTAAAAATCACGGGTGTGTCATGAAAGCCTTCCCCCAATACTGCCTTGTACCAAAAGGTCCCGCAAGCCGAAACACAGTCCAGCACAGGAACCGCTTGAGTCTGCCGCGGTGCGCCCCTCGACCGAGCCGGACGAATATATAAAGTTCCACAAGTTGCCCAAGGCGGGGCGCACTCTCCTCTCGACAAACCATAGGGTCAGGGAAGAACCAGGCACACTCGACGTCAGCAGAATCCTGACGCGTTTTGGGAAAAGCTCCCTTCCTCAAAGGTTATCTGCTGCACAATGAAAGCCACCAAGCGGATTTCCCAGCGATCTCTCTTGTTTTATTCAAATGTAATCCAACATTACAATCAGGTGAGTAAATGCACCATTGCTTTCTGAGACTGGGAGTCCATGAATAAAACCCATGTGGGCTGCTGGCAGTCTATTGTACCAAGTATTTAAAAATCACGGGTGTGTCATGAAAGCCTTCCCCCAATACTGCCTTGTGCCAAAAGGTCCCGCAAGCCGAAACACAGTCCAGCACAGGAACCGCTTGAGTCTGCGGCAGTGCGCCCCTCGACCGAGCCGGCCGAATATATAAAGTTCCACAAGTTGCCCAAGGCGGGGCGCACTCTCCTCTCGACAAACCATAGGGTCAGGGAAGAACCAGGCACACTCGACGTCAGCAGAATCCTGACGCGTTTCGGGAAAAGCTCCCTTCCTCAAAGGTTATCTGCTGCACAATGAAAGCCACCAAGCGGATTTCCCAGCGATCTCCCTTGTTTTATTCAAATGTAATCCAACATTACAATCAGGTGAGTAAATGCACCATTGCTTTCTGGGACTGGGAGTCCATGAATAAAACCCATGTGGGCTGCTGGCAGTCTATTGTACCAAATATTTAAAAATCACGGGTGTGTCATGAAAGCCTTCCCCCAATACTGCCTTGTACCAAAAGGTCCCGCAAGCCGAAACACAGTCCAGCACAGGAACCGCTTGAGTCTGCCGCGGTGCGCCCCTCGACCGAGCCGGACGAATATATAAAGTTCCACAAGTTGCCCAAGGCGGGGCGCACTCTCCTCTCGACAAACCATAGGGTCAGGGAAGAACCAGGCACACTCGACGTCAGCAGAATCCTGACGCGTTTTGGGAAAAGCTCCCTTCCTCAAAGGTTATCTGCTGCACAATGAAAGCCACCAAGCGGATTTCCCAGCGATCTCCCTTGTTTTATTCAAATGTAATCCAACATTACAATCAGGTGAGTAAATGCACCATTGCTTTCTGGGACTGGGAGTCCATGAATAAAACCCATGTGGGCTGCTGGCAGTCTATTGTACCAAATATTTAAAAATCACGGGTGTGTCATGAAAGCCTTCCCCCAATACTGCCTTGTGCCAAAAGGTCCCGCAAGCCGAAACACAGTCCAGCACAGGAACCGCTTCAGTCTGCGGCGGTGCGCCCCTCGACTAAGCCGGTCGAATATATAAAGTTCCAGAAGTTGCCCAAGGCGGGGCGCACTCTCCTCTCGACAAACCATAGGGTCAGGGAAGAACCAGGCACACTCGACGTCAGCAGAATCCTGACGCGTTTCGGGAAAAGCTCCCTTCCTCAAAGGTTATCTGCTGCACAATGAAAGCCACCAAGCAGATTTCCCAGCGATCTCCCTTGTTTTATTCAAATGTAATCCAACATTACAATCAGGTGAGTAAATGCACCATTGCTTTCTGGGACTGGGAGTCCATGAATAAAACCCATGTGGGCTGCTGGCAGTCTATTGTACCAATTATTTAAAAATCACGGGTGTGTCATGAAAGCCTTCCCCCAATACTGCCTTGTGCCAAAAGGTCCCACAAGCCGAAACACAGTCCAGCACAGGAACCGCTTGAGTCTGCGGCGGTGCGCCCCTCGACCGAGCCGGCCGAATATATAAAGTTCCACAAGTTGCCCAAGGCGGGGCGCACTCTCCTCTCGACAAACCATAGGGTCAGGGAAGAACCAGGCACACTCGAAGTCAGCAGAATCCTGACGCGTTTCGGGAAAAGCTCCCTTCATCAAAGGTTATCTGCTGCACAATGAAAGCCACCAAGCGGATTTCCCAGCGATCTCCCTTGTTTTATTCAAATGTAATCCAACATTACAATCAGGTGAGTAAATGCACCATTGCTTTCTGGGACTGGGAGTCCATGAATAAAACCCATGTGGGCTGCTGGCAGTCTATTGTACCAAATATTTAAAAATCACGGGTGTGTCATGAAAGTCTTCCCCCAATACTGCCTTGTGCCAAAAGGTCCCGCAAGCCGAAACACAGTCCTGCACAGGAACCGCTTGAGTCTGCGGCGGTGCGCCCCTCGACCGAGCCGGCCGAATATATAAAGTTCCACAAGTTGCCCAAGGCGGGGCGCACTCTCCTCTCGACAAACCATAGGGTCAGGGAAGAACCAGGCACACTCGACATCAGCAGAATCCTGACGCGTTTTGGGAAAAGCTCCATTCATCAAAGGTTATCTGCTGCACAATGAAAGCCACCAAGCGGATTTCCCAGCGATCTCCCTTGTTTTATGCAATTGTAATCCCACATTACAATCAGGTGAGTAAATGCACCATTGCTTTCTGGGACTGGGAGTCCATGAATAAAACCCATGTGGGCTGCTGGCAGTCTATTGTACCAAATATTTAAAAATCACGGGTGTGTCATGAAAGCCTTCCCCCAATACTGCCTTGTGCCAAAAGGTCCCGCAAGTCGAAACACAGTCCTGCACAGGAACCGCTTGAGTCTGCGGCGGTGCGCCCCTCGACCGAGCCGGCCGAATATATAAAGTTCCACAAGTTGCCCAAGGCGGGGTGCACTCTCCTCTCGACAAACCATAGGGTCAGGGAAGAACCAGGCACACTCGACGTCAGCAGAATCCTGACGCGTTTCGGGAAAAGCTCCCTTCCTCAAAGGTTATCTGCTGCACAATGAAAGCCACCCAGCGGATTTCCCAGCTATCTCCCTTGTTTTATTCAAATGTAATCCAACATTACAATCAGGTAAGTAAATGCACCATTGCTTTCTGGGACTGGGAGTCCATGAATAAAACCCATGTGGGCTGCTGGCAGTCTACTGTACCAAATATTTAAAAATCATGGGTGTGTCATGAAAGCCTTCCCCCAATACTGCCTTGTGCCAAAAGGTCCCGCAAGCCGAAACACAGTCCAGCACAGGAACCGCTTGAGTCTGCGGCGGTGCGCCCCTCGACCGAGCCGGCCGAATATATAAAGTTCCACAAGTTGCCCAAGGCGGGGCGCACTCTCCTCTTGACAAACCATAGGGTCAGGGAAGAACCAGGCACACTCGACGTCGGCAGAATCCTGACGCGTTTCGGGAAAAGCTCCCTTCCTCAAAGGTTATCTGCTGCACAATGAAAGCCACCAAGCGGATTTCCCAGCGATCTCCCTTGTTTTATTCAAATGTAATCCAACATTACAATCAGGTGAGTAAATGCACCATTGCTTTCTGGGACTGGGAGTCCATGAATAAAACCCATGTGGGCTGCTGGCAGTCTATTGTACCAAATATTTAAAAATCACGGGTGTGTCATGAAAGCCTTCCCCCAATACTGCCTTGTGCCAAAAGGTCCCGCAAGCCGAAACACAGTCCAGCACAGGAACCGCTTGAGTCTGCGGCAGTGCGCCCCTCGACCGAGCCGGCCGAATATATAAAGTTCCACAAGTTGCCCAAGGTGGGGCGCACTCTCCTCTCGACAAACCATTAACAATTAATCAAAGTGTCCCTCGAACCACATTTCATGGACACAAATATTAAAAAAGATAATGAACATTGAAATATACTTATTTCCATCTCACATAAAATTCATTAGAACTCGTATCAACAATTATTCCTTTGAATTGGATATGATGGGAATAGAAGACTGTCCATGCCGCATTTTGGTGGAATCGCATGTCTACCCCACCTTCTTCAGAAAATGCATTTCACATATATCTCATAACAATGAATCCATTCATTACATACACACTAATATTATTTCATGCTAGCACATATTGCTCGCCCTATAATTGTGTGTGTGTTTGTTATATCACTTGTCTTGATGTGTCAGATCTCTGCTCAGTCCTTATTTTTGGATACTTTGAAGCCTTGTTGTATACAGTTCGCCACTTGTATTCTTTTATCGGATACTGTTTGGGTCTATTATTCACAGGCGAATCCCTCAGACGTTTTGAGACATGGACAAAGTGGGCAGTTGCCCTGGTCCCCCTCCTTCCAAGGGGCCCTCTGGGAAAGTGAAGATTCTCCCTGTCTCACATCTGTCTATGTCTCATCCTCAAACTTTGCATTATTCAATATTGTTTGGCATTATGGGCCTTGAAATAGCAGAGAATGGGTGATAAAATGCAAAGCTATTCCAGATGTGAGCCCCTAAAGTATGTCTTGCCCTGAGCCCCAAAAATCCTCAAGATGACACTGAAAAAACCACCACATCTCCTGAAGACTCTTTGTCAGTATAGCACTTGACGATCTTATCCACTGGGTATTTCGTAAGGTGAATGTATGATGATACCAACAGTTGGTATACGCAGCTGTAGTCCTTTTAATGCCAATGATGGTGTGGCACTCCACATTAATTACACTTCGTCATGTTTTTTTATTGGACTGCCATGTTCGGATCCGCCAGGTCCTTCTATTCAGCAGGTAATTATGCAGCACCAGTTCCACTGGTAATTTTAGAAAGAAGTACATGTGTAATACAAAAAGAAGCGAACATATTTTCATATGTACACGCGTAGCACAATTATTTTGTTAATCTTAAAAATGAATACTGGACAAAAAAGAAAAGGGAATGTTTGCTTTATTTTAAGATGTTACTTTCTTAGTGCAGAGCAGGTTTTGCACGTTTTTTCACATGCGGTACTTCCATAGCAGTTAACCTTTTGAGTGGCAGACGCCCAGCACACCCACCCCAGTGCTTCAGTCGGCCATTGGTGCTGGGGAAGGCTGTAAAGGACCCTCTAGTGCACACACCAGAGTTTTTTTTTATTTTATTTACTTTTTTGAGGTCTGGCTAGTTTTTCTTGTTGAGGGAAATGACAATCAGCACCCATGGTGTGTTGACTTTATTTCAGTGGGTGAATGGATCACGGAGGGGCTCCTATTAACCCAGGTTTAATCCATTCCTGTTGTGGGCACTAGGCCCAACCACCCAAGAAAGTCATAATTTTTATCTGAACAAGATGGGAAATGCTCTGTAGTATGAATTTTGTAGATCCTGGCAGATTCCAGAAGTTTACGTCTCAGATATACAAGGGAAATGTGTGAATTTAGGAAAACAATTGAGGTTTGAAGGGTTCTGCTGGTCAGAAACAATTATGGGATCCATGGGAGGCACACCACCCTGGAACCCCCCCCCCCCTCCCTCATTCTTTGGGGTCTAGTTTGCAGACATTTCTGAGTATGATAGGCTTCTGTCAGTGGCCGCCGAATCCAGGCCCAAATCACACACCTAACCAATTGCCAAATCCGGTCATGTTTTTTTGCCAGAAATGTTGATGTCTCCACATTGCGGTTTGGGGTCGTTCTTGTCATGGGCGTGAGTCCCGCCCACACATGTGAGGTACTATTTTTATCACAAGACTTAGAAGAACATTGGGCGGTAGAAAATGTGTGGTTCCATGCATATTTCAGACCTTTTGTTGCAAAAATGTGAGGTTCAAGAGGTTTGCAAGGTATTTTGGGTAAAACAACTTTGTGAGAGCCACACAAGTCTCACTTCCCTAAACTCCCCCGGTTGTTTAGGTTCCAGGAAGGTTCAGATTTTGTAGGTTCCCCTGGGTGCAGGCTGAGCCAGGACTCAAATTCTGCAGACACCAACATTACAGAATAGATTAGGTTTTTGGGTGGAAAAATGTGATCTGTCTGTGTTGCCTTTTGGGCTTTTCTCTATCTCTGGCACCAGGTCTACCCACACAAGTGAGATACCATTTTTGGGTAAAACTTGGGGGGTGGGGGGAATGGTGGGTAGTAGGAACTTTGGCTTTCCACAGATTTGAGAATTGTCCATCACAGAAATGTTTAGAAAATGTGTGTTTTTAGATGATGTTTTAGGTTTGAAAGGGCCTCTGGGTAAAAATAAAAACCCTGCTAGACCCACACAGATCTCACCACCCTGGACACCCCCAGGTATCTACAGGTATCTAGTTTTCGGAAATGTTTTGGTATGGTAGTTTTCCTAGGTGCGGGCAGAGCTAGTTCCAAAAATCTATAGCTACCCACATTTAAAAAAACACATGTATTTTCCTGGGTACAATATGACGTCTTCAGGTCAAGTTTCTGGGTGTAATGTTACAGGTATTAGGCTCTGCCACACAAGTGTGGTACCATTTTTTAAAAGACGTTTGGGAACACAGAATAGTGGAACATTTGTTATTACCAACTCAATTTCTCCTCATTTGTGTCTTCCAAATGTAAGTCAGTGTGCTAGAAAGAAGACATTTTGCAAAATGCCCTCTGAGTCACATGCTAGTATGGGAATCTTAAATTCAGAGATGTACAAATAATGATTGCTTCTAAACTCAGTTTCTGGTAGACCGTTCAGAAATACATGGGTTTCCTTCATATCCATTTTTCACTCTTTATATTTTACCATATGAACTGTGCTATACTCTGTATACAATAAAAAAACAATGCAAGGTGCAACTCAGTTGTTGGCTCTGTGTACCTCGGTTTCTTGAAAAACCTACAAACCCTATATATCCCTATGACCAGAAGGGTTTAGCAGACGTAACAGTATATTACTTTTGTAAAACGGACACTGTGACAAGAAGCCACCGAAGAAAACATTGTAACAAATTGCTGCTTTTTCGTTTTTGTTTTTTTTTAAACAGTTAGTTTCACTGGGAAAACTGTGAGAGGGTTTCCACTAATGACCCTGGCTGAATTGAGAATTTTGTCTACTTATTAGAAATGTATAGCTTTTTGGACTTACCCATGGGTTTTACAAAAGTTTCCACCATAAACTGGAAGTAGGTAGAAAGCACAAAAATTTGGAAAGATGGAAGATCGACATTTTAGCACAGCAAACCTTTGTGGATATCACTTTCAGGTAAAAAGCAGAGCACTTTTTGTAGAGCACTTTTTCCCATTTTTCTCCCCAAAAACAAGTATTTAACTATATTTTGGCTATGTTCTTGGTCTCCTCCTGGGGAATTCACAAACCCTTGGTACCCTTAGAATTCCCATGATGTTGGGAAAAAGCAAGCTAATTTGGCATGGATGCCTTATGAGGAAAAGAGGTTATGAAGGCCCAAGTACCCCAAACCTCCAAAAAATGACTCAGCACTGGGGTGGAAAAGCCTTAGCAGTTAATGGGTTAAATACATGTTAAACTGAGGCTAGCAGATCTTTTAAAAGTATTGCCTTTTAAACTATTAGGCTTTCCTTGGTCCCTTGAGCATTTGATGAGGGAGGAGCAAATGTTAATGAAGAGTGATATACATGGGTTGCATCTGCTTCTCATGCAACAGGAGAGCTTTTTTGCTTCCGCTCTATGTATGGGAAAAGAGACTTGGACTTGTGACCTTGTAATGAGTCCAGGGTCCAACCCTCACTACAGCCTCTGGCTGGGGAGTATATGTTCAGCAAGAGAACTCTGTGTGGCTCTGACCACCAGCACCCAACCTACTGTGCCTCTAGAAGAACTACTAGTATCCTGCCCCACATACTTTGTTCACAAGTAGACCATCAGAGGCTAGTATAACTCCGAGTAGTGTAAGCCCTGTTAGTAGATGGCTCTCTGATATATACATCCTTTACTCCCCACACAAATAAAGATCATGTGGAAGACACAGAGATTTGGTGGGTCTATCATAGCAGGGATTGCACCACTGGGGCATCACCTACCCATCTCCATAGCCAAGGGTGAGGAAATCTATTCCTGACTGCATCTTAGTATTATCAAATGGACTTTAGATACATCCCCTTAATTCTAGGGTGGAGCACAGAACTCTGCCTGCTTTGGTTGGTTCCTTCCCTCAACCCCTCCCCTCTTTAGCAGTGAGGTAGCTTATTGGTATACACCAACAATGGGAGTGTGATCTGGAACCCTCTGGCAACATTTTGCTGCCAGTCTGCCTGATGGGAATCTGTGATAGGCTGGTGCGAAGAGGATTGCATGTGAAGCTTGCATGAAGCAAGATGTTCTGCTGAGAATTAAACAACTGCTATAAGCAGCCTTTCAGGTATGGTGAGGCAGGTGCTCAGTACCCTGTGGAGTGTACCCCAGGTGCAGTCCCAAGAGTAGGATAGGTGGGTATTTGGCCTATCAATTGCTACTGGTGGATGACGTCTAAAGATGTCACCTTCCAATGAACCTTCCTGCTAGTGCTGGATGACCCAGACCTGGCAGGCGATTGCCTAGGTAGGCCTAAGATACATTCAGGTCCTCATTAGGGCCACCACCACTGAAGGTAGGTCAGGCACTGGAGCAGGTCTCTACCTTCCTTTCTTGGGTGTTGCTGTTCTCAGAACTGGCGGTTTTTCAGTTACAAGCCTAGGTGCCCCTGATTGAGAGCCATGGGCAGCACAACAGGCTACCTTTGTTCACTAAGAGAACAAACAAGAAAGTTTCCTCACAAGGGCCTACAAACCTACTCGCACTACCCATATCTTGTGTGTTATAGCCATTAGGACTGAGTGAGTGTTATTCCCCAATAAGAGTGCGAATTTGACCTTAGACTGCATCCCTGAAAGTACTCGGTGAGCACAGTCTCTCTTGCAGATTACACATCCGTCCTCTCTGAGCCAATATCTAATTGGAACTACAGTTCCGTACATTTAAAAAAAATGTTGGCATATGGTTTGCATCAGAATTATCATTTTATCATTAAATCACAGAAGTAGTTGAAAACACAAAACTCTACTTCGTGTCACTGAGAACGGCCTTCCAGCTGCACTTCACTACATAATATCAAATTGGCCAGAGCCTTGGTGTTGTCAAGACTAGATCAATACCAGGATGTGTGCCAGAGCTGCAAAAAAAATCTGAAAACTCAACATATGTTATATCCAAGAAGACACTCTCAACTAATAGAAATCCTTTCATAGTGCACCAGCTCACAAAGCACTACATTGGCAACCAGTGGCGCAGATATTAAGTTACACATTTTCAGCACTTGAAGCTCCTACTATTGTGAGAAAGTTTGAGTCTCTGTTCTGGGACTAAAAACGCACACATAAAGAACAAGTTACTTCTCTTCGGGAACTGTCTTTCTGGTGCATACTCTATCTAACCGTGGATTCCTCACCTTTAGAATATTCCCCAGGCACCAAACTGAATCCAGAAGCTTTCACAGTAGTGCGCCCGTGTACCGTAGGTGGCGTCATGCGGCTCCGCACTGACCTTGTTCCTCCCAAGAAGTGATGGAGTGGAGATGCACATAAGTGCCACTTCTGCGCTCTGACGCAGTTACTTAACAGCAGTTTCTTGATTGATTCTTTCCACACCTTGGGACGCAAAGCCCATAACAATTGTCAGGACCAGAGTGCACGTCTCTAATTTGGGACCTGCAATGGAAAAAGAGGCTCTTCCAGAGAAAGCAGTGGTGAGAGGGCAGTGAGGAATCTGCAGTTAGAGTATCTACCAGAAAAGCATTGCCGAATGTAAGTAACTTGTTCTGATGGATACCTCTAATTGCAGTAGCTCCCAAAAAGCAGGGTCTGTGGAGTGGGTTCAGACCACAATTGCCAGCAGAACGGAACAGAGGAAATGCTTTTCCCATCTCACCTAGCTGCCAAGGCACTAGAGCTTAGTGAACGTGTGCACTGACTCTCACATTGTGGCCTAAAAGATGTCAAGGCCACTCCGTGCACCAATGCAGTGGAAGCAGCCTTGACCAAGGTGGGAGGAACCCTTAGTCCTTTCTTGGCCAATACATAGCAGATCTTAATGCAGGGGTCTAGTCACCTTGACAAAGTCCTTTTCTGCACTGCCTTACCTTTCGAAGCCCCAGGGAACGGGAAACAGTCGGAACACTGCGGTGTGAACCACACGTGTTCAGACTTCGCAAGCTCTACCATGCTTGCCTTAACAACGCATATGCCGTAACCACACATATGCGTGGTTAAGGCAGTGTATGGTCTTGCTGCTGCACGGACAGAAGACAATGAAGAGTGAAGGAAGCAGGAAGGCGTGGTGAGTTGAGTGGGGCGGTCGGGTAAGTTTTAGGGCAGTGGAAGGGGTTGAGGTAGTTTAAGGGTCAGCATGGGGGCGGGGGGTTGGGGTAGTGTAAGTTAGGGTGCAGGGTTTTAGGTCTTAGGGCAGTGGGAGGAGACTGGGTAGTTGGGTTCGTTTTTAGGGCCGAGGGTCGGGGTTGATTTTAGGGCAGTGGAAGGGGTTGGAGTAGTTTAAGGGACAGCACAGAGGGTGGGGTAGTGTAGGGTTTTAGGCCTTAGAGCAGTCTGAGGGGAATGGGTAGTTTTTAGGGCTGGGCGGGGGTCAGGGTAGGTTTTAGGAAAGTGGAAGGGGTTGAGGTAGTTCAAGGGACAGTGCAGGGGGAGGGATAGTGTAAATTACGGTGCAGGGTTTTAGGCCTTAGGACATTGGGAGGGGAATGGGTAGTTGGGTTTGTTTTTAGGGCGGGAGGTCAAGTTACGTTTTAGGGCAGTGGAAGGGGTTGGGGTAGTTTAAGGGATGGCGCAGGGCGCGGTAGTGTAGGGTTTTAGGCCATGGGCAGTGGGAGGGAATGGGTAGTTGATGTAGTTTTTAGTGTGGGGGGGGTCGGTGTAGGTTTTAGGGCAGTGGAAGGAGTTGGGGTAGTTTAAGGGACAGTGAAGGGGCAGGGGTGGTGGGGTCAGGGGGGAGGCGGGGTAGTGCCGACCTTAGCCGCACATACCCCTTTACCATTCATGCCTATACCACAACATTTTGTGGTAAAGGAATATGTGGTTAAGACACATTCGTTGTTGGGCTGCGTGGTAGAGGCGCGCGTCATAAAACCATTTGTGCTTCTATCATACAACGTCAGGGAACCCCACAAAAAGCTGATTGCCCATAAAAAGCTGATTGTCCATCCAATGGTCTTTCATGGGATCAATATAACATTTTAAAGCTCTTTTGGGGTCCTGTCGATGGAGTCTCTACGCCTCTTTCAACATGTGCGGCAGGACAAAGAACATTAGGAGGGTGACAGATTGCACAACATAAAAATGCCGCACAACTTTAGGCAAAAAGGCTTCCCTGTCAAATCAATGAAAATGTCTTTACTAGGCTTAAACACCAGCCATAAAAGTAAAGAAATTTACAAAAATAAAATATCTCCAGTGATTAAAACTTACTGTTTGCTAAAATAGTTAATCTAAAACAGTTCATTGCCTCTTATTTAAGGTACTTAAATTACTAATAGTCAACATAGTTTCCTTATTTTTATGGCACTTTGAATACAATTAATTCCGGCAAGACAGCTAATTTCTGATGGAAGTTATTGTAAACCGGCGCGGTGCGTCCTTTGGGGCGTGGGGGCGTTGCCCCCCCGCCCCCGCACCCACCCGCGCGCCCGCAGCTCCCTCCTCTGTGTCTGTGAACTTAGTTTACTTAAGTTCAGAGACACCGAGGGTGGGGAGAACTGACAATGCATGTCAGTCAGCATGACGTGGGAGCACAAGTGCGCATGAGTGGGCATGGAGATTAATTTTTAGCCCGTGCCCAGTCATGCATACTTGTGTTTTTACTGCCTTGCGCATGCCCATTAAGAGCCCCTCGGTCTCCTAATGGGCAGGCGGCGGGCGAGGAATAGGCTGTGCCCTCAGCCAATCCTGGCGCTGCCGCAGCGCCAGGATTGGCTGAGGGGTTGCCAGGTCACTTGACTCCAGTGCTGACGTCACGTGGTGTTCCGGACCGGTTTGCAGGGGCAGAGGCGCCAACGCGGACCAGGAGAAGAGGAGGTCAGGTAAGTGTCTTGAGGTGGTGTTTAGGGTTAGGTGGTAGGGTTGGAGTGGTGGAGAAGTGGTTTTTAGGGTGTCCATGGACAGAGTCTTATAGGTGGGAAGACGGAAGGAGCAGGTATATACATTGGTCGGCTGGTTCTGTTAATTCTTGGGGAGCTTTACAAGGAAAGCGGCGGCACCAAGCTCCATCCCGGAGAAGATGTTGTGCACTGTCTAGGCGCCTGGCACGTGAGGAGTCACAGGCGGAAGTGGTGCTTCCCCCACCCTGCACAGCTGGATGTTGCCCTACCAGGAGGCATTCACAGGCATTTGTGCGGCATAGTACGCAGCTATTTTCGCATTTTTAATATGCACAGAAACAAAACCTATTCTAAATGCTTTTAAAAATAAATAGTTTTTTGAACGGGACTGCACGTTCACAAGATTCTCCTCAAAATGCAACCCGCAATCAATGAATGATTTTTCTTACATTGGACCACAGGAACACCATTTCATGAAAACAGATCTTTCTCCCTGACGGAGTGAAATAGCCTGTGAAAAACATAAACAATTTGCCACTCAGCACAAAGCAATCCCACGTTTACACACTTCTTGTAATATAAGGTGTGTCCGTTGTGTTTCTACGCATCAACCCCGTGCCTTCAAATTTAGGTTTCACTCTCTGCTCGTGCTCCTACAGCCACTGGGAACCTCTCTCTCAGCGAGAGACATCCTTGCAGAACAGCACTGCGCATTCCAGATTTGTTTTGTACTTTTCCCTATGAAGCCCTGTTAAGATTCTAGACACCCAACAGAGATGTGAAATGTCCATGGAGGGGAAGGGGTGTTTTGGGCCTAGTTTCAGAGTGCGTTTTGACGGGGCACTCCTCCAGCACTTTTACGCCTCACCATTTTAAAATGTCACCAGCCGCCCCTGGTTGTAAAGCCAGCAATGCCTGACTGGCCCTTCTTATCTTTAACCCCTTCGATGCTCATGACGGAGCGGTTCCGTCATAAGCATCGGTTGGGCTGTGCTTATGACGGAACCGCTCCGTCATGAGCACAGCCCCCGGGGGAAGCGCTGGCGCTCCCCCCCTGGGGCATCGATTGTGCCCCCACAGAGGGGGATGGCAGCGGAAGAGCTTCCGCTGCCACCCTCGAGCCCCCCCACGCTTCCCCATGACGTCAGCGCGCACAGCGCGCGCCGGCGTCATCAGGAAGCGTTGGACGCGCTGGAATCCATTTCTTCCAGCACGTCCAAAGGGGTAGAGGTAGGTTTTCTTGTCCGGTGGGGGCCGCGGCGGTGACATTTGTAGTATTGAGGCATCGGGGGAGAGGAAAGAGTATTTCCTCTCCCCTGATGTCTCAATACAGGGCATTCCTGCTCCACGATCGCGCACAGCGTCGCGATCGTGGAGCAGGGATGCCCCACTAGACACCAGGGATGTGTGTTGTGGAATTTGGGAAGCGACCCCTTGGGCAAGGGTCGCTTCCTAGGGGTGCCAAATTTTGTGAAGTCTTTTCTGCCCCCCTGGGGGCAGATCGGTCGTCTTTCTGCCTGTTTCTGCCCCCAGGGGGGGCAGAAAAGCCCACTAGACGCCAGGGATGTCTTTTATGTTATGTAGGAAGCGACCCCTTGGGCAAGGGTCGCTTTCTTCGGGGGCAAAATAATTCGAAGACTTTTCTGCCCCCCCTGGGGGCAGATCGGTCTTCTTTCTGCCCGTTTCTGCCCCCAGGGGGGGCAGAAAAGCCCACTAGACACCAGGGATGTCTTTTATGTTATGTAGGAAGCAACCCCTTGGGCAAGGGTCGCTTCCTAGGGTGGCAAAATATTTCGAAGACTTTTCTGCACCCCCTGGGGGCAGATCGGTCATCTTTCTGCCCGTTTCTGCCCCCAGGGGGGGCAGAAAAGCCCACTAGACACCAGGGATGTCTTTTTCGTTATGTAGGAAGCGGCCCCTTGGGCAAGGGTCGCTTCCTAGGGAGGCAAAATAATTCGAAGACTTTTCTGCCCCCCCTGGGGGCAGATCGGTCGTCTTCCTGGCCGTGTCTGCCCCCAGGGGGGGCAGAAAAGCCCACTAGACACCAGGGATGTGTTTTTCTTTATGTAGGAAGCGACCCCTTGGGCAAGGGTCGCTTCCTAGGCGGGCATAGTAATTTGAAGACTTTTCTGCCCCGGCAGATCGGTCGTCTTTCTGCCCGTTTCTGCTCCCAGGGGGGGCAGAAAAGCCCATTAGACACCAGGGATTTCTTTTTCTTTATGTAGGAAGCGACCCCTTGGGCAAGGGTCGCTTCCTTTGCGGCCTAATTATTTAGAAGACTTTTCTGCCCCCCCTGGGGGCAGATCGGTCGTCTTTCTGTCCGTTTCTGCTCCCAGGGGAGGGGGCAGAAAAGCCCACTAGACACCAGGGATGTCTTCTTTTTTATTTAGGAAGCGACCCCTTGGCAAAAACTGTTTGCATTTGTGCTCGATGTGTATTTTTTTGTCTTGTGAGTAATTTGTTTTTTTTTCTTCTTTCTAGTTGGATATCGTTGGTTTTTGCTGTATCACTGCAAAGTAGGTTCTGGTGAGTGTAGCTGTCTCTTGTAATTGAATTCTATAGTTTTTGAGTACATTGATCATTGTGATAAAGGTACACATTTCTTTACTTAATTGGTTTGCACATTGTTGGTTGTTGTTGACTTGTTTGTGCAGTCTTCAATCTTAGTAAGTATAATGGCTAGCCGCAGGATTACTGCTCAGCAGGTTGTTGGTTTGCTGTTTGAGTCTTCCTCTGATATTGGTTCAGAGACTGACTCTGCATCTGAGGGAGAGGAGGCAGGGGACGATTCTGGCAGTGAGTTGTCTCTCCGTATGGAGTCATCGGATGATGAAGATACTCTTAGTGCGGATTAAGTGCCTGTGTTAGAGGAGGAGACTGATGTGCCGATAGTGCGGCAAGAGGCTTCTGGGCTGCAGTCTGCGGCTGCAAGGCTTCCCGTTGGTGTAGTGCGGCAAGACGCATCTGGGCTGCAGGCTGGGGCTGCAAGGCTTCCCTTTGAAAGTGATGACCTCTGGGTTGCCCCTGGCATGGTGCAGCCGGCATTGCCAGAGTTTACTGGTGTTCCAGGGTCTAGAGTGAATACTGAGAACTTTTTGCCGGTCAATTTTTTTCAGTTGTTTATGGACGATGTGTTTTTTGCAGAGATTGTTGAGCAGACTAATTTGTATGCCAAACAGTTTTTGAGGGACAACAGTGCCAGTCTTAAGCCACACTCTAGAGCTACCCGGTGGACTCCCACAAATGTTGAAGAGATGAAGAAGTTCTTGGGTTTAACTTTTTTGATGGGCTTGCTAAGGAAGCCATCAATGTCTTCATATTGGTCTAGCAGTCCCTTGATGGCAATGTCTATTTTTCCGGCAGTCGTGACAGGTATTTGCTTCTGCTTCGGATGATGCATTTTGTTGATAATGGTTTAGCGTTGCCACGAGATCACCCTGACTGTGACCGTCTTTTTAAGATTAGGCCTGTCCTTGATCACTTTGTTGATCGATTTTCTGAGATTTATGCCCCTGGAAAAGAAATTGCAGTGGATGAGTCTTTGGTGTTGTTCAAGGGCTGCTTGGTTTTTAGGCAATACATTCCTAGTAAGAGGGCACGCTATGGAATAAAGCTGTATATGCTGTGTGACAGTAGGACTGGATATGTCTCTAATTTCAGGGTGTACACCGGTAAGGAATCTAGGTTTAACCTCCCTGGTTGTCCGTCCACTTTTGGAGTGACTGAGAAAATTGTTTGGGAACTTGGAAGAGGATTTTTTAACAAAGGCCACCATTTATATGTAGATAACTTCTACACTGGTGTGCGGTTGTTCAGGGAATTGGCCAAAGTGGACACTCTTGCTTGTGGCACAATCCGCTCTAACCGTAAAGGTTTCCCGAAAGAACTTGTTTGTCAAAAGCTTGTGCGGGGACAGTGCAGTGCGTTGCGTTGCCAGGAGCTTCTTGCTGTGAAGTTTACAGACAGGAGAGATGTCTACATGCTGACTACCATCCATGATGAAAGCACTGCACCTGTGACTGTTTGGGGTCAGGTCGCTGAAACGCGCAAACCTGTGTGCATTTTAGACTATAATAGGCACATGGGTGGTGTTGACAGAGTAGATCAGAGGTTGGAACCTTACACTGCTCTTCGTAAGGCTTACATTTGGTACAAGAAGTTGGCTATCCATCTTTTCCACTTGGCAATGTTTAATGCTTTTGTTGTGTTCCAGGGTTCTTGCCCTGAGTCAAAGATGACTTTTGCTAAGTTTCAGGAGTCTGTAATAGGCAGCCTTGTTGTAGTGGAACAGGCAAGTGTTCCTAGAGTTGGAGTGGTGGAGGATGTTGCTAGATTGAAAGAACGCCACTTTCCAGATCACATTCCTCCCACACCCGCAAAAGATTTTCCCAGTAGGAGATGTAGAGTCTGTTGGCGAAGAGGTTCGCGGAAGGAGAGTCGTATGTACTGCCCCGACTGTCCTTCTCATCCTGCACTGTGTCTCCCTGCTTGTTTCAGACCGTACCACACGCGAAAGAATTTTTGGGAGCATTCATGAGTGGTAAAGTGAACTGCCTGGTCTGTATTCTTTGGATAATTTGATTCTGTTTCAAGGTTGGTGTTAGTGCAATGTATTTAGTTGCTGATTTTCTGTTAGAAGATTTGTATCTATTTGCAATTTGTTTGTGTTTTTATTTTTTTCTAAAAAAATCCTAAATGTGATGGCGGTGTGTGTAGGCTTGCGCTTGGCTGTTGGTGTGTGTGGACTGGCACTTGGTTGGTGGTGTGCGTGGAATGGTGCTTGGCTGGCGGTGTGCATGGACTGGCGGTGTGCGTGGACTGGTGCGTAGCTGGTGGTGTGCGTGGACTGGAGCTTGGCTGGCGGTGTGCGTGGAATGGTGCTTGGCTGGCGGTGTGCGTGGACTGGTACTTGGCTGGCGGTGTGAGTGGACTGGTGGTGTGTGCGGACTGGTGTTTGGCTGGTGGTGTGCGTGGACTGGAGCTTGGCTGGTGGTGTGCGTGGACTGGAGCTTGGCTGGCGGTGTGCGTGGAATGGTGCTTGGCTGGCGGTGTGCGTGGACTGGTACTTGGCTGGCGGTGTGCGTGGACTGGTGGTGTGTGCGGACTGGTGCTTGGCTGGTGGTGTCCGTGGACTGGAGCTTGGCTGGCGGTGTGGGTGGATTGGCGATTGGCTGGCGGTGTGCCTGGACTGGCGATTGGCTGGCGGTGTGCCTGGACTGGCGCTTGGCTAGCGGTGTGCGTGGACTGGCGCTTGGCTAGCGGTGTGTGTGGACTGGTGCTCGGCTGGCTGTGTGTGAGTAGTGACTTTCTGCTGGTCACTACACACACTGCTAGCTGAGTGCCACTCCACGCAATCTATCAGCCTGTGTAGTTGCTGTGTCTGGATTGTGGGCGTGTGAAAGTGATGGGCCCTTGAATGGCGCTGTGTGCTGGTGTGAGTTTTGTTATGTGATGGGCTGGCGGTGTGAATGGTTTTGTATGTCTCACACGTATGAAAGGTGTATGAATAGCCTGTAAAGAGATTGGTGCCTTGTCGTGGCTTTACAGCTCACGAGCTGTGAGTCAATGGTTCAGTTTCTCGCCCTTTCAATTATTGCCAGTGCATTTCATATCTGTGAAATCACTTGCTAATACAATTGTATCTACTGAACCATCACTCACCCTCGTGCCAAATCCAACCAGTATGTGTGTGTGCTTGCGGATTAGATGGCTGTGCAGTAATGTTTGTCTTTATGAAGCAGGGTGTACCTTGTCCCTTTTTGGTGAATTATGAAATGTGTTGCTTTTGTGCCTGGTGGTGCGAATGGTCTTGTTTGTATCGCGTATGAAAGGTGTGTGAATGGCCTGTAAAGTGGTTGGTGCCTTGACGTGGCTTTACAGCTCACGAGCTGCGAGTCATTGGTTTGGTTTTTTGTGAATTTAATTATTGACAGTGCATTTCATTTTTGTGAAATCTCTTGTTAATAAAATTTAATACACTGAACCATGACTCGCCCTCGTGCCAAATCCAACCAGTATGTGTGTGTGTTTGAGGAATAGATGGTTGTGCAGGAATCTTTGTCTTTAGTTTCTCTGCCAAGGTACACTTTCCATGCAAGAATAACCCACCAACTGTAGATATTGTTGAAAACCCATGGGAGTTCATGGTGATGTCTCCCTTGTGAATTCAAATTTTTTTTTTATCCCCAATGTCCTGTAAACCTCAAAATGTCTGCCACATTTTCTTTGCAATATTATTCCAAAATTCTCACGCTGTAGGAACAATAGTTAATCTGGTTTTGCAAGGGGGGTCACTTTGGTTTTTGGCCCGGTGCTCGGCGGCCATCTAGGGAAACCTACCAAACCCACACGTTTCTGAAAACTAGACACCCGGCGGCTTCCAGGGAGGTATGGCTTGCGTGGATCCCCCAACGTTTCCTTACCCAGAATCCCCGGCAAACCTCAATTTTTGCTGAAAAAATAACTTTTTTCACACATTTTGGGGTGGGAAAGTTGTGGCATCACCGGGCTCACACAAATTTACCACCACCCAGCGTTCCCCCAGCTCTCCCGGTAAAAATGGTGCCTCACTTGTGTGGGAGGCCCAAGTACCCGCGGCAGGCAAGGGCCCAAAACGTAGTGAGGCGACATCAAAATGGCCTATCGCAAAACCACCTGGTTTTGCAAGGGGGGTCACTTTGGTTTTTGACCCGGTGCTCAGCGACCATCTAGGGAAACCTACCAAACCCATGCATTTCTGAAAACTAGACACCCGGCGGCTTCCAGGGAGGTATGGCTTGCGTGGATCCCCCAACGTTTCCTTACCCACAATCCCCTGCAAACCTCAATTTTTGTTGAAAAATTAACTTTTTTCACACATTTTGGGGTGGGAAAGTTGTGGCATCACCGGGCTCACACAAATTTACCACCACCCAGCGTTCCCCCAGGTCTCCCGGTAAAAATGGTGCCTCACTTGTGTGGGAGGCCCAAGTACCCGCGGCAGGCAAGGGCCCAAAACCTAGTGAGGCGACATCAAAATGGCCTATCGCAAAACCACCTGGTTTTGCAAGGGGGGTCACTTTGGTTTTTGACCCGGTGCTTGGCGGCCATCTAGGGAAACCTACCAAACCCACGCATTTCTGAAAACTAGACACCCTGCGGCTTCCAGGGAGGTATGGCTTGCGTGGATCCCCCAACGTTTCCTTACCCAGAATCCCCTGCAAACCTACATTTTAGCTGAAAAAATCACTTTTTTCACACATTTTGGGGTGGGAAAGTTGTGGCATCACCGGGTTCACACAAATTTACCACCACCCAGCGTTCCCCCAGGTCTCCCGGTAAAAATGGTGCCTCACTTGTGTGGGAGGCCCAAGTACCCGCGGCAGGCAAGGGCCCAAAACCTAGTGAGGTAACATCAAAATGGCCTATCGCAAAACCACCTGGTTTTGCAAGGGGGGTCACTTTGGTTTTTGACCCGGTGCTCGGCGGCCATCTAGGGAAACCTACCAAACCCACGCATTTCTGAAAACTAGACACCCGGCGGCTTCCAGGGAGGTATGGCTTGCGTGGATCCCCCAACGTTTCCTTACCCAGAATCCCCTGCAAACCTCAATTTTTGCTGAAAAAAATCACTTTTTTCACACATTTTGGGGTGGGAAAGTTGTGGCATCACCGGGCTCACACAAATTTACCACCACCCAGCGTTCCCCCAGGTCTCCCGGTAAAAAACGTAGTGAGGCGACATTTGGGATAGGCCATTTTGATGTCGCCTCACTACGTTTTGGGCCCTTGCCTGCCGCGGGTACTTGGGCCTCCCACACAAGTGAGGCACCATTTTTACCGGGAGACCTGGGGGAATGCTGGGTGGTGGTAAATTTGTGTGAGCCCGGTGATGCCACAACTTTCCCACCCCAAAATGTGTGAAAAAAGTGATTTTTTCAGCTAAAATGTAGGTTTGCAGGGGATTCTGGGTAAGGAAACGTTGGGGGATCCACGCAAGCCATACCTCCCTGGAAGCCGCAGGGTGTCTAGTTTCAGAAATGCGTGGGTTTTGTAGGTTTCCCTAGATGGCCGCCGAGCAGCGGGTCAAAAACCAAAGTGACCCCCCCTTGCAAAACCAGGTGGTTTTGCGATAGGCCATTTTGATGTCGCCTCACTAGGTTTTGGGCCCTTGCCTGCCGCGGGTACTTGGGCCTCCCACACAAGTGAGGCACCATTTTTACCGGGAGACCTGGGGGAACGCTGGGTGGTGGTAAATTTGTGTGAGCCCGGTGATGCCACAACTTTCCCACCCCAAAATGTGTGAAAAAAGTGATTTTTTCAGCTAAAATGTACGTTTGCAGGGGATTCTGGGTAAGGAAACGTAGGGGGATCCACGCAAGCCATACCTCCCTGGAAGCCGCCGGGTGTCTAGTTTTCAGAAATGCGTGGGTTTGGTAGGTTTCCCTAGATGGCCGCCGAGCACCGGGTCAAAAACCAAAGTGACCCCCCTTGCAAAACCAGGTGGTTTTGCGATAGGCCATTTTGATGTCGCCTCACTAGGTTTTGGGCCCTTGCCTGCCGCGGGTACTTGGGCCTCCCACACAAGTGAGGCACCATTTTTACCGGGAGACCTGGGGGAACGCTGGGTGGTGGTAAATTTGTGTGAGCCCGGTGATGCCACAACTTTCCCACCCCAAAATGTGTGAAAAAAGTGATTTTTTCAGCAAAAATTGAGGTTTGCAGGGGATTCTGGGTAAGGAAACGTTGGGGGATCCACGCAAGCCATACCTCCCTGAGAGCCGCCGGGTGTCTAGTTTTCAGAAATGCGTGGGTTTGGTAGGTTTCCCTAGATGGCCGCCGAGCACCGGGTCAAAAACCAAAGTGACCCCCCTTGCAAAACCAGGTGGTTTTGCGATAGGCCATTTTGATGTTGCCTCACTAGGTTTTGGGCCCTTGCCTGCCGCGGGTACTTGGGCCTCCCACACAAGTGAGGCACCATTTTTACCGGGAGACCTGGGGGAACGCTGGGTGGTGGTAAATTTGTGTGAGCCCGGTGATGCCACAACTTTCCCACCCCAAAATGTGTGAAAAAAGTGATTTTTTCAGCCAAAATGTAGGTGTGCAGGGGATTCTGGGTAAGGAAACGTTGGGGGATCCACGCAAGCCATACCTCCCTGGAAGCCGCCGGGTGTCTAGTTTTTAGAAATGCGTGGGTTTGGTAGGTTTCCCTAGATGGCCGCCGAGCACCGGGTCAAAAACCAAAGTGACCCCCCTTGCAAAACCAAGTGGTTTTGCGATAGGCCATTTTGATGTCGCCTCACTAGGTTTTGGGCCCTTGCCTGCCGCGGGTACTTGGGCCTCCCACACAAGTGAGGCACCATTTTTACCGGGAGACTTGGGGGAACGCTGGGTGGTGGTAAATTTGTGTGAGCCCGGTGATGCCACAACTTTCCCACCCCAAAATGTGTGAAAAAAGTGGTTTTTTTCAGCAAAAATTGAGGTTTGCAGGGGATTCTGGGTAAGGAAACGTTGGGGGATCCACGCAAGCCATACCTCCCTGGAAGCCGCCGGGTGTCTAGTTTTCAGAAATGCATGGGTTTGGTAGGTTTCCCTAGATGGCCGGCGAGCACCGGGTCAAAAACCAAAGTGACCCCCCTTGCAAAACCAGGTGGTTTTGCGATAGGCCATTTTGATGTTGCCTCACTAGGTTTTGGGCCCTTGCCTGCTGCGGGTACTTGGGCCTTCCACACAAGTGAGGCACCATTTTTACCGGGAGACCTGGGGGAACGCTGGGTGGTGGTAAATTTGTGTGAGCCCGGTGATGCCACAACTTTCCCACCCCAAAATGTGTGAAAAAAGTGATTTTTTTCAGCAAAAATTGAGGTTTGCAGGGGATTCTGGGTAAGGAAACGTTGGGGGATCCACGCAAGCCATACCTCCCTGGAAGCCGCCGGGTGTCTAGTTTTCAGAAATGCGTGGGTTTGGTAGGTTTCCCTAGATGGCCGGCAGGGCTAGGGTTCAAAAACTACAGCTAGTCACTTTGCCAAAAAAGGGTCCTTTTTCACTGCAAAATTGAGGTGTGACCACGTTGCGTTTTGCGCCGTTTCCTGTCGCGGGCACAAGGCCGACCCGCACAAGTGAGGTACCATTTTTCTAGTAGGACTTTGGGGAACGCGGGGTGGGTTGAAATTTGTGGATCCACGCAGATTCCAGAACTTTCCATCCCAGAAATGTGGGGAAAATGTGTTTTTTTTGTCATTTTTTTACGTTTGCAAGGGATTCTGGGTAACAGACCATGGTGGGAGGCAGTCAAGTCACCCCATCCTGGATTCCCCTGGGTGTCTAGTTTTCAAAAATGTATAGGTTTGCTAGGTTTCCCTAGGTGCTGGCAGGGCTAGGGTTCAAAAACTACAGCTAGTCACTTTGCCAAAAAAGGGTCATTTTTCACTGCAAAATTGAGGTGTGACCACGTTGCGTTTTGCGCCGTTTCCTGTTGCGGGCACTAGGCCGACCCACACAAGTGAGGTACCATTTTTCTCGTAGGACTTTGGGGAACGCGGGGTGGGTGGAAATTTGTGGATCCACGCAGATTCCAGAACTTTCCATCCCAGAAATGTGGGGAAAATGTGTTTTTTTTTGTCATTTTTTTACGTTTGCAAGGGATTCTGGGTAACAGACCATGGTGGGAGGCAGTCAAGTCACCCCATCCTGGATTCCCCTGGGTGTCTAGTTTTCAAAAATGTATAGATTTGCTAGGTTTCCCTAGGTGCCGGCAGGGCTAGGGTTTAAAAACTACAGCTAGTCACTTTGCCAAAAAAGGGTCATTTTTCACTGCAAAATTGAGGTGTGACCACGTTGCGTTTTGCGCCGTTTCCTGTCGCGGGCACTAGGCCGACCCGCACAAGTGAGGTACCATTTTTCTCGTAGGACTTTGGGGAACGCGGGGTGGGTGGAAATTTGTGGATCCACGCAGATTCCAGAACTTTCCATCCCAGAAATGTGGGGAAAATGTGTTTTTATTGTCATTTTTTTACGTTTGCAAGGGATTCTGGGTAACAGACCATGGTGGGAGGCAGTCAAGTCACCCCATCCTGGATTCCCCTGGGTGTCTAGTTTTAAAAAATGTATAGGTTTGCTAGGTTTCCCTAGGTGCCGGCAAGGCTAGGGTTCAAAAACTACAGCTAGTCACTTTGCCAAAAAAGGGTCATTTTTCACTGCAAAATTGAGGTGTGACCACGTTGCGTTTTGTGCCGTTTCCTGTCGCGGGCACTAGGCCGACCCGCACAAGTGAGGTACCATTTTTCTCATAGGACTTTGGGGAACGCGGGGTGGTTGGAAATTTGTGGATCCACGCAGATTCCAGAAATTTCCATCCCAGAAATGTGGGGAAAATGTGTTTTTTTTGTCATTTTTTTACGTTTGCAAGGGATTCTGGGTAACAGACCATGGTGGGAGGCAGTCAAGTCACCCCATCCTGGATTCCCCTGGGTGTCTAGTTTTTAAAAATGTATAGGTGTGCTAGGTTTCCCTAGGTGCCGGCAGGGCTAGGGTTCAAAAACTACAGCTAGTCACTTTGCCAAAAAAGGGTCATTTTTCACTGCAAAATTGAGGTGTGACCATGTTGCGTTTTGCACCGTTTCCTGTCGCGGGCACTAGGCCGACCCGCACAAGTGAGGTACCATTTTTCTCGTAGCACTTTGGGGAACGCGGGGTGGATGGAAATTTGTGGATCCACGCAGATTCCAGAACTTTCCATCCCAGAAATGTGGGGAAAATGTGTTTTTTTTGTCATTTTTTTTACGTTTGCAAGGGATTCTGGGTAACAGACCATGGTGGGAGGCAGTCAAGTCACCCCATCCTGGATTCCTCTGGGTGTCTAGTTTTCAAAAATGTATAGGTTTGCTAGGTTTCCCTAGGTGCCGGCAGGGCTAGGGTTCAAAAACTACAGCTAGTCACTTTGCCAAAAAAGGGTCATTTTTCACTGCAAAATTGAGGTGTGACCACGTTGCGTATTGCGCCGTTTCCTGTCGCAGGCACTAGGCCGACCCGCACAAGTGAGGTACCATTTTTCTCATAGGACTTTGGGGAACGCGGGGTGGTTGGAAATTTGTGGATCCACGCAGATTCCAGAACTTTCCATCCCAGAAATGTGGGGAAAATGTGTTTTTTTTGTCATTTTTTTACGTTTGCAAGGGATTCTGGGTAACAGACCATGGTGGGAGGCAGTCAAGTCACCCCATCCTGGATTCCCCTGGGTGTCTAGTTTTTAAAAATGTATAGGTTTGCTAGGTTTCCCTAGGTGCCGGCAGGGCTAGGGTTCAAAAACTACAGCTAGTCACTTTGCCAAAAAAGGGCCATTTTTCACTGCAAAATTGAGGTGTGACCACGTTGCGTTTTGCACCATTTCCTGTCGCGGGCACTAGGCCGACCCGCACAAGTGAGGTACCATTTTTCTCGTAGCACTTTGGGGAACGCGGGGTGGATGGAAATTTGTGGATCCACGCAGATTCCAGAACTTTCCATCCCAGAAATGTGGGGAAAATGTGTTTTTTTTGTCATTTTTTTTACGTTTGCGAGGGAGTCTGGGTAACAGACCATGGTGGGAGGCAGTCAAGTCACCCCATCCTGGATTCCTCTGGGTGTCTAGTTTTCAAAAATGTATAGGTTTGCTAGGTTTCCCTAGGTGCCGGCAGGGCTAGGGTTAAAAAACTACAGCTAGTCACTTTGCCAAAAAAGGGTCATTTTTCACTGCAAAATTGAGGTGTGACCACGTTGCGTTTTGCGCCGTTTCCTGTCGCAGGCACTAGGCCGACCCGCACAAGTGAGATACCATTTTTCTCGTAGGACTTTGGGGAACGCGGGGTGGGTGGAAATTTGTGGATCCACGCAGATTCCAGAACTTTCCACCACAGAAATGTGGGGAAAATGTGTTTTTTTTTGTCATTTTGTTACGTTTGCAAGGGATTCTGGGTAACAGACCATGGTGGGAGGCAGTCAAGTCACCCCATCCTGAATTTCCCTGGGTGTGTAGTTTTCAAAAATGTATAGATTTGCTAGGTTTCCCTAGATGCCGGCAGGGCTAGGGTTCAAAAACTACAGCTAGTCACTTTGACAAAAAAGGGTCATTTTTCACTGCAAAATTGAGGTGTGACCACGTTGCGTATTGCGCCGTTTCCTGTCGCAGGCACTAGGCCGACCCGCACAAGTGAGGTACCATTTTTCTCATAGGACTTTGGGGAACGCGGGGTGGTTGGAAATTTGTGGATCCACGCAGATTCCAGAAATTTCCATCCCAGAAATGTGGGGAAAATGTGTTTTTTTTGTCATTTTTTTACGTTTGCAAGGGATTCTGGGTAACAGACCATGGTGGGAGGCAGTCAAGTCACCCCATCCTGGATTCCCCTGGGTGTCTAGTTTTTAAAAATGTATAGGTGTGCTAGGTTTCCCTAGGTGCCGGCAGGGCTAGGGTTCAAAAACTACAGCTAGTCACTTTGCCAAAAAAGGGTCATTTTTCACTGCAAAATTGAGGTGTGACCATGTTGCGTTTTGCACCGTTTCCTGTCGCGGGCACTAGGCCGACCCGCACAAGTGAGGTACCATTTTTCTCGTAGCACTTTGGGGAACGCGGGGTGGATGGAAATTTGTGGATCCACGCAGATTCCAGAACTTTCCATCCCAGAAATGTGGGGAAAATGTGTTTTTTTTGTCATTTTTTTTACGTTTGCAAGGGATTCTGGGTAACAGACCATGGTGGGAGGCAGTCAAGTCACCCCATCCTGGATTCCTCTGGGTGTCTAGTTTTCAAAAATGTATAGGTTTGCTAGGTTTCCCTAGGTGCCGGCAGGGCTAGGGTTCAAAAACTACAGCTAGTCACTTTGCCAAAAAAGGGTCATTTTTCACTGCAAAATTGAGGTGTGACCACGTTGTGTTTTGTGCCGTTTCCTGTCGCGGGCACTAGGCCGACCCGCACAAGTGAGGTACCATTTTTCTCGTAGGACTTTGGGGAACGCGGGGTGGGTGGAAATTTGTGGATCCACGCAGATTCCAGAACTTTCCATCCCAGAAATGTGGGGAAAATGTGTTATTTTGTCATTTTTTTACGTTTGCAAGGGATTCTGGGTAACAGACCATGGTGGGAGGCAGTCAAGTCACCCCATCCTGGATTCCCCTGGGTGTGTAGTTTTCAAAAATGTATAGATTTGCTAGGTTTCCCTAGGTGCCGGCAGGGCTAGGGTTAAAAAACTACAGGTAGTCACTTTGCCAAAAAAGGGTCATTTTTCACTGCAAAATTGAGGTGTGACCACGTTGCGTATTGCGCCGTTTCCTGTCGCAGGCACTAGGCCGACCCGCACAAGTGAGGTACCATTTTTCTCATAGGACTTTGGGGAACGCGGGGTGGTTGGAAATTTGTGGATCCACGCAGATTCCAGAACTTTCCATCCCAGAAATGTGGGGAAAATGTGTTTTTTTTGTCATTTTTTTACGTTTGCAAGGGATTCTGGGTAACAGACCATGGTGGGAGGCAGTCAAGTCACCCCATCCTGGATTCCCCTGGGTGTCTAGTTTTTAAAAATGTATAGGTTTGCTAGGTTTCCCTAGGTGCCGGCAGGGCTAGGGTTCAAAAACTACAGCTAGTCACTTTGCCAAAAAAGGGCCATTTTTCACTGCAAAATTGAGGTGTGACCACGTTGCGTTTTGCACCATTTCCTGTCGCGGGCACTAGGCCGACCCGCACAAGTGAGGTACCATTTTTCTCGTAGCACTTTGGGGAACGCGGGGTGGATGGAAATTTGTGGATCCACGCAGATTCCAGAACTTTCCATCCCAGAAATGTGGGGAAAATGTGTTTTTTTTGTCATTTTTTTTTACGTTTGCAAGGGATTCTGGGTAACAGACCATGGTGGGAGGCAGTCAAGTCACCCCATCCTGGATTCCTCTGGGTGTCTAGTTTTCAAAAATGTATAGGTTTGCTAGGTTTCCCTAGGTGCCGGCAGGGCTAGGGTTAAAAAACTACAGCTAGTCACTTTGCCAAAAAAGGGTCATTTTTCACTGCAAAATTGAGGTGTGACCACGTTGCGTTTTGCGCCGTTTCCTGTCGCAGGCACTAGGCCGACCCGCACAAGTGAGGTACCATTTTTCTCGTAGGACTTTGGGGAACGCGGGGTGGGTGGAAATTTGTGGATCCACGCAGATTCCAGAACTTTCCACCACAGAAATGTGGGGAAAATGTGTTTTTTTTTGTCATTTTGTTATGTTTGCAAGGGATTCTGGGTAACAGACCATGGTGGGAGGCAGTCAAGTCACCCCATCCTGGATTTCCCTGGGTGTCTAGTTTTCAAAAATGTATAGGTTTGCTAGGTTTCCCTAGGTGCCGGCAGGGCTAGGGTTCAAAAACTACAGCTAGTCACTTTGCCAAAAAAGGGTCATTTTTCACTGCAAAATTGAGGTGTGACCACGTTGCGTTTTGCGCCGTTTCCTGTCGCAGGCACTAGGCCGACCCGCACAAGTGAGGTACCATTTTTCTCGTAGGACTTTGGGGAACACGGGGTGGGTGGAAATTTGTGGATCCACGCAGATTCCAGAACTTTCCACCACAGAAATGTGGGGAAAATGTGTTTTTTTTGTAATTTTGTTACGTTTGCAAGGGATTCTGGGTAACAGACCATGGTGGGAGGCAGTCAAGTCACCCCATCCTGGATTCCCCTGGGTGTCTAGTTTTAAAAAATGTATAGGTTTGCTAGGTTTCCCTAGGTGCCGGCAGGGCTAGGGTTCAAAAACTACAGCTAGTCACTTTGCCAAAAAGGGGTCATTTTTCACTGCAAAATTGAGGTGTGACCACGTTGCGTTTTGCGCCGTTTCCTGTCGCGGGCACTTGGCCGACCCGCACAAGTGAGGTACCATTTTTCTCGTAGGACTTTGGGGAACGTGGGGTGGGTGGAAATTTGTGGATCCACGCAGATTCCAGAACTTTCCATCCCAGAAATGTGGGGAAAATGTGGTTTTTTTTGTCATTTTTTTACGTTTGCAAGGGATTCTGGGTAACAGACCATGGTGGGAGGCAGTCAAGTCACCCCATCCTGGATTCCCCTGGGTGTCTAGTTTTCAAAAATGTATAGGTTTGCTAGGTTTCCCAAGGTGCCGGCAGGGCTAGGGTTCAAAAACTACAGCTAGTCACTTTGCCAAAAAAGGGTCATTTTTCACTGCAAAATTGAGGTGTGACCACGTTACGCTTTGCGCCGTTTCCTGTCGCGGGCACTAGGCCGACCCGCACAAGTGAGGTACCATTTTTCTCGTAGGACTTTGGGGAACGCGGGGTGGGTGGAAATTTGTGGATCCACGCAGATTCCAGAACTTTCCATCCCAGAAATGTTGGGAAAAGGTGTTTTTTTGTCATTTTTTTACGTTTGCAAGGGATTCTGGGTAACAGACCATGGTGGGAGGCAGTCAAGTCACCCCATCCTGGATTCCCCTGGGTGTCTAGTTTTCAAAAATGTATAGGTTTGCTAGGTTTCCCAAGGTGCCGGCAGGGCTAGGGTTCAAAAACTACAGCTAGTCACTTTGCCAAAAAGGGGTCATTTTTCACTGCAAAATTGAGGTGTGACCACGTTGCGTTTTGCACCGTTTCCTGTCGCGGGCACTAGGCCGACCCGCACAAGTGAGGTACCATTTTTCTCTTAGGGCTTTGGGGAACGCGGGGTGGGTGGAAATTTGTGGATCCACGCAGATTCCAGAACTTTCCATCCCAGAAATGTGGAGAAAATGTGTTTTTTTTGTCATTTTTTTACGTTTGCAAGGGATTCTGGGTAACAGACCATGGTGGGAGGCAGTCAAGTCACACCATCCTGGATTCCCCTGGGTGTCTAGTTTACAAAAATGTATAGGTTTGCTAGGTTTCCCTAGGTGCCGGCAGGGCTAGGGTTCAAAAACTACAGCTAGACTCTTCGCAAAAAAAATGTAAATTTTCAGTGTGAAAATGTGGTGCGTTCACCTTAGGTTTTGAGCCACTTCCTGTCGTGGGCACTATGCCTACGCACACAAGTGTGGTACCATTTTTATCGGGAGACTTAGGGTAGTTCAGATTTGTAAAGCAACTGTTATTACCTATTGATTTTTGATGCATTTCTCCCTTCAAAATGAAAGACATTGTGTAAAAAAAAAGTAATTTTGAAAAATGACCAATAATTGTCATGCAAGTATGAGTATTCCCAATTTCGAAAATGTGCAAATATGCACTGTTTCTAAACTCTGTAATTTGTTCCCATTTCAGAAATACATAGGTGTCTTTCATACCGATTTTTCCATGTATACATTTTCCCACAATAATTGCTATATACCCGGAACAAAAAAAAAAACATTACAAAATGCTGCTCAGTTTTTTACTCTGGGTTCGTTGGGCTCTTGGTGAACCTACAAGTCCTATATATCCCCACAACCAGGAAGGTCCACCGGATGTAACGGTACATTGCTTTCAAAGAGATGTCATAATTCGAAGAAGTTACAGGTG
Source organism: Triturus cristatus (assembly GCF_964204655.1). NCBI lineage: Eukaryota > Metazoa > Chordata > Amphibia > Caudata > Salamandridae > Triturus > Triturus cristatus. Next base: position 1,268,984,759 of record NC_140591.1, read on the forward strand.
AAAACGTTGACTCAAAAGGCTGCTTTTTTCAACAAAGTTTTAATTTTTCCTATATTTACCTGTTAGTTTCTATAAAGAAACCTTGATGGATCTACACAAATGACCCCTTGCTGAATTCAGAATTTTGTCTACCTTTCAGAAATGTATAGCTTTCCAGGATCCATTATTGCTTTTCTACCCATTTTTACCTTTATCTGGAAGGAGGTTCAAAGCACAAAAAATAGCAAAAATAGGGTCTGTCCCAGAAAAATGTCAAAACTGTGTAAAAAATGTTGGATTTCTAACAAAAAACTGTCATTCCCTAAAAGCTGGAGAAATTGTGATTTCAGCCCCACAAACCCTTTTTTGATATCATTTGCAGAGAAAAAACCAGACGCTTTCATTTGCAGCCACTTTTCCCCATTTTTCACAAAAAAACCAAAATTTTGCTGTATTTTGACTAATTTCTGGGAACCCTCTAGGAGAATCCACAAACCCTGGGTACCTTTAGAATCCCCATGATGTTGGAAGAAAAGGACGCAAATTTGGCGTGGATACCTAATGTGGTCAAAAAGTTACAGGGGCCTTAGCGCGCACTACCCCAAATAGCCCAAAAAAGGCTTAGCACAGGAGGGGAAAAGGCCTAGCAGCGAAGGGGTTAAGGAACGCAACAATGGCAATAAATATTGTTTCCTGGGAAGAGAATAACATTTATAGAACATTTTAAAATGTAATGTTATCTGTGCAGTTTGAATATCACGTGGACATATGGTACGATGTTCAAAACAAAAAATGCACATTGTTCTGTCTAAAGCGTGTTAAATAAAATATATGCTGAGGATATGATACGATCAAAAGATAGGCCTCCGGTCCCTACATTGTCAATACATCTAAACGAGATTAAATCTTAGTTTTGTTTATTTCACGAGCTAATCAGCCATCTTCAAAATTTGGAATATACAGCGTTTTCATTTTCTCCTGCATGACGCCCTAATCATTTCCGGGTCATTAACATACACTGGCACATCCAGTAAAAGAAAAAATGTTTTACATAAAACAGCTCAGGGGATATACATAGCTTTATCCAGGTACAAACAATATCATATGATCGCCTGGGTCAGGCTCAGCTCCTGTTTGGTCCAAATGGAGACCTAGAATAATAGCGGTCTAATTGTACACAAAAATATGTTCTCCACCTTCTGCTGTAGATATATACCCCTTCATAGCCCCATAGCCCTACTCCATATGTGGCTATAGATAAATAATTGGTCTGATGTAGCATCAGCATGTCTGTAATAGGCTCATGGCCAAGCTTTTGTGTGAATCTAAAAATAACCTCCAAAGTTCTAGAAAACTGCTGTTGTCTAGTATTTATCAAGTGGCCCCAAGCAAGTGAGGATGGAAAGGCAATACCTAAATAAGTAAACGTTTTAGCACGCCCCACTGCAGAATAATCTATAAAATGTGTTGTTTGTTTTTTTTGTCCCACACATTATGGTAAATATGTTTGTTAAATCAGTATTAAGATCTACATCTAAACGTAATGCTGAAACCAGAGCCAGATAGATTGACCCAGGATGCCTGGGAACATGACCTGGGACAAACACTACCTGATAAAGTATGGTATTGCTGCTGCACTTAGACTAAACTCATCTCAATTATTCATAAACACAAACTTTTACATTACAAAGTTCTACACCGGACCGATATCTCCCCACGGGACAAAGCACATTTTGACCCCACGCACACCTTTCAGTGCCCTAAATGCCACGTCACTGAGGCAGATTTTGCTCATTTGTCCTGGGAATGTCCTGTGGTGAGTGACTACTGGACCAAAATCTTCTCCCTGCTTTCTAAAATTATAGACATTGCACCCCTCGACACTCCTAGCACTCTTGGGATATATTAATGATGTTCTTAAAGATGTTTGCTGCTTGCAAAGCGCTGTGTGGCACTGCATTGGGGCAGCACGACTTGTCCCTCTGATTCTGCATGGTTGAAAGGTATGATTCATTGTGATTAAACCAGTGAAGACTATGCCACACTTCAGCCACTTACTTCGAGGCCTAAAGATATATGGCAGCCACTACGGGACTATCTGCTAACATTGGATAATGATGTATTGGACTTATTTGTTGTCACATTGATTACTTGCGCTGTGTATCTTCTGAATCCCTTTGCGGCCTTGTTGAGCAGCAAGGACAATTTTGTACCACCGCCCCCACTAATAAGCTCTCCTATTGGCGTAGACCATTGCTTCCTTTGTAAGTCAACTTGCATACCAGACTGTTATTGTATTAACCATTGCCGGACTATGTTTTCATACACATGGGCATCATGTTGGAGTCTGTTGGTCAAACCTGAAAATGATAAATAAAGTTAAAAAATATCTAAATCTAATAGAGTAAAATGGTTTAAAATGAAGGGTGGGTGGAGCTCGCGGAGTTGACCTCCATGGAATTCCGCGAAGTTACATTAAAACTCAGTGAGCTCCGTGGAGTTCCACTCACCCACAGAGTTTCTCCCACACTGTGTAAAATCGGTACATGTTAATAAATGTTGAAAGTAAACGTATATTGAACCGTGTTTTTTTAGCAAAAGAGCATACAGGGAGCGTTGGGGAGAGCATGTGAAGCCGTAACAGCTGAATTTCCGCAGGGTTCCTGCCCGGGGCACCGCTCTGAAGGCCGGCAGCTGAGCTGAGCTGAGCAGATATTGTGGCAGCAAGTGCTAATAATTATTAATGCTTATCAAATAAATTATGCAAACACAAGGAGAGGATGGACGGAGCACTGAAACATTTCAGACACTCACCCCCAGTCACAGATCTGGGTTGAATCCATCCTCATTCTTTAGCTCACTTCGCCACCTCAGTTCAGACCTAGCTTTATGCAAATCATTCTTGACCCTGTGCCTCATGAGAACAGTCCAGCCCGAACTGCCAAGCCAGGTCTTCCCTGAACAGGAAACAAGCATTCTGGGACCGGTTTCTCTGTAACACCTGATAGAGCGCTTACAGCACTCTAAATTGTGTGGGTGCACTATACTCATGGTTGAAACGCACTCACATGTATTTCGTTGTTTGCAGTGTTTTATAATTAAAGATGCATTTATTCACGTTCTAGTAGCACCCATTTTGCAGTGTGCATATTCAAGTAGGATTTTATATGTATTAGAGACATTTATAATTTCTGTATGTGTAATGTGCAGGATGTAATTATACTCATGTAATGTAATTGTGTTTAGTTTAAGTTGCCTGAATTGTAGGCCCAACTGTTGTTGTTAGTTTCGTTTCTCCTTGGTTGCTTAAGAAATAATTAAATGAATCCTTTTTGTGCTCGAAGACAGTGTGTTCTCATCTTACTGCAGGTGCAGGAATTTGGCCTTGTTATTCTTAGATTTAAGGAGAAACCCATAATGTCTTTGAAGAAGTCTGGAAGGCGAGAAGGGAGGACTCCTTTCGTGCCTGGCCTATCTGAAACCCAAGGCCACTGGAAGACGAAGAAAAATTAATTAAAGATTCTGTGAAAAGCTACCGAAAACATTGTAATGGAAAGTTTTATCACATTATGTATTAGTACTGAACTTGGTCTTTTTGTATGATATGTAGGGACAGATTCGGGAGACTTCTGCTAACTTTCGGAGGAGAAGGAGCATCTTAGAGCGAGCTCCTTAGCTTTAAGCTTTTAGACCCATTTGACGTGAGTACTTCTTAGGAAGTCACACGTGCTGACACCTTTGGGATATGACAAAACAGAAATGGGTAGGATCCTCATTTAGAGTAGTGTAGGGAAAGATATTTTTGTTTTTGTTTACCTCCCAGATGAAAAGAGAATTGGACTCAGCTTCTATTCCATACTGTATTCTGATTTTGGAGTTTATCACTTTATGCCTTTTATGCCGAATGAATTATATTCGTAGACTTGTCTCAGTATTGATTTTCATGCATCTATATACTCTGAGATTGAGGTGTGTTTATATTCAATTATTTTTGGCCTTATAATAAACCACACAAAATTGAAATTCGGAGTCTGTGGTCTTGTAGAGTATGACTACATTGACAGTATAACCATGAATGGTTTTACTCCCCTCCACCACTTTTAGCAAGCAAATAAAAGACCATCAGTTCCAAGTTGGCGTAATCACACCCTTCATCAGCCAGGCTAGCTTGAATCCAGTGGCAAAGTGAGCAAGGGACCCACGTCTGGGCATACCCTGCCAACTTAGGGCGAACAAAGCAAACACAAGGAGATGATGGACGGAGAAATAAAATGTTTCAGACACTCACCCCCAGTCACAGATCTGGGTTGAATCCATCATCATTCTTTAGCTCACTTCGCTACCTTAGTTGAGACCCAGCTATATGCAAATCAGTCTTGACCTTGTGCCTCAAATAAATTATTACATTAGTGCAGCAGTACAGTTTCTAAAAGACCATCAGTTCCAACTGTGGCAGAGAAAATAGGGAATAAAAGTTAGCATAATCAAATGGTAGCAGAGGATGGTTTGCTTCTAAAAGTGAGGGGAGAAAAGAAAAATTAGAGTAGGATCGGAAGAATAACAGAGCTGTGGACGGAGTAGAAGACGGTGAAGTTGATGGAGGTCGGCGGACGTTGACGGTGCGGCGGAAATAGTGGTAGCGTGAGTATGAGTCTGTGTGGTGTGTTGGATTGCGGTGTTGAAGTAATTGTGTGATGTCTTGCGGAGTTGGGATGCATGTTGAGTGAGTGTGGGTTTATCGGTTTACTGGTCCGGACATTTGCAGATCAGTAAGTTTGGTTAGCGGAATCAAGAGAAGTCCAAGATCCCAGGATAGTTTTGTATTTGTAATTGTCTGATCAAAATTGTGGGTGTCGTGAAGCGCTGTCGACGATCCACTGGTGATAGGGAACTTTGTGTGAATGCAGGAGTACGTCACGGTAGAAAGCCTCAGGTACCGGGGGTGGACTGCGGCAATGGAGTGATCAACGCAGGTCGGGGGTCACAGTGGATGAATTTTCTTGTAAGAGTGTTCTATCGATCTTTTAGTGGACGGACAATTACTTGTTTTATGTAACTGTCAGTTATTGTGGCTGTGTTAGGAGCAGTTACTTGGTTTAATAACTTTGGATCTACAGTTACTGGTAGTGTGAATGTGTGAGCGAGTGTACAAGGTGAAATTGTAATGGTGGGTGAGACACTGCGAGGAGTAAGCAGTGACGTTCGTGTGTGTCGCGCTGGGATTGGTCAGTTTTTGAAACGCCACGCTGGGTTGGTGGAAGTTCGTCCGAAGTTGGATATTGAAACTTGGGTTGCAAATAACTGATTTTCATGATGAGATGTTTTAAAGTGTTGCAAGATTTGTGTAGAGGTGACACAGGGGTGGTGACTCGAGTAGGAGAAGAACCGCCACCAGAGGACAACTCGGCACATTATATGGCAACAAATGTAGGACTACATGCTATAGTGTGGCTTCAAAATTGGTATAAAATTACAGAGAAGGAGGGAGAATTGGCTCTCCCTCGTAATGGGTAATTTTGTATGGAGGTGCTGTATCAGCTGAGGGGAGTTATGTCTTCTCTGAAACCTCCGCCTAGACCAACACAATTTGAGGCATTAGATGCATGGATGAGAGCAGCAATAGAGAATAGAAGCTTGACAGGGAAGAATGAAGAAAACAATGAAAGCATATCAGGATGCCAGATGAGACGCACAGTTGGAGAGAATGTGAGTAGACACCATAGAGGGAGAACGATTTTATTCATTCAGGCTGTTAGAAGGAGGGTCTGGAGGAAAAAGTAAGACAGAAGAGGAAAGTGATACAGATGACAGTTTTCTTGATAGATTGTTAGCAGAACGTCCTCCACCTTGTGACTCTAGGTCGGAGCCGGAGCAGACACAGCAAATAGACGAAACGTCAGGAGGGGGACAAATGGGTTCAGAGGATCAGACCACCAGAGTACGAGGGAGGATTTCAGTGGGGACACGAATTCCAGGAGGGTCCGGAGGGATAGGATACGCGGATCATGAGCCAAATGAAACTGCGTGTAACATGCGTTTACCAGAAGCTCTTTCAGTACCCGTTACTATTGGACCGGTGGTTTCAATATATAACCCCAGGAAGAGAGTAGGTGGAAGTCAACAGCAACCAGGAGAAGGAGAAGAGACTATATCTGGAGGGAGCCTTACAATGAGTGGAACAGGCATGGCTCAGATACCAGTGGAAGCTAGTACTCCACTGCCAGCTACAGCTGATCCATCGAGAATGGACAGTGGGTCAGAACGAAGGCGAACAGGAGCTTTGGCAAATTCTAAGTCAGACATCAGAATGTGGGTTCCACCGGTGAGGGAGTCAATGATAGAAAGAAATGAATTGGAGAGGAAACGTGAAGCAGCTAGGGTACTTTTTGGGCCACAAGTTGTGTGCAGGTAATCATTGGAGAAGTCAAAGTGTCGAGAGAGAAAATCGCCCAGTCGGGAGAATGGAGGAAAGTGGAGGTCCAAGGAGAACACAAAGTTGTGACAGGGAGGAATTGGGAAGTGAAAGGGATCGGAATGTGTTACAGGTTGCATTGAAGGCACCATTGTTAGATGTGGTGAGATTAAAAGCAGAAGTAGATGAGGTGATTGAAGGAAATCTGCCATTGGACAGAATTGAGACATATGACCCAAGTGAACTGCTATTTGTAGCTAAAGGTGTTACTAGAAAGGCAAGGCGAGCTCATGATGCCTTGTCACAGCTGGCACGGAGATATTAGGTGGACCTGACGAAAACCAGAATGATGCAGGGACTTTGCAGATTGAATTACACAGATAAGGAATTGGAAGAGAAGCGAAAAACAGAATTAAAAGCACAAATTAGAGAACTGGTGGTAGGAATGCGAGCGTGGAAAGAATTAGACAGATGGGAAGAAAGGTGGGCCAAAAAGAAAAGTGCAAAGAAAGGTATCTGAGATACTCTGCCTCCGGTTGGAGGGATGGGAACAACAGGAAATTTCCCTCTGCGAGAAGTACAAAATGGGGGATATGTACATGTACCATGGAGCAGGGGTGATTTGGCAGCATTCACTAATGATTTTCCTCGGCTGAGGTAAAAACCTGCAGACTGGTATAAACAATTAGATCGATTTGTCAAGATTTCAAAGGTTTTTTGGATTGATTTGAATACCTTGTTTGATATAGTGGTTCCAGATGATTTGTGGACTGCATGTAAAGTCGCCATTGATTGGCCAGCTGCAGAACCAGCTAGAGATCCAGTGAGTCATGGTCCTTCATCCGAGGTAATGAAGAAATATGAGCAAGTGATTACCTGATTACAATCCAAGGTAGCTCCTCAAACTGTTGATTGGCTTAAAATCGATCGTACTACTCAAGATCCTGAAGATTCGGTACATGACTATTATGAGCGACTGTTATTGGCATTTAAACAGCATAGTGGATTGGACATAATTGAGCAGAAAGATGTGGGACAGTTTGTCTCAAAGTTTGTGTTAGGACTAAATTCTGATATTAGCTTGATGATACAGACCCACTTGATATGTTGTCAGAATAAGTCAGTTGACGAAATTCTGCGTTATGCAAAATACTGTAGTGATCAAGTGGAATCGGCACAAAAGAAAGTGAAAGATAATTTGATGTTGGTGCAGTTGAGGAATGGCGAAAGACCTGATCTGATGCAAGGGGTTGGAGGAGCGATGGGGCGATGGGGCGAGGTAGAGGAAGTGGCAGAGGAATGGGTCAACAAATGATAACCCAACCTGGACAGGGAAGAGGAAGGGGAATGGATACAGGTACAGGAGGTGATTGGGTAGCGATTCAAAAGGTCATTTTTGTCACAAAATCGGGCATTGGAAGCACGAGTGTCGATTGAATCCAGCAAATCAATACAGCATGAGGAAGAGGGACAGATGCCCCAGACGTTGAACATTGTGACTAGACCTAGGTCCATGTATGGGGTGGGATATGAGCCGCAAATGCAGATACCTCAGCCTCCAAGAATACCTAAAAATAATCAGGTGTATCATTAAATGCCATATTTTTAAATCCAAGATAGATTTAACCGATCTCAAGATTCTCATGAGTATCAGAGGGGGGTGCAAGAAAAATGCACTTTGGGTGCGGCTTTAGAAGTAGATCAGAGTGGACCGTTTGTAGATGCAGAGGTGAACGGACATCCTGTTACCTTTTTATTAGACACTGGAGCTGCGTGCTCCACAGTAAGAACGGCAGTGGTTCCAAATGTATCTCTTTCAGGAGAAACGATCCAAGTAGTGGGAGTTACCAATCAGAGAATGACTAAGCCGTTGACAAATGAGTTACCTGTGAGAATAGGACCATTTCAAGACAAACACCAATTCGTAGTGTGCAATTCAAGCCCAGTCTATCTGTTAGGGCGAGATCTTTTGTGTAAGCTGAATTGTACCATCTCTTGTACTCCGAGAGGTGTGGAGTTGCAAACCTGCGATGATAACGCAGATTTTAAAATGGCCCATATGAACTTGTGTGCAGAGATATTCGTGGTTCTCACGACAGAGGAGTTACCACATTATTTGAGAAATTCAGTTTCTCTGAAAGTGTGGGATTTCACAGGAGAGGAGATAGGATTGATTCGAGGGGTTGAACCTGTTAGGATACAGATCAAACCACATGCAGAATTTCCCACGAACTGCACAGTATACATTAACTCCAGAAACTGTGGCTGAAATAAGACCTGTGATCGAGTTTATGATTGCACAAGGCAACTCACCTATAATGGCACTGCAGAAGCCTAGTGGCAAGTACAGAATAGGGCAGGATTTGCGCAGGGTCAATGAAATCGTGATCACATGTTGTCCTGTGGTACCGAATCCAGCTGTTATATTATTTCAGATACCATGTGAAGCAGAATGGTTTACAGTCATAGATTTATGACAGGCATTTTTCTCCACACCGTTGCACGAAGAAAGCCAGTTGTTATTTGCATTTAGGATGGGCGATCGTATGTTAACGTGGTGTCGTATCCCACAAGGGTATACAGAAAGCCCCTCTATCTTTAGTCAGAGTCTGAAAAAGAATCTTGAAGGGCTGGTGATGCCTCAGAGATCAGTCCTAGTTCAATACGTAGACGACCTTTTGGACGCTTCAGAAACTGAGGATGCTTGCAGGATCGATACTGTGGCTTTGTTGAATCATTTGGCAGAGAATGGACACAAAGTCCATACAAGCTTCAGTATTGTCTGACTGAAGTTCAGTATTTAGGCCACCGGATTGAGAAGGGAAATCGAAGAGTGTCACCAGATCGCATAGAGACTATTCTGCAAATGGGAACTCTGAAAACACAAAAAGAAGTCCGTATGTTTTTGGGAATGGTCGGCTATTGTCGAAAGTGGATCCCAAATTTTTCCTTGCAAGCAAAGCCACTATTGAGATTGACTCGAAAGGACATTAGTGATCCGGTACCATGGGATAACGATTGCTTGAGAGCCTTCCACGAGCTGAGAGAGAGCCTATGTCGCGCTCCAGCTCTGGGAATGCCAGACTATAACAAAGCGTTTTCGCTCTTTTGCTGTGAGAAGGAGGGATGTGCGTTACCGGTCCTGGTACAGACACATGGAGGTGCCCGTAGGCCAGTGGCTTACTTTTCAGCTACATTAGATCCAGTAGCTTCTGTGTTGCTCGGATGTCTCAAATCGGTTGCTGCAACAGGTGTCAGCATTGAGAGATGTGAAAGCATAGTGATGGGTCATCCCCTTATTGTTTATGTGCCACATTCAGTAGAACTTTTAATGACAAGAACCAAGACACAGTATCTAACGAATAACAGACTTACAAAGTGTGAACAGGTTATATTGGCTTCTGAAAATGTTGCACTGAGACGTTGTACCACCTTGAATCCTGCTACATTGCTACCTGTTCCACAAGAAGGAGAAGAGGATTGTGAAGAGCATGACTGCTTAGATGTTACTAAGCTATCTACCAAACACAGACATGATATTGTTGATGAACCTCTGCCTGAATCTGATTTGATCCTTTTTGTTGATGGTTCATGTTTAAGAGACAATGAAGGGTGTTTGAGAGCAGCGTTTGCTGTGTGCACCATCTTAGGGGTGGTGGAAGCTGCCTGTTTGCAAAGAGTATACTCAGCTCAGGTGGTCAAAATTATTGCTCTGAAACACGCTTGTTGCATCTCGCATGGAGTCTGAGTGACTGTCTATGCGGACAGCCAATATGGGTTTGGAGCGGTTCATAATTTCGGGCAGTTGTGGTCCCAGAGGGGATTTTTGACATCTTCAGGGTCCCCAATCCGTAATGGAGAATATGTACGTCAATTGTTGGAGGATTTGCAGAAACCCAAAGAGATTGCAGTTGTAAAATTTGCAGCCAATCGGAAAGGAGAGGATTTTGTCACGAAAGGAAATAACTACGCAGAGGAAGTAGCTCATTTTTGTGCTATACATGTCTGTGTTTTCATTGGAGAATATATAGGAGCGAGCACAGAAGAGACCGAGCTCAGCATGATGTTAGCTGTAGCCGATACTTGGGATGAAGTGAAGCGGCTACAGGATGAGGTCTCAGAGGAGGAAGCTGCATCATGGGTTAGAGCAGGCTGTGAAAAGAGAGAGGATGGCATTTGGGTGTCAACGGATGACAGAGCAGTACTACCCAATTGTTTATTGAGCCCAATGGCAAGGCAGATTCATGGAGCAGTTCATCTTGGAAGAGATGCTAGGGTGCGAGTGTTTAGGCAAACTTGGTTTAACCTACGATTTCGCTTGAGTGCAGAAGCAGTGTCACAGGTGTGTTACTTGTCAACAAATGAATGTTGTCAAGAGAACTGTGGTTGCAATGAGTCACATTGGAAGATCAGGAGGTCCTTTCTATAGGATACAATTGGACTTTATTGAGATGCCAAGGTGCAATAGGCTAAGATATATTTTGATGGTGGTGTGTATCTTCTCACATTGGGTTGAGGCATATCAAACTAGACGATGTGACAGTCTCACAGTGGCAAAACTGATCTTAAGGGAACTGATACCGTGTTTTGGATTTCCGACCTCAGTGGAGACAGATAGGGGAACACACTTCCATAATGAAATCATGAAATTGTTGTGTACAGCTTTGAACATTGATCAGAGATTGCACTGTAGTTACAGGCCTGAGGCTTCTGGTCTTGTAGAGCAGATGAATGGCACAATCAAAATGAGGGTGTCAAAAGTTTGTTTGCCAACCTCATTGAAATGGCCAGATGCACTGCCATTGGGTTGATGAGTCTGCGTAGTACTCCTGATAGGACAGGGCTCTCTCCCCACGAGATATTGATGGGAAGAGCTATGCGATTACCTACGGTGCCAGCTACAGCATTGATAAACATCACAGATGATTTAGTATTGGATTATTGTAGGGGACTGACTGATGTGGTTAATTCTGTGTCCCCCCAGGTTGATGCTGCGACTGCATCCACCTCGAGAGACCTGCTGCACGATCTTAACCCTGGTGACTGGGTGCTGGTCCGAAAGGACGTGAGGAGGAGCTGCCTTGTGCTCACTGGCGAGGACCGTATCAGGTGATTTTGGTCACAAGTACAGCTGTGAAGTGTGGAGGATTACCAAACTGGATTCACGCTTTGCATACTCGTCGAGTTCCAGAGCCTGTGGAGGAAACAACTCCCCTTGTCCCAAGAAGAGCGACTGAGAATAGAATAAACAATGAAGGAACAGGTCAGGTTGTGAGCATTCGTGATGAGGCTGAGCAATCAACTGAACAAGAAAGAAGGGATCACGCTGTTTCAGAGTTGAATTCAGAACCTGAAATAGACGAGATTGCAGAAATGAACTTTGAAGCAGATCAGAGTGAGCAACCTGCGGCAGAAGGATCAGATCGAAGAGAAGAGAGGAGAACTGGTGCGGAAGCAGAAAAGTGGCCGACAAGAAAAGAAAGGCTAAACATGAGGCTTGCATCTGAGAAAAATCTTGCTCCAATTCCTGAAACGTCTGAATCAGATCAAAGTGAAATCGAAGAAAGATGGGAGGGCCTAAGACGATCCAGAAGAGAGAGGGTACCTTCTCAAAAGTACGCCTCTCCTGAGTGGGCATACCTGGTCACAGATGCAGAGACCGAGGAATTCCGGGACTGGCACAGTGAGTTACGGAGGGGACACCCTATCGATTGATATTCAGCTGCTGGTACCTGGAGTTGAGGCTTTCGGAGTGCTAACACTGACAGTCCCTGATCCACCAAGGCTGAGTTGTTTGCGATTTTTGATCCTTAACCAGGTTGCTTTCCCTACTTTTGGTTGACAGCTCACTGCACAGGAACTGGGAGAAATTCGTGCAGAGATTCTGCAGCTTGTTCTTACCGTACTTGGATCTAATATCATTAATGATGAAGCTTGAACTGTGAAAGAAGAACTTGTTAGGCTTTAGAAAGAAGATAACCTAGACCCACGTAGAAGAACATTTTAAAATTATGTACTTTCAGTAGAAGAAGATCTAAGGGCTAGGGCTGACTACATCCCTACAATAGGTTTAGCACTATTAGACTGCACCTTGCAACAATCGAATGGACAAGGGAAATAAAAGGACATTGTAAATAACAGGATAAGGCAAAGAAAAGAAGAAAAGAGACTCTTATTGATTTCATTTGCTCCTCAAGACCAAGCAGTGGTTCAAAATGGAATATGGAAACTCAGGACGCAAACAGAAATGCATAATTGGTACCCTTATTGTTGTGGTTCTTATTGTCATAACTGTGGTGATTGTTACATCTTTGGTTGAGTCTCAAAATGCTGAAGGGAAGGGGAGACAGGCGACACTTACACCACCTGTCTCAGATTCAGAAGGGGGTGCATCCGCAAAAGATAGAGAGATGATCAGGGAAACTAGTCGGATGTTACACGTAGATTTGTCAAAAAGTGATTTCACACTAAATGCATATGCTCGTTTGTTGTATGAGTATGTTGATACAATGGAAGCAAAAGACTGCTATGTGTGTATGCAACTGCCAGCATCAGTAGAGGAAGGCATTCGATACCATAATTTATCTGTGACTTATGGCATCACATGTAGTGTATTGTTGAGCATGTTTTATAATAAGGCACATTTCGAATACTACTTCTCAAATTATGATGTGGTACTATCAGAGGTTCCGGTTCTCAAATACATGAATAAATATGATTACTATAAGGAGGTAGAGAGAATGTCTAAGTATTTTGAGCCTACTATTACATTAGATACATCATATGCCCATAGACATAACTTGACCTGCATGTTATCTGACATCGAGAAGAAATTTGTGGATCAGATAGAAGATCCGCATAGGCAAATTTTATTTTGACCAGACCTGAATCATAAAGTTATTCCAGGGACCCAAGAAGAGCTAGATCATAAGTCAGAGGGAAGCTCTGGTCCAATAGCTTTAGACTATCAGCAAAAAGAGAGACTGTGCATTAGACATCCGTCAACATATTATGACTTAATATTTGTGGGTGAGAGTGATTGTGAACACATTTTTCTGATTGAAGAGTCGATTAGAAAGGTGCTATTGGATAAATTAACGATAGTGCCAAATGTGTATTTCGTGTGTGGCAAAAATGCTCATGTGAAATTGCCTAAGAATTGGTATGGTACATGTTATTTGGCTGTAGTGTTTCCCCAAATCTTTCATGTAGATGACTTATGGCCTTTGGAAGGGAAAAGACCTCACAGAGGAAAACGTGGTGTAAGTGCGGGAGAAATTGTTGGGGATGTATTTGGAGCCATGATACCTAGTCTAGGTGTGATTTTGAATGATGTGAAAATGAGAAAGTTGGCAACGTTGGTGGATAAGCGCTCTATAAATGCGGCCCAAATTCTATTACTTGTTGATGGGGAGCTGGTTTCCGATAAGGGCTATGGTTCTTCAAAATCGTCTTGCTTTAGACGTATTATTAGCAAAAGTCGGAGGAGTCTGTAAATTATTGAAAGTTCAACAGTGCTGTACTTATATTCCTGATAATAGTCAGGATATAAGGAAGTCCATTAGCAACATTTCAGAGATACACCAAGATTTAAAGGATCTGGCTGCTGATGGACTCTGGGAACAAATCATTAAGGGATTTGGGAAGGTTGGAAGCTGGTTTGGAAGTCTGGGACAAGGAATAATGGGATACATCTTGAAACCTATTATAATAGCTGTCATTTGCATAATCGTACTATTGGGAGCCATCAAGGCTTACAAATGGCAAAGGACCCGACATAATTAAAATTCCCTGAAAAAGAGTGAGCAGCAGTTAGAATGACTGCAGGACAGTCACTAGCTGCACCTTAAAGGGTTAGAAAGATTTAGACAGGGACGGCAAGCTACAACTTCTGTTTAGGTCGGTCTTTCCTACAAGGAAAAACCTGTGAGAGGATAGAATGTTGGTGTTATGACTCTAGTCATAACGTGGGGGGAACTGATAGAGCACTTACAGCACCCTAAATTGAATGGGTGCACTATACTCGTGGTTGAAACGCACTCACATGTATTTTGTCCTTTGCAGTGTTTTATAATTAAAGATGCATTTAGTCACGTTCTAGTAGCACTGATTTTGTAGTGTGCACATTCAAGTAGGATTTCATATCTATTAGAGACATTTATAATTCCTGTATGTGTAATGTACAGGATGAAATTATACTCATGTAATGTAATTGTGTTTAGTTTAAGTTGCCTGAATTGTAGGCCCAACTGTTGTTGTTAGTTTTGTTTATCCTTGGTTGCTTAAGAAATAATTAAATGAATCCTTTTTGTGCTCGAAGTCAGTGTGTTCTCATCCTACTACAGGTGCAGGAATTTGGCCTCTTTATTCTTAGATTTAAGGAGATACCCGGAATGTCTTTGAAGAAGTCTGGAAGGCGAAAAGGGAGGACTCCTTTCGTGCCTGGCCTATCTGAAACCCAAGGCCACTGCAAGATGAAGAAAAATTAATTAAATCTTCTGTGGAAACCTGCCGAAAACATTGTAATGGAAAGTTTTATCACATGATGTATTAGGACTGAACTTGGTCTTTTTGTATGATGTGTAGAGACAGATTTGGGACACTTCTGCTACCTTTCGGAGGAGAAGGAGCATCTTAGAGCGAGCTCCATAGCTTTAAGCTATTAGACCCATAGGTTGGTAGGATCCTCATTTAGAGTAGTGTAGGGAAAGATATTTTTGTTTTTGTTTTCCTCCCAGATGAAAAGCGAATTGGACTCCGCTTCTATTCTATGCTGTATTCTGATTTTGGAGTTTATCACTTTATGCCGAATGAATTATATTCGTAGACTTGGCTCAGTATTGATTTTCATGTATCTATATACTCTGATATTGAGGTGTGTTTATATTCAATTATATTTGGCCTTATAATAAACCCACAAAATTGAAATTCAGAGTCTGTGGTCCTTTAGAGTATGACTAAATTGACAGTATAACCGTGAATTGTTTTACTCCCCTCCACCACTTTTAGCAAGCAAATAAAAGACCATCAGTTTCAACTGTAGCAGAGAAAATAGGGAATACAAGTTGGCGTAATCACACCCTTCATCAGCCAGACTAGCTTGAATCCAGTGGCAAAGTGAGCAAGGGACCCACGTCTGGGCATACCCTGCCAACTTAGGACGAACAAAGCAAACACAAGGAGATGATGGACGGAGCACTGAAATTTTGGCGTACCTCTCAGAGACAGCACCGTGGGGAGAGAGAGAACCAGTGCTTCCATATAACGCTCACTGATCCCTGTGGAGAACGTGAGCTTTCGTCGGGGCTAGTAGATAACATACCACCCTCAGGAATTACCATCCAGGGTTAGCCCCAGTCGTCACTCTGGAACCCGTGATCCTGACTACCTCGCCCTCACTCAGCAACCGCACACGTCTCTCTCCAGCCCCACCTGTAGAGAAGGAAGGTTGACGTCACTTCCGTATGCAGTTGTGATGTGTGTGAAAAGAAAGGAAACGTAGAGTGACGTGGTAGATTTCAACTCACGGCCCCATAGTTACCATTTTGGAGGTAGGCAAATGTCACAGACATGCTATCTAGACTAGTAAAAAATCACCCTCATGCCGGTAAACTCCACCATGCAGCGGAGGCAGAGTTTTTGCTGAACTCCGCGCTCCAAATGGAGCGCGGAGTGGGACTAACTCCCCCCATAGAGCAGAATTTACTGCCAAGGGTTATGTAAAATGCTGTAAAGAGCATTTGCAGTTCTGGCCAGCAGAACTGCATTATCCACATACAATGGTGTTGAAAACTAAATCGGCGATATGATTAAGCATTTACTAAAGACATTAATTCTCCTTCCTTAGAACATGTTTCTTGTCTTATGTTGACTAATGTCTGGACTCCATCTTGTAATGTCATGCCTCCATGTGCTTTGCACGAGAAGAGTCCTTTCTTCTTGTTAGTTGCTCTTGTAATCTGCCTAGTAACAGTCTATAAATAGCTCCTTTGTTCGTCTGGCGCATGCCCAGACTTGACCACATCTGTTATCAGTTAGTCCTTGCTTGACCATGTTTTCGCGGGCTCAGGAAATTGTCGTCTCCGCCCACATATTGATTCTGCATCGAAAATGTCCATAAAAGGTAAAGAACTTTGCCTCATGTTGTATCCACCCACTTATGAGCCCCTCTGTTGTGTATAAAAGGGGACCGCGTACACAAGTTCTTTGTGCTACTCTGTGCAATACTGAAGAGTGTTGTATAGGTTGTAGGACCACCCTTAAGGGTTAATAAACTCTGTCTTTGTATTTGCAGTTTCCGTGCCAACTTCCTTCTAACTTTTGTTACAGGAGAGCGAACCCTTGTATTCTGCGGGCCTAGCTGGGGCCTGTATTCTTCAATTGGCGCCCGTCACGTGGGGCTCATCGGCGACTCGGATGCTTGAAGGACTGGTCGTGACGAAGGTGAGGAATTTGGCCGGGGATGTGATCACTGCCAGCGGCGTTTTTAGTCCTGGCATCCCGAGGTTTCTTCCTTCCCTTCCGAACTGACCTTCTGGGTGGTGCCGGTCCTCGACTGAGACCTCTTCTGTCGGTTTGCCGCGACAGCCGTTTGGGCGAATTTTGGAACTTGGCAGTTGGAATCTGGACACTCTTGATTGGTAAGAACCGTTGTACGGTACTTGCTCCGAGTTTTGAAGCCTGGGTTGGCTATTTGAGTTGGATTTGTGATGACCGGTCATATTTTGTATTGACTACTGTGAGAATATATGCGTTGCAACACATATAGGCAGGTAATGTGGAGATATTTCTCCGGAGTTGTGTAAATTTGAACGGCACAAAGTTTAAGTGCCATTTTTGATAATACTGCATATTTTGCATTATTTTTGAGCATGCCTGCTTTCAGAGCACTCCGTAAGTGGTGCTGCTGTTTTGGAAACCGGTTAAATCTCGAGGAATCTGCTCCAGCCCCCCCAGAGGGGACTCCTAATAGGGATATGTATGTGAAGCATGGTCTTTCCTCTATAATGTACAGCACAGTGTGGAGGAAATACACCAAAAAGGATCCTGAGTTGCGATGGCCTTTGTATGGATCGTTTGATATGCGTAAGATTGAGTATGTGGAACAGTGTATGTGTAAACGGCGTGCTCGGCAGGACATGTTGGAATGTGTACGGTTATGGGTAAAGGAAGTGCGTGAGCGAGAGAAACGTGAGAAAGCGCTGTTTGATAAAGAGCAACGGAAAAATGATCATGTGAGAGCGCAGGAAGCGAAGCGTCGGGAAGAAAGAGAACTGGCGGAGAGACAAGAGAAAGAGCGTAGGTTGCAAGTCTCGGGTCAATATGCTGTCCGCCAGCCACTTTATCCTGTCCTTACTAATCTTGAAGATGATTTTTATTTATTAGATCACTCTCCGCCCCCTTATGTTGGCGCGTCCGCCCCGAGATCGTAGGATTCTGGATCGGTATCGGATAAGGTAGACACGCGGTCCATGTTATCAGTTGAGCGTATGGGTGAGCTTCGGAAAATTTCTTTGCGTGCGCTTAAAGGCAAGCTATCCCTTGCTGAAGTGTTGGAATCTTTGGGAAGTTGGCAGGATAGAGAGAAGCTGTATTTTGCGGCAGTTTTTTCTGATGAAGTGATTACTGCCTTTCGGAAATATTCTGATGTTTTCGAGCCTGATGCTGTAGTTTCAGATGCTAAAGCATTGCGTAACGGTGCTTTTTCTCCCTCTAAGGTACCCGATGCGGTCCGACGGCTGTTTGCATTGCGGGATGCGGCGTTTGAACTTAAAGAGAAAGCGCACCCAAAGGCAGGGGAGACGGAGCAATCGGATTCACGTACCGGCGGCGACCAGTCATCTACCTCCCAATCAGATAAGAGTGAACTAGTGCATGCTAAACCGATGCGAGAGGCGGCACCTTTGTATGTTCCTCCTAAAGGAGCAGTAACTAGTTCAGACATGTCTTCCCCTGATGCTAGGGGATATTTTGTGTATAATTGGGTTTATACTCCCTGGCATAGGGCTGATGTTATGGCATTAAAGAATGCATTGCCTGACCCCCGCAAGAATCCAGCGGCCTTTTACGGAGAGGTTGAAGGGGCCTTGAATTCTTGTACTATGACCTTAGCAGATATAGATTTGTTCTTTGGGCTTATTTTACCACCGGATATGTGGCGATCTGTGCGGAAGGTGGATGATCACGCCGCTTTTAAGGCCAAATGGTCTGAGATTGAGGATGTGGATAGGGAGAGAAAACCCGCGCAAAAACCACCCCAGCTTATTTTAGATCTTCCCACTGCTATTTTGACTAAATTGAAAACAATTATCCCCCCTAAAAAGATTGATTGGAACATGTTAGCCTCGTGTAAACAGAAGGTTAATGAATCGGTTTCAGACTTCTTTACGCGCTTCGAGGAGACATTTCATGATTTCAGTGGTCAGTCACTTACGGATGATACGGGTCGACATCTTTTTGTTGATAAATACGTGGCAAATTTATTGCCAGGAATAGCAGCTCGTTTAAAAGCGAGTGAAAGTTCCTGGTCCACTTCGTCTCCGGCATCCCTCCTGACTATGGCTCAGTATTATGAGCGTCAGGAACAAGAAGCGAAGGGGCATGAGGAGAAGAAATCGAAAGATTTGAAAACTAAGGTGATGTTAGCACAAGTATATGGTCCGCCTCGTCGGGGTGTCGACAGAGGTAGAGGAGGATCCTATGGTCCCCCTTCCGGTCGGTCAGATGTTAATAGAAACCAATGTGCGTATTGTAAACAGTCGGGTCATTGGGCTAGAGATTGTCCGGTATCATATGCATCTCGTCAGGGACGTGGTCAGGGACCACCGAGAGGTAGAGGGGGCTTTTCGAATTTCAGAGGGAATTCCAATGATCGTGCTCGCTTTGAGCCGAACGTGCAGCAACGAGATAGACCTAATGTATTTGATCGGCAAAATCAGTATCAAATGTCTGGGAATGACCGCCCTGGGTATCATGATTCGCAGCATGCATAGGATTGCGTTGGATGGGGGTTGGAATCAGTTGAAGTACCGGTTGATCAAAAGGGTCCTTATGTTTCAGCAAGCGATTTGGGTTCTACTGATCGGTTCCTAGTTGATACCGGAGCTACTCGCAGTGCACTGTCCAAACAATTGGTTCCGAGGGCTCCCCCATTTGGCTTAATGGTTACATCGGTAGGGTTTGATGGTACACTCTCTCGAAGCCCTCTTTCCCGACCCCTTGCCTTCCATGTTGACCACTTTTCTGCACCCTGTCCGTTTTTGCTCGCTCCGAACACGCCCGACAACATTATGGGTCTTGATATGCTTAAGCACTTCCGAGCTACGATCCGTTGCTCCCCTACTGGAGTACGTGTGATCTTAAACGATAATCACCCCCCGGACCGGATGTGTGTGGTTGCGGAGGATACTGCATTAGCTTCCCTCCCTCGTTCTTTGTGGGCCACTTCGGATACTGATGTGGGACAGATGGTGATTCCGCCTGTCCACATTAGTGTCCAGGAGGGTGCGGTGTTACCTCGCCTCCCTCAGTATCTTTTTTCTAAGGAGGGGGAGGAGGCACTCATACAGATTGTGCAGGATTTGATTAAGGTGGGAGTGGTGGAGGAAGTTCCCTACAATGTCTGCAACAGCCCTATTTTACCCATTTTGAAGAAAGATACCGACACCAGGGTTTATCGTTTTATCATTGATTTAAGGGAAGTGAATAAGATAGTGATATCTCAGTACCCCGTGGTTTCTGATATCACGACGTTACTCACTTTGGTCCCGCCAACGGCGACCACGTTTTCAGTTATTGATTTGAAAAATGCTTTCTTTTCGATTCCTATTCATCCTGATAGCCGATATCTTTTCGGCTTCACTTTGAATAATAGGTCTTATAGATTTTGTAGAGTCCCTCAGGGTTATACAGAAAGCCCTAGTATTTATAGTCAAGCATTGAAAAGGCAATTGGATTCCTTTGTTCTGCCTGATGGTGTCGCCCTTATACAATATGTCGATGACATCTTGTTGGCGGCTGACACTCCTGAGCTGTGTGAGAAGACTACGTTATCTTTGCTTTCCTTTTTGGCATCTCACAATCACAAAGTGTCGAGGAAGAAATTGCAATTCTGTAGACCAAAGGTGACTTATTTGGGTCACCTTTTGTCTAAAAAGGGGCGTGCACTCACACCAGATCGTATTCAAGCAATTTTGGATACGCCAGTACCTTCCACACAGAAGGATGTGCGTGCATTCTTGGGTCTTGCCTCTTTCTGTAGGCAATGGATATTGGGGTTCTCACACATAGCTAAGCCATTATTAGCACTTTTGACAAAAGACACTCCGATTCCCCTTCCCTGGTCAAATGAGTGTGAAATTGCTTTCCAGCAATTACGACAAGCCCTTTGTTCAGCACCCGTGTTAGGTACCCCTGATTATACGAAGCCCTTTTCACTGTATGTGCATGAGAAAGATGGATGTGCATTATAAGTTTTAGTGCAGATGCACGGCGACAAGCAGCGCCCTTGTGCATATTTTTCGGCTGTACTTGATCCTGTTGCCCGAGCATTACCAGGGTGTTTTCGCTCGGTCGCGGCGACAGCTGTGTCAATACGCCAAAGTGAGGGAATTGTGTTATCTCACAAGCTGTTGGTATTAGTTCCCCATGCTGTTGATGCCCTGCTTAATCAGACAAAGACGCAGCATTTGACCAGTGCTCGTTTAACGGGATATGAGTTGACGCTTTTGGCTCCTCATATTACGTTAAAGAGGTGTGCAACGCTAAATCCAGCCACATTGTTGCCGTTTCCGGAAACTCAGTCTGAAGCACGAAAAACACATGACTGTATTCTTGTGACTGAGGAACAGACAAAGGGTCGTATTGATCTCCAGGATACGCCCTTTACAGATGTAGATGGAGAACTGTGGGTGGACGGATTATGCCTGAAGCTACAAGGTGGTACGACTTCAGCAGCGTATGCAATTGCCACATTACAAACAATAGTGGAGACTGCACGCATACCGCAGAAATCAGCTCAGGCAGCGGAACTGATAGCATTAACACGAGCATGTGAGCTCAGTACAGGATTGTGTGTGAATGTTTATACAGATAGCCGCTATGCCTTCGGAGTAGCGCACGATTTCGGCCTACTCTGGAAGGAGAGAGGGTTTCTAACGTCACATGGAACCCAGATAATGTATGGGGAGTTAGATCACAACCTTTTGACTGCATTAACATATCCAAAGAAGATTGCTATAGTTAAATGTAGTGCCCATAAGAAGGTGGTTGATAAAGTTGGAGAAGGGAATGCTTTAGCAGACCGGGTGGCGCGAGAGACTGCGATGCAGCCTGGTGCTACTGCAATGTATGTTGTGAAATCGCAGACAGAAAAATGGCACGATGCCAGGAGAGAAGTGTTGGAGATACAGAGGACCGCTTCCGATAAGGAACGGGAGCAATGGTCCAATGATGGAGAATTAGATGATGAAGGGTGTTGGAGAAGTAAGCAGATGGATAAATGGAAGTTACCCACAGCCTTCGTACAACCTATGGTTCAGATGGCACATGGACTAGCGCATGTCGGAGCTTCCGCAATTGTCAAATTGCTCACACGAGTTTGGGAGCATCCGGAGATCGCTAGTACGGCAAAGAGGGTAGTGCAGACCTGCATGATTTGCCTAAGGTACAACCCAGGAAAGGGTACACGAACTCCAGCAGGAGGATTTGCAACGCCTACTGCACCCTTCGAGGTTTTGCAGATGGATTACATTCAGCTTGAGCGCTGTAACAATCTGAAGTATGTTCTAGTAGTGGTTTGTGCCTTCAGTAAATGGGTTGAGGCATACCCTACGAAAGACAATACTGCAATGACTACAACGAAGATGCTATTGAAGGAGTTTTTCCCTCGATATGGTGTTTGCAGATTGCTGTGGAGTGATAACGGACCTCATTTTATAGCAGATGTTATCAAGTATGTCCTGAAAGGCCTAGGCATTACACAGAAGTTCCATGCAGTGTTTCACCCTCAGTCTGCGGGATTGGTTGAGAAATATAACGGTACTCTGAAGCTTAAGATCGCTAAGATCCAAGCTTCAACTTCTTTGACTTGGCCAGATGCTTTACCGCTGGCATTATTGTCAATTAGATCGATACCGCATTCTCGGACCGGTCTCACACCCTACGAGATCGTGTTTGGACGCCCAATGAATATTTGGGGTCCACCAAAACCGCAGTTAGTGTATGATGTACCTTGTGTAATGATGAGTGATTATCTGGCACAGTTAACGGATAATTTGGTTTTTATTCATCAACAGGTTCGAGAAGCGCTCCCTGATCGGTCCACAGGTGAAGGTCATAACCTCCAACCTGGCGATCAGGTCATGATTAAGGTGTTCGAAAGGACGAACAGTCTGGAACCGAGATGGGTTGGTCCTGAGCAAGTCTTGCTCGCAACGAGGACAGCTGTGCGAGTTTCCAATCGGAAGAACTGGATCCACTCCTTGCACTGTCGTAAAGTGCCGCCTGGATTGGTGGACCCTGGTGTGCTGACCGACCATCGAGAAATCCTGACTGCGGAGAAAGGCCGTGCTGTGGAACCGAACGACACTGAGGAGCTCTTCCCGGACCAAGCGATCCCTGGAGGAGGGAGATATCATCTTCGACCGAGGAAGTGATTTTTCTTTTTCTGTACCCAGATACGTTGTCAGAACGGCCCTTAGGTTAGTGAAACGGAGAGCCAATGAGGCAAGGGGGGGGGATCAGCCCTGCATTAGTGTAGTGACACCCATCTTGGCCCGTTGGTGAAGAAATCAACGGCTGCCTAAGGGGAAGAGTTCTGACAACCTTTTAGTTTTAGGAAGATACTGACTTTTTACTACAAGATGGAAAAGAAGAAGATTCTTTGTGCGACAAGCTTTATTATCATTGTAGCTATTGTTGGTATAACCACATGGTTTGTTGAGGATGTGACTCCTGCCCGTGAGTTGCTTGTTTTGACCACTCCAGTGCCTGAGGAGCACTACTTTTATACCCTTCCGTATCAAGAATTGAAGCATCGTCAGTCTTATTTGAATAACACTTTTATCCAGATGTTGCATCATACCCATGTTGCTACGAATGCTACGAACTGTTGGATATGTGGTATGATGCCAGCTCATCAGAAGAAAGGAGGGACGCCATTCATACCTCTTCCTTTCTCTCATAATGGCTCTTGTAGAGCATGGTATACTTTGCTTTTTGTCACACGGAAACCTACAGTGGGACGATTACTTTTCAGACTTAATAGGGAATGTCATCAAGATAAAGATGGCTATCCTCAAGCGAATGGGACAATATGGGAGTGGGAAGAATATCGACCAGACAATGAATCGATCCCCTACATTTTCACGAACACCAGAGACACTGCAGGGAAAGAACGCTTTGTGATTCAAGTGGCACAAGCTCAAGCGGACCTGTGTGTCCAGAGTGTGGGTCATATTCCTGTTGGTGTTAGTGATTGTATTATTGTTCTGAATATAGATGGACTAAATAATAGTACTTTCTTAGCCTCCCATAATACATACTTTGTATGTGGGAATAAGGGTTATTATCGCTTACCAGCCGGCTGGTCCGGAGTATGTTATGTAGCGTTTTTATTACCTCCTGTATTCTTAGCACCTGCATCCTATCATAAAGATTTGAAGTTGCTGAACAATGTAACTGTAAATAGGTATAAACGTACTTTATCCATTGATGATGTTGATAAAACTGATACTAGCTTACAGCAGTATATTGATTTTAACTTAGGATTGTTTTTCTTTGTTGGAGCTGCCCTAAATAGTAGGAAGGTTCGTAGATTAACAAGAGTTGTAGAGGCTGTGACGAATCAAACCGCTGCTGCTCTTGGGAATCTTACGGAAGAACTACAAATTACTAGAATTGTTGCATTACAGAATCGTATGGTATTAGATGTTATGTTAGCTGATAGAGGTGGAGCATGTAAAATTATCGGAAGTAGTTGCTGTGTGTTCATTCCTGATCATACGCCATCAGTTTATAACGCTATTAATAAATTGCATAAAATCGCAGCTGAGATTCATACAGAAAATGGCACTCGGTCCTTTTCTGGATGGTTTTGGGCATTGATCACTACATGGGGATGGAAAGTTTTAACTGGTCTCTGCATTATTGTAGCAGTTCTGTTTTCTTGTTGCATCCGTGTCCAGTGTGGTCCATTACTCTGTTCTCTATGTGTGTCATTTTGTATTCCTGATAAGAAAGCTATTGCCAATGTCATCCACCAGAAACATTTAACCAAAGAGGTGGAAGAGATGATGAAAATTGACATATATGATGATTATCCTAATAAGCCGAATGTCTTCAGTAAATGCTGAAAGGGTCGTCTGTTGAAAACTAAATCGGCGATATGATTAAGCATTTACTAAAGACATGAATTCTCCTTCCTTAGAACATGTTTCTTGTCTTATGTTGACTAATGTCTGGACTCCATCTTGTAATGTCATGCCTCCATGTGCTTTGCACGAGAAGAGTCCTTTCTTCTTGTTAGTTGCTCTTGTAATCTGCCTAGTAACAGTCTATAAATAGCTCCTTTGTTCGTCTGGCGCATGCCCAGACTTGACCACATCTGTTATCAGTTAGTCCTTGCTTGACCATGTTTTCGCGGGCTCAGGAAATTGTCGTCTCCGCCCACATATTGATTCTGCATCGAAAATGTCCATAAAAGGTAAAGAACTTTGCCTCATGTTGTATCCACCCACTTATGAGCCCCTCTGTTGTGTATAAAAGGGGACCGCGTACGCAAGTTCTTTGTGCTACTCTGTGCAATACTGAAGAGTGTTGTATAGGTTGTAGGACCACCCTTAAGGGTTAATAAACTCTGTCTTTGTATTTGCAGTTTCCGTGCCAACTTCCTTCTAACTTTTGTTACAGGAGAGCGAACCCTTGTATTCTGCGGGCCTAGCTGGGGCCTGTATTCTTCAATAGGACAGTGATCAGGCACTTGTTCAGACGAGGGACATCCTTCTCTCATTTAACTAAGTGGTCCACCAATTCATTAATTTAAAGCGTAAAAAGGAATGACACCAAAATACATCCTTCTGTCAGATTTAATTAAACCATTTAATTCCCCGTTTGGGCCAAACCGTATTCTCGCTAACAACGTCAGAGTGCATATTCTTCAATAGAGTGATCAATGAGTTTCCAACACCATGTCAGCCATAACAGACCAAAGCTTGGATCTGTTAACTGTGTCAAATTCACAAGTGAGATCGATAAATACCAGATGTATAGCTGCACTCTTTGCATATGTATGTTTTGCAGTTAATGATACAAGATTAAGGATTGTTCACTATTCCTAAACCATGGCAAAAGACCTACTGTACATCAGAGAGAATTTTATTCTGTTCAGCCTAGATTTCTAATCTAGCCAAAAGGACTTTATCTAAGGTTTTAACTGCGGAGTCCAACCAAGAAATTGACCGATAGAAGCCTGGGTCATTTCTATTGCCCCTTTTAAATAGCAGGACAATTATGGCATCCAACCAAGTAGTAGGCATTGAGGACATAGTGGTAGCCCCAAATTCATTCGTTTTCAGAGGTACCCACAAGGCAACATTATTTTTAAAAATGTCAATTGGGATGCCATCTGCACCCAGGGTCTTTCCACTAAGGCTGTAATAATAAAAGCAACTTCAAAGGGCAGGACTGAAAATACCAGAACCCTATCCATGAGCCTCCTCTTTCAGTTCCATTGGCTTATTGCTTCTCTAGGCATCGGAATAAACTTTGCTGAAATAGTTGACCACAAATCAACTGTTATCAGGCATTCCAACTTCGATGTATGAGGTCTGAAAAAAAAGGCAAATTAACAATCTTCAAAAAAGGTTCCACTGTCTTTCAATTCTCTGGCTCCTACAAGATCCTCCCATGCCTCGTTTCTAATGTAATTCTTCCTCTGAGCTACCACTTTCTTATAACTGTTCCTACACTCCCGCACATCCTCGCAATTATGGGGCTTCTTTTTTAGGGTTACCAAAAGATTCCTGGGTGCAATACAACACGTTTTCTCGAACCATCTATAGAGCTTATTCCCTTTTGGAACTTTAGTCAAGGTCATCAAACATTTTAATGATTTGTAGAGTGAAGTATAGGACTCCATGATATTGAACAGTGCAGCACTATCCTCTAGACAAGGATTTTGGACAGGCCTTTGAATTTAAATGCATCAAATCCTCTAAACAGGTTGGATCTAATTTGTTCCATTTGAGCAATAAACCTTTATTCTTTGAGTAAATCATACCTGCATCTTTAGTTACCACAGCGTCAGGTTCGGAACCCAAATTCAATCTTATAGTAAGTAGGTTGTGGTCACTACTACAGTTTAGGACACTACTAAAAGCTGCCCAGTTCTTTAACACACATTTGTCGGGGACAAAATGGTGGTATAGAGTGCCTGCACTGGGAGAGGCAGTATCTCACCTATAAAGCACAGGGCGACCTCCCACGCGTTATAATGCTCTCTGCAACCTTCTGCATGTGCCCGTAAGAGCCTAGAAGAGGCTGAGCTGGCACCCCCCACCTTTATTCTTTGGTCCAAGTTCTTTAAGATAGATAATTTAGTGTATGTTGGCAATTGGAAAGAGGAAAGACTGCAATGTGAAGGGGTGGCCTACCCAAGTGGCTCAAAACACCCCATACATCACTAATTACCTTACCTCAGTTATTGGTGCAATTAACACTGAGCTAGACCTGGTGGGGGAAGGAACAGATTTCGCGCAGTGCCAATCTAGGACTCTGTCACCAGCTACGCGAGTTACTACTGTTGCAGAAGATTCAAACTCAATTCATGACGGAAACACTCCTTTCTCTGGTAGCAGTGACACTACTTCAACAAGGAGACCCTGTATCCTACATAATCCCTGTGTTATCAATGATTTCCAGCTGGAAATGATTGACTCTTGAAAGGCCAATTCAAATCCTCCACCTCCCAAGAGGAAAGAAACGACACTCACACCAAAATGTTCGAGAAAAATGGCGGACCCCTAGAGGAGGGGAGATATTTGCAACATGCTTTAAGTAGTGACGGTTCATCATCACCCGCGAAAGGTGGGGCTGGCCCTTCAAAAGATTCAGGCCAATCCTCTTGTTGCGCTTCTCTTTAAAACTTAAAACTTTTGCAACTCTTTTTTTCAATAAACTGGACAGTATGTTATACAAATTTTGTGCGGACATACAGGGACGAATGGACAAAATTGAGGAAAAACTTAATTTACAAAGCTCGCCCAAGCAGTGTCTTCAGTGTAACTGTCTCCCTACGAATCCTACAAACTCTGGTTCAGTGAGAAAGGAAGATCACATCCCTGATGGTCATGTTAAAGTTACTCAGCCACCAGCAGGCGAGCTGCAACCGGTGAGCACTCAGTATGTACATAAAAACAAACCAATTCATAAAGTTACATCCTGGTATAACAAAGCAAACACGGATGGCCCTCGAGCTATTTCCTATAATGCTCACCTTCAATTGCCTCCTGCATGTTCTCAGTACGTGCGTATTCTAAGGAATGTCCCTACTTTGGCAGTGGGGAAGCTTGAACTGGAGCCAGACTAAAAAGCAAACGTTCTTCACTGGTTGATGAAAAACTCCGGTTGGGCTGAGGACTTGCACAAAGGATTCCTTCTAGTCTGAAGGGTCAAGCGGATTGGCCAAGATCACTGTAATGCAATTGCGGACTGCATAGTGGTAAATTTCAGAAAGCCAAGAATTGCAGCGCTTCTTCTGAACTGCCTTAATTATATGCATACTTGCACAGAAGGTATTCAGGCCCTCCCATTGGGGTTGGGGTTATTCTACGATTCAACAGCCCAAGTTGCCTAAATGTTTTCTACGAGTCAGCTAGGGAAAGGGCCAGTTTAGGAGTTTTTAATATTGAGACAAAAATTTGTTTTGAGGTCCTAAACTCCTATCTGGACTGACTAAAGCCCTTAGGTGATACCGGGAAAACCTATTCTCCAATTATGGCCATGTTGATATTCCCCATATAGATGACATAGATTCTAATACTAGTTCCAGGGATGGTCCTGCTTTTGGGACGCAGTGTTTCTTTCCTCTCTTGGCACATTGCTGGCGTGTGTACCTAGTTTAATAATCCAGATTGGCTAAATTTAGTGAATAACTATGATTTAATATGCCTGCAGGAAACCTGGATGGTGGACCCTTTCCTGAGAATGGGTTCCATACTTATTGCATCCCGCTATTCCATCTGCAGCTGGGAGGACTAGAGGGGGTTGACGGTAATGATGTCAGTAAAACTGCCCTTCTTGAAGGCCAAGGAAATACACTGCTCTACATGGTTTCAAATGTTGCTTTTAACTTTTGTGGATTTCTGCTGGGTCTTTTTACTACAATATCTTTGACCATAGAGGCACTGAGGTTGTTGATGTACTTTACAAGCTCCTCATATCTATCTCTTTAAAGATAAATTGCCAGATTTCAATATTGTGGGCAGAAGATTTTAATACCAAAGTTTGTCAATTTAGTGGACAGTCTGTCTGGGGTTCAGTGGACATGAAAGGAGATTACATTACTCACTTTAGCCATAGCCCCTATGGGAAAGCTCTTAATAGGATTCTCATTGAAAATCATTTGTTATTCATAACAGACTTAGTCCCTAATCACAGTTCTCTACTTCTCAGAGAAATGGCAAATTAAGTACCATTGATTTTATAGTAATTTCTGAGGATCTCACTTTTTATTTGTGACTTTTCTATTAATCCTAACTGTGTGAGTGACCATAATCCATTATCCATGGTATTGAATTTAGGACCAGTCAGAAGCAACAAAATAAAGGAACCTAGGAGATAGTTTACGCCACTAACCCAGGAATAAGAATAAAATGGAATAAAATAAATAAGAGTTAATTCAGACCGAAGAGGCAATTTCCAAGCTCTGTTTATCTTCGTAACCTAATTCATTGTTGATTATCAATGGATATGCTGCCCTTCGACAAAGAGTGACTAAGCTTTTATTAGCCAGGAATTCCAAGAAAAACCCTCCAATATGCAGATGGTTCAACCCCACATCCTCTGTTGCTCATCATAATCTTAAAAAGGTGTGAAAATCCAGTCCCAGAGATAAGGAACTTGTCAAATTTGCCAAAAAGTCCTATAAAGAAGACCCTAACCGTAGGAAGGAAGAAATTCAAAGAGGGGCATGGGATGACCGAGAAGCAGCTGTGAGGATGAATGACCAAACTTGTTTTAGGGAAGTGGTGAATCGCCCCTTCTTTACTGATCATAATACTCCAAAGTTAGAATGTCTGTTTTACCCTGACTCCTGGGTAGCGCACTTTTCCAAACTCTTTAATTCAAGTAATGTCACCAACATTCACCAAGAGGAGAACCAGGAGATTGCCATAGATATGACAGCAGCTGTCTTATTGAGTCTATCAATAGAAGTTAGAAGTGGCCACAGCCATCTCAAATAGTCCGGTGGTTAAAGCCCCAGATGGTGTGCCAATGGACCTCTTCACAGGAAAAATAGATTTGTGGGCTCCTTTGATCATGAATGTTCTTCGTGCCTCAATCACTGGCTCCACAATGCCATCTTCGAAGGAGGTGGTTATTGTTCCCATCTGTAAGAAAAGGGAGAAAAATTAACCAAGCTGTTACAGACCCATTTCATTGTTAGATTCAACCTCCAAGATTCTGGGGGACTGTTCTCCTATCCTGTTTAGAGACCTGGGCAGACTCTAGCAAAATTCTCTCCCCAGCTCAATATGGCTTTTGATCCCGGATTGGCACGGTTGAGCAATGTCTCAACTTATCGCTCATAATTGGGAAATATGTCAAAGCCAGTAGAGGTGCCTTACATTTAGCATTTATGAACCTCTCCTGCGTTTTCAACAATGTCAGTAGGTCCAAACTATGGAAA
Organism: Triturus cristatus; assembly: GCF_964204655.1. Taxonomy (NCBI): domain Eukaryota; kingdom Metazoa; phylum Chordata; class Amphibia; order Caudata; family Salamandridae; genus Triturus; species Triturus cristatus. The sequence goes on from NC_140591.1 coordinate 1,269,015,058, forward strand.
ATGATGGAAACCATGGGAGTTGAGCTGGCTCTTGTCATTCTGCTCAGGCATTTGCATTGCAATACCTGAATTAAAATATGCTATGGCCGCAATGGGGAGTGTACGGGTCCAATTAACTCCAACAGAGGGGCAGGACAGCGCTGTATCTTGCCACCATTTTTATCCTTACTTTATATCAATGACCTGGATCAATATCTAATCAATAGAGGGAAATATATGCAGCAGATCGTTAATCGACCGGTTTCTTGTCTTTTATACATGGATGATGTGGTACTGCTCGCACAAACAGCCAACAGGCTACAACTACTCCTGGAGTCTATTACTATATTCATGCTTGATTTAGACCTAAGGTTTAATTGTTCTAAACCATTTACAAAGCTGATTGGACCTAACTATACCAAATCCAGGAGTGATGTGATTAGAGGGGTTAGCAACAATAGAGTTCCTTCTTTAAATTAACTGGGAATACCGTACAATAGTGGTCTAAGTTGGGCATATTTATTCAATATTAGATCGCAACAATTAGGGGAAGTGATTGAAGCAGTGTTTCGCTTCTCAACTAGGCTTGGTTCCAAGCCAATGAAAGAGTTGTCCCAATTATATAAAAGTTAATGTATCCCTGTGGGTCTCTATGGGGCTATGTAAATGTAGAGAAACTCCAGACTATTGAAAAAAGATTTGTGAGCTGCATTTTATCAATTTCGAACTCAGGAGCCACCTATATAGGCCATGCAGAATTTAGTTTAAATTTTTTTGCTGATGCCGTTCAGCTTGCCCCACTACTGCAATGGCTTAAGATTTGGAGCACCCCGGAAGCAGCTTTCACTAGACAGGTTGTGAATGATTACCTAGCATTGGATGGAATGGGGGAGATCCTGCAGCTGAAATATATTAAGCCGACTTTTGAACAACTAGTGGGCCGATTCCGATCCTGTAATTTTTTTTCTCCGTACGACTCGTATCCGTAATTATTCCCGTACGAATCGTACAAGTCCCGTCCCACCCGTGAAGTACGATTCGTACGGGAAAAATACATACGGATCGGCCTGATCCGTACGAATTGGATTGGGAAAAGTTGTACGAGACGGACCCGGACACTTTTCCGTACGAATCCTAAAAATATAGTCCGACCATACAAGTACGATCCGGACCGGCTTTCCGATTTAGGAATTCGTACGTAAAACGTCCCGTACACAGGGAATGACTTTACCCGCTACAAAGCAAACTTTGTACGACTCGTATCCCGGGAAAAGTAGTTCCCGGGGTGCGAGTCGTACAGGGGTATGAGTCGTACAGGCCCCCCCATGCATATGTACGCACCTTACAACAACATCGCGTATGTACGCACTTTACAACAACATCGCGCATGTACGGTGCTATGTCAACATTGCGTATGTACGGTGCATACCCCAACATCGCGCATGTACGGTGCGTACCCCAACATCGCGCATGTACGCACCTTACAACAACATCGCGTATGTACGCACTTTACAACAACATCGCGCATGTACGGTGCTGCGCCAACATTGCGTATGTACGGTGCGTACCCCAACATCGCGCATGTACGGTGCATACGCCGACATCGCGCATGTACGCATCTTACAACAATATCATCGCGTATGTACGGTGCGTACCCCAACATCGCGTATGTACACACCTCACAACAACATCGCGTATGTACGCACCGTACATAGGCAATGTAAAACAGCACAAGGTAGGTCTATTTGACTCGCACAACACCACAAAACACGTCTACAGTGCACAAAACATGGAAATGACTGACCTGGCCACATCCAAACAGGCAAACAGCAGGCCAAACTCCCAACCACCCCTTATAACACACCCACCAAAAATTCAAACTGAGGCCCACCCACAAATGGACCAAGAAAAAGGGCCCACACACACAAACCATGAGCCTTTGCAACAGACTGACTGCAGCTAGAGAGCACACACCAACAGCTGCACTCATCCACCTTAACATATACACCTTCACACAACCTCTTTCACACATACCCCCTCTTCACATTCAGACCCACACCTTCACATTCAGACCCACACACCCACAACCATCCACACCCTCACCCCACACCATGCCCACAGACAAGAATCCAAAGTTCACAAGGGAGGAGCTGGAGATCCTTGTCAATGAAGTCATCAGAGTCAAGCCACTGCTGTTTGGAACATTGGTCAGACAGACCAGCATAGACGAAAAATCACGCCTGTGGCAGAGGATCGTCGATAGGGTGAATGCTGTTGCACCCATCAGAAGGACCAGGACTGAATGCCAAGCCAGGTGGTACGATCTGCGGAGGGCAGTCAAGCGAAAAATAAATGACGACTACGCCCAGAGCAACATCACTGGAGGTGGTGGTCCCCGCAGACCAGTACATTTCCATCCCTGGGAGGAGAAGGTGATGGCCCTGCTTTCGCCGGTGGGAGTACATGGACTTCAAGGAGTTCCAGAGCCTGGTGAGTACACAAACAACTTATGTAACATGGGGGTAATGGCATCCACACCCCAACTACACAAAATGCACGCAACTAACCCCAAACACTCACTGGCCAGAACCATAGTCAAAAACAACGCTAATGCCACTAACATGTGTATGCCCCATTGAGAAAGCAAGGCCATGCTATGTCCCATGCTACACGAAGCACTAACCCAAGAATGGATGTCCAGTATGCTGGGAGGGTGGGTGTCACAAAACGCATTGTTGAACTCCAAATCATACACAATTGCCCTCATCCCATATGGCCCAGGTACATACCCATGCACCATGCTCAATGCACAGGGACTGTGAAAGTACTGACAAGATAGCTGACACTGGGCCCTGGTGTAGGCAGCACAAGGCCCTCCTGTGACCAGTGCAAACACAAACACCAAGACAACAAGGTCAGATATCTAGGACAGAAACTCACACTTACTGTCATGGCAGCATGCTCCATGGGGGGACAGCTACATCACCTGGGAACCCCAGTGCCAAATCACACTACACCCACCAGCAGGCCCTGTCACACACACCCCTTACACAAGCAGACACCCCCGGGACAGGCAATGGATTTACCCACTGTCACAATGGACATGTAACACAACAAGACCAATACATAGCCGAAGAAGCATCCAAGCCAAAAATCAACAAGTCAAAGACTCAGGAACACATATCAATCTGTCCCCCACAACATACCCATCCACAAGTGAACATTGAAGAGAACGCTAGGCACATACAACTACCTGGAGGAACAGTGCCAACTAGAATGTGTATGAAACATGGATGTTGCATGAAACAGCATTAACATTGTCTGTCTCTCACACACAGGGCAATGTGATGAATCTCCCCCCAACAATGGGAGTGAAGAATCACAGTCCCAGGCTCGGGAGGGACCTGATCCCACCGGCAGCGACGCCTCTCAACACTCCGCGGATGACCCCGACCGACCTGGACCCTCTGCTGTCCAAGCCCCTGCAGCACCCGGTTCAGGAACATCTGTGCCAACCACCACCCCCATTCCTGCCACATCCCAGGAGACACCGAGGAGCCCTGCCCGCAGTGAACAACCGAGCCAGTCTGACCAGGAGGGACAAGGTTCGCCGGGCAACCAGGAGGAGGCAGACAACACCACCACTGCCATCCCACTGGGGTCCCGTAGACCTGATGTGCCCACAACGGCAGGCCAGGCTCGTGTGGGCAGGGGTGGTGGGAGTTGAGGCAGGCGGAGGCGAGAACCTGACCAGCCAGCTGAAGAGACCGGTATGTCACACATACACAACATCATGGAGGCATACCGGCGTGACACCAGGGAGATCAGCCAGGTAGTTGGGATACTCACAGAGATAAAGGGGACCATCACAGAGATGAAGAACCAGCAGGCCGAGCAACATGCCAGTCAACAAGAACACCAAGGACGGATGGAGGCAAGACTGGCTAAGGTCCTGGCGGTGCAAAGGGACATAAGCCATTCACTCTGTCGGATCGTAGACAACATGGGCAACCCTCCCTGTGCCACCAGGCGAAGACCACCACCAGCCACAGGGAGGGAGGGGGAGGAGGATTTGTCCGACGGTGCGTCCCAAGCATCGTCAAGGCCTGTATCTGATGGTCCCCCGAGGAAGGTGGGTCGTCCACGGAAAAGACCGTGAGATGCAGCGGCCCATCCACATCTCCTAGGTCACCTGGCACCTGGCACCTGGCCTTCATGTGCAACAGCATCACCTCATTGACTGACATTCTCTGCCACATGGACTTGCTGGTCACAGTCTGACCAATGATGCCAAACATTGTGGTCTGGACTCTGCTGCTTTCAAATGCCAAGGATCCCATCTCCCCCTGGGAACTTTGGATTCTATGGTCCCTGTATTGCACCTTTTTCTTGCGCAAATCACGCCCCAGACCTAGAATAAAAAAGAAATATTAAATTTGATGTTGCAGTCATTTCGCATGAGTCCACAACATAAGTGTGGGGATATGTCAAAGTATGCCTGAGTGTGGAACTAACTCCAGCCATCCATACCCTGGGATCTGAGTCCGGTCGAGGACACACATGGGTCACAATGTATCATCAAATACAGACATGGAGCCCAATGCTCACCCGTGATGGCCTTAAGCTGCTGAGGGGGGGCTTGCAATACTGCTCGGACAGACCAATTTGGAAGACTAGCATGAAGGCGTAGAGGTCATGGGTCATGTGGAGGTGCCAGGGGAGGGAGTCCCAGGTCTGTTTGGCGAGGTGGGAGATCTATCTCCTGCATGCAGTTGTTCTGTGGATGTGATGAATGGTGGCCAGGGCAAGGTTTGGGTCTGGGGTTGTGGACAGCCTCCTGAATGTGGGTGAGGAGTCTGAAGGTGATCCTGCAGCAGACAGTGAGACATTGTAGCTATCTCAGGTGGACAGTGATGTGGCTGGGGCGGGGATGTGGAAGATGAGGTGTGCGGATGCACCCTGGATGTGGACAAGTTCTCCTGCGGTTTTGCTGTTGTCCCTCCATAGAGGGCATTGATGTAGTTGACCAGGCTGGTGTCGTGGACCTGGGGGACGGTCTGTCTTGCCTTGGAGTGTATCTCTCTGTGGATCATTTGCAGCATGCGGAGGGTGTTGCAGCATGAGGTACAGATGGTGTTGAGTTGCATGGTAATTGTGAGCGATGAGTCCATGATGAACACCAGCTTGCGTGCGTGGCCACTGGGTGCTGGTGCGGTGCCCAGGCCGGTGGGACACAAGGAGTTGACCCAGCCGTAAGGGGACAATCCTCAGATGATGACCTCAGTCCTGTCCAAGTCCAGCCTCAGGTGGCTGATGTTCAGCCATTCGTCAACGGATCTCATGCCTTCTTGAAGGTTGGATCTGGCAATGGCTGGGTCTTTGGTGAGGGTGAGGAGCAGCTGGGTGTCAATGGCATACGAGATGATGATGAGGACGTGTGCGCATATGATGGTGGAGAGGGGGGTCATGGAGACATTGAAGCTCGTCACGCTGAGAGATGAGCCCTGGGGCATCGGCCAGATGACCCCAGTGTACCACATGCGCAAGGGTGGAGGCCGACTCCCTGGGCCTTGCTGGTGAGCTACTTGTTGATTTAATCCTGTGCCCTCCTCTGGATACCAGTGTTTGAGATGTGTGAGCTGACCGTGTGGTAGCACATGGTGTAGAATGCCGTTGAGAGGTCAAGGGGGGTGGTCTCACCATTGTTGAGCAGGGCAAAGTTGTCGTTGGTGGTGGCAATGATGACAGTTGCAGTGGTGTGATTACTATGGAAGATGGTCTGGTGTCGGTTGCCTGGAGCTGTTTGTGTGGAGGAAGTTTGTCAGTTGCTCATTGAGTGTCTTCCTGATGAAATTTGCTGGGTAGGGAAGCAGGGTGATGTTCCAGGAGTTCCTGCGGTACTGCCGTCCGTTCTTTAAGACGGTCCTGGGTCTCTGCATGCCTCCAGCTCCCATGGAATGTGGCAAACTCAAATGAGACATTCATGATGTGCTGGGCATGGGCTTCAAGGATGGGGAATGATGTGGTTGAGATGTTGGGTGGGAAGGGGCCTGATGGAGAGCCAGAGTGGATGGTGCACATGAGCCAGGTGGTGTATTTGCTGCTGACGGGAGTCCAGAACCTGATAGGGGTTTGTCCCGCGGATAATAGTGCTGTCTGCCTCTGTGTGCCAAGGCTGTTGTCTATGTCCATGAGCTTGCAGTGCTAGAAAGTTGCAAGGGATTTGATCTGCCTTGCAAGGGTGGGGTGTCTTTTGGATGGAGAGCTGCTGTCAGTTCACTCACAATGCTGATGAGCTCCTTTATGTCGTGTGTTTTGGTGCCTCGGCCCTATCTGAAGGATCTCCACTTGTCCTTACTGATGATATGGTGATGGCTGTGTGTGGCGTTTCCCAGGGCTGTAAGGTAACTGATGGTTCTTTGTGTTGCAAGGTTTGCACAAGAGTCCAGCTAAATCTGTAGGAGTCCAGTAGGTCTGCCTTGTCCCAGGTGGCTTAACTGTTGTTGTGCTTCACAGGAAAGTCCGTCAATGTGGCAAGATTGTTGGATCAGTTGCTGATCCAGTGTGTGAGGTTGCAGGGTGTGGCGGGGGTGTTGGTTAGAGTGTACCACACAGCTTGTCTGTGATGACTTACATCAAGCATCTTTGGGGGATTGGTAGCGGGGTGTGGGGCAGTGTGTTGCTTGTCGGAGACGTGGATGCAAATGTTGATGGACCAATGATGGATGGTGGTGTGGTTCTCCTCCAGCAAGAAGTTACTGGCCCCAGCCACATGTGGCCTGTGGAGGTGAGGGCGTGCGTGCAGATGTACGTGTCGATGGCTTTGCGGATTTGTGGATGTAGGCCTGGAGATCTGTAGATGAGTGTTACTCTGAGGGTTGCCAGGGGGTTGGTGCGAAACCGGATTTGTGACTCTGAGGGTGTACTTGTGAATATATTGCAAGTCATCTGCCGGGATTGTTGGTGCCGTCCCTGTGGGTGATCTTGTATCCGTCAGAGATGGCAATGAAGAAGTTGTGTGCTGAGGATGCTTTTATCCAGGTTACTGTCATGAAGGTGATGTGTGGGGCTGTTGTGTTGAGGAGGTAACAGAGTCCAATGGCGTGCTGGTGGACGGAGCGGGTGTGGAGTAGGAGGCACATGACCTGGTTGTTCTGACAGGGTCTGGTAGGTGGGGCAGCGCTGTGTAGGCAGTTGGAGTTGCACACTCAGCATGCAAAGGTGTCGTCTGTGCGCTTAGGGGTTGCCTGATAGCAGGCGGTTGCTTGTCTGGTGGACATTGCTTAGAGGGTGGCTGCAGCATGAGCCTGTTGTGTGACGTGGGTCATGCAAGGACCAGAGGGTCGTGCACTGTGCACGATGCAGGCGCAGACGGTCCTGCCTTTGGCACGGCGTTGGCGCAACAGTGGCACAGACAAGCTGCTGGCTGCATTAAGAATGGGTGGAGGGGGAAGGGAGGAGCATTTTGGAGGCGTGTGGGTTGCAGAATCAGGGCACTCGTGGGGAGGTGCCGCAGGTGAGGCTGCAGCAGGCGGAAGGGGTGAGAAACTAGGCAAAAAGTAGCACACAAAGACAAGGAGGTCAGAAAGGCACAGTGCAACAGGTGTATGTAAAGGAAGGAGTGTCAGGTTACTCATGAGTCACTCCGAGAAAATGTATGAAGAATCAACCAAAATGACGGCCACAGGATCAGGCAACAAAATGCAGAGCTGCGCACAGGATACACACCGTCAGCAGACATTGACGTCCCGTTGTGGGGAGCAACCTGCACAAATACATACGCAACCAGGTACTTCATGCACAATAGAGATTATTAGCCATGAAGAACTGCATGCATGTTGCCGAAGTACACATACACTCATATGCTCAATCTTTGACAATTATGCCATAGATGACGCATGCAAACTGGCAAGAGATCTGCAGTGACAGAGATGATGCACTTTGGATTGTGCTGAACACCTTTATTGCACAAACTCACACAAAGGGAAATGCATCCATACGAACAGACTCACAGGTCAGTTGACAGAACATGTGGGACATACGCTGGACCCCCCCCTTCACAACACGGATGTTGTAAACCCCAATGAACTGGCACACAAGTTAAGGGGATGAGATAAACACATCCTGCTGCACACGGAGAGGCTGCAATTCACCAAAGAGCCTGTTGTTGTGATGTCCCACACTATGTCCACCCGTAGCATCCGCAATGTTTCAGAGGCAAGGTTTACGCACATTGATGCCTTCATCAGACTCCACACTCCACTACAGATGACTGTCAAGAAGGGTGACTATCATGTCATGGGACTGATGCTACATGTTATATGCTCCATGGTGAGAAGACATGTATGCATGGTACCACAACATGCACAGAAGCAGTCCCCACACATTCCCAACCCGTACCACCACCAAAAAGCCTTGCTGCAATCCTTACCCAAACTGACATTTCCACATGTCCGTGCATGGAACGCTGATTCAGCACACGTTGCAATCCTCATGAGGAATAGCAGGAGGACAAAGATGACATGAGCAGACAACAGGCGCAATAACCTGGGAATGACAGACACACAAGAAGTCACCTAAAACAAATCTCGCCGCACACATGGTCAGTTACGAAACATGAACAATGTTGGACACATGCAAATTTCAAAGAAAGTCTCTCCGCAAAACTGTGTGGCATGACATCATCACTCGAGTGATACATCAGTACACACATCAAAGTCACTTTGCATTCAGTCAGCTGGACACACACATTGCAACACATGCCACTCAATGCTACAAGCTTGCACACTCATACCCAGTGACTCACCATTATGAGAAGAAGTTGTGTATGATCTGACTCCGGATATCATCCTCCTCCTCCTCATCACTTGCCTCGTGACCAAGCCCTGGATCCTCCACGGGTGGATGTTGCTGCTCATCAGGATCAAGGATGAGTGGCACTGCCTTCTCAACGGCCATGTTGTGCAGCATGCAGCACACAATGAAGATTTTACAGACCTTCTCCGGTGCATATGGGAGGGACCCGCCTGTCTTGTCAAGGCACCGGAATCGGCTCTTCAGGAGGCCAAAAATCCTCTCAATCACTCGCCTGGTCTGCCCATGTGCATTGTTGTACCGGTGATCTGCAGATGTTCTTGGGTTGCGGAGAGGTGTCATTAGCCATGGCATGTTGGGATATCCAGAGTCCCCTACATAGAAACATCATGTAAATAAGTGGGTCAGGAGATGCCGTAAGACCCAAAAGATACCGCAACACACAGGACAAACAGAGTATACCCACCAACAAGACATGCTCATTCGTAGTGCAGCCGCAGCATCATTTGTGGCACGCTGCTACGCCTCATGATGTAGGCATCGTGTGCTGATCCTGGAAAACATGCACAGACATGGGAAATCAGCATGTTAGCAAGACACACCACAAGGGCATTTATTGAGTGGTAATCTTTACGGTTGCGATAGGCTTGCTCCTGTGCCTGTGGTGGTACCAAAGCCACATGTGTCCCATCAATGGACCCAATGACATGGGGCATCCCTCTCAGGGCATAGAAATCACCCTTGACATCTGTCAACTCCTCAGGAGTAGGAAATTTGATGAATTCATCAAGGTGCTCCAACATGGCTGCCAAAACATCACGCAGGACACGGCTGAACATTGTCTGTGACATCCCACCAACATCAGCTATGGTCAATTGAAACGTACCTGTGGCAAAAAAATCTAGGGCTGCCATCACCTTCATCTTGGGGGTCTGTGCAGTAGGATACCTGTGTCGCGGTTGGAGGTGTGGTGCCAGCTTGTCGGTCAAGTCCTCAATCAACTGTCGAGTGAATCTGTAACGTCGGATGCAGGCACGTTCCCTCATGGCAGCCAAGTCTTGCATTGGTCTTGGGACAGGCGGTGCCCTGCAAGACATTGTTAGGAATAATGAAGATTGAGAGTCTGCCAACATCAATGTCAATGAACATAGCACATGCTAGACTGATACTAAACATCAGGTAACTATGGAGTCTGGTGTGTGCAATACATCCAGGACACATATGCCAGCTTGCTGGCCCTCCTACAAAAATCCAGATACACCTGTTGATTCTCAAGTCTACATGACATGCCCTGAAATGAGCTGGGGGCAAGTCTGAGTGAACAGCCAGAGATATCACCGGAGTGACACACATCCACATAGCTGCATTGGAAGAATGTCATCTCATCCAGACAGTTGACTGCAAGGCACACGCACAGGTCACATGGAATGTCAAATGTACATATGAAACACATTGCGATGAAGGGGTACACTTGACAACAAATAAACACAGCCATTGAGACGACGCAGACATGTATGCCTGGGAAAATATGATGTCCAATGCACACAGACCCTACAGCCGTGGGAATCCACATGTGGCATGGTGTGCGTAGATGTGTGCCATGCCCATCTCCACACAGACCCATGTTGGATGCACTAACAGCAGATGCAGTTGACGGAACACTAACAGCAAGCTCATGGGAACACATGACACACACCGGACATAGTCACATAGGGGCACGCTGATCATGACATGTCAGTTGATGGAGTGTCCCTGTCCCTGACATCAGGAGACAGGTGCGGGTGGTGATGACTGTGCCATCCCACTGCTGCTGTGCATGACACAGTTGGACTACAGACACACATGTGGCAAGTGGCAAGGTGATGTGTGCCACATAGAGCCCCATCACACTTGACATGTGTACACAGGTCATCACACATCAATTGTGCAACTAGATGAGATGACCTGTGCAATATCACTGGCTGACACACCTAGGGCCTGCACATGAAAGTATGCAATGACAAGTACTTGATGGACATCCTTGTGCGACTCGTAGCCCTCCATTCCTGGCGTGTGTACGCCTCGTATCACTATTGTATTGGTGCCGTTGGGGTACGTGTGAAATGCACCGTACCCCCGCATTCATTGAGTGTGTACGGTCCGTATCACTATTGTACAGGTGTCCGTAGGAGTACGTGTGAAACGCACCGTACCCACGCATTCATTGCGTGTGTACGGTCCGTATCACTATTCTACTGGTGCCGTACGGGTATGTGGGAAACGCACCGTACCCACGCATTCATTGCGTGTGTATGCATCGTATCACTATTCTACTGGTGTCTGTAGGGGTACGTGTGAAACGCACCCATTGCGTGTGTACGGTCTGTATCACTATTCTACTGGTGCCGTACGGGTACGTGTGAAACGCACTGTACCCACGCATTCATTGCGTGTGTACAGTCCGTATCACTATTCTACTGGTGCCGTACGGGTACGTGTGAAACGCACTGTACCCACGCATTCATTGCGTGTGCACGCATTGTATCACTATTCTACTGGTGCCGTACGGGTACGTGTGAAACGCACCGTACCCCTGCATTCATTGCGTGTGTACGGTCCGTATCACTATTCTACTGGTGCTGTAGGGGTACGTGTGAAACGCACCGTACCCACGCATTCATTGCATGTGTACGGTCCGTATCACTATTCTACTGGTGCCGTGCGGTACGCGTGAAACGCACCGTACATGTGTGTGGATTTCAAAATTACATAGGAGACACATAGGGGACAAGTATTAGGCCCAAAATAATGCATGCTGGTTGTCATGGATACAGAGTTTTCATTTGCAATGTGTCCATCAGGTGTCCTGGAACAGTTAGTTGGCCAAAAAATACAATGTTGCAAAGTGGTTGTTGACTTGACATGATGCTCAAAATTTGAACGATGCGAATGCGTGTCATTGGTGTATGTTTAAAGGGATTGGAGTAAACGTATGATGCAAATGAGTCTGGCCAATCACTATGTACTCCTCTAAATGAATGCCCCTCAGCAAGACAGATATAAGGCAGCCAGAAACCATGAGAGGGCACTTGCCTGCACAACTTTCCAGTCGACCACACTGCTGCTGTCTCTGCTTCCCCTGGACCATGTCGCGTACTGTGGAGAGGGCCCAGCCATTCACCCTAGAGGAGAATGAGGCGTTGCTGGACTGCCTCCTCCCACAGTACCCCAAGCTGTATGGGAGACCAGGGGAGCAGGTGAGTGCTGACTCCACTACCTTTGCCTATGCACCTGTTGTGTGAATGTCACTTCTGGCATTGTGTCCAGGTGTGACAGACATGCAATGTTGTTTATAGTGGGTCCCGGGGGGGACATGCTTATGTCTCTCATGCAGAGCATGAGGTAGTTCCTGTGTGCACTCCTCACTTGCATTGTGCTTACTGTGACATTCACTGCATAGTGCATGACACAGTCAGCCTGGCAAATCCTTGGTGGCTTTTTTTCCTATTGTCCTGAGGTGATTCAGTGGTCCCCCCGGTGTGACAGGTGACTGTACCCACAGATGTGTATGAGTTGAGTGGACCTGTGGTGAGAGTGTCCAAATGATGTGTACGACCTCATGGACATTGATGTGTGTGAATGTTCCTTGTCATGTGGGTGAGTGTCTATGTGAAGTGTTGCACCACAGCTGCATGGAGGAGGCAACAGCTCTACCCATCTGATGTGACAAGTAAGCCATGCTGTGTGTCTGACTTGCAGAGCTAGCACGACACCTTTTGACACCCGACAGGCAAGTGGCACATGTGCAGAGTGAGGGTTGTATCCGCTGTTGTCACTGACAGGCGAGTGATCTGTGCCTGGGTGTATCTGTCTAGTCTACTGAGGGTGCGTCAGTGGAGTGGGACATGTGACTGCTTGGCACGTGCTGTCCATCAGCCTGCTGTTGCATGTGCTGCACAGTGTGTGCCATGATCAGTGAGTGTGTCGCACCCCTTATGCCACCTGTTGACTTTCAATGCCATGTAGTGCATTTGGGCTTGCACACAGGCCAATTTCTCATTGAGAATAATGCAATTCATGCCCTGTTCAACATATCAAAGTTGTTCAAATGTGTGTCTCTGGGACATGGAGCAGGTGTAGTGATGTTGTCTCACCTTGTCATCCTGACAGGTAACTGCCTACGAGAAGATGGTGATCTGGCAGGATATCGACAGGTCCGAAAACGGTGGCAGGACATCCGGTGCTGGACCCGGCGGATCGCCCGGGTCCAGCTGGGGCTCGACCCTCCTCGCCCCCACGGCGGGCGCCGACGCCTGACCTCCCACATGACCCGTGTCCTGGCAGTGGTCTTCCCTGACCTTGATAGGCAGTTACAGGAGAGACTGCAGCAAGGAGGGGGTAGGTACATGGCTGTTTGTTGTGTTATGTGTCACCAGCTTTTGGAAGTGCTCTGTAGCCTGGATACACTCCCAGAGTTTATATGTGCAGTGCATTTTCTGTTCCCCAATGTCACCTGGTGCTCTTTTTCATCCCTTCCCCTCCTTGACATGTGTCCCCTGGTCTGTGTGTAATCACATTTGCACATGGTCATCTAGGGTGCCAGGAAAATCAAAGTGCACATTGCTTTCCGCATCATGTAGGAGGGTGGTCTGTGACATGTGTTGGTACCTTGCCTGTGCCATGACCTGTTCACTATGTTGGGGGTCCATATTTGTTGGCACTGATGATGAGTCTCAACATAGGAGTGTGAGGTTTCAACTGAACACCCTTGCACCATGTATGACCAATGTTGTGGCCTCAGACATGATGTGCATGAGTGGGAAATATGCATAGTGCCATGACGGTTGCTCATGGTACAGTCAGCTCATTCCAGGAACACGGAGCAGTGTGCCCACTACAATCCCCTGAGACACCCTGGCCTCCTAATCATGTGTGTCATCCAACACTGTGCACATTCTCTGTGGGTTCAGCATAGGTCTGCCTCTGTGGCATTGTTCCCTGGCCTAGTTTGTATTTTTCCAATGTGTGCTACATGTGTCCACTGGACAGGGATACACCATTTGGCTTGTGCATACTCACACTGGGCAGTGCCTGTGTGGCTATTCACAACAATCTGTTGATGGTTGTTTGTCACAAATATGTGTCAATTTAGCAATTGCTGCTGCACAGTTTTTGAAACCCTGATTAAGAGGTGTCACTTCTTGATCTGTAGCAATCACATTGACTCCGGTATGGGAGGGTTGTGGGGGAGAGGCCTACATGGGCACCCCTGATTTCTCCTTGCCTGGTCTGACCTGTGTGTGAGAATTGGCTGTACAAAGAATCACCGTGCAGTGCCCCTGTGATGGTGGCCAGTGCTTAATGTTCGTGCTTTGCAGCCTGTGTCATTTTTTTAAAAACATGATTACTGCTCATACATTTTTGGCACATGTGTGTGGTTCAGATGCAACACAGTTTGGTCTTTGTGTGCTGACATCTGTGTGGATATTCTGGCTTGCCATGAGGGTGTCTCCACAGTACAGCTATGTTTTTTTACAACACAAGTGCAGGCCCATTAGCTTATGCATTGTCCTGGGTTTGGACATGTGTGCCACTCTACATGACAGGCAGTGGGTCATATGTGTAGCCAACTGTGTCATCAGGTAACGGATGGCCATGTGACAACTGACATAATTCAAGTTGTTAGTCAAAAATGTTTGTACCTTGGCACTCACAGCACTTGTCGACAGTTCTTCATGTTTTAAATGTGGTAATTTGATGATTTTTGTTAAGAACACTAATGTGCCTGCATGAAAGATGTCTCCCAAGGAAGCGCACACCAAACGACATTTCCACTTTCATGGAACACGCTGGCACCTTTTCAAAGAAGCCACTGTTAGAATTAAATGGTGTTGCAGATTCTCCGTATACATGTTCCCACAGTGGTCTTGATTTTGTTTCTTTCAGGGTAAACAAGAGGTGGCATGACTTCATTGTATTGGTGTGCTCACCTCTTCACAGACACTAGCTTCTCAGTGTATTTCTCATTCAAGTTGTGGCCTAGTGTGTTCTTTTTTTCCTTGTGTCCAAGTGGCATAGTGGGTCTACCAACTGGGCAGCACAGGGCTTACATATGTGAAATGAATGAAATGAAAATAAATTTATAACGCGCATAACTCAGCCCAATGGGCATCAAGGCGCCTAACATAATATATTGAATAACCATGCAATGCTTAATAGTAGGCTTTCCCAAAATACCAGGTCTTGAGAGCTCTCTTAAAGAGGGGCAAGGATGAAAGGGCCTTGAGCTCGCAGGGGAGAGCATTTCATAGTCGAGGGGCCACTGATGCAAAGGCTCTACCTCCCCATCTTGTCTTTTTAGTGCGGGGGATAACAAGGAGGTTCTGTTGAGAAGATCTGAGACATCTGCTGGGTACATAGTTAGAAAGCAGAGATCCCAGTCCGTCGGCCGGTCCTGCTGTAAGAGCCTTATGGACTAGGCAAGTAATTTTAAAAGAGATGCGTTGCTCAATGGGTAGCCAATGAAGATTCTTCCTGGCTAATGTGGCGGAGGCGGAGCAAGGAAGGTCCAGAACAAATCTCGCTGCTGCATTCTGTGTTACTTGCAGGCGATGTACCAATCCCTTGTTAATCTCAGTGTATAGCGCATTGCAATCATCTAAGCGAGATCCAACCAATGCTACCACTGTTTGTTTTCTTGCCTGCGGGGATAAGTAGTGAGCTATTCTGCGAAGGATTTTTAGAACTCCCCAGCAGGTAGCTACAGTTCTATTGATCTGTAGGTTCATGGCCAGCTCAATGTCAAAGATGACCCCCAGGTTTCTTGCCGACTGTGAAGGGGTCGAACAGGTTCCCAGTGATGGCGGCCACCATTCACTCGACCAGGCGTCCCTGTCCTTTCTGAATATCAGCACCTCGGTCTTGTCGCCATTCAGCTTCAAGGAATTGAGCGTCATCCAATCGGCAACCGATTGCATGCAACTCCTGAAGCTGAACGCTGTGGTGCTGACAGACCGTGGCAGGGACACCATGATCTGGGTGTCGTCTGCATACGACACTACCTCCATCCCCTGAGATCTTACTAGTCTAGCAAGTGGGGCCACATAGATGTTGAATAGGGTCGGACTTAGAGGCGACCCTTGTGGCACCCCACATTGCAAGGACTTTACAGGGGAGGGGTATTTGCCCATTTGGACCCTTTGCTCCCTAAGCTCTAGAAAGGAGGATAGAAGGTTAAGGGTGGGCCCCTCCACCCCCAACTCCCTCAGTCGAGATGTTAAGACTGAGGGAGAAAGGGTGTCGAATGCAGCGGTCAGATCCAATAAGACCAGCATCGTGGTCTGTCCTTTGTCTACATTCATCCTGATGTTGTTGGTCACAACAGTGAGTGCAGACTCTGTGCTGTGTAGTTTTCTGAAACCATGTTGAGTCTGATCAAGGAATCCAGAGGAGTCCAGGAAGGCAGACAGATGATGGTTCAGGTACATCTCAAGCATTTTGGCTGGGGCAGGTAGAAGAGAAATAGGTCTAAAGTTTTTTAGCACTGCAGGATCCAAAGAGGGTTTCTTCAGTAACGGCCTGACGATGGCCCTCTTCCAAGCCAAGGGAAATACACCGTGCTGTAAAGCACTATTCATAACCTCCAAGATGTAGGGAAGGAAGGTGTCCCTGCATTCCTTCAGAGTTTTAAGCGGACATGGATCCAAGGGACATCCGACAGGTCCGACGCTGACTTCCTGGAGGAGCCGGAGGCTGCTACACCACCTGGCAGCATCCCCACATCTGTCCCCGCCTCCTCCGTTACCATATCCGCCCTCCCAGTTGCTCCAGTCCCTTCTGTCCGTGCAGAGGCTCACCATGTCTCCTTCGGCCCAGGTACCACAGCCCCTGCCCCTGTCACCCCTGCTGCCCTCAGTGAAGAGTCTGTGGACATACTGCGGCAGTTGCAGGTTGGGCAGGCATCGGTGCTGAATGTCCTCCATGGCCACACTAAACTGCTCACACAGATGGTGTTGTTCATGGAGGGCATGTCAGCAACGATGTGTGACCAACACAAGATTTTGCGGTCCATGGACTCTTCCCTAACGGCAGCAGTTACTCTCCTGCAGCGCTCCGTCCCCCCCCTACCCCGGACCCATCCACACTTCCCTCTCCCATACCTGACCAACGCACACCCAGACAGTCACGATCACGCACCCTACCAGACACAGGCAGCACACCCCCAAGTAAGGCAAAGCACACACCTCCTGGCACGCACACTCAGGGGGATGTAGGCACACCCACAGGGTCTGGGGACAGACAACATACACGCAGCCACAGCCGCAGTCCGCATGTATGTCGCGTACCGGGGCTCCGTTGCGTAGCGGTTCGCGTAGGACTCTGCTTTTCCGGCTGTGTTTGGCTCCCGTAAAAAAAGAGCCGTACGGAGTGACGTAGGGACGAATCGTACTTGCTGGACCGGAAACCGCTGCTTGAATACGTCCGGACGTCGCGTACAAGCTGTTCCGGATCAGAATCGTTGTTTTTTTTTACCCGTACGGTCTTTTGTACTTCCTAGGTTGTACGGAAAGTTTACCGGGTACGAGTCGTACGGAGAAAACGCTCCGTACAATGATTCGTACAGCCTTTTTCCAGGATTGGAATCGGCCCCTAGGTGTTATCGATCTTTGCACTAATCCTTTATCGATATCTGCCATGCTGAATGAACATATGAAAACCCTTTTCATTGATCACTCATTTAAAGTTCCCGGAAAGAAGGCTCAAAATCTTGGAGTTATCAGTCTTAAAAAACTTCCCTTGGAGATCACTAATCTATAGCAATTTTCTCTAGCAAACTCGCTGCCAAGCATACATACATAGAACCAGTCTTGAAAGAGCCAAATGTTGAGAAAGCCACTTTATATCTCCAAGTTTAATAATGAATAAAATCTCATATTAATAGATCAATAAAATACCCAATGTCAAAAAGATAAAATACATAAAAAGAAAAGGAGAGATAAGTCTAAGAAGGAACTCTGTCTCTTGGAGTAGTGGGCACTCAGTCTGTGCATTTATGTAAAAATCTTGGGGGACAGACTTCCTACCGCTTACATGGATTTACCTGGAAATCACCGCATTCTGGGAATGAGTTATGTTGGCTGGGATCGACATGACTTCCAGCTCACCCCTGATATTGTTCTCCTTGGATATGTCAAGAATGTACCGAAGGGATATTGCACACTCACTGCCACTGTGTTGCTACTGGGTAAACTCAGGGTCTTTATAGTATGGAGGGGTCAGAGAGACACCTTTTCCAGGACTGGCTCAAGGATACGACCCTGTGTGAGGAGTGGTCTGAGATTTATGCTGCCACTCTTCCTAGTGCTGCAAAACCGAGAGACTTTGGGAGCCGCTACAAACTTATTTATCTGTCTTGGCCCCCAGCTAAAGTCTATATTGTTCCATCTCTACCTCTTTGGGATCATGCTAGCCCTTGTTCCCGGTCTATGAGTTGTCTGCTAGTGATAGGGAGTCTTTCCTGTTGGTTGCCATACCATGTAAGCTATGTATAGGATAATCCTGTGGTTGCTGTGTCGTCCATGTGTGCAGCTAAGTGATCATTTTATTGATTTTGGAGTAAGTGTCCTTGCTCATATTTGATTGTCTTGCTATCTATCTGTTAAAAAAAAAAAGAAGGCTCAAAATCTGCAATCAATAATCACCCACTGTAAACTGATTACAACTACGGGGTTGGTGCCATATCTTCTTTTAATTCGTAATTCCCAATACAGATTTTACTTAACTAGGTTTAGACTGAGTTGCATACATTTGTATACAACTTTCCCACACAGGGTACCTGGTTTAGGTCTCTCCCTAAATGTAAAGTACTGTACATTTTATGCTATTTTGTACTATTTATAAATACTTGCTTTTAAACATTTTGCCTCCCATTTTACAGGTTGCAAATACTAGACATCATTTACCTGCCTTAGCTTTTTTTTTACTACTTGGCTCTTCTGAAATATGTTATGCAATGTTGAATTACATTAGAAGTGCATTGATTGTTAGATGTAGGTATGAAAGCTGACCTTCATCTTAACTTCTGTTTGCCACCTTATAATTTTTATGATTGGCTTATTCTGTGGTAACGCTGTTAGAGTCGCTGATTGTATTGCAGTTCTCTTTTTATTGCTGTTTTGTTTTATTATCTTTTTGACTAAAATGTGAGATGAATTTTATGAGCTTTTTATGGTCTGAATTAGATCGAAGTAAAGAAGAGAAATTGAAATTGACACTGTCCTGCACCACCTCGGGATTCAAACACCATTCATGATCTCCCAGGCATCCCGGGCTGAAGCTTGTCCGTCCTGGCTTTAAAGATCCCACCAAGTGGTTCGAGATCAGGCAGAGTCCCTGACATTCTAGCCAACTCCAGAGGTGCAACTTCTTTTCACACAGGACCGTGAATCCCACTCCGCCCTGCATTTCTATACTTGCAATTCTAATCTCTCTCTCTTTCTCTCTCTCTCTCTCTCTCTCTCTCATGTGCGCACACACACCCTCCCCCCAGAGACTTCTAAAATCCCTTTTTATATTTTTCATATCTTGCAATAATTCAGCAACAAAAGTGCATATCTATACTTGTAATTTATATATCACACACACCCCCTCAGAGACTTCTAAAATCCCTTTATATTTTTTCATATCTTGCAATATTTCAGCAACAACAGTGCATTGTGCAGTCAAAACATAGCCTTATATCTATCTCACCTATTGGCAGTCGCCAGTAGGTAGGTATAGTTAGAACCTAGTTTCTATAGGAAAAGTGTTTTTTGACTTCAATATATCTTTGGCACAATTTGACGAAGCTTCACAAACTTTTTCCCAAAATAGTGTTCCGCTGGGTCTTATTGTGCATGGAAAGTTTTGGGGTGATCCCTCAAGTGAGTAGACAAGAAAAAGGGGCGTCAAAAAGTGTGTTTCCCATTTTAATTCCCATAGGGATTTTGAACAGAACTACAGCCTGAGTCACTGGACAGAATTACATCAAATTTGGCAGAAAGGTAGCTCATGGTCTAGAAAGCACACTTTGTTTTATTTGGTGTAAATCCGTGCAGTAGCTTTAGAGTTAGTAAAAGAAATCCAAATTTGTATATCTAGGGATGAATAATCTCCGTAAATCCTCACGATCTCGTGCAGAGATCTGATTGGCTGCCAACACTTAAACCAGGAAATGTTGCTAGCCATCTAGGGACTTGGCCTCAGTCGAGTCCCCCAAAAAAGGTTGAAAACAAAGAAAAATGGGCAGAGTAGGATTACACTGACCCCCCTAGCTCTGGTGCCCCCTCTGAACATCGCAGGGGAAAAAAGCATTTTTTTAAATATTTTTTGCCGCAAAATCGCACGACAGTTGCAAATCTGCAGCAAAAATAAAATAAAATAACAAGCATGGGCTCCTGCTCTTGTTTACAGTAGGAACCCCCAGGTGGGCCAGGTCCCGGAGCATGAGGGTAAATACAACAATAAAAAGGAGCGGGGCACACTGGGTCTCCCACTTAGTGCTCTTTTTAGTCCCAGGAGCCACCACCTGCTTTACATATTGTAGGCGAGCCATACAGAACGCCCTCCATTGGGCTCTTTGAAGTCCAGGGACCACCACCTCCCCAGGGCTTTATTTTTTAAATAGAGGGGAGCCGTGCGGGACCCCTCCTGGAGCTGTGTGAAGCCCAGGGGACCACCACCTCCTCGGGGGCCAAAAAAATATTAAAGAAGGCTGTGCAGATGTTTCAACCCCAGGGACCACTTCCTCTCCAGGGCCGGCCTATGCATAGTAAAGAAGGCCCCCCTTCAAAACCCTGGGGCCCGCCACTCGCCAGGGCCGACTCCTGCTATCTCCCGAGGTGCTTGGCAGGAGCAGTGACAGCTCCAAACAAGTGAGAGCAGATACTAACTCTACTCCCAGCAAGCAGGAGCTGTCAAACTGCTCTCGCTTGCTGGGAGTGGAGTTTTCCTCCGTTTCCCTGCCTGCCTACTGTCAGGCAGGCAGGGAAACAGATGAAATGATTGCTCCCACACACAGGCAGATGCATTTCTAGGAGCTCTCTGCATGCAAGAGCAATGCAGGGTCCGCAGGTCCTTGAGGCTCACCCCGCGGTCCCCAACGATGCACACTGGGTGCCTTGGGTGGGGCCAGGGAAACCAGGTAGAGGAGACCGTGCCCCGGGGATGAGGTCCCTGGGCCTGAAATAGGTCTGGGGAAATTTCACATAAATTAAACCTTGGGAAGCACTTACAAATATAAACAGACCAGGTGCTCCAGTTGAAGCTCCATGTCACTATGGCACAAATGATCCTAACTTCTTGGGCATTGGTGAAAGCAATGCAAGTGTGTTTACTCTTGTATTCCATGTTAAAAAACTATCTGGAATCCTAAATCGAGGTCACTCCATCGTTGATCTATTGGAGCGCAATCTGATCTGGGGCAGAGTCCATGATTCTCCCTTTTGATTACTCTGAGTATCCAAATGAACAAAAGTATCTGCAAGCTCCGCCATTTGGCCATACCCAATTTTCCATAGTAGTATGTAAAGATCTTCCCACCTTTTCCCATGTTGATGGACAGCTTAACCAAAGACCCATCAGAGCATTTCCTGACGATTTTGGGGGACACATTATTGATGCAGAGGAATACAAGGATATCTTCACCGAACAAAGAAGCACTTGCATCTTTTAGTTAAGGGGAAGTACCCTTGTTTAGTGGAGATTCACTTCTTTGTAGTCTTGTTATCTTCTCTTGACAAGGATTCACGTTATCACAGATTTGTGGAGGATGACTATCGGGGATAAATCACATTGCCAAAATTACATGCACGCCTTGTGGTCCTTTATGCAGCTGTACTGTAAAATATGCAAGAGACATTTACCCAACGAGGAGCACTTATTAATTAATCAAATGGAGGTACTTCATTTAGGTAGACGTTTCCGGCAATACTGGGGACTCTTCTTCGAAAAATGAAGTTCGATTCTGGCCCTGCTGCTGATGTTACTGAAATTAAACCTCAACGGGAAGCATTTCAGTAAAGCACAAACAATCCTTCTTGTGTTTGGCAAACGCAAAACAAGTGTGTTTACTCTCGTATTCCACGTTGAAAATCAATATAAAATCCTTAATGGAGGTGAATTCATCCTTGATCTATTGGAGCACAATCTGATGTGTAGTGAAATTGATGAGTAGGTTCTTTCTTGTTGTCTCCTGGTGAGAGCAGAATCCATGGTTCTCCCTTTTAAATACCCTAAGTGTGCATATGTCCAAAATCGTCACTCACACACCCCCTCACAGACATACACAGGTACTCAGACAGCCACACAGGTACTCACACAGCCACACATACACTCACACAGGGACTCACAGGCACTCACAGACACACACAGGTCCTCATACACCCACTCACACAGGCACTCACACACCCGCTCACAGACGCAAACAGACACTCACACGCCCACTCACACAGGCACTCAGAGATCCACTCACAGACTCACACAGCCACTCACACACCCACTCTCAAAGCTGACAGGTTACAGTTAGGATTAAAAAGTTAAAAAATCCGTAGAAATTCACTGAAAAAGCCAAAGGTTACAGGGATGTTATAGTTAAGAAATAGAAATTTTAAAAAACTTAAAAATTCACTGAAAAAAACAAAGGTTAAAGGGACATTACAGTTAAGTTTAGATTTCACTCGTACAAAACCATTAAAATTCAGCTGTTATAGTTACCTGAGCTAACTATAACTTGTGCCCCCTCAATGCACTGTTTATTACCTCACATATTACATCACTCATGACATGGTCAGTGTATTCTGATTGTCCCTTTCTCTCTGTTCATTTGTTTACAAAAAATGTTGCCCAATAAACTTCTCCTGAAAATCAAAGAATTAGGTTGATAATTTTATTTTAATTTGGCAAGCAGTATACTCAGGTAGGAGGCCAAAATCATGTAGCCAGCTCTGGAACAAAATAGTGAGAGTTTTTGGGAAAATCTGAACAATAGCAGCAAAACTAAACAAAACTATGGGTCCGATTACAATAGGGGCGATGGTGCATGGCGCAAGGTGAGTGGACATGCAGGAGGTGCTGCATGGTGGCGCCATGTGCTGCAGCCCTTTTCTTGGCCGCAGCATGGTGCCCTGCCGTGGCACCAAGCACTTTCCGGCTGCCAGAACGAGGGTCAAATTGAAATGTGGCAGTCGGACCGCTGCATACTTGTCAGGCGTCTCCTGACCACTGCAATAGTGGCCGTCGGTCCTACCAACCGCCATCGTAATTGTACCCTATATTTTCAGTAAACGTTGACTGAAACAAATCCTCCTATCAGATTAAAGATCTGAGGTGTCTGTGTGCAGGTTTGCCATGACTGCACAGCACACCTAATTCTAAAGAACACTTCCTCATCTGGATTCCCAGAAAAATGAGGGTGCAACTATCACAAACGTATGTATTTCCAAAATGAGGGCTAAAAGGTTTTGTCACCAGAAGTTGAAAAAGGGGAAAGTATTTTGGCACCCATGAGAGTAAAGAGCAGGAATGTACTTATCAAGTAGGAAGAGTTTTAAGGACATGATAATCAGCTGAGCATTTCCATCACAACATCAAACATTCTAGATAACATTTCAACTAATCCAGAGCTTTTGTTCAGTTTCTGATTTCCTTGGCCCAAAGTTGGTACAGCGGTGGGAAAACGAAAGTGGAGTCAGAGAGGTGAGTGAAAATATTGATCTGTTCTGTACATCTGAAAAAGTATATTCAAGAGTTTATGGAAACGTTCCGTACATGGGGTGACATTTACTGTAACACTGTTCTTCTTTGCCAGAAACATGACTAGTAAAGAGCTTCTGAGTAATCTGTATGAGGGGTTTGGTTGTGGCCACACCCCCAGTTTGTACTGCAATATGACCTGAACAGGGAAGTCAGATGCTGAGGGAGGAGAACCCAATTCAGCATCTTGCACTGATTCTCCAGTGATCCTTTATGCCATTTCATGAGACTACCCCATTTGTGTATCTCTTTGTCCACCTCACCAAGATGAGTACCCATCTTTTCTACACAGGACAAAAAAAACGTATACTTTCCAGCTGGTAAATCCACTGCGCCAGATAGCAACCAAAGCAACTTTGCAGTTTTTTTTTTTAAGGTAAGGCTTTGGGACTGATTACGAACTTGGTGGACAGGGTTACTCCTTCACAAACGTGACGGAAATCCCATCCGCCAAATAACAATTCCATTATATCCTATAGAACTTGTAATACAGCGGACCTGGAGTATCCCATCCGACAAACTCGTAATCAGGCCCTTTGCGTGGGATGCCTGAGGAGAAGGTCTTATAACAGCAGGGTGTAACACCCATTTCTTTAGCATTTGGACAAAATGATAACTAACCACATAAAACTATTGTAGTGATTTCCCCATTTACATATTGTGTGCATTTTATACATCACTCCCCTCGGGAACCTTTGTCCTAGATTCACTCAAGCCCGGTTGTCTGTACTTCCTTTGTGGTAACATCAGGTAATTCAGGCTTTCCTTTTTAAATCTATGCAAGTCTTGTTTTCCATCTTTTTGTTTACTAAGCTATTGAATTGTTGCATTTTTCAGATGCATTCTTCAAGGGTTTTCATGGCTCAGTCAGAAAATCGCATGACCCGTGTATCGACTTCCATTGTCAGCATTGCTGTGGTGGGTGAGCAGCTGGCAGTATCAAGTGAGCCTGAATGTAAACACCATTTGCTCGAAGGTTGCTATTGATCCAACAGACACTGCCAGACAGGCCTTTCATTCCACCGGGACCTTACCCTGGTGGGCTGGGTCCCCTGGATGCTGTATTTTCGGGAATTGGACCTCTCTTGGTGCTTCTGCCACCAATGGAGAGGCTTCAAGAGAAAGAGAGGGAAGAGAGAGAATGGAAGAAAGGAAAGAGAGCATAGTGCAAAAAGGAGAAGAGAGTGGGGTTGGTTTAAGAATAAAAAAATTAATTGTTGCAGTTTTATATAGCTCAAACTCGACCCGAAGGTATTGAAGCACTTTACATGAGCACCAGTTACGTTACACTAGGACCCATTCATTTTTGGTAGACACAGGGACATTTAGTGATTTGCGCAGAATCAAAGGATGATGAGCCGACACCAAGGCTCGAACGTGGTTCCCCAGTTCCAAAGTCAGCAGCTCTGGCCGTTATGGCACATCCTTTTTGCCAAGGCTGCTTTGGTTCCACAGTACGTGCCTGACAACAGGCCTCCTTGTGCCTGTTTTGTATTAGTAGTCAAGAGCATGCCTGCGTGGACATTATCATACATTTAAAAGTAAGTGGTGAATACAACTCCTGTGGACTCATAGAGGTCATTAGCACTATCATTTTGCAATATGTTCATATATTTGTGACACAAAATACTGGGGGACCATGAGCAAATCAAACTGAGAACCAACTTCTTTTAACACATTGTGTTGTGCTGAATGTAAGTTATTGTATTATTTCTGCTGGCACATCTTACATTGACCTGACATCTTGGCACTCTAAGTTGTGTGGGAGGACAGTGTGTTGCCACGCAGATGTGGGGCTGAGGCACAGTTTCATCTGATTGCGGACATGTGTTGCGTCACGCATGGTATTGTTTGGATGTTGGTGGAGTGGTCTATGCCTCACGGTCAAGAAACAGTTGAGTTATTTGTGTTCACTGAGGAAATGCAAAGCATGGGCCCAGCTGTAGGAAACCATTTAGCATTTCTTAACAGGCCGAATCGCGATTTCAGCCCGTAAAGAAATGCTAAAATAGTCTTTTCAGCTGCACAAAGAGCCAAAACCTGTTGCAAATTGTGACAGCGATTTATGAATCGCAGTTAGGGATTACCTATTTGTGATTCCTAAAGCACATGTACAAACATTTCCTAAATGTGAATTGGGCATTTAGGAAATTCAATTACCATCGCCTTCAAGTCGATGGTAACCATGTGCAAAATAAAAAGCACTGCATTAAAAATGCATTTTTTTAGTGTGACCTGAAGCGCATAAAGTGCACTTACATGTGCACTTGGAAAGTTGGGGTGCCACCGGGGGGGCCTTAAACCCAGAGGCAAGCTTGGCTTTGCATTTCCTAAACTGAGATTTCCTATTAGGAAATCTCAACTTAGGAAATGAAAACCATTTCCGATTTCACCCATAGGCAGGAAGGCAATGGCATTTCCTATTTGCGATTCCTAATCTTTATGAATCGCCGTTAGGGAATCACACATTTGGTACATATCCTTTTGCATTTCTTAAACAGCGATTCCTACAGACTCGTTATTTAAGAAATGCAAACGGGAACCTTAGTACATCTGGCCCTTGGTTACATGTTTGGCTGGTTGGTGTGTCATGATTTATCTAAAGCTACGAGAGATTGTCCACGTGTGTACCTATTGTTCAGATCACATGCTGTGCAGGGTGAGCGTTTAAGAAATGTGTCAGCTGTTATATTTCTAATTTTATTTTGTTTATGCATTATAGTTTTATGTTAGTAGTTTTGTTCACAACATCATTGCCGTTGGTTTGGCATAGAGCACTGTGTTTGTGTGCGAGTATGAGGATTGTGAGTGTGGTGTGATGTTGTGGGCTGAAGGAGTTAAAAGGTGATGCTGAAATGACCGAGTTCCGTCAATATGTGTGTTTTTAAAGTGTTAGTGGTTTTAATGTGTGACTTTGCTACTGATTTGGCCCTTGGAGGTTTGCTGTCTTTCTGGGTGTGTGAATGGTGTGTGAGCACGGACAGGCTGCACCTGTGCAAGAGGTGCCGTATTATTACGTGCTCTTGTAGTCATGACAGGTTGCAGTTACCAGGCTTTTAGCGCTGTGGGGCTGCATGAACATGTAGGGGCAGATTCCCTTGATGCAAAGTCATCAAAATGAACGAAAACCCATGCAGAATGTACTTTCTAGTCCAAGAGGTTTTTCCACTGGAAAGTCCCCTGAAAGTAACAAAGTGGGGAGCACCCACACTACCAACGGTGGTTTCCCATGCCGAGCTCTATCTACTAACATTTGTAGACAAAGCATTGCATCAAAAAATAACCAGCTCGAGGCCAGTCAGGAATTAACTTGAAGAAATACTTACCTTCCTCGAAACGTTTCAGATTGCATGTGTGCTGCGCTGTACAGGCAGGGCCGGACTGGGAACCAAAACCGGCCCTGACAAAGTGCTCGGCTGCAACACTGGTTGCTGCGCTGCTCAACATTTAATAAATATGCCCATAGGGTCAGTTTGAGAACAAGAATAGTGTTGAGTGGTCAGTGTCTGCTTTGTTAGTGCAACTGTACAGACTTTCAGAACCCTTAATGCTTTAATTTCATGATTTTAAAAAGAAGCAACTTTATTGATTATATCCTTTTCATCTTTTTCTTGGAATTGTTGATGCAGTGACACTACCAGCTGACTCTTTAGCTATAATTTCTTTCGAGCAATGCTCTTTATGTATATCCTTTGTGTGCATTGTAATGTAAACCGTTTACTGTGAAGCGCCATGAGCCCTTCTCAGATATTGAGGCATATGTACAAGGAAGTGTCGGAGTGTGTAGCTGCGCCAAATTTGTCAGCGCCACGCTCCAACAGTTCCAAAATATAGGGATGTGCCCTCTTTATAATACAGTGCACCCCTGTGTATTCCCTAGCACCAACACAGGCACCCTTGCACTATTGTGCAAGCATGCCTGTGTTTTAGGTATGATTGTTTATGTGCAGGAAGGTGTCCCTTCCTGCACATAAACAATCAATAATGGCAATTTATTACTTTTATGTGTGCCGCAGAATGCTGCACACATAGAAGTAGCAAATCATCATAATTTAATGATTGTTAATGTGCCGGAAGGGACATCTTCCTGCAAATAAACAGTCAGTTATGACGTTTTTTCTCTTTCTATTTGGGCTGCAGAATGCAGCACATTGAAAAAGCAAAAACGAGGACAAATAAAAGTATTTTTCTTCGTATTGCCATTCTAGCGCCTGGTCTTGGATGGGTTCGTTTTTGGCGCTGCCTCAGATTTACACATCCGTGTAAATCTAGGGCAGCGTCAAAAAGCAATGGGTGTTGCGTTGGAACACCTGCAGCAACACCCCTTGTACGCCCCTATCACACAGATACCTGCGTGAAAGGGTACCATATTTACAAAGCTACGTTAAGCTACATAAAAGTGGATTAACGCCACTTTATAAATATGGAGCAGGGCATTGCGCCACATGAACGTCGTTAACAGTTACGTTTCTATGGCGCCAAGCCCTTGTAAATATGCCCCACTGTTTGCACGTATGTAAAAATTTCAAAAACAAATAAATCAATAAACCCACTATACCTTTTTGCTTTATCAATGAAAGCAATAAGAAACTATAATAAAATACAACGATTTGAATACTTGGACCCATCCACTCATTGGGATTTGAATTATATTTGAGTAAACTCTCCCAGTAGCACATCTTATTCCTAAAGTATTACAAGAGAAGTTCACAAGTGCACAGTTAAGAACAGTGACACAACACAAATTCTATTTACCGGCCTCGATTTGAACCGTAATACCCTCAGCCTTGGTCAGATGATCCTATATATATAAAAATACTTATCTAGAATTACAAACCGCTGACACTCATGACACCAGAGAGCAAGATGGCTACCTCGAGGTCTTCTGATTACAGCGAGGTGCTGATCTTCAGATGCTGACTGAATAACAGAAGCGATGACTGTCTTACACTCCCTCTGTCTATCTTGATCTAACAGGAGAACAATTGGTGTCTATTCTAAAACCACTGCCTTCACTATCTGAGATTGTTCCCGTAGAGCAAAGTCACATTGTATGTTCCTTGCTGCTTGTTTTGTCTATTTGCCCTCCTGTGGTGGTGGGGCACAAGGCATCTGCTTAGTTCCCTTGTGACATGAAGCAGGTCACACATTCATACAGACCACTTGGCAAAGTCAGAGCCCTCATGAGCGAGATTTATTGAAAACAAGGCCCTTGCATTGCGTACATGTGTATACCACTGCCCTGAGTGACCGAATGCATGTGAAACTGTAACCTGACGTTTTGTTAACCTAATACGCTTATCTCAAGTGTGCACTGAGCCCTGTCCAGAGTAAAGCCAAGGTCCAGAACCTGTTCTGTGACCTGGAGGGATGTACCAAGTGTGCCTTCTTCAATGGCATGGGACTACTGTCCACATATTGGGCAGTCGTGGCCGGTGCAGGTAAGCACGATGGGGTGGTGGAGCGGGCGAGGGGAAGTCAACAGACAAGGTTTAATTTACTTATTTAATTTGACCTATTCCGTCGCCTGTAGTCTATCCCCCCCACCCCCGCTCACTGTGCTTACCTGCGCTGGCCGCCACTGGTCCTGGGTTTTTGACATAAAGCGGCAGTGGCAGATTTTTCTCAATTGGTAGTCCAGGGCAGACCTTTTTTTTTGTTCTAGGGGGAGTGTGGCCTACTGGCTCCAATTATGTAGAGTTACACTGAGATGTATCACTCAGACCCACGCGCTAACATTCAGAGTGTGTGTCAAGTAAATGCTTGCCGGGTGTATGTGTGCAACATATATGATAGCAAGAATCCATGCGGAATGAGTCTGACTGCTGGGATCAGGGTGATATGAATGGACGTTCTTAAACACGGCACAAGGTGAAGGATGGCATATAGCTTCCTCAAAAGGTGGAAGCATAATATCTGCATTCCTGAAGCTAGAGGGCAGAAACCCAGACAGTGGAGTGAGCAGGATGGAGATAGGGCAACCCTTAGACATTTTGTGAAGGACATTTTTGCAGGGAGTTACTGATGAGTCCTTCCTCAGCATTGCCTTTTGGTAGATGCTAGATGAGAGGAGGGTGTCAGCAGTTTGTTTTGTAAAAGGTAAAGAAGTTTCTGGGCAGGGACCGCCCCTTTTGTCTGTTCCCGATTGCTAGTTCAGGATATTTGATGCCAACCAGGTGCAGAGACTTCACACTTCATGGTGCCCATGTTTTGGAAATTCTGGCTTGGAGCAAGCATCACAACTACCTGCTGTGAGAGCTATTACTTTGTACAAAGGTTGTATCTGCATTACAGTCAATGTGAGCAATGTGGTTTAACATTTGGTGTGGTTGTGCGACCCAACTGTGTAATAATGACACAAATCCATATCAAGTGCACATAGGTTTGTTTATAAAACCTTAACTCAGTCTTGGGTCGCTGTGGCTCGGTGCAGTCAGGCTTTGTCATTGAAACAAATGTAAACCATTAAGAAGTACCAACACAGTAAAAAATAAGAAGAAAACATGACACAATAAAAATCCAACAACAATTTATCAGAATAAGTTCTATTTTTATCTTTCAAAAGACACCCGAATAACGAAAACCTACTGGAGAGATCCAGCAATCTATTTTTTAAATGAAACAATATATCACAACTTTTTCACACCTGGAGTTAGATTGAAAGAAAACCCAGGACAGAGATGGCAGGCAAATCCTGGTTGATGGCCTATACCCCAGGAGGCATACATAAGTAAGCATTTCTCAGCTGTCAGAGTGTAACTCCATAGTCGCCAATGGGACTACTAGCCTTAGTACAGTAAAAACAACAATGCAGGGTTTTTACTGTCAGGACATGTAAAAAACGTCCTTCTTTTTAATATAATGTACCCTGCCTTTAGGGCTCGTTAGGCCTACCTAAGGGGTGACTTACATATATTAAAAAGGAAGGGCAGAGCTTTTTCAGCACCTTGAGGCCCTCACGGTGAGTAGCGCGCTTCACAATTCCCTGATTGATTGATTGAAATGGCAAAGTGGAGTTAGTAATTTAAACACAGCTCTACCAGTCTGCAATGGCAAGCTGGGAGTCCTACTTAGCTTTGTCACACTCGTGGTGGCACACTAAGTGCTGCAGTCCACAAGGCACACTTAGCTTACAGGCCCTAGGTACACCAATGACCATATACTAGGGATTTCTAAGTAAGTTATCTGAAGCATATTGGGTGTAAACAAATTAAACATATGCTTTTAAGGGTCAGAGCACATTCACTGAGGCCTGCACAGGAGGCCTTTGTGTATTTCAGAGCCATTACACTAGATTCCAATAGTCAAAATGTGAGGGCAAAAAGTGGGGGTGAACCTGTAAGAAGCTATTGTCTTACAGTCAGAAATGTGTAAAGTCACACATTTTCCCTTTGGAACCACACATCACCACAATACTCTAGTCACTGTTATTCAGTCACACATACACTTGTCAAGGTCTCACACACCTTACATACATAACCCCAAGCCTAAGTAAGTAAAGTACCTAGAAATTATAGACTGAGGGGCATATTATCAAGGGCTTTAGCTCCACTTTAGCACCACTTTTCGCCGCTAAAGTGGAGATAATGCCATCGCCCTATTAACAAGGCAGCGCAAACATGCATTAGCGCATGTTTGCTGCCTTTTTAGTAACGCCTCGCTTTGCATCGGTAATGAGATGGAAAGTAGACGTATCTTCAGGAAAGAACAGGGAAATTGATTGTTAACCGCACATAGCGGTATTAACAAGCCGGCCCAGACAATGCGCAGCGATGAAAAAAGCAGCGCTAAACGCTGACATCGTCGAAAACTAACGTCTGGAAATTTTCCGACTTAGCCATGTGCATAATGGGAGGTGGATTGTAAGGTTACATCCACTTCTCCCTATTATCAACATTTTACTCAGCGCAATGCTGACTTTGCTGGTTTTCAGGCGAAATTGCTTTAAATCGCTGTATATCGAAGGTTTAACATCGCCTGTTAGCAAATCGTTGTAAATATGCCGCTAACACGGCGATGTGAACCGGCAATATACCGCGATAATTCAAATCGCACTAAGCGCGATTTGCGATAATTACCGCGGCCCCTTGTTGATATCCCCCTGAGAGACTGTAATTGAACTATAAGGGTAAGTCAATCATTAGGAAAGTAACCCTGCTAGTATGAACTCTTTCACATTAAAATCAACCAAACTAACATATGGGCTGCCTAACATGGAGGTTTCTTAGTAAAGTCGCACCTGTCACTTGTTATCCATGACTTGTTATTCCAAAAAGATTCCATGGTTATTTGGGGCACCACATAAATCAGGAATAGGACAAACGAGGTGATGGAACACTCAGCTAGTACTTGTGTGTGGGATCATTGAACCCCGTATTCGATTCGCATCAGAGTGTGTAGTATTATGTTTTGCTGTAAAATAAGAGTACTTCTCTTCTCATTAAGACAAGAACTGGCCTGGACAGTGAATTATGTCTGATGGTTGACTGCTGTGCTCTATGTTTTTGGCCCCACACTGCCTCCCTGAGAAGCATTTGAGGGCTCTACCTTGCTACCCTGAGTTGTGTGTGGAAGGGGTGTATTTTGCCCAGTTTGCAGAGTCCTAGGGCACCATTAGCATGGCGGGCGGACTAGGCGGATAGCCCCGGGAAATGGGACCGCCCGCAATGCATGCAGCTGTCCCGCAGTTACAATAAGGATGCGCCCGGAACACTGGCAGGCGCATCCCGCATTGTTAACATTACAGCGGGCGGTGCAGAAAGCACCGCCCGCCACAATGCCAAGAAGGCATGTTGTGCACTTCCATACACAACATGGCAGGCACGGCGCGGTGCATGGAACTGCAGGATCTCTGGGGGCCCGCTATGGGCCCCCAATGGCAAAACCACCTGCCTAACACCGCCATGGAAAGGCAGGTCCCCGCCTGCATAATAATATGGATGGAGGTGTCTACCAGACACCGCCACCATATAAAATGCTTTTCCGCCCGGGCGGATTGCCTACCGGCGGAAAACCGGCAGACGGTCTTCCCGTCCGCCGGGTTCCCCCCCGCCATGGTAATGTGGCGGGGGAAATTGGCAGCGGGCGGAGGTTTTTAGCGGCCGAATCGCCACCACCATACGGGCCGAGGCGATCCGCCTGCTATACTAATGGGCCTCTTAGTGTTGGACTTGGGCCTCTCTACCGGGTCGTCTCCAAAAGTTCTGCCTTCACCCCTCCTGTTTTATGGATTTTGTTTCTGATGGCATTTGAACTCTGTGCACTTTAACACTGCTAACCAGTGGTAAAGTGCTTGTGCTCTCACCTCTAAACATGGTAAAATTGGGTAACTTAAATTACTTGTACCTGGTAAAGTGGTACTACATATACCCAGGGCCTGTATATTAAATGCTACTAGTGGACCTGCAGCACTTATTGTGCCCCCCACTTAAGTAGCCTTTTTAAGAATGTCTCAGGCCTGCCACTGCAGCCTGTGGGTGCAATTTTAAACTGCCAGTTGGACCTGCCAAAATAAACCTTTTGCCAGGCCTAAACCTTCCTTTTTAATACAAATAAGTCAACCCTAAGTTAATCCCTAAACGACCCATAGGCACGGTGCATTCTATTTAATAAAGTAGGACAAGTGCTTTTAAGTTTTACATGTCCTGGTAGTGAAAAACTCCTACATTTGTTCTTTACTTCTGTAAGGCATACCTCTCCCATAGGATAACATTGGGTTACCTTTTGATTGGGAGCCAGAAGAAATGTCACGTTTGGACTCATATGAATTGTAATTTAAAATCCTATTTAATGGTAAAGTCAGAGTTTAGATTACAATTTTGAAACTGCCACTTTTATAAAGTTGGTATTTTCCTACCCTAAACTTTCTGAGGTCTTGGACTTTCCAGCTGCCATTGTCTATTAATTGCATCCCTATGAGATATGCATATTGGATCCAGTCAGTGAACAGTAAAACTTGTGTGCAGCTGGTAGAGGGGAATCCTGACAGAATGGGAGGAGCGGATCTGTTCCCTGTCCTACTTACACTTTGAAAAGGCTGCCTCCAGCACACTCACAAAAGAACTTGACACCAGCCTTTTGTCACCATAGACCTCTTGGAACCTGGGCGGGGGAAGGAACTTTCCAGACCAGATGTGAAGGTGGGCTAGAAGTTTCCCCCACTTCAAAGGGTGGCACCAGATATAACTAGTGGACCTTCTGAGCCACTCATCAGTACACTCCTGTACCTATGGACATTACAGAAGAAGGACTGCCTTGTTCCCCAGAAGAGTGCCCTGCTGCTTGAGGCATGCCTTGTTCTTCTGAGGACAGTCCTGCTGCTTGAGGCCTACCCTGCTCTCTGAGAAGGAAGACTGGACCTGCTCCCTTCATCCCAGGCTAACCTGAGTGACTCTAAGGGTGAGTTCTCTGACCTCCGGTTCTGAGTGACAGGGAAACAACAAGCTCCAGAGGGCTTCCTGCAACTGCCCAGCTGCCCTGCTGCAAATGGATGTGCCTGAGCCCTGCTGGCCTCTGCAGAATTGAGTTTCGGATCCCCAAGAGGTGCCTCCACATGTCCTGGACCCTTAGCTGGTGTCAGCTGAGCTCCTCCTGTAAAATCCTGAAGTTTTGAACTCTGTGAGCCAGACCTTGAGACAATAACTTCTTCACCGAAGTAACCTGGTCCCTGCATCTGGCCCACACTCCATTGCAGTCGGCTTCAACTTGTAACTCTGTCCCAATCTAGCACAATCAGATACCCACAGTTAATGCTTTCTGATTCTTGCCGCTATTTATACCTAACCCTTTAAAACTGCTTATCTCCGGTTCTCCTAATTGGATTTTTGTCATTCTGGTCTCTTTTTATATATTACATTTTACTCTAGTTTTCTAAATGGGATTGGATTTTTATCGTGTTGTGTTTTCAATTATTACGGTTTGTGTGCTGCATACATACTTAACACAGTGCCTCTAAGTTAAGCCGCCTGCCTGCTTTTGTGCCAAGCTACCAGCGGGTTAAGCACATTTTAATTTAGCCACTTTTGTGGTTCACCCTAACAAGGATTGTGGTTGTTGCTTGAAGGTGTTTCACCCCTTAAATCAAAAACCCAATTTCTTACACATAGTATGATGGAAATTAGGACACTAGAGTCAAACGACCCCCAAATCCCCAAGGTTGTGGATCTGTGGCTAGTTAGTCCTGTGACCCCTGAATGGAGTCTGAACAACAACAACTCTGTAATGGAGAGTACTCTGTTGTAACACAGCCGATTCTTGTGGTGCATTTATTAGAAACTATTTTGATCGGCTTCAATCCAGACTGAAGAAATTAAAGTTAAACTCCTGGGGGCATATTAGCAAGACCGGCGATAAAATTATCGCAGCTTTAGCGGCAGGAAACTGCCGCTAAAACGGCGATAATATGCTTGCTAATATGCGTTATATAATTCCAATTGAAGCCCAGGTTAGATGTGGAGGACATCTAACCTGGGCTTCTATTGGAATTCTATAACGCATATTAGCAAGCCCATTATCGCCGTTTTAGCGGCAGTTTCCTGCCGCTAAAGCTACGATAATTTTATCGCCGGTCTTGCTAATATGCCCCTTGATTCTTCTTCTGTGGGTGAGAATCAAAATGTAGACATCCACTAGTCATATATCAGACTGAACAACATACATCATTCTTGAAGGGATAAATAAAGTGCCTTTGATAATGTCACTGTGAAAAATATAACATAGAAATCAACTTTAACTGATCAGATTAAATTGTGCATGCTCCTAAATTCTATGCCTTGAGAAAAGAGGCTTCTCCTAAAACACGTGTTGGCTGTCTTTTGCTGTTTATGTGGACATTGTAGTCACGAAAAGATGAAGTACCCCTTATAAATCTTATCATAAAGAATGTGGTAAACACCATAAGTGAATTTGGAGAAACAGGTATTTTTCAATTTAATTGGATTTCTACAAGACCTCCTCTAGGATACCATTCATTAGAAACTAGCACTCGCTTGGTACAAAAGTTAAACTCACAGGTGTGTCAAAGCACTACTGTAGTAAAGATTTACTCACAATACCATTATGGCAGAATCATTTCAGATACTTTTATGGAATAACAGCCAAAAGCACGCTTATCAATTTGTATTAAATATTTACAAAGCAGATTTTATTCCTGCCTTTGACAGGACTAAATCGCAGAACGTTTCTGGGTGGACAGATTCCTGAAACTGTTTGGTAAAAACCTCAAACTTGTGAGTTTGCAAGTGTTTAATAACTTTTGTAGGTCGGCCCACACCGGAATTCCGACAATCCCACGCTGTCTTGTGACGGTATGTGCTTACTTGAGGCCCATTTCACAAAATTCAGTGGGAAATTTCCGCTGCAGGTTTACGCCTTCATATGAAATATAATTTTCCTTTTAAAAACGTTTCCCATACGTGCTCCTGGGAAGTTATTTATGACTGTTGTACTTTTTCCCAGTAGTACCCTAGAATTGTGGGGGGAATTCCATTTTGGTCATTCAAAAATCCCTGACCAAGTGCATTCCCAATGACTTTTTCAATTTTTTCCCACAGGGATTTTATCCCCAACAGAGCACCCACTTTTCCTACTCTCCACCAATTTGTGGGTGTGTCTCAATCTTACCTTCAATAGTGATCCTTCATGGGAGTACATTTCCAAACAAATCCAGGACAAGAGAGTGCAGGCAAAAGGTTTGTGAAAACCCACAGGCACGTTTGGGGGTTTCCACGAATCCCTGAGGGATTTTCTACCTTTGAACCGCCAGGAAGTAGATTTACTCACATGTGAGTAAATTGTTTTAAAAGCAGAAATCAACTTTGTAAATAGCAGACATGGATTTTTTCCCACAAAACTGGACATAAACGTGTCTAAGATCAACTTATGAATGCAAATGGCTTTCAAAATTAGACCCATGGAAATTCTGCCAAAATGGTAAAAGTTTTTGCGTGGTAAATACTGTTTACAAATGGAAGTTCAAAGGAACTTGGTGACACTGAGGTGCAGAAAAACATAAATGAATACTGCCCAGTATACATTTTGCGCAGCTTTTCTTAACGTCCCGCACACAGCTTCTACAATATGAGCTGGGATCTGTGTGGTCATATAACCAATGTACTAAACCATACGTTGACTTACATTGTGGAGCAGCCGAACGTTACCACCACTTACAACACAGATAAAACAATTCAAATAAAATCAAGCTGTTGATACTATTGAGCTATTAGGGTGACACCTCGTGCCACCTAATTCACAAGCTCCGTGCCCAATCCACATACATCATGGCCCCCTGACTTGCTAGAGTGCTGGAAAATAATTTCTCTGTGCGAGGCTGAGTTGCTCAAACCAGTGCATCGTCCGCATTGTACTAAGTGTGCCATAAGAGGGTGATTTTCACAGTTTTTTGTCTTCCATATGGAAGAACCGTGAAGGAAGCAAAATGGAGACCGCCATTGACAGCAACATAAACGCGACCCCAGACTCCCAGTGAGAGGGATAACCAGATATAAACTTGATCGCACCGACTGGTAGAGCTCCCCGCGGGCATTTTAACTTCACTCAGCCACACCCAAGAACCGCTTGCCTACGTGGAAGGTGAGATCTCTGTTGTCTGTAAATCTGTGTCCACCGGGGCCCTACAAAGACCTCCACTCCACTCAGAGATCCAATACACTAAGGCACCACTCAAACCAACCAGAGCAAAGCTGGAGACAGTAAGGCGCCCAAAAATGGCTTCATATTGGCAACGTTAATTTACAAATGGCCGACACGGACGCCGCCTGAGGTCAGTCCACCCACCGCATCAGCGACCAAATGTCTTCTCCTTCATAGCACTAGCACAACAACACAGTTCTGCCTACTTACCTCCTACCAGGCCTTGATTGAGGCTTTTCAGCCCTGACGGTGTGCACGCCTGCAGCCTGCCACAGCCCTTCCCAGACTACGGTGCAAGGTGCTTCATCTTACCAAGCATGTTCGCCTTCAGACAGTGATCACGTTAGACAGGTAATTATCGCAATCAACTGCATTCTAGGGTACAGACCCAGACCACCATAACCAACTTTTTAGCGGTGCCCTAGGGTTTCAACAAAGCGGGTGTCCTTGACAATACATGAGGTTACAGACGGGACGACGAGCGAGGCTTTTAAAAGAATAGTTTTTTGAGAGGGATGTAGCTACCTGAGCTCCCATATTGGGACCTGTGGCGACCCATTTTTCACAAGACAACCTACTGTGCTCCTGTG
This sequence comes from Triturus cristatus, assembly GCF_964204655.1. Lineage (NCBI taxonomy): Eukaryota > Metazoa > Chordata > Amphibia > Caudata > Salamandridae > Triturus > Triturus cristatus. The sequence goes on from NC_140591.1 coordinate 1,269,052,860, forward strand.
TCCCTGCCTCCCCAATCAACCAGTCCCTGCTCAGTTCGCTGTCAGAGTAGTAGTAATGAATGTACTTTATTCGGTATCCAAGTACCATCAAAGTGCACATGTGCATAAACAATACAAAAAACATTTCATAAAACCAATATAAAAGATGTTACAGCACAGCTCATTGTAAAAGAGTCAGCACCATTCAGAATTCAATTTTCGTTAAAGCATTGTTCATATGCCAAATAGAGACAAAAATCAGACAAAACTGTGCAAAACTGAGCAATGGATACTTAAAAAGATACATAAAAAGAGCTTAAAAAACTATCATCAGCAATATATATATAAAATCAATATTAAAATACGAGAGAAACATTAAAAAAGACCTAATCACTTGGGGGCACAGGCAATAATCTACCACATTTGTATCACACCGCCTGTAGAAATTTGCTCGTAGCAATAGCTATTACCGGTGTTGTGTCATTCCTGAGTATTCTAAGGGCCACTATATATTTTGTGACCTTCAAATTTTTACATACGGCAATAATCCATTTCCGACGTGGGCTATGACAGCTTAATAATATATGCGCTTCATCTTCATCTGCCAAGCCACATGCTGTACAAAAGGGGGTGGTGATGGACGGAGCGTCAGAACCAATCAAACACTCACACCCAGTCAAGAGATCTGGGTTTGATCCATCACCGTTCTTTAGCCCACTCTGCCACCCCAGTTCAGACATGGCCATATGCAAATCAGTCTGACCCTGTGCCTCATGGAAACAGTTCAGCCCGAACTGCCAAGCCATGCCTTCCCTGGACCGGAAACAAGCATCCTAGGACCGGTTTCTGGCATTTCAGCCGTCTTCAGCCAGGCTTGCTTGAATCCAGTGGCAAAGTGAGCAAGGGACTCACGTCTGAGCATACCCTGCCAACTTATGGCGAACAAAGCGGTACAAAAGGGGGTAGTGATGGACGGAGCGTCAGAACCAATCAAACACTCACACCCAGTCAAGAGATCTGGGTTTGATCCAGTTGGCAGGGTATGCTCAGACGTGAGTCCCTTGCTCACTTTGCCACTGGATTCAAGTAAGCCTGGCTGAAGATGGCTGAAATGCCAGAAACCAGTCCTAGGAAGCTTGTTTCCGGTCCAGGGAAGGCATGGCTTAGCAGTTCGGGCTGGACTGTTCCCATGAGGCACAGGGTCAGACTGATTTGCATATGGCCATGTCTGAACTGGGGTGGCAGAGTGGGCTAAAGAACGGTGATGGATCAAACCCAGATCTGTTGACTGGGTGTGAGTGTTTGATTGGTTCTGATGCTCCGTCCATCACCACCCCCTTTTGTACCGCTTTGTTCGCCATATGTTGGCAGGGTATGCTCAGACGTGAGTCCCTTGCTCACTTTGCCACTGGATTCAAGCAAGCCTGGCTGAAGACGGCTGAAATGCCAGAAACCGGTCCTAGGAAGCTTGTTTCCGGTCCAGGGAAGGCATGGCTTGGCAGTTCAGGCTGGACTGTTCCCATGAGGCACAGGGTCAGACTGATTTGCATATGGCCATGTCTGAACTGGGGTGGCAGAGTGGGCTAAAGAACGGTGATGGATCAAACCCAGATCTGTTGACTGGGTGTGAGTGTTTGATTGGTTCTGATGCTCCGTCCATCATCACCCCCTTTTGTACAGCCACATGCTGGACAAGTGCTAGCATCAAGAGACTTCCGCCATTGGCTCGTTGCAGATCTTAGAGGCAAGGTGCCAAGATGAAAACGGATGTAGAGACTCTTGGCTAAAGGTGAGGAATTATTTTTAAAAAATTCCTCAAAGTGAGGCAACGGCTTAATATCCAAGAATCGGTTCGTTAGTTTGCCAGTTGAGTGATTATTTAAGTGGATATCTCGAATATGGATCCAATAACTAGATTTTAAATAGTTAAGATCAGTTTTACATAGTCTTTATGGGTAGATCCATAGCCTTACCAATCCTAATCTCTTGAACCAATCTGAAGCAAATTTGACCCAAGGGATAAGTTTGGCACCCCTCATACCCAACAATTCTACAAGGCAATCTCTAAATTCCTTCAGCTCAGGAGTGACCCATAATCTGATCCAGTAGACAAGTGGTCTAAGGGCGGCCATGTCAGCAATTCTTTTGAGCCCAAAGTCATAAAACAAAGGAATCAAAGGGACCAAGACCAGCCTTCTGACAAATCTATTCTCTGCAGCAGTGAGTTAAGAAACATCAGTGTACCCCCATGTCTCAGCTCCATATAGAGCTGCCCCTTGAGCTTTGCCGCAGGGCAGGCAATACTGCACGAGAGCTTGTTTGTCTATACAGCCTACTAATTGCGTTAGCTCTGTGCTCTAATAGTAGTGAACTTTTCTTTAGCTGGTCATTCCACTTCATGTTCCCCATTGCCTTGACTCCTAAGTAGTGCATAACCAAGGGGACACTATCTACTACTGTCAACTCATCACTTCATGCTCTTCTACACTGTTTTACACTGTGGTACACAACCTGAAATCCAAATGGCAGCACCACCAAAGTAAGAACTCCAAAGACTAAAAGGACCACAAAGATGCAAATGACTCTAAAGCCAATCTAAAGTGCGTCAAGGCTAACCTACCAGTTCCGGAATTACCGGTTAAATCTAAAGCGGACACAAGCGCAAGCCTGTACATTATCTTACAGAGATTGGGTGAACTCTACGCCCTTGCTTAGGAAACCAAATCCAACACCGACGCCATTTATCTTGACCTTCTGGCGTTACGCAACAACTTTAAAGGGAAGGGGAGTAGAATCACTGAAGCGGAGTTAGAATCTACGCTTTGGAGTACTCACACATGACAGAACTGAAACGGATGGACGCCACGGTGCTGAGAATGAAAGCACTATTTAAAGATGCATCTGACCTTAAGGATTCCAACCGCAGAGGAAACCTATACATTTGTGGTCTCCCTGAGAATGTAAAGTGAAATACGAAATCCTGCGCTGATTTTTTTTAATTCTGTATTCTCCGCTGCCTTGGAATTATATTTGACAAAGAATTCAAAATAGAGAGAGCGCACAGGATACCAATGGAAAAACTATGACCTAACCCAACCACTCCTACCTCGAAGCCAAGAACTATAATTTTCACACCTCAAAGGTACTGCCACATGGAAGCGATTCTTTACGACATAAGGAAAATCCCAAAAATACAGTGGAATGGTTCCAGAATAACAATCGCACAGGACCACTCTAAAAACATTGTACCCATTAGGAAAGACTTCCTAGCTCTTAGACAACCATTAAGTGATTCTTCTTTCCCCTTTTCCTTTGCAGGTCTGGCCAAATTCCATAGGTCCAGCCAAATTCCACATTGTTTTCAAAGAGAAAGCAAACATCTTCACTGAGCCGGCGGACTTAAGAGCCTTCATATCAGCATCGGTACAGACGGAGATGGTAACCTGAGTTGTACATCTTGGTAAATCAGTTGCGCGCTCATCTCAGTGTGCGCTGACTGTCATGTCATACATGCCATTGTTGTCATGTTTTGTGGTCAGTATACACTTTTCTTATGTTTCATTTATTAGGTTGAGCCTAGTGCAGCGCGCATGCGCTGCACTGGCGAGACTTATAGTAAGGGGTCTTCAAAAAGCTCACCACACGCTTGTGCGTGTGGCCTATTGCTTGCGGTTACCCGCACAGGCACCATCTGTTTTGAATTATCGTGTCCAGACGTGTGCGCGATAATTCAAAACAGATATCTCGCTGTGGCGCGCGCACGCGCACCACTCGCAGGCCTGTTTAACTGGGCTCTTGAGGCTGCGGATTTGTTGATACATGTGCTGACTCACTCATGCCGCCATGCACAGGATGTTTTAAGCATGTGGAGGCCTGGGCCAGTCAGGCGTAGTGCGCGCTTTGTCATTCATTGGTGGTCAACGTTTGCGTAATTCCCCCAATAGCGCACTGACGCTCCTGGGGCGATGATTCCTAAACCACAGTCTCTCTGGAGGAGGCTACTGGGTGTTACACTGTAGCCTCTGGTCCCCTCTCTCATTCAGATCCTGCGGTCGGACCCTCCACGGTTGTTTCCTGACTCCATACCCTCAGGCTATATTTTTTCCTTTCTGACACATTTCTTTTATTTTTCCCTTTCTTTTGTACTAACAGGCCGCGGCCTGGGCCATGAGCCAGGGGCTGCATTCCTGCCATTGCTGCAACATGTATGTTCACTGATAAGCTGCACTGAGGCGGGAGGCCCTGGTGGGGACGGCGTCTTCCAGGGGGCGTCGGGTAATGGCGACGTTTACGTACCTGCCAAGTAGGAGGTCATCAGATTTGGTCCCTGTGACTCACACTCCCCTTGTTAACACTCGTTTAACTGTGACACGTCGGTGTGTCTTTACTTCCATTGATATTTCCAACACCCCTCCCCCACCGTACTTTTATTCAGCCTACACTAACCTTATATTATATCATGCCGGTTGCAACTGCAGTCCACTCTTTATTTCGACAGGAGAAGAATAGGATTTGTCAATGTTGTACAACGTTGTCCGACGTCTTTGGTCTTGTCCTGGGTCAGTCTAGTGCATACTGGGAGTTGTAGTCCTTCGGTTGATCCTGTTCGGTTAGCGCAGCAGAAAAGAATCAGATCTGCAAGAAATTCCAGGATCTAGAGCATTGCGCTTTCAGTGACACTGGGTCACCTGGTGACCATACTGTTGTTTCACCTTCAGGGTGAGTGAGCTATGATGATGTCAGAGGGAAAGGATTTTGTGGGGGTCCAGGGCAATGCATGTGGTGTGACCGTAGGACTGCTTACTGATGTGAGAAGATAGCATTGTATGAGGGCTTCAGGTTCTCTATATGTAGCCTAGTTCATATAAGTAACTGCACCTCAGTCTCGGGAGCGAGCAGGAGTCCGCGAGTTGTTCTTCCTTACAGCGCGCACACCACTTGCGGGACGCTGTTATTTATGGCTCCGTTTGTCTCTGATTACGACGTGACTGCTTTCACCCACCCTCCCATTCATTGCTTGCTTACATATTTTTACTCGTTGCATACTTTAAACAGGTTACCTGTGTCCAGAAATCTAACGCTCTCCATGTGTCAGAATAAAAACAAACCCTGATATCTAGAGATATTTACCTAGATATTTCATTTTACTTTTTTTTGTCCAACGTAGTATTCATAGTACTTGTTGACATGGTAAAGACCAGGACATGTAAAACAAACAAGGTGGTGTTTAATTGTTTTGTAATATGAAAATCCCTTACAACGCGCTGAGAGAGAGTGGTTATGGAGGTTTGAGGGGCGTGATTAAAGGGTGGTAGTGAGGGAATCCGTGATGACGGTGGTCATTGGTGGGGTGACAACAAACATTGTCTCACTGAGCACCACCAGCGCTAAAGCTAGCCCTGGCCAGAAGTTCGACCTACTACTGACTTGACTTAGCCGGACTTTGCTGATAAGCCTGGCATCGCAGTGACTTTGGTTTCTGAAAGGCTCTCTGGAGGCAACGGGGACATTTTGAGCAGACATCTGAGTATGGAGCTGATAGCACCTCATATGAAACACTTGCGAGTTTGCAGGTGACTCTGTGTCCTCTTGTACACAGAACTACCGAAGGCACAGGTTGGGAGTCGCAGGAAGTGATTTGGGTCACATAATTAGTGATGAAACTATTGCAGTGGTCAATGTTTTTCTATATTTTGTTTCAATAAAATATGTTATTTCTAGCGTCAGGAAAAAGTTTATGAATTTTCATCCTCTGACATGGTTCTTAAAACCAGACAATCATGTTTTTAACAATGTGCGCCTCGAGATAATCTAGTACTGGCATTTAATTAACAAGCATTGGAATAGCCAAGAGGTCACGCTTTTGGGGCCTTATAAGTATTTCGTTATGCAGCACAATATCCTTGGTGCCACAATATCAACTGTTGCATGGCTAAACACTTATAAGGTCCCAAAGGCGAGACCTATTGGCTATGCCAATGCTTGTTATAAATAACAAGCACAGCTGCTTGCATATGGTGTAGACTGATGTGCCCCAATAAGTTTAGCCCTGGGCAGAGTTCCCAATTGTGCATTCCTCCTCAACAACCCCGCAGCCGGATACACTCTCTGCATTATGTTTGAATCTAATGCTGTTGAAGGCAAATGTTACTGATTTTTAGGTCTCGCTGAGCCCCAGCGCTTGCGCTGGCTCGGAGAGACATTTTATAGTTGGGATTTTCAAAGTGCTGCCGTGGCCTAAAGCTTCAGTGCACGTGAACGTGCACGCGCGCAGCGCCATGTGTCTTTCCTCCGCAGCACGCGATCGCAATCGCGATCACTTTCACTTTCGCGGCGATCGCAATCGCGATCACTTTCACTTTCGCGGCCGCGTGGCGAAAGCTTGTTTTTCTACTGCTGCCCTTCCCTGCTCTACAAGAAGAGCTTGTGTCTTTGGTGCTTCTACTCGTCGCTTGTTCTAAATGTTCTTGGAGGCAAATCTCTCCCCGCGCCCTATTAGAAGTCGGGCTCTTGGAATTTGAGCTAGTAGTACCCCCAACCACTTTCAAAACCCACCAGCCACCAATCGTTTCGGGGCTCTATTCCGCACACCTTTCCACATGCCGAACACTACTGAAAATTCGAATTTAAACCATACGTAAAACACAGGTTTATATCTATTTATTTAACACTCCACCCTGCTGCTGTCCTCCTACCGTACTCCAGGCATTTGTTAGTAATACGCCACTTCTCATAGCGCTACACAAACATCCGCTAGCCCCAGCAGCCGTCCCTGCGCGCCTCTGATAATTAGCAAATCAAGCACTTCCGAATTGCAGACTGCATGGGCACGCCTCGGTAACCTCATTTGCAAACTCCAAACCTGTTCCGTGTTATTTATAGCCCTCATTTCAATAAACCCACTCATTATGTCGTTGATGTTAATGAGTCAAGCCTGCTAAATATAGCCACTTCCTGCATTACGAAGATCGAGCTTAATTTACCAGGCACCGGGCGTTTTTTGTCCTCCTTGGACCTAGGAAAGGAAGTCAACGCCCACTTATAACTTCAAACCAAATTAGCCCAAATGACCTTACCATGCCGCCAAGTAAATTGTTAATAAGAGGTCGGAATTAGTGTTGCTGTTTTCCCCGCTTACGACCTTTGTTGACCTGATCGTAGTAAGCCAATAGTCGATGTAAAAAATGAGTTAGTTGTTCTTTCTGTCTTAGAGTTTTGCAAAGAGGCAAACTGTCACCTTGCAGTCTTTTCCCAGCCTTGAGGACAGCAGGAGAAAAGTGGAGGAGATAAAACGTAAATTTCTGAGCAGTCGAAGTCTGCCCGAATGTGGGCATTCCTATTCAACATTCTTCAGAATTCTTGATTAAAAATAAGCTTGGCTAATTAAAGGATTAACGTGAATTAATTTTTTTGTGATATTTTGGACTGTGCTGGAGTCAAAGTTTCATTCGAACCCATTCAAATCAGGTAGCAGTGGCCAGACTCAGCTGCAATAATGCCTCCTACTGGCTTATGACAGTACTCGCACATGTACAGCTTCATGTGTTTTTGATGCTTCACAAGTACGTTGGTACTATGAGTATGTAAGGCACATTACATTTAAATTGCACATAATTCTGCTGTGCAATAAAAATGAAGGGTCAGATTTATGAGGCCTTTACGCCGCTGTTGCTTCACTTTTTGTGACGCTGCGGCGGTGTAAAAAATGCACCACACTGCGCCATATTTACAAAATGACTCATCCAGGCAGATGCGTCGCTTGGTAAACCCCAGCATTACATTATACCTGCGAAAGGTATAATTTATACAGGGTGGTCGTTCCAGCGCAGAAAAGGCTCGTCAAAGTGTCACAGACACCTCTACGACCTCACTGCGTCAAATCCTTATGCCTGCTTGAAGCAGACGAAAGGGGTGACACAGGCCTTTTCACATGGGGCTTACTTGATTTTTTTAATGTTTGGTGCATGCATGCATGAATATTTGGGAGTGAGTGTTGTGAATGGATATGTGTGTGTGTGTGTGTGAATGCATGGTTGTGAGTGAGTGAGTATGTGTGCGCGTGTGCCCCTTTCACTCCCCTCCCTGCGAAAATGATCAGTCGCCACTGATCTGGACTCTAGAGCTTACCTCCCTCTGCCCAAGCACCCATCCCTAGGTTTACACTCCTTCCAACACTCTAAAAACAAACAGAAGAGCTCATATATCCTTCCCCTGATCATCAGTATTAGAAGATCATTCTCACAAACAGAATTGTCCTCCGATTTAAAAATAAAAACTTACAACTCTTATGACAATAGTGTCCTTTCTTGCTTACTTTCTCACGCCATTAACACTCAAACAGAAAAAACTAGAAACCCTTTCCCTAGAGATTGGGAGATAAAACATAGAAGTGAAAAACACCAGAGTGGCCATGTTTAGTCTCTCCAAAAAGTTGTAAGTAGCTGCCTGCATAAGCTTCTCTGACCTATTTCCGCTGGAGATCAAGACAACTGTCCCAAGACACCAGAGTAGATGTCCCTTAGAATCCCATCTTCTCTTTTCAAGTTTGAAATGCTTCATGGTGACCAGGAGTCAAACACAAAAGAGAGTAGCCTAATGAAAACTAAACTGAAATGCCTGCTGATCCCAATACAGACAGGACACAAATCATGCTCTTGATAAGTTTCTATACACAAAAAAATGCAAGCAAAATGTATCAAGACCATAACACTCAGCTCTTCCTCAGCAAATTAAAATATATCTGTAATGTCTGCAAAGTCTATCTCAGAATCTTGGTCTTATGCTTCTGAGAGAAACCCGATGAACTGAACAGTACCATAGGATTAGTTGATCATCCACCTTGATAAGAAGGCAAGACAGGGATAGTTTATTTCTGATACATAGCCATTCCATCTGCTGGAAGCCTTTAGAATAAGAATGGTTTTTATGTGTTCCACTTTTTGGCAGTTGAACTTACTTCTGCCTTCCTTTTACCTAGCTATCTCAATATCTTATACCACCAACCAGAAAAAGAATTGATTATGGAACACTGTATCAAGCACACGACCCCCACAATCATATGCTTAAACAGTAGCATTTTATTCAGAGATGTCAATCCCTACTAGGAATACCCGAAGATCTAATTTCATTTGCATCTCCTGTGCCTTATCCTCATGTAAAGGGGCAGCTCTAGACCTCATCATAGCAAAGAAAGGCAGTCTTAGGATGGAAGAATCTACACTCGTGGGAAGGCCTGACCATTGCCAACTTCCCCTTTTTCTATTCTTTTTTAAAATGACTACACCTGGCCAAAGGAAACCCATGTGCACTTGGGCTGGCAACACAAAACTGTGGACACTGAAAAGCTCACCTCTTTCATTTCTACTAAGGAAAAGAAAATCCTCACTGAGTCTGGAATAGAATTGGGGGCAAATTGTTTTGTTGCAAAGTTAGAAGGGCTGCATGCAAAGAGAAGCATGTACATAAAAGCATATATTTGAAGCAAAGCTGCTTCCATCATAACACAAATTGATTCGGCCACAAATCGTTTGAATAGATTATTTGATATTGTGAAATACGCTACTTGCCCTTCCATCACTCTTGTAATTGAGGATCCTGACAGAAAAAGCTGGGATTGTGACCATTTTCTGATGGTCTCACGGCTAGACTGCCGAATTTGGAGCTGGGAAACCAAGGTTCGAGCCTCGGGGTCGACTCCACATCCTGTGATTCTGGGCAAATCACTTAATCTCTCCATGCCTACCAAAAAAAAAAAAACCAAGCATTTGCAATGCAATAGGTCTCGCAGTTACGAGAGTTTCAGCTATTGGCATTGTAAATAACAATGCCATTTATTTATGTTTTTAAAAGAAAAACAAAAATAAAAAGTATTATTATGTGCAATGTCAATAGCTCAAACTCGCGTAAATGCGAGACCTATTGCATTGCAAATGCTTGTTCTCTTTGCTGAGGGTTAGAACCCTCCCAGTTAGACAATTATGGATAAGGTACAATATTTACATATATGGGCTGTAAATTTTCTTTTGCTTTGTTGACCTTTGGTGTGGGTGGGAGCTGTAGCGGTGGTCAATAGGTCTGTGCCCGCCCTACCCTGCTCCACACAACTGGAGGGTGGAGAAACGCGACTGCGTTGCGTTTCATAGGTGAGGTGGATGGAGGGTGTTTGATCAGAGTTTTACTTATTGTTTTATCGGTTGTTCTTGCTTCTCTTACATCTTCGCTTAACTCTTTCTGATTACCTTTCTATATTTCGAGCTCTGGTTCAACATGACAACAGGCCCTTGTCACTATATTGGTCCAATAGAGAGCTAAGGGTGCCAGACAGATTCACTAATAATACTCCTGACGTATATGAGTGCCCGCACATATCCAACTACAATTACACACACGCAGTGGGTGGGTATACAAGCATACCAACCATGTCCCCTCGGCACACCCACTGAAAAATGTAGCCATATAATGCCCTCCACTATTAAAATTCTGTCTAAGTACCAAAGTTTTGAGCCACCCAGATAAACGGGAAAAAATAGCTGACTATTGCGATAAGCTAAAAGGGGATATCATCTTATTACAGGAAACACACCTTGCGTCCATTAAGGAAGCAAAATTGTATTCCATCTGGGTGGCAGAGATTGGGCTTTCCCCTGCAATACAAAAGAAAAATGGGGTCCTGATCATATTATCCAAAAAGGTTGAAATCACTCTAAATACTGTCTCACTTTCAAAATCTCCAAGGCAGTTGGCTTATCACCAGGGGGAGGAAAAAAGAAAGGGAGTTCTGCATTGTGAACATTTATGCCCCAAACGACAACTCAGATTTCTACTAAGCACTGGACAAGCAAATCTCAGATCTGCCCAATAACCTGGAAGTGATACTGGGGGGCTAAAAGGGGGGGCGGGGGTTAGGGTGGAGGGAAGGGGTGTTTCCACCTTACGCTGGATGGAGCACTAGATATCAATTTATGTGACAATATTCTGAGTAATAACTGACACAAACAGATGAAGATTTGGTGTAATAATAACAATCTGGTTGATGCATGGAGATTACATAACCCAACCAGAAGGGATTACACCTTTTACTACCCCCCTCATCACTCATTTTCGAGGATCAACTACATCCTGGTTAACAAGCGCCTGCTGGCCATGTCTCGTGAACCCAAAATCGAACCAATTGTCATCTAAGATCATGCCTGCATATACTTAGAGATCGTCTTCGGGTAGGTTCACCCTCCCAGACAATGGTGTATCAATGATGACCTACTTGATGACGAGACCGACAGAGATAAAGCAGTAGCAATAGATCAGTTTCTGAAAGTAAGCAACAACAAGGACACCTCAGCCTCTATTAGATGGGTTGCCTTCAAACCCCCATAAGAGGAGTTTTGATTCACCTAATGGTGATCAAAAATAAAACTATATCTTCAAAATTATCGTCTTTAGAAGCAGAAATAAAACAGGTAGACAATAAGCTCAGACACAACAAGGAGTCAACTGCTTTATCAAAACTGCGCAAACTACAATATGAATTTAACAAAAACTTAAGTAAAAGGGCACAACAATGGATTGAAGAATCTACTGCTGAAAAAATTCTGCAACAGAAATAAAGCTGGGAAAACATTGGCTAACTACCTTATACCTGCAATTAGAGATGCAGCCGGACTTTTGGTGTTGTCTACTCAGTGCATCTTGGATGCCTTTAGATAATTCTACTTTGAATTATATAAGGCCAACAACCCAATCTCTATACATAAGTGCAATGAGTACCTAGACTCCTGTGTCCTCCCGCACATTAACCAGTCAGACCACCTTTCTCTCAATGCACTCATCAATGAGGGGGAGATTCCGAAGGACATTCACAGCCTTATAGCCATGAAAGCTCTTAGGCCCTCACGGTTACTCAAGTAAATTCTACAAAACGTTTGTGAACCTGGTAACAGCCCCACTAAACGCAGCCTTCCACCAATTCACAGTATCGGGGGCTATCTCAAGCATAGCAACTGAGGCCACAATAGAGGTCATCCCAAGGGAGGGGAAAGGCGATCTAGAAATCAAAAACTACAGGCCCATATCAGAAATCAATCAATCAATCAGTTTATTTGTAGAGCGCACTACTTACCCGTGAGGGTCTCAAGGCGCTGGGGGGCGCCGGGGTGCTGCTACTTCTCGAACAGCCAGGTCTTGAGGAGTCTCCTGAAGGCCAGCAGGTCCTGGGTCTGACGTAGGCAGATGGGGAGGTTGTTCCAGGTTTTTGCGGCGAGGTGGGAGAATGATCTGCCGCCGGCGGTCGCTCGATGGTTGCGGGGGATGGTGGCAAGGGCGAGGTCAGCTGGTGCGAAGCTGGTGGTTCGGGGTGTAGAAGGTGAGTCGTTTGTTGAGGTACGCTGGTCCGGTGTTGTGGAGTGCTTTGTGAACGTGGGTGAGGAGCTTGAAGGTGATCCTCTTGTTGACGGGGAGCCAGTGCAGGTCTTTCAGGTGGGTAAGGCTGTGGCTGTGGCGGGGAATGTCGAGGATGAGGCGTGCGGAGCGTTCTGTATGCGTTGTAGTCAGTTCTGGAGGTTCCTGCGTAGATAGCATTGCCGTAGTCCAGTCTGCTGCTGATGAGGGCCCGGGTGACCACCCTTCTGGTTCCGGTGGGGATCCATCTATAGATCTTGCGGAGCGTGTGGAGGGTGTTGAAGCAGGAGGAGGAAATGGCGTTTACTTGCTGGGTCATTGACAATGCAGAGTCCAGGATGACTCCCAGGTTGCGTGCGTGGTCAGTGGACGTCGGTGCAGTTCGTAGTGTGGCCGGCCACCATGATTCGTCCCAGGCGGAGGGGGTGGATCCGATGATGAGGACCTCCGTCTTGTCCAAGTTCAGTTTCAGGCGGCTGTTCAGCATCCATTCGGCGATGGCCTTCATTCCTTCGTGCAGGTTGGATTTGGCTGTGGTGGGGGCCTTGGTGAGGGAGAGGATCAGCTGGGTGTCGACGGCGTATGAGATGATGTTGAGGTCGTGCGATCGAACGATGTTGGCGAGCGGTGCCATGTAGACGTTGAAGAGTGTCGGGCTGAGGGACGATCCTTGGGGTACACCGCAGACGATCTTGGTGTCTTTAGAGTGGAATGGGGGGAGGCGGACACTCTGGGTTCTGCCTGTGAGAAAGGAGGTGGTCCAGTCCAGTGCTTTGTCGCGGATCCCTACATTGTGGAGGCGAGTGCGGAGGGTGTGGTGGCAGATGGTGTTGAAGGCGGCCAAAAGGCCCAGGAGGATGAGGCTCGTGGTTTCTCCATTGTCCATCATGGCCCGATGTCGTCGGTGGCGGCGATGAGGGCTGTTTCGGTGCTGTGGTTGCTGCGGAATCCAGACTGGGACGGGTCCAGAATGTTGTTCTTTTCGAGGAAGGAGTTCAGTTGCCTGTTGACAATCTTCTCGATGACTTTTGCTGGGAACGGGAGGAGGGAGATGGGCCGGAAGTTCTTGAGGTCCTTGGGGTCTGCCTAGGGTTTCTTGAGTCGGGCGTTGATCTCGGCGTGCTTCCAGCTCTCCGGGAAGGTGGCGGTCTCGAAGGAGCTGTTGATGATCTTGCGGAGATGGGGTGCGATGGTGGAGCTTGTTTTGTTGAAGATGTGGTACGGGCGGGGTCAGATGGTGAGCCGGAGTGGAAGGTGTTCATGATTTTGATGGTGTCTTCGTCATTGACGTGTGTCCAGGAAAGTAGGGGGTCAATGTGGCTGGGGGGCAGTGAGTCTGAGGTGTCTGTGTCTGTCGGGGGGGCATGGATACTGAAGCTGTCTTGGATGTCTGCGATCTTGCAGTGGAAGAAGGTGGCTAGGGAGTCGCAGAGGTCTTGCGATGGCGGCATGTCATTGGAGTTGGAGCTGGGGTTGGAAAATTCCTTCACGATGTTGAAGAGCTCTTTGCTGTTGTGTGCGTTGTTGTCTATGCACTCTTTGAAGGAGGTCCTTTTGGCGGTTCGGATGAGTTGGTGGTGTCTGCGGATGGCGCTCTTGTAGCCTGTGTTGCTGTCTGGTGTCTGTTCGTGGTGCCACTTGTTATCGAGCCTAGGGCAGGCCTGCTTGGATGCCTGGAGGTCATCGATGAACAAGATGGCTTTTCTGTCGGTACGTCTGTTCGAGGGTTTCTTGATCGGGGCAAGGGTGTTGGCGCAGACGTCAATCCATTGCCTGAGGTTGAGGGCGGCAGAGTCGGTTTCGGTAGTGTCCGTTGGTCGGTTTCGGGCGAGGGTGGTGATAAGCTGTTCTTTGGTGACTTTGCTTCAGCTGCGGCGGTGGGCCTGTTGTGTGCACTGGTGCGTGTTAGGCTTCTCGAAGGTGAAGTGGACGCAGTGGTGGTCGGTCCAGTGGAGTTCAGTGGTTTTGCTGAAGGTGACGTGGTTGCTGGCGGAGAAGATGGGGTGGAGCATGTGTCCGGCGGAGTGGGTGGGGGACGTGATGAATTGTTTGAGTCTGAGGTTGGCGAGGTTGTCGAGCAGGGTGGTGGAATTGCTGTTGTTGGTGTTCTTGAGGTGGAAGTTCAGTTCAGTCTGTAGTCCGTGGATGCTAGGGCGTACGTGCTGACGAAGTCGGCGATGGAGTTGCTGAACTGCGGTCTGGGGCCGGGTGGTCTGTAGATGAGGGTTCCTCTGAGGGTGGTGTTGGGGTCGGTGTGGATCTGGAAGTGCAGGTGTTCGGCGGCGATAAGCTTGTCATTGGTGTTAGTCGAGATTCTGAGGGTGTTTCTGTGGAAGATGGTGATTCCTCCTCCTGTTCTGTTGGTGTGATCCTTGCGGGTGATCTTGTAGCCGTCAGGGATGGCTATGGCGAAGTCGGGTGCTGAGGAGGGGGTTCAACCAGGTCTCCGCCAGGAAGGCGACGTCTGGGGAAGAGGAGTCGAGTAGGTCACTGAGTTCGATGGCGTGTTTGCTGGCGGAGGGGGTGTTGAATAGAAGGCATCGGAGGCTGTTGCGTCCTACCCTGGGGGACATGGTGGTGGATTTGGAGGCTGGTGTAGCTGCAGTTCTGGCAGGAGAAGGGTCCTTGTGTGCGCTTCGGGGTGGCCCGGGCACAGGTGTGTGATCGGCTGGCATTGAGAGCGTGGAGGGTGCTGGCGTCATAGCGGTGTCGGGCGTCGTGGTGTTCGCAGGGGCCAGGGGGTCTGGCGCTGGCCGCGGTCCAGGCGCAGACTGGCGCAGACAGGCTTGCCTTAGGCGCCGCGCCTGCTGCGCGGCCACCATAAGAAGGGGAGGTGAGAGGGAGGAGCAGCTGGGAGGTGGGGAGATGGACGAATGGGCGAGTGGTGAGGGTGGGGCCGCAGGGGATGCAGCGGCGGAAACGCGAAACAGAATGGGCGGAGAACAGGCAGAGGGGCACAAAACAGTACAAAAAAGAATATCACAGATTGCAATAACCAACAAAAAATGCAGAATCGTGACAGAAGGCAGACAGGAAAAAAAGGGCAGAGCGAGTATACAGAACCTACAGCCCACCACTGGGTCACCAGGGATGAGGCGTAGGTGGTAGCCTGCGGATGGAGGAGGACCTTGAACTCACGACCGAAGCGGCAGCAGCGAGCACAGGGACACGGGCACTACAGGTGGTGCTGTGTGGCGTGGGGAGCGACCTGCCTGGAGCAGGGTCAAGGGTCGCTCTCCTCACCGTGCAGCGGCTGCCATAAGAAGGGGAGGTGGGAGGGAGGAGCAGCTGGGAGGCGGGGAGCGGGACGAATGGGCAAGCAGGCAGAGGGGCACAAAACAGTACAAAAAAGAATGTCACAGAGTACAATAACCAAGAGGGGGCGGGGCCGCAGGGGACGCAGCAGCGGGAATGGGAAACAGAAAGGTCAGAGAAACAGGCAGAGGGGTACAAAACAGTACAAAAAAGAATATCATAGATTACAATAACCAAGCGGGGGGCGGGCCGAAGGGGACGCAGCAGCGGGAACGGAAAACAGAAAGGGTGGAGAAACAGGCAGAGGGGCATAAAACAGCACAAAAAAGATTATCACAGATTACAATAACCAAGCGGGGGCGGGGCCGCAGCGGCGGGAACGGGAAACAGAACGGGCGGAGAAACAGGCAGAGGGGCACGAAAACAGTACAATAAGGGAGAAAGAATATCACAGATTACAATAACCAACAAAAAATGCAGAATCGTGACAGAAGGTAGACAGGAAAAAAAAGGGCAGAGCGAGTATACAGAACCTACAGCCCACCACTGGGCCACCAGGGATGAGGCGCAGGTGGTAGCCTGCGGGTGGAGGAGGGCCTCGAACTCCCGTCCGAAGCGGCAGCAGCGAGCACAGGGACACTGGCACTACAGGTGGTGCTGTGCGGCGTGGGGAGTGACCTGCCTGGAGCAGGGTCAAGGGTTGCTCTCCTCACCGCGGAGCAGCCGCCATAAGAAGGGGAGGTGGGAGGGAGGAGCAACTGGGAGGCGGGGAGCGGGACGAATGGGCGAGCGGCGAATCAAGGGGAAATCAACCTTGATTGAATGGTTTAGGGCACGATTATCGCGCGCAGGTTAGAGACTGTCATATTAAAATTAATCCCACCCTCAAAAACTGCCTTTGTCAAAGGCAAACTGGCAGTGGACAATTTTCGACTATTCTGCCATGCATTAGATAAACCTAAACTTATTGACTCCCCGAAAGCCGCTTTGGGTCTTGATGCCAACAATGCTTTTGACAAGGTTTCTTGGCCTTTCCTACACGCAACACTACACAAATATCATCTGGGGAAGATGTCATACACATGGCGATGTCTTTATACGCGAGTCTGACTGTGAAAGACAGGGTCAAGGGGCACCTCTCAGAATCCTTCCCACTTGCTCAAGGCACATGTTGAGGCTTTTCACACTCGTCACTACTTTTCCTGTTAGTTATCGAACCACTACTCACTGCTCTCAAACATAACCACAAAATTGGGGACATCCACTTCAACTCAGGCAGACAACTGGTTGCAGCATGTGTGGATGACGTTCTCCTCCTTACCGAAGAACCAGAATAAGCTATTCCACATATCATGTCCAAGATAGAAGGATACCCTTCAGTCTCGGGTTGCTCCCTCAACTGTGACAAAACTGAGGTTTTTCTGTTGAATGTCCACTGCACCCTATCGGTAACTGGTGACTCAGGCCTGAAGTGGCAATTTGACTCCCTTAAATATCTGGGGCTCTACTTCGACAAAGACATAAAAAGTTTGCTCTCTATCAACGAGAACAAAGCACTGGCTAAAATAAAAAAAACTACTGAATGTGTGGCCCCCTAAATCTATCACCTGGTGGGATGGAGCTGAGACACTGAAGATGATGATAGCTCCACTGGTCAATTTCATCTCAAATATGTTACCTATCGCCCTTTCCACCCACCTCATTTTTTAAATCAGTGGACAAACTCGTAACAAAATGTCTTTGATTAAGAGCAAAAATGACAGAATTCCCTGAACACACTGAACTTTAGTGAAACTAACAGGGGTTTTAGCCTCCCTGACTTCCGTCAATACCAACTGGTCTTCTTAGCATCACAAGACACCAAGTGGTTTAAAAATCGGAGGGACGATGCTCCACCTCAGGGCTGCACATTGAGACTCATTAGTCCATCCTCTGCCCCTCATATCAACACTCTATACGCCGTGTTGCAAAACTCCCATTGGAACACTCAAAGTCCCTCCTGTTGGACACATTATCTGCTCTTCTCCGGACAGATGAGCTAATACCTAAGAGAATGTATGGCTTGGAACAGGCTTCCCTGTAGCACAATCTTAAGAATCAAAATGGAAGGAACAACAATCTATTGGGAAAACTGGGCGAATTGAGGCATAAACGACATAGGTGACCTGGGCACGTGACATCTCCCTATACCCTTCTCTAACCTATGCGGGAACTTTGGTCTACCTGACATAGAATTCTACAACTTTCTGACATGAAAAAGTATAATTGAAAAACTAGCCCCACCACATGTCCCTCATCTACCGGGGCTGCTTGCTAATATCAGAAAATTTGGGCACTCCAAGTCACGACTCCACAAATTGCTTCAACCTTCTTATAAACGCTTAATAAGGGACTTGGGAAAGAAATGGGCTCCCTGTTCCCATGCTACACATAAATCCCCACTCTCTGAGATGACGTGGAAGAAAATATGGCTCTTCCCTTTCAAAGCACAAATCACCCCAGCCCTGGCACACAAACTAGATTTTGGTCTATACATAAAACATACTAGACCCCTGTTAGATTACATAAATGTGGCCTGTCCATGTCAGAAGTCTGTTGGAGGTGAAAAAAGATGGCACTGGCTCCTTAAAACACATGCTCTTCTCCTGTAAAATGGTTCAACTGCTATGGGGGAAAATTAACAACCTGTTACAGGACATCTTTGGGACACAAATCAAGACCGATTTCCTCAACTACATTGGGGTCAACATGTTGCACTTTCATTTCAGAAATATCTGAGCAAGACATACAGCTATTAGACCTAATACTATCGATGGGCACCAAGGTAGTACTGATGGAGTGGAAATCAAACTCGGCAGTCCCCTACAAAAATGGTGGAATATGTTATGCACTAATAGAAGTGCCAGCTATATAATATATTCAAAACTACATTCCACCAATGGCTCCAGACGCCTAGGGTATTCCCTAGACAAATATCTAAAGAAATGTAAACCTCCTTAGTTGTTATCAGAGGACATACCCAAGACGCACCCACAAACTCCGCCTCATTGGCTGCCAGATGGTACCTAGATGTGGATAAGGAATACTGACGTCCTATTGACCTTACACACCATAGCTCTTTCCCTTTCCTTTCTTCTCTGTCCTAACTCTTCCCTCTCTTTCCTTCTCCTGTCCCTATCTTCATTCAGTATTCAGGTTTTAGTTTTTTGTTTTTCTACTTGGGCAAGTACACTTCCTCTGATGGATATTTGCTAAATTGATACTATTGGGGATTACCTGTAACCCGCTTAGTGGTGCTTCTGTTAGGGCATAGCTCCTGTCATAGCTGCATATCCTCACACTCCCTACTCTGAATGTAACATTTCATTTTAAGGATATCTTACGTTGCTCATAAAGTGTTATTTGCAATATACCAGGATAATCCCAAGTATGATGTATACTTTCACCCCTTGAGAAGAGTATTATGTTCGCTATTACCATTGTAATGGCATACAATTCAATAAAAATGTTTGGAACAAAAAAAAAAGAAAGTGAGAGCACAACAAAACATAATTGAAGTGAGGAGACGCCAAGGTAATAAGTAGTACAAACTGTTAAGTGTTTATTAACACAACAGGTCTCCAAGCCCTTATGTCTTGTCCCTCACATTCTCCAACTGTCCTTCTCTCATTAGCCTCACACCAGCATTCTAAATAGGCTTCCAAATGGAACATTCTAAATGGAGATGAGGAGGAGGGGTGAGAAGGGACAGGGGAAAAAACGATGAATAATCTAAATTGCAACCGATCTCCCTTTCCAGGAAGGGGAAATACCAAGGATTACAACAGTGAGAAACCAAATAAATATGCAGTTAAACCAAGGGGAATCTGAAACAAGAGTTGCATAACTAAATACTTATAAGGTCCCAAAAGCGAGACCTATTGGCTATGCCAATGCTTGTTTTAACTGCTGCAATCTATTGAAGCCTCACGGAGAACATCAAAGCGGCCGTGCGGCGGCCGCAAAAGTGATCGCGATCAAACATCAAAGCGGCCGTGCGGCCGCGAAAGTGAAAGTAATCGCGGTAAAGCGCGACGCGTGTGCCCGCGCACATGCACTGTAGCTCTAGGCTGGCCTGGTAGCACTTTTTGGAGCCCTCACAAAATGTCTCACCAGACCAGTGCATGCGCTGGGTCAGGCGAGACCTAAAAACATTGGGGAAATACTAAAACAGCTGTACAACAATCTTGAAAAACTCACAGAAAATACTAATGGAGTTGCAGTTCAATACAGTTCATGACCTGCTTGCCAGTCTGGAGGGGGACAATTCCTAGTACTTTTCCTCTTGGCAGTGGATTTACCGGATGTATAGCAAGTGGTAGGGAGGATTTGCTTCCAGCTACAGTCACCCCTGTACACTTGGCCAATCAGTCCATGTTCCAGACTTGGCTGTCCTCCAGAACTACCACATTCCACAAGACCTGTTTTATCCTCAATGGTTTGAAAGAAGGCATCAAACGTATGTCCACTTGTTTCTGGTCTTTAAATAAACAACCATTGCCCCACATTCAATTCAATCCCCCACTTAGTGCCACAGCATTCCTTGTATCTATTTTGATGTGGTTTTACTGCTTCGTTGACAAAGTCCCAATGGCCCACACTGAGTTATCCCCATTCAATCGATTGGAAGTCAATTGTGTACCTGGTTTCCTACCCTTGAGTAATACAAAAAGTGAAACACCCTACACAGAACTAGGTGTGGTAGGACCACAGCATGCTTCATAGTGTTTTCTCAATATTACCAACAGCATAAGCCATCTGGATACACTCCTCTATCATTCTGATTATTCTCCCAACAAGGCCATTGGCCTTGGGATAATACACTGGTGTCCTAAAATCCTAACCACTGTGTTACGTTCTATGGGGCAAATTTACAAAGCAGTGACGGAGCACGGCGTTAGCCTTTTTGGCTTAACGCCGCGCTCCGCCACTTCTGAAACGCAGGGCTGCACTGTATTTACAACAATACAGTGGAGCCCTGTATCTCCCCCTGCTCTGGCGCTAAATTTAGCTGCCTAGCACCAACGCAGGCACACTTGCAACATAGTGCAAGGGTGCCTGCATTGTGGAGAATGATTGTTTATGTGCAGGAAGGTGTCCCTTCCTGCACAGAAACAATCTTATATGGCAATTTGTAACTTCTATGTGTGCTGCTTTGTGCAAGTTGCAAATCGTCATTTTTAAAATGATTGCTTATGTGCAGGAAGGGACACCTTCCTGCAGATGAACAATCATGCACAGCGTTTTGCTGTTTTTATATGTGCTGCACAATGCAGCACACAAAAAACAGAAAAACAAGGAGAAATAAAGCATTTCTCCTCGTTGCGCCCTGTTAATACCAGGTTTTCCCTAGTTTTACTTTTTGGACTGCCCCATATTTACGCCACTCTTGTAAATATGGGGCAGCATCAAAATCAGTGGGTGTTGCGGTGGGCTTTGAGGCAGAACGCCGACCGCAACACCCACAGCCCATCCCTTTCATGCTAAATATAGGAACAGGGTCGAGACTCATTTCCATATGGCTGGGTTTAAACTGGAATGGCATGGGGAGCAAAATAAATGATGTATTTAGACCCAGATCTCTGTACTGGGGTGAATGTTTGATATTGTTCAACATTCTGTCCATCAATTGTTCTTTTTGCATTTGTCACCCCAAGTGTGATGGGTATGCCCAGATGTGGGTCCCGAGCTCTCAATGCCACTGGAGTCAAGCTAGCCTGGCTGATGAGGGGTGAAACCCTGAAACCGGTACCATGATGCTTGTTTCCGGTACAGGGAGGAACTGGCCTGGCAGTTCGGCTGGACTGTTCCCGTGGGTAACAGGGTCAAGACTGATTTGCATATGGCTGGGTTTAAACTGGAATGGCATGGGGAGCAAAAAATACAATGCATTTAGGCCCAGATCTCTGTACTGGGCTGAATGTTTGTGTTTGACACTGTTCAACACTCTGTCCATCACTTAAGTGGCTTAACACTGCCTTGTAAATAAGGCAAAGACCGTATCGCCAACACAAAGACAAAAAAGTGACGTTCTAGTGGCGATAGGGGCTTGTAAATATGAATCCTGATTTATGCTTCCCCAGATCAGGCACTCAAAAACAAAATACCTACCAGTATGGATGACGTGAATCCTACACCTTGTAGTCCCCTTTGTCTTATGTAACATTTTCTATACACTGATTTACATACGTCTGATTCATTGTCCCCGTATATGTATGTGATGTAAAATAAACCAACACCCTACACTGGTATGAGAGAAGCTATAAAACAAATGAAATACATGTGAGAGAGGGGCTATGAAGAGATGAGAGGCACTGTTGGAGGGTGATAGTGAGGGAATCATTGAAGAGCCCCAATAGAGATTGCTGTATCCTGGTGCACTGTAAGGTCATCATTCACTATGCTATTAAAATGATTACAATTGAATATATAATGAAAAATGTGTTGTAGAATGCACAATGTTTGCCATTTTTTCCCAACTGTTCTTGGGAGGAGAACACCCAAACCTCCTTGTAGCGGCCAGGCATGCTTGCTGCATCGCTCACTATGCACCATATGGGGGCTGGTCTAATAAAATTTGCCAGGGCTGCATTGGGTTACCAGTCCGACCCTAATTGTATCTTTTTGGGCCCAACACCCATCTGGTTATACTCGGTGTTGTCCTTTCAATCCATTTGGTGTAGAACACCAAAAACTATGGTTTGTGATTCTAAAGTAAATAGTATACCCCAGAGTTAAAATCTGAAATGGTACAAAGTATTCAATTCACATTTATGTCATAATATTTTTTTCTCATAATGCCATCAGGGTCAGAAACCATACTGCTTTTATTATGATATGGTCCCATAAAATATAATGCGAGTTCCCTTGTTTCTCCTGGTGTCATCACTGGGACAAAGAGTGTGTGATGTCATTTCAAGTCACATATTCGTTATACTAATTAGTGGTTTTAGAATTTGAAAAATCCTGTTGGTCACAGAATGTTGGCAAGTATGCATATCTCTGTTAAACGCGATCTGGGTTGCTGCACATGCAGATGTTTCAAGTTGCCTGCAATCTGTGGGTGTCATTGATGTTTAAATGCCTACACACCTGCAAAATCAGACACCCACCCGCTTTTTCATTGAGCTGCTACAATTTTTTTTCCAATACTGAGTCGTGGCTTGGGGTAGGACACTTTACTCATACCTCAGTCCCCATGTGATCTGCAGTAATCTCCTGGGTCCATGCACACACTAACAAAGTTGCATCTGGTTGCAGGACTCATACCAACAAAGAGCTTATAGGTTTCCCGGACCATGTATGAGTAGTTCATCCAGCTCAGTTTGTTTATTTATTTATTTTTATTCTGAGAGCCTGATTTAGGAGCCCTTGCGTCACATTTAGGCCGCCATTGCGTCACTTTTTGTTACGCTGCAGCGGCGTGAATAATGCGTCACGTTGCACCATATTTAACGAGTCTCAAATGGCGCAGAATTGCGACTCGCTAAACTGAATGTACAACAGTGTCTCAGACACTGTTTGCGATTCCCAATGGGGTTGCAAATTGCATGCCTCATCAATATTCATGAGGCAAGCGCAATTTGGGACCCCATTGGGAATGGCTAGCACTCACAGGGATGGTGGCCTGCTGGGGTCAGCAAACCACCATGTCTGTGACTGCTTTTTCAATAAAGCAGTTTTTTTTTTAATGCACTGGAGGCATTTAAAAAAAAGAAAAATGAAACTTTTCAGTTTCGTTTTTTAAGGGCAGGAAGTGGTTCCTGGGACCACTGACTACTCTTAAAAAATATTTTCGCACCCATTCACAAAGGGGAAGGGGGCCCCTGGGGACCCCTTCACGTTTGCAAGTGGTTTATAATCTACTTAAAGAAGGTGTTTAACTGCGATTGTTTTGCGACCACAGATGCGGTTGCAAAACAATCATACATTGGTGTTAGACTCTCCATTAGGAAGGGACGCCCTTGGCACGCCCCTTCCTAATACCGAGTCGCAAACCATATTTTGCGAGTCGCTAATAGGTTAGCAACTCACAAAATATGGTTTGTGCATGGGGCAGACCAATTTTGCGGTCACAAACGGGCTGAATTCCTGTTTCCGACCGAAAAAACGGTCGTATATCTGCCCCTTTATTTTTCCATACTGAGTGTCTTTAGACAAGTCAACGCCAGTTGCAGGTTTTCTTAGGAGTGTTAATGTCAATTAATTAATAGTGAGATGCTTACAATTGCATCTGAAAGACATCTCTGCCCTCTCACTGACTGGGTATTTTAACCCTTCATTACATACAATAAAAAGCAAACCAGCCAGAAACTAAATTTTCACAATTCTGCACTTTCCCAGTAGGACAGAGGATACCATCATCTATTTTTGTTTTCTTAAAACAATGACACGTTGCATAGTGGGGGCTTGTAATTTTGCTTTAAACAGATCCATCGAGGGCTCAGACCCCAGCATACAAAGAGCGGTTGGCTAAGATTCCACAACTGGTCACTTGTCTGCTATGTTTTAAAAATTATACTAAGTAGTCAGCTATGCTTTAAAAATGTACAAAACCGACTACTCCTTTTTCTTTAAAAAAAAAAGGCTTGTTTCACATATGTATGTAAAAGTAAACTCTGCTCATATATTTTGTGAGGGTTCACTCATTGTGCATTAAAACAAGCTTTGGCAATATAAATCATTTCTTTATTTTGTGCAGCTTCACAACACAATAAAAGGACAACATGGATAGCAGAAGCACAACCTTTTCTAACACAAATATTTAGATTAGGACATGTGGCAGTAGTAAAAGGAACATAACTCGATTCTCTCACACATACAGGACAGGTACAACACAGGCACCAAATACACTAAAGAGTGAGAGGTATTAAAAAACTGTTTTACAATTTCCATAAACATAAAAGAAGTCCAAATCATCTGGAAAAACAGCCAGACCTCTTATTGAATTAGCATACATTCATGTATTCAGATAGGATTATGAACACTTACCTACCTAGGGTGGTACGGTTCATCAGTGGGTTCCATATCTTACACTGAGAAGCATTCACGAGTACTACTGTTCACTGTGCAGCCTCTATGAGTTCTCTAGTTTGGGTGCATGTATGTTACTTACGTTGACATTTGTGTTTTCCCTTTGTTGTACTGTTAGACTTAGATTGTAAGTGGGTGAGCTAAAATGTTGTTTAAGGGTGTCTCACTACCACAATATCAAAAACAGGAGGGCAGAACAACGGACTCTAATTCTCTTTTACATCAACATGTTTCAGGGCTCAAATATTGCCCCTGTGTTATCAGGTGTCTTCCCTAGGAATACAGGTATCGCACATCAAGTATTGTGAATCTTCTTTTGGCATGTTCACCAGCCTCAGAAAAAGGGTGAGGAGGCTGATGGGGGACATTTCCTTAGGCCTCATTTCTTGAGGAGGCCTTACAATGTGCTATTGGCAAGGCTGTCAACAAATGCAGCATGGTTCACAGGGTGAGATGCTGTAATTCTAGCCTGGGCTATAAAACTGGCCATGCCCAAGCTTCCAAGCTGCACTCACCGCTGACAGTGAGAGTGCATGGGCCTTGAGACTGTAAACCACATGTCCAGCACCAAATGAGCTCCAAGCTCATACTGGACCTCTTAACCTGCTGCAAGTGTATTTATAGCTGAGGTGGGAACGTTTTGCATAAAAAGTGTACAGTTTTTTTAATGACTCACAAGGCAAGGGTCACACTGTTTGGTCACGTTTGGACGCAAGGATTGAAACCAGGTTTCCTGATTAGACCTTGTACAGTTCCAGTCCTGGATTGGTATCACACTCTTATCCCTTATGCCTGAATGAAAATTGTATTAGTGAATGAATGAAATTTTGTTAAATCCACTGATTTTTCGGAAAGAAATGTCCTGGCAGAGGAAGTGGCACTGGGAGAGGCAATTCAGTTGTCAAGTTCCACAAATACAAGGCCTATATGGTTGTGAATAATGAAGTACCATTATGGTCTATTATACCATATACAAGAGAGGGTTTTGGTACACTGCACATGCTGAACTGAATTATTTCAAGGTGCTATCAAATGTGATGCTCTCGAAAAAAACAGAGAAAAGAAAAGTACTTTCTTAGAGTCACACAATTTTGACAACCTAGAAAGCCGTGAAGGAAACCAGTTTCTCTCGTTAGGGCTCCGGGACTACTGTATTTGGACTGGGTTCACCAAAAGAATTTGACTGGCTTGGGCATGCTATGCAAGTACATTCAAAATACACTTTGGGCAGATTTATGAGCCCCTTGCGCCACTTTTGCGTCACTTTTCCCATGTTAAAAGTGACGCAAAAGTGGCGCAAGGGGCTCATAAATCTGCCCCTTTGTATTTTTATAAGCTAGAGCAGCAGCACTGAAAACACCACTCTTCATAGAACAGGTGCATCTTAGACAGAAACAGTGCAAGTTTCCCAACCTCAGAGGGCAGATACAGCAAGGGCAGCATCAGCACAAACCTTTCCCATAACTGAACTTTACTTCTTCACAGAACATGGATGGTATGGAAGTGACAAAGCAACTTTCCCTTTCTCACAGAACATATACAGAAAAAGAATGGCGGTTACTAAAAGATTTCTGAAGTGGGTGCTTAAGTCACTGAGATGAATGTATAGATGGATAAATTAGTGAATATGCAAGTTCTGATACCATTCTTATTTAGGTGCTATTCCAAATCAGCATCCTGAAAGTCCTTCTGCTGCCGCTTGGAGCCCTGCTGTTTGTGTTGATTCTTTTGTGCTCCATGTATTGAGAAGAAGCTGTTAAATCATAGGTCATTGTTATTTGGAGCAGCCCAGCCACAGCCTAAGTAACTATGCTCTAGACAGGCACACAGGTGGCAACCTCTTCCAAACAGTTTTGAATGCGTGATCTCACCAGGTGCTGTGCAATTCCAGGCTCAATGCTGCACCGGTTCAACCTGCTGAGGGCAGCCAGTGTAGAAATCAGAAAGCTGTTTTCACAATTACAGATGCTATTAAGAACAGGGGACCTTTTAATGTAGATACCCAGTCCATCCTTCGCCAGGTTATATAATGGACAAAGCCACTGGAGACTAGCTGTCATATATGTAAAAAATTGGAAATACAAGTTTTTGACTTCAGAATGTTTGGAATCTATTTCCAACTATTCTGAAATGTGTTAGAAAGTCCAATGTAACACTCTAAACTAAAGAGGGTGTAATGGTGCTTCATGAATCATTGACAGTGGCACCGTATGTTGTGGTTTTATGTAAATTAAGCCCATTGGACCATGAAAGTATGATATACTGATGCGCGAAAACTGCCCTTAGGGCACGTCATATGCTTCCTGTATTGACCCAGCTAAGTTCTCACATAATGGCAGATGGGAGTACAAAGGCATACTGAGTATATGACTGTTCGTGGTCAAACATTTTGGTCAAGTATAACTGAGATTGCAATTCTGGATTTCTTGTTGCAAGGCCCATAACTTTTCCTCTGTACCACACTTCAGTGAGCAGACCATGAGGCCGTGCATTGTCTCCCCTGGGGTATTTTTTCATTGTTAGATCTGCAGTCATGTTTTCTGATCACACAGGTACTAACAGTGGTTAGCATGAATCTAAGTACTCCCATTCCTTGCAAAAAACACACAGCAGAAGCAAGATAAAAAGTTTAAAAAAGGATTGCCCTAGAGCACAAAATTCGGTCAGATGGAAAAGCCTGAATAAAGAATAATGTAAATAAAAGTTTCCAACTTGCCCATCATAACTGGGGCGTGGGGTGCTTCTCAAGGTGCTGCTCATAGACTGCTGTCAACAAGAAAATACTGCTTAAACCAATGTTAAATCAAAGAATGTGCCTTATGACTAAGTACTAAGCTGACGTAAAAGAGAGATAACAAATAAGATTTTTTTTTTTTTTATGACAAAAAAACCAAGGAAATACTACTCTGATAGGGGCTCTATTCATACTTCTAATACAGTGTTTGTTACCAGGACATTTTTGTAGTGCAGTTGGAACTAGGGATGATTTTAGTTAATTGCTAAAAAACCTACCAGTTGGAGCACATCTAGTGGGTAATGCGTGATGGGGCCTTTCTACATCGTGTGGTCTCTACCCAATCTAATGAAATTCCCAGCTTGTTCATTACTCAAATTAAATCATGTCTGCTTCGAAGGACTCCAAAGTTAACAGATAAGGGCATAAAGTTAAAAGGAGATTGAAAGGCCGTTTCTCTGGTCGGTGTACTAATTGGTTATCTCTGGGCAGTGTCCCTGGAGGGTACAGTAATTTACAATAGGTGTCCCTTTGCCTAAAGCACAAATTTATTCCTACTGGATAACCAAATGCCTCTTTGTACCCTACACTTTCCAACGGTAGCCATATCGAGCACTACAGCCTTATGCCAGGAGGTGGAAGAAGGATGCATGAATCCCCAAAACGTGCTTTGGAGTCATAGACCCCCGAAATGTCTTCTCATAGGTCACTCCTCTCAAAGTGTTCTGCGGAGTAGTAATGTAAAGTTGGTGGTAGTAAGAAAGCAAGCAATCATGGTCAGGGTTGGTGTGTAAAACATGGTACAGCTCAGCCACAATCAGTGGAAAAGCAAAGGATTCACAGAATAGGTGATTAGACCTAACGAGAGGAAAGAAGAGAGATAAGGACTGAGAGGAGGAAATGGATGGTGAAGGCCTAAGAGGAAAATGGTGGCAGGAAAGGTGAATAGCAGGGCAGGAGAGAAATCCTGACAGCAGATTAAGAAGGTGGAGGGCATGAACAGAGCAAATGACATGAGAAGAGCAAAGGGAGTTAAAAGAGGAACAAAGATTGAATGTGAGCGCCGGAGGTGTGCCAAAGGCAAGCCCGTATGCGCCCGTCAGCATCCAGAAGGCGGCCGGCGCCGGCCATGCTGCGGGTAAGTTCCCCGCTTTCAGCACACGCACATATTACAGCAGCAATAGGCTCCGGGAATTGAGTGAGGGCACGAGCTGTTGTTCCCCTTTCATTCCTCACCCGGATCCCGTTGCAGTTGTATGTCCCCGGTGTAGCTGGGCGGCATCAACGGCCGAGAAAGGTCTCTCATGTAATCAGAGTACCCCGGGCAACCCCGGTCCCTGCAAAGCAGGGCGGTCCCGCGAGCCAGGCAAATTACATGGCCTGTTCCTGAACACTCGGTCAATGAGGAAACATGCCCTAAATATTTACGAGCTGCTAGAAGACATTAGCCCTGATTTTATGTTCTTAACCGAAACTTGGCTCAATGATGCCTCTAATCTGACTATTACTACGGCCATCCCTAAAGGTTATCAACTGGTCAGGAAAGACCGTCCCTGTGGTATGGGAGGGGGTACAGCTATTATTTTAAAAAATCATTATTCGTGCACTTTGCTCCCTGTGGATGATATCACGGGAGCTGAAACTCTTGGGTTCCATTTGGTGGTATACCCCCATCAATCGCTGGCAGGCATTCTAGTGTATAGACCCCCTGGACCTACCGGGTTGTTCCATTAGTCAATCAGCAATGCAGTCTCCCCTTTGGCGCTGAAATACAAACACTGCCTCATATTAGGCGACTTTAATATCCACCTGGATAAACCGGATGACCCAGACGCCATGAGACTTAAGGAATCTCTGGACATTTTCAAATTGATGCCTTTTATCCAGTTCCCTACCCATGAGAAGGGCCACATTTTGGGTCAGGTCTTTTCCTCTGTAAACATTGAAATTAGTCCCCCCTCCCGCTTGTGTGGTCGGATCATTTTATTCTTGAGTTCACCTTTAAACGTGAGTTCACTTATTCTAAATCCCTCGGAAAGCCCTTGATGGGCAGTTTTAGACCCTTTCACTTCATTACTCCAGAGGCCTTAAGTGGGGCTCTCGACAAGCACCCTGTTAGCCTGAGCGGCAATCTTGAGGATGATGTTGCCTGTTTGGACAAATGGCTTCAGTTCCAAGCAGCTGAACTCGACCCCCCTCCTCTCGTTCAGTCAAGTCTGCGCGTGTTTCTGCCCCTTGGTTCACATCTGCCCTCAAGCAAAGCAAGAGCGCTTGTAAGCGCCTAGAGAGAGTGTGGCGTTAAAAATGTTGACACTAACGATAAACTAGCGTACACGCATGCCCTTAACCTCCATCATAAACGTATTTTCGAGGAAAAATCTTTTTTTTCTCATCGAAAATCGAAGCGGCTAACAATAAAAGTAAGGAGAATTTCAAATTAGTGAAAGAATTCTCCTCCCCTAGTGCGGTCGCCAGAACTTTTTCACCCTCTGTGACATGGGTGGAACATATGGCCTCGATCTTTTTTAATAAAATCGAGAAGATTCAGGATACCTTTTCCCCTCACCTCCCTGTTTTAGCACCAGCTACTGAGCCCGCTTCCCTTTCCACCCTGTCTAGGATCCCATCCTTTACAGAGTTCCCCCTCTCCCCTTGGTTATTTCCTCTGAAACCATGAAAACATTGAAGTCGGGGGCTCGTTCTGACCCATGCCCTGCCAATACCCTAGCATTAATAGGGGAGACCATTAACCCATTGGTAAATCAGATTCTGAATGCCTCGTTGCACCTTAGGCAGGTCCCCACAAGGTGGAAAAAGGCGTCAATACTCCCCCTCCTGAAAAAGCCGACTTTGGATCCAGAGATAGCATCAAACTATAGACCCATATCTCTTCTGCCATTTTTCTCCAAAACGTTGGAAAAATGTGTCCACTCTGCCACTTCCTCCTTTGTGGAAACTAACTACATATTGCATCAGATTCAATAGGGGTCCAGGCCTAATTTCAGCGCCGAAACAGAGCTCCTAGAAATCTCGGAGTCCATCAAGGACGTCCTAGACAGAGGCGGCAACGCTGTTTTGATTTTACTGGATTTATCGGCGGCCTTTGATACCGTCCCTCACGACCGACTCCTGTTGAGGCTCCAGGAATCCGGTTTCGGGGGGACGGTACTGAAGTGGTTTGCCTCTTTCTCAACAGACCGCCAACAAACAGTCTGGGCTCCGCCTTTTTCGGCTTCCATTCCCCCCTTAAAAGTGGGAGTTCCACAGGGCTCTATTCTCAGCCCTACACTGTTTAATATCTATATGTCTCCCCTAGCGAATCTGGCTGAGACTCATGGAGCAAACATAGTGTTGTATGCTGACGACACTCAGCTGCTCTTAACCTGTGATAGGGATCAGACTTTAGAGGCAAAGCGATCAACTTCTGCTTAACGGAGGTGTTTGCCTGGCTCCAGTTAAGTCAATTGAAATACAACTCCAAAAAATCTGAAATTATATTTTTCAGCCTGCCCACAATACCGTGTGGCCGACTGGTGGCAACAGGACATGGATCCACCTTCCACCTTTTTAGCCTAGTCAAAAACCTGGGGGTGAAAATGGATGATACCCTAAACATGAAACCACAGATCCAAGCAGTATCCGGTCAGTGTTTCGGCCTTCTGAAAATGTTAAAACAGTTTTTACCCCTCCTGCCAACTCCTGATTGGTTCCAGACTGGATTACATTAATATCCTGTACCTAGGACTACCAGAATTCTTACTCATCCGCCTACAGTGGACCAAAACGCTGCAGCCAGGGCTATATTTTCTCACGGCCCGAGGACGCGGATGTCCCCGCATCTGAAATCCCTCCACTGGCTCCCGATCCACAAGAGGATTCACTTCAAGGCTCTTGTCTTGGCCTTTAAGGCCCTTCACGACATTGGAGCCCCTTATCTTAGGACAAGAGTCCAGTTTTACCATCCTCGGGGCACTCTGCGCTCCTCGTCGATGTCTCTGGCACACACTCCCGCATTCCTCGGCTCTCGAATTGGAGGCGATCTTTTCAGGTGCAAGTTGCCAAACTCTGGAACCGAATGCCGCCAACTCTAAGACAGATGCATGACCTGCTTTCTTTTAGGAAGTCCTTAAAAACTTGGCTGTTCCAGCAATCGGCTCTGCGTCGTCTGAGTTAGTCTGATCTGGCACACCCACCTAGCGCCGGGACACTCTTTCAAGTAGCTGTGCGCTCTACAAATACCCTGTTAACATAACATAACAATTGAGTGGTAAGAACGGAGAAAAAGACTGAACGGAAAAAAGAGATTTGTGGAGGCATGCGTGAAGGAAAAAAAGACTAAGGCGGTAAAGGCAAGAAAGGTTCAGCGAGAAAAAGAATAGAGAAGAGAAAAAGGTACTAAAAGAAAAAAGGGTTAAAGAGAGAAAATAAGAGAGGAGGGAGGAAAAGCCAAGACCACAGGCATATTGATGTTATACACACTGGGACCCTCATGATTTTGGGGCCGACTCTGAACAGGAACTACATCATATACAGGGAGGTGTTAGGGTGTGGTTAATGTTGAGTATGAGATAATGTGCAGAGTGTGAGGGCATACTAAAGAATAAAGAAGTGTTTGACTATAGCTCCCGTGTGGCGTAATTCATCTGCATGCTCCAGGGCTGTGGAAGACCATACATCTGGCGATGATAAAGGACTACGTGCCCTGAAGAAAACAAGGCTGCTCTCCCTGAGAGTTTACAACAGTACGGCAAACTGCTTATGCGTGCCACATGTGCCTCAAGTCGATGCAACACAGTCTGCGACTGGCACATGTGAAGTCAAAGCCCTACTCCAGCCCATAAACGGTCAAAGAAGAAAGTGAAGGCCCTGCAGAGGAGCACATTCAAAACAACTGCCTAAACCGTGGGTAAAGGGTTGATGGAAACGCTGTGCTACACCCCAAATACGGAGCAATTACTCAAACAAAGCAGAAAGATAATGGCTGCAACAACCAGGTATGAGAAACAGGGAATTTACTCATTGTCAATGACAAAGGAAGCATTCTGCGACCTCAGATCTGTCATGGTGACCCAAGTTCAAGCACAAGGGTTGTCCTTGCAGAAGTTGAAAGGGCTGCTGGAGCAAGAGAAAGCTGTCTGTACAGTACATTGTTTCAATGGCAGAAAAAGGGAGCGCGAAATACAAAGCAACCATGTTCCTGAAGCCACCACCGCCCTTCAACACTTTTAACAGAACATTGGTGCCAGGTGGGCTGCGCAAATCGAAACATTTGATGACTTCATAGATGCACTAGAAGAAGAAGATGAAAAGAAGATTGTCAAATACTTGAAAAACCTTACAGGGGATGGAATTAAAGAAATTCTAAAGAAAGTTTCACAGACTGATGCAAAATTATACCAAAAGGAAAAAGAAGCGTTGGAGGCCAAGTTCAACCCAATGCCAAATGTTGATTATGAAAGGCATATCTTCAATTAAACACAATACCAGGTTGGTGAAACAATGGATGAATTTGTTGAAAGACTTGCTAGACTCATAAAACATTGCAAGTTCTGTGATTTCCCCAACCAGGAAGCCGTGCACCTGTCATTGATGGCTGCCTTTCAGAATCATTTAGAAGGCACATGTTGAGAGAAACACACAGCTTTGAGAAAATGCTGATGGGTGTGAGGACAGAAGAATGAGCTGATCAAGCTGCTGACATGGAATAGGAACAGCCCACAATGAATCAGCCCAAAGCGTGAAAAGCCATTAGCAAAAACAAGATGCACGAAATACGACATCTCGAAAGATATCAAAATTAGGCTTCCGACGGGGATTTTCGCTTCCCCGCGAAGGAGAATGTCCAACCATCAGGCAGATCTGCAAAGCTTGTGGAAAAAAGAATAATTTCATAACTGTTTGCCAAGCTAAAGAAATGTCAAGTGTGTTTTGATGGAAAGTTCTAGAAGCACTCTTGCCACGCCCACAAAAGCTACATCAAATATGACAAATGGAAACCAGGCAAAATTAATTGTCATGAAGCTCATCGTAAAAAGGCTCTTCAACATCCCTATCAAGTACTAGTGAAGAAGATGGATGTGCACTGATGACAGCCACAGCCCGTGCAGGTAGTGGTGGAGTCAGGGGGGGGGGGAGGGGGAGGTGGAGGTGGATTTCGACAGACGACGTAGAGGGAAAATGAAATAATTAATTATGTTTCCCTCATCGTCGTCTGTCGAAATCCCCCCCCCCAACTCGGCGCCACCACCCTTACCCGCACGGGCCGTGGCTGGCTGATGATGTCTACCGAAGGACGGCGGGCACATGTGGGGTGGCTGCCTGTAAAGAAGATCACAGTTCAAAGAAAACTCATTAAAAAAACAAGAAATTTCATTTGGACATTGTCCCAAAATCACGTTAACGTGAACAATCACCCAATAACTTTTATAATAGATAGTGGTGTGCTGATTAATATTGTGCCTGTGGAAAAGTGTAACGGCTTATCTACCGTGCCTCGCCTCACTTCAACAGGCATGGAGGTATACACCTACCCGCTTCTGAGTCACGGCAAAGCCAAGGATCGTTCACAGCGACAATGCAGCATGAAAAGATATGAGTGCAAGCCACCATTCATGTTCTACAAGGGACTTCGTCGAGGGCCTGTTTGCTCAGTTTTGCCACTGCTGCTCACATGGGATTAATATCCCTCAACTACAACCTCTTTGCTCAGTCTGAGATAACAAGCCGATTCCCGTTGTTTCATGGCCTAGTAAAATTCAAGAAAATGAAAGTACAGCTTCATATCAATGAAAACATTCATCCTGTTGCTCAGTGACACCGTAGACTTGCTTTCCATTTACAGGAAGCTGTAGATAAAGAGTTGGAAGCGCTTTTAAAGCATGACTTCATTGAACGCTCCACAGGCCCCATACCATGGGTTTCGCCCATAGTAATAGTACCAACAAGCATTGGCATAGCCAATAGGTCTCGCCTTCGCGAACTTTTAAGTATTTAGTTATGCAGCACAATATCCGTGGTGCAACAACATTAACCGTTGCATGGCTAAACACTTATAAGGTCCTAAAGGCGAGACCTATTGGCTATGCCAACGCTTGTTTTCTGTAGTTTTAGCGCAAACTTGACCCTAATGTATTGAAGCGCTTTACATTAGCACCAATTATATAACACAAGGGCATATTCATTGTTGGTAGGCGCGGGGACATGAAGTGATTTGCCCAGAATCACAGTATGTTGAGCGGGCGCCGAGACTCGAACCTGCTTCTCCAGCTAAAAAGTCGGCAGCCTGTCCTGTGACTGCATGCTCTGCCTCCCTGTGCTCCCTGTGCTGTGGCTGCATGCCCTCCTGTCTGTACTCCCTGTACTGCACCACCCTGTCTCCCTGTGACTACCTGTCCTGTGACTGCATGCTCGCGCCTCCCTGCAAGCACCTGTTTCCCCGTGACACCCGGTTATGCAGCTGCATTACCCGCTTCCCCATGACACCTTGTCCTGTGCCACTGCCTTCCCTTTCACCGTGCATCGTGTGCCAGCAGGGCCGAGATGGCGAGCACAGGCCCGTGACCGCTGGGCACGCGGTGCTCACACAGAGGCGAGGGCAACGCGCTCCTCCAACCCCGGGAGCGCAGCAGACCCAGGGGTGTGTCGCAGTTAATCTTTTTCTGTTGGACACGAAAAATGTGCCAAGGCCCTGCCACATGTGGAAGCAAACACCAGTAGGAAGTTGGCGAGCTATATTTAAAACAGAGATTACCGGGCCCGTGTGTCACCGATGGCTCAGAGCACGTCGCAATTAATTAAAAATACATAGACGGCGGCATCCTTTCATTCGGGGCTCCTGGGGGCCTTTATTTAGGTACGATTCTTACCGCGCACTTTTTTTTAGCACAAAGGTATACATATAAATATTTTTCTACATTTTAATTTGAGATCCATATAACGAAAACAGCGATTGGGTTATGGCGAAAAAGAGACTCAAAGTTTGACTATATTTTTAAATGAGCCTGTCTGATCTCGCCGCATTATTAACACAATAATAAAGCCTAGAGACGTCTTTGCGCATATGTGTGACTTGGGGGTCTCCTGTTAAGCCTGTACATATATCGCCCAAAGTGTTGGGTGTTCATGTTTTAATTTCTATTTCTGTTAAATACACCTTAAACTAGTCGAAAACGGTTAGGCTCTGAAATAATGGCTTTAGCACAATCGCTGCTCCTACGCGTATGCGAGTAACGTCAAATCAGTATGTCATCGTAACCCCACAGAAAATAGCTTTATTTTGAGAGGCGGAACATTTTTGAGTTTTCGTGAATGATTGGTTTTTGCTTTTTTTTTATCTAAAAGATGTCTCTGGGCCCCTGCGTTTATCAAAATCAGGGTTTGGTAGTTCACCTAGAAAGGAGACGGGTGTTTGTCAACAGCCCTGTTGCACGAGAAATTAAATCACACGTCACTCACATTTCACTATCACTACCATCGACCCCCTGCCGGGCCTGGTGTGGCCACTGGCAGCGGAGGTCGCGACATCCTAGTCGGATTACGGCAGCCTTGTGTCACCTCTTCGGCCTGAAATATGCGGCATCTGTAGAGCAAGTGTTTTTGGTGAAAGGTGGTGGTTTATCTGGCAAATGCACAAGTGCTCAGATCATGAATTATGTGGAAAAGGCAACTGCCGCAGAATCACTTCATTTCAATTGCCCTGCCTATAAATCACAGATTCGCGTGGTGGCTGCTGCTACTCAAACTTTCATTCTTAGTTACATGTTGAATTTATGCCCTTATTTCGCAGCAATCATTGGAGGAGGGGGGCTGTAAACACGATGGAAGCGCCTGACGTGGGATAAACAGAGTGAGATGCGATAAACGCCCAAAATAGGATCAGATGAGGGCCTGTCCTCTCAAGGTGTAAAGAGACTGAAGGGAGTAAGAACAGGGACGCGCGCATCCAAAAACACAAGCATTGGCCGCTCGCGCGCCATGCGCGCCTTGCGCTCAAAGTTAAACAAAACACAAGCAAAAGCGCGCGTGCAGCAGCAGGGAGAGAGGAGGGGGCCTGCGCGATTCCCTTGCGGGAGTGAGCGGCAAGGCGCGATAACTGATACCATATGGCGCTGCCGCTCGCTCCTGCAAGGAAATCGCCAGATGTGCACGCGTTGCCATTGAAGGCAATGGAACGCGTGCACGTTTTTGGGCGAAAAAGGGAACTGATGGCTAAAGGTCTCCTCCTATGCAGCGCATGCGCACTGCATAGGCGAGACCTAAAAAGGACCGTAGTGGAGCAGTTCGTATCCGCGTTGATGTGTGCCAGGCAAACAAAGCCATCGAGAGGGAGAGACAGCCTGGTCCACATATAACAGACATGATTATGCAATTGAACGAAACCAAAGTGTCTTCCCGTCTCAACCTCAATTAAAGGATATAATCAACTTGAACTGGAGGAGAACTGCAGGTACATTACTACTTTTTCGACTCATGTTGGTTTGTTCAGATATAAGAGACTGAGGGCCTGATTTAGATCTCGGCAGATGGGTTACTCTGTCAAAACAGTGATATCCCGTCTGCCAAAATATAAACCCCATAGGGTATAACAGGAATTTTATTTCGGGGGACGGGATATTCGTCAATGTTGTGACGGAGTAATCTGTCAGCCGAGATCTAAACCGGGCCCTGATTTTTGGAGTGTCCTCGGCTGCTGAGACATTTCAGGATGTTATTAGCTGACTTATCCAACCTGTTAAACATGCTTTCAATTACAATGACAACATACTGGTTTTCGGAAGAACACAAGAAGAACATGATAAAGCCCTTCGCCACTGATGCCAGTTACTTGTTGATGCTGGTCTCACTCCAAATGCTGCAAAGTGAGAGTTTCAAAAAACCAAACTCAAGTTTTTTGGGTATATATTCTCTGATGGGGGAATGACTCCAGACCCAGACATGGTGCAAGCACTATCGTCTAATTGCCCCCCTAAGATGTTACCATGCCATGATCATTTCTAGGCATGACCATTTATTACTCAAGATACATTTGCAACTTTGCTAGAGTGAGCGCCCCATTAAGAGATTTGACAGAGTAAAATGTTTCAATGGTCTTCAGAATGTGACAGGAGTTTCAGAGACATCAAGCATGTGATTGAAAATGCCACTAAAATGGACTACTTCGTCCCCAAGTTATACTTAAATAATGGTTGATGCAAGCCCGGTAGGACTGGGGCCAACCCTTGCCCAACTCAATGGCCATCTGAATGCTCAGAGACATTGTAGCCTATGGAAGCAGAGCCTATCTCAGACAATATGTTCCCACTCTCAGCTGGAGAAGAAGAGTCTGGCTGTGGCATGGGACTATGAAACTTTTCATGTTTTACTCTACGAAAAATAATTCACTGTCATCACAGATCACCAAACGTTACTCACAATTTTTGGGAACCCGAAGGCTAAGATGCCCCCTTGCATCAAGAGGTTGGATTAAGACTGCAAGAGTACGACTATGAGATTGTTCACAAACCGGGGAAGGATCAAAACCCAGCACATTACTTTTCACGAGTGCCGCTACATTGTCACAGTTCGACATCAAAGACAGCTGAAACATATCTCAGCTTTATTGTTAGATTTTGCACATCAGCGGCTCTATCGGTGGAACAAATTATGGCTGCCAACAATGCTGGTAAAGACATGATCATCATTAAAGAACTTATTGCTACGCGATCATGGAAGATACGTACCCGGCCTTTTGCAGACAATGCTGAATTCCAAAAGTTCAAAAATGTGCAGGACAAGTTAGCCATTACTCAAAAAAGTGAAATACTGAGAGGCTCAAGAATCGTCATACCTGAAAGCTTAAGACAGCAGGTCATCGAGCTGGCGCACGAAGGACACCGTGGTATCGTAGCCCCCAAATGAGCCCTACAAGACCGAGTGTGGTTCCTTTGATTAGATGAGTGATTTGAGAAGGAACTGAAAATGAATCACATTTGCAACTGCTTGTCTCCTAAGGTGATGCAACACCCAGTGACAATGTCTGACCTTCGTGCTCATGCCTGGGACAGAGTTGCAGTTGACGTCTGTGAACCTTTAGAAAATGGACACCATCTCATGGTAGTCATTGATGAATATTTGCGTTTTCCTTTGGTCGAAGACCTATCTTCGACAAACCATGACAAGGTCATAGAACACCTTGATGACATCTTTGCAACGTGGGGCATTCCCAAAATCCTCAAAAGTGATAATGGCCCATCCTTTTACAGCAAAGAGTATAAAGAGTTTCTTGTCTGACTTAACCTCAAACACCAAAAGAGAACCAAGCCAATGGTGTAGTTGAATGATTCATGGGCACCCTCAAGAGAATCATCCAACGTGCGTTCATGGAAGAAATTGATCTTAACCAAGCCATGTGCAAGGCCCTCTGGGGGTATCGATCAACTCCTCACTCCACAACTGGTGAGAGTCCAGACACCTTGCTATTTGGGAGAACCATCAGACCAAAACTACCTCAATGGACCTTGGATTGATCAGTGAATACTGACCAGGTTTGACTGGGTATTGGTTAAACAGAAACAAAGACAGAAAACGGACACTCCTTTTGCCGCTGATCCTCTACAGGTTGTGGCGTGCAAGGGACATATGATAGCACATCGTCCTGGACAATCCATCACTCAGGACACATCACATTTCAAACATTTACTGCGACACTTGTCGAGTCCTAAAATCATGCATGAGAGAGCCCTGCCAGCAGGTCCGGCTCATGCACCTGAACTGTTAGAACTGGGGGTCTCTAGTTGGCAATGGTATACACCTTTGACCACATAGGGACTCTTGCTTCTAAGTCAGGGAAAGGGGATTACACTCCTGGATAACCCCTGCTCAACCCCTTGGTAGCTTGGCACGAGCAGACAGGCTTATCTCAGAGGCAGTGCGTTAAGCATTTGTGAACACATACAGTAATACAGTGAAAACACTACAAATGGACACACCTCAGGTTGTATAAAAATATGTATTCTTTATATAGACTTAACACAAGACCACAAACGACAAAATCCACAATACTGTACTCAAAATAGACTTTGGTAGAAGTAACTTAGTTCAAGTTGATGATAAATGCGATACGTTTCTCACAAAAGTACCTTGGATGAGTAACGCAAAACAAACAAAAGGTTCGCAGGGAGGGTGATGCGTCGGTTCCTTGCTTCTGGGGAGGCAATGCGTCGTTCCTCACTGCTTGCGCAGAGTAGGGGATGCGTCTTGTCCCTTACCGGAGAGGATTTGATGCGTTGATTCTCGTACTGAGTTCTGGTTACGATGCGGCAAGATGGCGCCTCGATGAGATGCGACAATCCGGTGCGATCCGATAAGATGGCGCCCTTGATACGATGCGATGACGTGAAGACGATGCGTGCACGCCAGACGGCAGTGCAGCAAATCGGCAACTTCTGAGCCACTACAGGCCCTGCGACACGCTTCTCCGGTGATGCGACAGCGACCCTTGCGGTGGAGACACGCTTCTCCAGAGATGGGATGGCAAGAAACTGCGGCAAAGACGCGCTTCTCTGGTGATGCGGCGGCGGCGGCCTCTGCGGTGGTGATACGCTCCTTCGGCGATGTGACGGCACAGCTGTGACGGCACAGCTGTGACAGCAACACGCTTCTTCTCGTTGAGTCGCGCTTCCAGCTCCCAGCGACACACAGGCTTCTGCAGACAGAATTCGCAGCAAGGAAATTCAGAGGGGAGCTGGTGCTGAAGTCTTGTAGCCTTGAGACTTCAGCAGGAGGCGAGCACAAGTTCAAACCCTTTGAGAAATATTCTGCAAGATGATGAAAGTTCCATAAAAGTTCCTTCTCCTTTCCTTGGCAATAAAGGAACCACTTCAGGCCAACCCAGCAAACAGCACACTGGTATAGGAGCAGTCCAAACTCCTGCAGCTTCCTTGGTTCTTCTCCTTGGCAAAGGTTTGTCTTGTTTTCCCATAAGTGATCTAAAGTCTTGGGGTCTGGGCCCCCATATTTATACAACTATTCTCTTTGTTCTCTGAAGGCAGAGGGTCCTGTACCCAGTCCAAACCAGTTCCGGGTGCATTCTGCCAGTGCACTCCTTCTTCCTTTGTCAGTGTGGGCCAGGGTCATCAGACGCACCACAGGAGGTGGAGCCAGCATTGTGGAAGGCAGACACAGCCCTATTCAGGCCCAGGTGCTACTCCTCCCATCACTCCCAATGCAGATAGGTCTATTCAGTCTTGTGCTGACTCGCCCTGTCTCCTGGAGCCCCTCAGCCCCTGTCACTCACAGAACCAGACATACAATACACAAGCTAGCAGAGGCAGGCTGGCTGGTTAGGCAAGAAAATACCTACTTTCTAAAAATAGCATTTTCAAACACAGAATGTTAAAACCAACTTCACTAAAAGATGTATTTTATCATTCGGAGTTCAGGCATACTAAACTAGAATTTCCAACATGTTCCCTCGGTCAGTTAGGATTATAAGATGTTATAATCAAACTGCCCATTCTGGCCTATGGGGACAGGTAGCCTTGCAATAGTGAAAAACGAAATAGGCTGTAATTCACTATTAGGTCATGCCATACACATCAGGGCATGACCTACCTTTTGCATACAATGCACCCTGCCCTAGGGCCTACCTTAGGGGTGTTTGAAATGTAGAAAAGGGAAGGTTTAGGGACTGGGAAGTTGGTGCACTTGCCAAGTCGACATGGCAGTCACAGACTGCACACAGGCTCTGCAATATCAGGCCAAAGACACACTTTACAAGCTGCGTCTGTGGGTGGCACAACCAGTGCTGCAAGCCCACCAGCAGCATTTGATTTACGGGCCCTGGGCACACATGGTGCACTATACTAAGGTCTAACAAGTAAATCAAATAAGCCAATCATGGCGTCACTAATCAATACATGAATTTACAATAGGGAGCACTTGC
The DNA here is from genome assembly GCF_964204655.1 of Triturus cristatus. Lineage (NCBI taxonomy): Eukaryota > Metazoa > Chordata > Amphibia > Caudata > Salamandridae > Triturus > Triturus cristatus. The sequence goes on from NC_140591.1 coordinate 1,269,094,214, forward strand.
ACTGTGGCACAGTGCCCAAAGCATCTAAACCAGCAAAACATATTAAACAGAGGAGGCAATCAGTGAAAAACGGAAGTGAGACTCACGCCAATGGTAGCAGGTCTAACATGAACCTATGTCACCATTGGCAGATCAGGGTGGACCTCGATCATCTCAGATCACCCAGTCCGGCCGACAAGTGCGATCACCTCACCCACAATGACGCAACTCGAAAAAGGAAAATGAAAACATATGCCAATCAGCGTCGTCATGGCTAAGAGGCAGTCGTTGGCAAAGGAGACTGGGTATTGGTTAAACAGAAACAAAGACAGAAAACGGACACTCCTTTTGCTGCTGATCCATTACAGGTTGTAGCGTGCAAGGGACATATGATAGCAAATCGTCCTGGACAATCCATCACTCAGGACACACCACATTTCAAACATTTACCGCGACACTTGTCGAGTCCTAAAACCATGCATGAGGGAGCCCTGCCAGCAGGTCCGGCTCATGCACCTGAACCTATGTCACCGTTGTAAGATCAGGGTGGACCTCGATCATCTCAGATCACCCAGTCCAGCCGACAAGTGCGATCACCTCACCGACTGATTGAAGAAATTTGATTTCTGTAATGTTCACCACTTTTTATTTAACAAAGGCGAAGATGTAGTATTTTGATGTTTTACGCACTGGGACCCTCATGGTTCTAGGGCGGACTCTGAACAGGAACTATGTCATATGCAGAGAGGTGCTAGGATTTGGTTAATGTTGAGTAAGAGGAAATGCACATTGTGTTTGTGTGTTCTGAAGAATAAAGAAGTGTTTGACTATGGCTCCCGTGTGGCGTAATTCACCTGCATGCTCCAGGGCAGGGAAAACCCCTACATGTGGTAGTAAAAGATGCAATAACTTCAAGAATAAGGTTCAAGCTGAGGTTTATTGGAGCACTCATGCAACAGACAAAGGTTCTACTACAGTTTAGAATTCCTAGCGCATTTTAAACAACAACCAATGAGAAACTAAGACTGCTGGGATGCAGGATTCCATGGCATCCCAGATGATTCTAACAAAATCATTAAAGCTGAATGTAAGCTATATATATATCCACTATTACACACCTTCCTTCTTTAAAGAAAACAAAACAAGAAAGAGATAAAGGTACATGAAATTAACAAAACAGTCTACGTGAAAATGAAACACTTAAGCAATAAATAATATATAAGAATTTACATAATGAAATGCTTAATACATAACAAAATCTTTGTATTTGTTAGGTAAACACAAAGTCCGAGTAGCTTTGGTATTGTATACATCCAAATTCTTAGACATAGAACTGTCCTCATCATTACACATGAATGACTGAATAGTGAAATCATACGTACTATTGACTTCATGTTCACCTATTGATTCTCGGACAAAATCAGGATCACACAAATGTGTGCAGTGAGGTGTGCAATGGTATGACCAAACCAATTTAGCAACATGTTCCTTGACATCAATTCTTGCTATAATTGCTAGTTGTATTCTGTCTACTAAGACCTTTAAAAATCTTTCCAAGAGACCATTCATATTTGGTGAATATAATGCAGTACGTTTATGTTTGACATCAACACTCGACCAAAGATTTAGCAACTTCAACGACATAAACTGCACACAGTTGTCTAACGTAATGGTACCAGGATGTCCTTCTCTTCTGAAACATTCATTCAGAAAAGCAATCACTTCATCAGTGTTAGGTTTCATAATCCATTTATATGCCACCCATTTGGAAACATTATCAATAAGCACCAACACATAGGAATTTCTTTGGATAATACCTTCATATGGTCCCAACAAATCAATTGCCAAATCCTTCCACGGCTCTTCCGGTAAACTTTTCATAATGACTCCACTCTTCTGCAATTTCAAAACTTTATCAAAGTTTTGACACAAAGGGCAATTTTGATATATGCTATAACCTCAACATCCGTTAATAGCCACCAGAACACATCCCTCAACTTTTTAATAGTGCAAGACTGGTCCCATCCTCGTCGCCAAAATGTGGTAGTAAAGATGCGATAACTTCCAGAATAAAGTTCCAGCAGAGGTTTATTGGAGCACTCACATAACAGACACAGTCTACAACAGTTTAGAATATCGCGTGCATTCTGAATCACTTAAGCTAAATGTAAACTAAAATATACACTATTACACTACAGAGTGGAGGGTAGGAATGAAAATTGTGAGTGGAGGAAACAGGCGAAAGGGTACAGAGGATAAAAAGAAGGTAGGAAGAGCAGACAAAATGAGAAAACCCTACATATGGGCGAATAATATAGTCTTTTTTGGAGGATAATAGAGCTGACACAATTTTGCCACAAATTACTTATCTCCCACCCCCTAATTCTAACCAGCAATGATTGTCGAAACGCCGAGATCCACCAACCAACCAGTGGCCCGCTTTTTTAGGACCCCATTTTGGATCTAAATTCCACCCTTACAACTAGGTTTAAATATATTTGTCTAAACGTCCTGCAGATTTTACCATGTGCACGCGCACCTTCTAACTAGAATTAGCATCACAATCGATACATGTTCTTGAGAATCGTGCGCTCAACGATTCGTCGCCTCCGCTCGCTCGCCGCTCTCAGAGCTCGCGAGACGATGCGCGGCCACTCTGTCCCGGATCGCGTCACGTTTCCAGGGCGACCGGCAGCTTTGAGTGGAGCAGAGCGAGTGGCAGCTGCACGGGGGTGAGGGGAGAAGAGGCGGAGGAAGAGAGGCTTAGGAGCCCGCCGTGCCCGGTACCCGGTGGACCCTACCACACTCGGCCGGGGGACGCTCGGTCAGGTTGGTATATTAGGTGGCAGAGAGGCTGTATGCTGCGGAGAGGGGTCTGTAGAAGAAAGCTTACCGGTTTGTCATTCATCACGATTCACCTGTCTGTGGGCCGCGGGGCACTGACTTAGACGATGCTCCAGCCAGGGTTGAGTGGAAGTACTGAGGGGCGCCTTAGGGCACCTCTGTCGTCGGTACTGTCCAAAGCCGTCTGTGGCTCAGACAGATAAGTGTTCTCTGGCAGCTAGGGCTCGGTCACTCACATACCTTGTGTTTTTTTCAGGAATTAACGAGGGTGCTTATATAATGACTGGAAGAGTGCCCCAGTAATATGACGTTGTGCTTCTTCCTGGACTGAGGGTCTGATGTTTTCTGCTCATAGAATTGTTGCTCTTTCATGAATTATCTTCTCTTTTAAATGTAACCTTAATTACAATGTGCCATAACTGCATTCATTTTTATGGTCTGACTTGACAGCACAGCCGTCACTAGCAATTATGTGAGCATCATTTGATAGGGGCTTTAGCTCCACCAATATGGTGTGATTTAGCAGTACATGTTTTGATTGGGCAGAAGTTGGGTCCTTCCGCAAAAAAGGCTTGCCCTCCACACAGCTCTGTGATCAGTATGGCCTGGCTGGACAGCTCAGCTGTCCCCGGAGAATTATGTGAGAATCACCAGGAGGGGATTTTTGGCTCAATCCGGTTTCATGAGTACAGACATTGTTTGCTTCCACAAAAAAGTGCTTGCCCTCCACAATCTTTGATCATTTTGCTTATCCAGCTGCCTGAGCTTGAACTTTCAGGGGCACACACATAACATTGTAATGCTATTAAAGTGTCATAATAATAATAATCCATATTTGTAAAGAGCTTTGAAACCCTCACAGGTGAGTAGCGCACTTAAAATCTCCCTGATTGATTGATTGACATATCACCTCCTAAGGTTTTAAGGTGCTGGGGGCCGTCGGTGAGATTAAGTGAGCTAGTGCCCTGAGTCACCTGGTGCTGAGCTGCCGCCGGCAATCGAACCGTGAGCCCTGCACTCCAGAGTCAGCCACTCTAGCTGCTGCGCCACACTTCTCCCTATAGACGACTAGATAATCTATGCTGTTTTTCTCTGGCAGCAGCAATGGTGGGAGGAGGGCAATCATTAACCTACATGTTTTTTTTTTTAGGTTTGGCTTGACAGTGCAACCGGCACCTGACCTTCAAGCCTACACCAATATTATTCAAAAGTGTTTTTCTTCCACACAAATACATGTTCCTTCCCGTGATATTTACTTATAATGCGTGTTTAATTAACAAGGGAACCCAAATGTAATGGTCGGGGACCTTACAATTACAAAATAGCCTCCGACAGGGGAGATTCACACAGAAAACAATGAATATAGGCCTGAAATTAGTGCTATATTAAAGCTGTCCAGCCAGACAGAACATTTTATAATTTATCAAATCACATAAAACAGATGAATAAAGTGGGGCACAATCCTACGTCCAAAGCAACATGTATAACAAGGACACAAATGAACAGAAATTCACAAATTCAGAAAAAGTATCAGGCAGGACAAAAAATGCTCGTAACTTGTATAAAGAAATGCAACAAGCAAACAATATGTAGAGAAACCGTTACACATCCGTAATTAATTCAATTGCGTTAACGGTGCATATAAGGTCGACGACGTTGTGATCACGTAGAAACAATATTGGGATCATCATCAGGACTTAAAAATTACATGCCTGAGGGAATTTTAGCCAAGCGTAATAGCAGGGGGCAAGTAATGAGGCAATTGCCAAAATGCCAGGAAGGGATTACTACGGTCGCACGGAGGTACGTTAGATCACTCAAACATCTTGGCGCATAGAAAAGGAGGTCGGGTGGGATTGGGGCAATTCCCAATTGAGGGTACTGGTATGGAGAGGCGCGTTAACATAATTACACGAATAGTGGCAACCAATCCAATTTGGAAATATATGAAAGGTGTTGTGAGTCACGCAACAATGATGCGAGTACTCCTGAGCCGGTACAATGACCTGTGTATCCTTCGGTATTCCGGTGTGCTCCCCGAGTAATTTTGGTACGATTTACTTATAATGCTTCACATTACCATACAACATTCCTTTAAAGCCCGACCTGTCATTGTCAATGCTTGTTTATTTAGTGTGAAACGACCCATTATGAATGACTGTTGCCTTTTCAGTTGTCCCTTCCTCATGGACTGCAGTTATGCTAAACCCTAAAATATTATGGAACCCAAGCCTCCTGAACACTACAAACACTCTCAAACTATTTTCCGAAGATAGTTCAGTATAGTTTTAGTATGGCTGCTTCCACGGTCTCCCACTTCTCCCAGCTGGCTCAGTTTCTCTCTTAATGGCCCATGCCCTTTTCCTGGTTTTGTAGCTGGTTCATTGCCTTTACGGAATGACACACCTGCCTCTTTTTCCATGTTAAAAAGGATAGTGCAATTTATGTTATATGCAATCTTTAATGTTGATCTACAAGTCATGTTCGAGAATTGTTTTGGTAGTCTCGCTGATATAATGTTCATTTATCTCTTAAGGGAGATGTGTGTTTAGATTAACCAAGACTGAATACTGCTAGTTACATTTCTAATTCCATACAGTCCCACTAATTTTATATCCAGTTTCCTAGTTACAGCACTCCCCTTTTTGTTCTTAGAGCAGGGTCTATAAATATTCTTTTCAGTGGTACTCCAGGAAGTTAATTGTTCCATTGTGATTCATCCTCACCCCTGTGCACTCCTACCATTCTGATTACAGAACCGCTACTTAAAATGTTTTTTGTACACCTTGGTCTCTGCTAGACTCCCAAACAGGGGACTGGCATGTTTACCTCGCAAGAGCTGTGATGCTGGAATTCAGGCCTGTAGTATGACTCCATTGATGAGCAGCAAATGGAGCTTTGTAAAATACACACATTTCATAGGAGTGTTACTGACTGTGCCTTCTTAGGCTTGACTTTAATATAAATAGATACTGTACATGTTACACAATATATCGAATTTGAGATAGTCTACTTTTACTGTTCCTTCTTTAACACAAAGGTATTCTTCAATTACTTAAGGTAAACCACGGATCCATGTCTCCTATTGAGCTGTTTGGTAGTGAGGGGTTAATATTCCCTAGCAACTACTGTCTAAATGTTCAGACCAACGTTTATGAAAGGAGAGTTCTGTTTGTCTTTCCTGAAGTACAAATAATCTTTTGTTTGTAAATTGCATTTTTCTTATGTTTACTCATGCATTTTATCATTAACATGATCCTTTTAATTCTTTGTGTACTTTACATTTGTGTATCATTAATGGGGAATGTGCCATTAAATTCTCCCTTCCATGTTGTAATTGATTTAGATTAATACATTAACATTTTTTTGTAGTTAATTTGATTGGGTAGTTCGAAGAATTCGATGTGTTTTCATTTGATAAAAATCTGATCGTGAATAATGGTGTTCGTAGTTATTGATTAAAGTCTAATACTGCTTAGTATTGATGGGTAGAAGTGAGGAAGGGCTCTGTAGGAGACAGTGTGGGGAGGTGGGGACGTTCCTTCACATAATATTGGAGTGCCCTCTAATACAAGCCTACTGGAAGCGGGTTCACAACTGTATGCGTAATATCTGGGGGGTTGAATTGCGACCCGAAGTTAAAAGGTGCCTCTTAAACATCTGGGAGCCCACAGAATTGTCCGCAATAGGCAGAATATGGGCGACACTTGGACAGGCGATTGCAAAACGTAATATAGCATGCCTGTAGGGAGCGATAACATCTCCAATGCTCAGTGCATGGAAGAAAGATAAGGACTGGGGCATGCTGCAAGAGAAGACAGTCTATGTGGCCCGGGGTTGCCCCCTGAAATGGGTGTCAATTTGGTCAAAATGGAATGAGTACCGCGGCAACCTGTGTGAACCTCCCTTGATCCCTTCCCTTGACGAACCATTAACGCTTTAATGATTTATGTATTGTTACCATCTTGTGTGCTATGACATCGGAAGTGGTGATATTTGTACAAGAACCTGTGGATGCAACACTGTAATAATTATGAATCCCTGTGTGTAATGACCAACAAGCTTACTTTTGCTAATAAACAGTTATATACAAAAAAAGTCTAATACTGCTTTGAGACATTCCAAATATTGAGAAACATATGGAAACATTTGGAATAAATACATATGGCACATTTATAAATAGCAGTACATATTACTGCCATCATCAGTTAGTCCCCTTCATAATTAATTATAAAATCATATCAAATGACATTTTGAAGAGCAGTACCATTGAAAACCAGATAATCGTCACAGCTGCTGTTAGTCTAAATTAAAGTTAGCTCCCCCCAAGTACAACTATTTATTGCACTGAACCTCCATTGAATCAACTTTTATTGCTTAGAAACTAAATAATAATAATAATACAAATAATACAGAAATTTGTAAAGCGCGAACAGCTACCTCCGGAGAGGTGTCCCGGCGCTAGCGAGTCCTACAGCCAAAAGCGAGTAGTCAGGGAGAAAAGGATTATTGCATAAAGAGCCAAGTTTTTAGGAGCTTCCTAAAGCTAGCTTCTGTAGTGGCAGATTGGATGGCAGGGGGCAAGGTATTCCATAATTTAGCCGTGCCGGCAGAGAAGGACCTGCCACCAAGTCTAGCTTTCCTCACACGCGGAGTAGTTAGCTTGAGCAAGGAATTTGAGCGCAGCTCTCGTCTTTGGTGGTAGCGAGGAAGTCGAAGTTTTAGATAATTGGGACACGTGCCTTTTAGTGCTCTGAAAGCCAAGGTAAGCACCTTGAACTTAATTCTGCTTGCCACTGGCAGCCAGTGCAGCTCGTGCAGATGCGGAGAGATGTGCTGCCTGAAAGGGACACGTTTTGTCAATCTCGCAGCCGCATTCTGCACGATCTGTAAGCGTTGCACCGCATATTTGGGCAGACCAAGAAAAAGGCCAATTAGAATAGTCAAGTCGAGATGTGATTGTTGCGTGAACAACCGTTTTACGACACTCGACTGGTAGCAGGGGCAGAAATTTTCGCAAACTTCTGAGTTTATGCAGACAGCCAGCGGTAAGCTGTTGTATATGCGGCAAGAAAGACAAATTCCCATCCCATCTTACTCCTAGATTTTTTGCATGGGTTCCGGGAGATGGAGCCGGGCCCATTTCTGTTGGCCACCACAGGTCCGAAGAGGGGTGTTTGAGATTGCCAAAGAATAATACCTCTGTTTTGCTCGCATTCATTTTGAGTTTATTGATGTTCATCCATTTGGCCACGTCTCGAAGACAGCCCCTGATTTTACTAAAAGCTGCCTCAGACGTGTCTGTATAGGGGAAGACCAATTGAGTGTCATCCGCGTATGATATTGCCTTGACCCCCCATTTAGCAATCAAGGTGAAAAGCGGGGCCAGATAGACATTGAACAGCAAAGGGCTGAGTGCCGACCCTTGAGGGACACCACACCAGAGGCCTTTAGGTTCAGAAGAGAAGGGGCCTAGAGCCACTTTCTGGGACCGATCTGTAAGGTAGGAGTGTAGCCAGTCAAGAGCTTTGTCACCAAGGCCGATGTCCTTAAGTCGGATCAACAGTCTGCTGTGATCTACCGTGTCAAAAGCAGCGGATAGATCCAGGAGCACCAGCATAGCTGATGCCCCCGAATCCAAGGACCACCTGATTGACTCGGCAACCTCAATGAGGGCCGTCTCGGTGCTAAAGCCGGCCCTAAATCCAGACTGAGTTTCATGTAGGGCACCGCTTGCTTCAACAAAGCTGTTAAGCTGCCGTTGGATCAGTTTTTCGAGCATTTTGCCAGGGGCTGCTAGAAGGGAGATGGGTCGGAGATTGCTCAGATCATCCGGCGCGTCTTGGGTTTTTTTTTTTAGCGGGAGAAGAGTGGCCTGTTTCCAGCAATCCGGGAACATGCCTGTTGTAATAGACGTGTTCCATATGTGTAAGAGGGGAACTGTGATTGCGTCAGACATTAGTTTCCACAGTTTAGGTGGACATGGATCATCAGGTGCCCCAGATTTACATTTATTTATTTCTTTCAGTGCCTCGGAGAGGGTGATGGGCTGAAATTGGTTTAAGGAGAAAGTGGGTGGCTCAGAAACTCCCAGCTCATCCATAGATGTTGGCTCGGGGTGCGTGAAAGTATCATACACTTTTAATATTTTAGTGTCGAAGAAATCTGAGATGGTTTCACAGAGACTTGCGGATGGGATAATATCCGTCTCGATGGCTCTGGGCTTGAAGAAAGATTTAACAATCTTAAAAACTTCCTTACTTGATTGTTCCGCCTGCTGGATGGAGGTTGCAAAGAAGATTTTTTTGGCTTTTTTTATGGATAAATGTAGGGCATGGAGGGCTTTTTTATAGCTGGTTTTGGCTAATTCGCAGTAATTAGCTCGCCAAAGGCGCTCCAGCTTTTTGCATTTACTTTTTTCGCCCATCAGCTCAGGGGAGAACCATGGAGCAGAGGGAGATTCTCTGCGCGACGTAGCGATTCTGGCCGGAGCGATATAATCCACTACATTGCTAATCCAAGAATTTAGAGATGCAGCATCGGAGTTTACATCCGAGGTAAGGGGTAGGGGGATTGCTCGAAGTGCCGGGCATAGGGTGTCCGTTGTTAAATTATCCCATTTTCTCCGCACATAAGAGCGTTTCCCCGTGATCCGAGACTGGGAGGAGATTGAGAAGGACAAGGTAATTAAGTAGTGGTCCGTCCAAAGCAGAGGTATCGGAGAATTAGCTTTTATGTTCGGTATGTTGGAAAAGAAAAGGTCCAGCATATGCCCCACCCGATGCGTGGGGCCTGCAATAGCTTGAATTAGATTGGCCGATTGCAGGGTTGAGATGAGGTGAGTAGCCTGTGGACAGTCAGGATTATCGGCGTGAAGATTGAAATCACCGGCTACGATATAATGCGAGTGGGCTAGAGAGTTCAGGACTATAAAGTCCATAAGCTCACTCAAAGATGATGCCGGGCAGTCCGGGGGTCTGTAAATAATTTAGCCTGTAAGAGACAGTTGGGGGGAAGTTTGGAGGCAAAAGTGTAAGCCCTCTGTGCCTGGGAATGTAGTAGGAGTGGAGGACAACAATGTGTATTTCTCGTTGTAGATGAAAGCCTCTCCACCACCTCTCCGGCCTTCCTTTCTATTAGAGAAGCTCAGTTTAAAGCCTGGCGGGATTGCTATCGAAATGGATGACATGTTGTCCTCATTGAGCCATGTCTCCGTAAGGCACAAGGCGTCCCAATTTGAGTCCGCTATTAGTAAGCATAAGTCATCAGCATGCTTAGGAAGGGATCTGCAGTTCAGTAGACCGATCCTGAGTTGGGTAGCGGAGGAGTTGTGAGATTGTTTGCTTGCTTTTTTGGGAGGTGATACTGTTTGGGGAGAGACGATGCCAAGAGACTTTTGGCAGCGTGGGCAGTGGGGCGGGAGAACCAGAGTCATCAGATTAAACTCAGGCGGCTGACAGGGAGTGGCGGCGTTCAGTGACCGTAACTCCGCACTGGACCAGACAATCCTTTGATTGTGTGAATGGACACAGGCAGCATGGCTGGCGCTGGACGCGATCTGGTCGCGGACGGGCGCAGACGGGCTTGCCTTAGGCGCGCCTTCGGCGCGCAACCGGCGCGCCCGCTGCGCCCGTCCGCTGCGCTTCCGGGGGAAGCACATGTTTTTATGTTGGGGGGTGTGGCCTGAAGGGGGGTGGGCGTGGACGCAGTCTTCCCCTCACCCAGCGCAGGTGTGTCAGGATCCCTCGTGAGCGTTCAGTCGGCTCGTTGGGAAAGTGCACGTGGTAGCAGCAAGGTGTTTGTTAAAAAGCACAAAGTTAATACACAACAAAGCTTAAAATGCAGTTTTTTTAAAAAACCTCCCGGCTATTCGCCTCAGGAGCTTGCAGGACAGTGACCGCGCTTGTAAATCAGCGCGCTCTTTATAGCTACGGGAAAAGGGGGCGTGGCCTGAAGGGGGTGGGCGTGGCCGCAGTCTTCCCCTCACCCAGCGCAGGTGTGTCAGGATCCCTTGTGAGCGTTCAGTCGGCTCGTTGGGAAAGTGCACGTGGTAGCAGCAAGGTGTTTGTTAAAAAGCACAAAGTTAATACACAACAAAGCTTAAAATGCAGTTTTAAAAAAAAACCTAAATAAAGAACGCACACCAATAAAGCATAGTGTCTGTTGTCTTCAGAGTTGTATCATGGCAAAGCTGCTGCCATGTTAGGAAATCTTTGGAATGCAGGTCACTCTTTAAATAGCGCGTGCGCGAATATAACAACACTGGCTAAAATCACTGAAAATGCATTACTACAGCAGTGATAGATCAAATTAGGTTCTCTTACTTTTGACACATTCTTAAGGATTGTAGTGCTAGGTGTCTTAGATGTTATCTCACGAATCCTTGTCTTACAACATTACTGAAGATGGGGAAGTTAGTTATAAAATGTTGAGCCTGCTACAGTGTCCGAACTTTCACATAAGCCAATAATAATCGTAGGCCCCAGTACAGTGTTTTTGTCAATGGCATTTCTATTCTTTTACTTGTTCTAGTCTAGAGTCCTTGATAACCCATCATTAACTACATTTCGTTGGCCAAACATTAATTTGTTTTGTTTTATTCGTGTTATTAGCCAACTAGTTCTTCACCAGTTTATCAGCGAGATGCAGTTGACCAACAGGTTTCTGGTTTAGGATAGCAAAGTTGTCTGCATACATCGTTACAGGGAGCAAGAGTGATCATATCCTCCAAAATTTGCATAAGTCTTGTAGACTGTTTTAAAGTCAAGAGTAAGTAAGCCAAGTACAGTCTGAATTGAGCAGTTGCAATTATACAGCCTTTTTTTCATCCATTACTCTCCATTATCTCATGTGCAGCTGTACCATCCATTCCAAATCAGACTTTTGCCCAATTTTATTTGAAATGCCTGCATTAGGTGCAAGTGATCTGCATCTATTATTCATAAGGCATACACTTTTACCCACACCTTCATAATGTATCAGTCAGATGGGTTACTGACATAGTGGGTAGCAGCCAGAGTAGGGCCTTATGCATCTTTAATACATAGCTGAAGTTAACTCTTACCCACAGGTGTTGCCTGATGACGCTGTCAAATGATGTTGAGTAATCCTGTAAATTAAGGTTTTTAAGACTGAGAAAGGGCCTGTTCTATGTGGGGACAGTAGCCCAAAGATGGAAATTCACATGGGCAGGAGATCCCTGCTGCTTCTGCCCTTACAAGAAGGAATACGAATTGTGCTCCTGCCCCAAATCTGAATGGGAAAGGCAATTTTGGCATAAGCCATTATTTCGGGAATTGCACATTCGCTTATGTCAGAATGCAATTGAGCATTGTTTTCAGGGCAGGGATTGGAGGCTGACAGCGCGTTTTGTGAAGTGTATGGACAAGGTGGCCGCAAGAAGCGCCTTGTTAGTGATCCTTGAAATGCAGCACACAAGTGACTTCTGATAAAATATGCTCAGCCCTGCACCTTCGTTAACATTTTTGAATTGTACTCTTTTCAAATTGTAAACATCCAACATATACTTGCATTACATGAATTGTTTGTTCCGGAAGTATGAACTCTATGTGTTTTAAAGATTTGAATGCTTTTATTTAACTATCAAATAAAGATATTTATTATTATCATCATGCTATTAACTGTCCCATTCTACCTTGTAGTAAGTTGTTCAATTGGATTACATGAGGGACTATATTACATCTGAAGACATCTGAAAGTATTCTCAGTCATCACATTCCTTGTTAAACTAAATGCATCTTCTGTGTGCATTCTATACAGAAAGCAGTACTGTTTTTTGCTACTTTTTGCAGCACTGGCAAGGTCAGTAATGCCCTTGAGCGAACTGTTCTTTTTAGAACATGACCAAGACTGATTTGCATGTATCTGTTTGTTGTCCTGGGTGGCATAGTGAGCAGGGAAACCGTGAACTAGAATGTAGCCTTTTACCAATGATTGTAAATAATTCGGACACTCTATTGAGCATTTTTTTGTTTTTATAAGTGAGAAGGGATACGTGCACCTGGTATGGGCAGACATGAGTCATGTGATCTCTGTGCCACTGGACACAAGCTGCATCCCACTGGAAAGGCCCAAGTGACTGATAACCAGCCTGGGGTTGTGTGTATTCCAGTGTGAAGGGGACCCTGGCTTGGCAGTTTGGGCTAGAGTGTTATCAAGACTGATTTGCATGTGGGTGGTCTGCCTTGAGTGGCATGGTAGGCAGGGAAACCATGAATTGAAATGCGGCTGAGATTAATTCAAGTTTTCAAAAAGCGACAGAGTGCACACCTGTTTTGAATTTTTTTTCATTTCATTCATCTTGCTTTATTTCTTTTCATCCAAGGCGTGCCACCCGGAAACGTGGTCAGCCCGAGCCACGATGTTACGAAAATCACAACAACTTGGGGTGGGTTGCCACCCCAAACCGGATGCACAGCATGCTTAAAGTTGCATCTGAATAAATGCCACAAAGTTATTGGTCTCCCATGTTTTCAAGTTTATTTAATGCTTTTTCCAAGTAGTCCAAAATTTACAATCTTCTTGCTTTTCACTCATCACAAGAGAGGTGTTTATGTATTCATATTAATCTTAAAGTTGCAGAAATGCCCATCAAGGCCTTATCCTGCAACCCGACTTTGTACATAAATGAATCCACGATCATGGATCTTGTAATACCCAATGCATTTCGGGCCTCTTATTCGGCCCTTCGTCAGGGGATTTCTACAAATGCAAAACACATCAATTAGACTGCATGCTCATCTCAAAGTTACTTTTTTATGTAATGTTTGCCAGTAATCACTGTTTTTCCACTTCGCGCTCATAATTCTACAATACCGTATTATGGATACCCACGAGAAACTTCCTTCATTCTACAATCTTCTCATCCCAACCCTCCTACATTTCAGTGCTATATTCTATCCCCTGTGATATTCAAACATATACCACTTAAGAATTAACTGGCGCCCCGCATTGCTTCAACAGCGACACTCCCAACTAGACAAAGCATACAACTGCCTTACCCCTCTGTTTTTAAACCTTGTTTGTCTCCACCCCTCCATTGCACCTGCAGTTAATTACGCATCATCTACTCTCCTCCCCGTCAATTTGCACGAGTGCCTGCATCTCCCATAACGGTCACCAGGGCCGTCTCCGTACCATGTCCTGGACGGAATCCAAATTGCATCTTATCCAGAACATTGTAACTTTCTAGGATGGCAGTCTCAAGTCACAGTGCACTAAACCCAGGACACTGGGAAAAATATTGATCAACAAACATATACCACTTAAGAATTAACTGGCGCCCCGCATTGCTTCAACAGCGACACTCCCAACTAGACAAAGCATACAACTGCCTTACCCCTCTGTTTTTAAACCTTGTTTGTCTCCACCCCTCCATTGCACCTGCAGTTAATTACGCATCATCTACTCTCCTCCCCGTCAATTTGCACGAGTGCCTGCATCTCCCATAATGCACCATGTTCACCGTTATGTACCTTGAGAAATGAGGGGTAAGGCAGTTGTATGCTTTGTCTAGTTGGGAGTGTCGCTGTTGAAGGAGCAGGGAGGATGCTTTCATGGACGATTTTGAAAGGTAAAGGATCAGAATGAACACATAGCAATGCGGGGCGCCAGTTAATTCTTAAGTGGTATATGTTTGAATATCACAGGGGATAGAATATAGCACTGAAATGTAGGAGGGTTGGGATGAGAAGATTGTAGAATGAAGGAAGTTTCTCGTGGGTATCCATAATACGGTATTGTAGAATTATGAGCGCGAAGTGGAAAAACAGTGATTACTGGCAAACATTACATAAAAAAGTAACTTTGAGATGAGCATGCAGTCTAATTGATGTGTTTTGCATTTGTAGAAAACCCCTGACGAAGGGCCGAATAAGAGGCCCGAAATGCATTGGGTATTACAAGATCCATGATCGTGGATTCATTTATGTACAAAGTCGGGTTGCAGGATAAAGCCTTGATGGGCATTTCTGCAACTTTAAGATTAATATGAATACATAAACGCCTCTCTTGTGATGAGTGAAAAGCAAGAAGATTGTAAATTTTGGACTACTTGGAAAAAGCATTAAATAAACTTGAAAACATGGGAGACCAATAACTTTGTGGCATTTATTCAGATGCAACTTTAAGCATGCTGTGCATCCGGTTTGAGGTGGCAACCCACCCCAAGTTGTTGTGATTAATTCAAGTTTTCCAGACCTGATTTATTTGTTCTTTTAAAACAGACTATATAAAGCCACTATGCATTTGGATATTATTCAGTGCTTTAGGAAAGCTTCAGTTCCGATCTGATATAGACAGCCAATAACTGGTCAGTGGAAACGACCATTATAATCTGTACAGAAACAAAGTGTGAGGCCCATCTGGACATGGTGGCAAACATCAGGCCAGCTAATGGTCACCTGCAAATATACTGTAACTTGTCTAGAATTTATTACACTCCACAGTGTCTGTTTAGACATGGTGCGATAAGTTTGTCGGGTACAGTACTCTTGATGCAATTTTGTGTCATCTGTTTGTACCGCATCTAGGGCCTTCAAAGAAATGGAATTCTCTGTGCCTGATCTGGTCGCCCACATGTAGTACCTCCCACTTCAGGCCATTTTTTGATGAATCTAAATGTTGGTATTTCTCTGGATTAGTATAGTACCACAGTGATAGGCGTGACCATATGCCAGCTTTATATTTTATTGGGTAAAATAATGTTGCCAAAAATATATGCCAATATCTATTAGTCTTTTGTCCTTGAACCGTTTATCTCCGTTTCCCTTCAGAGTCTTAGGATAGGGTGCGTTTGTGATTGTTAGTTTTAAGTATTTTGTTTCTTCCGAGTCAAGTCACCTTGCTAACACTCAAGCTTTGCTGATCAATAATGCATACCCAGAGGGTAAGCAGTCCGAACCTATTGAGTGACAAGGGATATAGTGCTGAAAGCGTGTTAAAAGGAAGCTTGGGCTGGTCATATAGATTGCTTTATGGCAAATTAGGATGCCTTAGATAAAATACATTTAGATGCAGGAAGACAGTGCAGAGATCCTATAAGACTGGATATGTGTTCCCTGCTTGGAAGTCCTAAAACCAGTTCATCAGCCATGTTATGTAGTACTTGTAATTGATCAGTACTCTCTTTGAGAAGTCTACAATAAATTGTATTGGAATAAATCAGCCTGGAGAAATGAGGGCCTGATCAATGGATTAGAGACAAGACATGGACTAGAAGAAGTATTTGAAGGTTTTCTCATAGCTAGATAGCCTTTGGAACCCGGCTTGCTCAATTTGGAATGAAAGGATAAGTGTTGATGTTGATCAATATTTTTCCCAGTGTCCTGGGTTTAGTGCACTGTGACTTGAGACTGCCATCCTAGAAAGTTACAATGTTCTGGATAAGATGCAATTTGGATTCCGTCCAGGACATGGTACGGAGACGGCCCTGGTGACCGTTATGGATGATCTACGAATGCGAGCGGACAGGGGACAAGCAGAGGTCTTGATCCTCCTCGACCTGTCCGCCGCATTCGATACGGTGAACCATGGGATCCTTTTGTCCAGATTGGAGAAGGTGGGAGTGACGGGAACTGCTCTAAAGTGGCTTCGCTCCTATCTCTCTAACAGACAGCAGGCAATTGCTCTTCCCCCCTTCTGCTCCAGTTTCTCAAACATACCGCAAGGTGTCCCACAGGGATCGGCAATAAGTCCCATCCTCTTTAACATATATATGAGCCCCCTACCTACAATTATAAGATCTCATGGCGTCAATTTAGTTAATTATGCTGATGATACTCAGCTTATTCTGTCCTTAGAAGGCGAGCATTCGGTTCCTGTAACAGATTTTCATGCATGCCTGCAGGATATAGCAACTTGGCTTAGGGAGAACTCCCTCCAATTTAACTGTGAGAAAACTGAGATTCTATACTGTGCCACAGGAAGAGTTCCTCCTCCGCTTCCACCTAATTTCTGGCCAAGTACGGATGGTGTATCATTGACTCCTAATCTTGCCGTACGTAACCTGGGTGTAACGTTTGACAATAAACGGACGCTGGAGAAGCACGTCAACAAGACAGTCGGGAGCTGCTTCAGTTTGATGCGAACCCTTCGGAAAATATTCCCATTGTTCTCATCAGAAGCAAGGATGTTGATAGCCCGAAGCACCATTCTGGGTAGATTAGATTACTGTAATGCTCTGCTTCTGAACTCACCCCAGTATCTGATCGAGAGACTGCAGAGAACACAGAATATGGGGGCAAAGATAACCTTGGGACGACCACGTCGTTCCTCTACCTTGCAAGCCCTCTCGGAGTTACACTGGCTGCCAATTCCCCAGAGAATTCAATTTAAAGCCCTTTGCCTATTGTTTAAAGCTCTACATGGACAGGGGCCAAAATCTCTGCAGGATAATTTTAGCTGGTATACTCCACTTCGGCTGCTCCGCTCCTCTTCATCTAACCTTGTGAGGGTGCAGAGAGTTAGGAAAGTTAAGTCAGGAGGTCGAGCTTCTTGTATAGCAGCCCCTCGACTCTGGAACACACTCCCACTGGACATTAGACAAATAGATAATCTGACGCAGTTCAGAAAAAGAATCAAAACTTGGCTATATCCTCGGGCCATCTCCCATCTCTCCCGCTAATCCTACTCTGACAGTAGTCCTTGTTCACCCAGCACACACTCTAACATAGCGCCAGGTTACCCGTAGGGTGTCAGTAGCGCTTTATAAGCAACTATAATTATAATAATAATAATAATAATCTACACGAGTACAACTAAAGGACTGACCAAACAAGGGATTTGTCAGTGTTTAATTTTAAGTGATTGATAAGCATCCAGATAGCAAAGTCTTTCAGACAGTTCTGAAATATGACTAGGGGTGTAGATGAGTGGAATGGAAAGTCAGTATCAGTTGGATATCATCTGCATACCTATAAAAATGAAATCCTTGAAGTGGGATAAGCTGAGCCAGTGGGCTTATTGAGACAATAGAGACAATAAACAATGTGGGGCAAGAGAGACATAGGACCTGATTTTGAGTAGGGTGGACAGGTTACTCCATCACAAACGTGACAGATAGCCTGTCTACCGTATTACAAGTGCATTATATCCAAAGGCACTTGCACTACGGCGGATGGGATATCGTCACGTTTGTTTCAAGAGTAACCCTTCGCCAAACTCTAAATCAGGCCCTTAGAGTGTATATTGCCCGACAGCTCTTTTAATTCTTTTCTCCACCCTAAAAGTTTATGCTGATGGTTATCTTAATTCTTTTATGTAGCTCCCAGCATTATGAGTTTCAACTCTGCTCTTCCCAAGGACCCTTTGCCAAACAATGATAAAATAAAAAATGAAGTAAAATGCTCCTATTTAACCATACCTTAACGTGAGTTGGGGATATATGCTATTTTGTTGGATTTATAATGTTATTTGATGTAGTACACAAAGGTTTTTTTTTAATGTGATGCTCTGCTGTAATGTTTGATGCATATCTGCGTATGTTCATTCTTCAGTTGCTCTGATTCTTGCCTGGAGTTGTATTTTGTTACACTTGTCCATTGTATTTTTCACAAGTATTTTATAAATTGTTCTTTGACACATTCTTCTGAGTCTTATTGTGTGTCTGTTTTATTCTGTGTTGTTATGTAAGGGATTATGCAAGGAAATGAATAAAGCGGAGCTAGTTTGAGCAGTTTTGCCAGGGCTGCGTTTGGTTCCCCAGTCTGGCTCTAGGTATAACCAGCCAGAAGTATTTCTGGAAAAACTGTAGCTGTAGTATTAAATAATAGGAACTCGTTGTACATGAATTTATTTGATAACCCGGCAAAATTAGTGAAAGTGGCAATTCAACCTAAAGCCTGTTGTATATTGTCTTGCTTGGCTGGTAGGAATAGTGCCATAGCATAAGGATACAGCTTTAATTTAGCCATCCCATTAATTGGTTGCATTATCATCTGAGATGTTCAAATCGCCATTAACAGTGGCTCTAGAAACAAAAAAAGAATGGGTGAAAGTGGACACCTCTGTCGTGTGCTTCTGATAGTTGATAGCTTATTTTAAATGAAGCAGAAGAGCCCGTGTAAAGTGACCTTATTAACCTGGTGAGCTGGGGTAAAAGAGGTATCCCATTCAGAATTGTGAAGAAATGGTCTCACTTTTCGAAGCCAAAATCCTTCTATGCATCTAATAATAGGATTACTGCATATTCTTCTTAAACAGTGAATGCATCTACAGCTTAATACAATATTCTGTATAAGAAGCAATATTTTATTTGGGAATAAAACCATTTTGATCTAGATAGACGACCTTGGACACATACAGTGTTAGCCTGTTAGTAATTAATTTAGCCAAGATTTGACGGTCACTATTTAAATATGATAGCTGGAAAAGAAGATATTTTTTCCTGACAGTGTACCAGGCTTTAAACAGCTAAGTATTATCCCCAGTTTAAATGAGGGAGGGTCGCCGCAACCCATTGAAAGAATATAATTTATGTTTTTATCAGGGTAACTAACTGTGTAGCAAATGCCTTTAAAAATTCAGCTGCGAGGCCATCTTCAAGTCATACGTTTACAATTAGGAGATCTGCTATTACATCTGTGATTTCCATTTCAGAAAATAACTGCACCAGGAAATTACTAGCCTCTGCAGGGAAACGAGGGATTGTAAATTTATCTAGAAATGTTTCCATTTCTCTACTGAAAATACTGTGCTTGGACTGGCAATGAGTGCTATAATATTGTTAAAGCACTAGCACTATGTTTTCTTTTCCTTTAGCCAGGGGGCCATTGTTATGATTTATTGTAGCCTATATTTAATTTCGGGTTTGCCTCTATTTATCAGTGCAGATGACTGCATATGTGTTCCATTTCATTTTTGCCCTACTGTACCCATATTTACAATATTTTGTTGTATATAATGATATTTCCACTTACATTCGCCTTTTTCCTAACGTTCTTTGTCCTCCTTTTTACCAGACTAGATAAACTCCTTTTCAGATTAACATAAGAAAGTTTTTGATTTCTCCAAATGTTGCGTTTTTCTTGTATGCATTGTTGCAGCATATGAAATAATCATCCCTCCCAGTGTGGAATTGAATGCTTCACAAACTACCCGAGTCTTGGCTGAGTTATTATTATCGAAAAAAAACTGTGGTATAAAATTCTGTACGTTCACAAGCAAATCTGGGTCTTGTATTATAATTTATCTACACCCATCTTTGAACAGTACGTGTAAGTCCCTGTGATGTATGTTGTTACATAGTGGCTGATTGATGCGAAAACTACTGGGGGATTTGTGTTGAGCTCTGGAAAATGGGAGGCACCCGAAAATAATCTAGTGTGGAATCTGTATTAATATTTGACAGATCTATCGATGAAGGTGGAGCATCTGGCATCATTTTGCCTCCATAGAACAATCAGATCAAATTCCTTTTGAAGATATTTTATAGCTTTATAAGTTTTAGGTGTAGTTTGGCCTCTGCTTTTATTCGAGAAATCAACCTCCTGATGTAGAATGCGGTTAAAATCACTGCATAATATAATATTGCTATTGAGAAATGTGAAATCTAACAATAGTGCAACTAAGGTGTTGTATGTAGGGGTTGTATGTAGTGCAAATAAGGGGTTGTATGTAATAAGGCTATCTTTTAAAATGTCAACTACATGAAAGTTGAGTTGAAATTGTCAAGGTAATTATTTTGTGTCCTTTAATATTTCCTATGACAGTTCCGAAAATGTTACATTTTTAAAAGTCGAGTTTATTACATGCATTCTTTAATTTATCTAACTGTAGTGCAAATAAGGGGTTGTATGTTGGGGTTGTATGTAGAGCAAATAAGGGGTTGTATGTAATAAGGTCGTCTTTTAAAATGTCAATTACCTTAAAGGTGTGTTGAAATTATCGAGGTAATTATTTTGTGTCCTTTATTATTTTCTATGACAGTTCAAAAAATTTTACATTTTAAAAGCCGATTTTATTACATGCATTCTTTAATTTATCTAACTGTACCCTAAAAATCAGTAAGGGCCGGATTGGCAGTAGCGGGTGTCGCCTGTTTCCCCAGGAGGCTGGAAGGGTGGGGGCCGATTTTGCAGTTGCGGGGGTTGTTTGTGTTGCTGGGGGCCGGTTTTTCAGTGGTGCTGCTATTTCGGACCCTAGTAACAAAAGCAGCAGTGGGGCTGGTACATCAAACTTGCCAGGGCTGCTTTGGGTTCCCAGTCTGGCCCTGGATAGGACCCCTTAATACTTCTCCTCCCCTTCCCATAACACCACAGTTCCCTGAACCTAAAACCCCCTTATTTCCTGCTAACACTACACTACTATTCCCTGAACCTAAAACTCCCTTATTACCCCTTAGCACTACCCTTCCCCGAATACCCTTTACTGTTCCTTAATGCTGCCCTTCCATGAACCCGAAAAATTCCTTTCTACCGTTTTTCAACCTTCCCTGAACTTTGAAAATATCTCTTACTATCCCATAAAGCTAGCCTTCCTTGACCCATTAAAAACCCCTTACTTCCACTTATTGCTACTTTTCCCTGTACCCTAAAAACTCCTACCACCCCTTAACAATACCCTGCCCTGTGCCCAAAAACACCTTACTAGCCCTTTAAGCTACAATTCCCTGAACCTAAACCCCTTACTTCATTTTATTGCTACCTTTCACATTACCATAAACACCTTTAGTACCCCATAATGCTACCCATCCCTGAACCCTTAAAACCCCTTACTACCCCTTAACTATCCCCAAATCTAAAAGCCCATTACATCCCCTTATTGCTACCCTTACCTAAACCTACAGCCTTTATACCCCTCTTTATGCTATCCTTCCTTGAACCTTAAACACTCCAAAGCATCCCCTAAGGTTACCCTTCTCTTAACCTTAAAAAACCTTACTACCTTTTAACGCTACCCTACCCTATAAGCCCCTAACTATTCCTTAACACTACCATTCTATGAACACCATCAACACCATTTGTGTCCCTTAATGTTACCGTTCTCTGAACTCTAACAACCACTTACTTGCCCATTACACACTCTTTTCTGAATCCTAGAAATCCCTTACCACCCCTTAACGCTATCCTTCCTCAAACCCTAAAAAAAACGTATTTCCTCTTATTTCTACCCTTCCCTGTACCCTAAAACCCCTTACTACAGTTTCTCTCTACCTTTCCTTGAACCATACAAATATCTCACTACTCTTTTACGCTACCCATTCCTGAATCCTAAATACTCTAAATAACCCAAGTTAGCGTTTGATGCTACCCTCCTCTGAACCCTAAAATCCTTACTATCCTTTAGTTACCCCATCCCTGAACAGACCCCCCAGAATATTGCGGCATAGATTTGCAAATTTAGCAGCACATAAAAGGAAATTTAGCTGTACAAAAATGGAAATTTAGCGCATTATTGCGGCACTTTATTTTCCTCGTAATCATTCCTTTTCAGCCTTGAATCAATGTAAACTGATTTATCAGGGTATTCCACTGTGAAACTGGCATGTTTAAAGTGTCTGCGGCTCTACGGAAGCACAGCACCAATCAGCACTTCGTGAGAGGGGGCCCTATTTCTCCCATATATAGCACCCATGTATGCACCCCTGCCGGGGCACCCCCCACATGCCTTACCTTGAGGATGCAGTAAAATAGCACTAGGCCTGCCCACCCTCATAATTTTGCCTCAGTCTTCCATTTTAGATTTTGCCAAGGACTGCTCTGTCGGAGCAGGGTAACATGTTCCGTGACCTCTTTAGGCCTTCCAAACGCAAAATAGAACCATCAAGATAAGCCTTCAAAAGGTTCCTGTCCCTTGCCCAACCTTCACCGATGTCATACAAAAGTGAGGATGGGCCTGCAGGCCTGGGAGGAGAATGAGTACACTTAGAGGTCAATTCTACACCAAATAACTGTATAACTTAATCAGTGCAAAAAATTATTTGCAACACACGAAACAGAGAAAAAATATAATGTTTGCGTAAGTCGATCAGTAAGTACAAAAATAATTTTGTATGGGTTAGTCGGTGAAAATGTTGCACTGGCATTGGTCATTCAAAGCACAAATCACTCTGTGCTGTGCAGTTTAATAGAATCACGACTGTCATGAATGAAACAGGCCCTGGCACTTGGCCCGCTCTCAGAAATGCACTTATTCTAAAATCTAGGGATTGAGAACAGTGGCTTCCTTGTTGGACTGGGCAACTCAAGCCTCTGCTCTGTTTGACTTTATGTGAAGGATGCCAAGAAGTGTCTTAACGGCCTATTATGTCCGTCAACTGCCATGCCATGCCATGCTCAGTACTAAAGAAGCCCGCAGGGGATGGCACTCGCCCTCTACTTGTCCTCATGACTTTCTTGGCCTTGCATCTATGTTCCCTGCTGACCCAGAGTCAATAGAGGTGAGCGCTGGTACATTGTGGCTTTATTTATTATCGTTTAGGAGCGATCGTGGCCCCCTTCTCCATGTCCATGTTTTTATCATTTTTGGAACATACCATTTAACACGTAACATGGGGGCTCTTCCAGAAACACCTGTGTAGGAAAGCAATTTGGCTCCTCTTGAAAGGAACCAAATCTAAGCTTCAACTGACAGTAAGGGGATGGGGGTGGGTGGGGGTGGGGTGTGTGTGTGTGTGTGTGTGTGTGTGTGATTTTGATTGATTGATTGATTTCTGATCTGGCCTCATTCCGAAAGAATCGTGAAGCGAACAACTGCTCTAACGATTATGTACAGCTAAGCCTCAAAGGGCCAGACTTTCTTCACACAGCCATCCCCAGGGGATGATTTGACTGTAGATTTTGTGAGCATGCCACAAGCTGAGTGCAAAGAAATTCTGAGGTTATTGGCAAGGGTACCTTGAAACTTGTCCAGAACAGGAGGTACAAGTTTTGAATAGTTTTAAGTCAAATCAGAAAATGGGTCTTAGTTTGGGTGGCAAGGAGTCCCAAAGAGAAAGTATGACTACTGTAATACTTTATTTCCCAAGCCTCTTTTTCATATGCACAGCGGTTTCAGGATCAATTGTCAGGAGGACCACAGTGATTCGGAGGTGATGTAGCAATGCATCGTCTACTAATAAGAAGGCTGTTCTGAAAAGTACACAATACCTTGAAGAATATTCTAAACTCAATGGGAACCAGTAAAGTTTACATACAGGGCCTAAATATAGATGTAGCTACCACCAATATGGCTGCAGTGTTTTGAATAACTTGCAGGAGGGGCATGAAACATTAGGATAAGCCTAGATATATTAGGTACTGCCACAAGCAGGTATTGATGATGATGGCAGCATGATGTTTACCATCTAAATTATATGTGTGTTGTAACTTCACACAGTTGAGACCTGCATGGACAGATTCAACTAACTGTTGATCATGAAGCTGAGGCTATTTGCCACTGTCACCAGATGGAAAGAGGTTTCCAGGGCATCAGCACTTACTGACCAATTGACCATAGATCATTGTTTCCACTCAATATCAAGACCTCTGTCTCTTAAGGGTCAAATGTGAGCCAACTTTACACATCCATTCCCACACCTCCTTCACTCATGGTTGGAAGGCCGCCTCTGGCACTGTATGCATATCTGTTGGTAGTTAGGCTAGTTAGTACTAAGTTGATGACTACAACCAATATCGATATACGACCAGCCAGATAGCAGGGTCTGCCACTAACCTGTTTAACAGCCACTGTTGCCCTCAAAACAGCCACTGTTTCCCTCAGTTTGAGGTCGTGTAACTCAGCACAGCGTTGAAGGAATTGGTCTAGTTCATTTTTTCTCTCTGGGACTCAGCTAGTCTATTAACATCTCCAAAAGGTCTCTTCATGTTTCATTGAGTTTTCTCTTTTGATGATGCAAGGGCAGAGAGGTGGGAGAAGGAACTCAACGAAATGTCATGTAACCTTATGGAGATGTTAAGCTCTCTTGATGTTTCATCAAGCTTCCTCAGGGCATGCAGCTGGAAGAGGAAACTCAATATATCATAGATACACCTGTAGTTGTAGTGTGAAATGACACACCAGACTAGAATCTGGAATGTGATATTCTTGCACTAATTTGGGAATTTCTAACAGTGGATATATGTGGATTTTGGAAATTAAGAGAGACTGAATGAAGAACCAAATTAGATATGCCTGACTGTCTTTGAATACATACATATATTTCTGCTAACTTGCCACCACTTATTACTAAGATAAATAAAACATCTTTGTTCAATCAAGCTTTCCATAGCAAGTTAAAAAAGAGGAAACTGCGTAACTGTATTTTGGCATTATTACTTCAATGCAAAGAGAATGGATCATTTAGATTGGTAATGACGCTGTTTTGAGGTATTTTTATTATACAATAGGAAATAAATCAAATTAGAAGAAAGTGTGTAAACTGAAAAAATTACTTATACACTGGATCCTAATACATAACTTTGTGTCAGGCGTGAAGGTGGTGTAAAAAACATTCTTTATACAGACTATATCATCAAGTTTTTAGCCTGCAGACAAGTATGTAGAGCTAATTTACAAAAGGTGGAACCCGTGCAGATGTGCTGCTCCTCCTCACTAGAACCACATTTCCACCAGGTCTAACAGGTACGTGACATTGTACATCCATTGTTCAAGTGAAGAAAGGAAGTCAAGGTCCCCCGGCTGGGTGGAAGCTCTCGGATGCCACTGACCGCTGGAGGCAGGAACAAGCACCTACCACTTCAGTCTTACAATGGGACATTGGTTTCAAAATGCGCAATAAAACTATTCCTAAAGAGGACAGCCCATTATGCATGTTTAGCAGCCCAGCAGTGCATCATCTTAGGTTATATACAGGATGAGGCATCGTGGTGGTTTCATAGGGCTAGGGGATGGAGGTGGGGTCGTAGGACACTGGACTGCCAATTTCGCGGGCACTTTTGTAAAAATGCCGTGATTTTTTACAAAAGTGCCGATTTTGCGGCAAATAGCGAAATCCTGGAGGGTCTGCTTGAACCTAAAACCCCCTTACTTCCCCTTATCTGTACCCTTCTTGAACCCTAAAACCTCTTACTACCTCTTTATGCTACCTATCATTGACTACTAAAAAACATGAACACTCCTTTAATGTTACTGTTCCTTGAACCCCAAAAACCCTTACCAATTCCTAATATTACCCTTCCCTGGGCCCTAAAACCCCTAACTACCCCTTAACCTTATACTTACCTGAACCCTGAAAACTCCTTACTACTCATTTATACATCCTTCCCTGAAGCCTAAAAAACTCCTTATTAACAACTTAATGCAATACTTCTCTAAACAACACCTTACTATACATTAACTGTAACATTCCCTGAACTTATAATATAACAATGGGTACTTAAGAGCAAGACCCAAGAGGTATGGGCCACCTTGTCACTAAGGTCCAAACCCATGCCAATGTTATATAACCATCAACCCAGGAATGGGTAAGTAGCAACAGTGAACATATGGCTGTCCAATCCATCTGAAAGGGATGTGAGAGTAAAACCATACACCTGGGTGGCCAGGAGCTGACACTCCTCCAGTAAAGAAAAGGAGAGGAATAAGATCCTGTTTAAGGACCCATAACATCTGAGAGGCCAGCGTCACTGACAGGAGTGGAAGTCTGCGTGCTGCGAAAGCGGCATGAACTCCCCCCAAGGGTGCCCCTGATGGTACGTACAGCTTCAGAAGGAGATGTAAAGACATTCACTTTGCCATTCAATTTGTAGTGAAGGTGCACAGAATATAGGGTTCATTGTATTTGCGTAAAAGTGCTTTCACCTCCTGAAATTATATAAATACAATGGTTCTGTCGGGAATTTCTAATTTCTTTTAGAAAGTTCAAAACATATTCATTACATGTAACAGATATCAGATAAATGAGGAAAAAAGCACACACCAATAAAAACTTTGCAATTTGGTAATTTAAGGGAATAAAGTATTATGGGCTGTCCTACTACATAAGTTCAAAAGAGCAAAATATTGTTGACTTGTGGTGATAAAGTGACATGTGATGATAAATAGTATATACAATATATTTCAAATGCAGTAAAAGTGAATAAGTAGAATAGAAAGGTACATTATTTCTTGATATGTCTATGTGAATTAATCTGTGATCAGAAGCATTGTGTAGACATATAAGGGTGCGTCGACTTTTTTTCAGCATTCCACCGGACTGAGAGCTGACAAGACGTGCTGAACTACAGATCGCGTAAATGATGCGACTGGCTTAAAACCCCAAATTTATTGAAGACATCATCCTTTTACCTCAAAAATCTTCAAGTCCTCCTCCTGATTCACCAGGACTACAACTTTGACTGAGAAAACCTTCTCGCCCGCAGATATTAACCAAAATCTGCGCTTGGGCTCTATACCCATCTTCACTGTCCTGAGGAAGACCCGCCGTGACGCTTATTATATTTTGCACAGTACACGGAGTCGAAACGTCGACGCACCCTTATATGTCTACACAATGCTTCTGATCACAGATTAATTCACATAGGATCTTGTAGCATATGTGAAAAACCATAAAGACATATCAAGAAATAATGTACCTTTCTATTCTACTTATTCATTTTTACCGCATTTGAAATATATTGTATTTACTATTTATCATCACATGTCACTTTATCACCACAAGTCACCAATATTTTGCTCTTTTGAACTTATGTATTACGACAGCCCATAATACTTTATTCCCTTAAATTACCAAATTGCAAACTTTTTATTGGTGTGTGCTTTTTTCCTCATTTATCTGATATCTGTTACATGTAATGAATATTTTTTGAACTTTCTAAAAGAAATGAGAAATTCCCGACAGAACCATTGTATTTATATAATGCGCCCACCCAGGTTCTGAGGGACACCGGGTCACCCCATTATTTTTGCTCAATTCACCTCCTGAAAAGCATGTCGAGCCTCCTGCACCCACAAAGTGAAAGCAGTGAAAATATACAGCTTAGAACCTTAGTATAGGATGGCCTCCTTTTCCCGTGCCAAACGCAGAATGGTGTTGCAGTCCTGACAATTCAAAAGCCAGGCAATAATAGGTTGCAGGGCGGCACCGGGTGCGGACCCAAAGAGCAGTGAGCCTGCCCCACCATGAAGCATTTGGGAAAAGAATCAGTATCAAGTAGGTTACATAAACATTTTTTCGACAAAAGCCTCCAACTTTCCTGTGTTGGCAGACTCCGGGATGCCTACCAGATGCAGATTATTGCACCGAGAATGGGCCTCCAGGTCTTCATTCTTAGCTGCAGTTCTGAGAAGTTCTGTGCATAGTTTTTGCTAGTTGGAGGTGAAGGTAGTGTGATCCCTTTCCAAGGAAGAAACACGTTGTTCCAAATTGGTGGTCTGCGTTTCTAGCTTCGCAAGACAAGATTCCAGTTTATTCATTTGAGTTGTCAAGTTATCGATTTTAGAGTTGATACACTGAAGAGTGGCGTTCATCTGCAGCAGCAGTGTGTGAGTGTCTGGTTCACCGGAGATGACCCTGCCAGTACCCAGTAGATCCCTCTTGTCTACCATCTTGTAGGTCACATTGTTAAGGGGCTTAAATCCTATCTTGGGTTGTTTTATCCATGATGATGGAGGGAGAGAGAGAAAAGCCACACATTCAGTAATGATCTAGGCAGGGTCTCTCAAGCCAGTGAGGCAACACATAGCCAGTAGAAGTATCCGATTACAACGAGGCATGCATAAGCCAAGGGAGACAATCCTCAAGCACTCGTAAAGGAGACTAAAGCAAGACGCCCCCCTTCACACCCCAACAGTTCAGCGTCCATACTGCGCTGCACTGGGACAGGTCAGCGTGTGCTCCACTCCACAGTCCCTTCACAGCACAGGAGCAGGAGGTATAACCACAGATGACCCCTCTCTGTATTTGAATCCCCCAGTGCCACAGAACTTGCAAATCCACCGGATTCCTAGCTGCAGGGAGACAAAACTTCAGGAGGACCAGAGTTCTCAGTGCAGGAAACAATCGCTAGGCCTTTGCAGAACTAATAGGCCAGGCAATGTAGGAGGCGATAAATGCAGTCCACGCCGAGCTTTCAGTAAGAAATCAGAGGCCATGTGCCAGCTTGTATGTAGCACAGGAGTGCGTTGTCAGCGGTGAGTGATCCAGGTCTCACAGGAAGATCCCAGCAGCATGGGCTGAAGCAGCAGAGGTGTTTAGTAGCCAGCTACACGAGCACGGCAGCCGTCAGCCAAACCCAAGAGCCAGCCCACCTGGCGTAGCCAGGAACCTGGCGTGAGCTAGCACCCAGATACCTCCGCCCCAGGCCAGCCGTCCACTGTGAGCAGCTACCCACACTCCCCTACCGGCCCCCCCCAGCAGAGAGAGCGCCCGCGCTGGATGCCGATCATGGCAGAGGAAAGTACTCCCGGAGTGATCCCCGGCCCACCTACATCGCGAACATCGCCTACCTGATAGCACTCCAGCCGCGCTATCACTGCTCCCGCCCTGCTCCAAGCAGGTCCATAGGGTTGGGCAGCGTATCTGCCAGGGCAGTGGCCGGATGGCAGCACACAGGGCAGCTCTAACGCACAGCCTGATTAGCCACACCGCTAGGCTGCACATAGGCTGCCCCCACGAGGCCTGACAGCAGCTCCCGCTGGGGCAATGGTGGCATAGGCAGCATCGAAAAACCAGAAGTGTTCACCTCCGGAGATTCATGCCTGCGCCTCAAACACACTGGTAGAGAGAAATCCTTTGAACGGATGGATGGAGCTCGCAAGGTGAGCAGGAAATGGCGCTCCCTGTTTAGGCAGCCATCTTTGCCGGCTGCAGGCCACGCCCCCTTCTGAGGATTATTGTTGCCATTTACATTTATACAATATAATTTTCGGTTGGCCCATCTATTGTTTCTATACAAGAAAACAAAACGGGGGTGGGGGACTCTCACACACTGGGTTGTGATAACTCAGACTCATTGGAGGCTTTTTGGCTCATTTTGTAGCAGAGTTAGACTGATCTGGCTTCTTGAAATCACTGTTTTATGCTACCCTCATAATAACCAATTCTCTTCCCTTAAATTACTTCAGAGCAATGCTCCTCCTTAAAACACGTTCTTTTAAAGTGCCACCCCTTAGGCCAAATACCTTGTACATCTTGTCCCATGCCTAGACTCTAGACACCTCCCTTCCTGAAGAGTGCCTTCTAGTAGCACCGAAGGTATAATCCAGAGATTCCTTCCATGCAATCATCAGCCTTTCCCTTTTCTCATTCCCTCACCACAGGAAACCTAAAGGATGAAATGTTCAGTAAGACCTTCAACATTCTACTTCTTCTGACAATTTTGTACCTATGAGGATGCGTTTAGTAAGTTAAAGAATTATTGTGCTTCGGAAACAATTGAGAATTGTTTAATATTCCCCTGTGCCAGAAATTTCAGTTTTGACTATTGAACCAAAATGGCTTGTTCACCTGCCTATGGACATCTCATTGTTTGACCCTAATTCACAAGCGGTTTATGGGTCTGCTCCTGCAGCTCTAATATATCTAGATCAGATGAACTGAGGAAGTTGAGGAGGAGCTCGGCAAAATCTGGGAAGCATCAGTTTGAAGTTGAAGCTGTACTGTAGATGACAGATAAGTATTTGGTTTCTCTTGGCCTGTCTGGTTATGGCCCATGCAAGAGTCGAACCATGTAGCTCACTGTGAAGTGCTGGGGTAGTCCAGCAATAATCAGTACAATCCTCTGAGTTCCCGCTCTTAAAACCTGTTTGTTAGACCTGTCAGCCCTTTGGCAGTTCCCTCCTCATTTTATTATTTTTGTCCCTGGTCCCCTTCTCATTTTTTTCTATCTACTAAACTTTTTGGGGTGCTGATGTAGAGGTTCTGGGCGCCTTTTCCTCCTCACATGAGGAAAAGGCGCAAGGTGCTCCACTGAGGTAGATAGAGGAGGAAGGTAGGATTCACAAAATGGTGGCTCCAACTGTCACCTCAGCACCCGGGCCATGACTGCCATGGGAGCTTCCAGAACCTTCTGGACCCCTCTGGCAAGTCCAGCCCAAGGTGATAAATAGAGGTGGCAGGAGGGCGGCCATTTTAGAATCAAGCTGGGCTGTGGTGTAGTCAGGAGTGAGGCACCTGAGTGGTGAGGTGATTGCGCGGGATTGGGAGAGGACAGACCCTAGGGTCTGCGCGAACCCCCTACTCAGCTGACATCACCCTCTATCATTTGACCAATCCCTGAACCCAGCCATCGACCCTGGGAGGCATTGTGTTCTGGTTAAGGATCCCTAGCGTAACCGGGAGGCCTGAAGAGGGATTCCGTGCGGGAAGTGCCTTTGGGACTGCCTAGACCTCCCTGGATGTCATTTGGGAATCCAAAACTCCCCCCAGTGGCGTCAGCGACAGCGCCCCATTGTGGACTTTAGGGCAGGGAGTTGTGCTACATACTCCCCGGGCTAGTGGTTCTGCCCATCTGATCTGCTGTGAGCCAAGCCCCTTACTCTCTGCCTGCCCGCACTGGCCGATCTAAGTTCCTCACCTTTGTGGATTCGAGGCGCGGGCCTATCTGCGAGACCCCGGTGGAGTCCTGAGGGATCAGTGAAGGCTGGTGGGGTGCTGGGACTCTCTGGTGGGGCTGGCGTCCATCGCGTGCGTCAGCTGTGTGGAGAGCTGTCATCGCGCCGATCAATTGCCTGGAGAAGCGGCGGCCAGGAAGCTGAATCGTAACTGGCTGTGAAGCTGTCACCCGGGTCACGTGAGCCGGGCCAACAGAGAAGTGCCGCCCCTCCCAGTAGCCGTGAGAGGAAGCCGCACCCCCCACGAGTTGCGCAGCGGTGAAAGAGTCTGACAGAGTCAGGGCCGCGCCCCCGCAAGTCGCGCTGCAGTCGGCAGTGGCGGGAGCGCTTGTCGAGTGTGAGAAGCCAGGAAGCGTCGAGGGAAGGCCCGTGGCAACAGAGGACATCCGCTCTATGAGTGAGCGCCGGGTGAGGTATTTCAGCGGGGAGGGGCCTAGAGAGACGCCCTCTAACCATATGACAGGATTTCTCCATCGGAGGGTGTAAGAACGACCACCCGGGAACTGGTACCTCCTGTGCAGGATTGTGCCCTACTACGCGCAGGTCGGTCAGCGCGATTACAGTAAGCAGGGTATCCCAGGGGGGGGTTCAGTTCCTGGGGAACACCAGCACTCGGCACGAAGAAAGTGACTGGATCTGACTATTGGGGGATACAGTCCTGTGGCTCAGTGTGGGGAGGGAAAGTCTCTCAGCCAGTGATAATTGGGGATTGTAACCCATGCTCATGGAACTGTTGTGGGTTGATTAATAAGAAAGAAGGCGGGGATAGGGTTGGCAGAATAAGAGCCCCGGGGTACAGCTGTGAGGGAAACCCTCGGATCGAATATTTTGAGGGGACTAAATTCTCTTTTGAAAGGCAATTCGAAGTACGCCATGGAGAAATGTGACTAGGTTTCCCTATCCGGGGTGGGAGAAGCTAAAAGGGCGATTCCAAGACTACTGTATGAAATGTATTGTTTGGAGTGAATTGTCATTTTCTCTGCAAGTACAAGGTACATTGTTGTCATGTGAAATTGAGGATTCTTGTAGAGTAAGACAAGTTTATCTAGTACCGTAACGTACAGGTTTGACCTTAGGCAAAAGAGAGAGGTTCTAATGCAAATGAAATGAACTGGTTCCAATTGTAATGTCAAAGTGAAAACTGAATCTTGATCAGAAAAGAAATGTTATAAAGTTACAGTAATTCTTTTACAAAAATCGGTGTAGTGTTCTTTTTGAGTGATGTGGCGCAGGATTGCGAGCTGAGTGGGATGCAGGCCTGAAAAGCCAAATGGAGTGATGAGCCAAGGGACCTGAGCCAAGCTACCCCCTTAGACGTAGGTCTAACAAATTGGTGCTCAGCGGTGGGATCGTTATTCAGTGCTTGCATCCGCTTGGTAGCAGTTTTGCGCGCATCACCACCTACACTGTATTGTTTTGACTGGAGTTTTCTCCAGATTGTTTTCTTAATTGGAGGTTTTTAAAATTGTCCTGTGGATTCCCTTTCTTGAGTAAAGTAATTGTTAACTGTGTTGGGGTCCCATCTGGCAGGATGGAATTCGAATTGGGTAGGCTGGAGGAGTATACAGTGGCCCAATTGAAGGAGTTCTGCCAGGAACGGGGGGTATTCTTTAAGCAGGGGGCGAAGAAGACAGAGCTCCAGGCAAGCTTAAGAGCCTGGGTTATGGCCCACCCTAGCGGGAAACGGGAAGAAGAACCAGGACTAGATCTCCTAGAAGAACCGGAAGTCCTTCTTCCCCCTGGGAGCGGTAATATGGACGTTGGGTCCAGGGCCCCATCAAGAGTGGGAAGTAGCGCCTCAGGGGGGAGCCTGTCCTCTGCTGACCTAGTTGATCGGAGGGAAGAGAGACAGCTTAGAATGGATCTGGCCCGGTTGGAAAAGGAGAGGGAGGAGAGGAGGTTCCTCCATGAGCTTCACTTAAAAGAGTTAGAGCTCAAAGCCCTTCAACTTGGAACCCCCAGCAGTCCTAATGGTGGCAGCATACCGAGGGAAGTCCCGAGAGAGTCCAGGCCCTACCTGCCCAAAGATGTGGTTGCTAGCTATGGTATAGGGGATGATATTGTAAAATGGCTGGCTGCCTATGAGGTCTCTCTAAGAGCCCATGGGGTCCCCGAAGCCCAGTGGGGGGGTGGCCTGTATAGGTATATGCCTCCGGTGGGGAGGGATGCCTTGTTAGCGCTAGAACAGCCAGACCAGACCCGGTACCCCGTTATGAAGATAGCCCTAGTGAGGAAATTTGGGCTGACCCCTGAAAAATTCAGGCAGAGGTTCCGGGGTAGTCAGAAGTTGTCCACTCAGAATTGGGTGGACTTCTTGGACTATGCCAGGAAGGCCTTAGAGAGCTGGGTGCAGGGTAGTGAAGTCAAGGACTATGAGGGACTGTACAATTTAATCTTAAAGGAGCATCTCCTCGAGAAAAGTTTTCCAGAGCTGCGTCAGCACCTAGTAGACAGCAAGCTCACTAATCCCAGGAAGCTTGCAGAGGAGGCAGATATCTGGGCAAGTACCCGGGTATCCTCAAAAGGGACTGGAGGGAATTTCCAAGGGGCTGGACAGGGCGCCCCCCAGAAGAAAGGGGGGGAAGACAAAAAGAGGGAGTTCTCTAAAGGCCCCCAAAAGAGTTCACCAGGGAAGGGAGTAGGATTCCCTCCTAAGGTTGATCCCCACAAACCCCCTTATCCTGACCGTGGTCAGCAGCCTAGGGTTGTCCGATGTTACGAGTGTGGTGAGGTTGGGCACTATAAGGGGGATGCCAAGTGTCCCAAGAGACCACACCCTCCCATTGGAGGAAAGACCCCTGGGGTGGCGAGTGTAGTGCTCGGGGAGGAGTTGCCCCTAGATAAGGGAGGTGAGTGGGCAGGGCTAACCCTAGTGTCCTTAGGGGATTGTGAGATGGTTCCTAAGACCCAGATGCCCTCGAACACTACTAAGTACAGGCAATGGGTCACCATCAATGCCCAGAGGGTGGAGGCTCTGAGGGACACAGGAGCCAGCATGACTATGGTGAGGAGTCAGCTGGTGTCCCCAGAGCAGGTGGTTCCCAATGTAGTCCACCCGGTTGTGATGGCTGACAACCGAGAGGGTCACTATCCGGTGGCCCAGGTTCCCTTTGAGTGGGGAGGGGTTGCGGGTCCTCTACGAGTTGCGATCAGCCCTGCCATGCCGGTCGACTGCCTGTTGGGAAACGACCTTGAACACTCGGCGTGGAAGGAGGTTGAGTTCAGGGCCCACATGGAGATGTTGGGGACCCCTGAGTGGACGTGTGCCCACACTCGGTCCGTGACCACCCGAAGAGGGGATTCACAGAGGTTGGAGCCTGGGACAAAGGCCCAACCAGCTGCCGGAAAGGGTAGACGGGGACGGGGAAAGCCTGCCCCGGCATCTGACCCTCCAAAGGTGGATGGGGCAACTAAGGTGGTCCCGGAGTCTACGGAGGGGGATGTAACGTCTCTGGAGGGCTTGCCTACCCCTGCAGACTGGCAGGTGGAGGGAGGACCTACTAGGGAAGAGTTTTGTCGGGCTCAGAAGGAGTGCCCTACCCTTGAGGGTTTACGGCGGTAGGCCGAAGCCCAGGCAGCGGGTAACGATTCGGGGAACTTCCACATATACTGGGAAGATGGACTCCTGTATAGCGAACCCAAGGCTCCGGTGCATGGTTCATCCCGGGCCTTGGTAGTTCCCCAGCGTTACCGAGCCTTCCTATTAGGACTGGCTCACGAAATACCCTTGGCGGGACACTTGGGACAAGACAAGACCTTTGCTCGACTTGTCCCTCATTTTTACTGGCCTCAGATGAGGATTACGTCCGATACTTTTTGTAGGACGTGTGTAACCTGCCAAGCTAGTGGGAAGACAGGGGTGAAGCTGAAAGCTCCCCTGGAACCACTGCCTGTCGTTGGTACCCCCTTTGAAAGGGTGGGCATCGACATTGTCGGGCCATTGGATCCACCAACATCGGCCGGTCACAGGTTTATCCTGGTTCTGGTGGATCATGCCACACGGTACCCAGAGGCTATCCCTCTGAGGACCATTACTGCACCTGCGGTGGCACGGGCCCTTATGGGAATTTTTACCCGGATGGGATTCCCCAAGGAAGTGGTGTCGGACAGAGGTACCAACTTCATGTCGGCATACATGCGGGCTATGTGGAAAGAGTGTGGAGTTACCTACCGGTTCTCCACTCCTTATCACCCCCAGACTAATGGTCTGGTGGAAAGGTTTAACAAAACCTTAAAGGGCATGATCCGGAGTCTGCCCGAGAGCCTGCGGAGGAAATGGGACGTCCTCCTACCTTGTTTGCTGTTTTCGTACAGGGAGGTACCACAGAAGGGAGTGGGCTTCAGCCCCTTCGAGTTGTTGTACGGGCACCCTGTGCGTGGACCCTTCAGCCTGGTGAAGGATGGATGGGAAAAGACTCCCAGAAAACTTCCCCCGGATGTGGTGAGATACATGCTGGCCTTTTGTAGCCAAATGGCTAGGTTGTGGAAGCAAGCTTCTGAAAACCTAGAAGCCAGCCAAACGGTCATGAAGGAATGGTATGACCGAAACGCTCACCCGGTGGAGCTGGAGCCTGGCCAGAAGGTGTGGGTGATGGAACCTGGAGTGCTTAGCGCCCTCCAGGATCGCTGGTCAGGTCCCTTTGAGGTGGTTGAGAAAAAGGGCAAGGTTACCTACGTGGTAGATCTTAAGACCCCCAGGCAGCCCCATCGGGTGCTCCATGTCAACCGCCTCA
Organism: Triturus cristatus; assembly: GCF_964204655.1. NCBI lineage: Eukaryota > Metazoa > Chordata > Amphibia > Caudata > Salamandridae > Triturus > Triturus cristatus. Next base: position 1,269,130,282 of record NC_140591.1, read on the forward strand.
AGCCTCACCAAGAGAGACCCGAGGTCACGTTAATGATGGTGACTGATGGGTCAGAGGAAGAGGAAAGGGAACCTCTTCCCGATCTGTTTGCGTCCCGAGAGAAGGATGGATCGGTGGAGGGAGTGATCCTTTCACCGTCACTAACTCCTGAACAACGGAAGGACTGTCGCCAGGTACTGGAGCAGTTTGCTTCCTTGTTCTCCCTTATTCCGGGAAGGACTCATCTGTGTACCCATGATGTGGACACAGGGGACAGCCCACCTGTGAAGTCCAAGTCCTACCGACTGTCGGATAAGGTGAAGGCTAGCATCCATGAGGAAGTTACCAAGATGCTAGAGCTAGGAGTAATTGAGCCTTCAGGAAGTCCCTGGTCCAGTCCGGTGGTACTGGTACCCGAAGCTGCCCCACCGGGCACTACCCCAGAACTCCGGTTCTGTGTGGATTACAGGGGACTGAATTCAGTGACAAAGACAGATGCTCATCCTATCCCGAGAGCGGATGAGCTCATTGACCGGTTGGGAGCTGCCCAATATCTCAGTACCTTTGACCTCACATCTGGGTACTGGCAGATTTCCCTGACGGATGGAGCCAAGGAAAGGTCAGCCTTCTCCACACCCGAGGGTCACTACCAGTTCTGTGTGATGCCCTTCGGGCTCAAGAACGCCCCTGCTACGTTCCAGCGATTGGTGAACCAGGTCCTCTCTGGAATGGAAGCCTTTTCAGTTGCGTACCTAGATGACATCGCTGTCTTCAGCCGCAGCTGGGAGGACCATCTGAGTCACCTTCAGGCCGTTCTTCAGGCTTTGCAGCAGGCAGATCTGACGATCAAGGCCAGTAAGTGCCAGATCGGGCAGGGGTCGGTAGTGTACCTCGGTCACTTGGTGGGTCGGGGCAAGGTGCAACCCCTCCAGGCCAAGATCGAAACCATCATGGCCTGGGAACCCCCCAAGACACAGACAGAGGTTCGGGCCTTCTTGGGCCTCACTGGTTACTACCGACGCTTTGTCAAGGGATACGGTACCATCGTAGCCCCCTTGACTGAGCTCACTTCCAAAAAGCACCCTCGACGGGTGATCTGGACCGAGGGATGTCAACAAGCTTTTGACACCTTGAAAAAGGCCATGTGTGCGGCACCTGTTCTCAGGGCCCCTGACTTCGCTAAGGAGTTCATTGTCCAGACAGATGCGTCGGAGCACGGTATTGGGGCAGTGCTGTCGCAACTCAATGATGAGGGTCTAGACCAACCGGTGGTTTTCCTATCTAGGAGACTACTCCCCCGGGAACAGAGGTGGAGTGCAATTGAGAGGGAAGCTTTTGCGGTGGTGTGGGCTCTGAAGAAGCTGCGGCCATACTTGTTTGGCTCGCACTTCCTGGTTCAGACCGACCACCGGCCCCTCAGGTGGCTGATGCAAATGAGGGGCGAAAATACCAAGCTGTTGAGGTGGTCCATTTCCCTACAGGGGATGGACTTTAGGGTGGAACATCGCCCGGGAGTGGACCACGCCAATGCTGACGGTCTCTCCAGGTATTTCCGCCTTAGTGAAGAGGACTCCCAAGGGGTTGGGTAGCTCTCCCCACTTTCAGCTGGGGGGGACGCGTGTTAGACCTGTCAGCCCTTTGGCAGTTCCCTCCTCATTTTATTATTTTTGTCCCTGGTCCCCTTCTCATTTTTTTCTGTCTACTAAACTTTTTGGGGTGCTGATGTAGAGGTTCTGGGCGCCTTTTCCTCCTCACATGAGGAAAAGGCGCAAGGTGCTCCACTGAGGTAGATAGAGGAGGAAGGTAGGATTCACAAAATGGTGGCTCCAACTGTCACCTCAGCACCCGGGCCATGACTGCCATGGGAGCTTCCAGAACCTTCTGGACCCCTCTGGCAAGTCCAGCCCAAGGTGATAAATAGAGGTGGCAGGAGGGCGGCCATTTTAGAATCAAGCTGGGCTGTGGTGTAGTCAGGAGTGAGGCACCTGAGTGGTGAGGTGATTGCGCGGGATTGGGAGAGGACAGACCCTAGGGTCTGCGCGAACCCCCTACTCAGCTGACATCACCCTCTATCATTTGACCAATCCCTGAACCCAGCCATCGACCCTGGGAGGCATTGTGTTCTGGTTAAGGATCCCTAGCGTAACCGGGAGGCCTGAAGAGGGATTCCGTGCGGGAAGTGCCTTTGGGACTGCCTAGACCTCCCTGGATGTCATTTGGGAATCCAAAACTCCCCCCAGTGGCGTCAGCGACAGCGCCCCATTGTGGACTTTAGGGCAGGGAGTTGTGCTACATACTCCCCGGGCTAGTGGTTCTGCCCATCTGATCTGCTGTGAGCCAAGCCCCTTACTCTCTGCCTGCCCGCACTGGCCGATCTAAGTTCCTCACCTTTGTGGATTCGAGGCGCGGGCCTATCTGCGAGACCCCGGTGGAGTCCTGAGGGATCAGTGAAGGCTGGTGGGGTGCTGGGACTCTCTGGTGGGGCTTGCGTCCATCGCGCGCGTCAGCTGTGTGGAGAGCTGTCATCGCGCCGATCAATTGCCTGGAGAAGCGGCGGCCAGGAAGCTGAATCGTAATTGGCTGTGAAGCTGTCACCCGGGTCACGTGAGCCGGGCCAACAGAGAAGTGCCGCCCCTCCCAGTAGCCGTGAGAGGAAGCCGCACCCCCCACGAGTTGCGCAGCGGTGAAAGAGTCTGACAGAGTCAGGGCCGCGCCCCCGCAAGTCGCGCTGCAGTCGGCAGTGGCGAGAGCGCTTGTCGAGTGTGAGAAGCCAGGAAGCGTCGAGGGAAGGCCCGTGGCAACAGAGGACATCCGCTCTATGAGTGAGCGCCGGGTGAGGTATTTCAGCGGGGAGGGGCCTAGAGAGACGCCCTCTAACCATATGACAGGATTTCTCCATCGGAGGGTGTAAGAACGACCACCCGGGAACTGGTACCTCCTGTGCAGGATTGTGCCCTACTGCGCGCAGGTCGGTCAGCGCGATTACAGTAAGCAGGGTATCCCAGGGGGGGGATCAGTTCCTGGGGAACACCAGCACTCGGCACGAAGAAAGTGACTGGATCTGACTATTGGGGGATACAGTCCTGTGGCTCAGTGTGGGGAGGGAAAGTCTCTCAGCCAGTGATAATTGGGGATTGTAACCCATGCTCATGGAACTGTTGTGGGTTGATTAATAAGAAAGAAGGCTGGGATAGGGTTGGCAGAATAAGAGCCCCGGGGTACAGCTGTGAGGGAAACCCTCGGATCGAATATTTTGAGGGGACTAAATTCTCTTTTGAAAGGCAATTCGAAGTACGCCATGGAGAAATGTGACTAGGTCTCCCTATCCGGGGTGGGAGAAGCTAAAAGGGCGATTCCAAGACTACTGTATGAAATGTATTGTTTGGAGTGAATTGTCATTTTCTCTGCAAGTACAAGGTACATTGTTGTCATGTGAAATTGAGGATTCTTGTAGAGTAAGACAAGTTTATCTAGTACCGTAACGTACAGGTTTGACCTTAGGCAAAAGAGAGAGGTTCTAATGCAAATGAAATGAACTGGTTCCAATTGTAATGTCAAAGTGAAAACTGAATCTTGATCAGAAAAGAAATGTTATAAAGTTACAGTAATTCTTTTACAAAAATCGGTGTAGTGTTCTTTTTGAGTGATGTGGCGCAGGATTGCGAGCTGAGTGGGATGCAGGCCTGAAAAGCCAAATGGAGTGATGAGCCAAGGGACCTGAGCCAAGCTACCCCCTTAGACGTAGGTCTAACACTGTTTCATTAATCTCTCAGGAAATTGCAGGTATAAAGACCATCTTTATAAACAAAAACATTCTGTTGATCTGAAAGCCATCCTTTGTGACTGCAGAAGGGTGTTCAAGCTTTTGGCCAGAGATAACAGACGAATTCCGCATGTGAAAGTTAGTTAATCTGCCAAATATAAAGGGCCTAGGTCATTCAAGCACTAAATACCAGGACTTGAATCTTGAGATGTTTAAAGCTCTTATGGGAAGTGAGTAGATTGCGCTTGTTAAAGTGTTATAGCAGAGACAGGGCCTCTTTTCCTGAGGCCTAAAACTATTTGTGCTACAGCACTTTGCAGTCACCGTAGCTGCAATTCTGGTACAGCCCCATAAAGTCATTCCCATAATCAGCATTTAGCATTGATTAATGCACCCACCACCACATGGTGCAGTTCACTGGCAAAGTTTAGTGCTTTATGTAACTGACACAACATACATTAGCAGTCTTTAATGCTGCCAAGTGCACATGCTGGGAACAGCACTGTACAAGCTAGAAGTACAAGAGAAAATCTGCCAACCTCCCTTGAGCTTGACCTTTAATCCCATAGAAACAGAATGCCAAGGTGTCATTCTCCAAAGAAAGGAAGACAAGAGAGAGAACATAGGAGTGTCTTTCAGAACCTATGAAATTTAGCAAAACAAACTACAATTGGATTCCGGTCCTGAGCCAACAAGAAACAGAACTCAAGAAAATACAACACACAATATACATTACATATAGATGCAAAGAACAGGGAACCAGTTTCCCAGAGGCACCACAAGATGAATGTATGAACAGCTAAAGAGGATTGCAATACAAATAACAAATATGGTATGGCAGAGGGTAAACACAACATCACCCCAGCTGATTGTACTGAAGGATCACAACAGGAAAAAGGTGATGATTTTAAGATTAAAGAACACACTTAGAGACAACAGTGAAAAACCACACAAGGTGAAGTATTGCTCGGACAGGGCTATCTGAATTCTGCTACCTAAATACTAAACTGCCCTTAACAAACAGGAAGCTTATGCCTTTGTGCTGACTGCCCCCTAAGTAAATTCCTGCTGTGATGCTCTGCTCCCACTCCCCAGCTAAAAGAGGCCTGTTTGCCTCAATGGTCAAGAACTCTGTGTGCAGGCACATTGGTGTTGCTGAAACCCATCACAGTACTTCTGCTACAGTGCGATTCAGGTGAGCATTTATTATCATTGAAAATATGGTCGCTAACCACAAAGTGTGCAGAAAGATTCCACAGTGCTCAGTCAGTTTGATACACAGTGGAGGAGAACGCCAGGTACGTCAGGGCGATAAGAACCAATGTGGCCCCAGGACCAAACGGCATTCCTGCTCAAGTTTTCAAGTCTGCTCTAGCTTTTTTTGCATCCATCCTTACTCCGTTATATAATCACTCACAGCAAGATTACCACAATCCTGGATAGGCTCTATCCTGTCTCCAACCCACAAGAAGGGAGACCACTCGAACCCTGCCAACTATAGGTTAATAGCCCTGCTTGACATCGAAGCTAAGCTTTATGCCTGCTTACTATTAAGGGACTTGGAGGACTGGGTGGATAAGAACGGAATCCTCCCGCCCTATCAAACCGGCTTCAGGGCAAACCGCTCCACTATCGATAACATCTTAGCGCTGTCTTACCTCTCGAAGCATGCAAAAACAACAGTTGATAGACAGAATGCAGAACAATGTCATACATTCACCCCAGTACAGAGATCTGGGCCTAAATCCATTGTTTTTTTGCTCACCGTGCCGTTCCAGTTTGAACCCAGCCATATGCAAATCAGTCTTGACCCTGTGCCTCATGGGTACAGTCCAGCCCGAACTGCCAAGCCAGGTCCTCCCTGGACTGGAAACAAGCATCCTAGGACCGGTTTCGGGGTTTCACCCCTCTTCAGCCAGGATAGTTTGATTCCAGTGGCATGGAGAGCACGGGACCCACATCTGGGCATACCCTTCCCACTCGGGGTGACAAATGCAAAAACAACAGTTGATGGATAGAATGCAGAACAATGTCATACATTCACCCCAGTACAGAGATCTGGGCCTAAATTCATCGTTTTTTTGCTCACCATGCCGTTCCAGTTTGGCTTTCGACAGAGTTAATTGAGGTCGACTATGGGCAAAACTTGAATCCTGGGGGATCCCGGTAACCCTTTTAAAAGCTGTAACAGCCCTCTACGAGGGGATATGGGTCCGGGTCAAACTAAGTCCAACAACTGCAACCACGACAATTGAATCCAACAATGGGCTAAAGCAGGGCTGTGTGCTGGCCCCACTATAACTGTGCATGGCAGACCTGGGGCAAGCATTGAAAGATGCCAGCCTAGTACCCCCGAGATTGGGCAAGATGCCCCTGGGAATCCTCAGTATGCGGACGACACCGTGATCATGGACCATACCAGGGTGGGCTCCAAAGAGCATTAAAAAGTCTAACATTGTACAATGAGGAAAACAGCCTTCAAATTAACGAGACCAAGACAACGATAATAATCTTTTGCAAATATTGACACAAAAAGCAAGCAACCTGGTCTTTGGGGGAGCACCGAATTAGGACAGCTACAACTACTTGGGGGTATGGGTAACAGAGAGGGCTACAGCATAGACACTTAGACATCTAAGCTACCGCCTAGCAAGTCCATCTATAGAGCCCATGCAGACAGTACTTAGGGAAAAATTAGTTCCAGCAATTACTTATGGTCATTTAGCATTCCCGGGCGCACTAGAGAAAGTCATCAATGCAGCCCAGATAAATGCGTACAAGAGAGTGCTACAAGCGCCCAGGCAAGCAAGAAAGAACAGGCTAAGGCTGGAAATAGGGCTAAACAGACTGGACTTGGCATTGCAGGGGACATAATAAAATATTATATCAGAGTACTGAAAGCCCCCGAAACCACTCTCAAATATTTTTTTTATTACGATCTTTATGGCAGCGGGTTCCCCTTGGCACTTCAAGCTGGATCAAGCTATAGATTGTCTGAAAATAGAGGCAGAGAGCATGTCACTTCATGAAATCCCTTACTCTGCCTGGGCTAATGCTGTGAAGCTCCAAGTCCAGACCATCTCGTTTGAACTGGATCGATCCTCACTCCGGTACAACTTCCTTAAATTGGCACTTGATAACGCATTCAATAAATAACCAAGCTGACGGCAAAACCCCAACGGACATCACTCAACCTACGGCTCTCAGTACGGACAAGAGACAGTTTCTCCCCTGAGGCGGAAGCCGGGGGTTATATCTTTTTTTCTGCTTTGTAAAACCTTAGTTAAACCTTTAAATATTGTATATATTTTAACTTGCCGTTTTAAACGTGGTACTCGTGTGTGTGAGATCCGACGCAGCGAGGCTCCTGGCGCTTGACTCTATGGTCCCAGCTCAGCCGATTGAGGGCTGACGTTGTGGGGTCGAAGGGCGCTAGCCGCCATCTTAGGGGGGCGACACAGGTTGCGCTCTAGTTGTCGGACGCCTCCCGTCCTCCCTGGCTACATAAGGGGTGTGTTTTCAGTAGTGTGGTGACTTTGACAGTTTCTCCCCTGAGACGGAAGCCGGGGGTTATATCTTTTTCTGCTTTGTAAAACCTTAGTTAAACCTTTAAATATTGTATATATTTTAACTTGCCGTTTTAAACGTGGTACTCGTGTGTGTGAGATCCGACGCAGCGAGGCTCCTGGCGCTTGACTCTATGGTTCCAGCTCAGCCGATTGAGGGCTGACGTTGTGGGGTCGAAGGGCGCTAGCCGCCATCTTAGGGGGTCGACACAGGTTGCGCTCTAGTTGTCGGACGCCTCCCGTCCTCCCTGGCTACATAAGGGGTGTGTTTTCAGTAGTGTGGTGACTTTGACAGTTTTTCCCCTGAGGCGGAAGCCGGGGGTTATATCTTTTTCTGCTTTGTAAAACCTTAGTTAAACCTTTAAATATTGTATATATTTTAACTTGCCGTTTTAAACGTGGTACTCGTGTGTGTGAGATCCGACGCAGCGAGGCTCCTGGCGCTTGACTCTATGGTCCCAGCTCAGCCGATTGAGGGCTGACGTTGTGGGGTCGAAGGGCGCTAGCCGCCATCTTAGGGGGGCGACACAGGTTGCGCTCTAGTTGTCGGACGCCTCCCATCCTCCTCCGCTCTGCTTAAATTTCCATGTTCTTCCGACGGCGCAGCGGGCGGGCGGGCGCAGCGGGCGCGCCAAAGGCGCGCCAAAGGCAAGCCCGTCTGCGCCCGTCCGCGCCGAGTTCGGGCCGTCGGCCAGAACCCCTGGCTCACCCACGCAAGGGGTCCTGCTTACTTATTCCTCGGACGCGTTGCTACTACACAGACCAGTACATACCAATGGATGTACCCACTATGATCCTGAGTCGGTAATGGGAGATGATCTAATCAGATGCCCAGAATGTAAGTGCGTCCCACCATTCATGAACAATATAAGATATGGAAATAAGAGAAAGGAAACTAAAAACATTACTGTGGCATTAGTTAATGCGCGTTCTGTTGGAAGACACAGACAGGAAATAGCAGATCTAATTCTGGATCATAATATAGACATTTGATTCATGACAGAAACCTGGCTTAATGACTCCTCAGACCCAGACTTAGTTATTGCAGTCCCACCGAATTACTCTATTCAGAGAATGGATAGGCAGGGAAGGAATGGGGGTGGTGTAGCAATAATATTGCGGTTGCACTTCCCTATTAGGACTAACCCTATTCATTCCTCGTTCTGTGAAGCACTACACTTTAACATCCTGCTCACACCTACATTCAATCTCAAAGGTATACTTTTATACCGACCACCGGGCCCCCGTAATGATTTTTTATCTAATTTTTGTTCATTGCTGGAAACCCTAGCTATCGAGGATGAATGTATGATACTAGGGGATTGGAATTTCCATCTTGATAACATTATTGATACAGACACGCAAATGCTATTGGCAGATCTTGATGCCTTTGGCCTCTCCTCGGAGATTACCACACCCACACACGAGGCTGGCCACACGTTGGATGCTATGTTTTCCAACATTAATGGGCTAAAGATTTCCGATATTCTGCCTCTGGAGTGGTCTGATCACTATGTTATATTGGCTGGGATTGTTGTCAATATTGCGTATGGTAGGAAGCACGCGCCTATAACCCAAGAGTATTTCAAGAACTGGAAAGACTTAAATTATGTAGCCTTCCAACAACACCTAGAAAGATCGCGTCCAGTGACTTCCCTTGAAGCTAATACAGCAGCCGTTCAATATATATCCTGGATTGGAAATGCGATCGACACTCTTGTGCCCATAAAATCTATATCTAGAAATAGAACCACACCATCTGCCCCTTGGTTCAACGAGGATCTGAGGAAAAAAAAGCAACAATGCAGAGTGCAGGAACGTTGTTGGCGCAGATCGTATGATAGTGAGAGTAGAGGAAAATATAGAGATACTCTACATGACTATAAAAAGATGATTAATGAGGCAAAGAAAAAGTTCTATACACATCAAATAGAAAATGCAAAAAACTCCAGTAAACAACTGTTTGGAGTAGTACAGCAGTTGGCTGGCAAAGTGGTAGACCTAGCACCTCCCGCCTCACAGAGCTTTTGCGACTCCATAGCAACATTCTTTTTTACTAAAGTTAATGATATTTATTCAGAGTTTACATCTAAAATTAATGTAGACCACAATATTGCTAATCAGGGAAGGTTGCACTGCTCTCTAGATCAATTTACAGATATAGACACTGTATTTATAAGGACCATTATTCAGCAGATAAAATCAGGATCGGCTCTGGATCCTTGCCCTCCAAAGATTCTTCTCCCAGTCTTGGAAACAATTATAGACACTATCACTTCAGTCTGTAATACCACATTTAAAACAGGTATTTATCCTGATAGTCTTAAAAAAACGACAATCAAACCGTTGCTGAAGAAACCCTCTTTGGATAAAGAGGAACTTAAGAACTATAGACCTATTGCAGGTCTACCTTTCCTGGCAAAAGTACTCGAGAAAGCCATAAATCACCAATTGGCAGAATATATAGAGCAAAATAAATTGCTTGATGATACTCAGTTTGGTTTCCGGAAGCTGCATGGTACGGAGACCGCTTTGATTAAAGCTGCAGATGAAATCAGAGTCATCAAAGACCGAGGGGGGACCGCAGTATTAATACTACTGGACCTCTCGGCAGCATTCGACACGGTCAATCACTCTATTTTGATAGACCGTGTTGGAAATCTAGGCATTCAAGCAAAAGCCAAGGACCTGCTTACCTCTTTCTTATCTGGCAGAACACAGGTGGTAACAATAGGCTCTTTTAAATCTGTTAGCCTGGCGTTGCCTTGTGGGGTTCCGCAGGGCTCATCCCTAAGCCCGACACTATTTAATATCTATGTGTCTGATTTGGCTAGGGTTATTAAACAACATCGGATGAGCCTGACCTCTTACGCAGATGATACCCAGCTTGTGCTTGCCATTAAGAACGATGGGGAGGAGGTAGCAGGAAGGTTCCAGGAAGGTATGCTCGCAATCAGAGACTGGATGGCAGGAAATTGCCTTAAACTAAACTCGGAGAAAACGGAGGTGATCATTTTTGGAAAATTAGTGCCTGATTGGTCCTCCGTCTGGTGGCCTCCATCTATGGGCACACTACCGACTCCGGTATCTAAGGTTAGGAACTTGGGCATCATCTTTGATGATAAACTCAATTTTGCCTCACATGCAAATCAGACCGCTTCATCTGCTTTTCAGAAATTGAGGACTATTAAGAAGGTCATTCCGTTCCTACCCGACAATGCGGCAAAAATAGTTGTGAGGACTTTAGTATTATCTTCCTTGGATTATTGCAATGGTCTTCTTGCAAATGCTCAATCCCGGGTGATAGCAAAATTGCAATCAATTCAGAATGCAGCAGCAAGATTGCTTTCTAAAACACCTAAATTTGATCCCATTAGTCAAACTATTAGGGACTTTCACTGGCTCACTGTCAGGAATAGGATCAAATTCAAGACCTTATGTCTCACGTTTAAAGCTTTAAACAAGCAAGGTCCACAAGTTTTTCAAGACCAATTGTTTCTATATCAACCCCCAAGATCCTTGAGATCAACAACAAGTTTTCAAATTACTGTCCCACGCACAAAAACTGTGTCTTGGGGAGATAGACGCTTTGTGGTAGCGGCCGCCAAAATGTGGAATATGTTACCGTTACATATTAAATTAAGCCATACTCTTCTTCAGTTCAGGAAACTACTGAAAACTTGGCTTTTTAATCAATAATCATTGTCAATCTCCTGCTTTCCTTCCCCATTAATGATAAAGTCCTTTCTATCTTGATTCTGTTGAAGTCTCAGCGCCAAGACGCCTAAGGGCATACGTTGCGCTCAATAAATTGCAAAAATAAATAAATAAATAAATAAAGGGTGTGAGGGGCCCAGCAGAGGGTATATTAAGAACTTATTATGAATGGCAACCGATAGCCCGAAGGGAATGCCCCTGTTGGATTTTATACAACTAATGATCTTCATAGGACAAAGGAAAAACTGGCGTGAAAGGGAATTAATCCCACATTTTAACTCATTTTTATTTTGGAGTCTTAAAGCGACATAAAGCAGCAAACAGAGCCCATGCAGGCATGGTGCATTTTTTATCTCGAATGCCGGGAAACTCCTTGGGGGAGGACAGACGGGAGGGGGTGATTATGTTTTTTATACTGTCAAGATTTTAAGTAATCATATGGTTAATAAAGAATTATGAATTTATGAATAATGGTCACTAACGCCTCACAGTTACAGCATTTCGGAAAAATGCTTACCACATCAAGAAGCTATTCCCCTTACCCAAAGTCCAACCTTTGGCCTTCCCCCAATAATTGTTTCTTCTGATGGGCCAAGTCCACTGTTCAGTGCTGCGTTGCTCTTGAGCTAGATTCGCTGTGTTGTGTTTTATATAAACCTATATACAGCTTCTATTTGAGTTACCAGATTGATATCAGAGTTTCAGGTGAAATCTTGTTTTTGTCGGTATACTTGATGCATGTGTGGAACAGAAATGGGATTATGGGCACAGAAAGGAGATGTGATAGGATGTTTGGCGCTAAAAAGAATGTTCTTTGATTTGGAGGCACTTAACAACAGCCCACTATCCACAAGCCAGCATGCAATATTATTAGGCTAGCCACAGTTGTTATATATTTTTCCTCTGAACAGTTTACATGAAGTGATACTTATGTTTTGTCAGTATAGGAATTGAATCTTAAAATGTTTCGATAAAATTAGTTTTAGAAGTGGCCTACACATGAGAAGGTGGATATAAAAATACAGATGTGTGCCGAGCCCTGCATCTCAGGGAAAGTGGTGTTTAGATATACCTCCACGTTTGACACTTTAAATCCTGTTATATAAGCAGGAAGAAAACCATCTGAATGCAGAGTGTGATGCATAGTATCAAAATCTTCAGAGAGATTCAACTTCATAATAAAAAGTGTTCCTTGAGCCACTACTTGCAAAATGTCAGCCCAAACTTTCACCGGTGTGGCCTCAATAACACGATAGGGCTGAAATACTGATTGGCATGTGTTGAGGTTGAAATCAGCCTCCTCAAAGACCTGAAGGTTGCCAGTAATTGAGTTCTCCAGAATCCTGAGATCTGCGGCAAATTTGCAATAGGTATGTACTGCCAACACATCTAGGGCCTGATTATGACTTTGGCAGTGCGGCACTGGGTCCACCCCACCGCCGCACCGCCAAAGCCGTAGTCAGACTGCCCGCCAGATTAGGAGTTTCCTCCTGTCAAGCGTACTTTCTGATTGACGTACCCTCGGTGGTGCCCTGAATATGGGCACCGCAATGGGAACGCCAAAACAGTTTCTGCACGGCAGCCAGTCCGTCGACAGCCCATCGGTCTGACCGCCGCATTACAATAACGGCAGTCTGATCCACAGTGGTCAGGGGGAAGATCGCCGCCTCCACCAGGATCAGTAATCCTGATGGGCCGTCAGAATTACGATATCTCTTTCCGACATCCTTTTCACGGCAGGAACAGTGCCATGAAAAGGCTGTTGGAACCAAAATTTGGGGGCCCCAAACAGTGCCCCCTCCCACCGTCCATCGTGGAACACTGTAAAGTGGCCCTGGGAGCACATGCAGTGCATGCTGGGATTGCTTCTTGTCACAGTGGCTTGTGCTGTGGCCCTTTTCCTGGGCCGCAGCACAAGCCGCTGTGAAAAGGCACACTTTGCAACTACTAGCCCGATGGTTGCATCGTAATGCAGCAGTCGGACTGCCGCCTGCTTGTCTTTGATCACCTGACTGCTACGTGGGCGATAGTCTGGCCTCCCGCTATCGTAATCAGGCCTCAAGTTTTGGGGCTCTTATTCTAACCCTATTCTTGGTAGCTTGCTTTTCTCATATAATATGAGTATTCATGAAGGTCATACAGGGGTGTGGAATTTAATAAAATATCTACTTGTCCATGGGTCAGGTTGCTTCATAAATCTACTTGTCCTGTAACACAATCCACTTGCCCCTTTAGTGCCATGTAGTGCAGCGACACATTATGGCAGCAATCTAATTATATACGAGCTTTGATATAGCCTCTCTGATTATGCAAGGGTTCATACCTTTGTAGTGTTTGAATACTTACAATACCCTTTTGTTGCCACGTTTCCACAGATCTACATACTTGGACTGAAGGTAGTGGTAAGCAATAGTTCCAGGGTTAGTCTGTGCAAACCTACTAACTTAAGTGTTTTAAGGGTTTTCAAAAACCTATACTGAGAAATGTTGGAAATTTACTCCTGACAATGGCAGACATAAACCTTCTTCCAGAATTGGGAAAAAAGTGGTTGGAGGGAAAGTGAACTTGCAAATACTCAGATTTTCGCATGAGCAAATCTACACATGCAGATTTGCTCATGCTAAAATGCAGTTCGCAAATATTTTCTAGGAGTACTATTTCTTTTCCTACTTCTGTAAATTCTTGGGAACTCACAAAAGCCGTATAGCTGCACTTAATGCAAGGACATATACCATGGGTGCACCTTTGAGATTTTCTTTAATAGTTGGGCCGCTAATTTGGTTGGAGTTGACCGTGACCTTTTGTGTTAATTAAAATGCAGTCTCTCTCTCTCTATTGGCCGGCTTCCCTCTGAGTGACAGCCTTCTGCTCTTTCACAAGGAGCATATCAGCACACAAAGTAGTTTTGTTCAGTGCCAGTAACTAATGTGGCAGTGTGTGCTTTTTGAGACCCAAAATTTGTTTTTGCTTTTGCCAATGTTTGCTATAATGGTGAGGGCCCGGCAGCTCCCACACCAATAAGGTTTTACAAAAACTACGCCAAAACAAGTCACATATTAACAAAACTAAAAAGTTGACCACCAATTTTAGACCTACTGGCTTTGCCAATGCTTGTTTATTTTTGTTTCCCATAATCTTATTGAAACTGGTTACACTGTTTTTTCATTATGAATTTTTAATACTAGCATGCATCAACACATGTTACTAAATGATGCTGTAAAGAAATGGTACCTGAAATTTTACAGTGGTTTACCAAAATGTTTTTTTCCTGCTTTAATTTTTTATGAACATTTTATTTTGAAAGCAAAGAATCTATCTTGCTTTCAACCTTCTGCAAATATTCGCATCTAATCAGACAGCATTCTAGGAGCATTATACGTAGCCTCATATTGTTAAACTTTGCAAATGTGTTTACACATTTTTATTCTGGAACCACTGTCAGTAGTGCGGTCGGAGCTTACAACATTTCCTTTGAGCTCACCCTAATAATAAAGGCTTAGCATTAATGAACCCTGAATGCAAGTTTGAACAGCATCGAAGCATGGGCATAAATATTACCTTAAGTGCAGGCAGTGAGTGCTCTTTGCCTGATCCATATTATGGTACTGCCAACTGGCAGCCAAAGGGTTTGTGCTGCAGGGGGTTGGGCCTACTTGTCCCAAGGACAAAGAACACATGAAAACTTGTTGCCCTTGACCCCAAACAATATGTCCCATGTGTCGGGCTATAAGAATTCCACATCCCTGTCATATCTCAAGAGTACTTCATTCTTTCTCCTCTTTTGGTATCTATGAGACTGCTGTTGCTTTTGACTTCAGTAAATAATCCTATACCCAGGAGTGGAGTGGGTATTTGACAGTTAGCTAACTCTGTCTGTTTTGTTAAGCATTTTTACTTCTTGAGTTATTAATATTTGAGCTGTGATGCTTAGAGTTTTGTAACATCTTGCCTTGTAATCCAGAAACTCCTATTGTAATCTTCAGTGTTGTGGCTTCGAGGAACTACGTGCTGAATGTACAAAATCCAGGTCACTAACCAGTCTGTATTTTTTCACACAAAGTGGTTTGTGACCTGGTTCAGTTTGTGATGTAGCAGATGCACTGTTTAGACTCATTGCAAAATGTATGTTCACCGGAAGTCACCAAACCTCCTACCTCAATGTTTGAGACAGGAGCCATTTTGCTGCTCCCTGTCAATGCCTTTCTGTGAATCAGTTACTACCCTATACTAGTGTCAGTAACTGATCAATATTTGCAACTGCAATTGCAATTAAAAAAAGCACTGGTACGCTGCATTCCACAGTGCAAATAGGGGTTTGGTGCTCTTGTATCCTCTCCTAATTGCTAGCCCTGCACAACAGCATCCCTCCGAGAGTACCCACTCCAAGCAATTCTGCGAAGCTCGTGTTACTGTACCCAAAACTACCTGTTGCAACACTCAGTGGATTCCCAATCCCATTTACCACCTGCCCAGAGCAGGTGGTAAATGGGATCAGAAAAGAGCCTCTTATTCAGCCCAGGATGGGACTCTGCATGTGTTTTTTGACCTGATAAAACTGGGCCCACCTGTTGTTCCCCATTACAGGATGAATAACTTGAAATGGCTGGATTTAGGCGTGGAGATACTGGCCAGAATCAAACATTGCAGCTCCCTGTATCCCTGCACCTAAATCTGGACTACCTTTAATGAAGCTTTAAGACTAGCAATGGTTCTTGTTGATTTCATAATTGTTCTGATTCCCATGAGGTTCGGCACATGTGTAAAACAACAGATCTGAGACGTAAAAACGATTTTTATGAAGTCTACACCACAAATTGCAGCCAATAATGAATTATGAGACAATGTTTTCTAGGCAGCTAATAGTGGTTTCCAGGACAGCTGTTAATCAATTAACTTACAGCGATAGACATTTTTAGGTGCTACCTTCAATTTCTCATTCTTCAGTATCCAATTTGTTTCATATTTTTGTTGCAATTTATTTCAGGGAATTCCTGCTACAATATCGGACCAGTGATTATAACACGCACCGAAGGCCTACTGTGGTAAAGCTGAGGAGGACCATGTTATCAGAATAAAATGGTCCTGAGGCATAAATCTCTATTAGTTTGGATCAAAGCCATCAGCTTCCAGTATTACACTGTGGAAATCAGCTGAGAAGATGTTTATCAATAGAGTGGCCATAAGACAACCTTTCTTAACTTCTCCTTATCCCCCTGTTCAATAGAATTAACCTTACCTTTCCTCCTCTCAGCTTGTTCAAGATGCAAGTATTCAAATATGAAAGCTAACTTCCTCTAAGAAGATTGGTCAGGGTTTCATATCATTCTAATTTAGATCATAGAAGTTGTGTACCTACCGAGGGTATTAAATACTGAATTTAGGTCTATAAAGCCACAATATAAAGGGACGTTTGCTTCGTTAGAGATCGTTTCACCCTATTACCAAGTTCCAGGTAATTGATAATCATGTTCTTGCCTTCTGAAAACCTGTTTGAGCAGGAGGAAGAAAGTCTTTGACCCCTCTAGCTCATGATCGGTCAGTAGGCTGCTTGATAATAATTTTGATTAAGAACTCAACATAGATGTAAGATTGTAATCCTAAAGGTCGGCATGTTCACCTTAATAAACTGGAGACAATACTGATCCTTGCCAAGCTCCAGGGAGTGTAAATAGGGGGAGTACTGCTTTATAGACAGGATGAAGTATAGAAAGCCATATTTGAGTGATGGGCATGTGCTGTACAGATGTATTCATACACCATGGTTCAGGCAAGCTTCTACTGTACTGTACTCAAAGCAATTGGCTCTCATGATGGGCAGACTGCTGCATGAATGTCTGCCCATACGGCATTGGTCACTGAGGTATATGTAGTACTAAAAGACTAATGGGCATGAGTGTGAAAGATTAAATGTTTCATAGATTTGTATTTGTGCCCTGTCGTTTAGGAGCAGATGATTTCTGCTTGCTTAGTGATACACCTAGGTGTATGTTGACTTACAGGATTGGTATGTATGAAAGTGCCACCAAATGTGAGACTAATGTGTAGTCTGTGGATTATTGATAAATGTGTGATTGGGATCTGCATACACACTAGAATTATGGACAGTTGTGTATTTGGATGGTAAATTTAGACAACAGTTTACATTATCTTCTATAGCTAGACGGGAAACAACCTTTACAACGCAGTCATTACATCGCAACATCCTTTACAACGCATGTCACTACAATGCAGCCATTACATTGCATGTCACTACAAAGCGTGACACTACAACACATCACTACAACGCAGGCATTACATTGCATGTCATTACAACGCATACCATTACAACACATAATACCCCTACACTATCCAACACTTACCCTATTGTTGCACCGCCTTGAGTTAGAATAGTAATGTTTACCCCTACACTATCCAACACTTACCCTAGAGTTGCAACCACTGGAGTTAGAATAGTAATTTTTACCCCTACACTATACAACACTTACCTTAAATGCAATGTAATAGTATGCTTTGTAATGCTATGCGTTGTAAAGGTATAATGCTATGTAATGGAATGTGTTGTAAATGTAGTTTTAAAAAATTAGTTGTAATGGCATGCGATGTAAATGTATGCGTTGTAAAGGATGTTGCGATGTAAAAACTGCGTTGTAAAGGCATGCGTTGTAAATGTATGCGTTGTAACGTCATACATTCGCATTGGGGAGAGAGCAACAGTGCCATATCTTAGTAGGTATGACACTGTCTTGCTCTTTGTCACAACTAAAACACAGCCACTATGCTTGCTCTGCTGTTTGCATGACTTCTAACTAAATTTGTCTAAAAAGTTTGTCTGACATGTCTCGTAAACGGCCGGAAGCCACGCTTCTTAGCTTTTCACTTGAAAAGGGATTCTCTCTGCAATTTTAATTACAGGGGTTTTACTACGCATTTAAACTGTTGTACTTAATCTTTTATGCACATTGTCAACTGTTATTGAATTTGAATCTGACCCAGTTTTAACCTTTTAACTCTTTGTATATTGCGTGTTCCCAGTTAATTCAAACCTACCTTCAGCAGCATTTAAATTTTTTCTCAGTGCGGGTAACGGGGGCTACTGGAGTGCTCACTTCCGGTAGTCCCGGAAATAACAAAAGGGAGGGCCAGAGGTCGACGGTCTAGAGGCCGAGCTCCGGGGGAGGTAAAAGCACGGCCGCGCCGCTAGTGCGCCAAAGGCAATCCTGTCTGTGCCCGTCCGCACCTGGCCCGTGCCTAGTGCCAGCCACCTTGGCAGTTTCAGCCCTCATCTATCTCTAAGCTTTCGTACACCAGGGACCAGCTGCCACATGTCAATAACAGTAGTAAATGCTGCTGGAAACCAAGCCTTTGTACTGACCAGTTCTCTGTATTCATTGCCCAGACTGCAACTTTTATATCAACCCCACTAAAACACAACTGCTATCACACTGCACCGTGAAAGGGCCACGCAGGACCAAATCAATTGTTTGTACTTTGATTAACGCACGCTCTCTATGTAGGCACGCGTCTGAATTTTCCATATTTATGGACACACAGGCTGTTGTCTTAGCCTTCATTACTGAAACTTGGGCTGACGCTGCACAGACTTAGCCATTGCTGTTCCAACTGAGTACATGATTCTTAAACAACACAGGGTTGGAAAAAGGGGTGGTGGGCTGGCTATAATACATCGTAGCAGTTGGAAAGGGACATTTACTACCCAAAATAATCTATCAACCCTGGAATCCCTACTGTTCAAGACCGTAATAGACAACCGTTATACTTTTAATGGTTTACTACTATATCCTCCTCCCGGGCCCGGGGCAGACTTTCTAAATACTGTTGGCCTTTTCCTTGGATGTGATATCTCAGTCGTAGGTATTTACACTGTTGTGCGACCTTAATTTACACTTTGAAGACCCACTAGACAGGGATGCTATACACTTTATTGATATCATGAACAGCCTAGGGCTCACTCAGCAAGTAGTCGGTAGCACCCATTCGGCAGGGCACCTGTTGGATGGTATATTCTCCAATAATAATGGTCTACAATGTTTCCCGTCACTCCCACTCACATGGTCTGATCACAAAGTCGTCATGTTCTCCCTTTCTCTTCATCATTTAGGATCGGAGAACGTTAGAAATAAACATCCTAGACATTTCCGACCATGGAATAATATTGAATCCGAAACCCTTAAAAGTGCACTAGCCCATAATCCCCCTAAGGCAAATGATGACCCCAACATGCGGGAGGTGCCTTTGAGCTGTGGATCCTCAGCTCAATTGACCACGTTGTACCTTTAAAATCCTCCACTAATAAAAGAGCTAGACGCCCTGAACCCTGGTATACTGAACAGCTCAGACTTCAAAAACAAAACTGTCGTCGTCTTGAAAGGAAGTGGAGATCCCATTATTATATGAGTGACAGAACAGCCTACAAACAATCATTACTAGACTATAAAAAATGAATGCATAACAGCAGCAAAAAATTCATCCAAAGAACTATTTGCTACAGTAAAAAAGCTAGCCAAACCCCCTGAAATAGCCAATACACCAGTAAGCCGGACTGTCTTTGACACCCTGGCCACCTTCTTTTAGGACAAAGTCAGATCAATCTACAGTGGTTTCTCTACATCTCTGTCTCAGCTTGCGACTCCACTACAATATGTGTCAGTCACTCCTAACATGGAAGAGGAGGTCTCTTTAGCCACTTCAAATTCAATAGATCTTCCAGAACTACTTCAATTTCCATCCTTGACCTTGGATCAGGTTGCCAAATTACTTCTGTCTACCAAATCGGGATCCCCATTAGACCCATGCCCCCCCACGATTTTTCATCTTCTACCAGAATTAATTGCCTCTCACCTCTCCCCCATTTTGAACCATATGTTTACCTCACAACTACCAACTGGAAGTTAGCATCAGTTCTCCCTCTTTTAAAAAAAGCTAACTTGGACGGGGGATCCTAATAATTACCGCCCAATCTTAAGACGCCCCCTGTCTGCCAAAGTGGTCGAGAAGGCCATGAACGAAGCAATATCTGAATACATCGAGAAACATGCTTTCTTGGATCCCACCCAGTTCGGCTTTAGAAAACACCATAGCACGGAACTAGCATTGATCTTGGTCTCAGAATAGATCAGGCAAATGGTTGATGCGGGGGGCAACGCAGCACTTGTGCTGCTTGAACTATCTGCCGCATTCGACACTGTGAGCCATACAAAACTATTGGAAGGCCTTGAGAAGATCGGCATAAAAGGAAAAGCTTTCGCCCTGCTTAGATCTTTTCTTTTTTTTTTTAAATAATATTTTGATTAAGTTCAACAGTAGCATACATACATGTTGCATATAGTACAGCACGGTCGTCCCAGTTCTCATTACATTGGCGCCGGTGGGTAACAGTCTGATCATATTGAGTCCGTATCTCGTCCTCTATTACGCTGCATTTCCAGTTCCTTCGATGGGGAGACACAAAGGATACCCCGGTATTCATTCCATTTCCCCCCATTTCCTGTCCCATTTCATTGGGCACCCTCGTGTTTTAAAAACTTCCGTCTCTGCGACCATGCACCTATCTAGTTCTTTCAACCACAGGTTGGGGGAAGGTATATCTGTCGACCCCCCCCCCCCCATTTTCTCGCTATCTCTCGTTTGACCAGGGTGTATCCCAGCGAGGTAAGTTGTTGCTCCACCTCTGTGAGATCCGTGGGGGGCCAAATATTAAGGAGTCCCAATCTTGAGGTAAGGTGTATCTCTTTCACCAGGGCATTTTGTATATGCGTCGTTGCCCCTTCCCATACGTGTCTCAACTCGGGGCACTCCCAAATCATGTGGAAGAAAGTAGCTGGTTGTGAGCAGACCTTAAGACAAAGCATGTCTGGTCTAGCCCCTATTTTTGCTAACGTAGTTCCAGACATATAGGACCTATGGAGAATGCGAAGTTGTATCAATTTGAATCTGGAGTTAATTGCTGCTTCTTTGGGGGACATTAGTGCAGACTGCCAGTCCTCGTCATCCATTATCCCCACATCTCCCTGCCATTGCTCCCTTAGCTTGCTAAATTGGTCTGGTAGGTTATTACAAATCTTCCTATACGTTAGTGATATTGCTTTCGTCTGGAGCGGTCCGTGGAGCAATCTGTCCTCTAGTGGGGACGAGTCTGGTATGTCCTTAAGGTCTGGTATCGCCATAGTGAGGGCATGTCTGACTTGCAGATATCGGAAGCATTCTCCTTGGTTCGTATAATATTTTACCCGTAATTCGTTGAACCTGAGGAGTGACCCTTTGTTAATTAAGTCCCCGCCTGTGGATATCCCTATTATGTCCCACTTGTCAAATCCAGGCTGGTGACACAGGAGCCCTAGTTGCTGAGTATACCACAGGGGTGTGTGTTTCGTTATTCTATTGGACCACTCCAGTCGGGAATTTGCCTGGTGCCATATCCTGACCGTGTGGGCCTAAAGTATCTGTTTTTTCCAGCCCTGGAGTATAGAGCCCGCAAATATCCCAATCTTCCTGTTTGGTGTCTATCCAATTGATACGCTGGATCAACCGGGGAACGATATATCCAGTGATTTCCCACCACCAGTTGCGACGCCCAATAGCACAGTCGAAGGTCCGGGAGGGCAATACCCCCGTCATACCACCCCTTTGTCAGTTTTGTCAGAGCTATACGGGGAGCCCCCCCGTCCCATAGTAGCGTCCGGATTTCACTCTCTACTCCAGAGATGTAGGTATCTGGGATATGTTGCGGGCAATTCTGCATTATATATAGAAACTGTGGGAGAGCTAACATTTTAAAGAGGGCCGCTCAGCCAAGGAGGGAAAGAGGCAGAGATCTCCAGTGTTTTACGTCTGATCTCAGTCTGGCCAGCGGTGGTGCCAGGTTGCGCTCATAGAAAAGGTTGGGGTCTGTGGTGATATATATCCCAAGATATCTGAACCCTACTGTGGTTACTTCTACGTTGCATCCTCTGGGGAGCCTCAGGACTGACACCCTGAGTACAAACAACACTGATTTACTCCAGTTTATGGCGTAACCGGAATATTTTCCGAAATTTGTAAAAATATTTAACACCCCATGGAGAGACATATAGGGAGAGGCAAGGTATAGCAGAATATCATCCGCATATAGCGATATTCGGTCGTCGTGGTCATCCGTCCATTATAAGCCCCTTATCATGACGTCTCTTCGCACCCATGCAGCCAGTGGTTCCAGCATAAGGGCAAATATCAGCGATGAGAGGGGGCATCCCTGCCGGGTGCCCCTTCCTAGTGTAAATATTTGTGATGTGCAATTATTAACTCGCACCTGGCCCTTTATGTCGGTGTAGAGCAGTCGTACCCACCTCCTAAATTTCAGTCCAAAGCCCATTCGGTTTAGGACTTCAAACACGTATGGCCATTCGATTGAATCAAACGCCATAGTGGCGTCCAAGGACAACACTACGGCATCCTCCTCCATGTTTTCCCGCCGAGCCAGAACGTTGTGAAGGTGTTGGATGTTAAGTGCTGTGTTCTTCCCCGGCATGAAGCCGGATTGGTCCGGATGAACCAAAGAGGAAATGACACCAACCAAGCGCAAGGCCAGAATTTTCGCTAATACCTTAGCCTCCACGTTCACTAAAGATATTGGTCTGTAGGAGCTACATACTTCGGCCGGTTTCCCTGGCTTGCGGAGTACCACTATGGATGCTAATCTCTGGTCCTCAGGTAGAACCCCTTGCTCAAAGCTTTCCTCAAACATTGATCGTAGATGCGGCGCCGCCTGGGATGCCACCAGATATAGAAACTCAATGGGTACCCATTTGGTCCCATGGCTTTTCCGGATTGGATGCTGCCAATGGCCTTTTGGATCTCCTCATCTGATAAATCTTCCTCAAGGGTGTCTCTGTCTCTCTCAGAGAGAGAAGGTATATCACTATCTAAGAGAAGCTGGTGAGAGTCTTCTGCTGTGTAGGTCGTGGAGGAGGAGTAGATGCTTTCGAGATGATCTGCAAAGGCTTCCACTATATCATGAGGGTGTATGACGGGAGTGCCATCTTTCAAAATAAGTTTAGGTACCCACCTGTCCCCTTGGTCCCGCTTCTCCAGCCATGCTAGGGTCTTGCCCGCCCTATCCCCCAATTCGTATACTCTGTGGCGGGTATGAAGTATTTTAGCCATCGCCTGTTCCCTGGTTTTTAGGCTGTATTCCTCCCTTTTAAGGGCTAGGCGGTGGAAGACCGCATCTCTGGGTGTGGTGACGCTATCTAGTTCCAGTTGCTGAAGCTCACTCTCTAACTGCACTATCTGTTGGTGTCTATTTTTAGAGTATCCAGCCTGTAGTGCACGTGCCTGCCCCTTTAGGACCACCTTAAATGCTTCCCACAAAGTTACTGATGACTCCACCGATCCTACATTTTCTT
Organism: Triturus cristatus; assembly: GCF_964204655.1. Taxonomy (NCBI): domain Eukaryota; kingdom Metazoa; phylum Chordata; class Amphibia; order Caudata; family Salamandridae; genus Triturus; species Triturus cristatus. The sequence goes on from NC_140591.1 coordinate 1,269,153,708, forward strand.
TAAAATAGTTTACGGTCTGGGTGTGCATTTCTGTTTTTATGTCTGGGATTCTCAAAATCCAAGGGTTAATGGTGAACGAGACCTGAGGCCATTTTTCACCATGAGTAAAGTCAATACTGACCGGGGAGTGGTTCGAAATGCCCCTCGGAAGGGCATGAGGGTTACGGACCTTGCCAACATGGGTAGTGTATGTCAGAAAATAGTCGATTCGGGACGAACGTTTGTGGGCATCTGAAAAATATGTGTATTGGATTCCGTCAGGTTGTAGGAAACGCCCTATGTCTGTCAATCCCATTGCTGACGTAAATTCGCCCATTAGTACATTCGGTTTAGCCCCCTCTCAATGCGGGAATCTGTCAGGTCGTTCATAGTCAGGTTGAAATCTCCACCCAGAATTAGGGGGCCCACTGGGAGGTCAACTAGTATCTTGCCCAGGTCTGCTAGCGCTTCCTTTCCCAACGCCGGCGGTATGTACACCGAGATAATGTTTAGTGGCTGTCCCTCCCATTGCGCTTCTAGGACTGCGAACCTACCCCTAGGATCTGTCCACCCTTGCTTCACCATTAGGGTGAGGCTTTTCTTTGCGAGGATACACGTCCCCCTAGACCCGGAAGTGTAATCAGCATGCACCAGGAGTTTGTATCCCCACCTCGTTAGGGCCTTGCTCTTGTTCCCCACCAAATGTGTCTCCTGCAATAGTACTACATCCGGAGCATGGCGTTTCAGATACTGGAGGACTAAGCCACGCTTGATTTTGTCCCCCATCCCATTCACATTCCAAGTCAGCACCGAGAGCGTTTTTTCTCTTCTATCTCTCATTGTCAGTAGGCAAAACTAGTAACATATCATATACTGGGATAATTGTGTCATCAGTGTCAACAACCTGTAAGCCCAGCGGAGTGAGCGCTCCTAGTGTCGGACCCAGTATCACACCCCCCACCCTCCCAGTTACCTGTGACTCTTCCCTGTGTCTGCTGCCCATTAGCGAACATGAATGTGACTGTAAATGAACAAAAAATGAATATATAACCAACTGTAAAACCACAAACTCCCTGACCCCCACCCCCTCCCAGCTTCCCTCCCTTCCTCCCTGCCCGACGGACGCCAAACCGCCCGCCTCCCCAACTGAGCAGAGTGATTCATCCCCAGAACAGTTACTTACATGAGGGATGAGTCCTCGGAAGCCCACCAGATGTAAAGTAGCTACTGTATCGACCAACTCCACCTGCAGCACCCATCGCCCAAGCAAGCCATCAGTGTTGGCATTATCCGTACGACATTTCGTGTTTTTGGCCAGCCCGATGCCAGGAAAAGTCCCACTTCATGTCCCACAAGGATGTCACGATCAGGAGTTAGTGGTGCACTGAGGATCCCTCCCCTTTGTCATTGCGTCCGGTTGATCTAAGCCTGGTCTTGTCGTACAGCCGACGTGGTTGCTGTGGTTTCGGATTGCCTGATTTCGCCGCGGGCGCCATCCCTCCAGCCAATCTCTAGCGTCCTCTGGGGTGGCAAAAAAACAAGTCTTGCCTTCCACTTCGACTCTAAGTTTCGCCGGGGTTAACATTGCATATTTGAGTTCTTTGGCCCGCAGCTCCTTTTTGACTTTCGAAAAACCGCGTCTCTGTTTAGACACTGCTGCTGTATAGTCCGGATAGAGCGTGACTGTGTAGTTTTCCAGGCGGATCGGCGGGGCTACTCTAGCTGCCTGTAGAATAGCGTCTCGATCTCGGAAGTTAAAAAATCGTGCCAGTATTGGTGTGGGCGGGGCACCCGGTCTCGGCCTCCCTCCCGGTACACGATGGGCTCGCTCCACGGAGAAGAAATGCGACAACCTGCGGGGCTTTAGGTGGTTTTTGATAAGATCCTCCACATAGAGGTCCAGAGCTGGTCCTCCCACATTTTCCGGCACACCAATGATTCGGACGTTATTGCGCCTGGAACGCCCCTCTTGGTCGTCCAGCTTAGCCAATATTAACTTATTATCATCCTCCAGTTTCTGTACTTGCCGTTGCAATTCTGTTGTTTCTGTGGACAGTGTCTTTGTCGTGGATTCCACTTCATGTATTCTCTGGGACAGCTTTGAGAAGTCTGGCCGTATCAGGGATATGTCCGTAGAGATCGTGCCGATGGAGGACTGGACGTGTTGTAGGGCGGCCATGACATCCAGCAACGTGACGGACTCCTGGCCCTGAGACGCCGAAGCCTCTGCTTGGGACTCCATTGCCCGCGAGGTTTCCACCTGGTCTTTTGTGTATGCGTATTTATCCAATTTGCCGGATAGTCCACCCCTCTGACCTCGTCCTCCCATCTGAAATTGCCGGTGAGGGGCTCCGCCAGGCCAACAGAAAAGGGGGGGAGGCAGTACTCACCGCTGCCCGCCGCGTTTTCCACTAATTCGTGCGGCCTTTCTGGTTTCTCGCCTTCCCCCTTAGTGCCGGAATGTCGATGTGTTTGGGTCGTAGAGCGCGCCCCCGCCGGCTAGACGAGCCGCCACTTTCCCCCAGGGCCTTAGGGGGCTGCCTCCAAGCCGTCTGCCCACCGGCCAGTCGCGTCGCACGTCTCTCCTACAGGACAGACACTGTTGTGGCAATGCGTGCCCAGGGCCCACCACTCTTGGTATCACTTGTGTGGCCGACCGCACCGCAGGGCTCAACCAGGGGCTCTATTCAGGAGTCAGTCCACACCGCAGGAGCCCGCGCCGCCACCAACCCCCTCTCACCGGTTGGCAGGAACGCGCCTCTGGCGTCTGCATCCAGCGTCGCCTCTCCACTCCCGGGCCCTCCTCTGCCACACTCTGGTCTAGGCCTCGGATGGTGAGAGGCCTGGTCTTGTCAGGTGAAGGCCAGACTCTGTCAGGAGGTGTCAGGCTCCTAACACGCAGTCTTCCGGTTCTTGCTCCCTTCAGAGAGCTGCTCCTGCAGCCAATCGTGTACCTGCCAAGGTCTCTGAGCGTCAGTCCAGCTAGGGCCCGTCCGGTGCACTGGCCGACTTCGCCTCTCCCTTCTGCACCAAGCGCTGAAGCACCAGTCACCAGCCGTCACTTTGACGAGGTATCACCGATCAATGCGCCATCCGCATCTCCTCTCGCTGCGTTCACAGGGGTCCAGGATCCCCCGCGTCTTTCTACTCTTCGCGCCACTGATGTGTGTGCGGCCGCCGGCAGAAGCAGTACGCGACTCCCCGGCTTCTCCCGGAGGTGCAGGCCGACCGGCGCTGTCACTCACAAGTCTGCCGCTACGGATCCCACGGAGGTCCGGAAAGTCGCTATGCCAACCTCCAAGGTTCCGATTCACGCTCCGTCCAGCGTGTTAAGTGCAGCTACTGGATTAGTGGTCGGATTTTGTAAAAGGGCTCCCTCGGCTACGGAGCTCTCCTAGGCTGCGGCCATATTGCTTGGTCGCTAGCCACGCCCCTCCGCTTAGATCTTTTCTATCTGACTGAGAACAATTTGTAGCCCTTTCTGAATTTAAATGTCCCAATTTCACACTGCCTTGTGGGGTACCCCATCATTGAGCCCCACTCTGTTTAACATCTACATTGCCCCCCCTGGCGCAGTTGATTAGGTCTCTGGGTTTTTCGGCAATTTCCTACGCTGACGATACCCAAATTGTGCTTTCAGTGACAGGCGCGCCTTCTGACATGGCATCACAGTTTTATACCTGACTCCGTCAAGTTGGTGACTGGATGGCCGCCAACTGTCTGAAGTTAAATTCCAACAAAACTGAAGTTTTACTCTTTGGGAGCAACACCACTTTCTGGTCTCCAGCTCTTTGGCCATCGGAACTGGGCCCTTTGCCCACCCCTACAAATAAAGTAGAAAACCTGGGATTCACCTTTAATTCCAAGCTTACATTCAAAGGTCATGTGAACCAGGTTACTTCTGCATCCTTTTACACATTTTAACGACTGAGAAAAATCCTTGTTTTCATCCCTGTCAATCTACGCAAGCTAGTGACCTCTGCTCTGGTCTTGTCCAGAGCCGACTACTATAATGGTCTTTTTATAAACCTTAGGTCCAAATGCCTGACTAAACTACAGATTGTACAAAATGCCGCTGCACGCACCTTGTTGGATATCCCCAAGCATAAATCGGCCACTGCTGCCCTAAAAGAACTACACTTGCTACCAGTGAAGAGACGCATTGAGTTTAAGGCTCTATGCATAGCATTTAAAGCAACTCAGTCTCACAACTTGGTGATTCCTAGGTTCAAGAAAAACTCCTGGGCAGCAGAAGCTTTCTGGTCGGTACGACCAGACTCTGGAATTCTCCTACTCAGAGGTTAAAAGATGAAACTCACGTACTGGTTTTCAGGAAAGCGCTAAAGACATGGCTGTTTAACCTATGACCCTGAACTAAGACCTCACGGCATATCTTTTTTTACCTGATGAGCTAGTGCCTTGACACCTTCGGGTAACTGTACTGCGCTTTATAAATGTATTTTTCATTACATTTCAAAATGGATACACCAAGTGGCAGGGCCTTCTCGCTCCAGTTCTAGGACAACACCCATGTAACATACAAACTTTGTTTGGAGGCTAGTATTAGAGAAGAACTAAAACTCCAGCTCAATGTTCCAGGACTTCTCCCTGACAGTGTAGGTGACTCCCACAGGGTGTTTGTTGGTGAATCCTCTGAGTTACTGGGCTGATGTCTTCGAAAGCCAACTTTACCTTCTGGTGAGGGGACATCACCTGAATAAGTCTACAGTGATCTGCTGGAAGCACTGTGGGTCTGACTGAGCTGTTGTGAGAGGCGTGCCAGAGGTATCCATGCAGACAGGGTTGGTCTAGAGGAGAAGCCCAACCATAGCTTCAGGTGAAGATGTCCAGAGAAGTGGACTGGCCCTAGGAACTGAAGCTAGGACTACACCAAGAGTGAGAGTGGCGCTGCATGGAAACTGTGGTGAGACCATGCTACTTAGTGTTTGTCTCCAGGAACCCCAACTGGATTTTGAGGTTTCCTCTGCCTTTCTTCCTGGCTTAAACGAGTTTGGTGTTGTAACTAGCATGTAGTTCAGGTAACCCCCATTGTCCAGATCCACTTGTGATCCACCCAGGGGTGTGTCTAAGGCACGCTGCGCCAAAAAAATTAAACCACACATCTGTTGTTACTGCTGTAAACTGCACTGTGCCTTAACCACTGCCCCATGTGACCTTACATCTACGTAGATGTGCCCTCGAGTATCCTTGAGTACAAATTCTCAGGATATCTGTGGTACCCCTTCAAAATCACTTTTCTTCTCAGATCTGTCGGTGGGCCGTGCTTCTGATTTCTGTGAGGTGGTTTATTCAAGCCTGAGATGCTGACACAGAACCAAGACCGTTTTCCAGCCCGACTGTGGCCCACCTGCATATGTCATAAGCCACCGGGAGAAGTAGTGCTGCAAGAAAACTTGGCAGCAACTCCACACCTTAAGTTCTGCTGCAATGGACCCACATAAGCTGCTTCCTCTGAGCACGAGCACCAGAATGGGGAGCCTTCGAACTTGACCTAGATTTTTTCAGGAGCCAGTTCAACTACGGAAACACTCGGAGACTGACTTGTGGGTCACACACCGGAAATGAAGCCACTCACTAAACCTCAGTGAGCCAGCACCTGTATATATTTCCTGTATTCCTGGGGCTATTTCCGTATGCATTAAAATAATCATAGCTGTTTCTTGTACCCCTGAAATGACGGCACAATCTATCATGAGCTCAACACTTATGCCATTGATCACAAATACTTCCCTGAGTCTTGTCCACTTGCCTTTCGTCACGCTGGTGCCTTCCACGCAAAGAATACGATCATCACTGATTTTCGCACCACACTCTTTTGCACCACACTCCTCATCTACAGTAGCCACTTTAAATTTACTACCTTGTTTACTAACAGACACAAAGTGGCCCCTACGACTGAACTTTCTGTACTCCTTACTCATTGCTACACATTTCCTACAATGCGCAGTATGAAATTTGCTCCCACAACAGTGACGTGTTTTGTTAAATTGCTTATGTTTCCCAAAAGTGCTACTGGATTTAATCCCCCCCCCCCCCCACACACACACACACACACATCCGACTCACTTTTGGACACATTTGACACTTTCCTTTTTCTTCATCTCCCTCATGTCTAAGCTTTGCCACAAATTCATCAATAGTTTCATTCTTGGCTTGAGGACATGTATAGAATTTATATCTATTCATCACAACATTACTTTCTTCGCAAACCTGTGGTCAAAATGTTTCTTAGCCTCAATATGCACATCTTCAATGTGGTCCCCATTAGGTTCTGTAGAGTTATTTAAAAACACGCAGACCTTCCCTAGTGTTCAAAACTGAAGCTTTCTTTCCCGCAGCACTAAATTCCTGCTCATCCCGTCTCAAACATCTCTATACTGTCCTCCCACTCCACACTTACTTGACCAGGGAGAGGATGTGGTCCGTCGGCTTAAACTGCCGACTTTGGTGCTGGAAACCAGAGTTCGAGCCTCGAGGTCGTGTCCGCATCCTGTGATTCTGGGCAAATCACTTAATCTCCCTGTGCCTGAATGCGTAATGTAAATACGGTGCTCATGTAAAGCGCTCCAATACCTTCGGGTCGAGTTCGCGCTATATAAATATGCAGCAAAAAAAAAACAGGTTGAGCTAGAAAAAGAGGGGGCGCATCAATGTTACTCTGTGTTTGCATGATGAAATAAGGTTGTAGAACACTTTAAAGAAAACCTAAAAATAGCACCTTTACAAACCATGCAGAGAATCTTGTGACACAAATAATGTGTACCAGTGTAGATGCCTTATACACGCTTACACAAATTCCTTCATTTCAACCAGAGTCAATTGTTGTAGACCAGGTACATAATAATACTGAGTATACGACAACGCAGGTAACAAAAATAATAGCACCACCTTAATAAGTTCAAAGGAAGTCCTGTATTGCAGTCAGTAATATGCAAATAGGAATAGGTGTGCACATCACAAAAGTAGGATGCAGCACAATTACTTATAACCAGCCAAATTGACATGAAGGGTGATCAATAGATGCATCCAATAATCAATTATAAGGTGTGCCAATCAACCAGATGCTCATAGCATGATCATAGCGGTGTGCCAGTCACCGACAACACGCTGGATTGACTGAAATGATTGGAAACATGCAGCATAATCAACCGTCTGTTTTAACAACAATAGTAGTGCCGCGTGACACCGTCCAAACGCTCGATCCAAGTGCTAGTTTCTGTGTCTATACGGCGTGCTCCCGGCTGTATTTATGTATAAGCGTGCGCGACGTTGTAATTGACTCCAACAACTTCCCTGTTCAAAATGGCGATGACGCCGATGATGTCAGCAGGTAGGCGTCGTTGCAGTAGAGCACATTCCTCCAAGATGCTGCTATTGCAGTGCGCGCAAGACCAGGCACTTTGCTCCTGACTCGCCCAACTGACTCGAAACCTGTGTTCAAACTAAGGCGGGTTCTCAAAACTCCAGCACAGCAGTAAATCAGCCACGATGAGCAACCTCAGCAAGTCATCCATGTAGACCACCACAACACTTCCAGTTTCGGTGTTCAACACTGCTGGGTTCAAAGCTGCGTCACAACATTGCAGGGAATGGCTGGCTCACTCGTCGCCAATTCTTGTACTTCCGAAATGACGGCACCATGGACCGGGGTACGTTAGAATGTTTATTGAGTGGATATTATTTCTAACAGAAGTGTAGCTATCATTTGTAACTGACTTCACTGGGATGCTCGCAGGTAACATGGAACACAGAATGATGGTTAATCCCACACTCCATGTTCTTACACAAGGTTCGTGCCTACAAGCTTACTGAGCACAACACTGTTGAACTCTTGTATGCAAATCCAAACAATTGGGGTTACTGTTCCTGATAAGACACAGTTAGTGTCTGTCAAATGAAGAGAACAAAGAAAAGAACCAGTGGGTGTCCAAATAGGGACCCTTGCTTCTAGTCAGGGTAAGGGGGATACACTCCTAAAATAACCCTTCCTCACCCCCTTGGTAGCTTGGCACGAGCAGACAGGCTTATCTCCGAGGCAGTGTGTAAAGCATTTGTTAACACATACAGTAATACAGCGAAAACACTACAAATGGACACCATGCCAGTTTAGAAAAATAAGTAATCTTTATCCAAGTCAAACCAAACGAAAAAAAATCGCCAATACAGTTATCAAGATATCCTTAAAAATAGGTTATTCACTCAAATAAAGCTTGTAGCAACAAATAACTCCACCTGGAGTTATAACGACACCGTGACAGATGAAAATCCCAAAGTATGGCACCAACCGCGAGGTGCGCGGCATAGGGCCCGGAGTCAAGCAGACCCACAAAGAACAGTACCTTAGAATTGATGAAAGCAAAGACGGTGCTCCGCGTCGGGGAGGTGATGCTTCGTTGGTGCCTGCGGCGTCGATTCCTTACGACCCCAGGGGAGATGATGCCTCTGTTCCTTACTGCAGCGCAGGGGAGGTGAGACTTCGGTTCCCTACTTTGTCGGGAAGGTGACGTCATGAATGGCTGTGAGGCGTCGGTTCCTTGCGACGGTACGATGTCGATGGATTCGGGAGTCACCCACGTCGAGGATAGGCTCTGCGTTGATAAAACATCGGCGTTGCTGAAGTCAGGGCTGCGGTGCAAGTCGGGACGGTGCGTCGTGGACGTCACAAGCGGTGTCCTCGGCTCCGGTGCAGGCAGTGGCCTCGATGACGGTTTCGGAGTCGATGCGGCACGGCGTCAGCAGATGTCGGGCCTACGGTGCAAGTCGGGGCAGTGCATCGTGCTTTTCACAAGCGGTACCCAGGGCTTCAGTGCAGGTTATGGCGTCGCTCGCCGGTGTCGGTGTTGCAATTACCTTCTGTAGCAGTTGAAACAGCAGGTCCAGATGCAGAGAGACTGAAGGGGTGAAGTTTTTGTGTTCCTGAGACTTCAGAACAGTAGGCAAGCTCAGTTTCAAGCCCTTGGAGATATTTTCTTTAAGTAGGTGACAAAGCAAATTCCTTCTCCTTTCCTTGGCAGCAAGCAGCCACTGCAGGACAACCCCAGACAGCAAACAGCACAGGGGCAGTATTCCTCCTCAGCTTATCCGGCTCTTCTCCTTGGCAAGGGTTCCTCTTGATTTCCCAGAAGTGATCTAAAAATAGTGGGGTCTGGGCCCCTCTTTTTATACCCAAAAATCCTTTGTTCTCTGAAGGCAGAGAGTATCTGTACCCAGCCAAAACCAGTTCTGTGGGGTACTTTGCACGTGCACAACAACCTCCATTGTCAGTGTGAGCCCTGTCTTCATTCACACCACAGGGGTGCGGAGCCGTCATTGTGGAAGGCAGGCACAGCCCTATTCAGGTGAAGGTGCTACTCCTCCCACCACTCCAAATGCAGACCAGGCCTATTCAGCCCAGCCCTGACTCATCAGACTTCTGGAGCCACAGCCCCTCTCCAGCCCCTGTCATCCAAAAGCCAGACATGCAATACACAAACTTAGCAGAGGCACACTGGATGGTTAGGCAAGAAAATACCCACTTTGTAAAAGTTGTATTTTCAAACACAGAGGGGCCGATTCCGATAGCCGGTCGGACAGCTGTCCGTAGCCTTACCGTGCGACCAACACATACCCGGAGCCGGTCGGTCCTGTAGAGTAAGTACGATGCGCATAACTGCCAAAAACCCGACCAACACATAGGCTGTGATTCAAGCTCCATTCTCCGTCCGAGCCATAACTCCTAACGCTGAACCGAGTCGCCCGGAAGCAGTATCCATAGCAGTTTCCAGCATGACAAGTATGATGCGTACTTCCTACGCGCCGGACGGTTCGCCACGTACGGGACGTCACAGCATCCGGAAAACAAGCATATCCGCTACGATTCGCGCCACAACTCAATACACGGCTACGAGACGGACCAGCTTGCAGCGTGTATGAGACGGGGCAACAAGCAGCGTGTATGACACAAACACATCATGAATCCCATCGCGCAGGTCATACCAGTACTCTACATCTATGACCGGCTCAGGAACTGACGGCGCAGGCGGTAAGTTAGACACCTACAACATAAACAAACGACACGTACCCGCAAAATAGCACACACACACACACAGGGGATCCACATCCTGGCCACTAACAACAGCCCACCATAGGGGTTGCATGGCCAGCACCACTAACACCCCTACCCATAGGGCTTATGTTGCCCATCACCCCTGCCACCCCCACTCACAGGGGACCTGTTGCCCAGCACCCCTGCCACTCCCAGCCATAGGGCTTATGTTGCCCTTCACCCCTGCCACCCCCACCCATAGGGCTTATGTTGCCCATCACTACTGCCACCCCCACCCATAGGGCTTATGTTGCCCATCACTACTGCCACCCCCACCCATAGGGCGTATGTTGCCCATCACTACTGCCACGCCCAGCCATAGGGCTTATGTTGTCCATCACCCCTGCCAACCCCACTCACAGGGGACCTGTTGCCCATCACCCCTGCCACCCCCACCCATAGGGCTTATGTTGCCCATCACTACTGCCACCCCCACCCATAGGGCGTATGTTGCCCATCACTACTGCCACCTCCAGCCATAGGGACTATGTTGCCCATCACCCCTGCCACCACTGTTCCCGTTAAGGTGCGCGCGCGCGCGCACCTCTATTAACGTGAGCGCGCACTGCCCGATGGCCAGCGCCCACGACATCCCGGGAGTGAATCGCACCACTCGCTTTTTTAAAGCAGCGACGCGATTCGGGAGTGAAGGTAAGGCGGGCTTGCGGCTGTCGGCACCTGCGGGGCAGATTGTGGGCTTTTAAGTATTCATGTTAATCACAGCCCCTTCACGAGCTGTGATTAACATAAATACTTAAACAAAAGCCACAACTCAATACACGGCTACGAGACGGACCAGCTTGCAGCGTGTATGAGACGGGGCAACAAGCAGCGTGTATGACACAAACACATCATGAATCCCATCGCGCAGGTCATACCAGTACTCTACATCTATGACCGGCTCAGGAACTGACGGCGCAGGCGGTAAGTTAGACACCTACAACATAAACAAACGACACGTACCCGCAAAATAGCACACACACACACACAGGGGATCCACATCCTGGCCACTAACAACAGCCCACCATAGGGTTGCATGGCCAGCACCACTAACACCCCTACCCATAGGGCTTATGTTGCCCATCACCCCTGCCACCCCCACTCACAGGGGACCTGTTGCCCAGCACCCCTGCCACTCCCAGCCATAGGGCTTATGTTGCCCTTCACCCCTGCCACCCCCACCCATAGGGCTTATGTTGCCCATCACTACTGCCACCCCCACCCATAGGGCTTATGTTGCCCATCACTACTGCCACCCCCACCCATAGGGCGTATGTTGCCCATCACTACTGCCACGCCCAGCCATAGGGCTTATGTTGTCCATCACCCCTGCCAACCCCACTCACAGGGGACCTGTTGCCCATCACCCCTGCCACCCCCACCCATAGGGCTTATGTTGCCCATCACTACTGCCACCCCCACCCATAGGGCGTATGTTGCCCATCACTACTGCCACCTCCAGCCACAGGGACTATGTTGCCCATCACCCCTGCCACCACTGTTCCCGTTAAGGTGCGCGCGCGCGCGCACCTCTATTAACGTGAGCGCGCACTGCCCGATGGCCAGCGCCCACGACATCCCGGGAGTGAATCGCACCGCTCGCTTTTTTAAAGCAGCGACGCGATTCGGGAGTGAAGGTAAGGCGGGCTTGGGGGCTTGCGGCTGTCGGCACCTGCGGGGCAGATTGTGGGCTTTTAAGTATTCATGTTAATCACAGCCCCTTCACGAGCTGTGATTAACATAAATACTTAAACAAAAGCCCACACTCTTCCCCACCAGGCCCGGTTCCAGCCAACAGGAGCCTTGTCCCTTGCAGTGAGGGCTTGAAGGCATGCGCGAGACGCCATGGGGCTCAAAGTGCTGCAACCCCCCCTCATATGTGTCAGCCCGGGACGAGACAGCTTCCCGGGCGCACACAGACAGTTTTAGAGATTATCGTTGCCGCACCTGAGTACTTCACAGGTCTTTAAAAGACCATTTACATGGTAACAAGGCTTTGTTTATTTTTTCACCCCTTCATCTCCACATGGCGAAAGGCGACAAATCCTTTCTTTGGCACTGGTAACCTTTGCCTACTGTTCTGCTGCGTGGATTTTTCTTTTTCTATGCAGCGCATGAGAGAAGAAGTTTATTTATTCCTATTTACCTTTCCTGACCCCTGCTGCGGCTTATCACATCTGGCTGTGACACAAAGTTTGACTAATGGAGTAGGTACGAGAATGTGTTACTACATTTTGTTTCTTTTTAAAATCTGCACAGTGTGTGCTTCATTTAAACAGTTTTTATCATTATCATGGCCGATGCAGGACAACAATAAGACAGTACAAAATGCCAAGATAACACTGGTGGTCCTGCTGGAGAGCAATCATTTGTCTGTCAGATGAACTGTACTTTATGTGGATAGCTCAGTGGGTTACTGCCTTTGTCACAGAGATCCTTGTGTTACTTGCAGTTCAGAAGTTACAATCCTAACATAGGACCGTGACCAATGAACTGTCATCAAAGAGCTGCAGACAAACATGAATGGTATACTTAGAACTTGTTTTTTTTTTGTTTTGTGATATAGTTAGAACTTCCCCAGTCTTTCATTATTCTGATGTTGCTAAAATGAGTATGTTTGGGCAGATATACATTTTTATCAGTAAAGCTGACCCCCATGGAATACTCTTTAAATCCTAAGGTTGTGTTTCCCCAGACCAAACCCTCTTAAAATATACTGCCCACCAGTATGGATGACATGTGATTCCTACACCTTGTAATCCTCATTGGCTTATGTGACATTCCCTGTAGACTGATTTACATACTTGTATAATTCATTGTCTCTGTATAATGTGTGCGTGGTGTAAAGTACTGACACACACTACACTGATATGAGTAGCGCTATATAACAAATGAAATGCATATGAGAGAGGGGCTACGTAAAGATGAGGGGTACTGTTGGAGAGTGGCAGTGAGGGAATCTGAGGAAGAGGTCATGGGATTCTAGCTAGTCACTTTGTGGTTTGAGATGTTTAGAGGTTGGCTGTTATTTAGGCATCTATTTTAGTATTTGAGGAACTCCCTTGAATCGGCTGCCCTACTGTGCCTTGTTCTGTTCTGTGTTTTGTATAAACTTATCTGGGAATAAAACATGATTGAAGGTTGTTCCTCTTGATGCCGATTTTTAAATTTCAGGCTGAATTTTTCTATTTACTGTTCAAAAACACCCTTTCGTTCTTGCAATCAAAAGCTATATTACTCTTCCATTCGGGTGGTCTGTCGCAGGTTTTCTGCCATTGCAATGAATGGAAAAGCAGCTCTTTGATAGTTAATAGCTTACTGTTCTATATTAGGATTTAAACTTATAAACTGCAAGTAACAAAAGGGGCAACATTTCCCCACCCAATGAACAGTGCTCCAGTTAAGAATCTTTGGTAAAATCTTATGATGGTACCACCGTTGGGGGCATATTATCAAGAATGGCGTTAAAATTATCGCCGCTTTAGCAGCAGGAAACTGGCGATAATGGCTTGATATTATGCCTTTGAGCATTCCAATAGAAGCCCAGGTTCACACCAGAACATGGGCTTCTATTGGAATTCTCAAGGGCATATTATCAAGCCCATTATCGCCGCTTTAGCGGCAGTTTCCTGCCGCTAAAGCGGTGATAATTTGAACGCCGTTCTTGATAATATGCCCCTTGGAGTCTTGTGCTTTTCTAAACCTGAAGTGTACTTGCTTGTGTAACCAATTCATGTCATGGAGTGTTTATCCAATTTGCAAACCGACCTCAAGACCCTTAACGTGGCGCTGTATGTGTAAAAATTCACCATCTTTTCACTTTTTAAAGTAAACGTTTGGAGTGACATTTGGCGCTGCACACGCACACGGTCTGGTTCCTGGCGCACATAGCCAAGGTTGCAGCGCACAGAGACCCTCCACTGCCGCACACAGAGAAAAAAAATTAGAGGAAACATTGCCTACCACCCCCACTCACAGGGGACCTGTTGCCCATCACCCCTGCCACCCCCACCCATAGGGCTTATGTTGCCCATCACTACTGCCACCCCCAGCCATAGGGACTATGTTGCCCATCACCCCTGCCACCCCCAGCCATAGGGACTATGTTGCCCATCACCCCTGCCACCCCCAGCCATAGGATGGGTGATGCGCAACACATCCAGCATACTCCAACATCAGGTATGTCAGCAAAATACATTCCCCCCTAACATCATGTCAACAGTGTGTAGTCTGTGACAAATGCCCACAACAGTGATTATGGCTACGAACATACAATGTAAGTAACAGCACATGTGACCAACACATGAGTGTGACCTACACAAGGCAAGCATCACCATAGCACTGTGGCAATGTAAAAAGAACACCCCCTCACTGTGTAGAACAGAAGTTAAGTGGGCTTCCAAAATACAGCAGATGTTGAGCATTGTCGTGATGGGGACTAAACCCCCCCCTCATCACAGTGACCAAAAGGTAAGTGTCATCATGGTCAAAGCTGCAAATAACAAACAGCATGTATGATCCCTGCTCCCAACAAATTAAACACTTCTGGGGCAAACTAGTGGTTGTGTCCCATACACCCAGAGATGTGGTGAGGCTAACAGTGCTGTGAAAACATAACACACTCTCGGCCATGTGCAGACAAGCACCACACATGGGGGCTGACAATGCATACAGTGTACAATAACACAAGAGCAGAAGTGACCATCACCAAGCATGCACACATCTCGAAAATAAACACACCAATCAAAACAACATGTGTAGACTGTAGGTGTCAGCTCACAAACTCACATTCCATGTCAGCAATGGCACCTAACTACCAGGATGAATGTGCACAATGATGTGATATGACTCACAGGGACAGCAGGCAAAATCACAGAAACAGCATCCAGACAAAGGCCCACAACAGCAATACTAATGCACTGGTGCAGATGCACAAACACAAACAGGCAAACTCACACTTCACATCTGACACAGCATGTGTGTGTGTCACAGTATCCCCAGGCAACTACACAACACATGAGGAGGGCAGACCCACAGTGACACAGATGTGAACACAGTGCCATACAAAAGTAAACCATCATTGGGATACCCTCAGTGGGCAATCAGGCATTGGGAGATGAGAGGGAGCACAACAGACACATGTGACACAAGCTGGAATGTAAACCAACTAACACAGCAAGAGACTGACACACAACAGAACTACCCCCTGGGACCAGACATTGGGGTGACATAAGCATGCATGACACCTCCACTGTGATGACAAAGGCAGATGTCATACAAACTGGAAAACCCAGACATGTGTCCTGTGCCAAAAACGTACATCACACATACACAAACACAAATCACTCAGCATGGCCCCTCATCCATGGACAAACAGAAGCTAGGGGACCATCCATGCAAACATTCACATCAGTCCACCCTCAACACCACACACCCTGAACTGCAACAATGTGCATCTGTGAAGCCCACATGGATAGGTGACATTGCACATGCACCCATGACAAACACAGGAATGTTGGGAGGAACTAAGGTGCACAGACACATCACACAAGGACAGTTTACAACCCTGGGGAATGACAGACATACTGCACAGTATGCGGTACATGGCCATGACCTCAAAGCTCACGTAACCTTCAGAATCCCTGCCACAGTCCCAGGACAATGCAGAAGCCAAGGAGAACCACAAGGCACACATGCTGACACCAGCCAGCATCGCAGCCATGAACCCGACAAGTGGGAGCAGTCACACACACATACAAATGTCTCAATCCCTGAAAACTACCACCTAGGGACAACTACATGATTTAACAAATAAACAGGTGCCTTGAGGAACCCTGACTGTGTCCCATATGTGTCTGACAACATCATCACCACTCAGAACTGACAAATCCCAATGATGATACACCAATTAACTGTAGTGTGTCATGCACCCACACATCTGGTAGCCAATTGGAAAAGTAGTGGGATGAACCCAGTACCACTCGGCAAGCATCAACAACAGGAACATATCAAGGGAACACTGTGTATGAACAGGTATGTGGACACACACACATGCTCATACAACGCACACCATGGGCCCAGGCCATGTCACTGGACAACACACTTACTTTAGGGGACCCAACTCCTGTGGAAGCCCAGCTGTGCCAAACATATTAACCGCAAGTCTCACTCATGTCTGCAGAACACTTGGTCAGTCAGCCATCAGTTACCACAAAATGAATGCTCTGGTCACAACAGCCTGGGTATGTGAGTCTCCCCTAAGTCATCTGCACATACCCAAAACATATGTCTAGCAAGTTGCACAGAGGACCCAGTTGCTCCTATACCAATGATGCCCACACCTGTAGGTCCAGTGTTGATGAGCACAAAGTCTGTGGAAGTGACAAATTGGACAATGGGAAGCACATCATATGTGCATGGGTGCAAGCCAGAGATGTGACCATGCAAATGAAATGCTCAAAGAGAGATGTCCACAAATAGTTGATCCAGACACACCCAGGTAGCTGCAAAGGATGACATGGATACCCACCAGAATAGGATACATATCTCATGTACCACAGGGAGTACCTCACAGCAACACATCAGTATTCAACTTTGTAAACAAAGCATCACAGGTGCAAGGGCATGTTAAACATCATCAACATAATGTACAGCTAAATCTAGTTCACAGGGATAAAGAAAAAAGCTTTATTCAGCATATTAAAAGTTAAACGTCTGTTCAAACAAAATGAGCAAGTGCTAGGGGGGGATGGCCTTAGCATTTTGGGGATGGTGTATCTGTGGGTGGGGGAACCCGGGGCAGGGACTGGCGGGGGAACCTCTGGAGTGGTGGCCTGGGGGATGGAGGACGGAGACTTTGCCTTGGAGCTGCGTGGTGGCGGGGGGGGGGTCTTGCTCTTCTGGCGCCGGGGGGACTTGCGGGTGGGGGTCTCTGTCTGACTGCGCCTAGGGGAGGGTGTCCGGGTGTGACGGGCACTCCCCTCTGTGTGTGGGGACTTCCTCTTCCCCTTGTAATCAGGATCTGCTGGGTCAGTGGGGAAGAGGCCAAGGACACAGAGGAAGAGCTTCTGGGGAGATGGGGTTGCAGGTGAGGCAAGGGAAGGGGGCTGGGAGGGAGAGGTCTCAGAGGACTGTGGAGTGGATGTGGATGACTGTGTGTGTCTGCAAACCAGCCCCTGTGAGTGCGGTATCAGTCCCCTGCACTTGCTTGTGTGCACATCTAGACCTTGGTTTGGGGGTTTCTGTGCTTGGGACAGGTAGGGTACTAGGAATCGTGGGTGGTGCAGGGGTAGGAGGGGTGCGGGACTGTTGGAGGAGGGACACTGCTGCCGTCATGGAGGAGGCCACGGACTGTTTGGTCCTCTGTAGGGCAGACATGCCCGAGAAAATGCCCTCCATGAATGACACCAGTTGTGTCAACAGACCTGTGTGTGCATGGAGGACCTTCAGAATCGACGTCTGCCCTACATGGATCTGTCTAAGTAAGTCCACAGACTCCTCACTCAGGGCAGCAGGGGACACAGGGGCAGGGGGTGCGGTGCCTGGCACAAAGGAGACATGCTCACGAACACGGGAGCCCACAGGGACCTATGGGATGGGAGCCGATGGAAGGGTGGTGGTGGTGGTGGTAGTGGCAGGGACAGCCTCACTAGCTGGGGTTTGGTGGCTGCTGACACCCGCCTCCACAAGGGAGTCATCCTCAAAGCTGCTGTGGCCCTCAGCTGGGGGTGATGATGCTGACGACTCCTCTGTGTGGCACCACTCGCCCTCCGTGCCACTGGGTCCACCGACTACTCTCCTTCTGTCCCAGTAAGGCTCTGTGGATCCTCCTGGTCCGTGGAGCTGTCCACTCCTGTGGCCATGGATGTATCTGGCTAGGAATAGGAAGTAAGAGAACAACATCAGTCACCTGCACCGACTGCACACACCACAGTGAGTACATCACATCACAGGGCAAGCCCTGGCATCATCAGCTGAACACAGCTCAAAGTGCCAACACTGTTTAGAATAAAACAATTGTCATTCTCAACATCAACCATGGCACACATATCCCTCCTTGACTTTCACACATATGTCCGTTGCATGTTGGATGCTAACACCCCAATGTGCCAACATGCACCACCCACACATTAGTTGTACATGCAAGTGAACATGTAGGAGTATGTCACTATACACACAGCACATCTCTTGCTACTGACTCAGTACAGGTGTCCGGATGAAGGGATGGGCAGAGACTCATTTCACATGCTTGTGATGCATGCCAGCAACACACAATATGATGTACTCATGTCCTGATGGGCAATGCCACAATGGGGTGCATGGTGCACACTTGAACACAATGCAGGATCACTCATAGCAAGTTCAATGCCATGGCCCTGGGATGCCCTGAAAGTCAGTCAACACTGTCTCCTGTCACGGGCAGGGCATCCAGACAACAACAATATGCACTGACTCACAATCCTAGCTCAGGGGTAAAGCTAACTCTGCAGATGACCGGCGCACTTGCCCATCCCATGCAAACAACATATCCAGGACCCAGAAGACCCCACATAATGCAAATCATACATATAAGTCTCTGCAAACACAACTCCCTGTACATTAACACATCACAGTCTGCCATGCATGTAACCCAGCTGCATGAAGGACACAGTTGCATACACCATTGTGCGCTGTCAGATGATCACACACCTATATGTCTCACGGGTCCTGTCTCTCACAGTCACATCTCAGATGTCATGCTGACCCTCTGAATCATGGACACCCCAGTTGTACATAACAACAAGCCACACCCTAATGACACAGAGGCAGACACCTGAGGGCACATGTCACTAAGCACAACCTGCAATTTCATACACAGGAGTGGGATTACATAGTGTTTCAAAATGCCCTTGAGGAGGCATGACTGGCCAGGTCTACGTGAAACAGTGTTTGGCCCTGGACAGTAGTCAGGTGGCTAAGCAAGTGTGACATACTTGATATACATACTCCTGAGTCCCCTGCTGCATGGGTTTGTTTGGAATACCCCAGCCACATGTTGCGAGTCAGACCAGCTATTGGTACACATCTCAAGGGCACACACAGATCACATGTCAGATCTCAGGCATTGTGTAAACAATTGACCCACCCATGAAACACACAACAGAGTCACGGGAACAGATGCTGACCGGTAGCTGAAGCATAGCTGACTGCAGGGACACAGTGCCCTAGTGACACAAGCAACAGACTGAAGGGGCAACACCTGTGGAACAGATGAGGAGGGTGCATCACACAAATGAGGGACCTGAGTATTGGACTACAAGACCTACGTAATGTGAAAGTGTGACCAGGCCAAAAGACTGCTATTAGCATGTCAGACATAGTACACAGATCAGGCATGGACTTACCCCCTTCCTGCTGCTGTCTGGCCTTCAGCTGCCTATCCAGGTCCGGGAAGACCACCGCCAGTATCCGGAGCATGTGGGGAGTCAGGGTCCGGTGTCCGCCCCTCCTGCGTGGAGGTGACAGCTTCAGCTGGACTCTAGCTATCCTCCGGGTCCAGCCCCCGAAGGTCCTGCCACCTCTTCTGGCAGTTGCGGATCCGGCGCTTTTAGACCCCCACAGAACAAACAGCCCGAGTGATGGTCAGCCAGATCTCCTGCTTCTGGTGGGCAGCAACCTGTGAGGATGACAAAGCGAAAAGTACATTAACACACTTTTTGTTAGAATATCATATCCGCTGATCTCTAAATAAGGCCCTACATTTTGAAATTCTCCAACCTTTCCGTTACATTTAAAATTTTGATATTTGTATATTTATTTGGTTGCAAATTTTTATTTTCATATAAAAAAGGCAAAGAAAGTAACAACAGTATACCATACATTCCTGTTACAATACGTCTAGAAGGATAAACAGCATTGATTAGCATTCTTAAGCAAGTATGGTGGGAGACCCAATGAGATGTACCAAGATCTGTATTTAGTGTGCTGTAAAAGATGCTGGGAAGGTGTACTATGAAGTCTGGTTCAACAGGAGTGCAACATGGCAAATTGAGTAGCTTGTGGGAGAAGAGAGATAGGAATATAGGGAAAGCTAGATTGAAGTGGAAGAAACAGAGGCAGGGGAGGAGAGGATTGAGGAGAAGGGTGGCTATACTGGGTTGGGCTTGCACTTAACACTGGGGGTACCATCATTCAAGTGTACATGCCCTTCTAGAGGGGAGAGAGGCCTTTATGAATCCTTAGAGTAGATTTAGAGCAATTTCAGGGTGGTTTACTTTTCTTGTAGGCATTTTCCTAGGGCATCCCCCAGACATCTGGGTCTGGCGGGGTGTGTATTTTGCAGTATAGTATATTGTCTGCTCCCCGGTAAGTACCACCATTTGTCAAAAGAGCTTGGGGTTGGTGTTTTCCAGTCTGTGAGTATAGTCTTAGTCCCCAGTGAGATGAGGAGATCCACTAGTAGTGCAGTATTTCCAGTACTTTCAGAGGAAAGGGGATTAGCGTGGATGCCCAGTGCTGTCGTTAAGAAGTCAATTTCTATTGCTGACCCTGAGATTTTCTGTATCAGTGACTGTATTCTTGACCATAGTGGGTGAGACTTTATACATGTAAGGAACACGTGTTGTAGGTAGTGCCTTCCTTGCATCTCCAGTATAAGTCTGAATCTCTAAACTCCAGTTTATGCCATCTGGAGGGTGTCCAGTAAGTGTTGTTAATTGACGAACCTTGACTATGCAAGAGCTGGTGTGATTTTCCCAGAAAAGGGGGACTGACAAATATTACCCCATACTTTGTCTGTGAAATCCGCTTGGCGTGTTGATTGTATGTGCGGTCTCCCTTTACGGGTAAAGAGTCACACTGAAAATGTGTTGGATGTGTCCAGGAGTTTGAATACATGTGAAGCGGTATGGCCCGCTTTCTAAGTTTCTCGAGGGTTCCTGGTAGGTCTGGGTGGTGTGGAGGCTTCAACCTGCTCAATGCGCCTTTCAATCTCAGGAGTCTATAGAACTCTATGTGTGGAAGATCGAAACTCCCCTGCAGTGATGAGAATGGGATGGGGTTTGCACATGAGCCTAGGTCATTTATCAATTTAATACCTTTTCGAGCCCATGTTTCCCAGTAGACTGTTTTTCCCTCTAGTTTGTTTGCACGGTTATGCCATAGAGAGGCTCTTGTGGCACCATATGCTCGATGATCTAATTGTTTGTACATTAGTAGGAGAGAGGCACCGGTATCCAATACGTTACATCTGGAGAGTTCTAAGGGAAGTTTTGACCGATTGTGTATTGTGAGGGAGGAGTAGAGAGGTATAGGGTAGGTTAACTCAGATTCTATGGCAAACCAAGGGAGAGAAAAGCCCTCTTGTGATTGTAGCCACCACGCACCCTGTGAAATCAGAAATGCCTTTTGATAACGGGGGTAATCCGGAAGGTTTGTATTGCCAGAGACTTTGTTCTTCTTCAGAGTTTTCAGGGAGATTCTCTGTTTCTTGTCTTTCCACAGGAAGTCAGAAATGGCTTTATATACTGATTTAAAGGAGGGGAAGAGTGTGACCGGGAGCATACTTGAAGCAAAATTAATCAGTGGAGCGATCATCATCATCTTGATGGTATCCACATGTCCCCACCAAGTGATGTTCTTCGGGGATCAGGTGTAAAAGAGTTCTTTGATTTTAGTGAGTGTTTTCTGCTCATTGATATCAACAAAGTGTTTCTGGTCTGAGCTAAACCAAATGACCCGATACTTGATAGCTTTCTGCTACCAACGTAGACTGAGGTCGCCGATTACCGATGATGTACAGTGGACGTTTAGGGAGAAAACCTGTTTTATCTTTGGTTAGGGAGTATCTGGCCTCTAGTGAATATCTCCCAATTTCTTGAATGGTAGTTTATGAGTGAGATCGGTCTGTAGTTTTTAATGTTTAGTGGGTCCTTCCCTTCTTTTGGGATTACCGCAATTGTAGCTTCAGTTGCTGAGCCAGTAATGCACCCAGAGGAGGCATACTGGTTGAAGACAGCGTGAAGAGGACCCGAGATCTTGCCGCTAAAGGTCTTATAAAATGTGCCTTTACCGGTTTTAAGAGTCTGTATTTCAGCTCTGATTTCACCTTCAGAGATAGGTGTATTAATGGCGAGGGAGTCGTGCTGTGATAGCTTAGGGAGGTGGCAGGATTCCAGATAATCATTAATTGCAGAGGAACAAGCGGGGTATTAAGAATTGTAGAGGTTGGAGTAAAAAGATTTGAAGGTATCAAGAATACCTGGGATTGGCGACGTGATCACACCGTTGATGTTTTTATTGCTGCTATGATATTTTGGTTTTTAGTATACCTTAAATAATTGGCCAAGGTTGGTATTGCATAGTTTCCCGGTGTTCACTACATCAATCCATTTTACACACTCTCTGACTAAGGATTTGGTTGTATTTGTATTGTAGAGATCAGAGTTTGTTTAGGATCGCTGACCCTTTTGTGTGCCTAAGCTGTGAGTTTAGTGAACGGATCTCCGTCTGTAGCATATTCAGGTGGCGGACATGAGCTGGATCAACGTGCCTCTAGGGTGGCTTTGGGGGCGTCCCATCTTATAGTAGGGGATGTAGGGATTTGCTCACTAGAATATGGACTATCCTCAAAAAGAGTGATGCGGTGCTGAGTAGAAGGTATAGTCGGATCTTTTGGGGTTGTATAATTGCCATATGTCTACTAAATTATTGTTGTTCTAGCAGACTTTTATCTATTTGTAAAAGATTATTGCCTATACATTTATGTGCTGAGATCCTGTCCAGGTTCCCATCCATTTGGAGGTTGAAGTCTCCACCCACCTAAGTTGTCTGGGAGTTCCGAGAGATGTTTTTCTAGGTCTTTCCAGCAAGTAAGGGCATTGTCACTAGGTGCATATATGTTAACAAAAAAAAAATCTTGCACTCTTTTTGTTTATTTTACTTTAGAAATGAGCCATCTATCCTCCTTGTCGCGAGTCTGTGATATAACTGAAATATCTGCACTTTTTTAAATTAGAGTTATAACTTCGTTCTTTTTTTGCGGAGCAGGTGAGCAGCCAGTGTCTGCGACCCAAGTACTGAAAACTTTTTGCGTCAACTATGGATTGTAGCCGGGTCTCCTGAAGGAGAATGTTGCCTCCTTTGAGTTTATTGCAATAGTCCGCCATCACTCTGCATATTATTGGTTGAGAAGAGATCCAGTGAAGAGTGAGAGAGAGCAGGAGAGAAAGAAAGAAGAGGTACGCAGATAAAACAAACAAGAACCAAAAATCGCATCCCCAACCCACCTTCCAACCAACCTTAGAAATGCGCAAGGGCGCATTTCCCCACTCTTCGTGTAGTTGGGACTCTCTAGCCCATGAGCAGGCCTGTCCCAAACCGACTGGATTGCTGCACAGTCCTGCTAAAATTTGTAACAGTCAAGACATTTTTGAGCTAGGAAATTAAAACAGGAACATCAGTGCACCATTGGGCGCAAGTCACAGCACAAAGCCCCACTATTGTTGATAGTTGTTAATTGTATTTGATGCTCCTATGGAACACCGTTGTGGCTCTGGTCAGTATGAGCCCGGTAGGTCCGTATGGTGGGCCAGTTACATGGCGAGGTAATCGACACTCGGGGTACATCAATATGTGGGCCCCTCCCATGTGTGACGGTTGTTAGTATGAGTTGAGAGTGAGTTGGGGGTCAAATCTTAATTCCATCAGCCTCTTAGCCCAAGGGGATCTGTTCTTGGTAGTGACCGCTGAGTGGGAGAATTTTTTTTATAACTCTTTTTATTAATGCACGCATGGCAAGTATAGCATACAAAATCAGATCATACATTGGTAGATTGGAGGTAGAAAAACAATTATGACACAGGATTATTAACCTTGGTCTCATAACACATAAATCCTTTGTCATCACATTGAACACTTTACAAGAGATGGTTACAGTATGACGTGTTCTGATGGATACATCTGCCAGTGGATTCCTCACCTTGTCAATATCCCCTGCGCCAGCAACATTCGGAAACTTTTGTAGCAGTCCATGCCGATGGGGTCGAAGACGACGTCACAGAGACACGGCTCCGCTCGCGACTCCACTGACGTCACCGGCTCCATAAGAAGACCTCGTCGGCGTGATGACGTCAGTTCCCTTTTTTCCGCGCCGACGACGCCAACGGATTTCGGGAATCGTTACTAGTAGCTTTACCTGTTACTTTGTGTATATTCTGAGAATTTTCTGTCTTTCTTCGAAAATGTCGACAAGGAAGTCGGGTTTCAAGCCCTGTCGAGAATGTGGCAAGCACATGTCTATTACCGACCCACACGAGGACTGTGTTTGGTGCCTTTCATCCAACCACGATGTGGGTGGTTGTTCCAGCTGCCGCAAGATGAGCTCGAAGGCTCTCAAGGAGAGAGAAGCGAAGCTCTTCATCGCTCGGATGAAGAAGAAGGAAAAAAGAGGAAGGAGGAAGTCTGGATCCAGGTCGAGGTCGGCGTCCAAGTCGACTTCGGGGCATGCTTCGAAAAGTAAGAAGCATAAGAAAAAGAGGAGGCATTCTTCACATCATCACTCTGACAAAGGTTCGGCTCCGAAGTCGAAGTCGCCTACTCGACGTCGGAGAGAGTCAGTGTCTCCTTCTCCGGTCCCGGCTTCACCTCCAGCTCCTTCTTCTCCGGTGACTTCGCCGGCTCCGGCTGAATCTCCGGTGCCGGTCTCATCCCCGACGCCGGTTCCATCTCCGGCTCCAGCTGATTCTCCGGCTCCGTCTCCGTCTCCGGCCCCGGGTGAGGATCTTCAGGCTCCGGGTGAGACTGTGACACCGCTTGTACCACCGTCGGCGCCGCCAGGCCCGAGTCCGGTGCTGCCTGACCAGTATCCTGCATTTCCTGGTCCAGGACAAGACCCCTCGCATTATCTTAATGCCATGTACGGGGTGTTTTCAAGGGCCATGTATACCTCTGGTGCACCTGTGGGTCCGATGGGTCCGATGGCTTTCAATTTGGGAGTGCCGCAGGTCTACCCTCAAGCTCCGTTCATGCCATTCTTTCCGGCGACGCCGTCTTGGCAGCTACCGGCGCCGAGAACTTCAACGCCGCTTCCCTCTTCACCGGCGCCGACTCGACTTCGTTCGACGCCGGCTGCTCCAGCGAATCCGCGTTCGACGCCGCTGCCGTCGGATTCGAACACGGCGGCGCCGACGCCGCTGGTGCGGGTTCGTTCCAGGAGGGAAGCACAGAGAGTGGTGGATGAGAGACGCTTTCTGTTGGAAGAGGCTGAAGAAGGAGAGTTAGTCGAATCTGATGAGGTGTTTGAAGAACTGAAGGAGGCAAGTGGACTGGATTTGTCTCCAGAGTGGGAAATCACTCCACCATCGGATGAGCCCTCTAAAGATGCAGCGCCGTATCATGCGGTCATCAGAAAAGCTGCAGAGTTGTTGGACCTAGAGTTGCCGTCCACGGAGTTCAGGCCTAATTTACTTACTGAGGTGTTGCATTCACCTACAGCGGTCTCGGAGCCTTTGTTACCCGTTAATGAGGCTATTATGGAACCTGTGCTGGAGGTATGGCGCAAGCCTTTTTCAGCTCCTGCGGTCTCCAGGGCAGTCGCAAGGAGATATAGAGTGGCTCCAGGGGATCCTGAATTTCTGACTTCGCACCCTTCGCCTGAGAGCTTGGTGGTCCAGGCGGCTTGTTCGGGAAGGTCAAAGGGGGCCTTTCCTCAGGTTCCAGGGGACAGAGAGGCCAAAAAGGTGGACCAATCGGCTAAAAAGGTCTTTTCATCAGCCAGCATGGCTCTCAAGTCCACGAATGCGACGTGTTTATTGGGGCGCTATATCCATGCGCTAATGGATTCGGCAAAGAAGATTGCGCCAAAGCTGTCGGAGGAGGATAGGGCTGGCTTCAATGAAGTTCTGACTGATGCCCAGGCGGCTGCTCGACAAGTCATTCAGAGTGGACTGGACACGGCAGACTCAGTTGCCAGAGTCATCGGGTCTTCTGTTGCCACCAGGAGGGGTGCATGGCTAAAGTCCTCTGAATTTTCCTCGGATGTGCAGTCGACCTTATTAGACTTGCCTTTTGATGGGTCTGGCTTGTTCGGGAAGAAGGCGGATGCTGCTCTCGAACGCTTCAAGGAGAGTAAGGCTACGGCTAGGTCGTTGGGCCTTCAATCCCAGCCGAGAGGTGCCTTTAAAAGATATAGGGGCTTTGGAAAGGCGACTTTTCGCTCCTATGGACCGTCCCAGCAGCAGCAGCAAGGTTCCTCGTCGAGAGGTTACAGAGGAAGAATTAGGGGTCGCACACATGGCTCACGTCAGCTCTCCTCCTCCTCTTCCTCCTCCTCAGCCCCTCCCACCACTGCAAAGCAGCCCTAGATTCGACATTCCGGATCATGCTGGTCCTGTGGGGGGCCGGCTTACCCATTTTCTACAAGATTGGGAATCTGTAACTACAGATCTCTGGGTTCTAGATCTTGTAGAAAATGGGTACGCCCTTCCCTTTCGGGAATTCCCTCCAAATTACCCACCTTGCCAAGGGGCTTGCTCGGAGGACCACCGTCTTCTCCTGCAGGAGGAAGTCCTGAAGTTGTTTCAGAAAGGTGCGATAGAGGTGGTTCCAGAGCAGGAAAGGGGTCAGGGATGCTACTCCCGGTATTTCCTGATTCCGAAAAAGGACGGCAGGTTACGTCCGATATTGGACCTCAGAATTTTGAATTTTTACCTGAAACAGGAGAAGTTCAAGATGCTCACCCTTGGGCAGGTTCTTCAGGCGCTGAATCAGGAGGACTGGATGGTGTCGCTCAACTTGCAGGATGCGTATTTTCACATCCCCATCCTGAAGTCACACAGAAAGTATCTCCGTTTCACGGTAGGGTCGCAACATTATCAGTTTGCGGTCCTACCGTTTGGTCTTACTTCAGCACCTCGAGTCTTCACAAAGGTGATGGCAGTGGTGGCAGCCCATCTGAGAAGGACGGGGATTTCAGTTTTCCCTTATTTGGACGACTGGCTGATAAAAGCGGAGTCGCCAGAGAAGGTGCAGCGCCATCTGCAGGATACAACTCGGCTGTTGTACAAATTGGGTTTTTCGATAAACGTACCCAAATCTCACCTGGTGCCCTCTCAGCGCAACCTGTTCATAGGTGCGGTACTGGACACTACTGTGTGTCGAGCATTCCCTCCTCCTCAAAGGATTCTCGACATACAGGAAATGATTCCTTTATTTTACAGCGGAGCGGTCGTTCCAGTTCTGAAGGTCCTTCGCCTGCTCGGTCTGTTCGCTTCCTGCATCCTGTTGGTCAACCATGCACGCTGGCACATGAGGGCGCTCCAGTGGTGCCTCCGCAAGCAGTGGTATCAGCACAAAGGGGATCTCAGGGAGTCTGTGAGGGTCTCCAGAGAAGCTGCAGCGGATCTATCTTGGTGGAGCGTGGAGGGCAATCTGTCCCAAGGAAAGCCCTTCCATCTACCTCCATCGGTGACAACAGTGATAACGGATGCATCCACCTTAGGGTGGGGTGCTCATCTGGGGGATCTGGAGATCAAGGGTCTTTGGTCTCCAGAAGAAAGGTTGCTTCACATCAACCTTCTGGAATTGCGGGCGATACGTTTGGCACTCAAGGCCTTCCTTCCTTCCCTTCGCGGTCAGTCTGTTCAAGTCCTGACGGACAATACGACCGCGATGTGGTATATAAACAAACAGGGAGGAATGGGGTCTCTTTGTCTCTGCAGAGAGGCCCTGCGTCTATGGTCCTGGGCTCAGGTCCATCAGATTTGTCCAATGGCAAATCATCTGGCCAGGGTTCTGAACGTTCGTGCGGACAGTCTCAGTCGGCAGTTCTCCGCCGACCACGAGTGGAGGCTTCATCCAGAGGTAGTTCGTCACGTCTTTCGGATGTGGGGGACTCCTCGGGTGGACCTATTCGCCACTCAAGAGAATGCTCACTGCCCGTCTTTCTGCAGTCTCCAGTATCCGATGCAGGGAGCGTTGGGGGACGCGTTTCAGTTGAGTTTGGGGTTCACGACTCCTTTACGCGTTTCCTCCCATACCCTTGATTCCTCGGGTTCTGAGGAAGATTCGCCAAGACCGGGCCCAAGTTATATTGGTCGCCCCGGATTGGCCAAGAAGGGTGTGGTACACAGATCTTCTCCACCTCTCCTCGTGCCCTCCGCTCCGTCTCCCGCTGAGGGCAGACCTCCTCTCGCAGTCAGAGGGGCAGGTTCTACACCCCACCTCCAGAGCTTACACCTTCATGCCTGGAGATTGAACGGGGCAACCTGAATTCTTTCTCTCTCCCACCAGATGTGGTGGATGTTATTTTATCGGCCAGGCGACACTCCACCAAATCTATATACTCCTATAGGTGGTCTAAATTTGTCCTTTGGTGCGGAGAGAGGTCCATTGATCCCTTGAAGGCTCGTCTGTCTAATATTCTACAGTTTGCCCTTTCTCTTGCTCAGCAAGGCTTTGCTGTGGCTACTGTGAAAGGATATTTATCGGCTCTTTCGCCTTTCCTTTGTTTGCCGGATCAGCCGTCATTATTCAAATCACCTATTGTTCTTCGTTTTATTAAGGGCCTTACAAACAAGTTTCCTCCTACTCCCTTTATTGTGCCTCAATGGGACTTAAATCTTGTACTAACCTATCTTATGGGTTCTCCATTCGAGCCCTTACACAAGTGTCCCTTGAGGCTGTTGTCCTTTAAGACAGTTTTCCTCGTTGCAATCACCTCAGCAAGGAGGGTAAGTGAGCTTCAAGCTCTAAGTTCAAAACCCCCATTCTTGACCATACATGCTGAACGAATGGTACTCAGGACCAGGGCTGCGTTTTTGCCTAAGGTGGTAACTCCCTTCCATCTGGGGCAGTCCATTACCCTTCCTTCCTTCTATCCTCCCCCTCACCCTTCCAAGGAGGAGGAGAGACTTCACCGCGGGACCCTAAGAGGGCGGTGAGCTTTTACCTGGACAGGACAAAGGACGTCAGAGTTGATGACCAGCTCTTCGTGGGCTTTGCTGGCTGCAGGAAAGGTCGAGCGGTGCACAAGCGCACCCTTTCCAGGTGGATTGTCTTGTGCATCAAGATTTGCTACTCCCTAGCTGGTAAGGAGCCTCCGGAGGGTTTGAGGGCTCATTCTACCAGAGCAAAGTCTTCCACATCTGCCTTAGCTAGAGGTGTTCCAGTGGAGGATATTTGTAGGGCGGCAACTTGGGCCTCCCTCCACACCTTCGCAAAGCATTATTGCTTAGACACCGAGGTGAGGAGGGACGGACACTTTGCGCGTTCCGTCCTTCTGGACTTTCTGGTATAGAAGGGTGGACACCCTCCTCCGGGAGTGGGGACTGCTGTGGAATCTATTCACAAGGTGAGGAATCCACTGGCAGATGTATCCATCAGAAGAACAAGTTACTTCCCTTCGGTAACGCTTTTTCTGGTGGATACAGTATCTGCCTGTGGATTTCTCACTGACCCACCCGCCTCCCCGTTGTCCATCCTTCTATACCGGTATTTCTATGCCTGTAATTCTATTGATGGGTTTCAAGTGTGTTTATCACTGTCAAAAGCATTATGTTAATTATTGTGCTTTGTTATTTATTTTCCACACTGAGTGTGTTGATATGCATATTGTGTACTGTGTATACTGTGTATGTATATATTGCTGTCAGTCTGTCCGTGTGCCTCGAAGGCACGGGAAAAAAGGGGCGGAACTGACGTCATCACGCCGACGAGGTCTTCTTATGGAGCCGGTGACGTCAGCGGAGTCGCGAGCGGAGCCGTGTCTCTGTGACGTCGTCTTCGACCCCATCGGCGTGGACTGCTACAAAAGTTTCCGAATGTTGCTGGCGCAGGGGATATTCACAAGGTGAGGAATCCACAGGCAGATACTGTATCCACCAGAAAAAGCGTTACCGAAGGTAAGTAACTTGTTCATCTCATTCCTCTACACTGGGTGCCTTGGCCTCTACCGGTGGACAAAGAGACCCTCGCGCCACATTCCACTTATCCAATATCTTAGTCCATTTATGTAGGGATCTTCTAATCTCATAAACCACCCTCTTGGCCTGCATGCACCTGTCCATATCAAGTTTCCAGTCTCTCAAGGTTGGTGCCACATCTGCTCTCCACATCCTCGCAATAGTGTGCTTTGGCACTATAGAGCCCAGTGTAACCCAAATTTGTTCTCCCACTGTAAGGTCTGTTTTTTCCCAAACATTTAATAAACACCGTTGGGGTGTCCTCTCCATCCGTTTCCTACACATTGCGAGCAGACACGTGGTAACCTTGCCCCAGTATTCTTGTATCTTCGGGCAGTCCCACCATAGATGCAGGAACGTGCCTGTCTGCACAAATTGTCTTGGACATTGCATAGAGTTGGTTTTACCCATTTTGACCAATGTGATGGGTGTGTAATATGTTCTGTGGAGAATCTTTAGCTGGACCAACTTAAATCGGGAGCGTATGACCACCTCTTGTGGTGATGCGAGAGCCTCCATCCACTCCATCAGTAAAAGTTCCCACATCTCCCTCCCTTTTTGTCCGGACTGTATGTAGGGTGTCGGGCGAATTGTAGAGCAATTTCTGGTATGTCAATGAGATCGCCTTATCCTTAAGGTAGTCGTCTCCAGTGGGGAGCATTCTGGGAGAGTCGTCCCAAGCGGAATTGCCCTTAATAGGTCATGCCGTATACTGAGGGGGAGTATTGAATGGACTGTGACTCAAGTCCCACGGAGGTAAATAGCATCTTAGATGATCCTCGCAAGGAAAGTCCGACATACCTCCATTTGTGGGAAGGAGGAAGCAACATCTAACCACAGTAACTTTCACTAGTATCAGTGGCAAAGTGATTACGATCTAATTGTTGAGAAAATATGTTAGTCATTACAACAAAGACAGAATAATTGCAGATCGACTGTACATTTCATGACATACCCAAACCATGCGACTGTAGTCCTCTTCTTTATGACTGAAGGACTCTTAAGCCAGTCTTGAGTATTGTATCTGTGTGCCAAGAAGCAGTGTCAAGGCCGTTGAAACATGTAGAGTATCTGCCTGGTGAGGTTGAGTTATATGTTTGTGGGAGCAGGTGTTGATGCTTCTAGGAGGTTTTGTAGTTCAGTCAGTTCTGAAAAGAATAGAGTCAGACCCTGGAACACAGTTTGGAATTTGGAGGGGCCAGAAAATCCAAACTGGATATTGTGGGCTTTAAGAGGCGTAAACGCTGTACCTAAGGGATTATGAGCGGTTTCCAACTGGCCAACGGGCTCCTTGTGCACGTTGGAACCAGTCGGTTTCCCCAGCCATTTTACAGTCCGACTGCAGACATTGTAATTCAGCGGTCGGAGTGTACACTTTCCATGTCGGTCGGAAAGCCTCCGACCAGCATACATTAAAAGAGGCCCTCGCCGGTAATTTACACATCCTTAGTTTGTGAATGGGGATCATACATCCGACTTCCAGTGCTAATAAAGTGTGCATCACCATAACCTTAAAAACTTGTTTCGAACTTGGAGATTCTTGACCTGTGTTCACTAACTTCACACATCCACTCATGTGTAGTCCAGGAGATTATTCAAAATGTGGCGAGCCTTTGTCATAAATTTGCAAAGTTCTGATCAAAACATGATTTTTCAATTCCTAGGCGTAGTGTAATGTAACCTTAACTATATTTGTTGTAGCATTCCTGTTCAAAATATACATGTATTTTCTCTAAGTTTCACATCAGCAACAATATGCTTGCTAAAAGTGCTAAAATGAAAAAAAAAATTATTGAACACAAGTTTAATTTCAGAGTAGGATTTTATACTGTAAAAATCAAGGAATAATGTTTTACTTGGAGTGTGCTTCAGTTTCTTGTTCCTCTGACCTTGAATGTCCTCTTTCCTTCTTGCTGGCAGCCTCCTCTGTCTGCAGGCAGCTCACTTCACCTGCAGTATTCTCACACTTCCACCTCACCAGCCAGCTGAGAATCCAATACAGAGCATGTAACAGAAACATGCTCTGCGTCCACCTTACCTATGCACATAGAAGTTTTATTTTATTTTTTGGTGCTGCTCTAGGCAGGTGAATCTTATTTCGTTGCCTTTTACCTGTCACCCTATAATTGACTCCACCATCGTCATTCAGCCTGCTGTTCACCCCATCATTCTGATTTTATACACTCACTGACAGTGTTCTTTGGCATATCCACTTTACTTTTAGTTACTACAGATGAGGCCTGAGCCAAACTTCCATCCAGTGTCCAAGTTGCCGTCGCTCACCTTTCCTTTATGAAACAACCTAAAACTATTTTGCTCTTAAATGTATTACTATGTAATTTCCCTCTGATTTTCTTTGATCAGGTCATTTTCACATTGCTGTGGCCTTAGCGCTAGGGCACCCTTTTCTGAACAGTGCCCTTTATAAATGATAAATAGTCAATCAATCAGCCACTCAGCAAAAAAACAGCACGACAAGATTAAACGTTCAAATGTACATTGTCTACAGGCCTTTAAGTTACATGTGTGTGTTATACATTTGTGCCATCTACAGGGTGTTTAGAAGAATGGCCCAATCAAGTAAAAATGAAGAGCCTGGCGAAGCTGAAGAAAATGTGGACTATGAAGATGATTTTGAAAAAGACCTTGATTGGTTAATTAACGAAGACAAAGACAGCCATCCGGACAGCGAGGTATTTCTTTCGTATTGAAGTTGTCCTTTAATAAGATCATATTTGGAATAACAAACCTTCTATCATTAAAGCATATATTTTATTAAAAGTAAACCATTTTGAGAATCAGTGTGGTGTACCCTCCACGGCCCTACACTGTTTCTTGAGAAAATAACAACAATCTCAGTTTACAAGGAATGGTGCATACTACTTTGAATAGGATTTTTTTCCTTAAACAGATTTTATTAGGTTATTCCAGTGAAGTATGGGCAAGAGACCTACATGTACCTGTAAAAGAGCATGAATGAGCAGGAATACCATCATTTCAAAAGTTTTCTCTTTTGCAATCCTGCCAACATGCAGGACACTCAATAAAACAATATGCAGACAGTTCAAGATTCCAGGCAACAGTCCCAGGATACAATGGTTGAAATACAGACTAGCCCAATGCGGAAAAGAAATACATCTAGGAGGAATACCTACGCAGTGACCACAGTTAGGGGTCCATTGGTGGTGAATAGGAGCTTTAAAAAAAAATGTATTTATGATTTTCAAAACGTTACAAGCAACATCACAGTAGTGAAAGCATAAGAGTGTCAGTGTAGCAGTAATACAGTGTTTCCATGCATGAGGAAGGAAAATAAAACACAAAAAGAGCAGCGCGTTCTACACAACTTATAATGGTCGTATCCATGCATAATTCCATCAGATAGCTACATGACATGTACAGCTATTACAACCATTTCAGACCATGAGGGTGAATATATACAAATTGCCGGTGGGTGGGGGAGAGGCGGTTTAACGGGGCCACAGCCGCACTGAGACAGAAAAAAATCCTAGTCCGTTTCATTTCATCTTTTCATCTTGTGCCCATTACTGTAAATACATGCGTGGCGGTTGCCAAATGTATCGGGGGCGGGATATGGGTGGTAGTAGTGAGGCATACAACTTGCTAGTGGTATCACAGAACATGAAACTCTTCAGCAGATCGCCACCTGTCGTTTGGCAACAATAATGCTGTCGCTGTAAAGCGGCGGATGCCCTTAGGAACATTTTGGACGTACCCCAGAAGCGCCAGCAATGGATTCGGGGCGAGTTCGTTTCCACCATCTGAGATAGTTGTTAAAAATTGCTGTCCAGAAGTTACCCATATGCATGCAGGCCCATGCGAGATGTAAGAAATCAACGTCTTCCGTGTTGCTTCAGCAAAAAATCGGAAGATGTCAGGATTTTATTCAGCCCGCTGAAAGTAGCCCGGTGTTTGGCATCACGAGAAGTACTCAAGCTGGACTGAACAAAATGCTGGTGAAGGGCTGGGTATGACTCCCACACTGCTCGTATTGCCCTTTTGCTCTAAGCAATCCACTGGATTGAAAATACTCGCCCAATTTTCAGAATTGCAATCTCTAACTCTTTTGCACATGCAGAGTTCTCGCTGATTTTTGGGAGACTGGTGGTACACGGCATACAGTTTTTCGAAAAATGATGCAAGGTGCTTAAGGCCTGGTACTGTATCAACTGTGTCCGCTACACTGAGCTCAAGCCGGTGGCATAGACAGTGCCGTTTTGCAAGGCGAGGGTATTTACAACATAGCCTCTCCAAAACACCTGAGTTTCTCCCAAGCATTACACTGGCACCATCACTGCACACCCCTATCCAATTGTCTGCAAGGAACTTGTTGCAAAACCCATGTTTTTCAAGACATTTCAACAGTGAGGACTCAATGCACTCTGCATCGCCCCTAGGCAACTCAAGCAAGTCAAGGAAAAAGGTGAGGGGCTCTTTTCCATTGATTTCAGCACGGACATAAATAATTAAAACAGTCATGAAAGAATGGGTTGTTGACTCATCAATATAAAATGAGATTTTTGGAGCTTGTTCCACGATGCCGATGCAAAGCTTTCTCCGCATTTCCTTAGCAATGCAATCGGTTATCTGTGCTGCAGTGAATCCGCTGTATAGAATCGAGCCCATATCTGACTCATTAGCAACCTGCAAGGCTACTAGACCTGGAAAGTCTGAAAAGGGGTGAGTATTTTTTGCACAAAAGTAAAGGGTGCGAAACACCTTAACCGTTTAAGCATGACAATGCCTCTGCTGCTCCAGGATCGTTGACCGCAGTACCTTCTTCTTGGATGCAGCTCGGATATCACATGCGTTACAATGTGCTTCTGAAATTTTATGCTTATGTATTTTTTTCGGCAGTGAGCCTACCTGGCTCGCTTTTGTTGGGCCAGATGCAGAAATGCTCCCAGTGACCCATTCTCTAGACATACCCACACCCTGTGATTCTCCAAGTAGCTTAACCTCACTGCATATGTTGCAGCCAAGGCGGCCATTTTCACTGGTTAGCCATGGATACTTTTCTTCAAATTGAGCCCACTGATTGTGGTCCCAACACTCTGGCAAGCTGGTATCCCTTTCAAAACTGGCGCCCGCATACAGGATCTTTGTTGAAGAGTCTTCCAGTGGAGAAGGTTGAATCGATCCTTGGCTTGACATCTCATTCTTCGTATGTTGTGCAGGTACATCTTTCAAGCACACACTGGGCTGTATCAGGCCACTTTCAGAATCGAACCGTGATCTCTTGTTCGCATTTGCATAGAAATCCATGATGCTGGATTTGCGTTTGCTTATTTATATAGAAAGCAGAAAGTATTGGGTCAGCTATATTTTTTGCATTGGTCACTCTCATATTCACTGATGGTTGTTGTGGAGAAAGTTTCAAAATTACTTGGCAAAAATATTTGTCATATTACTTTTGGCACATTGGAAATGTTTGTGGCCCAATGAGCCACCCATCCCAGTTTGTGGTGGTATTACAATTTTTAAAAAAAGATAAAGTTGCACAATGCCCTTTAAAAAAAGAAAATTACCTCAATTAGCAATTGATGATCTTCAGTTTTACCAGTGTGATATTGCTCATTTAGTTTCCCATTAAAATTGTAAAAAAAAAAAAACAACACATTTTCCTCACATTTCTGTGGTGGAAAGTTCTGGAATCTGTATGAACATTAAATTAAAAAGATTTGTGGTCATAAATGAACCAAACGTTTTCTGGCAAGGACTACCAGTGCTTTTTACCTCTTTTGGCTACCACTGTTGCAGCCTCCGTGCTAGGGGTAGAAGGTAAAGTTTCCGGTCTGGCAGCAGCTGGCTGTGCGACTTCCTGGTGATCTGGGTTGTGTCCTAGATTAGCATGGGACCCAACGTGGCCCTGCTGTGTTGCAGGATGGACCATTGCAGGTGTGAGCAGGACAAATGCAAGAATAGGATGGCTTCCAAGATACTGTAAGCTGTAGTGCAAATAAAATATTCCACATTAGGCAACTGTAAGCATTTTCATAGTTGAAGGAATGGTGGCATCCTGCTGCCATGGTCATTCATTACTTAGAAACGATTCTGAGGCATGCCATGGATTTCAATCAATCTTGAGCACCCAAATTTTAATATTTGAAGAGGTTAAAGCGCTTTTGGATGTTGGCGGCACAGCAGGTTGCCTTTAATGACTGCTTTGCAATCTTTCAAAAGTGATCATTTTTAACCCTAAACTTAGAAACCTCCATGCTTCCTTGCTCTAACAACAATTCCACAACGGGGGACTAAGAGGAAAGTCAATTGGAAAGGTCATGCATGATGTGTGGAGGAGAATTGGTCAAGATCAAAGCAAAAGATGCAGTTCCTTAAGCTATGTTACAGGCTTGTAAAGTGCAGCTGCATAAAATGGGTTGAAATGATTCCCAGGAAATGTAGGTATGGTGTATTTCAGTTAGGATGGCCTTTCATGTCGCAAAGTGATGGGATAATAGTGCATAACTCGAATTAATACAAATAGCTGCCAAGTTTTCAGGATGCCTATGTGTAAGGCTCCCCGTGTTCAGTTTAAGGATTTTTTACAGATAAATACAGACAGAAAACAATGTGTTTTCTTCCTGCATTTATTTTTAAAAGTGGATACATACAGAAAATTGCCCTACTTTTAAGTGACTCTCCGTGCTGTCTTTCATGAATTATAGGCCAGCAGCTGGACAGCATGGAAATTAAAAAACAGGATGACATTTCTTTAAACAATGGCTTATGTCAACATACATTTATGGTATAATGCAGCTTAAATAGCTAAAACTCGACAGACAGCAAAGTATGAGTGCGCGTCAATCAGTGAACTAAACATGAAAATGTAGTTTGAAAGCCTCATTTATACGCAAAGCAAAAAATAATTATGGATAAATACAGATAAAATGGGCAAAAGATAAATATGGGTAAAAACAGACGGAAATGTTAAAAAAATAAATACCATAAAACCGGGAGCCCTACTTAGGTGTGACATTTCCATGGTTTCAGTGTGTATGTGTGACACTTAGAGTGACACTTTCCACTCAGTGAAAACCAAGCTGCAAAGTAATAGATATCAGTCATTGCACCCTATTCAGCAATGAGAAGCTCCACAATATTTTGCAACTGCTGTAAAACACCTGAAATAAAAAGTTGCGTTTCATACCATGTGCACACACCCAAACGCAATCTATAGTTGTGAGAAATTGGAGAGCAAATACTGATAAGCATACACATGCTTCAAGCAAGGAAAATGTAACTTTCTAAAAGCCAGCCAATTAAAAGCGATGCTAAAGTACCTATTCTTCATGGGAGGGTTGAACAAGATTGGCAAGTCTAGACACAAGTACTGACCACACATCTTACTCTTCAGATTTGTGTTGTTTTCTCCATCGTGTGCTTTCTTCACCTTCTGAACACCCCTGCACTATGTGTGTTGCTCTCTCTCCTGTGTGCTTTCCCTTGCAAATCCCTGTCTTGCTCATTTCTCCCCTGCCCTTTTCCTGTATTTCTCTCCCTCTTGTGCGCTTCTTGCCCCTTCAAACCTCCCTTGCCCCATGATCTCTCTTCCTCCCTATCAGTTATGTGCTCCCCCCCACCCAGGAAGATGCTCTGTCTGCTCTGTGTTGCTCTCTTCCCCGTGTACTTCCCCCTGCAAATTCCCTCCATGCTTTGTGTTACTCTCTTCCCCTCTGTGTGCTTCTCCCCCTTCCACAATATGGCTCCAGAGTCCATCCTCTAAGTTATTCCGTGTTAGTTGGTTTGTTGCATGTTTGTGTATGGGTATGTGTACGTTAGGAACACTCTTCGACTGCCCTTGCTCCGTGTAGTGTGTTGTGTAAAAAGATCTGCTTCATATACATTTGCCTATATCTTTGTTTAAGCAATTCAGGTTTCGCACTGATATTGAAAAATTGAGTAGGGGTGGGCGGAATTTGCGAAATCCACTTTCGCAAATTATCGCGAAAATGTTAGAAATTATCGCAAACACGCGGAAATATCGCGAAGATGCGGACGTTTTTTACCCGCATGTTCGCGAGATTTTCTGCATGGTTGCGGCTCGCCAACTTACCCATGTGGTTGCTCGCGGGCGCGGCCATCTTGTTTTCAGTTGTCTCGCGGTGCATGATCGCGAGAAGAAAGACGTGATCGCGCGACGCATGACGTCACTGCGGGCGCGAACTGTCGCGAGACAGCGCAAATGGCTAAAAACAATACAACATCTCATGGAGAACGCGACCGGATCAAGAAAACTTGTCGGTGAACGCAGGGATTCAGGTAAGGCGATCGCGCGCGCGCGAGAATGTATTATTTTACAGCGTGAGCAAGAAACAAATTATCGCCAAGCTGTGGAATGCGGAAATTTTGACATTTTCGCGCTTTCCGCGGAACGCGAAAATGTCAAATTATCGCAATTTCCGCGAACGTAACAAAATTTTAGCCCAGGCCTACAATTAACTCCTGGTCTGAAATGGCGCCCATTTATTCCAAGGTGTCCGTTTTTGTGCTCAGTAAATTAGATCTTTGTTGGTTTTAGTGGGAGGTGTATGTGAAGGACGATAACCCTCCGTATTTTCTGCTTAACGTTTTCAGAATATTAAAATTGTGACAAAGAATAATCTCTTTTTTATGCAGGCAGGCTAGTCTGTATTTGTATATCATTGGATCTTTTTTTATGATTTTTTGTATCCTTTTAACAAATATATGTTTTTAGTAAAGAAACAAACGTGAAACATTCAGTAGCTTGTCGATTACATCACAAACATAATCATTACATCTCAACATGTTGCTAATGTTCACTATCAAGTTTTCCTATAATATTCGTTTTCTAAACAAATAAATTAACAGATCCAACTAGGACAAGATGGAATAAAAGTTCTTTAGGAAAGCGGTTTCATTACTAATTTATTTTTAATACATTTCAGTTGGTCTTTGCCGGCATCATCAAAAGACATTTTATTGTAAATCTAAACCGAGTTTACTATCTTTTTGTCATGTGCCAATATAGGGCAGCAGTGCAACATGAACAGCACCAACCACGAGGTTGCCCGTTAACAAAATGGGGCACAGCCTGCGAATTTTGGTGCTTTTCGTGCCAATAACAGCATTCAACGATATTTAACGGGACTTTAAACCCCTAAATTTTGCCGTTTTTACATGCTAAAATTTCAATAGGGAAAAATCCAGAGAATGCAGGGGGCGCAGTTTAAGGAGACTCACAGGGAGAGATTAAGTGATTTGCCCAGAACCTGACGATGCTTGAGCCGACACCAGATTCCAAACTGGTTCCTCAGCTTTAAATTCGGCCGCTCTAGCCTACAAAAGTAAGTTAGGCTTACTTTTGTAGGATAGAGCAGCCGAATTTTTTAAAGCTGAGGAACCAGGTTGGAGTCTGGTGTAAAATCACTTAATCTCTCCCCGTGGCCCGTGCCTAAAAATGAATGTGTCAGTCTGCATGGTGCTCATAAAAAAGCGCTACGATCTTCAATACTCAATGGCTTGTTGTTGAACACTTCTTTACCTTAAAAGTGAAACTGTCGCCAACATCGCCAAGCCGAAAATGTTTTCCTAGGTGACCTGTCGTAGATGCCACGGAAAAGCAAGGCAGGTCAGGCAGCAGGCGAGGCCAGGCAGGAAGGGAAGTCTCCAGCAGGTCAGGCAGCAGGCAAGGCCAGGAAGGGAGAGCGAGCCGCGTCAATATCCGGATCCAGTCACATCCAAAAAGGAAAGGAGCCAGAGCAGACAAGCCCGAAAAAAAAAGGGCATGGAGCGCGAGGGCGGGACTGCCGAGTTGCAGATACTCCCATCCAGTAATGTCTGCTATGACCACTGATTGGTCGCAGATCGTCTGTGTTCTACTGGTAGGTCCGACTCCCCGGCAAGGTTAAGAAGGGGTGGGGGCAGGTTCAAAGAGCAAGATCTGCGATAGGCCATAGTGCTAAATATAGGCGGGCAAGTTAACCTAACACCTAGGTGCAGGGGCGAGGTGATCGGCAGTTTGAGGCAATCACCCGGAAATGCGTGGTTTGGTTGCTGCGCGCTGTGCGCGCTTTATCACGTTTTGGATGAGCACTGTGAGCAACGCAGGGTGGACAGCATTGTGGACGGCGTTTTGATAAGCAGGGGGGACGGCGTCCACCCTGGAAAATAAGTGGGGGGACGCCGTCCACCCGCGTGGTACCCCGACTCGTGCCCTGGTACCAGTAATACACATACTGACATTGTTCAACTAAATAATAAAGGTGCACGTGCGGCACCCCGAACCCCCCCCCTCATACGGGAGGAACTATGCACACCAAATCACCCTAGGTCTGCGGCCTGCCCAGACAAGGCGCAGGAGAATGCTTCTCAATGTGCTGAAGAAGGTATTTGGAAGGGGAATGGGTATATTTAGGAATAAATAAAGAAATCGGGGTCGTACCATCATTTTAATAATGTACCCGTAGGGAAAAGACCCAATATACCCTTGAGGGCTTGGGCAGATTAAGTGAAAAAGTAATATGCCAACAAGGGATTTCGTTTGTGAAATTTCTATCGTTATTGATTTTTAGAAATTAATTAGGTGGGTGGGTTCTTGACAAATACCGACCCATATGTCAATTGACTGAACCAATCATCAAAAAAATATATATGAAATACACACACGGGAAGTCTTTTCGTGAAATAATCACAAGTCTTTTTATATATAAATTCAACTTAAAAGGAGTACAAATAAACAATTGAATGTGCAGTGAATCATGAAAAAGGAGAAAATGAATATTATCCACATTTCATGACAAAACATCTATTCCAAAAAGAGAAAACAGAGATCTATCTCACTTTCAGAGAATAATAATCAACTGTACAAAATTAATCATATGGAAACAGATGATGGAGTCGACGTTTCGGTCTGTGATGGCATAAATCCGTCAGACCATCTTCAGGACAGTAGGCATTGCATTAAAGAGGAAGACCCCTATACAAACATAATATAAATTAGTTACATCAATGTAGACATAATAATTACCTTATTTCAATGCAACAAGAGAAAGGAAAAAGCCCGTGTGTGAAAGGCATTCATTTTTACTTTTATCGTGATTAGCTGCCCCGAAACACCAACAATCTATACAATATCAAAATATCTGTATATTTGAGGTGAAAGAATGAAGGCATGCTCAAGTGTGAATGAAAATTGGCGTTGTGTTACTTCGCTTACTTGGATGAATATACTTAATGCGAAAGAAATGAATCTTTTCGTGACCTTATGGTTTACGCTGGTTCTGAAAATTTAATGAAAGATGGTGGTATGAAATGAACTAGATAGTGACAGTATCAAATTCATTGCGACTTGTATATGGATACGTTGTCAAGACATACCAGGTCCTAGTCCAGTGGCTGACTGCAAATTAATGTAGAAGAGTACAAATGAATGTAGAGGAGATGATCTTTCCTTTTATTTTTGGAAGGACATGACAACACCATGGGGCAACACCATGAATGTGGCACTCTTGTGTGTCGAGAAGGAGAAGACTATCCTTTTTGGTTAATTATTCTTTTTTTCTTTTTTCGTAACTCCGCAGAGACACTGAAAGGCAACATCATAGATGTGTCACTAATGTACATTCTTAGGGACAAAAATATGTCAAGAGTTATTCTCAGGATATTAGAGTGTGACTGGTGTCACATAATCTATCTCTATGACAAAGGTACTGAACTGTTTAGAAGTTCTCAACTTTTTTTTAAAAAACGACAAGGAGCAAAACATTGTTTGACTTCAATTAGTGATTGCAAAGGCTTGTTGTTTTAAAGGTCGCGAGTCATGGAGTATTCCACAATACGTCAATGTAATTTAAACATACAGTTTTACTTGAAAGAACGTTTCATGTTAACAAGGTAGCACGTTACCCAATGGTGATTTAGAATTGCTAGTTCCTAGAGACAACGTTATGCTGATCATTCAGAGAACGCACTCAGGCGTAAACTCGAGGTAAGTAAGGTCAGTGACAATCACGGTTGGACAAAAAGTTAATCAATTAAACATTAAGCTGAGCATGTGATTTAATGTCAAGGGGTTTACTTTACCAAGAGTCTGGTGTACCCACAACTCTATTTCTATCAGACATGCTAGAGCATGGCAACGATTGAAAAGTTCAAAGTCTACTTACATTTCTGGCTGAGAGTACGGAAAGCTAACACCACTTCACACGAAAGACCACGAACGTGAGTTCAGCGTTTTCGGTGTTTTTTAAAGGCAGGCAGTGGGCCAGGTGTTAACAATGGGGGAGTGTAATTAATACAAGGTTTAGCTAAAACGTGGCGGCCATCTTAGACTGTCTAGTTCAATAGGTAAAATTGATGTTAATGATCAAGATCGCGGCATCCTCCGCAACTTGTTGTGCAAATTAAATCTTATAACTAAAAACAATTCATGTGGAGATAGTGGCTTAATTGAGAGCAAAATAGTTGGTTACAGCTGAACAGAGTTTTTCCCGAAACACTGAGTCTATAAGAGCCTGATTGGGAAATCTCCAAACGTTACTCCCCCCCCCCCCCCCCCTTCTCCCCGGGAAATGGAAAGAACAGCATTATGGACCCAGGAGCGTGATCCGACAACATACAGGGAGGCATTTCACTTCATCCAGCCATGGCAGGAATGATTTCGATAGGAGCCAGTAGTCTAGGCGGGTCCAAGTACTGTGTGGTGCCGAGTAGAAGGTGTGCCATGGCTTAACACGTGGCGATGGCACCACACATCTCTAAGGGAATATGTGGTACAGATATCCTGTAATACCCAGAGTGCACAGGGCTTCCCAGCTGTCCCACTCGCCATGAAGCCACGGGCAGGATTAATGCATAGGTTAAGGTCGTCCCCCAACAATGACATGGTCAGCATCCACCATCTCCAGTATAGTCAATAACTCTCGAAAAAAATCTGGTGAGTCTACGTTCGGTGCGTAGACAGATAGTAGTAGCACCTTCTTGCCCACCAGGGTGCCCTTGACTGCGACATATCTCCCCTCCTTGTCACTGATGCAGGCCACAGGCACAAAGGGAACCGAACGATGAATTAAAATGCAAGCCCCGCAGGAATATGTGTTATGGGTAGAAGAATATCTGTGCAGGCCCCAAGTGGAACATAGGACAAGGATGAGCTAGGGGAGAGGTGCGTCTCCTGTAAAAACGCCACCTTCACTCCATGCCAAACTAGGTACTGTAGTACTAACTTGCCCTTACAGGGGTTATTGATACCCCTAATATTCCAGACCAAAGGAACCTTCACCCCCCTGGTTGTCCTGTAATGTGACATGGGCTGGTCTTATGAGCTTGGTGTAGAACCTGTGCGCATGTAAATCTGTCTTTAACAACCCTTACCCTTTTCCCACCCCCCACCCATCTCAGGCAAAAAGGAGCCCAGTGAAACCCCATATTATACCCAAACAACAAAAAACAACAATGCAAACAAATACCCTTAGCAGTGTACACCTTGGAGTGTGGGCAATGCCTCAACAGCAAATCCCCATTAGTACATTCTAAATAGCAACTATAGTACTGGATAAGGAATGCATCTAAAGGCAATCTGGAACCATCAGTTAACTAGCATAACCATAACAGTGGAGTATAGCATAGCATTTATAACATATCAAACTCCCCACTAGGCAAAACATAAGCAATTATCCTGGGAGTGAACCTTCCCCAGGTCGGTTCCCCATTTATTCCATGGGGAATAAATCCGAACTGTTCGTAGCATGTAGGTCCAGGCGAGAGCGCCCAGGAGAGTTACCAGTGTCCGGACGGTGGTCCTTGGCATATTTTTTATTGAAAGACAGGACGTCTGCAGCAGAGTCAAAGAAACGGGGTTTACCCTGTACATCCAACCGAAGGCTGGCTGGGTATAGCATTCGATAGCGTAGTCCCAGTCCACTAATCGTGGTCTTCGCTTCCCCAAATATGCGACGACCCTCCTGAACTAACAGGGTAAAGTCAGGGTAGAAGGATATAGTGGATCCTTGATATTGAATCTGGCCCCCGCCAGGCAAAGTGCAGTGTCTGTGTCCCTGAAATTAAGCATTCAGGCGATTATGGGCCGTGGTGTCGTACCTGGCAGTGGTCTGGGGCCCAAAGATCAGTTCTATCAATAGCTTTTCCAAACATAGATCCATCTTGCCAGTAGCATTGGATTCCGCAATGTCGGTAATGCGGAGATTATTAAGGCGCAACCTGTCCTCTAGATCTTCATTTTTCATAGCCACTGTCTTGACCTGCTGCTCCAGTTTTTCGATTCATTTTAAGTTGATGTGGATCCATCTTCCAATGTGGAGTTACGCTCCTCTGCCTTCTCAAGCCGAGCCTGATGCCGGTTGAGGCGCTCATCCATTCCTTCCGATCTGCCAGTCAAGGCATCACAATGGGCGTCCATAGCCCTCAACCCCACACATATCTCTACCGTCTAGCAACAGAATTCACCGGCCCCACAGTCCGCGATTAGCACCAGACGACAGAAATGGTGACTCTGTCCCCTTCGCAGCAGCATCCAATCATGGGGGCCCATCCAGAGCAGCAAGGATCATGAGGTAGGCCTCTGCTCCGCAGCCCGAAATGGCCGCCGAAAGGGAAAGCACCGCCATGCCATCCAAAAAGGTGTCCACTGTGTTTGCTCTGAGGTCAGGGAATATGTAGTGGCCACAAGCAAACTCACTGTCGGAGGAAGCACGGCATGGGGACAGCTGCAAGGACGTTCGCACAACGGCAGGGCCGGACGGATCTCGGCAGACCCAGCCTCAAGCCCGCCCGCAGCACCTGTCGCCTCGGGGATTCCGAGGCAGTGCCGGGCCACACCACACATG
Organism: Triturus cristatus; assembly: GCF_964204655.1. Classification (NCBI taxonomy): domain Eukaryota; kingdom Metazoa; phylum Chordata; class Amphibia; order Caudata; family Salamandridae; genus Triturus; species Triturus cristatus. Next base: position 1,269,198,557 of record NC_140591.1, read on the forward strand.
CGCTGTCCCCCGCCCACGGATCTCCTCCAGAGGTCACGGCAGGTGTAGTTCATGTCCGCCACACCACAGAGGGGGTAACAGCGATGACGAACAGCAGGGATGGATCCAGCTGTAGTCGTTATCCGGGAATCAGGGGGATGTGCTGGTGGAGCTTCAGTGCCATGCAACCATCTTGGTCACTGGCTCGGCCTCGCCCCCCTTAAACAGGATCTTGGAAAGAATAACCCATCTGCATCTTGCTCTCCAGCCCTTAAAGTGTCACCAATTTTGTAGACAATCAAATTCCCTCTGAACGAGGAAAGGGTTTTAAGAGGGAGTACTCTTTGTATTGTTTAGTGTTGCCAACAGCTAGGAATGTTCCTAGTACCAAAGTGAGTCGAATTCCCTTAGATCTGAGGCTTTATAGTGTAAGGAATGAATTTAGGCAAAGGCGCATGTTAAACTATAAAATCTTCACTATAATCAGTTTTATTTTAAAAAGGCTCTGTTATGGAAATATATGTTAAAACAAAACAAGAATAGAAGTCTTGTTCCAAGGTTAATACTCTGCTAAGATTGCTCAAATGCAGTCCTGTTTATCTCTAACTTATACAACTGGGAGGAAGTTCAAATGAGCAAACATTTTGAATTACACTGAAAAAAATATCTTTCCAGAAATGCATTCCTGGAAGGTGTGCTGACAAAAAGATTAGACACTAAATGACTCCTGCATTCCTAATATTGATGTTCTCACATAAAAAAAAATGATCCAGCGCGAACCCAAAAATTTGATCAGGGATAACCATTCAATCAATCATATAGATTGGCCCATACGCATTCACCCAGATCCCTGGTGCGCTTGGGTCAAGTTTGTTAACTTGTGTCAATTTTTACTCTTGCTTTTCAGGTTAAACTCTAAACATTTGTATTATTTATGCAATCCTGAAATAATCATGATCGACTTTTAATCTACTTGGTCGATGAACCAACTAGTTGAAGAGTTGATGGTAATGGAATTTCTAATGAAACATCAAATCAAATAAACTGACTAAAATAATTAGAGACTCTCTGTGGGATTTAATAAGTTTATCTGGTAATTTAAATTGCTCATATCAATTATTGCATAAAATCAAATGCTGGAACCTTCGTGAGAGAGAGCAAAACTTATCAACAAATATCATGATACCGTCATTTCAAATATACGTTGCAAAATAGTGTACAGATGAAGAGACATCAGATGCAAGTAAAATAATAAATTTAATGATTGAAACTGTCAATTCAGAGGGATAGGTGAAGAGACAGAAGGTACAGAGACAAGAAATACGACTGCAAAATTATTCTGCAATGCTAGATCAGATTAAATACAAACCCAAGGGATCTGTAAGGGAAACCACCACCCAGGCCTAGGTAGTAGAAAGGACCCCTGGACCAAGATTCAGGGATCAAAGACGCCGGAATCAGGACAGGGACAGGAGAGGAACAGCTAGGCTTCTCTACAACCCGACGATCAGCGGCGCATCCCTCACTCAGACACCTCAGCCTATGCGACCTGCAGCAGCGCACCCTAACCACACCCCCAATACGCCTAGTCTTATACTCTAAATTGCATGTCCGTCCCACAATAGTAACTAAGTTCAAAATTTTAAGCTAAGGGATTGGATGAATACGATGAGTAGGATGTCCCCCCATAATGATATCATTCTACTCTTGACTACACTATTGTTCTAAACATTTTTTTTTTTAAAAAGTCATCAATTTCAGCTTCTCTCTCACGGGTAAATATGCAACATTTAATTTACAATCAACTTTTTCAACAATTCAGTTTCCGTTTACACGGAGACACTGGCTTTGACATCTTGACAGATGTTCCGTTCTTCACCAGGTCATGCTTTCTCAGCTTGTTCAGTAGCTAAGTCATGTGGTCACATGTTTTTTTTTCGCGCACACCATTCCACCGGCCATAATATGGACAACTTTAAAAAGATGGAGGATTCGTCCATTACTGGAAAAACGGGAAACAGACATTTATTAATTATGTGATAATGTAATTTTCACTGTTTACCACCCACCATAGCTCTACTTTATGTTATCGGTTTTCCTAGCATAGCCTAAGCAGGAAAGCAGCATTGTTTATTAGGATAAAGCAGCACACGTCCTGCTTTTTACTACATATTCATATGGCCTTGCTGTGCAAAACCTACTTAGTTCATACTATACACAATATTATTACATTTCCGGTTATTTACACATTGATTCTGGTTAGTTCATGCATTTTGCAGAGCATAGCTTCCCTCGTGTAGTGTAAATGTGCACGTTAGTTATTCTAACACTATTTACTGTTAGTCCGTATTGTAGGGGTGTTCAATTGAGCAGGTTTCTTTCGCGAAATCCTGCTCCATCAATCCCCCCTCTGATGGCTTTTAGGAACCATCATAATTCTCACCATACCGAGTGCCACCTTTCACTTTATCTAGATCTTACTTTCTTTCTCTTCTTCTATGGCACCCTCATCTATCTTTTTCATTCTCTCATAATATTCTTCATTTATTTCTTCTAACTCTATTTTTCTCTCTTTCTTTTTATTCCTTTTCTTTTATCCTTCTAATCTGTTACTACTTTTCTTGCATTTATGCATCTACACAGCTGTTAGGATCACTAGAACTACTACTGCTATAGAAAGTATTGGAATTATTATTTTTCCTAATAAACTACTTCCAAAGTTTGAAAACTACTTACTTACCATGGAGAAACTCTTACTCAGTCTCTCCCAAACACCGTCAACCTCCAGTTGGGTTAAATCTTTGTGTAATTGTGTGATATTTCGTATATATCCTTCTATCCCTTTACTTTTATCCGGGATATAGGTACAGCAGTGTTGAATTTTCAACATGCCACAGACTCCAACCTCTTTTGTCAAAAGAATGTCAAGGGCAATGAGATCCAGAATTACTGGGGCAATATTGTAAGAGAGCTAAATGCTATATTAGAAGTCCAATTAGAGCTGGAACCAAGGTTACTCCTTTTGGGAATTCCGACTGATGTGGATATCCCACGACGCAAACTTGTACTGGCCAATTTGGGGTTAGTGGTGGCAAAAAGGGATATAGCAAAATATTGGGGGGCCCCTCAAGTACTAACATTGAAAGAGTGGAGGACATGTCTTGATTTATATATGGTGGCGGAACAGGTGACATACAAGGCCAGGGGCTGTCCTCGGAAGTTCCGGAAGATATGGGCATCATGGATCAAGTACTATGGCCTGGAGGTGGTGGGGGAGGCAGAGGGAGGGGGATTGCAGTCTGGAGAAGTGAGAGAAGAGCCTTGAAAGAATGCACGGTTAGTTCCTATTGTTTGTACTAATGCACAGTGTAACCATGACCCTTTATTGTTATACGCTCAGGTGGCTCAGACCCCTCCGTTGATTCAACTGAGATAGACATTTTGTTTATACAACTGCCATATACGTCATTGTGATTTGTCATTAATGGTGCATCATGTATACATGCTTTGTTTGAAATTTGTTTTATTCTTCAAAAACAAAATAAAAATATTCATTAAAAAAAAAAAAAGAATGTCAAGGGCAAGTTGATTTTGCAAAACCGTTGTTCTCTTCCATGGGATCCTCATCAATAGTCATAAGCACTGAATATTCCCGCCCATATGCGGGCACCCCGGAAATAATAAAAAATTATAATTGAAAAACATATATTTACAGATCTTCCCATCATGCCTCAGGGGTGACAGTTAGGTCAGTTGTTCTTTCCGGCTCCTTCAGTCAGGACCCTGGATTCCACAGCTCTGTATTTTTTGACTTTGGAGTGAAGTGTGAAATTTTTTTTGGCAGAAAGTGTTTTTATTTCTGTCAGAATGCCTTCACTTTTTGACCCTTGCCCCTCCTGTGGCAAGAAGAGGGCCAAGACTGACACACCTTCTGTGTGTATCCTCTGCCTCCCTCACTCTCACTCTCCAGCGAACTGTCCCCATTTAAAAAAATTGTCCAGAAGAACTCTCAAGGATAGAGAGAGAATTCGGTTATATGGTCTCTCTGAAAGAGGTAGGTCTCCTGTGAGGCAGAAGAAAAAGAGGCCAAGATCGACGTTGAGGACCAAGATACCGTTCTATTCACCTTCGACGTCAGGATCGGCGTCGAACCTACCAACGGCTATTGAAGCAGATGTCGTCGTCGAAGCCTTCAGCAGAGCACTCACATCATTCAACTCCAAGATCGAAGATGGCGGTTTCAATGTCGAGTCAGGTAAAAGACCTATGGTTGGCGTCAACCATGCGACGATCAACGTTGAGGAACAGGTCGGCGTTGGCCAAACGTTTGACGTCGAGGCAGGACACTCCGTCTCCGCACATACTTGAGCGGTCGACGTCGAGGCACAAGTCTCCGTCAAGATCTGTACATAAATCATCAACGTCGAGGCATAAAACGCTGTCTCCAGCGTCGAAGCAGAGGACTCCGTCGGCTTCATCCCAGAGTGTTGCAGGGACTCTGCTTATGCATAGAACTATGCGCAGGAAACCAGGACCTCAGAGAATTGTGGTGTACCAGAAACTCCCCTCAGAACCAAGAACCCCATATCCGACTAGCTTAGTGTCCCATTCGTTAGCCTAGATCTAGCTAGGCGGTCCCAATGTATAGACAAACCAGAACATGCGACTTAGATATTTCTCAGGAGTGGTGGGAATCCGAAATACCTGTTTGTACTTATTTAGTAGTCCACAACAGAATAATACAGACACGGTAAAGTTTAAAGAGTTTATTTTATAAACCTCGTGTCCTAAGATGCAGTACTTTGGCTAACACTAGTAAACAAATGGTTAAGATCAAAACCATCAGCATTGTTACAATACCATACACAATGAAAGGAGCAATCATAATAATAATGACAGTGGTAAGCAGCCACACTCCTTTCTCTAGTAACTAATACGTTTATTATACTATTAGAAGGTCTCTTAGGCTAACAGGGGGAACCCCATACCGTATAGATCAGCTAAGTAGAATCACATCACAAGATCAGCAGGGCTCTCTCATGCAGCAGCTCTTCTGTTCGAATGAATCCTAAAACAATCTGTACGGTAATATTAAAGGCACTTGTCCTTCAGTTATTGGCAGCTGCATGTATGATATGTCTAAAAAGTGGTACGATCAATCTGAACACAACACTCTGCACCGTCTAGTGTCCTAACCTTGTTCCTTACATGATGTACAGACGAAGGTCGCAGCACACTGCTAAGAATGTTAAACAATAAACTGTTATCCTGTAAGGCAAAGTCGAGTAAGCATTTCTAAAATGAATAACATATAACAACAGTGTCGCGTGCAAAGCAGCAGAAACGGCAAGCTGGCTTTCTAACAGTTGGCTCGGTTATGCTAACTTAGTGTTGTAAATAGGGAGTGGCTAACCCACACTACACCCCCCTTTGATCGAATCACTAACCACTAGGGGCGCACTTTAGCAAGAACGCAGAGTTCAAGTGATATAGAACAGAACCAAGGGCGTGAACTATAAGTCCATATAAGGTAAGTGTAAAGTTCGAGAAGAAAAAAGAAAAAAATCGTGTAAAAAATAAAAACGATGTCCCAGAGAAAAAACCTTTAAAAAAATGTATAAAAAATTTGACATCTATCGATGCATTCTGTCTTGACTATGTAAAACAGTCAATCCATCAAGGTATATGCACCGTACGTTGCAACAGCTTCCAAAAGGAAATCATTGGAGCGTTCCGCAAAAGTATCTGCCATCCAATTTAGCAAGGCAAAGGAACACACGTGTTCTTCAATTATCGGAGCATCCAGCACCATAACAGGACAACTGTCTGTATCCTCGAGATAACTCCGAGGATAGTCTCACAGGGCCTGTTAAAAAGCAGAAACCTTTTGTGCAACATCAGATCACTGTCTAAACATTACAGTGAAGTATGGGACATGATTTCCTCGGTGCAACCGGAACTCTGCTATCTGACAGAAACCTGGCTAAAACCCCCCATCGGTTCCAGCTATTACATTAGGGATTCCAGAAGGCTATAAAATAGTCCGGTTAGATCGTCCAGCTAAGATTGGGGGAGGTATTGCGATTGTATATAAAAACAATCTATCGATCACCATCTTAGAAGAAATGAGTATTCCAGAGCTAGAAATTCTGGTTTTTAAAGTCTGCATTTCTAATAAAACTAGCTATAAAGGGTCACTAGTGTATCGTCCCCCAGGTCCCTGTGCCGGCTTTAACATCTTATTGCTGGAGATACTAGCTAGACACATTGACTCTGAGAATGAATTTATACTCCTAGGAGACTTCAATGTGCACAGTGACCTGAAGGATAATGGAGATGCACAGTCCCTACTGACTGATCTTTCTTTGTTTGGACTAACTCATATGAACACTGGTCCTACACACCTAGCTGGTCACACCCTGGACCTCATTTTTACTAATAAATCTACCACCATGACATGTGTTCCTCTAACACATGTAAATTGGACAGATCAATTCATTCTGGAATTCCATACCTCACATCCAGGTAAAGCCCCCTCGCAGGTGCACACCTTTCCTACTAGACGCAGGCAATGGCATAAGGTTTCCCCTGAAGTATTCCAGGAGCAATTTACCGTACCTCACATTGGCTCTGCAGATGATGTTGATACAGTTTTAGCCAATTATAATCAGGCCATTCTTAAAGCGGTCGATTGCATTGCCCCAATGAAAACGTTTAAACCACGCCTAGCTCGTAAACAAGAAGCATGGTTTTCGGAGCATTTAAAATCACTTAAACAACTGGCTAGGAAGCTAGAAGGTGTGTGGAGAACGACCCATGGGGAAACTGACAGGAATCATTATTGGGCAGCTCTCACCACCTATCACAAAGAAATTAGATGCGCCCGAAAAGCTCATATAGAGTCTCTTCTCTCTGCCGCAGGAAATACTCCCAGGATTCTATACCAAACCCTCCAGTCGTTTGTGAAACCAGCTGCTTGCGAAACTTCTGAACTAGCATCACAACAACTATGCAACGAAGTCGCTCAGTTTTTCACCAACAAAATAAATAGGATACATGATGACATTACTAGATCCAATCTATCCATCACAGGAGATACGCCCTCACTTTGGGAAGAAGGAAAAGAATCAGGATCAATGGCCTTGGACTCCTTTCCCCCCATCTCCCTGGTAGAGACTGAATGCTATTTAGGCCAGATTAAGAGTGGGAGTCCCTCAGACATCATCCCGGCCAGAATTGTACCGATAGTAGGTAAGATTCTTAGCCCACAGATTCAATGTCTCGTGAATCTCTCATTGATGGAGGGTCAAGTTCCTAGGGAATGGAAGAAAGCATTAGTAAGGCCTATCAGGAAAAACCCCTCCATTCCTTGGACTGATATGTCTAATCTTAGGCCTATCTCCCTACTTCCTTTTTTGGGGAAACTAATAGAGAAACACGTCAATAAACATGTATCAAACTATATTGAACAGACTGGTAGGCTAGACAGCTCTCAGTTTGGTTTTAGACCAAAACATAGTACCGAATCTGCCCTGTTATCGGTGACAGATGATCTTCATATGTACCAGGACAGGGGATATTCTGTTATCCTGGTACTATTAGATTTATCGGCAGCATTCGATACGATATCCCATAAAATCTTAATCGAACGCCTGACTATGATCGGCATTGAGAGCACAGCACTAGCTTGGTTAAAGAGTTTTTTATCTAACCGTACCCAAGCTGTCAACATGGGCTCATTTCGGTCGACTGAGACTTGCATCACGAAGGGGCCAGAATTCTGAGAGACTTTGGGTTCATCCCCGTCTCCTACGCGGATGATACCCAGCTCTTATTCCCTTTCAAAAAGCTCACACATGAAGTGAAGACGGCCTTTTCCGAAGGCATGAAGGCTGTGGCAAATTGGATGACATCGAACTATCTCCAATGCAATGTAAATAAGACCGAAGTTGTGCTTTTTGGGGAGGTAAGAACGTTGTGGACATCGGACTGGTGGCCATGTGAGCTTGGCCAAGTGCCAGAACCTAAACAGGTAGTAAAAAACCTAGGGGTTCGTCTCGATCGAGAGCTCACTTTCAAACAACATGGCAACTGGGTGGTTGGCCAATGTTTCCATGTTATTGGACTCCTACGAAAAGTCTTCCCAATTCTACCGGACACCATCAGAAAAACCCTGGTACAGGCACTAGTGTTGAGTCGCCTGGATTACTGCAATGGACTTTTGCTGTCAGCCAATGAGAGTGTCCTAGCAAAACTCCAGGTGATACAAAACACTGCGGCAAGGCTTGTGCTGAACGCCCCTCCAAGAACGCCATCAAAGCCCCTCCTGGATAAATTACACTGGCTTTCAGTCCGCAAGAGAATACATTTTAAGACTTGTTGTCTGATCCATAAGAGCCTACATGGATGTGGACCTTCCCATTGGAAGGATAAATTTATCCCATACAATCCCACACGTTCTCTTAGGTCAAGTAGCCAACTTTTATTGAAAATACCAATCACAAAGAAGGTCAGACAAGGTGGTAAAGCTCTTTCGGTTGTCGGACCCACTTTGTGGAATAAACTTCCTCTTGAGCTCAGGCAATGCCCAGAACATCTTAATTTTAGGAAAAAACTCAAAACATTTCTATTTTAATTGAATTGAACTGTATGCTGATCTGTTGCTGCTGGTTTCTCTTTCTTTTTAGTTCTCTTTTCTGTGCGCAGAGATACTCTTTTTAGAGTCGATTCTAGCGCATTACAAACCATAAATAAATAAATAAAAATAAGGAATCCAACAGCGGCCTCTCCGATATCCCAGTTACCAAGGACTCCTTGTGTAGCACCCAAGGCCATAAACCCGACACCAGAACAGGTAAACTCATGAGCCACTAAGGGGCCCATTAAGTCATCAAAATCCGGGTCAAGCGACACCAAGTTTGACAAGCACAAATCCAGAGCCCACTGGAAGGGACAATCTAGGCAGTGAAAGACAGGTTGTACACATGTAAAAAAGGGAAACCGGAAAGATAATCCATACTTGACCCTCAAAGTCGCCAGAGGCAAAATGCCGTAGTATTCAAGCATCCGGTTACGAAGATGGAGCAGGCGGGGCATGTTGTCTTGCAATACTAGGCGTGCAGCCATATCGTAGCGCGCAGATCAACAAGAGGATCCCAGCCGCAATTGCGAGGAGCAATGGAAACCCTCCGAAGACACTTGAAAAAATAGAATGTAAAAACGCGGGGATCACCCCAAAAATAGTTTGAAAAGATGTCACGAGGCCTGAGCCCACAACTTTAAAAAAATGTACAAGGCCAGTCGTAGACGAAGCATTAAAGATAGTCTGTATCAACGTTCCAAAATGTAGGGGGAGGTCAGTATTTAAAAGAGCTTGTACTTCAGTGCGTGTGTTTGCTATGTGAAGAAGAAATGTTTCACGGGACGAAGTCAAAGAAACCTCTTCCCGAGACAAAAGAGCCCTTATTCTACTCATCCTGTTGAACTCCGCGTTCAAGGTTGGAATCGCCGGCCAGATGGATATATCAAGCCTGCCGTGCGGGGGTGGGAAAAGGACGTTATTACAGCAAACCACCCTTTGTGAAACGGTGACTATGTAAGGAATATCCACGAGCATCCCACAGCAAGCTTCATTATTTAAAAGCAAATAACTACCGTTGGCAAGCAGCTTAAAAGAAGACGTTATAACTGGCACCGGGATACCTTTTAAGATTCAAGCTAAATTAGGAGCGTGTATATTGCAAGCGCCATGTAATTGTATATGTCTACAAACCACAGAATGATCAGGAGCGGAAGTGCACTCTTCACCTTTTAAGTAAACTTCCTTGCCATCTCTCACGCATCTATATGTGAAAGGAAGTGACCAAACTTCGTGCAGGAAGGCATTACCAAGCTGTTCATATCTGCCTATGGCATAATGCTTCATGCACGAACTGAACTTATATCTACTGAAAGGCAACGTGATCAATCCGTGTACGAGCCACACAGCCGAATTCAACTCAGCAATAGAAAAAGGTAATGGTTCTAGTTTTTCAATGTGCAGTAATGCGTAAGTTGCGTCTTTCATGGACATAAACTGCTGTTTATCGGTCAAATTAAAAGGAAGGAATAACGAAGACGTATTCATGTAATCCCAAGGGACTTTCCCAGCCTTTAACGTTTGTAAGGTCCATGCAAACTGCATAATTGAACGCAACTGATTTTGACCATGGTATAACACAGACACATCATCCTGCACAATGTCTACGACTGATGAAACAATATTATCTAATGTATAAATTCTACAAGACAAGGTGTTAATACTATTATCTATAACAGCCAATACTTTCTCCATATTGGCCTGGTCAATAGCACGTAGCCTGGAAGCTGCTTCAATTTGTGATAACTTCCAAACTTCATTGTAAATAGCATAAACCCATCTCTTGGACCTGCCAGTCGCAGGTCCTTTAATAAAATCATTTAAATCTATTTTGTCATTTAACCGTGATAAATGAAGCTTAACTGAAGCTAATGTGGAATGTTGCAACCATGACTGGCATAACTTACCTACCGAGTAGGTAGTTACCGTGTGTGACGATGGAAAACGAGGGTCTACTCTAAGTTGTGTATACCCTGGTGTCAAATCCAGAAACCGACGTTGACAGGAATCTGAACCTGTCTGCCATACCAACCATCCTTCAGGATCTATTGCTGAAATATTGAAGGTGGTGTTGGAGACAAGGGACTGCAACATAGTAAGGGACAGATCTGTGTGATTCGCCCAATTAGGATAAGCACCCAGATCCGGGATTGTGGGGGAATTCAATTTGTTAGATATAGCCAATCCAAAACAGGTGGTCTGAAAAATAGTTGAATTTAAAAATAACATATGAGTTGGTATAAGACAGGCACGATGCAAAGCTTCTGTTCCTTGTACCTGCCACGGTTTAGTTCCCCAAACCGATTTAAGATCGATAGTAGCTTTCCAGAGGTCATAACCTCCAATAGCCAATTCATCCATAAAGGAATATAACAATTTTGTGTGTGTCAGTCTAATTTTAGAAGCTGGTTCTACCATCACTTTAAAATAAAAAGAGTCAGGGTGAGACACACTAAAATCCGAAAAGTATGTGAATTTTTTCACTAAAGTGGCAGAACTGCCAGGCATAGGGAAAGGACAATGTTCCCACTGAGTGAAATTAACAAAATTCCGAAAGGTATTTGCCCTGTGTAGGAAATGTGTGCCATAATGTTGATAGCAAAATTGTTCATCGTAATTTGCATTATTCAAATATAAATCCTCAGCATCAAATGCAGCATAATATTTTAAATCAGAAAACAGTGTTTCTATCGTGTGCACATCCCAATCATCCGATCGGATGTTCTGTTTAACTACATCACCCATAGAAACACGAAAAACAGTTGGTACATTAATCACTTCGGTGGGACCATGAATTTGAAAGTTCACAGCATCCCAAGCAATTCCATCACGTACAGGCCAGGCGGTGATGTTCACAAAAGTCTGGTCCCTTTTCATGATGTGTGATGAAGAATGGGGGGCTAAAGTTCCATCAATTAATCGAATTGTAGATCGTTCATTCAGGTAGTGTCCATTGATCAATTTAAAAAACACTACCACAAAGCCAATGGACATAAACAAAAAAATACTTATTAGCACCAGCCAGATGCAAGTCCAAGGTGCAACCAAAAAATGTCTCTTGAACCAGGCAAAAAATTTAGAAATTTTGGAAGGGGCAGTGGAAGTCAATGATTCAGTTTCAAAGGAAGAATGTGACTGGGCAATTGTTGTTGAATGTAATAGTGGCAAAGGTACTTCTGTTGGATAAGCATACTCAGGATCATCAGGTAAAACACCAGAATTAGATGGCATAGAAGGACCAGTAACTACAAGCATCTCAATGGAAACCTCAGGCAAGATGTTAGAGGGTGGCACCACAACAGAGTTTCTCATCACTGATGGGCAAGAAACTAAAGGTGTCATACTATGAAGAATCGGCCACCCGCTGTAGCTTGACATTGTCAATCGAGATGTACCTGTTATCCTTGCGACCAGGAAGTGGAGGTAAAACAACTGTACGCGTACCCAGGACTCCAAGCACCGGCACTGGTGCACGATAAGAGGGGCCGAACTCCTTCTTGTTCTCCACCTTCTCACGGACCAGGTCACCAACTCGAGGTAGCCAGCCGACTACCGGAATCTGGAGTGCAGCTTCAGATGTAGAGGGTACGTGTCCTTTCGCTAGAGTGTCTCTGGCTTCTTGTAGATTCTGCAATACAGCACAGTGGTCATCTAGGTCAAAAGGGGCGGCAGCTGCCACCATGTCTAGACCATCAAGGTCCGGGACTAACATTCTCACTCCAAAGAGCATCATGTATGGGGTCCTCCCACCCAGAGACCTTCTAGGGAGATTATTAAGTGCACGTTGTACGTCATACAAGTGGGAGAGCCAGTTCCGGCCTGTACCTAACACCCTCGCTGTCAAAGATTGCTTTAGGTCACGGTTCATCCGCTCCACAACACTATTGCCCTCAGGCCGGTATGGAGACGAAAATTTGACTTGGACCCCCAGTTCTCTCATGGCCTCCTTGTACGCCTTTGAGGCAAACACAGGACCCTGATCAGAATGAAGGGTACCACATGCAAAACTCCCTATAAAGACACGCAAATCCTTGATGACAGTTCTGGCATCAGCACTCCTTTGTGGCCATACCCACAGGAAACGTGTGCATGAATCAACTGCAACCAAGATGTATTTGTACGCAGTATCAGAGGTAATAGGACCGCAGTGATCCAAATAAACACACGCAAGTGGTTGATTAGATATGTGCAACTGTGTTTGAGGTGGACGCGCTGCAGAAGAAGGTTTAATCTGCTGGCAAATTTCACAAGTAAGAACATATGCCCGCGCTTGTTTGTACAAACGGTACCACCAGTAACGTTGTTGCAACAGAGATATAGTAGCCGACACTCCGGCATGCGCAGACGCAACACCCTCGTGGGCTGCTGATATCAAAGACCATCTACGGAATCACCCTGTCACCAACGTCGTTAATCCTCACTAACGGGACGTTATCAGGACTTAAGCGATAATGGTATCGAGAAGGGAAGCCTTTCGGAAAAGTCGTCCCTTTCTCGGAAGCAGCAATAGCTGCCAAGATGTCATCATCGATCTTAGTTTTGGATCTTGTAACTGCTGCTACTAGATATGTTGCCACTGCTGTTTTTGCTGCCTCGTCAGCCAAACTGTTACCGACAGCATGGACACCAACTCGTTGGTGACCAAGAGTGTGAATTACATTCACGAGAGGCAGCAGTTCTTTAAGTGCTGCCACTCGAACCCAAAGCGGTTTATGCTTTATTGTGCTACCCTTGGAATCATGGAAATCATTCTGAATCCAAAAATGTAGATTGTCATTGTAAGATTGAACACAATAGAATGAATCACAATAGAACGAATCACACACCACTAGAGTCGGGATTCGAAGATCAGCGTACTCCAGTGCAAGCACCAGAGCACAAACTTCAGCCAACTGCGCGGTACAATCACCCAAAGTCTGTGTATGCACAGCTTCAGATTGGAATTCTCCATTAACGAAAGTACCTACAACAATAGCGCAGGCAGCTGAATAGGCGTGCTTCGATCCAGTTGCGGGTTGTGCCGACCCATCAGTGTAAATGACACAACGGTACTCCTCAAGTGGGCGCAATGTCGAAGGAGTCGGATGAACGAATTCATAATCCAAAAACTCCTGAGACTGCAACGCCGCGTCAAAGATATATGTGATGTCTTGCGAAGCTAAGGAAGTTGCCCATTGTATCCACCTTGGATGCAAAGCCTTAGAATTTGGTACACTAGCTTTAGTGACTGCCTCGAGGGCAGGATACGGTGTTACCACCAGCATGTGCTTTCCCTGTGATAGCGCTCGTTCTTTCAGGATCGCCATCTGAACTGCTGTCAGTACTTTTTCGACAGCGGAAAAGCGCAGCTCAGCTGAAGTGTACAGATGAGATTTGTAAGCAATGGGAACGGTGTTGCCCTCATTGAAAGTTAAGTACGTGAAACCCACTGCGCCTGGTACAATTCTAATGACCAGGTTAGTGTGGTTATCACGAGTTTGTAAGTATTTTGAAGCAAGAAGATCAGACTGCAAAGTTTGTAATGCAGCTGTATGCTCTGGCAGCCAGCATGATTTGGTAAAAGTAGGTCGTACCAAGGCATAAAGTGTATTTGATACGCTGGGCATAATCAGGAATGTAGGTACGACCGAAATTCAGAAAACCCAGCAATGATTGTAATTTCTTCAGCGTTGTAGGAGTACAAAGGCGTGCGCACTTCTCAAGGAAGTGCGGAGCCAAGCCGCGACCCTCATCATTGAGTTCGTACCCCAAGAACAACACCGTGAGCTCGGCAATGTGGCACTTCGCAAAATTGAATTTGTATCCGAAGTCTGCAAACATAGTAATTATGCTATCCACGCGAGCAAGGTGTGGAAGCAACTCGTCATCTGTCAGATAAATGTCATCAACATACGAGTATGTATCCGGGTCCATATACTCTAAGAGCGAGACCACTCAAGCAGCAAAGACCCCAGGGCTGTTTTTATAGCCCATAGGCAGCCTATTAAACTTTTTATGTTTACCGCCCGAGGTAAAAGCCGTCCACTCACTACTTTGTGGGGACAGGTTATGGCTGTAAAAACCATTGGAAATGTCAAGTGTGGTTTTGAACCGTTTTCTCACAAGACTATCGACGAGTGCCGACCCGTGAGTATTTTGTACCGCGCACGTCCAGCAGTGAGAGTTTAAGTGCCGTTAATCCAAAACTAGGTGGTACGACCCGTCAGGCTTCGTCACAGTGAATAAAGGGTTATTCATAGGTGACACACAAGTTTCAATTACTCCCTGATTTTCCAATTGTTCAAGGATAGTCGCGACGTGAGATCTAGCTTTGCGACGCATGGGATATTGGGGTTGCGGCTGGGGATCAGACCGCAATGGAATCGTATGGTCAGGAGAAATTTTATCCCAGCCCACTTGATTGCGATACAACGCAGGCGCTTGCACCTGCGCCCACTCCCCGGCCATCCTGTTAGCATGTTCCATAGGCACCATGTGCCCAAAGGCAGGGAGGATCACTACCTCCCCTCTAGGAACATCTAAAATGAAAGCCGGATGCCAATCCTCCTCCGCTAACAGAATGTCATAAGTGGAGGACAAATTATCCCAAAAAACTACTCTAATTCTACGATGTATGTCACCCTCTATTTTAAGGATTATGTCAAACATTTGTTCAGGGGGGGCCACACGAGTAACAGCAGTTTCAACAGTCACATATGTATCAGTTGCTGTCACCTCCAGATACGGACGCAGTGCTTGCCGCACTACTGTAACTTCCGCCGCGCTGTCTAACACCGTTAGAGCCCATGTCCAGTTCTGAAGCAGTGTCCGCACCATCTGAGGCATATCTCGCTGTTAGTGCAGTAACTTTCTTTTTCTGAAACGGAGGTCTTTGACGCGCAGCGTCGTCCTGCTTGCCTTTAACGTCAGTCTGGCGGGGTTGCTCACGACCTTGGGCACCCCTTCCTCTTCCACGGTCTCCGCCACCGGATTGAGAAGCCGATGTTTCCTGTGAAGAACGAGGAAAGCGTTCAGAAACCTGAAATCTATCAGGTGACTTAATATTAGAACGATCGCGCAAATCATATTTACGTTCAGTTGTCGACTGAACTGGCGAAGCAGAACGCGACCTACGCTTCGGTTGCTGTTTTCCCTGTTTTTTGGTTCGCCAACTTTCCTTCGGAAACTTGGGCTTCTCGTCTTTTGTAGACGAACTCACCTTAGTCTGCTGTACTACATCAGGAATTTTAACGGTGGGTTTCACACCTAAGGCGCTACGTCCCACCATTCTGTAGGCTTTTGCAATAATTTTTGCAAATTCCCTGGGCTTGTCGGCAGGAGCTACAAGTTCCAGCATATTGCCTACTTGGGACTGCAGAGCATCTCCTTTTAGGTTCCCCATCACCATGGAAGAAACCACATCGAAGCTGTCGACCAGCCGCATTCCCAATTCAATAGCCGCCTCTGCACCATGATTTTCCTGTACTTTCTTGATGACAGAGGGTAGTACAGACATAGACGGAGTGCCATAGCACTTCGAATAAGTCGCAGCAAAGACAGTGCCCCAATTGTTACAGTCGACAATATCAGGGACCAGATCTTTCGGTAAAGTAATGGTGAGTATCCTGTGTTTATCCACAGGAGAAGTGTTTGGAAACACGGCTTCCAGTTGATCAAACTTTTCAGCAAGCCAGTAAGGAAATTCATCCTTACTTAGGGGGCGCTTGCCCACAACCGCATCAACCATCACGGGACTAATGACCACAGCTCGGTGGTCAGTCGTGTGACCCGCAACAGTAGGTGCCCCCACCTGTACGTTGCGAGACACGTATTGCCCTAAAGCCCTATGGACCGTAATCAGGGCAGTGTGCAGTACTCGTAAGTCTGCCACCCCAACCGTCATGTAATTTGGATGGGGTGTGAAACCGGCTAGCACCGGCCAATCAGCCCCTGCAATTGACAAAGGGCCAAGTCTTGGCGGTGCTACCGTATGGGGAAGGTCGCCATTAAACCAAATAGTATGCTGCCAGGCAGAAATAGGAATTTCTAGTGTCCTATACGGAGCATAAGCTGCAGGTACTTGTGTGGCAGTATACTCGTGGAACGTATCATCTTCATCCACTTCTGGAAAAGTCACCCAAGAGTAAAACAACTCATAAGGGTGCGCTGCGTCAGCAGCTACCACAAAGACCACAGCTAGCCCGTCATCAGGCTTCCCCATACGTCCGCAAGTGCTGACGTAGAGGAACCCTACTATGTGCGGCTATATTGACCGACATTAGGACACACTAAAGAATATTGACAAGTTCTACAGTAGCCCTTGGGTTCAGTAAAAACTAATCCTTTTAATTGCCAAGCTTGAACGAACATTTAGTCGAAACCTAGGTAGATTAAGCCGTCACTCCCGTTATCCGGAAACCAGAGTGAGGGCGTTGTGGACTAATAAAAGTACTACTAAGGCGTCTCAGATCATAACACGTTGGGCGCCATGTTGCAGGGATTCTGCTTATGCACAGAACTATGCGCAGGAAACCAGGACCTCAGCGAATTGTGGTGTACCAGAAACTCCCCTCAGAACCAAGAACCCCATATCCGACTAGCTTAGTGTCCCATTCGTTAGCCTAGATCTAGCTAGGCGGTCCCAATGTATAGACAAACCAGAACATGCGACTTAGATATTTCTCAGGAGTGGTGGGAATCCGAAATACCTATTTGTACTTATTTAGTAGTCCACAACAGAATAATACAGACACGGTAAAGTTTAAAGAGTTTATTTTATAAACCTCGTGTCCTAAGATGCAGTACTTTGGCTAACACTAGTAAACAAATGGTTAAGATCAAAACCATCAGCATTGTTACAATACCATACACAATGAAAGGAGCAATCATAATAATAATGACAGTGGTAAGCAGCCACACTCCTTTCTCTAGTAACTAATAAGTTTATTATACTATTAGAAGGTCTCTTAGACTAACAGGGGGAACCCCATACCGTATAGATCAGCTTAGTAGAATCACATCACAAGATCAGCAGGGCTCTCTCATGCAGCAGCTCTTCTGTTCGAATGAATCCTAAAACAATCTGTATGGTAATATTAAAGGCACTTGTCCTTCAGTTATTGGCAGCTGCATGTATGATATGTCTAAAAAGTGGTACGATCAATCTGAACACAACACTCTGCACCTTCTAGTGTCCTAACCTTGTTCCTTACATGATGTACAGACGAAGGTCGCAGCACACTGCTAAGAATGTTAAACAATAAACTGGTATCCTGTAAGGCAAAGTCGAGTAAGCATTTCTAAAATGAATAACCTATAACAACAGTGTCGCGTGCAAAGCAGCAGAAACGGCAAGCTGGCTTTCTAACAGTTGGCTCGGTAATGCTAACTTAGTGTTGTAAATAGGGAGTGGCTAACCCACACTACAAGAGAAGATCGATGTCGAGACACCAGTCTTCGGCGCACAGGCGTTCAACGTCAGCGCAGAGACACTCGTCGAGACAGACGGCTCCTCCGACAGCCAGACGGTCGATGTCGAGGCAGAGGCCTCTATCGAGGGCATCTCGAAGATGGTCGACGTCGAGGCAGAGGACTCCGTCGACAATACCACAATGGCGTTTGGCGTCGAGACAGTGGTCTGCGTCGACGTAGAGGCAGCGACATTCACCGTCGAGACAAAGGACTCCATCAGCATCCAGACTTGGACGTTAGACGTTGAAGCACAAATCTGCTACGGGCTCACACTCAGTGAGTTGTTCTCCGTCGCCATCACCGACGTCGAGAGCAGAATCTCACCGCACGTTGTCAAGCCGGTCTTCTTTCTCTTCCTCAAGATCACCGGTAGTCATTTCAACGTCACATAGCCAGGCTTCTTCACCTGTACGAACCCATCCAGCTGAGGATCCTGTAAGAACGAAGAAGCAAAAATCTCCATCTGCACATTGCTCACGTTCACAGGAGGCTCCTACTCGGGAAGAGAGGTGAAAATCTCCATTAGTTCATCTCTCTCCCAGATGGTTGTTACCTCTGCATAACTGGCGCAAAGCTGATGCTCCACAACCTGGAGGTGCTCAGGACTATTCCAGTCCTTTACACAGGTCTCCTCTAACCCGTCTTGTGCAAGCAGCAGATCTCTCTCCTACTACTCCATTGAGTGGTAGAGATCGCACACATACTCCTGCTCGCTCTTCAAGAAAAAGATCCAGGTCTCGAGAGCAAAAAGATAAGACACATGTCTCCAACAAGTTCACCCTCTTTCACCCATTCCTCGAAGAGGGACTACTCCCTGACTCTCACAGACAACCCACCGTCGACAATCTCTCCGGTGGACGACGTCATTACTTTTCACGATGTTCTATCCAGAAGGGCAAACAAGTTAAACATCTCTATGCCTACTCAGGAAAGCTTGTCCTCAGTCATATTGGAGACTTTGCATTAGAGATCAGCAACCAAGCCATTGCTACCCCTGGTCCCGGGTCTGCTCCAGCCTGTAATGCACACATTTCTAACACCAGCGACTCTCAAGCCCGCGCCAGAGAGAATCGTGAAAAAATACAGGCCGCCTGAAGAAGACCCGTTATTCCTCAGATCTGATCCTCCACCAGATTCCGTTATTATAGCTGCGGCCAAGAAAACACACGCAGTAGCCTCCTCATCTACAGTTCCACCAGATAAGGAGAGCAAAGCACAGGATGCATGGGGGAGAAAGGTCTGTGGCACGTCAGCCTCCATGATGAAAGTCTCCAGCCCTTCGGCCCTGTTGGGGCGCTATGACAGATCTTTGTGGGACTCTCTGCAGAGGTTCACAGAGAAGCCCACAAAGGGAAGACCGCAGAGATTTTGAGGAAATTGTGCAAGAAGGCTGTTTGGTGGCAAACCAAGTGATCAGCGCCACAGCTGATGGAGCGACGCTGTTTGCACATTCCTATGCACATGGAATCAGCGCTAGAAGATCATCCTGGCTCCATCTTACTGCCCTTAAACCGGAAGCGCAGTCCTGGATTCTCAGTCTCCCTTTCACAGGCTCATCCTTGTTTGGCACTCACACTGATGAGGAAATGTTGAGGATGATGTCAGAACTCGATACCCTGAAGGCGGTTGGACTTGAGAAGAGGAAAGAGTTCTGGCGCTGTTACAGGCCCTACGATCGGCGATCGTTCCATCAGAAGGTTCAAACCCCTCATTGGCGGAGGCAACAGCAGCAGCAGGGTCAATCGAAGTCCCAGTACCAGGGTCGTCGTACCCCCAGAGGAAGAGGAACTCCTCGTCAGTCAACTACCTCAGCAAAAACACCATCTAAACAATGAGTGTCCGCTTCCTCCATCACTGTTTTCCACTCCAGTAGGGGGAAATATTGCCAATCATCTAGAGGAGTTGCAGAGTATTACAAAAGACCAATGGGTGTTGTCTACGCTGCAAAATGGGTACTCTCTACGTTTTCGACATTGGACTCCCTCAATCCCACCCGCAAAAACAACATGCCAACAGATAAAACTACTGCAGCGGGAGGTATCTATCCTTCTAAGAAAGTCAGCCATAGAGAAAGTCCCTGCATCACAACGAGGTCAAGGAGTATACTCAAGATACTTCCTGGTAAAGAAAAAAAGGGTCTAAAGTCAGATTTCAGACCTATTCTAGACCTTCGAGCACTCAACAAGTCCATCAGAAAAGAAAGGTTTCTCAAGTTGGCTCTTCATCAAATATATCCACATATACAACAGGGAGATTGGATGTGTTCGCTGGTTCTGCAAGATGCGTACTTTCATGTCCCAATCAATCCTCATCACAGGAAGTTCATGCGTTTTCTGGTGAGGTCCTCCTATTATCAGTTCAAGGTACTGCCCTTTGGGTTGAAATCAGCTCCCCGAGTGTTCACGAAGTGCATGGCAGTAGTAGCAGCCGCTCTACGATACAGGGGCATCTTTGTGTACCCCTATCTTGACGACTGACTTCTGAAAGGTCCCTCCCCCCAGAGCATGAGGAACAATTTTCAACAATGTCTAGACCTTTGCCAGCAGCTGGGTCTCCACGTAAACTTTGAAAAATCGACTCAGCAACCCACGCAAAGAATTCAATATCTGGGGGCAACAATAGACTCCGCAATAGGAAAAGTGTTTCCTTCGGAGGAGGGACTGTTTTCAATCACACTGAAGGGCAAGCAGATCCTACAAAATAACCTACCTTCGGTCCGCCAGGTTGCCTCTCTTCTAGGATCAATGGCATCCTGCATCTTTCTGGTACCCAAAGCCAGATTGGGAATGCGTCCCTTACAAAAGGATCTGGAGGACAAGTGGGATAAAAGAACGACTCGGTGGGAAGACAGGATACAACTGTCGCAAGCTGCCAGAGCATTAATACCATGGTGGATGAGACAAGAAAATCTTCTGGTAGGAGTTCCAATCTATCAGGCCGCTCCCCTCCCAATCTTTGATCACTGATGCCTCCCTCCAGGGTTGGGGAACTCACATGGGGTCTCTCCAGACACAATGTCAATGGTCAAGAAAAGAACAGTTGTACCACATCAACATGCTGGAGTTGAGGGCGGTGCATCTGGCTCTCAAGGCTTTCCTCCCTTCGATTTAGACCAAATCCATTCTAGTACAGACGGACAATACGACCACCATGTATTACCTGAACAAACAGGGAGGGACTCGATCAAGGACTCTATCGCTGGAAGCTCAGGCCCTCTGGATGACACAAACAAAAAATGCAGAGACTTCGCCTCAAGGTACTACCGACCAGTGTCAAAGGGGAATGCCCTTTTGATCAGCTGGTCAGGGGCATTTGTCTATGCCTTTCCACCACTTCCACTCATCCCGAAGGTGGTGACCAAACTCTCACACTCAGACACGAGGATGATTCTGATCGCTCCGTACTGGCCCAGGCAATGGTGGTACCCGGACCTTCTGCACCTGTCAGAATGCCCACACAGGAGACTGCCGTGTAGACCGGACTTGCTGTCCAAGATGAACGGGAGGATTCATCACCCCAACCTTCCCTCACTGAACTTGGCAGCATGGCTCCTGAGGTCCTCCATTATGGTCATTTAGGACTTCCTCAAGAGTGCATGACCATCTTGAAAGAAGCTAGGAAGCCCTCCACAAGGCACACTCCTATGCTTGTAAATGAAAACGTTTTTTCTTATGGTGAGTACAAAATAATTGTAATCCTACCAAAGGGCAGGAGGAATTGATTTTACCATATCTGCTTCATATAGCCAAGGCAGGCCTCAAATTTACTTCCATTAAGGTTCACCTGGCTACCATTACGGCATACAGGTGTTCTCCTTCTCAACCATCCTTTTTTCAGCTACAGGTAATGAAGGATTTTTTTTACAAGGTCTAAAGAAGGTCTATCCTCCTGTTCAGCCTCCTTCTTCCCCCTGGGAATTGAACTTGGTTCTATCTAAATTGATGGGTCCCCCATTTGAGCCTATCCACAAAGCAACCCTTCAACAACTTACATGGAAGGTAGCTTTCCTAGTGGCGATTACATCAGCTCGCAGGGTGAGCGAGATTCAAGCTATCTGCTCAAAAGAGCCATACCCGGTGTTCCACTTAAATAGAGTTGTTTTAAGAACTGGCCCCTCCTTCCTTCCGAAGGTAGTGTCAGATTTTCATGTCAACCAAACCATTTCATTACCGACCTTTTTTCCTAACCCTTCTACTCCAGCTGAAAGGCCACTCCACTCGTTAGACCTGAAGTGGGTTTTTAAATTCTATTCTGACAGGTCCCAAACGATAAGAAAATCTGATCAACTATTCATTAATTATGGTTTGATCAGAACAGGTTTTCCAGCCATCAAACGTTCCATCGCCAGATGGATAGTTTCATGTATCAAATTGGCTTACCAGTTAGCACAGAAGCTTCATGGGACTACCCACAAGGCTCATTCCACTAGAGGAAAAGCGCTTACAAATGCTTTCCTCAATAATGTACCAATTTCTGAAATCTGTAAAGCAGCTACCTGGAGATCTGTACACACATTTACAAGACACTATTGTCTTGATTCAGATACCAGAACGGACACCCAAGAAGGCTAAGCCTCCTTGAGGAATCTGTTCAATCACTGTCGGGGCTGCAGTCGATCCCCGGTAAGTCAGACGAGGCAGCGGGCTGTCCCAACGAGGCTGGAGCGGACCGCTGCGTCCAGCGGACAGGGCTGCTGTTAACCAGAGGGGCAGCTCTGAGACACGAAGCAGGATCGCAACGTGAGCCGGCGCACGGAGGTCTCTTCCTCACGATCGGAGTGGCTGGGAAAGCCCAAGGAAGGGCGGAATTGCCGCGAGGAACTGTAGACATCGCGCTCATTTACGAGGCAGGCCGGGAAGCTGTGAATGCGAGATCGGGGCCAGACCGGGCAACACTCTTCCTGGTTCAGCGGAGGAGACTGCTGCTCGGCCCAGCCCCCCCTCTGGATCGGTGCATGATCGCGCCAAGAGCACACAATGACAGCAATAGACTCGCCACTACCGATCAGCCAAACATGGATACATGAATCATGACTGCCGAGCCCGGGTTCGTATAAAAGGATGATCTTATCCTGGCTCAACTACATAGGATTTACAGTGAGGGCAACAACAACATTGGGGATGCCTCAATATCACTTTTTAGCACTAACTTCGAGCTAAAATGACTGACAATGTTTTTTTGGGGCATGGATTAGCATGCATGGCTAACCACTACAACAACAACTAGGATAAGAGACCCTCCCCCTACCTTTGGATCACACTGGGCCAACATAATACATAACAACGGAAACAGGACTCAAACAAAAGGAGGAAGGGAAATGTGATTGGAAAGTGAAACAAGACTACACCAGAACACCCAGGGTCACTGGCATCGACATAGGAGTGTACAGTTGTCTAAGAGGCTCTACCCAAAGGAGGTGGCCATATTGGAACGGCTCCATCACCAGGATACAACACTTAACTTACATCCACCGTTCATCATACCCATCTAGTACAGGTCAGAATGTCTTTTTACATCTCCTTCTACCTAACATGTCCCCGATCCTACCTGCACGAGACACCAATAATGCAATCACTCGGACTCTAGAACCAATCCTTCTTCCCCACGCATACTGTAACCCTTCCACCACTACAGTTGATACCTCCCCCCCACACCTCCCCCCACACTCCCATCCACCCCATTAAGCCAACCCACCACATCCTATTTCACGGTCCTCTACCCGAGCCACAGATGCATTTCACGCCCCTTAACAGCTCACCAAATATACTGTTCACACTATGGAGCTCACAGGCACATACACCTACACCATCATCTACCCCCGAACCTCTCAAGAAACTCAGCCAAACGATTCAACTACAATTTTATAAAACGTCACCCTGAAATACCCATCGCCGACCCCTACTTCTCAACACACATCGGACATATAACCAATGATCTCATCTTCCACACTAAACGAAGAGCTCAATGGAGAAACACATTCCTAACCTTATTCACTATCTCCTCCACTAGGAAAACTGCTCAACGTATAGTTATTTACATCTCCCCCTCACAGCTTTTCCAAGCGACTGCAACCATCACCATCTACAATAATGGAACCATTCTTATGCAATCCACGGACCGTAGTTTAAACCTCCTGGATAAAATCTTCCCAGTCATCAAAGAACAATTGTGTAAACCCCAAACTACCACTCAGGATATTCCCTCCACCAGTACACAACATACCCCTTTGTCTATCCCCTCGGACAACCACTCCCCACTACTTGCACGAACGTCACCTGCATCCGAGTCAAACGTTACTCCCGCCCGGACCTCCCCCTACACCAACACACGGCAAATCACAGGCCACTATTCGCACTGGAGACACATACCACTACCACGCCGCCTGACACACACATACTTCACCTACCCGACACAACGGCAATCACCTACACAGATCCAGTAGATAATGCACACCCCTTAACTACATTCACAGATGCCCCCTCGGCAGATACCACCCCCCCACACTAACACTCACGCCATCTCATCCTTATTGAACAACGACACTACTAACCTGCACATCCAACTTTCTAGACCACCACCCCCACTTCAGGTGCTAGGACACAATAGGACACCCCGTTACCACACAGAAGACATGTTACCCTACATTAACACTCTGCACCCAAGCACACTGCCTACACCCACAGCCCAGCCATCCACCCCCACAGCCCACCCACCCACATCTAGAACACTTCCTACATCCACATCCCAACCATCTGCCACCACAGCCCTCTCATCCATATCTACAACACGCCCACCCACACCCGTAATACCCCTCCCAACTCCACCCACACCTGCCCCAGACCACAAACCAGACCAAACTACATCGCAGACATCCACACCCATCACACAACCCTTGACCCAACTCGTATCCGTACCTAACCCCAGACTTGATGAGATCATGATCTCATTAATTCAAATCAAAGCCGAGCTACAAGCACTCAATGATCGGATGTCGAGAAACCCGTGGTTTACTAGAGCTACAAGACAGTCCAAACTTAGCTGGCCTCTGAACCATCTAACAGTCTCTTCGAAACTCAATCCGCCCAGATGGAATTCAGTCCCCTCCTGTAATAATTCAATCCGACCAATCAGAAGCACTAATCCGCTGTCAGAGAGCGACCTACTCTTTCTGTTAAACTCATATGAACCCGCTCCCTTGAACAAGCTCACTTTCGCCTCAATGATGATCCCTACTATCCCCTCCAACCCTCACAGGGCTACTAAACCCATCACTAGAGGCGTTATTAACAACAACCTAAGAAGAATCCCCCTCACTCAGGAACCTCCCTCATCACGCCCCGGCTAAAATACATACTCTTAAACTGTAGATCGGCATCTAGACACGCAGCTGACATAGCTGACCTCATTCTCACACAGGAACCGGACCTGTTACTGCTAACCGAAACCTGGCTAAAAGATTCCTCCACACCAATCATGGACATATTAGTACCCCCAAACTACAACATCATTAGATTAGAAAGAACCAATAAAACAGGGGGAGGTATTGCCTGTATACATCGTAGCAATATTTCAGTAAACAGAGCCATATCCCCTGTATTCCCCTCTTGCGAATACTTATGCCTCAACATCACCAGCAATGGCAAACCATTATGTTCTATACACACCATATATCATCCACCTGGTGAGGACCTAGGGGCATATGTATCAAACGATTTTGTATTCGCAAACACTGCGATTCGCAAAAAAACAGCGTTTGCGAATACAAAATCGCAAAATGAGATGTATGAGCCATTTTAGCATCGCATTATTAAGGAAACGCTAATTTTGCGATTTCTTAATTTTGCGTAAGCATTTAAGGAATCGCAAATTGCGATTCCTTAAATGCTATGTAACACGCACCCAAGTTGTGCGATTTCTCCTTAAGAAATCGCAAATTACCACCAACTTCAAGTTGGTGGTAATTTGCGATTTCTTTGAAAACTTTGGGCACTTTTTGACATTTTTCAAACTGCCATGTGGCGCACATACATGCCCTTAGGGCATGTATGTGCGCCATATGTGCACACATGCTAATTTCAGGGGTGCCTCAGGGTGTCATCATGACACCCTTGCACCTTTGAAATTATTCTCAATTTGCGATTAGCAAATTGCGATTCGCAATTTGAGAATGACTTTCCATTCAGTGCTATGGGCCTCCTGGCCCATAGGAATGAATGGGAAGGTATTCCTTAATTGCGATTTCGCAATTTGCTAATCGCAATTAAGGAATATTAAGAATTCGCAAAATATGTGCGAATTTTTAAAAACATCCCGTTTTGCAATTCTCAAATAGCGATTCTCAAAAAATCGCTATTTGAGATTCGCAAATGGAGATTTTGATACATATGCCCCCTAGCCTTCACGAACACTTCATGGATATGGTATCAACGAATATGGGGGGCCAAAACACCCAAATATTCCTTGGAGACTTCAATCTACATTGGAACGATCACAATGACACAGTGGTTAATAGTCTCAAAAGCTTCCTAGATGACCTAGATCTAACCCAAATATGTAACAGCCCTACACACGATAAAGGTTCAATCCTGGATTTAATAATCTCTAAAACCGACTCCATTCAGATCCAGTCGATCCAACCCTGTGACTGGTCAGACCATCATATTATTACCTTCTACATCAAGGAAATGGTGAAATTTAACTTGCCGCAATCCACAAGACCTAAAATATGGAAAATAGACCTGAAAAAAATCAACCCTAACACTTTGCCATCCCCCAGTTACAACCTACTTCGGCCCCCTGCAGGGTCTTCCGAAGTACATGATCTCACCAATCATTACCTCTGCGCCATGACCTCGATAATAAATGAGGTCGCACCTCTTCAACTAAAGAGAGTCTCTATAAAAGATTCTAAGCCCTGGTCCAATGGAATACTTAATGAGGACAATGGAATACTTAATGAGGACAGACGTTCGCTCAGAACATCTGAGCGCACCTGGAGATCTGTTCCATCCGCCAACCACCTCAAGATCCTTAGGACAAAGAGAAATGCATATTACCGAAAGATCAAGCGCACCAAGGCTGACTTCTTCAGCCTCCAACTAGACCAAGCAAGAAACCGCCCCAAAAAACTTTTTGAATTAATCAAAACCCAATCCAGGTGGGGGGCGTGGCTAGCGGCTAATACAGATGGCCGACGCCTGAGAGAGCTCCGTGACCACTGGAGTCTCTCCCAATAAATCCGTCCAGTGATCCGTGGCCTGGTTGGTGGTTCTCTCCGCCTACGACGACCGGAGGGCAGCAGTGACGATCGCGGCCGGTCTCGGCGCTCTCAGTGCTCCTGCGGCAAAGTGACGCCCGGGAGCAGCGTTGGAGCCGGAGCCTCGCGTGGTGACATCCGGAGTAGATTATCTGCGGCGCACCGGATACATAGGCGGGCGGGGCGGCGCAGGGCCTGCTGCAGGAGTGGCGCCAGGTCCATGAGGAGCCCCGAATGACACCGGCTACCGGGCAGAGAAGCCCGAGGTCAATTAAACGCACATGCCCCCGTCTGGAGAGCGGAGGAGCCTAGCTGAAATCCCTGATCCTTGTGGTGATCTCGGCAATGACAGGTACGGCGTGATTCGGTGGTAGCCGGTGGCAGGCTGATTACCATGGACATTTAAACGGTGGCAACAGAAGAACTAAGGAGGCAGAAACGAGGGCTCAAATAGGGCAGTGGGACACTCAAAGCCTAAATTTCAACCAACCGGGAGCCTGCATATGACTGGGCGGGCAGGAACCTTTTGCTCTGATGGGAGGGCCGTGAACTTTACAACTACATGCAACCAATGATGAATATGGCTTATGGTCGGCAGAGGAGCTGAGGGTCCGCGCTGCTAGTGTCGTTCCCTCCTGCTACTCGGTGCCTCAGGTGGCTTCTATTTAGGGTTGAGGAGTGCCCCAGTCACGATCTCACCACTACTGTCCACGAGAGAGACCTCGGGAACGGACGGATACCGGTGGGAGCCGGGCCCCCCTTCGACGGCAGGCGATAGGGAAAACCGAAAGGCCGTGCGCATTGGGAGTTGCGCAGTCAGGCAGCGGCGACTACCTCTTGCCAGGCGCGGCCTCCGGATCGGCGCCGGACCCTCCTGTCATGGGCGGTAGGGGCCAACGCGCGCCACAGCAAAGTAAGCTGGACAAATATGCCTACCGTAATGATCCGTCCACCGACACGGTGCCGCCAAAGAGTAACGATGAAGGGGGCCGATCCGTAGGCCCCAAGGAAGTAACTTTGCTGGATGTAATGGCACTACTGAGCCAGATGCAGACCGCGATGGGGACTATCTCCACTGATATCTCCCTGGTCCGGGCTGATATTTCTAAAATAAGTACCCGACTGGCAGACGTAGAGTCCACCACGGCGACAATCTCATCGGACACGGCAGCGCTGCAGCGTCAAGTTTACAACCTAGAGCAGGCCCAAAGGCTGATGGAGGCCAAACTGGACGATCAACAAGGGCTCTCTAGGCGTAATAATGTCCACCTGGTGGGGGTACCGGAAAGCGTACAGGAACCGGGCCTTGACCTATTAGTTGAAGACTTGATTAAGACCAAGCTGCAGCCACGTGGATTATCACACTTCTTTTCGGTGGAACGAGCGCACCGGTTCCCCGGCGGGAGGCCGCGGCGTGCCTCCTAGACCTATCCTAGCCCGATTCTTCAATTTTAGGGACCGTGATGCGATCTTACAGGCAGCCCGCGTGGCACCTCCAATTTGGGTGGATAACTATACAGTGATGCTGTACCCAGACTACACAGCTGCGGTTGCGAAGCGGAGAAGAGATTTTACTGAAGTTAAAAAAGAACTGCGTAGTCGAGATTTGAAATATGCGATGCTATTCCCGGCCAAGTTAAGAGTTGAAGCAGAAGGAAAGACGTGGTTCTTCACATCTCCGCAGGAGGCCCAGGAATGGATTGAGGGATGGCGAAGCCTGGAGGAACTACCCGGCAAGGGCACAGAAATAGACGGACGTCTGGGGGATCGTGTACATCAGAAATGCTGTCCATGACGACCGCGAAGGGCAGAACGGGCAGGACATTGCCACACAGGTCGGAGAACTCTGACTGTCATTGACACAAACCGTGAGGAGGCCTTTGTCAGCACAGCTCTCTGGGAGATGGGGCCCGGAGGGGTTTCTTGCTGGGAGCGCCAATGAGGTGCAGCCGGGAATCTGCCACAGACTGGAGTACAAGGTAGTAATTAGTTCACTGCAATGCCGGGACTGAAAGCTCATCATGGAGGGACAGCTTACAGGCAGGCAGAATTGATCCAAGGGAGGGACCCAAAGTGGTTGGTCGTCGCTCTCCCCCTACACGCAAGTAAATGGTTTGGGGAACAAAGCACTCTGCTAGGTTGGGGAGACGGGTAGTTCTAAGTCCGCTAGGCAGGGAAGCAGGGAGGTGGGTGGGGGGTAGGGTTAAATTCAGGGGGTTAAAGTCAAGGTTTGTTTTTAAGCATGTTTCACAGAAGGCTCGCAGTCATTGCCAGGGCAGGGCCCACCCGATTCTGTTGCTGAGGCTATATAGAATACAATGCCCGAAAATCCACGACACAATGTACCCAGGATGATAGTAACGGCACCTCATAACCCGTATGCCCCAGAGAATGGGCAGCACTCCATGTCACGGGTGGACCCACTGACATTAGTTTCCTGGAACGTCCGTGGTTTGGGGGATAAAATAAAACGTGGTCTAGTTCTCCACAGTTTAAAACGATGTGCCCCCGTGGTAGCCTTACTACAGGAGACGCATCTTACTGGTACCACCTGCAAAGCAATTGATCGATGGGGCTTTAAAATGGTTGCGCACTCAGAGTTCACCTCTGGCTCAAGAGGGGTGGGCATCCTCGTTAGAAAGTAATCCCCACTGATAATACATCGCACCAAAACGGACAAACAGAGTTGCTTTGCGGCCATATCTGGTCAATGGGAAGGGAGGCTCATTAATATTGTGACGGTCTACATTCCCCCGGCCCTTCACGCTGTCTCACTCACAGCACGGTAGGGGGGTTTACAGAGGCAATGGGGCTCACTGATACGTGGAGATATCGACACCCTGATGAGCGTCAATTCACTTTTCTCTCAGGAGTACACAATAGTCTCTCTAGGATAGAATATTTTTTTGCCTCCCCGGAATGTCTTAAAAATGTGGCGACAGTAGAAATTAAGCTGAGGGGCATTTCGGATCACTCCCCAGTGTTCTTGACATATGCAAGTAGCCGAAAAGTACGTCAACGCATTTACCCCATATATCCGGGTATCTACAAGTCCCTAAAATTAAGAAGGCTATCACTGCTACGACTCAAGTCTATTTTCAAGAAAATGAGTCATCGGTCGGTTCTCCCACGGTTCTCTGGGAAGCGTATAAGACGGTGATCAGAGGGCAAGCAATTGCCACTATCACGGGTCACAAACGTGATAAACAGCGTGAATTAAATGACATAGAACTAGGACTGCATGAGGCAGAAAGGCAGTGTGCCCTAGATCCCTCCCCAGCCGCGAACCAACGCCTGTCCCTCAGACAACAAGCATATAGGGAATTTATTAGAGATAAGGTCAGAACACGCATGACAGCAACACAACACAAGATTTATGAAACAGGTGATAAGGCCGGTAAACTTCTGGCGTGGTTGGATAGGCGGGAGGAGGGTAAGAAATACATAGCCCAGCTCCGTGCAACCCATGGGCAGGTAGTCACTGACCCAGACAAAATAGTACAGATGCTAGCAAAACACTTCGAGCAGGTCTATACGTCGTCATCCAATATGTCAATTGAAGAGGCGCAATCATATATCGGGGATATCGCCATGCTCAAACTTGCACCAGCGGTGACCCTCCAACTTGAAGAGGACATCACGATGGAAGAATTACAATTGGCGATTGGCTCCCTGCAATCCGGGAAGGCCATGGGACCCAATGGCATACCAATAGAATAATATAAAAGAATGGCAGGAACAATTACACCTTACCTGCTTAATATGTTTTACGACAGTCTGGAACGAGGTGAACTTCCATTAGATCAAAGAATGACGACTATAGTAGCAATCCCAAAACCCGGGATACCCCCCGAGGAGTGTGCCTCATATCGTCCTATATCCTTAATTAATGGGGAGGCAAAAATCCTGGCGAAACTTCTAGCGATGCGACTCACACCACACTTAGGGACGCTGATACACCCAAACCAATCGGGCTTCATGCCTGGAAGAAGCACTGCACTGAACTTGAGACGCCTCCATGGGGGTGAAGGCTCGCATACCTCAGATACGAGAACCAGCAGTTATCCTTTCCCTAGACGCCTGCATTGTGTTCGATACGGTGGAGTGGCCATTCCTCTTCGCGGTCCTTACCCATATGGGCTTTGGCCCCAAATTCTGCGCACTGGTACGCTTGCTCTATACCAACCCGATGGCGCAGGTGACAGTTAACGGGCACATTTCTCGGGATTTTCCACTCATGCGGCACATGCCAAGGTTGTCCCCTGTCTCCACTCCTGTTCGCTCTGGTCCTTGAGCCGTTGGCGGCCTGGATTAGATGAGAACCACTGATTAAGGGACTGAGATGGACGGCAGACTGGGAAGATGTTATTGTATATGGCCTCCCCCAGCCGTTCAATCGAGGCACTAATTAACATCTGCAGGCTTTTTGGTGTAGCGTCTGGGTATCTGCGAGTGGAAACATATCTTGATCTCCCAGCAGAGGCACTTTATTTTACTATATATTTGGGAAATGTCTTCAAATGCAAGGTCTTTTAATCTATCGACCACCTGGGCCTAAATCCTCCTTCCCCTCAAAGCTCATGAGCTATCTGGAATCCCGAATGGATCCTCACCCTTTTATTCTTCTGGGCGATTTTAACTACCATTTAGAACTTAGTGATCAACCAGAGGTAGCTTTACTGCTGGATAATCTAACAGCCCTCGGCTTTAACCAAGCGGTCAATGGTCCGACCCATACAATGAGTCATACCCTAGATGGTATTTTTACGAGCAATATTGACCTGGAAATTAAGAACATTACAGCCCTTCCTTGGTCCGACCACAGCGTAGTAGATTTTGCCATCAGAGCGGAAACAGCAGTAGCGTCCTCCCGCTCTAAAGCACCGAAGGTAACAACTAGACTTTGGTCTCAGACGAAGGCAGACGATCTAATTACTGCTCTGGGTCATTCACGCCCCCTTCTTAGCAGAGATAACTCTGAGGCAGCACTGCTTTTTGACAAATGGCTCGCGGAGGCGGCTGATGAAGTAGTGCCTGTTAAACGGCTTGGCTCAAGCAGAACTAAGCCAACTGCCCCCTGGTACAACAGGAAGCTTAAGGTCCTGAAGAGTACCTGTAGAAGAGCTGAGCGCCTCTGGAGAGTCGACTATAGCACTGACAGAAAGGCCAGTTATAACCATGCTCTATCAGTTTATAGAGAGGCAATTATATCCGCCAAAAGGTCATTCTTTGAGACCAAGATCAAGGACGCAGGGAATTCAGCCAAGGAGCTTTTCAAAACTATTACGGCTCTTTCCAAGCTGCTGTCAGACAACATCTATCGGCCAAACCTGGAAATGTGCCAGAAACTTGCCCGGTTTTTTCAAGACAAGGTGCAGGTAATATATAGGGACCTCCTCAATCTGCATCCCAGCCCAGATAGTCACAGTCAGTTATTGACATCTGTTGGGGCAGACAGCCCTGGCCTTAGCACCTTCCTTCCCGTTACAAAAGAGGAAACTCGCAGTCTGATCACTCTGATGAAATCAGGCTCACCTAAAGATCTCTGCCCCCCCCCGCACCCCCCTGTTATGCACCTTGCACCAGACCTGATTGCTGGAGAGCTATGCGTCTTAATAGATCAGGTAATGGAGTCCGGTATATACCCTAGAAGCTTGAAGAGTGCAATTGTCAGACCGTTATTAAAGAAACCCTCATTAGACCCTCTCATACTGAAGAACTATCGCCCAATTGCCGCTCTCCCTTTTGCAGCTAAAATTATGGAAAGGGAGCTAAATAGAACCCTGACAGAATATTTGGCTGCCCACAATATTCTTGATTCAAGCCAACACGGTTTTCGGGCACAGCACTCCACTGAGTCAGCCCTTCGGGTGGCTGCAGAGGAGATCCGCAGTATTGTGGACAAGGGAGGTAAGGCAGTTCTAGTGATGCTAGATCTATCTGCTTCCTTCGACACCGTAAATCATACGGTGTTAATCCAGAGGCTTCAGGAGGTTGGCATTCAAGGGACGGCACTGTCCCTTCTCTCCTCTTTTTTGGAGGGGAGGGAGCAATGTTTACTTTGGGATGGGATACAGTCTGATAGTTTTCAGCTGCCGTGTGGTGTTCCTCAGGGCTCAGCACTATCACCCACGCTGTTCAACATCTATGTGACTCCTTTGGCGAAACTTGTCAGGAAGCACGGATTCCAGATAGTTTCCTATGCTGACGATTCTCAGCTCATAATCTCTGCGGCGAAACATTCTACTGACTTAGCCCTTAAATTTCATGGTTGTTTATCAGAAATTATGGGCTGGATGCAGGAAAGCTTCTTGAAGATTAATACAGAGAAAACCGAGATTATTGAGTTTGGGCATGGCAGTCCCTTGGGGAACAGATCCTGGTGGCCGGCAGGGGCTGGGGAGTGTCCCTGCCCCGTGCCCAAAGTGAGAAATCTGGGTATGCTGTTCGACAATCAGCTGAACTTCTCGGCTCATGTTAACAGCCTTGCATCGTCCTGTTCCTTCCTTATAAGGACGCTGCGTAAGATTTTTCCTTTCATCTGCGCAGAAATGCGCAAAGCGGTGGTAGTGGACTACTGCAACGCTTTGCTGCTAGGGGCAAACAAAGCGCAGATAGGAAGGTTACAGACTCTCCAAAACGCAGCGGCAAGGCTATTGCTGGATGTCCCAAGAGATCAACCGATCTCAGAGGGTATCATGGCACTACACTGGCTTCCAGTCCGTTTGCGTATAGATTTTAAAGCTATTTGCCTCGTACACAAAGCGGTCTTCGGAGGCGGTGCTAGGGATGTTCAGAAGTTGTTCATTCCTTATACCGCCGTCCGGGTGTTAAGATCCAGCACTCAGGGTCTCATCAAGATCAATCGGATTAGGAAAGCCAGATGGGGCGGCAGAGCCTTCTCGTTTCGTGCCGCCGGACTCTGGAATAAGCTTCCCCACTCTCTCAAATCCACACATAACCATCAGACCTTTAGAAAAATGTTAAAGACACGGCTCTTTCAAGAGGCTGGTATCTGAGGATTTCATCTCCCCCCTTGTGTGGTACGAGTGCCAGGACGCTTCGGCATTCGCTGCGCTATACAAATTCCTATCCTATCCTATCCTATCCTACACCATAAATTGGTCCAAATCTGTTTTGTTTATTTTAAACGGTCCGCCCCCCCCCCCCCCCGGCTCCCCCGGGGCTGCCCACTGCAAGTTGCAAATGACACATTTAAATATTTAGGAATTAACATAACTGCGTGTCCCGAGGCCTTCTATAAGTTGAATCTCATACCCCGTCTGGAGCGCTTCAGACGGGATGTGACACATTGGGGCACGCTGCCATTGACGCTCCTGGGTAAAGCAGCACTTTTTAAAATGATGGCGCTTCCTCGTTTCCTTTATGTACTAGAAAATACGCCATTCCCAGTACCCCCATGCTATTTCAAGGGAATAGAGGCTCAGGTTTCCAGCTTGCTATGGGGGAATTAACCAGCACGAATTGCACAGGGCAAACTGATAAAGGGATGGTATGACGGGTGTTAGACCTGTCAGCCCTTTGGGTGGTCCCTCCTCATAATTATTTATCTTGTCCCACTTTTGCCTCAAACCCTGTTAGAATTTTTCCTTTTTGGGAACCACCAGACTTTTTAGTGTTGATGCAGATTCAGGGAGCCATTTTATCTACCCCTGGAACTTCTGTCTGAGGGCCTGGAGCACAAAATGGTGGCCACCTGTGACATTACCAGCACCCTCTGGAACCTACTAGAACCTTCTGCAACATTCTGGAGCCCTGTGACAGTTGGAGGCGGTTTAGAATGTTGGGAAGCTAAGACAGAGAGTTGGCAGTTGGAGCTGGCAGTTGGCACCTGACTGGTGAAGAGTGAGCAGCAGAAACCTGAAGGAGGAAGGAGTGAGGCAGCAGGGGTGGAAACTTGTGCCTGGAGTGGGGTCCATAAACCCACCCTTGATACTAGTCCCTACTGACTGAGCCCAGCCTGGAGCCCTGTGTGGGAAGAAGCAAGAAAAACCATCTTAAGGACCTGGACAGCAGGAACAGGCCTTAGAATCCAAGAACAGCAAGATCCTGACCTGGATACTGGTTTCCCTGGAGTCTGACGTCGAGTAGCCTGGAGACCTGGAGCCCGAGGTGGAGAAGCGGCGCTGACTGGAAAAGCAGACGCCGTACCCGGAGCCGCCAGAGGTCGAGAGAGGGCGCCGACGGAGGTCGGAGAAGTACCAGAGGTCGAGGAGGAAGTCCCCCGAGGTCGAGGGAGCGGCGTCGACGGGGGAGTGAAGTCTGCCCTCCGGAGTCGCCGGAGACCGAGGTGAAGCGTGCCGGAGGTCGGGAGTGGAGATCGCACCCCGGAGTCGCCGGAACCTGAGAGAATCGTGCCGGAGGTCGGGAGTGGAGGTCGCACTCCGGAGTCGCCGGAACCTGAGGAGAGGAGCACCGGAGGTCGGGAGTGGGGATCGCACTCCGGAGCCGCCGGAAGTCGACATCGAGCCAAGGCCGGCCGACGTCATCGAACCTGAGGTCGCCATCGGACCGGAGCCGCCCGAAGTCGACATCGAGCCAAGATTGCCCGACGTCATCGAATCGGAGGTCGAGATCGAGCCGAGGCCGCCGACATCGATCCGGAACCGCCTACCGGCGTCGTCAAGAACTGACATTGCGCCGAGGCCGCCGACATCGAACCGGAACCGCCTCACGGCGTCGACACGACTCCAGCGGCGTCGGAGCTTCAGAAAAAGGGCAGTAAGTGGAATAGAGGGCGCCTAAGGCCCTGTGGAATCCTGAGAGACTACTCTAGGGGTTAGAGAGGTGCTGGAACCAGCTTGACTGTGCCAGGGGTGAGCTGAGACTAATTCAGAGGGGTTGTGTAGAGTGAGAGAGCCAGGTCTCTAGTATCCCCCCTTGATCTACCTCAGTTTAGGCCTCAGCCTTGTCCAAGCCAGGGAGTAGACACCCTCAAGTCATCCACATATCTACAAGCTGTGCCTGGGCCAAATCAGCCCATAGAAATCTAAATGTGATCTGATTCTAGAAGTGTCACTGTCAGCTTTTAATTATTTATTGAGAGCACTGTAGTTATTGTATTTAACCTATTTATTGCTTCACTGTATTTATTGTTCCACAGTATTTATTGTCGCACAATATTTATTGGTTTACAGTATTTATTGCCTCAGAATATTTAATTGCCTGTATGTATTGCACTTATATTTATGCCTTAATTATTTATGATCACCCCTATTTATTGAATCATTAAGCCAGTATTTATTTGACCTGCACTATTTAGAAAGCCTTGTATACTGTGATTGTGTTATTATTTATTTAATCAGCAACTAAGAGAAAAAGAAGATAAACAGAGATATTTTCATAATTTTTACGGTGTAGAGTCGTTTTTGGAACGGATGCACGCATGGTTATTGTATGGGTATGACGTATGCTTAGCACGGTGCCTGATTCCTGACCACTCGAGCCAAGCTACCACTGTGTATGTCTGGAGAGACCCCGTTACCACCAACCCTTCCGGTGTGGGAGTGGAGTATTTCCAACATAATTGGTGTTCAGTGGTGGGATAGAGCTGTGCCTACGTATACTCAACAATAACTGTGGGTAGTCCATAGGCCTACACCGGGAGTTTTCTCAAAGCGGCCTTCCTAATTGTGGGTTTTTGTTTTTTTCCAAATTTACTCTGGTGGTGGGAGGAGGTATTATATAAGGTACCCCCCTGCATAGTTACTGCAAATAACTGTCCTCTGACCTGAGTGGGCAAGATGGAGTTTGTACTGGAGAATTTAGAAACGTACACTGTGGCCCAACTCAGGGAGTTTTGTCAGCGGGAGGGGGTGTATTGTCCCCCAGGAGCAAAGAAGGGTGCACTCCAAACCAGCTTAAGGGCTTGGGGGGAGGCACGACGGGAAAGCAAGGCTGAGGAGGAGGACAGGGATAGAGAGCCCGACAGTGAGGGAGCTGGTTTGTACCAACCTGAGGTGGGGAACCTGTCAGCGGGGCCCAGGACACTTTCCAGGAAGGGCAGCAGTGCCTCTAGCGGTGGCTTGTCTGAAGTGGAGTTAACAGACCGGAGGGAGAAAAGACAGCTCACATGGGACTTAGCAAGGCTGGAGAAAGAGAAAGAGGAACAGAGGATGGCTCATGAGATAAGGCTGAAAGAGATAGATCTTCAGATCCTGAGAATCGGGGCACACCCTGTACCTAACGGTGGCAGCGAAGAACGAGAGTACACCAGGGAACCCAAACCCTACCTGCCAAAGGACATAGTAGCTAGCTATGGGGTGGGTGACGATATCGCCAAGTGGCTAGCGGCCTATGAGGTCTCGTTAAGGGCCCATGGGGTTCCAGAGAAGTACTGGGGAGGGGGATTGTACAAGTACATGCCTCCAGCTGGTAGGGATGCATTATTGGCCCTCGAGGAGGATGAGCAGACCCACTACCCCACCATGAAACTGGCGCTCATAAGAAAGTTTGGACTAACACCCGAAAAGTACAGACAGAAGTTCAGGGGTAGTCACAAACTGGGCACACAGAATTGGGTGGACTTCCTGGACTATGCAAAGAAGGCACTAGAGGGTTGGATTCAGGGCAGTGAAGTGAGGAACTACGAGGGGTTGTTTGATCTAGTACTGAAGGAACACCTGCTCGAGAAATGTTTCCCTGAACTGCGTCAACACCTGGTGGATAGCAAGCTGACCAGTCCCCGGAAGCTTGCTGAGGAGGCGGACATTTGGGCTAGTACCCGGGTGTCCACAAGGGGGACTGGAGGGGATACTCAAAAGGCCGGACAGGGCGCCCCTCAGAAGAAAGAGGGAGGGGAAAAGAAAAAGGAGTTCTCCAAAGGCCCCCAAAATAACTTCCAAGGGAAGGGAACAGGATTCACCCCTAGGGCTAACCCACCCAGAAACCCTAATCCTGGCCAGAGTCAGCAGCCAAGGGTTGTCCATTGCTACGAGTGCGGTGGCGTTGGACACTATAAAGGAGATCCGAAGTGCCTGAAACGACCACCCCCTCCCATTGGAGGAAAGACCCCTGGAGTAGCTAGTGTAGTGCTCGGGGAGGAGATGCCCTTAACTAAGGGAAGGGAGTGGGCGGGTGTCACTTTAGTGTCCCTGGGAGAACGGGAGATGGTTCCTAAGATCCAGGTGCCCGCAAATACTGTAAAGTATGGGCAGTGGGTCACCATCAACGGCCAAAGAGGGGAGGCTCTGAGAGACACAGGAGCCAGTATGACTATGGTACGTAGTCAACTGGTGTCTCCAGAGCAGGTAATTCCCGATGTACTCCACCCAGCCGCGATGGCTGACGGCAGAACAGGCCACTATCCAGTGGCCGAGGTTCCCTTTGAATGGGGGGGGGGTTGCAGGTTCACTTCGAGTTGCCGTAAGCCCTGCCGTGCCAGTCGATTGTCTACTGGGGAATGACATGGAGCACAACGCTTGGAAGGAGGTGGAATACCGGACTCACACTGAGATGCTGGGTACACCTGACTGGGCCTGTGTGAGCACAGGGTCCGCGACTACCCGGAGAGGGAGTTCGTTTCGGCTGGAGCCTGGAACAAAGGCCCAGCCAGCTGCCAGTCAAGGGAAGAACCGAGGACAGGAGGAGCCTGCCTCGGCGTCCACACCCCGTAGGACGGATAGGCCACCGGAGGTGGTGGACCAGGAGTCTGCGGTGGGGGATGTTACCAAACTGGGGGACCTACCCATCCCGGCCGAGTGGCACGTGGAGGGAGGCCCGTCCAGGGAGGAATTCTGCCAGGGCCAGAGGGAGTGCCCTACCCTTGAGGGGCTGAGGCGACAGGCCGAAGCCCAGGCAGCAGGGAACGTTGAAGGGAACTACAGTGTTTACTGGGAGGATGGCCTCCTCTACAGTGAACCCAAGGCACCCCTACATGGATCGTCACGAGCCTTGGTAGTCCCTCAACGTTATCGAGCCTTCCTTCTGGAGTTGGCTCACGAGATACCATTGGCAGGACACCTGGGGCAAGACAAGACCTTCGCCCGTCTTGTCCCACACTTTTATTGGCCTCAGATGAAAGTGTCGTCCGATACCTACTGCCGGACATGTGTGTCTTGCCAAGCCAGTGGGAAAACAGGGGTGAAGCTAAAAGCTCCCCTGGAACCACTTCCTGTCGTTAGCACCCCCTTTGAAAGGGTGGGCATCGACATTGTGGGTCCGTTAGATCCACCTACTACAGCTGGTCACAGGTTTATCCTGGTTCTGGTGGATCATGCCACACGGTACCCAGAGGCAATACCTCTGAGGACCATAACAGCACCTGTTGTGGCTAGGGCCCTGATGGGAATCTTTACCCGAGTGGGTTTTCCCAAGGAAGTTGTGTCCGACAGGGGGACCAACTTCATGTCAGCGTACATGCGGGCGATGTGGAAGGAGTGTGGAGTGACCTACCGGTTCACAACTCCTTACCACCCCCAGACCAATGGTCTGGTGGAGAGGTTTAACAAAACCTTGAAGGGCATGATCAGAAGTCTGCCTGAAAGCCTGCGGAGGAAATGGGACGTCCTCCTACCCTGTCTACTCTTTTCCTACAGGGAAGTGCCACAGAAGGGAGTGGGCTTCAGCCCCTTCGAGCTTCTGTATGGGCACCCTGTACGTGGACCTCTCAACCTGGTGAGAGACGGATGGGAAAGAACTCCCAGAAAGCTCCCCCAGGATGTGGTGAGCTACATGCTGGCCTTCCGGAGCCAAATGGCTAAGTTGTGGAAGCAAGCTTCTGACAACTTGGAAGCCAGCCAAGCAGTGATGAAGGCGTGGTATGACCACAATGCTCACCCGGTGGAGTTGGAGCCTGGCCAGAAGGTGTGGGTGATCGAACCAGGAGAGCTTAGTGCCCTCCAGGATCGCTGGTCAGGACCCTTTGAGGTGTTGGAGAAGAAGGGTAAGGCTACCTACTTGGTGGACCTGAAGACCCCTCGTCAGCCCCTACGGGTGCTGCACGCCAACCGCCTCAAACCCCACCACGAGAGGCCCGAAGTCATCTTGATGATGGTGACTGACGGAGCAGAGGACGCGGAAAGCGAGCCTCTCCCCGATTTGTTTGCGTCTCAAGAGAAGGATGGGTCGGTGGAGGGAGTGATTCTCTCCCCATCTCTAACTCCTGAACAGCAGGAGGACTGCCGCCAGGTCCTGGGGCAGTACTCTTCGTTGTTCTCCCTTGTCCCGGGTAGGACTCACCTGTGCGTCCATGACGTGGACACAGGAGACAGCCCACCTGTGAAGTCCAAGATCTACCGGATGTCAGACAAGGTGAAGGCCAGCATTCACAGTGAAGTCACTAAGATGCTGGAGCTAGGAGTGATCGAACCTTCTAGCAGCCCCTGGTCCAGTCCGGTGGTGTTAGTACCAAAAGCTGCACTGCCGGGTGCCCAACCGGAACTGAGGTTCTGTGTGGACTACCGGGGACTGAATTCAGTGACCAAAACTGATGCTCATCCGATCCCTAGGGCGGATGAATTGATTGACCGGCTGGGAGCTGCCCAATATCTGAGTACCTTTGACCTTACTTCTGGGTACTGGCAGATCTCTTTGACTGATGGAGCAAGGGAAAGGTCAGCCTTCTCCACGCCCAATGGCCACTACCAGTTCTGTGTGATGCCCTTTGGGCTCAAGAACGCACCTGCCACGTTTCAGCGCCTGGTAAACCAGATCCTCACCGGAATGGAGAGTTTCTCTGCTGCTTATCTGGATGACATAGCCGTCTTCAGTAACAGCTGGGAGGATCACTTGCGTCACCTGCAAGCTGTTCTCCAGGCCCTGAGACAAGCTGGATTGACGATCAAGGCCAGCAAGTGCCAGATCGGGCAGGGGTCGGTAGTGTACCTTGGACACTTGGTGGGTAGGGGAGCGGTGCAACCCCTCCAGGCGAAGATCGAGGCCATCATGGCCTGGGAACCCCCCAAGACACAGACTGAGGTCCGAGCTTTTCTGGGCCTCACGGGATATTACCGCCGCTTCGTGAAGGGGTACGGTACCATCGTAGCCCCCCTCACGGAGCTCACGTCCAAGAAACAACCTCGACGGGTAGTCTGGACGGAGGCTTGTCAGCAGGCCTTTGTGAAGCTGAAGAAAGCCATGTGCGAGGCCCCGGTCTTAAGGGCCCCAGACTTCTCCAAGGAGTTCATTGTCCAGACGGATGCATCAGAACATGGCATTGGGGCAGTGTTATCGCAACTCAATGAAGAGGGTCTGGATCAACCCGTGGTCTTCCTATCCCGGAGACTACTTCCCAGGGAACAGAAGTGGAGTGCAATAGAGCGTGAAGCCTTTGCAGTGGTATGGGCTCTGAAGAAGTTGCGGCCATACCTGTTTGGCTCGCACTTCCTGGTTCAGACCGACCACAGACCCCTTCGTTGGCTGATGCAGATGAAGGGGGAGAATCCCAAGTTGTTGAGGTGGTCTATTTCCCTACAGGGAATGGACTTTCAGGTGGAACATCGGCCTGGAGTGGACCACGCCAATGCAGACGGTCTCTCAAGGTATTTCCGCCTTAGTGAAGAGAACTCCCAAGGGGTTGGGTAGCTCTCCCCACTTTCAGCTGGGGGGGACGTGTGTTAGACCTGTCAGCCCTTTGGGTGGTCCCTCCTCATAATTATTTATTTTGTCCCACTTTTGCCTCAAACCCTGTTAGAATTTTTCCTTTTTGGGAACCACCAGACTTTTTAGTGTTGATGCAGATTCAGGGAGCCATTTTATCTACCCCTGGAACTTCTGTCTGAGGGCCTGGAGCACAAAATGGTGGCCACCTGTGACATCACCAGCACCCTCTGGAACCTACTAGAACCTTCTGCAACATTCTGGAGCCCTGTGACAGTTGGAGGCGGTTTAGAATGTTGGGAAGCTAAGACAGAGAGTTGGCAGTTGGAGCTGGCAGTTGGCACCTGACTGGTGAAGAGTGAGCAGCAGAAACCTGAAGGAGGAAGGAGTGAGGCAGCAGGGGTGGAAACTTGTGCCTGGAGTGGGGTCCATAAACCCACCCTTGATACTAGTCCCTACTGACTGAGCCCAGCCTGGAGCCCTGTGTGGGAAGAAGCAAGAAAAACCATCTTAAGGACCTGGACAGCAGGAACAGGCCTTAGAATCCAAGAACAGCAAGATCCTGACCTGGATACTGGTTTCCCTGGAGTCTGACGTCGAGTAGCCTGGAGACCTGGAGCCCGAGGTGGAGAAGCGGCGCTGACTGGAAAAGCAGACGTCGTACCCGGAGCCGCCAGAGGTCGAGAGAGGGCGCCGACGGAGGTCGGAGAAGTACCAGAGGTCGAGGAGGAAGTCCCCCGAGGTCGAGTGAGCGGCGTCGACGGGGGAGTGAAGTCTGCCCTCCGGAGTCGCCGGAGACCGAGGTGAAGCGTGCCGGAGGTCGGGAGTGGAGATCGCACCCCGGAGTCGCCGGAACCTGAGAGAATCGTGCCGGAGGT
This sequence comes from Triturus cristatus, assembly GCF_964204655.1. Lineage (NCBI taxonomy): Eukaryota > Metazoa > Chordata > Amphibia > Caudata > Salamandridae > Triturus > Triturus cristatus. Next base: position 1,269,241,317 of record NC_140591.1, read on the forward strand.
CAGGAGTGGAGGTCGCACTCCGGAGTCGCCGGAACCTGAGGAGAGGAGCACCGGAGGTCGGGAGTGGGGATCGCACTCCGGAGCCGCCGGAAGTCGACATCGAGCCAAGGCCGGCCGACGTCATCGAACCTGAGGTCGCCATCGGACCGGAGCCGCCCGAAGTCGACATCGAGCCAAGATTGCCCGACGTCATCGAATCGGAGGTCGAGATCGAGCCGAGGCCGCCGACATCGATCTGGAACCGCCTACCGGCGTCGTCAAGAACTGACATTGCGCCGAGGCCGCCGACATCGAACCGGAACCGCCTCACGGCGTCGACACGACTCCAGCGGCGTCGGAGCTTCAGAAAAAGGGCAGTAAGTGGAATAGAGGGCGCCTAAGGCCCTGTGGAATCCTGAGAGACTACTCTAGGGGTTAGAGAGGTGCTGGAACCAGCTTGACTGTGCCAGGGGTGAGCTGAGACTAATTCAGAGGGGTTGTGTAGAGTGAGAGAGCCAGGTCTCTAGTATCCCCCCTTGATCTACCTCAGTTTAGGCCTCAGCCTTGTCCAAGCCAGGGAGTAGACACCCTCAAGTCATCCACATATCTACAAGCTGTGCCTGGGCCAAATCAGCCCATAGAAATCTAAATGTGATCTGATTCTAGAAGTTTCACTGTCAGCTTTTAATTATTTATTGAGAGCACTGTAGTTATTGTATTTAACCTATTTATTGCTTCACTGTATTTATTGTTCCACAGTATTTATTGTCGCACAATATTTATTGGTTTACAGTATTTATTGCCTCAGAATATTTAATTGCCTGTATGTATTGCACTTATATTTATGCCTTAATTATTTATGATCACCCCTATTTATTGAATCATTAAGCCAGTATTTATTTGACCTGCACTATTTAGAAAGCCTTGTATACTGTGATTGTGTTATTATTTATTTAATCAGCAACTAAGAGAAAAAGAAGATAAACAGAGATATTTTCATAATTTTTACGGTGTAGAGTCGTTTTTGGAACGGATGCACGCATGGTTATTGTATGGGTATGACGTATGCTTAGCACGGTGCCTGATTCCTGACCACTCGAGCCAAGCTACCACTGTGTATGTCTGGAGAGACCCCGTTACCACCAACCCTTCCGGTGTGGGAGTGGAGTATTTCCAACAACGGGGGAATAGCGCTCCCAAATATACAGTTGTACTACTGGGCAGCCCAATTGAAGATCGTTAACCAATGGCTACATGCCCCGCAAGTGGATCCTGCCTTCAAGGCTGACAGACACGAACTTGGGGTGGAAGGAATGATGTCGGCACTATACAACGAGAGACGAACCCCCTCCCTGCCTGGTCCCACTAAACATACCATTATTCTTTGGCACATATTAAGTTGGGTTGGCGTGGTGTTATAACCAAACTTACTCCTTTATGGGACACTAAACGATTGGGGCGACTTAGGAACAGCAAGGGTTTCGCTCAATGGGATGCAATTGGCATCTCCACAGTGGGCGATATGTGGAGTAAAGGGGAAATAATCTTGTTCGAGCGTCTTAAGGACCAATATCAACTAGCCGAGTTAGAAAGGTTTTGCTATCTGCAGACGTTACAAGCCGTCATACCGACTGGAACTAAGGTTCCAGAAGCTACCCCCCTAGAAGACAGATTGCTAACAGATTATATGCACAAGCGAGCTACTTCATTCACATATCGAAAGCTAGTTAATAACTTACCAGACCCCACAGAGGTACTTAGGAGAAAGTGGTCAAGTGATGTTGGGGAACTGGAAGATGCTGATTGGCAAGATGCAACGGCATCCCCGCGGGAGGTGAGCATCACCTCGAGGCTCAGGCTGGTACAGCTTAAAATACTGCACCGTACTTACTACACTAGCTTCCTCTTATGTAAAATTGGGAAAGCTTCGCATCCATACTGTTTAAGGAAGTGTGGGAATGAGGGGACCTTTTTCCATACGTTGTGGGACTGTCCAAGAATTGCGGAATACTGGGCTAGGGTTATGCGGACAATTTCACAGGTGGAGGAAATATCACTGTTGCCAGAACCCAGGTCATGCCTTCTAAATATATGGGAGTCAAATGATCTTACGCTCATGGATCAGGTGTGGGTTACACTGGGGATCATGATCACAAAGCGGAGCATCGCGCAGAGATGGGGAGCAGAGGAAACACGGACGATTACAGCTTGGTGTAATGACATGGATGGTGTTATGATGACTGAAAAATCAGTGTATATTAACCGAAGGTGTCCGAACAAATGGACTAAATTATGGGGAAGGTGGAATAAATTTAGGGGATACATCTGTGAGCCTCCTAGGGCGCAGTCTGGGGAAACATCTGAAGAAGAGGCGAGTGGAAATGTATGAGAATAATGGTAGTAAGGTGATCACCACTGTGGTATTAATTGATGATTGGCCAATCTGACGAAGTCTTTGAATTTTGGAATTTGTCTGAAATGTATGATGTTACTGTGAAACGTGCAAATTTACAATTGTTATTCACGATTATCAAAACTAATTAAAAAAAAAAACAAGCCAAGGATGCACCACAACGTCCACAAGACTCATCATGCCCGCAACCAAACTGTGAAGAATTTTCCGTCTTCTTCACCCAGAAGACTGACACCATCAAAAAGGACCTCCTAACTGATCTAAAATGACGCAGCCTGGTCTTCCTTTACCACCTATTCTGAAGAAACCATAGGCAAAATACTCAGTGCCCTGAACCCTGCCAACCACTTCACCGATCCTCTTCCCGCTAATGCCGTCAAAGACCTTACTCCTCTGCTTTTGCCTCTCTGGACGAAGATCATAAGCAGCTCCCTTCAACAAGGCTGCATCCCAGACACCCTGAAAGTTGGCCAGGTATCACCCATTCTAAAGAAGCCTACGGCCGACCCTACGGACTTAAACAACTATCGCCCTATTTCCGACATTCCTACCTTGGCCAAATTATTGGAAAAATTTGTTCACCTACAATTGACGAGGCATATTGATCACTTTGACTGTTAAATGGTAGCGGCACTTTCAGTCGATAACCTTCAAGTATTGCCCGGCGGTAATTGCCTTTTATACCATTCGATGATTAACTAAAAAAGGATAGGCGCTGGAGACTGGAAGGCAAGAAACAAGGGTTTATTCTCTCCGGAGGAGAACACATCAGATCAGACAGCAAGGTATCGTCACGAGGTGCTCTGACCACATCTCTGAGGCCTGGCCTCTTATACACAGGTTTATTGCTTTATTACACGTGACACATTCTTGTTAAGACTTTGATGTACGGAAAGGCATCCTTGGAATCCCCACTTCAAGCTTGTTCCTACACATATCTACAGTGGAAGTCTCCACCCCACCCACAGTAAGAGATGGCTATCACACAGGTGGACATTCCGCCAATTCCCGGGGGTGTGTGCAACTGGTCGGGTCTCAGGGGTTGGGGGGCCTTGATCTACTGTAATCCCTTTGATGTGAGGTGTTTCCCTTACAGTGGGGGCAATAAACTGCATCCGCAGGGCTAGGTGATGGCCTGGGATCGGGTTCGGACAATCGTGCGCAGAGGAAGGGGGTTATCAAAAGGACGTATGACCATGTATGGGATGAAAGGAGGTGTTGGTCAGGCGTGGGATGTGGTTCCATGGCAGGGTCGCGCAGAAGGGGAGGGTTTATGGCCCATGTATAAGAGAGCGGGGGGGGGGGTGGCCGGCGCGCGGGGGGATGTTTGCAGCGCCAAGGGAACGCGCTGGTGATCGGCGAGGGGCAGAGGGGCCATGGTGCTTTCGAAAATGGCTACTGCTTAAGTGAGCGTACGGGCCTGGGAGGGGACAAGGTGGTGCCGATTATGTTGACATCGCAAACCAGATTTTAACATGACCTCCTTAACAAACACCAATCAGGCTTCTGAGCAGGTCATAGCACTGAATCGGCCATGACACACATAATTTACGATGCGTTACAAATCCTTGATCAAAATGGATCCTGCTTACTCATCCTACTAGACCTCTCCTCAGCCTTTGATACGGTCAAACAGGAGAACCTGTTAGACCTCCTGGAACATAGAATGGGATTGTCAGGAGCAGTACTAAACTGGTTTACCTAATTTCTCCATAATCGAACACAACAATTCAAGGTCAATAACTCCTTGTCCAAACCCGTCCCAGTAACTCTAGGAGTCCCACAAGGGTCTTCACTTTCCCCGACATTGTTTAATCCCTTCATGGAACCACTCACCAAAATTCTACACGCATCTAACATGGTATATCACATGTACGCCATCGACACACAACTATACCTTAAGATCCACACCTTAGAAGACATCAAATTGCTTAATATAACGCTTAGGAACACACAAACTTGGCTAGCAGAAAACCATCTCAAATTGAAGGCCCTAAAAACAGAATTCCTTCTTATAACTCCACCCGCCCAAGTCCCCATAATGCAAGATTGGATTAAACACCTTACGGCACTCAAAGTTCAACCTGCCATCGTGGACTCAGCGAAATCACTCGGAATTACTCTTGACAGTAACCTCAATATGCAAAAACACATCAGCAATGCTACGAAGGGAGCAAACTTCCAGATAAACACACTAAGGAAACATAAACCTTTCCTACCATTCAACGACTTCAAGCAGGCAGTACAAGCTCTAGTTATACCTAGACTGGAATATGGTATTATCTCTCTTTGTGGCCTACCCAAAGTATCAACTGCACCGTTAAGAGCTTCTATCAATTCTGCAGCGAGACTCATCACTGGCTCTAAAAGAAGTTCCCACATCTCCCCGGATCTACAATCCTTGAACTGGCTTCCTCTGGAAGCCAGAATTCATCTGAAAATAGCGTGTATGACGCACAAAGCCATGCACCCACCTATCTGGCACAGAAACTGACGATCTCTGGTGGGATCAGATCTTCAAGAAGTGCGGATAACCTACTACTGAAACCACAAAGGTTCCATAAGAAGAAAACATATAACAGATCCTTCTCTGGGATGGCTCCCAGAATCTGGAATGCCTTACCTCCTGAAACCAGACTTAACCCCTCCGCTGCTTCTTTCAAAAAGGAGGTAAAATCGATCCTCATGGCCAAATTCACTTGAGTATGGACTATAGATATCTGGAGTCCAATCACATCCGTGCCCCTATCTATTTTGTGATAATGGACCATCTAAGCAACCTAGACATTTTTCCTTCCTGCTGTCGCACACAACAGGATAGTTTTTGCATTTCTCCTGATTGCTTTGCTTCTACAAGATGCTTTGTATATGTGCTTTGTATGACATCTATTTGTTGTATAGTAACTTTATTTACTGTATAGCGCTGTGATATCCGTTTAGGATCTTGTTCGCGCACTATAAAACTTTCAAAATAAATAAACTATGGTTGGCTGTTGGGTCATTCCGTCTAATTTGCCTGCAGGTGGAAGATGGGCTTGCTATTCTATTCAGTGCTTATGACTATTGATGAGGATCCCCTGGAAGAGAAGGATAAGTTACTTACCTGTAATCCTAGTTCTCTTCCAGGGGTATCCTCATCAAAGTCATAAGTAACCCACCCGCCTCCCCAGGCAAATGAGACTGGTATTCCTCGTTTGGTTAAGCTTTATCTTTGTGTCCTAATCTTTGGGCTCCGCAAAGATCAACTGACCTAACTGTCGCCCCTGAGGCATGATGGGAAGCTGGGGGTCATGGCTGCTTTAAAGGCATGGTGCCAGTTGTTGTATAATTGCTTTCATTTTCTATGTTATTGGCTTACAATGCAGCCTGTAGGCTAACAATGCCTGCTATTTTGGCAGTTTTCGTGAGTTGTATTCATTAAAAGGAGTTCAAGTAATACTTGCCCTACTGTATTTCATATATTATTTATGTGTTTGCATAAGTATTTATTATATTATTGTATTGTTTAACCCCCTATATGGGGGCTGCATTGGTATGAGAAAAAAATGGTATATATATATATATATATATATATATATATATATATATATACATATAGAGAGAGAGAGAGAGAGAGAGAGAGAGAGAGATGTATATATATGTTTTTCATATATAATTTATTATTATTTCTGGGGCCCCCGCACATGGGCGGGAATATTCAGTGCTTATGTCTTTGATGAGGATACCCCTGGAAGAGAACTAGGAGAAAGTAACTTATCCATCTGATTGCCACCATTTCGGTGTCAATCATCAAAAAACCACCAGCAGTATCTGTTGACAAACGATCAACTACTGTGGACAATTTTCGAATTTTTGTGCGAATTCAAAACAACTCCAACTGAGGGTATCAGTGCACCAAAAATAGCACCTACTATTTTTCTTTAAAACTTGCTCTCTTACTACGTATTAGGCCTTGTTTTATTTCATTCACACTATTATCTTCACGTTCTACATGATACATTTATGGAAAGACAATCCCAAAATAGCAGCTCCCATACCAATGTGCAGATAATCTATATTAGGCTTTCCTGCCACACACATAATATATCCCTGGGAATACAGGATCAGTTCCACCCTTTTCTCCCCAACCTCCAGTAATTTGGAAAGTATGCTCACATTCACTAGTGCCAATAAAATAATTGTTATAATTAGTCTTTGATCTAATTAAGCATAATTTCCCTTTCTGTGACCAGTCAAGGTACATCGCAGTATATGTCTCACCCTTCTCATAATTTCCTTCTCTAAATGCCCAAGGTGGTGTCTCTGATTTCTGTTCATCAGCTTTCTTCTGGAAATTTACTCTTCTAGTTTCTACCATATTCAGAAATAGTTTTTCCTCAACATGTAAAGTACATGTTAGATTGTTCTTATAGGCGTGTCCTACATCGAATGGTTTAGTAATATGGAAGAACTCTCCCATATAGCGTGCATTCTTACCACTTATTACTTTATTTAATTCCCTTATAATTGCTACTTCTGAATATACTAAATCTATATCAGTATATTGATATTCAAGCTTACCTGTCATGTAAAATACGCTGCTAAGGACACATACAAGACATACCATATGTTAGTGATAGGTGGTGATAGGTTATACCTTCAGAAACAGACGACGGTAATTTCGCGCAGACGTAGCAATCACTCACATTCATAGTGTCAATGTATTCATATAACAGCTTAGTAAAAACAGTTAATGAAAAATCACTAATTGATTTGTCATGATGGAAAATACTTCCATCCAACTCTTCTTTGTTAGTTTTCACAGTTTGTTTAGAAACATATTTCATTCCTTCAATTCACACATCATTAGTATTATTACCAATATTATTCACATTAAAGGTAGGTATGACAACAATTAATAGGACCCATATAATTGTTAATAGGAAGACACTACATAAGCAGGTTTTAATACATCTACGTCTTAAAGTAGAGTTTGATTGTCCAGTCACATCTGTTTCTGCCATTTTGATGTACTACAAAAATGCAAAAATCTAAAAATGAAATCTATTTCTAAACAAAAATCCTAACAGGAAAGGGAAAGATTACTTGTGCGATCCCACACTTAATGTCCTTTCTTCACTTCCTTTATTTTTCAGTCCTCTTGGCTTCTCTTGAGTCTTTTATTCAATTCATCTAAAGTTTTTCACGTTAATCTTTTTATAGTTCCGTTTAAGGTGATCTCAGTTTGTTTTCATCTTCCTTCTCAATGTCAATACTGTCGTGTTCTTTGCTTAAACCTAAACTTTCAAATTCTTCCAAGATAATGTAAGTCCATTCTGTAGCTTTGTACTTTCTAAATGGAATTCTTGCTCTTTTGGATTTTCTGAGTTTTCTTCTTGAGTTTTCTTGTTCTGTCTGACTTGAGACTTCGTTACTTTGTTCTGGTCTTTTCCTCGGTCTTCTCCATACTATTTTATATTTTAGTCTCCTTGCTCCACATGGCCAATTGTCTCCTTTTCTTGGCCTCTTTTTCTGTACTATGCTTTCACCTTCTGTATTTTGTTCACCATTTCTATTATTTAATCTTCTTTCTATCTGTTTTTTCTCTATTCTCTTGTACTTCTTGTTCTTCTAGCTCTTTTGTGGCTTCACCTTCCTTTGGCTCTTTGTCTGTTTCATCTGCTGTGTCTTTTCCTTCTGTCTCGACAGCTGTTTTACTTTCACCTTGCTCTGCGGCAACCTCACCTTCTTCTGACTCAACAGCAGTCTTTTCAGTCTCAGTATCTGGTGCCCATTCTACTCGACTAGTGCTCGGCTGTTCATTGTCAAGATGTTCATCAGAATCTGTCACTCCAGACTCTTCAGCTTCGCACACCTCAGCTGCTGGTTCTTGATTTTGATTTACCAGTTGCTTTTCTTCAGGTCTTTCAAATGGACTTGGAATTAGACAGGTATGACTTGCATGTATCCAATTTGGCAAGCCAAAACACTTCACTGCTGTAGTCGTTACCATTATAATATGGTAAGGTCCGCTACAGCGGGGTTCTAGGCACGTTTTCCTCACATGCTTCTTGACTAGAACCCCCTCACCAGGATTCAAATTATGTGCTTGATTCCACTGTGTCGGTGTGGCATTTCCTCCAACCTGGCGAGCCACAGAGCGTACCAAGCCAGCCAGTCCCTTACAATAATCAAGAACACAATCATCAGACATATTCATCATTTTGTTCGCAGGTATGTATGCTTGTCTCATGGCTCTTCCCATTAGTACTTCATGAGGGCTAAATCCAGTCTTTTTGTCAGGTATGCTCCTAAGACTCATCAGTACAAGGGGCAAAGCGTCAGGCCACTTCAGTGTTGTGGATGCATAAACCTTTCCTAACCTCTATTTTATTGTGCCATTTATCTGCTCCACAATGCCAGATGCTTCTGGTCGATAGGCACAATGCAGCTTCTGTTCAATTTATAATGCTGCACAAATCATCCTAATTATTTCATTATTAAAATGTAATCCTCTGTCTGATTCCACAGTGACTGGAAAACCAAATCTAGGGATCAGTTCTCTCAACAACAGTTTAGCCACGGTGAGACTGTCATTCTTTATCGTCGGATAGGCCTCTACACAGCGAGAAAACAAACAGACAATGACAAGGACATACTTCAGCCCATTGCATGGCGGCAGCTCAATGAAATCGATCTGAAGTCGGGTGAAAGGCCCTCTGCCTTAACAATTACACCCCAACTTACAACAGTCTTTCTTCCTGGATTTTGTTTTTGGCATATGGCATATCTCTGACATAAACTTTCTGCGATGACCCTGAACTTTGGATTGTACCATGTCTGCTTGAAGGATCTTACCATGGCATCTCTTCCAACAAACGTCATTCCATGGTACAGCCTGGCCATGTGACAAAAGTAAGGAATCTGGTAACACTGGCCTTCTGTCTAAATAGACCTATACCTCATCATCTGCATTTTTCCTGCAACCTGATCTACTCCACTCTTCCTTTTCTCTATCACTGGTCTCCTCCTGCATCTGCCTTATTTCATCCCAAGTCTCAAATGTTGTTGTGAGCATAAGGTGACATTCGGTATTTCCTCTTTCAATTGATCTGTTTATGGCCATCGTATTTTGGGTACAGAAACGCGCCGATTGATCTGCGTATCTGTTGCCTTTTGTCACATTATCATTTCCTGATTGATGTGCAGCACATTTTACAACTGCAATTTTTTTTGGTAACTGCAAAGCTTGCAATAATTCCTTTACAGTTTTCCATTTCCGAATTGGTGACCCAGAGAAAGTCAACAATCCTCTTTGCATCCATAATTGACCGAAGTCATGTACGACTCCGAATCTGTACTGACTGTCGGTGTAAATTGTTACTTTTAGACCTTTTGTCAATTTACATGCTCTGGTCAGTGCAATTAATTCTGCAACCTGACCGGAGTTGACCCCTTTCAAACAAGATGCTTCTAATACTCCTGCTAAAGTGCAGACAGCATAACCAGCACACAATTCACCCTTTTCATTTCTCATGCAAGATCCATCCACAAACAGTTCACAATCCGGTTCTTGCAAGGGTTCATCTTCTATATCAGGGCGATGCTTAGTACAGAGTTCTGTCACTTCCAAACAGTCATATTCTGCCTCCTCTTTCACCTCCTCACATTTTGAATTTGGTAACAAGGTAGCAGTATTCACAGTAGTGCACCTCACATTTTCAGCACTGAGAATCACTCTTTCATATGTAGTCAACTGACTAGAGGTCATGTGTTGAGTCCGAGTGCGAGTTAAAAGGATCTCAATAGAGTGTGGTACATACACCTTTACCGGGTAGCTCATCACAATGGCTTCACTTTGTTCCAGACTCACACAACTGGCGGCTACTGCTTTTAAACAGCCTGGCAATGTGGCAGCCACTGAATCCAGTGTAGCAGAAAAATATGCCGCTGGACGTCTTGCCATACCGTGTTTCTGAGTTAAGACTGTAAGATCACATCCATCTCTCTCACAACAGTACAATTCAAACTCTTTTCAATAATCTAAACTATTTCGCAATCTAGAAAAGGATTCCATGCTCTCTTCATCCAACACAATTGGATCTTTCACATCTTTTCGTGTCAACCTCTGTAGCGGTTTTTCAATCAACGAGAAATCACAGATCCACTGTCTGCAATATCCAACCATTCCCAAGAACATTCTCACTTCCTTTTAATTTCTGGGTGGATTCATTTTCTTGATCATACTGATACTCGCTGGCATCACCTTTCTGACCCCCTTCTCAATCTTGTGACCTAGATACAGTACTTCCTGTCTGCAATATTGCAATTTGGATGGGACACTTGATGTCCTCGTTCTGCCAAATGGTTCAGTAAATTATTGTGTCTGTCACACAAGCCTCTCGTGTTTTTGATGCCACCAGTAGGTCATCAAAGTACGGTACCAGTACAGAATTTCCAGGCATGACTAAGATTACAAAACAGTTTTTCAGAATCGGATTAAAGATTTAGGGACTCTCAGTGTACCCTTGAGGAACTCTGCACCATGCCAAGACACGGTTTCCGAACCGGAAGGCAAATAAATATTGACTTTCCGGGTGCAAAGGAATGGACAAAAATGCCTGACACAAATCAATGACAGTGTTCCACTCAGCATCACAGAGAATTTGGTAAAGAATTACTGCTGGATTTGGCACTACTGGACAACATGGCCCTACAATTTTGTTCACCTTTCTCAGGTCTTGCACTATTCTATATTTTCCACTGGGCTTTTTGATTCCAATAATAGGTGAATTACAGGGACTACTCATTATTTCCTTTAAAATTCCCTGTTCAGTCATCTGGTCAATCACAGGGGTTACTCCAGCAATTACTTCTGGACTCATTTTGTACTGGGGAGTATTTGGGTATACAGCACCATCTGTCACTGTAATCTGAATTGGATCTACATTCTCCATTAACCCAATCTCTTTTCCTGAAAAATCCCACACATCAGTTCTCACTATACATTTTAACTCTTCAGGCAAATCTTCCTCAGTTAACATTGAATACAATTCACTCACTTCTGACTCCCGTTGTGCCATCAATACCTTGTATTCAACATCTTCATCAGGTGTCATAAATGAAATACCATCCGGTGTGCAATAAATAGTGCAATTCATTTTGCACAAAAGATCTCTAGCCAAAAGATTTACGGGACTGGTATCGCATACCACAAACTTATGCATGTCTTTGAAATTTCCAATGTGAACCTCTATAGGGGCTGTGAGACGGGTTCTGATATGTTTATTTGCAACGCCCACAACTTGGATAGTTTCTCCAGAGAGGGGTAGGTTTGGAATTTCTGCTGCTCTCACAGTGGAACGGGTAGCAGCAGTGTACAACAAGAAGGTGATGTCTTTACTGTCTACCTTTCCATCAACAAATGAACATGACTGCTCTATCGCCAAAGATGCGCCAAGTGCACACTCTTTCTCCCCCCCTCAGGCACCGTCATTGAGATGCATCTGAATCACTCTCATTGCAACGCAACAAATACTGAGAAACCAGTGGATTCTTACCAAACTGCTCTTCTCCACGGAATCCAGAACTTGCACTGTACATCTGCATATGAGCATTCACATTACAGGGAATAGGTGGTTGTGGCAGCTGTAACTGTGGAGTAACTACCTGCAGCGGCTGCTGTTGACTCCCAACCACCTCACTCTGCATCTGTGGATTAAAATGTTGATTTGTTTCATTACCCCTTTGTCCAGTTATACACTTGTTCTTCCAATGTCCAAATTTTCCGCACGCATGACAAGGATATTTCTTTTTAGCTTCCTCCTTATTCATTTTAAATTTTCCCCTACCTCCACTGTTTACCTGTCCAGCCTGATTGGGACTTTGTTGCACATTGCCATTTTTCTGTTGCTGTTCTGCCATTTTCACTTCTACCCACATCATTTTCTCTTTTAACTTTTTAAGCCTTGACTCCATATCATCACTACAATATTTTGCATATCTCAAAATTTCCTCTGTTGACTTAGTCTGCCAGCAAAGCATATGCCGCTGTATCATGGCACTAATCTCTGGTTTTAATCCATATACAAATCGGTACTCAAAATTCCCATATCTTTATCTCCAATATGCTCAAACCCACTATATTGTTTAAACACCTGAAGCAATCTCTCATAATATGCGTGCACCGACTCTTTAAGCTCTTGGGTCGTTCTATCAATCTTAACCCAATCCGTTTCCTTTGGGGAAATTTTTCCTTTAAAAAATGTGATGAGAGGAGGAGCCTAGCGCGCATCCAAGATGGTCGCGTGAGCACAGGGCTCCCCGGACCCTTTCTGCTCCTCGGAATATATCCTGAGACTATCCTGATTTGGTGTATGGAATCTGGGAGATGAAGACCAGCTGATCATATATCTCTTTTCAAAACTCTAATCGGACCTGGGAATCCTGAGTTATCGTCGCCGGAACTTTTGGGACCCACCCGACGGAGGTGGCCGGGGTGAAGGTGACCCGTGGGGCCGGGCTGCAATTGAACAACAGCGGCCTCAGCGCGGTGCCAGTTACCGATTCAGCACTTTCGGTTTCGGTTTTGGCCTTCAGGAGATCAGCTGGCGTGCGTGCTCAAGGTGGCGAGGTGCCTCCCGGGCCTCTGCCCGAGGTTTGCTTTCATCTGCTACTGGCGGGTCTGACGCCTCCGGCCCCTACACCGACGGTTTGTGGTCCTTTCGCTGGCACCCGCGCACCCCTTGATCGGAGGTCCCATTGAGTGACTGCGCTCACATGGCGGGCAAAGGGGGTCCGGAGGGGCGCAAGACCAAGGCTTCACTGCGCGGGGGAGCGGTCCAGAGCAACAACATGGACCGCTATACCCAGGGCAGGAGGTCCCCTGGCGCTGCTGGCCTCTCCCCGGATGCTGCAGGGGGAGGCACGACCGTCGCTGCGGAACCTTCCCTGCAGGACATTATGGGCGCCATCGAGGGCATCAGGGAAACTATCGCGACGCAATATGAGGCCCTGGCCCGTAAGATCGACACTGTCGCGATCGACGTCACCCTGATTCGGGCCGACCTCTCTAAAACCAACGAGAAGGTCCAGGCCCTTGATGCACGGACCTCCACCCTGGGTGCGGAGGTGTCGGATCTGCGGGCCGCGCTTGGGGACATTAGAGTGGTCAACGACCATATGGCCCGGCGGCTTGAGGACTTCGAGGGACGGGCCCGACGCAACAATATCCGCATCATTGGGGTACCGGAGTCCTCCGACAGCCGCCCGGTGGACCTCGTGGTCGAGGAACTTATCCTGCAACAGCTGTCCCCGGTTGGCCTAAGCAAATTCTTCGCTGTGGAGCGGGCCCATCGAGTTCCGGGCGGCCGGCCGCGGCCGGGGGCCCCCCCGAGGCCTATCGTGGCTAAACTGTTCCACTACAGGGACCGCGATGCTATTCTGCAGGCTTCACGGACCCGTGGCCCGGTCCGCTACGAGAACTCGACCATCAATTTTTATCCGGACTTCACGCAACTGGTCCAGAAACAGCGGATGGGATTCCAAGGGGTGAAGCGCCGTCTCCGCGAGCTAGGCCTGAAGTACTCAATGATCTACCCGGCGAAACTTCGAGTGGAGCATGGAGAGCGGACAGCCTTTTTTGACTCTCCTGTGGCCGCAAGTGACTGGCTGGACTCGCTGCCGGACGGGGGTGGCCGGCCCGGGCCCTCTGGGGGCACCGCAGGTGACGGGTCCCCTTAGACTGACCTTTGGTCCTTACTTTTTGCGGCTTGGCACTGTACAGTTGGGTCTTACTTCTTTTGCATACTGTGCTTTACCAGGACCCGTGAGGGGTGCGGGCGGGTACGGGTCCCTTTCCTCCTCCGGGGTCTTTTTGTAGAATGGGGTTAATGGGGCGACAGGCACACTGCAAGTTGGGGGGGGTCTTTGGCCCGCAGGGGTGCAGGGTGGGGGGCGTTGGACTTGGGGTGGGGTTGGGGGGGAAGAGGGGTTGTTTAGTTGTGTGTTTTTTGTTTACAAGGCGAGGTATTGATTTTTATCCATATTTGGGAGCGGTGCTGGGGGCCTCTTGAGCTATTGGATGGGATGGGGGGAGACGGGTTGAGGCTTATGTCATGGAACGTCAATGGGTTGGGGGACCGTATTAAGCGGGGTGTTGTACTGCAATATTTGCGTCGTTTGACTCCTGATGTGGTGTTTCTCCAGGAGACGCATTTGGTCGGCAATGTCTGCCATGCGATGAACAGGGGGGGATACCGCCTCGTAGCCCATTCTGGTTTCACAACTGGCTCCAGGGGGGTGGGCATTCTCCTGCGAACCTCCCTTCCGGTGGAGATCACGAGGATAGTCTCGGATGACAGGGGGCGCTATGTGTGTTTGACTGGGAGGTGGGAGGGGCAGCCCCTTACCCTGGTTTCAGTCTACGTCCCCCCGGGCCTCCAGAACTCCACCTTCACTGACTTGGGTCGAATGCTGCTTGACCTTCCGGACGGCCTCCTGCTCATGGGCGGGGACTTTAATTCTGTGGTTTCGGGTGAACTGGATCGTCACCCACCTAGGACCCTCCCCGCTGCCCAGTCATGGCTGGGTGGGATGTTGGAGACCTTCGGCTTGGTGGATAGTTGGAGACTATTGCATCCGACCCAGTGTCAGTTCACCTTTCATTCGGGGGCGCATGGGAGTCTCTCCAGGTTAGACTACTTTCTTATGCCCGCGGCGCAGACTGGTCGGATTCGAGAGGTCAGACACCTGGCGCGTGGTATCTCCGACCATTCTCCGCTGTGGCTTCTCTTTGACACCGGGTCGCGGTCCGCAGGTCGGATAGCTCCCATTAACCCCTGGTACCTGCGGGACCCTGTGACTCGTGACAGCCTGGTTAAGGCCATGGACCAATACTTCAGTGAAAACGAGGGGTCGGTGTCGTCTGCGTTGTCCCTTTGGGAAGCCTTTAAAACTGTGCTACGCGGACACGCCCTCGCCCAGATAGTGGTGGCCAAGAAGGTTAGGAGCGAGGCGGTGGTAAAGCTGGAGACTGACATCTCGGGGCTGGAGTCGGCCCTGGAGGCGAATGTTACTCCGGACGGACTACATGCCCTTAGCCTGAAACAGTTCGAATATAGGTCCCTGGTCACTGACGCGGCCAAAACTATGTATAGGGAGCGGCAGGGCCGATTGTATGACGCGGGGGACAAGGCGGGTAAGTTGATTGCGTGGCTGGACAAAAAAGAGAGAGTGAATCGTGTGGTCCCCGAGTTGCGTGCTGCGGATGGTGTGTGTGTGACTGAGCCGGATGAGATTGTGGAATGCTTCGCTGATCACCTCCGGGCGGTGTACTCCCCGGTGACTGACAGGGACGAGGATGACTCTCGCCTCCTACTGAGAGATATTGCTCTGCCCGGCCTGTCCGTTGAGGACCGGGAGCGGTTGGACGCCCCCTTATCGTCGGATGAAATAGCGACCGCGATTCGTTCCCTTCGCTCGGGCAAGGCTATGGGTCCTAACGGTCTGCCCATTGAACTATACAAATTGCGTCCTGATAAGCTTGCGCCCTTCCTCGGCCGCATGTTCCGCGACTCTCTTGCGGCGGGTTCCCTTCCTGCCGACCAGCGCTTGGCCACTATAGTCGTTATTCCCAAGGAGGGCAAGCCTCGTGACCGCTGTACCTCTTACCGGCCTATTTCACTGCTCAATGCGGAGCCTAAAATCCTGGCGAAAGTCCTGGCCAATCGATTGTTGAGTGTAGTGTGCGACCTTATTCATCCGGACCAATGCGGCTTTATCCCGCACCGCAACACCGCTCTTAACTTGCGGCGTCTGCACGGGGTCCTCGCCAGGGCGGAGTTCCTCCCCGAACCGGCCGTGCTGGTTTCTTTGGATGCCACGATGGCATTTGACACTATTGAGTGGCCATTCCTCTGGGCCGTCTTGGATAAATTCGGCTTTGGAGAGGGATTTATTGGCTGGGTGAGGCTCCTTTACACGGGACCCATGGCTCAAGTGGTGGTGAATGGGCGGGTCTCTCGGCCCTTTGCCCTTGGCAGGGGCACGAGGCAGGGGTGCCCGTTGTCCCCGTTGCTTTTTGCTCTCGCCCTGGAGCCACTCGCTGCCTGGCTCCGTTGGGAGCCCTCGCTTAGAGGGATCCGGTGGGGCCCGGGCTTTGAAGATCGGGTCTCGCTGTATGCGGACGACATTCTCCTGTACCTCACCTCACCGCGGCAGTCACTCAACGTCCTCTTTGACGTTCTGACCTCCTTTGGGAACAATTCGGGTCTCACGATCAATTGGTCTAAATCCTGCGTTTATCCCATCGCTGGTGGTCCTCCTCTCCTGCCGCCTCGGCTCCCGATTCAAATATCTCTGAGCGGCTTTAAGTACCTGGGGATATACGTTTCGCTGGACCCGGTGGCTCGCTACGAGCAGAATCTTCTGCGTCCACTTCGGCGGCTGCGGGAGGACACGGCCCGGTGGTGCAGGCTGCCCCTGTCCCCGCTGGGTCGGGCCGCGCTGTTTAAAATGATGTCCCTTCCCAGGTTCCTCTATGCACTCCAGAACTCCTTTGACGTTATCCCAGTGGCCTACTTTCGGGAGGTGGAGAGCCTGCAGAGGAGACTGGTGTGGAACGGCCGGGCGCGTATTGCTCTTGCCAAGCTCACTCTCCCCTGGTACGACGGGGGCATCGCGCTTCCTGACATTCGCAGGTACTATTGGGCCTCGCAGCTATCTGCCATTAACCACGCCACGTATGCGCCCGGCTTGAATCCGGCGTATGAGATGGACAAGTTCCTGCTTCCCGGCGGGAACTACAACAGGGCACTTTATTCCCGCCTGGCTGACCGGACCCTTACGGGTCCTACTAAGATTGCTGTGCGGACCTGGAGGGCTGCCACTGCGGCCACGGGCTGGAGTGAGCGAATGACATGTGCTACTCCCTTGTTTGCCTCCGACCGCCTGGGCAGCTTGTGGACCACCAAGGGGTTTGACCAGTGGGACACGATTGGTATCAGCAAAGTGGGAGACCTGTGGCACAAGGGCGCGGTCAAGACTTTCGCGGTGCTCCAGGCCGAATACGAGCTGACCGACAGGGAGTTCTTCCGCTACGCCCAGGTTCGACACGCCCTGCTATCGGTCTTCGGGGAGGGGACCAAGATCCCTGTTTCCTCGCCCCTCGAGGACCGCGTACTTGACGGACATGTCCCTGATAGTACTATTTCTTTAATTTATAAAAAATTGATTAATCACCGGGCGGATCTCCTGGTGCGCCTTCGGGAGGCTTGGACTGGGGATGGGGTTGAATTGGACGACGAAGACTGGCAGTCTGCACTGTCGTCCCCCAAGGAGGTTGCCATTCCGGCTCGTCTCCGGTTGGTACAGCTCAAGATTCTCCACCGGGTGTATGTCACGGGTCCGCGCTTGGTCGCGATGGGATTCTCCGACGACGGACTCTGTAAACGAGGCTGCGGGCTCAGCGCCACCTTTCTTCATATCCTTTGGGAGTGTCGCGAGGTGGCGGACTACTGGCGCCGGGTCCACACGGTTATGGGACAGGTCACCGGGGTTGTGCTGCTGCCGGAGGTGCGTCGCTGTGTCCTGAATGTGTGGGAGCCCAATGACTACAACGCGGCTCAGACTCGATGGGCGGCCCTAGGGAACATGATTGCCAAGAGGGATATAGCGCAACTTTGGGGCGCTCAACGGCCGCCCACCGTGTCAGTATGGAAGGAGAATATGGACTGGTGTATGTTTCGGGAGAAGACAGTGTATGTGGCCCGTGGCAAGCCGGGGGCATGGGGTAGAATTTGGGGTCAATGGAATGCGTATCGCGGAGGCATCTGTACGCCCCCCCTGGTAGACACTGATATCGCCATGTCCCCCTGACCCTTGACGGCTCCTAGCGCTTTTTGTAACAACCACATATGGACGTTCATCTCCCTTGACCCCCTTCCCCCCCCCCTCCGTCCCCGGCCTCCCGGTACTCCTCTCTTTAGCGGATTGCTCAAATGTTCTGACTGGAGTTTCCCGGGGGGAGCCTGAACCGCACTGGTATCCCTCGTAACTCGCCTTTTGTTTTTATTGTTTTTCTTTTTGTTTCTGTTATTGTTGGACTGACGCTTGCTGTTCTTCGAGGACTATCTTGAGCCACTGCGGGGCAGTGCCCTGGGAACGGATTGCAGCCTTGATATGTGTATATTTCCTTATGTACCTAGCGGCCGGCCCGGGTGGTTGTAGGCCCATACTTGTAACCGAATTATTGTTCAATAAAAACTTTTTCCAAAAAAAAAAAAAAAAAAATGTGATGACCTGATGATACTTTTTCATCACCTCTTCAGAAGGTGCACCTGTTTAGCATCTCTGGGATATTCCTCTTTCGGCCAGTCAACAGTAATTTTACACTCTGTCCATAAATCAGCCTGAACTACTATTTCAAATAGACCATCTAAACCTTTCAACAACACCTTTGAAACCTTTACGAGTCTGTCCACTTGTTTATACAACAGGTTTCTCTCGCTATCGGGGAAAGTCATTGGTAAATGATAATATATCCTGTCTAGACCAAGGTACATGTACATATCCACCACCTGGAACCTCACTCATAGGACATGCTCTTTCCACTTGCTTGTTTTCCTTTAATGGAAACATGGAAGTTCCCTTACCAGCTGTTTCTTCTTTCTTTTTCATCCATTTACTCCTCCATAGCTCTACAGTTCCCCATTTCTTCAAGATATTCATTAATTCTTTTATCTCTAATCTTCTCCCTGACATATTCATACTCTCTAAATCCTAGTCAGTAAAAGCCATTCTGTACAATTTTCGTAACATTTTCTATATCTACCCCAAACTCACTCACAGCTTCTGATAGTTTTTCATGGAAATTCTTAGCTCTCCAAGTAATACTTTTACACCAAAAAATAACTCATCGTCATTGTATGTCCCCAATATATCTGGGCTTACAGTACCAATAATCATTTCTTCTAAATCTACCTTCAATTGACTCACATTTAAATTCTGTGGTTGCTTTTGTGGCTTAGTCATTTCCTTTATCCAATTACTTAGGTCTTCTGGGGACAGACCTGCTGAACTCCCTGCTATTGGAGTAAAAATTGGCCCTATTTTTCTTGGGTCTAATTGAATGCCTCTTCTCGGTGTTTCTGTTAACAATTCACCAACCGGAAAGTCTAACAATGTGTTATTCTGGTCATCCTGTCTTTTCTCATTTGTTACTGGCACTACTTCACTCCTTACACTACTTCCTGGAACTGACAATGTATGCACTTTTTGCAAAGTCGATTTTTCTCCAAATAATGGCACCACAGGACCAATTGTCACTGGCACCGTCAAAGCTCCGGCATTCCGATTTAGCTGATTTATTTTCTGAACCTGTTCCATTCTAGCCTTATTTAACAAACTCACTTCATTTTCGCTCACTATTCTAGCTATTTCTGTAACTTGGGGAGTTAATGGAGTTACCATTTGTGGGGCACTTGGAATCACCTCCCTTGAATTTTCTTCATATCTTCCAACAATTCATCATCAGATTCATCCAAGCCTTCCACTGTCGGTTCTATATTTTTCTTCTTCTCCTTACACTTTGTACCTGCCTGATTCCCTACTGTCAAAACTGGATATAGATCCTTGGTTACTACCGCTCTTCTCCGTCTTTTCATTTGATCTTCTCGTTTCTCAATCGGAAATCTAGGCATAAAGCCTCTATATCTTCTACCACTTTTATCTTTTTCTCGCTCATAAACTTCTACCTCCCATTCCTCCAATGCTTCATACTGCGTAGGTCTTGGATTTGGCTCTAGCGAGTTCATCCTGGCTCTCAAATTCTGTAGAATTCTTACATTAAATGTTCCATACTTTGGGAAAGCTAACATCCCATCATCCTTTGTATACTTCATCCAATTTTCTAACCACACACATGTATGATAACCTCGCTCCATCATCATGTAAGATGCAGGAGTTTTTGGGGGTGGAATCGGAATTCTCTCTCTAGTAACAATTGGTTTATCTTTCTTAAGGACATTCTTTATTCTCTTAATCAAACCCTTTTCAGACCCCTTTCTTAGTATTCCTCAACAAACAAAAATGTCAAAACCTTTCCGTAATCCTCCTTTCTCTGTTTACTAAATTTCGTCCTATAACAGCGCAACTCACACCAACCAACTAATTATCGCTCACTACGCAATTTCCAGTCTTAACCAATGTCAGCGTGTCTCGCTCTTACTACCCAATCACAGCTCTTTTCACCTCTGCAATCTGACCAATGCCAGCGCAGCCTTTTGTAACATCAGTTTGTACTCCTTCCACTGACCCTCCCTTTACAATCTGCTATCAATACACGCCTGCTGTTTTGTCCAATACCAGCGCTGCACTTTGTGACATCAGTATCACTCCTTGTACTGACCCCTCCTTTACAAAATCTTACGATAATATTTTTCTGAGTTTTTCTTAATTCAAAAATCTGTTAGTGACAACCTATGTTCCCTCCAACCTGCGCGCCTGGGCGCGCGCGCACACTGCCTTCACCAAGCGCTCAGAACGAATCTGAAATACCAATGTTAAAAAAACATAGAAGACAACAAAATGACAAACAAAAGGCAGTCAGAGAAATCTATGCCCTGACTCCCAGTACCAATCCATGGTAAACAAACATCAACAAGCAAGTACAGCCAAAAGCATATCTTTAGTCATTGCCACAAAGAAGAAACGTACAACTTGCAGCCTTTAGTGACATTAATGCAGATATCCATCACGTTAATGGACTAGTCGGTCCTATGAGGAACAAGCAAGAGAAGCAGCAGTTGGTGCCATATTATTCGGCACTGTCATAGTGGTCAAAAATCTGTGAAGAAGAATGAAAAAGCCATGGTGAAGAAATTTCTGCATTGTAATGGTTATTTTGATAAAGCAACCCTTTGAACTTTCAAGACAGCGACTTCTAAAAGTACTTACATTGGAGGCATTTTTCGGCCCAGAGGCTCCAAGAAATGTAATATTTTTCATGATCGTCTGCACATACGTTTTTAATGGATACATCCTCTGTCCGATTCCTCACCTAAGAGTGTCTCCAGTCATCAGAATAGAGACAGATTTTCTTTCATCAAACGTCCTCCCAGGCTAGATGATGCTGTATAAGCGTTTATGGTTGCCACCAACATTGTGATTTCTCTTCCATTTTTTCTGTGTTGCAGTGAAGCCATAATCATTGGTATGCGGGCCCATTTCCTATGTGTATTTCACCCAGTCTTTGAATCTTTTTTTTTCTTAAATGTTTTGGTAATTTGTTTTCAAAATCCTTAGCTTTTACGTCTTACACGAGTGTAGTAGGCAACTTGGTGATCTGATCCACAGCCATCATGCATATGATGCCTAGATCCAGTCAGTGATTCAGGTCTTATGACCTGAAAACTGAGTGCCATTTTGTAAATGGCAGATGGGCTATTCATAGACCTTCGCTGACAGGAGAATAAGTCCAAATCTCAGCCACACTATTGGACCACTCAATATCATCTCATAGTTGTTACCTCTTCAAGAGGATCTTCCTCATGTTTAAAGTTTTCAGAGCTGAACTCTCACCCGTAATCCACATCCAGTTTTCTGCTGTACGAGGTAAGAGCGACAACTCCGGAAGCCACAATGTCACCACTTGCTGGAATATGTGCTAGGCAAGTGCTCTTGAGAAGCTCAAGGGGAGAAAAAACAAAGGAGTAAAACACCTTGTTAGGAATGGGGGTCTCTACTTGGCAAGGGCTTTCACTTTTGTCCAAATAGGGACCCTTCTTCCTAGTCAGGATAAGGGAGTTACACTCCTAAAATAACCCCTGCTCACCCCCTTGGTAGCTTGGCACGAGCAGTCAGGCTTATCTTAGAGGCAGTGTGTAAAGCATTTGCACATAACCAACAGTAATACAGTGTAAACACTACAAACGGACACCACACCAGTTTAGAAAAATATCCAATGTTTTTATATACTTAAGACAAGACCAAAACGATAATAATCCACAATACAGTACTTAAAAATCTTCAGTTATCAAAATAACCTTGCAAAACAGTTCCTTGATGTCGATAGCTCCGTCCGGGGCCATCACGGCATCATGAGCAAACAAATCCAAACAGTTCTGGCTGGCCAGGCGTCGCGGGCCAGCTGCGGTGTCGGGAAAACCCGCAAACAGTACCTTTTAGAAATGCAGGGCGTTGATGACCTCTCGTTGAGCTTCTGAACACACGGCATCCGCAGTTGTCGGTTCTGGAGGTCGGTGCAGGAGTCGTCGGGGCCCTCGAAGTCCCTCGAGTTGCAGATCGAACTCCTCTTTGTTGAAGTCAGGAACGCTGGAGTCAGCAGGCGTCAGGTGCTGCAGTGCAAAGTGCAGCGGTGCAGCGTGCGGTGCCCTCAGGTCGCGGTGCGAGTAGCGGCTCGGTGGCGGTGGCAGATGGCGCCATCGGTGAGACCAGGGTCACGGTGCGAGATGAAGGCGGTGCTCATCACGGTGCTGGCAGGTCACGGTGCAAGCAGCGGCGTCGTCGTTGCTGGAGCGCTGTCGTTGGCTGACGAACTGGAGTCAATGGCACCGGCGTCGGTAGGCCAAGGCTGCGATGCGGGATGAGGGCGGTGCGTCGTGTAACTTTACGAGCGGTGCCCTCGAACCACGGTGCAAGCAGCGGCGTTGAGCGACATCGTCAGGGATACCAAGGTGTCGTCGTGAAGCGAAGCGGTGCGGAGTGCGGTGCCCACAGGTCGCGGTGCGAGCAGCGGCTCGGTGGCGGCGTCAGCAGGCGTCCACGTTGAGACCAGAGTCACGGTGCAGCGTTGCGGCGGTGCCCTCTGCGGTGCCATCAGGACACGGAGTCGGCAGCGGCATCGTAGACGGCGTCGAGCTTGAAGTCTTTGCTGTTCCTGAGACTTCTTGAACAGGGGGCAAGCTCTACCTCAAGCCCTTGGAGAAGCTCACAGTAGATTGCAGAAAAGTTCAGTCCAGTCCTTTCACTGCCCAAGACAGACGCAACCACTGCAGGACAACACAGCACAGCACTCAGCAAAGTGGTAGTTCCTCCTCACAGCTTCTCCAGCTCTTCTTCTTGGAAGTCTTCTTGAGCCAAAAGAGTTCTTTGAAGTCTTTTCTATCCTTGAGACATCCAACAGGAGGCAAGCTCTACTTCAAGCCCTTGGAGAAAACTCTTAACAGCAGGATGATGAAAGCACAGTCCAGTCCTTTCCCTACCCAAGACAGAAGCAACCACTGCAGGCCAACCCCTCAACACGCAGCATAGGGGCAGTACTCCTCCTCCAGCTTTCCCGGTCCTTCTTCCTGGCAGGTTCCTTAGTTCAGAAGTAATCTAAAGTTCTGGGCCCCAATATTTATACCACCAAATCCTTTTTCCTCTGAAGTCAGAGGGTCATGTACCAAGTTCAAAGCAGTTCTGGGTGCCTTCTGCCAGTGTGCTTCTTCTTCCTTTGTCAGTGTAGGCCAGGGTCATCAGACGCACCACAGGAGGTGGAGCCAGCATGGTGGAAGGCAGGCACAGCCCTATTCAGACCCAGGTGCTACTCCTCCCACTACTCCCAATGCAGATAGGTCTATTCAGCCTTGTGCTGACTCACCCTGTCTCCTGGAGCCCCCCAGCCCCTGTCACTCACAGAACCAGACATACAATACACAAGCTAGCAGAGGCAGGCTGGATGGTTAGGCAAGAAAAATACCTACTTTCTAAAAGTAGTATTTTCAAACACAGAATGTATTTTATCATTCTGAGTTCAGGCATGCTAAACTCTAATTTCTACCGTGTTCCCTGGGTCAGTTAGGATTATAGGAAGTTATAATCAAACTGCCCACTCTGACCTATGGGGAACAGGTAGCCTTGCAGTAGTGAAAAACGAAGTAGGCTGTAATTCACTATCAGTACTTGCCACACACACCAGGGCATGTCCTACCTTTCACATACAATGCACCCTGCCCAGGGGGATACCTTGGGCCTATCTTAGGGGTGACTCACATGTAGAAAAGGGAAGGTTTAGGGACTGACAAGTGTGTGTCCTTGCCAATTCAACATGGCAGCCCCAGGCTGCGCACAGGCTCTGCAATGGTAGGCCAGAGTTACACTTTACGGGCTGTTTGCGTGGGTAGCACAATCCAGTGCTGCAGCCCACCAACAGCATTTGATTTATAGGCCCTGGCACTCGCAGTGCACTTTACTAGGGACTGACACATAAATCAAATAGGCCAATCAGGGAAACACCAATCCATAACACAGTTTACACAGAGAGCATATGCACTTTAGCAGTGGTAAAGTGCCCAGAGTCCTAAAACCAATACACACAGGTCAAGAAAAAATAGGAGGAAAAAGCAAAAAGTTTAGGGATAACCCTGCAAAAAGGGCCATTTCCAACAAACCTACTTGCTGATGAAGTTTTCAAATGGTTGGAGGAAACCAGAAGTCAGGAATCCAGGCAAGGAAGTTCCAAAAGAAGAGAGTCAGGATCAGCAAGTAGAGGAAGCGAGGAAACAAAGGAACACTGCTTTGTTGGGGTGCAGCCTCCAAGCACACTGAGACTGTTAAATTGTAAAAGAACGGAAAAAGGAAATTACATCAAGCGCCACATGACAGGAAACATAATGTATTAAGAAAGTCAGGAAGAAGCCAACTGAGGTACAACCATGATGAAAAGGGAAAATAAAAGAGAACGAAAAACTGGAGTGGATTATTTAACGAGTCACCTTAGCTGCAAAACCTCAAGCAGGTGATTGCCATTTCAGAGTTGAAGTGACAAGGAGCAGCAGACAGGAGCACAAGGGGAAAGAGGCCTAGATGAGAGGCTATTACAGCCCGCAGCTGCAGGCTTCGGATGGCGTCTTTTGAACCTAGGAACCAAACAGACCCCCGCAAAGTACTGTGGTTCCCATGCGCTCAGGTGCCGTAATCATAAAAATATAAACGGTACTCATATTCCTCCTTTCATTAGAATGCTCATAGGTGTCATCATAGGTGGCATTCTCTAGTCCTTGAGATCCTTCTTTTTATGTTCACTGACATTACCACCAGACACCTAAGCCTAACAATACTATGAGAAACTGCAACATCAACAGATTTTGTTTTATACCCCAAATTCTAAACTAGAGCAGACAGATTGAATGAGGAAGGCCGTGCTGAAAATTTTAAATGTGCACCCTAGCCTTATCTTGAATTCCCCTGGAGGTAGCTAGTGTCACTTCGCCTTACAAACAGTACATCCTCACTTAGTGGATGTACTGGCAGCTTCAGGTCTTAGTTTGATCTTTTGTACTCCCCTGTCTCTAATATCAGCCAGCAGGTTGTGGATGCCAGTTTGCTTAATGCCACAGCACAGCACAATGATCATCTCTAGGACAGTGTTAAAGAGGGTTGCTTCTGTGTTTTCTGACAATAAGTCTCTGCTAAAACCATACCTATACTGTAATGATTTTCTTATTTTTGAAGTTTTGTTCAGATCTCGCTCAGGTGTTGTAGGATTCAAACAACCATACCATGAAAGAAAGAGGAACGATAAAAGAAAGGCAAAACAGCTATGTCTCGTTCTGACAGCGGATATTACTCGTTTTCAGAACATGAGCAGACTCTGCAGAATCCAAGGAGCAGACACTTTAATGTAGAGGCCATTTTCAGTCTCTGCACTGGAAGTCCCACAAGAGTGCCTAGGTTCCAGAAGCATACTTCTTTTAGAGAAGCACTAGTGGATACTATTTCAGCAGATCCTTCTGCTCTTGTAGTTCATAGACACTGTGAGGGCTGAATAAGTGCTGTTCGCTTGGCAAGAAGACCTTTGCCCCTCAAACACAAGACCGTCATGCACAGGTATCTGGGAATCCTACAGTGATGTGTTACATAAATAAATCAGCTGTGCAGGTATGGTATTTTTAGTTTATCCCTTCTCCTAGACCTTGCTGTAATGCCCTGACTTGCCCCCCACATCTCTGCTCCACTTGTGCATTTCATTCCTCCATCCTCGTCGCTTAATACTTTACCGATACCTTTTTTGGCATCTCTTCTCTGCCTCAACTTGTCCTTTAAATCAACTGTTAAATAAAATTATGTGCGACTGTTGCACGTTTCATATTTTTCTATTCCTCTCTACATAAATATTGGTAGATGGAGATTGACTGGTGGAAGATGCTAATACGTTTGTTCCTCTCTCAAGAAAATAGCAGAGGAGGCCATCTTGCCCAGGTCCTTGTATAAAAGCCTAACCCATGATACAATAACTTGCCAGTTCTTGACTGTTCCCTGAGAGAGAGGTTCCTACTGTTATTTTGCTGTGTGTGGCTGCTGTCTTGCGGCAATTCCAGTACCTCACTATACTCACCTGTTGGTGTCCCTTTCACTACCGCAGTCCTCTTCGCAGCGGTTATCTTTGTTGAGGCCAAGGTTCAGTTCTCTGAAAAAACACAAAGTACAAGGAAATGTGTTGCAGAACCCCACTTTGTTCCATGAACCAAATCAAGATTACTCATCTGTGAGTCTTGAACACAGAAGAAATGTTCAGAGCCTTGCACTTCCTAGTGAGCTGCACTAGCCCCTGCAGAGTTAAAGACAAGAGATTAACCCGAGTGTTTTAGACTCTCTGACAAAGGACCTGTTTTTGAGTAGGACAGGCACAATCGCGAACACAACTGAGTACCCAGCCCGCCAAACCCTCAGTTGGCCCACCGCATTAAGAGGCAGGTGGACCGTTGATGGAATACTTTTTCTGACGGCCCAAAGATCTGGGGGCCATTGGAGGAAGGACAATGTTCACCCTATTTTGAGTGTACAGTGTAATGTCTGTTTTTCCTGCCCATTACCACTAGGAAAATTCTGGCGGTGAGGGGCAGGAAGAAAAAAACATACTGACCCCATACCCTAGGAGAAAACTTCCAGGGTCTGGAGGGGTCATTCATTTTTTGTTTTTCTAAACTGATGGTGGGCGTACAGAAAACATTTAGGGCCTTATGTAGGTGGGCTGGCATTTACCACTTCATAAATACCGAATCATACCGATTCGGTATTTATGAAGTGGTAAATGCAATGTAGGTAATGAGTCGGTAAATATTACCGAATCGGAAAAATTCGGTAATTACCGAATCGGTATTTACCGATTCGGTAATGAGGCATACCTTCCCATTGATGGGAAGGTATGCCTCATTACCAAATCGGTAAATACCGATTCGGTAATGGGGGAGCACATGCAAGGGTGGCAGGGTGTCACATTGACACCCTGTTGCACCCCTGATTCGGCCATGTGTGCACATGTGGCGCACATACATGCCCTAAGGGCATGTATGTCTGCCACATTGCACACTTAAACGTGCACAAAAATGCTTTTTGTCACCTATTCGTCATTTACCACCAACCTTTAGTTGGTGGTAAATAACGAATCCCCACACCCACCACACACTCCCCCTACATCTCATTTCATGATTCGGTATTTACCGAATCGGTAAATTTACCGAATCGGTAATATTACCGATTCGGTAATTTTACCGATTCGGTAAATACCGAATCATGAAATTCTCCCCCTACATCTCAAAGCCAAAATACCGGTCGGTAACGGTATAATTACCGAAAATCGGCCATTACCGACCGGTATTTGGCTTCCTACATGAGGCCCTAAGTACGTTAAAAGTAATTGATGTAATGGCGGCTCCCTTCAGTGTAAAGAGATTACCACTGGACTGGCTGTCATCTTTAAATTTGGTTGGCAGTAGTCCATCTGGTTGGTGAAGGGACTGTCCTCTGCTAACCTGACAGACTGTTATCTGCCCGCCAAATTCTAAATCAGTCCCCACATAAAGACTGCAATTAATTGCAGCGAAAAGGTGAGAGACTTGTTAAAACACACATGTATCCAAAGCCAACCTCTCACTGATGGTAGACTGTTTTCGTTTAGTTCCTTAAGGCTTTAAAACATCGTTGTCACACCCTTTACCACAGGAAAATCATGGTATTGGAAAAGGTACCCAAGAATGATTATTGATGTGCACATGTATGTTTTGAGGTCTAGCCTTTACAGCAAGTCGTGTTAGCTTTGTGTTTCTTTCATAGATTGTAAGATCCTAACCAGAAGAAGTGTTTGAGAATAGCATTCCAGACCTGCTCACTTTTACTCTCCAATCCAACTCCCTTTTCCCTGTTTGGCAGTGAAGCATTCTGCTCTTGTTCGAAGTGGGATTTTGTTTTTGAAAATAAAAAAAGCAATGACCCCATGACGCGGGGGGTATTGAAATGTTTTTTCTTTCAGATGTAAGCAAAAGTTATATCTTGCCATTTGTTTGCCCACTCTGAATAGGGCAGGCAGAGTATGAGATAACTTCCAACTGCCCGACACAGCATACATACTGAAGGTCCGCCCAACTCTAAATAAGGTGAGCAGATCTTTAGTACCGCAGAAAGGGTACTCTGTTGCGATGAAGTACCCTTTCTGCTGTACCCTAAATCAGGTCCATAGTTACTGGAAACATATAATTAATATATAATTTTAAAACCCACAGATATAATGTCCAAAAGAGCCACTTCAGTCACATCTCAAGAAGAAAACTGTTATTGACTCCTATGGGATATACTTACAATCAAGAAAGCACAACCATAGAAAATATAAATTTGAAATGTACAAAATAATATTTGAATGCATGTTATGGGAATGTTACGACAAAAAACGAAATTGTACAAGACATTAGAGAGCAAAATTGCCTGCCAAACATTACAGACATTAAAGTTACAAATGTGTTACAAGACCTTAAGAAAGCAAGCCCTGGTTCACAGGAGCCCCCAGGATGTGTCTTAAAAATATAATTCCAAAAGTTGCTGACTATACTAACGGGCAGGCTGGCCCAATTGGATCACGCATCTTAGAGGAGCGGACAACATTGCAACTACAGAACTGGCCCTGGAAACCGTCCTCAAGAAAGATATGGAAGTCCCTCTATACATTCCTTGACTCTTTTGAGCCCCCCTGAAAATGAGGCAGGCTGACGAGACACTCCCTGGTCCCTATGAAAGCTCCACCCTAGGATATGAACCTAATGGGACCCTACTGGTCGCAGCCAGTTGGCCCTCTCGGGGCCTGTACGTAGACATCTGTATGTAGACTTTTTGTGTAACAACGTCACCACTGTATGTCAGACGTAAATAATATGCAATGCAACTCAACTCTTAAGTGCCTGTCTACTATCTCTTCTTTCACCCCTTAATGACATGTAAGGGTTAGCTAAAAGTCATAATGTCAAAAAGCGATTGAAATAACCTATGCCAATACTGTAACAGTATTGCTAATGTGTTCTTGTAAAAAATTAATAAAGCATGTTGAAATATATTTTTTTTAAAAAGCCACAACTCACACCCCCTGATGCCTCTAAAAACTCTACCTGATAATTTCACTACAACGCATAACGAGGAACCCTTTCTTATGTATGACAACTCTGACATTGACAGAAGAAGAATTATACAACAGAAAATAACCTGATAACATTAACACAAATCAGCACATGATTGATGGACAGCATGTCATCCACTATTCCCAGAAATAAGCACAGTCCACAGCGAATACCATAACACAAACAGACCTTAATTGTCCACACTTTTCCCTAACAAAGTGCCACCTACCAGAAACTACTAAGAGTCTGTTTACGACCCTGGCGGTCCATGGGTGGCGGTGATAGCCTTCTGACCGCCCTATTTCAATTAGGGCAGTCTGACTGCCATTGCTGCGCTGCAACCACCAGGGACCTGCTATTCCCTGGCGGTCCTGAGGCCACAATATGCTTGGCGGGACCATGGTGGTCCCGCCAAGCATATTATAAGTTTCCTTTCTGCCACAACTTTCATGGTGGTTCCTCCTACAGGGGTGTAGAATTCCTATAGCCCGTCACCCAGGACAGATAGGGGCCTATTACGATGGCGGGCGGTAACGTTGAACGGGACCGTCTGCCAGAGGTGCGGCGGTCCCGCTGTGGCCATTAGGATGCCACCGCCACTGTAGCGGTGGCATCCCCCATCCACAACATTGTGGCTGGCTGTGCTCACAGCACCTCCCGCCACAATGCTGTGGATGCACGTTGTGCATTGGCATGCACAAGGTGACAGGCACCGCGCGGTGCCTGCCACCTTGTCCACGCCAATGTAGGGGTGTACCATAGGTACCCCCCACGTGCACCCCTCACCCTCCCAGCACTCTGGGGGCCCACGGCAAAAACTGCATGCCTTGCCATGGCGGCAACGCCGTCATGGAAAGGCTGCTCTCTGCCTGCATCATGATATGGATGGCGGTAACCATATCATGCCTTTTCCACTCGGTCGATGAGTCGACCGGCGGAAAAGCGTCGGACAGTCTTTTCGTCTGCCACAGGTGCCCAGCCATACTAAAACTCCGCTCGCCATCCTATTAGACCCCATAGTTTGGGGTCAAGGGCAACAGGTTTTTATGTTTATTTTGTCTTTGGGACAAGTAGCCCAATCCCCTGCAGCACAAACCATTTGGCTGTCAGTTTACAGTACTTCATTAGGGTGCAGCGGAGGGCGTTGTCTGCAGTTAAGGTAATATTTGTGTCCATATATCAATGCTTTTCGAACTTGTATCTATGGTTCATTAATACAAAGCCTTTATTATTAGGGTGAGGGCTATGAGTAAATATTGTAAGCTCGGACTGCACTAATGAAAGTGGTTCCATTATTAAAATGTGTACGCATGTTTGTAAAGTTTAACAATATAAAGCTACGTATAATGCTCCCAGAATGTTCTCTAATAAGATGCAAATATTTGTAGAAGCTTGAAAGCAAGATTGATGATTCTTTGCTTTCAAAATTAAAAATTCACAAAAAAATGCAAATAGCAAAAAAAAACATTTTGCTAAATTACTGTGAAATTTTAGGCACCATTTCTTTGAAGCTTCAGTTAGTTCAATGTGTTGATATATGCTAATATTTCCAGAAACATATTCATAGTGGAAAAACAGTGTAACCAATTTCAACAAGATTATGGGAAACATGAAAATAAACAAACATTGGCAAGCCAATAGGTCTGACATTCGTGGTCATCCTTTTGGTTTTGTCAATGTGTGTCTTGTTTTGACATGGTTATTGTAAAACTTTTTTGTTGTAGGAGCTGCCCGGCCCTCGCCATTACAACAAACATTGGCAAAATACAAAAATATTTTTTGGTCTCAAAAAGCGCTCATTGCGACTGCAGTTCCTGGCAATGAACAAAACTTTGCGTGCTAAAATGCTGTGAAAGAGCAGAATGCTATCACACTGAAGCCAGCCTATAAAGAAAGAGATATACTTTCTGTAAAAACAAAAGATCTTGGTTAGCACCAGACCTAATTAGATGCTCAATTCTTAATGAAAGTCACAAAGGTCCATCTGTGGTATATGCCCTTGTATTAGTGCAGATTTAAGGCTTTCATAAATTCACACGACTTTATAAAAGTAGGCCTGGCGATCATACTCCTAGAAAATATTTGTGAACTCCATTTTAGCACGAGCAAATATGCATGTGTAGATTTGCTCATGTGAAAATCTGTTGAGTGTTTACAAGTTCACTTTCCCTCCAACCACTTTTTTCCAACCTTGGAAGAAGTTTTACTTCGGCCCTTGTCAAGGAGTACATTTCCAACCTTTCTCAGTATGGGAGAAGATCAGAGAAGAGCAGGTGAAAATCCCCTAAAACATGCAATGGATCTGATGCCTACCTCTACCTCCAATCCCAGTATGCAGATCTTGTGGAAAGGTGGCAAAATAAGAGAATTACTAGTATTCAGACATTACAATAGTATGAGCCGTGGCATAATCGGAGAGGCTATTATCAGAGCTCTTATATAATGAGATTGCGGCCATAATTTGTCGCCGCACTACACTGCACCAAAGGGACAAGTGGATTTTGTTACAGGTCAAGTAGATTTGAGAAGCAACCTGACCTAGATATTTAAAAAAAATTCAACACCCCTGCTCCTCCATGTAAACCGTAGTGGAGAGGAAACAAAGGGGGTCATACAGGGCGATGGGGGCAACATGTTGCGCCCTGTGTGCATGCACTCCAGTTCCCTCACAGCATGAACTTTGCAGTCCATGCCTTGCAGGAACTGTTTTTGGCGTTCCCATTGCGATGCCCATTTTTAGAGGCACCACCGTGAGAACATAAAAAAAGCCCACCACACACAAGTAACACTCGCAATCTTGCGGGCGGCCCGACCACGTGTTTAGCCATGCGACAGCAGTATGAGGCAGACCTAGAGCTACACTGCCAAACTCATAATCAGGCCCTACATCAAATAAAATTCCAAACTAACAACTACTATCCCTAAAAATATTTGTTGACTTTGAACATGCAATGATTAGTTTCATTTTAAAAATATACCTGCATACAGCTATACGGGGCTGTTATTAGTGTTTTTTTGCGTACAACAATTTGGTGTAGGGCAAACTTGGGCCAAAGCATCAGCTTTACATGAGCACAAGATTACATCATTACACTATGTCAGATTACTTTTTTTAAGCACAAGGAGGGGATTTGCCCAAAATCACAGGATGTTGAGCCGACTCTGGGACTCAGACCTGGTTCCCCAATTCTAAATTTGACAGCTCTGGCCTTTTGGAGTACATGTCTCTATCACTTTAACCACAGTATTTATAGACAACTCAAGAAATATGCACTAAGGGCCTCATTCACAATAGAATGACACAGCGCGTTGCTGCAAGCAATTTTGCAGCGCCCCACTGCATCATTGTAAAAGTGCAAGAATGCGCCGTATTTACTTGAATACGGTCCATTCCTGTACTGACCACTGCAACAGTGCTAAAAAAGCAGCCTAGCTCCAACGCAGGCACCCTTGCGCTGTGTTGCAAATGTGCCTGCATTGCGGTGATGATTGATTTTGAGCAGGAAGGGACACCTTTCTGCACAAAATCAATCAATGGAGACGATTTCCTCCTTCCATTTGTGCTGCAGAATGCAACTCAGATAGAAAGAGGGAAAAACAAAGAGAAATAAGAATATTTCTTCTTGTTGCGCATCCCTAATGCCAACCCTGCAGTGGGTTAGTTTCTGAGGCAGTCCCAGGTTTACGATTCCCCGTAAATCTGGGAATGCTTCAGATTCCATGGGTGTTGCATGGGAACACCCACAGCAACACCCATTGAACGCCCCTTTCATGCATGTTCTGCATGAAATGGGCACATATTTACAAGGCTAGGAAAACCTACTTAAAATGCCTTTGCGTGGCCTTGTAAATATGCTGCGGCACATTGCACCACCGGAGTGTCAAAAAAGTGACACTCGGGCAGCGCAAATGTTCCACTAGGGCCTCGTAAAAGAGGCCCTAAGTGCGAAGCACTTAACAAACACCCAATTCTCCTACAAAATAGGAAAATTAAATGCTCAAGCATACATACCAGTAACAGAAGTAGAAAACCACTACAACCTGCTAATAATAGAGTCACTCTACTTCCAAAAATATGAAGATGTAGTCCCTTGATGCACTATTTTGAAGATCCTTGGGATTTCACGTTCTGGTCATGGACGGCAACTCAAGTAAGTTTACCATGGCACAGCAAGCCAAAACAAAAATTGCAGTGGAATGGTGGCGCAATGCCTTCCAAGGCACACTAGGCCATAGCCACCCTACACAATAATTGATATTAGCACATTAGAGTAGAACAATCTATAGCCGAACTGCAACCAAAGGTATCAGAATAAACATATGAAATTCTGCAATGCAAAGTGCAAATATTAACTAACCACCAAGATTTACCATACCTAGAATCCGTAGCAAGAACACTACCCTAAACAATCCATTTAAATAAAACACAACTGTAAATAACAAAACTGAACCAAAGTAACTTATTTATTAATATTACTTTAATAATGTTTACTAGTTGGTCAAAAGTTTTGATTTTGATCAGGGCAAAATCCACACAAATTGAGAAGTACAATTTACTCAAATAAATATGAATACATAAATTAATATATAGTGAACACTAAAAATACCATCTCTTAAAAACACAACTACAACCAATTAGCAAAATACATAAAACACATAATAAACCATAATATTAAAACAACTTTCAAAAGCACTAAACATCTCCAATTCATTAGAAATACAATAAAGATAACTTACAGTTTGTTTCTGATGCCATGATCTCCATGTAATCCACCAAAAAACAAGTCCACAAACATAGAGAAAAAGAAAGCCCGAAAAATGCATAACTTCAAAGTGTAGGAAGCTTATTCAAAGGTAAAAATAATACTCCTTTGAAACCATTGAAAACCTGAAAAATACAATTCAAAAACTACTCCAGGAAATTTGAAAAAATAAAGGAAATTAAAAATAAATTGGCTAACATATAACTTACCATATTTCCTTTAAGATAAAAAAAAATGCATCCAAATCATGGAGCCCAATAAAAAACATGTAAATAAATAATCCCATAAGGAAAATAATTAAAATAACATTACATTTTAAATAACATATGTATATTGTACAAAAACATTAAATCAAACATACATAATACATTAAGTTTCAATGCCCTACACATTCAATCTAAACCACAACAAAAACACTAACCTAAACTAACCCCAAAAACATGCCCCTAGCTACAAAATCCCTAAATATGTGTTTAAAATGTGTTTTTCCGGATCTGTAGAGCAGCAGCAAGGAACCATGACATCACAGGGGCTGGTATGGCCAAAAATAAGTTTGGTAGACTAAAAAATAAAGGTGGTGGTAAGGAAGAATGGCAGCATAAGCAACATTGAAAAAAGACTAACTATTGATAGAAAACAATTAAAAATCAAAGGAGATATAAAAATTGATTAAACTGCAATAGTGTCAGTAAAAAAACGGCTTATGTATAAATAAAAATAATGTAAAAAAAACAATGTGTTACATTGTTTATTTAGTAATACAAATACACTGCACCCTAACCTACATGGGAAAAACCTTAAACATTCAAGGAAGTTTAATTTACTATTTCCAATCTAATTTAAACTACATTGGGATAAACAAGGGCGTGGGAGGCGTTGGTAGCGCTCCTGAAGACCCCAGAGGACGGTGATGACAATATTCCCCTGGCGATGACGCCTATGGCAGTAGATTAGTTAGCCTCTCATTGGGCTAAGAGTACCATAGTGGCTCAAGACATTGGGTTTAGTGCGCCTCGCTGACCTTTGCAGCTTAGATACTATGATATGCTTCCAGATACATTTGCACACCCTACTGGCTGATAGATCCAAATAGCAACTCAAAAAAAACACAAACCAAACGCAACGCTGATTATAGGTGAAATGCATGGGGGTGGGTTGGGAGGAGGAAAGGTGGGAGAGGTTAGTTTAGGATTATGATCAATGTGAAAATTGAATTGCGCACTGTTTACTTTAATTATTATAGTTTATTTGCAGGGTGGGTGTTAGAGGGTATCTCCTTTGGGGTTAGTTACTCTCATTGTGATATTACAGGGGGAATATAAGCGTATTAGTTCTGTAACCTATTGTGATTATTTTGCAATTGTATGTATTCAGTGTGAAAAATGCAATAAAATTTGTTTAAAAAAAAAAAGAAATGAAAGAGTTTAGATTTACTGCTCTAATCAAATCTAAACTACATTTGGGAAAGTGTTCAGCATTTAAGGGGTTAGAGATGCTATTTCCACTGCAATCTAGGCTTTGGACATTGAAGGGGTTAAATTTACCATTCCCACTCCAATTTAATCTACATTGAGTAAAGTGTTGGATATTGAATGGATTAGATTTATTATCCTACTGCAGTCTAGCATTTATCAGGGGAAGTGTTCAACCTTGATGGGGTTACATTTACTATTCCTACTTCAATCTCAGCTACATAAGGGGAAACATTAGACATTGAAAGAATTAGATTTACTATTCTCACTCCGGTTCAACATACATTGAGGGAAAATGTTGGACACTGAAGGCGTTGAATTTATTATTTCAAGTCCAAAATCAACTACATGGGGGAATGTGTTGGACATAGAAGGGGATATATTGACTATTCCCTCTCCAATTTAAGCTACAGTGGGAAAAGCATTGAACATTAGGGGGGTTACATTTACTATTCCCACTCCAATCTAAACTGGATTGGGGAATGCATTGGACATAGAAGGGGTTACATTTACTATTCTCACTCCAATATAAGCTATATTGGGGAAAGTATTGGAAATTGAAGTGCTTCCATTTACAATTTTCACTCCAATTTAACCTACATTGTGAAAACTATTTGACTTTAATGGGGGCATATTTAATCATCTCACTGCAACAAAACAAAAACAATGTAACTGTAATAAAAATTTAGCACAAATAAAAATCGTATTTTAAAAAACTTGTATTTGTAAAATGAATACAAGTGTTGTAAAATAAATAATAACATGTTTAAAGGGTAATAGTCATAAAATATGTTTGTATTACCCAATGCTATTGAAATATTTTAAATTATTTTTAATTTTTAAATCAAAGTATGGATTACAAATATTTAATTTAATTACAGACAAATTAAATTTAGTAGTTATTCTTTAAAACATTAAAATCCCTGACCAATTAATAAAACTTATAGCTACATTTTAAAAAAGATACTCATTTTTAAAGCATAAAATGGTTTTGCCCAAAAATAAAAATGTACACTAATACATTACAAATATTATATAAACATTCAATTTCATACCCAAAAACTAAATATATAATCAGACTTATTTATAGTATTTTAACAAATGAAAATTATTACATTTCTCTCAACAAAAATGAACAGATAATATTTCAAACAAATATATATAGAAAAATAACATATTTCCAAATGTATTTCTTTACAATAAAAAATAATATTTGGAAACATTCCCGACCCTTTTTCATATAAATGCAAAATCGCTCAACTATAAAAAAAAAACTAAAAATGTAAAACTGCATTAACACACTACAAAAAGATCAGCAAAAGCAAACAAAATAATTATGAAAAAAGATAAAAATTATTGTTTAAATGTAATCTTTAAAAAAATGTTTTTCGAAATAAACTACCCACTTCATACCACTAGAAAAACAACATCTGGCTTATTAAATATATTCAAACGCAAAAAAGAGGGCCAAGGGAGGTTTTTAGATCAGCAGGTTTTATCACCCCAAAATAACAATATACCACAAAAATAAACACCTGGGTCTTTACCAAAAACACAGGAAAATGTATGAAAATAGGGAACAGATTCAGGAAACTAGGGCAATCTAAATGGAAAGGAGTACTCCTTTTTTAATCAAATTGTTTTATTGAGTTTAAAGGTGCAGTGCTTTACATTGTCAATGATTTGTCAAGCCAACTGCTACGATATGCTAATGACAGTTTCAGAAGAATATAAACAAATCATGTATAGCAATTGAGACAATATAACATTTCTTCATTGGTGTGAGTCTTACCACTTCTTTTTAAATAAAACATCCAAATGTCAGCAGATACAGATACATTCAATTTAGAAAATAAAACCTCAACTAAATATGCATGGCAGGGTTCAGCAAACGTGAAAAGAATCTCAAGAGATGGGAGTGTTCTCCCAGTGGGAGAGACAATCGAGGGGTATCTTGCCTTCCCCCCATGAGAAGGGAGGGAGCTGGGACTAAGCTAAATCCGGAAGAGATGAATTGGTCTTATTTCAGAAGAAGGGAAGCCCTCTAGAGAGGAACTGCATCAAAG
Organism: Triturus cristatus; assembly: GCF_964204655.1. NCBI lineage: Eukaryota > Metazoa > Chordata > Amphibia > Caudata > Salamandridae > Triturus > Triturus cristatus. The sequence continues at coordinate 1,269,279,372 of NC_140591.1, forward strand.
GGCCCCACATATAGTCAAACCCCTTTCTTGTTTCAGCCAGTATATCAGCCATGCATTCCATAACGAGGGCTTGCCAGAGTCGTGAATACCATTGGGAAGTAGGTGGAGCTTCAGGTTTCTTCCATGCTGTGGTTACGGCTATTTTGGCTGCCCCCAGACAGAGCCACAAACTAGAGCAATCTCCCAAGGTCTGGGGTTTCAGTGAGGGGTCTCAGAGACTCAACAGGACACACTCCGGGTTGTCAGGGATTGCGTAGCCCAATATCTCCCTTATCTGTGCCAGATTCTCTATCCAGTAAGCTGGAATGGAATGGCAGTCTCACCAGACATGGTGAAAGTCTCCCAACATCCCACATCCTTTCCAGCATGTATCTGACGTGTTTGGAAATATCTTGTGTTGTTTCTCAGGGTAGAGATACCAATCATAGAGGATCTTATAATGTGCCTCCCTTATTATCATAGAGTGATTATACTTGTAGATATCCCTGTAGAGCATGAGCCATTGTTTATCCTCAATAGTAATTCCCAGTGTAGTTTCTCGAAAGGATACATGACGGGGCACAGGAGTGCGCTTGGCAGGGAGCAAGAGCGCAGAGAGGAAGGAGATACACCCTTGGGTCGCCCCTGCGCCTCGTACAAAGCGCTCGAAAGGAAGTAGCTCCCTGTTAGCGGCAAGTGTTATGTGGTGTTGTAGTACTCAATGTTTTAACTGGATGTAGTGAAACCTCTCGAAGGGAGATTATTATAACTGGTTGTCTCTAGTTGGCAATGATTTGCAACTTTATGCAAATAGGGACTCTTGCTTCTAGTCAGGGTAAGAGAGCTACACTCCTAAAATAACCCCTGCTCAACCCTGTGGTAGCTTGGCACGAGCAGGAAGGCTTATCTCAGAGGCAGTGTGTAAAGCATTTGTGAACACATACAGTATCACAGTGAAAACACTACAGATGGACACCACACAGGTTTTATAAAAATAAGTATTCTTTATATAGACTTAACGCAAGACCCAAACAACAAAAATCCACAATACAGTATTAGAAAAATGACTTTTAGATGGTAAAAATAGCTTAATTCAAAGTTGATGGTAAATGCGACACGTTTCTCACAAAGTACCTTTGGATGCGTAACTCAAGATAAACAAAAGGTTCGCAGGGAGAGCGATGTGTCGGTTCCTTGCTTCGGGGGAGGCAATATGTCTGTTCCTCAGTGCTTGTGCAAAGTAGGCGATGCGTCTGTTCCTTACCAGAGAGGAGGTGATGCGTTCCGGTTACGATGCGACAAGATGGCACCTAGATGCGATGCGACGATCCGGTGTGATGCGACAAGATAGCGTCTTTGATGCGGTGCGACGACGTGAAGGTGATGCGTGCACGCCTGACAGCCTTGCAGCGAATTTGGGAACTTCTGAGCCGCGACAGGCCCTGCGACACGCTTCTCCGGTGATGCGACAGCAACAGCTGCGGCGGCGACACGCTTCTTCTCGTTGCGTCGCGCTTCCAGCTCCCAACAACACGCAGGCTTCTGCACACAGAATTCCCAGCAAGGAAATTTAGGGGGGAGTTGGTGGTAAAGTCTTGTATCCCTGAGACTTCAGCAGGAGGCAAGCACACTTCAATCCCTTAGAGATTCTTCTTCAAGATGATGAAAGTTCATTAAAAGTTCCTTCTCCTTTCCATGGAAAATAAGTAACCACTGCACGCCAACCCCAGAAAATTGCACAATGGCACAGGGGCAGTCAACTCCTTCAGATTCTTTGGTTACTCTCCTTGGCAAAGGTTCGTCTTAATTCCCAGAAGTGATCTAAAGTCTTGGGGTCTGGGCCCCAATATTTATACCAGTAAATCCTTTGTCCTCTGAAGGCAGAGGGTGCCTGTGCCCAGCTAAAACCAGTTCTGTGCAGCATCCTGGCAGGAGGTGGAGGCAGCATTGTTGAAAGCAGACCTGGCCCAGGTAGCTGAAAGGAAATCTCCTCCCCCTACTCTCTATTCTATGAGGGCTCAGGAGAGTGAAAGGAAATCTCCAGCCCCTACTCTCTATTCAGCCATGGTCCTATTCAGCCCAGCCCTGACTCATCAGACTGCTGGAACCCAAGCCCTCCAGTCACTCACAAACCAGACCTGCAATACACAACCTAGCAGAGGCAGGCTGGGTAGTTAGGTAAGAAAATACCTTCTTTCTAAAAGTGGTATTTTCAAACGCAGAATGTAAAAATCACCCTCACTAAAAGAAGGGAAAGCAGCACTCCTTCATCGTGGCGCTTTATACTTTGCCAGCGCTTAAGCAAGCTTGGTTTAGAAAATTACCTGTGTTTTTAAATTAGTACCCTATTTTGCTATTTGAGTTAGTTTCTTTGATATTTTTCCCCAGTTTTTAGCCAGACCTCCTGCCCACATTCTCGCATTATAAATTGTGCCCCCACCGCTATTTTAGCGGGCTGAATCTGTGGATCTCGTCGTGTTTTGCCGCCATCTTGGGGGTAGCCGGAGAAGTCTCGTGGTGCCATCGCGCTGAGCGCTCTAGTGCTCAGGCGGAGGTGAGGGGAGACACTACTTAACCCTCCCATTGGTCGCGCAGCGGTGACGCGCAGCGGTAGCGCCTGACTCGGGCCAGAGTCTTGCCCGTCTGCGCCCGTCAGCGCTAAGGAGGCGCGGAGGCGGGAGACTTTGCACGAGTTAACATCTATATCACACCATTACAGGTATGTCGATTGCATCCTTGCCTTCATGTACTGTACCCTACTTACACTGCCATAAGGTGTTAGGTCCTGATACCTTGCCCGATCCGGTATTTTGTGATCAGGATAAAGTTGCTTTAACTCCGGATCCCAGTATTAAGGCACCCTCTAGTTCTCCGGTATTGCGAGGTGGACTAATTAATGCCCGTTCGCTCTGCAAAAATTCCCAGAATATACATGATCTTATTATTGACAACAATCTTGACTGGCTTTTGATTACTGAAACTTGGCTTAAGCCTTGGTGTAACCCTGACCTAGCCATAGCCCTCCCGCAGAGCTTCTCTATCCAGCGTTTGGATAGAATTGAACAAAGGGGAGGGGGCCTTGCCATTATCTATCGTAGCTCCTTAAAATGTTCTTCCCATGAACTGGCTGACATTAAAGGAGCGGAAGCGCTTGCCTTTTCTTTGGGTATTCATGATTCATTCACTTTTTCGGGTGCCCTTATTTATCGCCCTCTGGGTTCCCCAAAGGAGTTTCTGGAAACTGTGGGAGATGTTCTGAGCGATTTAGCGCTCAGATTCTCCAACTTTACAGTATTGGGCGATTTAAATCTGCACCTTAACTCCCCCAAAGACCCAGGGGTTGAGTGCTTTATGGACATCATTAATGTACTTGGACTCACTCTTTTGAATCATGAACATACACATTCAGCAGGTCACTTATTGGATTGTATTTGCTCCAATTCTACTAGGCTTGTAGTTAAATCTCCCTGCCCCCAGATCTGGTCCGATCATTTTTTTATTCCTTTTCATATCTCATTAAATTATAGAACTATGGTCACCATCACAAATAATAACAAAATTCCTAATTCAACCCGTAAACCTAACTGGAAGAAATTATCTAGTAGACCGGATGTGATAGATGCTTTTATAACTAGCATACCGGTGCTAACAGGCAATACCTCTGCAGATAATCAAAACTTTTGTGATTGGATGACCACGGCAGGTCATTGGTTAGGCCCCACCGGCTCTAAGAATGTAAGTTCTATTAAAACTAAGAGGAGGGCCCCCTGGTACTCATCTGTCTTGAGAATAGAATTGGGAGAATTAAGAGTACTGGAACGGAGGTGGCGCAGGAACTATGAGGTTACTGCCCGCGATGCCTATAAATGGGCTAGAAGAAAATACCATGCAGCTATCAAGTCAGCTAAGAAAGCTTACTACTCACAGGCTATCTCCATGGCGGGTCAAGGGCAAAAAGAAATTTTTAGGATAGTACAGGATTTCATGAATCCATCAGCTCTTTTGCAGGAGATCCCTCCATCTCAAAATCTCTGCAATGAGATATCAGAGTATTTTGAAAATAAAATCCTTGACATCGTGAGGACTTTTCCTCCAGTGCCCTCTATTTTAGGAGATGTTGAAAGAACAGAGGGGGAGAAGTCCCCAACTTGTATGGAAACGTTCGTCCCTATTTCCTTTGAAGATACCTCTAAGGCTATTCTTGCTAGTAAATCTGGATCCCCCTTTGATCCATGCCCTCCTTCGGTCCTACAGACCCTAGTAGTAGCAATTAATCCTATCATCAATGGTATCATCAATTCATCTTTAGCCACGGCTGATATTCCCAATGACTGGAAGCTGGCCGCTGTCAAGCCTCTCCAGAAAAAGGCTTTAGCCGATTCAACCACCCTATCCAACTTACGCCCGATCTCCTTGCTTCCAGTGATGTCCAAACTAACAGAGAAGTTCGTTAATAACCAACTTACGAGCTTCCTGGAAGAAAATAATATTTTACATCCAAACCAGTCAGGGTTCCGGTCAAAACATTCTACCGAGTCTGCCCTGCTGTTCACAGCAGAGACCCTTCGTATGGCCATCGACCAGGGAAAGAAGGCTGTTTTAATCCTACTTGACCTGTCGGCAGCCTTAGATACGGTCTCACATAACATCCTAATAGACCGGTTGGCTGCCGCAGGAGTAGGTGGGGTGGTTTTGGCTTGGCTCAGAAACTTCCTTAGAAACAGACGCCAAATCACAGTGCTGGGTCATTATCAATCTGAAGCTAAGGTCCTCAGCTCTGGAGTCCCCCAGGGATCGAGTCTAAGTCCTATACTTTTTAATTTGTATATGGTTCCCCTGGTAAAACTGATCACATCTTTTCAGATCAGTACAATCTCATATGCTGACGACACTCAGCTTATCCTAGTACTGGACAGTGAGCAGTCTGGGGCTGAGGAAAATCTCAAGGAATGCTTGCCAGCAACTTTTAACTGGATGACTAATAATCACTTTAAATGTAATGCCGGAAAAACTGAAATCCTGCCATTTGGAAAGCAAAATGTGTTTTCCCCGAAAATCTGTTGGCCTGATGATGCAGAAGCCCCTCCTAACACCATTACATCCGCCCGTAATTTGGGCATTAAGTTTGATAACCAACTGTCCTTTAAACAACAAGCGGTTGCCGTAGCTGGCACATGCTTCCATATAATAAAAGCTTTAAGGAAGTTTTTTGATCTTCTTTTGTTGCCAACTAGGAAAACGGTTGCAGTGGCCCTAATCACTTCCAGGTTAGACTACTGTAACAGTTTATATGCTGGAGCTAATAAATCTATACTTTATAGATTACAAATGGTCCAACATGCAGCGGCCCGCCTAGTACTACGTTGGCCCCGCAAGTCATCAGCCTCAGCAGCACTTAATGCGCTCCATTGGCTACCAATCGGAAAAAGGATTCTTTTTAAGATCCTGTTAATTACCTTCAGGGCTCTTCAACATCAAGGACCAAAATATCTATGTAATGGTTTTAGACGATATTACCCGACACGTTGCCTAAGGTCTGTGGGTCAGAATCTGCTCATAATCCCCAGATTTAAGTTAGCAACTAAGGGCGGCAAATCCCTCTTTGTGTTGGGTGCCAAGGCTTGGAACAAGCTCCCTCTCTCTTTACGATCCCTGTCCCATGAAACTCAGTTTAGGAAGGCAGTAAAAACCTGGGTGTTCTCTCTGACCGATGCAGCTTGTACAGCACTGGTGTAAATATGTAGTGTTCAGTGTGAATTGTCTCCTTTCCTTCCAACCCCTCCATCTGGGTTGGGTGAGCGCCAAGATACTCCCTGGAGTGATAGAAGCGCTATAAAAGTACTCTTTACATTACATTACATTACATGTATTTTAACATTCTGAGTTCAGGCATACTAAATTCGTTTTTCTACCATGTTTCCTGGGTCAGTTAAGATTATAAGATGTTAGAATCAAATTGCCCATTCTGGCCTATGGGGACAGGTAGCTGTGCAATAGTGAAAAACTAAATTGGCTGTAATTCACTATCAGGACATGCCACACACACCAGGGCATGTCCTACCCTTTACTTACAACGCACCCTGCCCTTGGACCTACCTTAGGGGAGGCTAACATGTAGAAAAGGAAGGGTTTAGGGACTGGTAAGTGGGTGCACTTACCAAGTCAACATGGCAGTACTTGACTGCACACAGGCTCTGCAATGTCAGTCCTGAGACACCCTTTACAAGCTGTTTCTGTGGGTGGCACAAACAGTGCTGCAAGCCCACTAGCAGCATTTTATCTACAGGCCCTGGGCATACATGGTGCACTGTACCAGGGTCTGACACGTAAATCAAATAAGCCAGTCATTGAGTCACTAATCCATTACAACAATTTACAATAGGGAGCACTTGCACTGTGGCACTGAATAGCAGTGGCACAGTTCCCAAAGCATGTAAACCAGCAAAACATAACAAAAACAGAGCAGACAACAGCAAACAATATTGAAGGGAGACTCACGCCAATGGTACCAGGTCTGACACGTGTCCCCTCCAGCTGAAATGTGGGGAGAACTACCCACCCTCTTGGGAGTTCTCTTCACTAAGGTGGAAAAATCTGGACAGACCTTCAGCATTGGCGTGTTCGGCACCAGGGCGGTGTTCCACCGTGAAGTCCATCCCCTGTCGGGAAATAGACCACCTCAACATCTTTGGATTCTCACCCCTCATTTGCACCAACCATCTGAGGGGCCTGTGGTCGGTCTAAACCAGGAAGTGAGTCCCAAACAAGTATGGTCGCAACTTCTTCAGTGCCCAGACCACAGCAAATGCCTCACGCTCAATTGCACTCCACCTCTGTTCCCGTGGAAGTAACCTCCTATTGATGAAGGCTACGGGTTGGTCTAAGCCCTCTTCATTCATCTGTGAAAGAACAGCCCCCACACCATGCTCTGAAGCGTCTGTCTGAACAATGAATGGTTTTGAGAAGTTTGGCGCCTGAAGCACGGGTGCTGTGCACATGGCCGTCTTTGGGTGTCAAAAGCGTTCTGAAAGGTGTCAGTCCAGTTCACTTTCTTGGGCTGCTTCCTGGAAGTCAGCTCAGTCAAGGGTGCAACAATGTTGCCATACCCCTTGACAAATCTCCTGTAGTGCCCTGTGAGTCCTAAAACGGCTCTCACCTGTGTCTGGGTTTTGGGGGGTTCCCATTCCAGGATGGTATCATTCTTGTGTTGTAGGGTTGCCACCTGGCCGCTTCTTACCTGGTGCCCCAAGTACACCACCGAACCCTGCCCGATCTGGCACTTACTCGCCTTGATCGTGAGGCCTGCTCTTCGCAGCGCCATCAACACTTCCCAGAGGTGGTGAGATCTTCATCCCAGGTGGAATTAAACACTGCGATGTCATCCAGGTAGGCGGCACTGAAATCGTCCAGTCAACCAACACCTGGTTGACCAATCTCTGAAAGGTGGCAGGGGCATTCTTCATCCCAAAGGGCATAACCCGGAATTGGTAGTGCCCATCTGGTGTGGAGAATGCCTACCTCTCTTTGGCCCCATCCGTTAAGACGATCTGCCAGTACCCAGATGTCAAATCAAATGTACTGAGGTATCGTGCAGCCCCTAGCCAATCAATGAGCTCATCAGCTCTGGGGATGGGGTGCGCGTCAGTCTTGTTGACTGAATTGAGTCCTCGGTAGTCCACACAGAACCAGAGATCGGGTGTGGCACGAGGTGCTGCAGCCTTTGGGACCAAGACCACTGGGCTGGCCCAAGGGCTGTTAAAGGACTCAATCACCCCTAAGGCAAACATCTTGGAGACCTCCTCCTTGATGTAAGCTCTGACCCTGTCATTCACTCTGTAAGCGTTGTGCTTAACAGGAGGACTGTCCCCAGTGTCCACATCATGGATGCACCACTCAGTGACACCAGGAACCAGGGAGAACAGATCAGAGAATTGTCCCAACAGTTGGCGACAATCATTCTGCTTCTCAGGGGTCAGGGTGGTAGAGAGGCTTACACCATCCACTGACCCATCTTGCTCTGTTGCAGACAGTTCAGGAAGAGGCTCAGTCTCCCCCTCCATTCCAGCATCTCTTGCTAGGAGCATGCCCACTTTGGACCTCTCCAAGTGGGGCTTTAGGCGGTTAACATGCAGGACCTGCAAAGAGTTCCTAGAAGACCGCAAGTCAACCAGATAGGTGACATTATTCTTGTGCTCCACCACCTCAAATGTTTCGGTCCACTTATCCTGGAGTGCACAGGGCTCCACAGGGGCTATGACCCAAACTTTCTGTCCAGGCTGAAACTCGATCGGAGTGGCATTCTGATCATACCACCGTTTAATTTCTTCCTGGCTGGCTTCCACATTCGCCTGAGCGAGCTGTCTGAAACGCCTAGTCTGGTTTTTGAAGGCCAGCATGTAACTGTATACATCCTGGGGAGGTTTACTGGGAGCTTTCTCCCAGCCTTCTTTCACCAAACTCAGAGGTCCTCTTACCGGGTGACCATACAGCAGCACAAAGGGACTGAACCCTAAGGACTTCTGTGGCACATCACTGTAAGCAAACACAGGTCATGGCAAGAGGACGTCCCACTTAGGCCTCATGGGTTCCTCAATACCCATAATCATGCCCTTCAGGGTCCGGTTGAATCTCTCAACCAACCCATTACCTTGGGGGTGTTAAGGAGTGGTGAACGTGTAAGTTACACCGCACTCCTGCCACAGGGACTTCATATATTTGGATATGAAGTTGGTACCAGGGTCTGACACCACCTTTCTGGGGAACCCCACACGGGAGAAAATCCCCATAAATGCACGTCCCACCACGAAGGGCCGTCATTGTCCTGAGAGGGATGGCTTTGGGGTACCGGGTAGCATGGTCCACCAAGACCAGGATAGACCTGTTGCCCATGGCTGTCTTGGGGTCCAGAGGCCCCACAATTTCAATGCCTCTCCCGGTCAAAGGGGGTACTGACCACAGGGAAAGGCTGGAGAGAAGCCTTGCGCTTCCTTCCACTTTTACCACTTGCCTGGCAAGTTTGACAAGTCCTGCAATGAGTGTCTGAACTCTTGCGCATCTCGGGCCAATAAGAGCCTGTGACAAGCCTTTCAAAGGTCTTGTCCTGCCCCAGATGTCCAGCTAAAGGTACATCATGAGCCAAACCCAGTAGGAAAGCTCTGAAGAGCTGTGGTACCACCAGCACACGGGCTGAGCAAGGCTCAGCAAACTTGGGCTCACTATACAGGAGACCATTCTCCCAGTAGATCCAATATGATCCAGACTGATCACCTGCTGCCTCGTTTGTGGCCTGTTGCTGCAAACCCACAAGAGACGGGCACTTCTTCTGCTCCTCACAGAAGTCCTCCCTGGAGGGTCCTCCTTCTTGCTGCCAATGAGTCAGCTCAGGCAGGTCCCCCAGTTCAGCCACTTGCTCCCCTGTAGGTTCCAGGCCATCCCCCTCAAGGTCTGCCTCCTCCTGTAACGTGGGAACTGTGGGGGCTGGTTTCCCAATTCCCCTATCTCTTCTCTTTAAGGCAGGTACCTGGGCCATACTTTCAGGCTCCAGGTCCTCTTGAACACCCTTACTGGCTGCCATAGACCGAGTGGTCACACACGCCCACTCAGGCAGACCCAACATCTCTAAATGAGACCTTCTCTCCACCTTAGCCCAAGGGGAGTTCTCCAAATTGTTGCCCAACAGATAATCAACAGGCATGGCTGGCCTCACAGCTACTTGAAGGGTACCTGAGACCTCCCCCCACTCAAAGGGAACGTGAGCCACCTCACATTGGCTCTCTGAGTTGTCAGCGGCAACTACAGGGAAGAATTCATGGGGGATCACTTGCCCCGGTGTCTCTCAGAGCCTCCACCCTATGGCCATTGATGGTCACCCACAGCCTGTATTTTTTAGTGTTATCAGGCAGCTGGGTCCTAGGGACCATCTCACAATCTCCTAAAGAGACAAGAGACATTTCTGCGGGACCCCACCCACCTTGGGCACCCATCTCCTCCCCCACCAGGGCTACATTCGCCATCTGACGTTGTGGTGCACGAGGTGGTGTATTGGGATTCCTCTAGGGACACTTGGGATCATACCAACAGTGGCCCACTAGATCACACTTAAAGCATGTAGGGGTGCCCCTGCGAACAGGTTTACCTGTCGGGGCCTCTGGCTTCTTCTCAGGGTTGGCTGGGAACCCTTCCCTTGGTTCCCTTGGGAATTACTTTGGGGCCCTTTCTGGAACTCCCTCTGTTTACCCTTGTCCCCCCACTCTTCTGCTGGAGACCCTGCCCACCTTTGACTAAGTCTCCCACATGACCCTTGTGGATCCGGGTACTGACCCAGCGGTCCGCCTCCTCAGCAAGCTTCCTAGGGTTAGTTACCTTGCTATCAATAAGGTGCTGGCGTAGCTCTGGAAAACAGTTACCAGACAAGTGCTCCCATGCAAACAAATCATAGAGCTCCTCAAAAGTATTCACTTTGCTACCCTTCACCCAACCATCCATAGCTCTGCAAAAGAAAGATGCATATTGTACCCAGCTAGTTACCTCCAGTTTCTGACAACTCCTGATCCTCTGTCTATAGAGCTCTGGGGTCAACCCATACCTGGTCATCAGGGCTTCCTTCATGTGGACATAAAGCATCTGGGCATGTCTAACAAAGTATCCCTTCCATCACTAACAAAGCGGCCCCACAACCCCACTCCCAGTCCTTCTCAGGGACCTGGTGGGCCAACATTGCCATTTCATGGGCTGCAAACCACTGCCCAATATCTTCACTCTTATGAAAATCCTTAATGACTTCCTTGGGAAAATATACTCTTCCTTCTGCAGGCACAGATGGTGCGCTGCCACCAGAGGGATTCATTTCTAAGCTTCTAGCTTTGATCTCCAACTCCCTCAACATTCTCTCGTGTTCTAATCGCATTCTCTCTCTTTCCAATGCTAACTTGTTATTTTCAAACTCCAGCTTCTTATTCTCTAGGTCTTTTTGACCCGCCATCTTGAGCTTGGTTAGCTCCATTTTATGCATTCTATTTCTCTCCCTGTCCTCCAGCTCTCCTAGGGACAGGCCCTTGGAAGAAACACTGCTTTCCTGATGATGCGACGGCAAAGGCTGCGGCGGTGACACGCTTCTTCTCGTTGCGTCGTGCTTCCAGCTCCCCAAAATACACAGGCTTCTGCAGACAGAATTCCCAGCAAGGAAATTCAGGGGGGAGCTGGTGGTGAAGTCTTGTATCCCTGATACTTCAACAGGAGGCAAGCACACTTCAAGCCCTTGGAGTTTCTTCACGATGATGAAAGTTCATTAAAAGTTCCTTCTCCTTTCCTTGGCAAATAAGTAACCATTGCTGGCCAACCCCAGAAAATAGCACAATGGCACAGGGGCAGTCAAATCCTTCAGCTTCTTTGGTTCTTTTCTTTGGCAAAGGTTTGTCTTGATTCCCAGAAGTGATCTAAAGTCTTGGGGTCTGGACCCCAATATTTATACCAGTAAATCCTTTGTCCTCTGAAGGCAGAGGGTGCCTGTGCCCAGACAAAACCAGTTCTGTGCAGATTCCTGGCAGGAGGCGGAGACAGCATTGTTGAAAGCAGACCTGGCCCAGGTAGCTGAAAGGAAATCTCTTCCCCTACTCTCTATTCTATGAGGGCTCAGGGGAGTGAAAGGAAATCTCCGCCTCCTACTCTCTATTCAGCCAAGGTCCTATTCAGCCCAGCCCTGACTCATCAGACTGCTGGAGCCCAAGCCCTCCTGTCACTCACAAACCAGACATGCAATACACAACCTAGTAGAGGCAGGCTGGATGGTTAGGTAAGAAAATACCTACTTTCTAAAAGTGGCATTTTCAAACACAGAATGTAAAAGATGTATTTTAACATTCTGAGTTCAGGCACACTAAATTCGTTTTTCTACCTTGTTTCCTGGGTCAGTTAGGACTATAAGATGTTAGAATCAAACTGCCCATTCTGGCCTATGGGGATAGGTAGCCTTGCAATAGTGAAAAACGAAATTGGCTGTAATTTACTATCAGGACATGCCACACACACCAGGGCATGTCCTACCTTTTACTTACAATGCACCCTGCCCATGGGCCCAGTCTAGGGGTGGCTAACATGTAGAAAAGGGTAGGTTTAGGAACTGGTAAGTGGGTGCACTTACCAAGTCGACATGGCAGTACTAGACTGCACATAGGCTCTGCAATGGCAGGCCAGAAACATACTTTGCAAGCTGCTTCTGTGGGTGGCACAAACAGTGCTGCAAGTCCACTAGCAGCATTTGATCTACAGGCCCTGGGCACACATGGTGCACTGTACTAGGGTCTGACACGTAAATCTAATAAGCCAATCATGGAGTCACTAATCCATTACAACAATTTACAATAGGTAGCACTTGCACTGTGGCACTGAATAGCAGTGGCACAGTGCCCAAAGCATGTAAACCAGCAAAACTTATCAAAAACAGAGGAGACAACAGCAAAAAATGGAAGGGAGACTCATGCCAATGGTACCAGGTCTAACAGGTATACGTTAACATTGTGACAACAGTTATCAAATGTTAAAATATCCCATCCATGAAATAATTCTGAAATTGTGATGCATCCCCCTTCCGGCCATTTATTAAAGGGTCCTGGGAAAAGTGCCGAAGGGAATGCTATGTTATAATAGATAGTTGGGTGTATTCCTTTTTTTAAACTGTTTCCCTCACCTACCAGAAGTGGTATGCTTCTTCATTGGGAACCTCCTCAAACTGTGAGACCTAGGGCATCATTAGGATGGCGGGCGACCGCCCGCCATCCTGACATAAAAAGGGACACCCCCCCTTAAGTGCGGCGGTCCCGTGGGGGTGATTAGGATGCTCCCTCCACACTTGCCCCAGAAAAGTTAGAGACCTGAAGGTTCTGTCAGCAAAACTTATATATACGTTTTTTCTCTCTGATAAGATTATTTTGGGGTATGCCTATTCTACTTCTTTCCAACACAATTGGTAGCAATATTAATTTTCATTCAGATATTGTCGTCTACTTAAGCAAAATAAACTTACAACCTAATAATTTTACAGTTTTAGAATGATAAAATCATAAAATATTTAAAAGCAACACAAAATATGAATATTAAACATACTTTAATTGTATGCTCAAGTCATTGCATAAGCAACTTTTTAAAACAGTCATAGTTTCTACTTAATTTCATTAATAAACAGTGCTATGGACATTGCCATGTTTTCAGTCCATAATGCAAATAAATGATCAAACCAGGTGAATAAAGACTGAAACCTGCCTCCTTAAGTAATGGCTTTGAATGATATTTCCTTTGAATTGCACTGAGTGACATACAATCAGAAAGTTATCAAGTTAGTTTGCAGCCTTTTAAAAACAGCTTAGCTGAAGAACCATGTGCATTCTTCACTTTAATGATGTAGTAAAACATCTAAAGATAAGGACAACAAATGACCTGTCATGTTTGTGCTTGCCGCATCTACTAGATAATCTGCTACCCCCACTTTCTTCCTTGCAAGCCTACTGCTTTCGTGCACTGTAAGTCAAGCATAAAATAAAATTCCATTATTTATTTCTATCTGAAAGCCTTCTTATTTATAACTAATTATTGCCCTGCGATAACTAGTTAGCTATCACAATGTAGATAATTTTTTTGTATACAAAGATGTGGGCTTTTGCCATAAATTCATGACTAATGTGTGTGTACAACCTCATAAATCCTTCAGGCAGTCTACTGAGACTGACTTTACATCTGATTTTATTAACAACTTTAAAAAATTTATCTTGAGTTTCCACTTGGTTGTTCTATGACCAAAGCCCTAACTCCAGCCTCAGAGTTTTTACACCTACTAATTTTTATTAGTCCATTTAAAAGTAATAATTACGGAATCAAGCTTGTCAAAGGACGTCCGAAGATAAATTATTAGACTAGAAATAAACACCTGGGCAAAGTGAACATTTTTACCAAGCTGATTTGTCTGAAAAATGTTAGTGAAATGTGTCACCGGGTATGGAATGCCTGTGCAATTTTCCCCAATAAAGTCAAATGGTTGAATTTATACATGGCAAATACTTGCCCATCTATAGTGACCCCCTAAATTACTTATGGCTCTGTCAGTAACCTTCTTTTGTATCTCTGTCAGTAGATCTAATTTAGAGTAGCTTAATAATATTCCTTTTTTGGATTTAGCTTTATGTTTTTTCATGAAAATCTGAACAAATGTTTCATGGCCCTAAACATATTTTCTAGATAACCTGGTTCTGGGGAGAAAAACATGATTAGATCATCTACATATAGAAACATCCTAATTGCTGTGGGGACATAATGGGACTGGCTCTTTTTTTTTCTCTGGTTATAGAATGTGATACTGGTTCTACAAATAGTAGCACTGATAATGGACAGCCCTGTTCGGTCCCCTTTTCAACCTTACCCTATAGAAGCTCCATCTGTTATTAAATCTAACTGAGATCCCTGGTACAGAGAGACAAGAAGGCTTATGAACACATACTGAAAGCCCCATCGATTCAAGTACATGCTGTAAAAAAGACCAGTTTACCATGTCAACTGCCTTTTCTGTATCTAGGAACCACATATCCATAGGTATTTATTCAGTCTCAGCAGTGTCAATTGTTACCCAACTATATGGTACATCAGAGGCTAAAATACTGCCTGACATAAACTTGTGTGGTTAGGAGGAATGGGCTGAGCTGACTAATCCTTCTAGCCATTATAATCGCAAATATTTTCATGAAAATATATAAACTGCACTAACGGAGTAATTGGCTGACATAAACTCCTTAGGATCTTTTCTAGGTTTCTTAACCCCTTTGCCGCAGGGGTAATTCCCCCACGGCGTGGGGGAGCACGTGCGGCGCCGCGGTGCTTGTGACGAGCCCAGCTCGTCATGAGGCACAGTGGAGCTGCGCTCATGACGAGCTGAGTTCGTCACGACCCTGCCCACTGATTGATTCTCCCGCACAGGCGGGGAATCAATTGCGCGTGGGCGGGCCGCGGCCGTTATGACGAGCCCAGCTCGTCATGAGCACAGCTCCACTGTGCCTCATGACGAGCTGGGCTCGTCATGAGCATGCAAGCGGTTAAATATAATCTGTTTACCTTATTTGAAGGAGTGGGGTGCGGTATGGCCTTGGCATATCTCATTTAAAAAATTTAAATGTTGAATGAGGGTATTTGCGTGTATTTTGTAAATGTTGGTTGGAAGGACATCTTCCGTGAGTGCCTTTGTGATTGGAAGCAATCATATGACCACTCTAAATTCATTGCAAGTTAGAGGTCAGTTCAATTCCTTTAATAGTCTGTCTATTCTGGTTTATTAAGGATTTCATTTCTTTCTTGGGCTAATGGATTTAGTCTTTCTCTATATCTTTGTACGAGTTCAAGAAAGTGGGCTCTATTTTATTGGGCTAGGTCAATGTGGTACTGTTTTCAATGACTTTAATGTGATGTATTTGATTACAAAATGTACCTTGTTTTTAGCTCTCAAACCAAGAACCTACCAACCTTGTTATCATCTTCAAATGTGTTTAATATGTAATCCCAGCTATTTAAAATCTGTTTTTATTAAGATACATCACACTGCAAAGCAAGCTTGTTCCAGATTTTTAATATTGTTAGAAATGGGGGTCTTCAGTTGGCAGAGGTAGGTACCTTTGTCAAAATATGGACACTTGCTTCTAGTCAGGGTAAGGGGAGATACACACTTTAGATAACCCCTGTTCAACCCCTGGGTAGATTGGCACTAGCAGACAGACTTATCTCAAAGGCAATGTGTAAAGTATTTGTATTCAAAACATACCTGGCAGCCTACATGAAGGACAGCTTTTTGAAGCTCAACTCAGAGAAGACCGAGGTCCTCATCCTTGGACCCTGCTCCACCGCCTGTGACAACACCTGGTGGCCGTCTGCCTTCGGGCACCCCACCCACCCCCACTGACCATGCCCAGAACCTCAGCATCAACCTCGACTCCTCCCTCTGCATGAACCGCCAGATCAACGCTGTCTCATCCACCAGTGTCAACTGCCATCGGATCCTCTGTAAGACCTTCAAATGGATTCTCTCCGAATGCAGAAGGACCATCACCCACGCACTCATAACCAGCAGACTTGACTATGGCAACGCCCTCTATGCCGGAATCAACAAAACTCTCCTACACAGACTCCAAACCATCCAGAACGCCGCAGCCAGACTCGTACTCGAACTCCACGAGCACATGACCCAACACCTATGCGGCCTTCACTGGCTCCCCGTCGAGAAGAGAGTCACTTTCAAACTCCTCACCCACGCCTGCAAAGCCCTCAACAACATCAGACCCAAATACCTCAACAAGAGAGTCTCTTTCCATGCACCCAAGAGAAACCTCCGCTCTGCCGACCTCGCCCTGGCAGAGGTCCCCCGCATCTGCAGAAATAAAACCAGAGGAAGAGCCTTCTCATACATCGCAGCCAAGACCTGGAACGAGGTCCCGGTGAACATCAGACACTCCCGGACCCTGCACATGTTCAGGAAAGACCTCAAGACCTGGCTCTTCGACTGATCTGGAGCTGTCTTCCGCCCCCCCCCCCCCCCCGCACCCGCACCCCCCAAGCGCCTTGAGACCCTCACGGGTGAGCAGCGCGCTATATAAACCCCTGATTGATTGATTGATTGTGATACAGTAATAACATCGCATATGGACACCATACCAGTTTAGAAAGATAAAGTATCCTTATCTAAACTTAACAAGACCAAAACGACAAAAAAACAACATACATGTAATGAGATTATTACTTTTCAAAGGTTTCAAGTAACTGGGTCCATAGAAAACTATGGATGTGTGATTCTACACAAAGTACCTGTAGATGCATCAAATTCAGCTACAAGAGCGCTACCACTCGACCTATGTCAAATTCACCATTGGCTTCCTACAGCTCACTGAGCTCCCCTATATTGCAATATCACAATATTCAGGAATATGATTTCTTAAATAAAGAGACCCCAGTAATTCCAGTCCTCTATGGTGTGCCTAAGACACGCAAAAGCATCTACAATCCCCCTATGCTTCCCATAATCTCCTCCATAAATTCAAGCATAGAACCCATATCAAAATATGTAGATGCATTCCTGTGTCCTTTACCCTTCACTTATCAATCCTATATCAAAGATACAGGAGATATCATCAGTAAAATAGAGAACCTGCCATTTGAACCAACCAGGGAATTTTTGGTAACACTAGACATAGAGGCCCTCTATACGAATATACCCCAAAGGAAAGCCATAGAAGCGGTGGCAGCGCTTCTAGGCAGAACTGAGGGGGAACAACCGGATGGTTTTATTCTAGAGTGCCTGGAATTAGTCCTGTACCATAACTATTTTGAGTTCAACAATGACTTGTGCCAACAAGTGAAGGGGACCAGCATTAAAGCTTCTTGCGCTCCTTGCATCGCGAATATCTTCATGGGGGAGTTTGAGCGGAAACACGTCTTCAATGAGATAGCTCCATATTATGAAAATGTAAAAATATGGCGCAGATTCATAGACGATATCTTCCTAGTATGGGAGGGGGAAGAACAGTCACTCGTGGATTTTATATTCTGGCTAAACCTGAGCGATGCAAACCTCACATTCACAGCCAACTATAGTAATCAACATGTGGAATTTTTAGATATTGTCATCTCAGGTGGGAATGCACATTTAGAAGTTAGCTTCCATAGAAAACCTACAGCTAAAAATACAATTTTGAAACACGATAGTTTCCACCCAAACTGCCAAAAAGACTCTATACCATTTGGAGAGTTCTCAAGCGTGAGTCGCAACTGCTCCAACATCTCAGAATTTGATTTTCAGCCAGGACAAATGAAATAAAGAGTGTTAGATAGGGGGTAACCTAAACGGCTGGTAAGAACAGCTTACAGAAGAGCAAGATTCTACAACCGAGATGCTCTTCTCTCAGGAACAAAATGTAAACAAACAGATACCATTCCACATTAAACTTTAAAGTTAAAAAAATATTAGAGAAAAATTGGAGTATCCTTAATGCCACCAATGATCAGGACATATTGGAGAAACCTATTTTGGCTTATCGTAGAAATGCCAATTTAAAAGACAAGTTGGTTCATACCAGAGACTATCAGCCAAAAACTCTAGGAGACAGAACAGTGACAGGTTTGCCCACCATTAAATCTAATCATAGATGTGGTACATGTGCAGCCTGTGACACATCGATAGTCACAGACCGATGGGAATACCAAGGAAGGTCAGGCAAGCTCCATGATATGAAGAATTGCAGGAGCAGCAATATAATTTACCTTATTATATGCCCCTGCAACAAAGGCTATAATGGGGAAACAGGCAGAGAGTTCAGAGTACGTTACTCTGCACACAAATCAGCAATAAAAAATTCACAGCACCATTGGCACAACACTGTCATGAGTATACACATACAGTAAAGGACCTGCGCTGGCTCATCCTTGAGAAGATAAAGACCAAACCAGGACAAAATGAGACGGACAGACGCAAACTTAGAGAAACATACTGGATTTTCACTCTTAATACTGTGAAGGAGGGCCTCAATGAGGAAATAGTTTGGAAAGTTACATGAACAAACTCATCCTATGTCCTACCACGCAGAGCATAGATCTCACTTTAGACTACTCTTGAACACAATCCAACTATGTGTCCGACAGGACAGATGTGTATTGGACAGTCTATCCAAGTTGTTTTTATAAACAAGTAGGATACACTCACACTAATTAACGCCATGTAGGGGAGGTTGAAGAGATAGAGCATCAAATAAGTCCTCAAAAATAGCATAACAACATATTATACTCGAGTCACATAGAGGCAGACATCATGCTAGCACTGACATTCTAGCATGACGATCCTATCAAGAGGACCTCTGACTGTCAGTATTATTATAGTGCCTATAGAACACCAACCAAATATGGCACCGGTACTCCTATATAAATCATAGAGAATCTCTCACTAGGACTGCCAATACAAACAGGCTACACATCAACAGACAGTTAAAAGGCAGTAACATCATTATGAGAGCCCATAGAATAATGCGCCACACTTATCTCTTAAACAGATTGCTCCGTCCAGTGCGGGCTATATATTCATGACAAATAATATCAGTGCCAACATTATGCCCAAATAACCTAATAATTGTCCAGTATACCGTAATATTTGAATTACTTACCATCTACACAAAGTGTACAATGTATATTATGAGTTTGTCGTCCTGACCATCCATCAGAATCATAAAAAAAACACACCTCTTCTAAGATGGCGGGACCGTTCGAAACAAATGCTGTTTCACGTTCGCCCACGAGTGCACGCCACGCAGTGCACGTCACGCCAGGCCTCCTGTATGAGTCTGGCGGCCGTGTTGCTATTTCTCTCCGCGGCGCGAAATGAGAACGACTCACCACACGGGCGACTCCAGGAACAATGAGTAAGTGGAGACCGACAAACAGGGTACATCCCATGGTGTAGGGAGATTAAGGGTTCCGAATCTTGCGAGCTAATTTCACACACGGCGGTTAGACATGCTGTGTATGTCACAAGGCAGTGATAGCTAAGTAGTGAGACATGAGTGTATATAAACCTATATCAAGCAGTATAAAAGATAATACTATTTCCGGCACTATAGAAAGATACACCTCTGTAACAACAGCAATTCACTACTTGTAATGTCCCCAAATAGATTGGAATACTAAAGCAGAAACCTGGTGGCCGTGAGGGCATTTTGACATGCTTAGGCAAAGCCCTTAGATAGAAATTTGAGCTAGTGGCCGTCTCTCACGTATATGAATGGCAATATAATATACCATATATATTTCTTTATCCCTTTAAGATACTACTGGCAGAAAGGATAATGAATAAATAATGACAGAGTATGCCTTCACCTACCTGAGGATTAAAGAGGCAAAACGAATCTAAGCGCACTGGTCGCTAGAAGTACGAGGACAGATCATAATAATTCAACTACATAAAGACTAAAAAATAGGTAATGTGTCCTCAGTTCTTGCACATATGCAGCATAGAAACTATCAGTGTAAATAAATAAGATAGAGTAATAAATAGGTTATATTATACTATCATAGATACAAGAAACGGGCACAGAAGGAATATTAAAAACATATAAATCCTGAGATAAAGTTTCCTGACCGTGAACAAGAGTCCAACCGAGGACTGTGACGTAATCTTGTCCTTTTTAGGGTCAGTAATAACTTAAACTATGCACATATTAAGGTCAGAGATAAAAAAGGAATGCTCACAAAAAAAGAAAACAAGGAAGGGATATAAGCTGAAAAGTGTTTCAGTATAAGTTCTTCACCACAAGAATTAGATGCTGTAATTCACAATAGGGTAACCTTTCGCACTCTTACAAAAAATAAGAATGCCAGTCAAACAGTTAACTTACAAGAATTCCATTCACATTGGGTGTCAGGGTGAAGGATGGTATCCACTTTTCCTTTCATTTCTTATCCCTCTTTTTTCTCTCTCTCCTCTTCTCTTTCCCTTCCTTTCACCCTTTGATTAATTTCGTTCCACAGAATGAGTAGTACTTTCCACTGTATTTTAAAGCAAATTTTGCTAATCTAAAGCATTCCTCTTTTATTTACAGATACCCCAGCACCCTCCTTTAGTAATTAAATTAACAAAGGGAGGTCCTGAAGAAGTTGGTTTTTGAATCAATTTACCCACCGAAACGTGCGTCGACAGTATGGACATCTAGTTGGCAACACAATCATGATTAACCATTGAAGGATTCTCACTCATGGTCCAACAGTGTATGCCGTTCTAGCTGGTTGAAGGATGTGTGTGAAGAATGTATGAGTATGTCAGATTAGGGTGTGATGTGATGTGAGGTAGTTGTGGTGCTTAGGTAGATCACAATATGGGGTTATTATTATTTTTCGTAAATTAAACACGGAACGCATAACAATTAAAAATGTTGAATTGTTAAAATGTTAAAATGTTGAGAAGATAAATTGAAAACAATTATATTGCATATGAAAGAACAATTAAAAAAAAATAAAAAGTCATGTCTTTTGTACTTAAAGAAATTGTTTTAAACTTTTGATAAATTGAATTGAATTGAAAAAAGAATGGATTTGAACAAATAAAGTTTTTTAAATATTGTGATATTGCAATATAGGGGAGCCCAGTGAGCTGTAGGAAACCAATGGTGAATTTGACATAGGTCGAGTGGGAGCGCTCTTGTAGCTGATACATATATTGTTTTTCCCCCTTCTCCCAAACCCCAAAATCGTTAGTTAGGTGGCACCTTCTAGACATTACAGATGCATCAAAACAGCTGCAGCAAAGGGCAGCATTGTGAAACAAAGAGATACGTCAGTTCCTGAGAATTTGGGGAGGCAATGCAACAGTTCTGCTGCATGCAGGAGAAGTGAGGCGTCAAATCTGGTCCGTAGGGGGAAGTGATGCGTCGACTCCAAGACGATTCTGTTCCGCGAGTGATGCACTTGGAAAACTTGCCGCACAGGTGCGATGCGTGGAAATCCAGGATCTGTCAGCGATCGGTGCGGCAGCATCAATTGGCCCTGCATCGGTTTCTCCAGCCGTGATCCCCCGATGCGTCGGTTTTTGCAGCCGCGACAGGCGGTTCGTCGGTTCTGCAGCAGCGCAGCGATGCGTGGCGATTCTTCTCGCACGGCCGTGCTGTGTTGGAAAAACAGCCGCAAGAAGAGCGATGTGTCAGTTACTTCAGGTCTTCTTTTCTTCCAGCTCCCAGCAGCAGCGGCGGCAACCTCCAGAGGCCCACAACTGGAATAGGCACCTTCTGGCAGGTCAGAACTCTCAGCAACAGATTTCAGGGGAGCTGGGGGTGAAGTGTTTATTTCCCTGAGACTTCAGAACAGGAGGCCAGCACACACAGGCCCTTGGAGATCTTCTTCAAGCAGGTTCATAGCAAAGTTCGAGTCTTTGTCTTTGCCTTGGCAGAAACAGCAACTGCAGGCCAACACCACACTGCACACAGCAAAGGGACAGTGCTCCTCCTCACAGCTCTTCAGCTCTTCTCCTTGGCAAAGGTTCCTCTTGAGTCCAGAAGTAATCTAAAGTACTGGGGTTTAAGGTCTACTATTTATACCCCATTTTGTCTTTGTTCTCTTTGTGCAGGGGTCTCTGAGCCCAGTCGAAACCAGTTCTGTCCTCTCTGGTGAATATGACCACAGGGGGTAGAGACAGCATTGTGCAAGGGCCCTATTCAGGTGCAAGGAAATCTCCTCCCGCTACTCTAAATTCAGCTAAGGTCTATTCGACTCAGATCAAGTCATCCAGGAAGGGACAGGTACACGTCAACACCCCCCCCCCCCCCAGTGGCTGTCTACAGTGAATGCACTTACCCAGACCCTGTCACTCCAAAATCAGATAGTCAATCCACAAACAGGCAGAGGCACACAGAATGGTTAAACAAGAAACTGCCTACTTTATAAAAGTGGTATTTTCAAACACACAACTTAAAAGACTAAACCTTATTTCTCTATCTTGAGCCAATGGGAATTTATACTTGTAAGATGTTACAAAGTATTTCCCATTCTATCCTATGGGACAGATAGCCTTTCAATAGTGAACAGCAAAATTGGCAGTATTTCACTATCAGGACATGCCACACACACCAGTACATATCCTACCTTTCACATACACTACACCCTGTCCAGGGGGATACCTTGGGCCTACCATAGGGGTGCCATACTTGTAAGAAAAGGGAAGGTTATGACCTGGCAAGTGGATGCCCATGTCAGGTCGACATGGCAGCTTACAAACTGCGCACAGACACTGCAGTGGCAGGTCTGAGATACCTTTTCGAGGCTACTCATTTGGGTGGCACAATCAGTGCTGCAGGGCCTCTAGTAGCATTTGATTTACAAGCCCTATCACACTCAGTGCACTTTACTAGGGGCTTATCAGTAAATCAGTATGGCAATCAGGGAGATCCAATTGTAATCTCATTTTACACAGGGAGCCCTTGCATTTTGACATTGATCAGCAGTGGCAAAGTGCCCAAAGTATCTAAGCCAGCAAAACCTAAATCCAGCACAGGATCAAATATACAGGAGGTAGAGGTAAAATGTCTGGGGAAATCACTCCAAAGATGCCAAGTCTAACAAATATGTTCTGGTGTTGGGTTCTTAGCTACCAGTTTGTAATTGTATGCTGGTAATGAGTCTGATTCCTTTCCTTATGTTGAAGTTCTTGAGGAGTCTGTTTTCCAGAAAGAAATGTCCCGACTGAACCTTCATTGTAGTCATCAAATTAAACACATTTTTTAATTGCTGCCCAATACTGTTCCAGCTGTTCAGAGCTTGCCATGAGCGACATTTCTGTTTTCCAGAAGAATTATTTATAATTCCACCTACCCGATATTTCTAAAGTATTTATTAATAGAGACTGGTGCATGATCAGATAAAACGGGTAATTACACTACAATTTTGTTTAGTGGATGTCAAAATGTAATCTCTCCTAGCTTGACTTTTAAAATATTTGCTGGAATAAGTAAACCAGCTATATTATGATGCATTTCCAGCCGCAGTCATCCATATTATAACTGCTTTAAGGCACCCTTTAAGCTTCTCTCATATGTGATTTTCGCCTAAGGGTTCTTCTTTTTCCTGGTGATTTACCATATAGTCATTTTACTGCTGCATTACATTTGCCCCCAATTATCACCGGGGTAGGACAAAATTGGCTAGTTCCTGGATTGTCATTTTAAAGGTAACCGTACCTAAAAACTTAAGCATCCACTGGCCCCTCTCACCCCACTTTTCTTATTGCAAGATCCACTCATTCCCTTTTCCTATCCACCCAAAGTAACATTGCTGTAGCATTGAGCATCTGACTTCTGAGATCCATGGATAATTAGCCCAGCACCTGGGCTAGTTTTAGTTTTTCATCTACCTGGGCTAGTTTAAGTTAAGTGTGCCACTTGCATTAGAATAATATCAGCATTAGGCTGTTCTAGAAGCTGCATAAATACATTTCTTTTCCGTTTTGCATTTATTCAATTCATGGACACCTGTTTTATTACTGGTGTTGTGTTATTGTTTTCAATCAATTTCTAGGTATACTCTTCCTCAACATTATATTTTCTGTCTATACTGTTGCCTGAGCCATATTTTTGTAATATTGTGTTGATCCATTTCTCCCTCCACCATACACCCATTTCCCACTCTCCATTTATGTGAGCCCACCTGCTCCCTCCTTAGCCCCACTGTTTCCTTGGAAGCGACGTGAGGGCTCCCTGCCCCAGTTCCCTAAATGCACTGGTGTCCATTGTTCCCTGTGAGATTTTCCACACATACTGTGTTGGAAGGGAACTTTTGATAAATTTTAGTCTTAGTCGATGATTCTTGAAAAGTTGTCATCATAATGATCGTGCCTACAATATTTTCTGTATGTCCTTGTGCACATTGACTAATTTAGTTCATTGGATCTACTAGGCAATATTATCATTCAGTCAATCATTCATGGGCGGCTGATCTCTGCATGCTTGACAAGAAGATTAGAGCAATGGTTGTAGTAATGGAGCAGCATTTTTAGTTCCTGCTTTTTTAAGCAGCTGTGGCCGCTGCACGTAAGAGCGGCATGGCAGTGGGGATGGCTGGGGGGAAGGATTTCGAGAGACAACCACAAATTAAATAAATAATTAATTTTCTCTCGTGGTCGTCTCTCAAAATCCCCCCCAGCCGGCCCGACTACCCGACAGCTCTTACCTGCAGCGGCCGCGGCTGTTTGGAACCCTTTGGGGGAAATAGCTGGCTTCTGAAATTTCAGCAGAAGTATGAAATACCCCAAGCCCAAGTGCTTTTAAGAGTGTGTGTTGCCCTATAAATAATTATTTTATTCGGGAAATAAAGATCTTATCTGCTGACTGCATTGTGCTGTTTCAGAAGACATGTCTGGAAAGATTTAAATTGAGTAGCCAGCTGAGGTTTTGAAGTATCATTGTAGTCTAGCTTTACCCGGGATTTCCTCTTTTTAACAATAACTTTAAAAGTAGGCTAGAATTGTTAGACGTTATGAGCCCTGTTTGGGTTTATCGAAGGGCACTCCATGTGATTGTGCTATTGTAAAACCACGATTCGATTGTTCTTGGAATACTACCTCTTTAATGATTTATGTTAGAAATTGCTCAAGACCTTTGCCCCCTACACATCCTCAAGGATTCCCAGATATCTCAGGTTTGAGGGCCTGGACCTGTTTGCAAGTTCTTTATTCATGCATGCAGTTTTATCAGCTTTTTTTGTTATTTTTTTGTTGAATTTCATGTGTGCTTTGTATGTGGCCTAATCTCTCTTTGCCTCTTTCTCCTGAGATTAATGTATGGCAATCATTATATCGGCTTTGTCCAGTTTGGAGGGAATCTGTCTTACTTTTTTGTTGGTTTCTTCTTGGACTGCAACAGATTTCTGTAAACTTAAAAGTTTTTCTTCAGAGTAGATTGTATATTTTTGTCTCTGTTGCATCTGGTTTGTAAGTGTAAAATTATGGCCTTTCGTCATGGGTCCAAGGCTGGTAGAGACTGTTACTTCTATTTCTGATTTGCGTTCATCGTCATCTTCATCTCCAATACTTCCTCCTAATCTCTTATACCCATCACTGCCATCAGAGTTGAGAAAATTGTTTTGTCCATGCAGAATGAAATTCACACTTTCTGGGGTTATGGATTTTTGGCTTTCTTTTTCAGATCTACTTTCTTGAATAAGACATTTTCGTTTTGTTTCTTATGTAGGATCTCTGAGTGGCCAGTCAATGATATTTGATGTGCAGGGGAATTTCTTTATTAATCGGAAATGTTTGCGAGGCCCTTCATCTAGTTATGAGCTCAAGCTCCTCTGCTACTGTTGGGCCTAGTAAAATAAGCTTGGTATTCTTGGTAGTTGAGTCTCTTTGTGAGAGCTTTTACTTGTTTGGTTATCGCACCGAAATAATAATGGAAGGCTGGTTCCTTGTAGTTGAATATTTGAGCTCCGGTAGCATGCACTATCTCAGTTGCTTTATGTTCACTTATGAGAGGGCTGAGGACTGATGCGGAACCTGTGGCCTGAGGGAAAGCAATATTTTTTTGTCCCAAGGGGCTAGCTACTCTTCTTTTAAGTTAAAAAAGAAAATGTTATTGATAGAAATAAAGGTGTCAATACAGAAGTCATAACAATAAATTCATGTCAATACAATACAATGGGTTGCAGTACAGAAAAATACAATACAATGGGTTGCAGTACAGAAAAATGAATTGGACTTATGAATAATAAGAAAATAGTTAATACGGTAGAAGTGGAGCGTAGAAAATATTGGAATAACAAATAATCTGCGAACGTGCAGGAGGTTCAAGGGGGTTTTAAAACTTCTTGCTGAGATGGTTGTAGCTGAGTCCATCGCTTGACACATACATCAAGGTATGTTGTAACAGGGGACCACAAGTCCCAACGTTTCGCTGCCATATGTATAGGATATACAAAAGAAGTGTCTAACCTATGATTGTAGCAAACAGCATACCACCATGCCTTATAAGAAATTTTTGTGAAATCCTTCCAATTAACAGTGATTTGCTGAAAAGCAACCGCTAATAACAGATCAATAATTTTAACATTAAATGTAACATTCTCCCAGCAAGGTGAAAGACTCCCCAAGAAAACATGGGTGATAGAAAAAGAAAATTTAGTACCAAAAATTAGGTTAATTTGAGATCATACTTGTTTCCAGAAACTGTTTACCATTGGACAGGAAAATAGCATATGGAGTACGTCAGCATTTGGAGAGGAACATGACCAACAAACATCTGAGGTATTCGCAAATCTTTTGCTTAAAGCACTCGGTGTAAATAAAAGTCTATTATAAACAAAAAACAGCGTTTGTATTATGTTAGCTGCTCTGGAGGATTTGCGCAATTTAATCCATAAATTATTCCACAAAGATACTGGCCAAGAAAGCAGAAAATCTCGCTCCCATGCGTCTTCTATTTTAGATTTCTGCCTGATAGTATCTTTACCTTGTAAATACCTATATATAATGGAGGCTTTAGGTTTAGTTTTTAGCAGGGTATAAAGTTGTGGAGAAGGGTTCAGGATAATGGAAGCAATAGGTGTGACAGATAATTGAACATATTTATCCATCACAGCGTTCTTAAGTAGATTATATTTATGTATAAATGAGGCAGGTAAATTGAATAGCTGACTAAGTGAGGGAAAAGATAAAAAAGTTTGAATGTGAGAATAACTGATGTATCCATACTAAACCCTTCTGTCGCCAAGTCTTCCAATAAAATGGTTTATTACGAATAATCAAATCCTTGTTGTGCCAAATTGTTGAATTAAGGAAATAATCAATAGTGCTGAGGGGGAATGGGGGGGAAATGCAGAATCCAAAAGTTTAGAGGTCAATTTAATTATGGGAGTGGACAAGGCCTGCGGTTTACGTGAAAAGGAAAGGTATTCGGAAAAAGAGAAGGGGGATAAAAAGAGACGCTCAATTGTGGTCCATAAAGGGCAATCCTCTGAAGGATCAAGCAACCAAAGAGAAGCTTGACGTAGGAGAAATGCTTTCTGATAAGCCTGAAAATCGGGAAAATTGACCCCACCTTCTGTTTTAGGACGGGTCAATTTAGATAGAGACATTCGGGACCTCTTCTTATTCCATAAAAATGAGGACAGGGTGAAATTGATCCTCTTACAAAATTTAGTAGGGATAGGGATTGGAATGTTAGAGATGGCGTATAAAATTATAGGTGACAGCATCATCTTTATAGTATCCAAGCGACCCCACCAAGATAAATAGAGGGGATGCCATTTGGCAGCTAGGTCGGCAATTTTTTGTATACATTTATTCATGCATAATGCTACCGTGTCTGATATTGAAGAGGTAACATGCAAACCTAGATATTTAATATGGGAGGGGCTCCAAGTAAAGTTTGAAGCACTAAAGTCCGACTTAAAAGTATACTTAGTCAAGGGTAGAATCTCACATTTATCACTATTCAACTTATAACCGTAAATCCTAGAGTAGGCTTGTACCTCCGCCAGAAAGGCAGGGATTGAGTCACTAGGATTAGACATAAAAAGTAAAATGTCATCAGCATAAGCTGCAAGTTTAATGTGAGAGTTTGCTGTTTGAAAACCATGTAAATTTGGATTTATGACGTAGTTTAGAAAGGAAGGGTTCCAAAGCTAAGTTAAAAAGGAAAGGAGAAAGAAGGCAGCCCTTACGTACTCCTCCACCCAAATCGAAGAATGAGGAGATCAAGCCATTGGCGCAGACAGCCGCACGAGGACTAGAATAAAGAAGAGAAATCAGGGATATAAATTTAGGCCCAAAACCAAACCATCTGAGGGTATAAAACAAATAAGACCATTCAACCCTATCAAACGCCTTTTCAGCATCAAGTGCAATTGCCGCGAGGGAATGTTTTAAATGTGAAGATTTAGACAGGACATTAAAAAGGAGTCTCGTATTATCATTTATGAATCTACCCCTGACAAATCCAGATTGTTCTTTGCCTAATAAATCAGGCAAATAAGAGTCTAGTCGTATGGCTAATGCTTTGGAAAAGATTTTATAATAAATCTTTACCAGGGAAATAGGCCTGTAATTTTTACAATACTTGGGGTCCTTACCTTCTTTAGGTATAAGGCAAATGAGTGCTTCCGAGAAAGAACCTGAGGAACCACCTAATGTACTAAAGACATTTATTAGAGAATGCAATTTGGGCAGTATGAGTTTGGAGAAGTGCTGATAAAATTCTACTGTGAAACCATCAGGTCCCGGCGCTTTGTCTTTTTTAACCCCTTCAGTGCCACGCCCTTTCCCCCTCCTGTGCCGGGCGTTGCACTAGTGGGTGGGGTTCATGACGAGATAGTCTCGTCATGGGCACAGCGCAACCGTGCTCCATGACGAGACTATCTCGTCATGGGCACTGAAGAGGTTAAGATGCTGAAGAGCAGTTAATAATTCTTGGTGCGTTAAATCTAACTCCAAAGGGGATAAATCCGGCAAAGTATGTTGAGGTCTTTGGATGTCAGAGAAAAAGTGGAGTAGGGAGTGATCAGAGGATTGTGTCTCAGAGGCGTAAAGTGATTTGTAAAAGAGAGAGAATTCATGCAAAATATCAGCATCTTTAAATTTTAAATCTAAGCGATCATAATAAATAGATTCGATATTGAGCTTGTTCTGTTTAACTTTTAAATAATTAGCCAATATTTTCCATGCTTTATTTTTGCCCCCATAAAATTTGGCGCTGGACTTTAACAAATATAGCGAGGCATCCTCCGTTGATTTCTTATTAAATTGCAATTTGGCATTTATGAGAGCTGTGAGACACTCCTTCGAGTGTGAAGTGTAAAAAGTGTGTTCCAGCCTTTTAATGTCCTGTAGAAGATCCTTGGTGAATTTACGGGAATTTTTTTGTCTCTTTGCAACAAACCCAATAATAAAATCCCTCGCTGAGGCTTTGACTGCGTCCCATACAGTTGGGAGGGGCATGGAATGGGTTTGATTCAACACAAAAAACTCATCAAAGAAGGTAGTGAAGGAGGCAGTAAATTTTGGATCCAAAAGGAGGGCATTATTAAAACGCCACCTTTTGGGACCTATAACCTTAGGTAGAATGTCGAGGCCAATTGAGACAGGGGCATGATCTGACAATAAAATGGGACCAATCTCTGCGTGTGTAAGGGTTTGTGAAATGGTATGAGAAACAAATATGTAATCAATTCTTGATTGAGTTTGATGGGATGGGGAGTAAAAAGTGTACTCTCTAGTGGTCGGATTACAAAGACGCCAAGCGTCTAAAAGTTTATGTTGAGTTATAGCTTGAACAAATGATTTCTGAGATTTGTTGGGAACAAAGGAGACTCTAGAATTCCTGTCAACAAACGGGTCAAAGGTCTAGTTACATTCGCCAGCTAAAATAAAATTATCCTCCATGCAGAGAGTAATTTGCTTAGCCAGTGTGGACCAAAAAGAGGGCTCGCCATATGTAGGGGCATAAACATTAAGAAGCGAGACTGGAACATCCTTCAAGCACAATTTAACATTCAACCATCTTCTATCAACATCTGAATCTTGAGCCAGAAGTGAAAGCGAAAGGGACTTACGGCAAAGTATCATCACTCCATTTTGTTTGCCGTCACCTGGGGAGAAGAAGACCTCCCCCACCCAACCCCTTTTCAGCTTTAATGACTCAACGTCTGAAAAGTGAATTTCTTGCAAGAAGACAATATCAGCATCTAATTTGGCTAAGTGGGTCAGGATTCTTTGCCTTTTGATGGGAGAATTTAAACCCTTAACGTTCCATGTAATCAGTTTCAAAGACATAGGTAGTTAAAGAAAAAATGTACTACAAATATAGAGCAGAAGTCCAATTCAGTACAAGAGCAATATAGAATATGAAAGAAGTAGAGCAAAAAGGAAATGATTTGTCCGATAACATAGTGAAGATAGAAAGACAAATCGAATAGCCAGAGCGGAAAAAGAGGATCAGATACCAGAATAAGAAAGAGGATAAACCAAGTGAATAGATAATAGGGAAGTGGAGAAGTAGAAATATTTATGACAGAAAAAAATAGTCAAGAAGGCAAGATAAGACATAGTGAAAAAACGAAAAACACCTACTGATAAGAAAATGCGAACAATCAAAGAAAAACAGAAAACAAAAAACAAAAACAAAAAAAATCTAAGAAGAAATAAGAGGAAAACATACCTACAAAAGAAGATTCAGGAATGTACGAGGGGGGATGGAACCACAAGGAGTAGGCAGTACTTCTGGGGTCAGCTGAACGGCAAGTCGAGGAGAAACCACAATACAAAGGTAAAAATCTGTGAAGACAACAAAAGATAATCATGTAAAATAAACATTGAAACACACAAATGTGACATATATTGAATCGATCGAGAACAGGAAAATCAACAGTAGTATTAAACAATTAGACATAAAATGTAACTTCGTGAGAACAGCAACAAAAATGTCAAATTCTATTAGGAAATATTTCTACAGTTGTTAAATACCATATTAAGATAAACAGAATCTGAAGAACCTGTGGAGGAAACGGAATGTTCAACAGCAGAAACCCTTGTATCTAGTTGAGACCAATTATATGTTAAGATTTGCAACTTGGTGTTAGTCTCTTCCATAAAGGGTCGGAGGGCCCTGATCTCCTCGAGCAGTAATTCCATCGATACAGACTAGGCCGGCTTAGGCGGTGAAGGAGGGTCTTTTTTAAGACGTTTAGTGAAAGATTTCCCAGGAGCTGCAGAGGAAGGATCCATAGTTATGTTTGAGCACTGAGAAGTAGACAGTAAAGGGACCTCAAGCTTAGAGAGTTCAGTAAAAAAAATTGAGTTTTTTATAAAAATATGCCTCTTGGACGGAGAAGGACGTTTTCCTGTTGTTCTGCCCATAAAATGCTGACCAAAAGTTCCCACTTCCAGGCAGCAATGAGAACACGCAGAAAGTGTATTCTATGAATCTCACTGTGAAACACACAATGGCCGCCAAACACAATCCTTGCAAAATTATCAGTGAACTGATGGCACAAATACACATCAACGTGCCCTGAAGTAGTGAAGAGGAGCTGCGCAGTCGTTTCAAATGCTAGGACATGCAGAGCGCGTCAAAAACATAGCCAGAAAAAGCGATGTAGGAATATTATTGTGATAATAATAAGTCAGCAACGTCAAAGCAGTAATAAATAAGCTCCATAAGGGTTTTCTAAAGGTCCCAAGATGGCCGCCAATCCTAATCTCCTCAGTCTCCCAACAAACCCCCAGCAGCACTCCACAACCTCATACCCCAATGTAATTGGGGGAATCCACACAAGACTCAGATGCAGGGGCAAACTGGAGGCATAAAAAACAGTCAATGGAAGTTCAGAACATAAATTCACGAAGTCCGCGACTCGCGGTAAAAATTCAAAATGGCGGCCGTGAAAAAACACGACCGATGAGGGGCTTAAATTTCATTTTTTTTTTAAAACTACTTGCTGGTAAAGAATAGGGACAGCGTGGGTGTCATGACGATCCTCAGGTCTTCAGCTGCCCATATCTGCTTTCATTGCGACTCGACTCGGTCCGGAAGCGTGGTTTCTCCGAGAACCACCGGAGAGCTTCACCCGAGCACCGCCATGTCCACCGGGTGCCAAGCCACACCCCCCCCTAGCTACTCTTCTTGACCTTTACTTATTGTGCTACAGTAATAGGCGGCGGTAGTCAAGGTTCTAAAGGCCAAATGATGAGTGTTGGGATCTCATGTCATCCCAGATGTTTCTTCCTTGCCAAAGAGGGAGATTTTAGAATCTCTAATGGTTTCAATAACTTGAATTTCTGTGGGCAGGGCTATAACCTGTAGGAGGGGTTAGGAATAAGGGAGTGTTCCTGTCCATCTTTCTTGTTTTCAACTTCCTTTTTGTTTTCTTCCCAAACATGATGTATGTCTTGGTGTTTCTGTCAGTGTGGCTACCGTTCTCAGAGTCAGCCCTTGTCTTTTCCAATCTTCCCTCGACTGGAGTTGGGGTGTAGATATATATTTCTGCCCCTGTCTTTCCCTTTTAGTATTCCATTTTCCCTCAGTAAATAATTTATGTTCCTACATTTTTGTTTAACTTTTTTTCTTTTAAGCATTACCCTTCCCCTTTGTTTGGATTGCATTGCTTCCTTCCCTGGTGCTCCTTGTGCAGCATGTCTAGTGAACTTGAATGATTGCATTTGATACAGTCTCATGCAGGGTAGTATGGCTTCCTTGTTTGTCTTGGAATTCCCACAGCTTTCTTCTTGTGTGCGAAGCTACTTCTGTTATTGTTCTGTTGCAACAGAGAGGTGGTGTTCCTGGTCATCTAGATCACAGTCAGCACTTTGTTTCTTATGCAGGCCTCTTTTTTCCCCATGTAATGTCCAGCTTCCCGTTATCCACTGTTGTTTTCTTCTGGCTGTAGTCCTTTGCTCCATTCAGGGCGGAGTCCTTGCTAGCTTTAGGCCACCTGCAACAATCCCAGGCTCCTACGGTCACATAAAGCAGTACATCTTCAGATGACAGACAACAGAGAGACAGCGTTTGAAATGTCAGCTCTTCCATCTTCAGACCTCCCCCTTCCACATTACATTACATCTAGTCCTTCCACATTAGGTGAAATGTGCCCTGCAGTCATAGCATCGACTGCAGATGTCAGACAGCACAGTGCTGTAAAGGAGCACCAGGCTGTAAAGGAGATCATAAAAAAAAAAAAGCTATCGAACAAGAATGGTGCTGTGACAGAGCCTTGCTTCAGTGCATTATGAATTGTAATTCCCTCTGTCCATTTTGCCTGAGACCAAATACACATCTGAGCCCAGTTTTCAGTATGAAATGCTATCACAATGGAGAGTAGACTTTCAGGGATTTCCTTGTTTGCTATTTTCCTCTATATTAACTTCCAATCCACCTAGTCATTTAAATTGTACCTAACAAATACTTCTACTTCCACTGTTTTTGGCTTGTTGCAAAACTTAGCCAACAACAAAGATATGATAAAGTATTGATTGACCTGGTCTAAACGCAGCATGTTCAACTGGGATTAGTCGATTGGCCCTTGCTCATGCTTCAACCCCTACCCTCACCAGCAAATGGGCAGATATTTTGGATGACACCTGTATAATCCTGTAAGGCTCCAGGTCTTATGGACATACCTTCTTAAAAATGGGCTTAATCAAGGTCCCTTTCCAAACGGGGGATATGTATTTTTTATTAAATTAAAATATGAACACAAGAATCATCCCTAAGTTCTGGGTTTATTGTATAGACTGCTTTGGATATAACATCATGCCTCACCACTCTGATTTTCAAACCTTTAATCACTATCATTGAATCATTACGATTGATTCATAAGAAGGCCTCATCTTCCTTACTTATTAGTCCACATGAAATACTCGCAGTGGGCAGTTATACAAATTCCTTAGTTGCTCGCTACAATATTAAAACTGTATTAATCAACACTTTAAATTCTTTTCTCCACGATATCCTTATATGGCTATCGATTCTTGAGGACTTGCTATCCATCCACATTCTAAATTCCTCATAATCTACCTATGCTGGGTTTATGCTTCATGTCGAACCAACGGGTTGAAGGACTGTTTTAGTGAGTTTTAATGGGGTTCAGCAAAATGTGTAGAATATCCTTTCTAAGTTTTTCATAGTCATATAGTTGAATCTAGTCTCTTGACTGCTTCTCCTCTGGTAAAACCTTCATAAGTTCTATCACCTTCTTCCAGTTAGCAATGTCTTCTTTTCTTAAAAGCAAAATACCCTGTTTTCCACAACATCCCTGACTGGAGTCCCTGGGTTTGATTCACAAATGTATACATACACTTTTGTGTAAGTTTTCTTATTTTTTGGTATTCACGAACTACCAGTTTAATTTTACAAATAGTAATTTTAAGATTGTGAAGGCACTGCACTCGTGGAGGCGACTTCACACATAAAAAGATAGGGCAGCCCTTGACCAACTCTGCCCTCCCAACTTGCAGGTTTGAATCTTTGAGAAAATCTTAGCTTATAATGAACTTTTGATAAACTGATGTGGAAAAGATTGTTATTAAGTATCCATTTTTCTGGTTACTTGAGTTTTGCTTTTCCTTGTTGTGTGACTATCTTGTGCCTAAAGGTTTCTGAGATCATTCTGTCAGAAATAATTTACCTTCAGGTGTGTTCATGAGGAATCCATTTTTTAAGTGCATCTGTAAGCCTGCCATGTGACCCCTGCCCATCCCTCAAACACTACTGTGTGAAATAAAAAAACAGGTCTCCTGTCAGGTGTGGCTGATAAGTTCTTCAGTATGAAATTCATTCCTGAATTTACATTTATTGATACACTGATGCAGTCTCAAGGTTGTTTGTTTGGCATTCATACACATGTTGAAATCTTGTATGGAAAATGGAAGAAAGAATATGACAATGTTATACTTAATGTTATACCCTGATAAGAACTCATCACCCAGATATAGCTTGGTTCCAGTGGCACAGTGAGCTGGGGACCTGGCTGATGAGCCCTTATCAGGGTGGAACCAATCCTAGGTGGCTTGTGTTCTTGTTCAGTTAAAACCTGGCCTGGTATTTTGGGCTGCACTGTTACCATGAGGAACAGGGTCAAGTCTGATTTGCATATGGCTTGGTCAAAACTGAGGTGGCATAGTGAGCAAAAGAATGATGGGTTGGGAAACTACTCTACTACTGAGTGATTGCTAGTGGTTAGACACATTACAAGCATTCCTCACATCACCTTTTGTATGTTTGGTCAAAAACATAGTAAAGACAGATATAGTTCACCTTTATATTGACAGCAATTTTATTGTACTGCTGCAATATTGTCTGTGATGCACAGGCTCTACTGTTACTATTATGATACTAGGGCAGAATTTATACTTTTCTTTTCTACATTCAAAAAGTCCTTCAATCCAGACTTAGTTACCCACCTTCAGATCCCTATCTTTTCCCTTCCATTTTCACCCACAGTCTCCTCACTTGTGAACATCTTAGATACAAGCTTCTCCATAATTCACATTGTCAACAAATGTGCCAAATCAGACAATTTCTATCAGCATACTTTAAAGATGACAAAACAACTCTTATCCCCTCCCCTTTTAAAATCGGCCGCTCTAGGTTTGATTTTCTCAATAGTGTACCAGCAGTCATTCTAAAAAGTGCCCTCAAGCCACTAAAACGGGTCTTTATGCCACTGCAAGACTTGTGTCTCCCGCCACAAAATTCAACTTCATCGAGCCTCTCCTTGTTGAGGGACGATGGCTTCCCACTGAAGCCAGAATAAAGTTTAAGTTAGACTGTTTGGCTTACTAAGCTGTCCACATCAAATCCCCTTTATGGCCCGCTACCATGCTGCTACTCATGGCACCCTCTTTCAAACTACGAATGCTTAGTATTAATCCTTCTTAGGTCTGCTTTGCGTCTGTGGAACTATATACAGACCCAAGGGTAAAAGCCACCCTGATGTCCTTCTGAAATCATCTGAAAACCTCCCTCTTCAAACTATTTTTGTCAACTGAGGAAATATGCCCTATATTCTTTCTCATCCTAAGCTGCCCGTCTTCCCAGTACTGCTGTTTTAACCCTTCTCTAACTGATGCTTACCTTTTTTTGCCATATTATTAATGTATTTTGTTATTTTCACTGTAGAATGTACATCTTGATTGTTCTATGTAAAGTGCTGTCATAAATTATGGTGTGCACAACATAAAACGGTTCAAATAAATAACCTAAACCATAAAAATAAATATTAAACAATGTAAAAATAAAACAAACAATAAATATTAATGTACAAATACTTTAAAAATTGATTTAAAGGTTTCAAAGATGGTGTGTGTGTTGAATACAGATGAATGCATAGTGAAATGTTTTAAGTGACTGTGAAACAAAAAAAGTATGCCCTAAAGTTAAGTTTGGTGAAAACAAGAAATGCTCCAGTGATCCAATTTAGAGTGCCTACATATCAGCATTCTTTCAATATAGTGAACAGGATATCAGCAGCTTTATGGAGGATGTTCTGCATCCACCACACGGTAAATCTACCCAATTTTGTTTGAGTCTGTTTATTGTAATTTTTCTTTTACATTTTCATATAGTAGCAGGCCAAAAAAACTAGGCATGTCACACAATACCATCACAATTCAATAATTTCGTAGCACCAACTATTTGGATGAGTCGTAGTGATAAGGGGCATTAGGGAATCCGTGGGGATTGGAAACTCAGAGCTGAGTTCCGGGAAAAGATAGGTTAGCAATCCACATCCACATGTACGCAGTTAAATACAGAGACATTGGGATGACAACTCCTGCAGCATCAAACAGGAACGGTGGAGCCCATTGGATTCATGTCTGATAATAATAAGACAGCCATGAATTTGAATAAACTTGGAACAGGAATCCCAGCAAAACAACAGAACAGTTTCTACAACTTAACACATCGCCACCATCCTCCCCAGGTGCCATCCCCTGCAGAAATTACGTCATTCAGCCACTATCATGTATCCTGCAAGAACTGTGGGGTGGGGGCGAGTCATGCGTGTAAGGTGTCCCAGTAGAAACGCAATAAGTGATATCTTTCTACAGCCGCTACCTGCTCAACTACTGTCTCCGTTTATGCGCTGGGGGGACTGCTCAGCAAGGAAGAATGATTAGATTGCAAATCAATTAAAATGGTGTCCCAATAAGTAGCAATGGGGTACTTGTGTAGCCCCGGTGTGTCTTCCCTATGTAATGGTATGCTTTTGGCTTGCGCCCAGTTAAGGATGTAATGCTCCCAAGCCTCAACCTGTAGGGGCTCCAAGGCTTTCCATCTATGGGTAATAAGACGTTTAGCCACTATGGAGACCAGATCTAGAAAGAGGGAGGTAACCCTATGAGTCTTCTGCCTATGAAACAGTCCCATGAGACATTACTCCCATTTATGCAGGTTACGGCGTTCAGTGCAAACAGACAATTTTGCAGTGATGGTGGCCAAATATATATGTAAGCGGGGGCAAGACCAAAGCATGTGCATTAGGTCAGCATCTATAAGAACACAGTGGGTAAGCAGCATCCTCCCTGTGATAAAACCTGTTGATGTTGGCAGGTGTAAGGTAAGCCCTATGAAAAATGTAAAGCTGAATTAGTTTGAATTGGGCATTGCATGGCACATGTCACAGGCTCTCAAATATGGCAGCCTATTTCTTCTCATTGCGCGGTCGATCTAAATCCTCCTTCCATCAGGAGCACAATAAAAGGAGCTGGGCAGCAGTGCGGGAACGGTGGGTGTCGGCAAACCATTATTTGAAGAGTCTACACCTGCTCATCATGTGTAGGTATAGAATTGTGAGATGCATGGGCAGTTCGGTGGTCATGTCACCCCAGTTGCGCCCAAGCATAGCAAGCAATGCGCTGTGCAGTAAGAATTGTCCCAGTGGTAGGTCATCTTCCTCCACCAGCATCTCCAATGCTGCCAATACACCATCCCTGTATAGGTCCCCAACGTCTGTATGCCTGCTGTATGTCATACCGTCAATTCAGCTGTCGATGTGGGACCCCCCGGCTAGGCATACCTAGTAGAGCCAACCCTGGGACTTAGGGGATCGTACGTTCAGTGATATGGAGGCACCTGCAGAAGCAACAGAATGCAACCCCCAGCATTAGGTAGTCGGGCACTCGCATTCGGCATGCAAGGGTGAAATAGATGCAAGAAAGTGGGCAGGCCACAGCCAGGGGAGATTGAGGCAGTGTCCGACAGACATAAACCCGCTAACCACTTCGCTACCCATTGGACTTGGGTGACAAGGTAATATTGTTCAAAATGCGGGGAAGCCAGTTCCCCCCTGTCCATGGGTAGATTAAGTTTTATCAAGGCCCCCCTACATCTCAACTTGTTCCAGATGAATTCACCGATCTGTTGTTCCAACACACAAAAGAACGTGCCAGAGATTTGTATTGGTTGATTCATGAAGAAATACAGAATGTGGGGCAAAACCACCATCTTCAGTAACACTGCCTGTAAAAGCCAGTGGCAGTATGCACCAGAGGGTCATCTGGGTGCGTAATGATGTGACTGCTCAAACAACATTGCCGTTAAACAAATCAGCCAGAGAGTGGTAAACTCTCCACCCCAAGTATGTGAATGTATGTTGTTGCCAGTCCAGATGTGTCCCACTGAGAAAAAAGCATGGATCGGGTACATCAGAGTTAAATGGAAAAAGACAAGATTTCTCCCAATTGACTCGCAATCCGGAAATGGTTGCAAACTGGACCAGGGTGGAAGCAATTGTTTCATGTATGTTGTGGGTGTCCCAAATGTATAACAACCTATCATTGGTGTATAATGATATTGCGCGTATCCCATCTCCCAGAGGGACGCCCCACTGCATCCCCCAATGGTGCATTGCCAACGCCAAGGGTTCAATTGCCAATAAAAACAGTAATGGTGACAGCAGGCAGCCCTGTCTTGTTCCCCTGTAGATAAGTACGACATCTGATATTAGAGGCCCTGTCTAAACCCTAATCAGGGGGTTAGTATAAAGCAGTTTCACTAGGTGTATAAAGCGGTGACCAATACCATAACGGGCCAATACAGTGAAGCGATATTCCCCTCTAAAGAGTCAAAGGCCTTCTCAAGGTCGAAGACCAGGGATCCTGCACAAGGGCACGCTTATCGGGCAAAAGTCATGATTGTAAAGAAGCGACACAAATTCAGGAAAGTTTTGTGAGCGGGGACAAACCCGTTTTGGTCCAATCAAAGATGGGACCAGGGGTGCCAGACAATCAGCAAGTTTTTTCGCCAGCTCCTTGTAGTCAGTATTGAGCATTGCAATTGGTCTATAGGCGCCGACGAGAAATGTGTTTTTATTGGGTCTAGGTAAGGAGATAACTGTCTCCTCTCTCTGGGAGGCAAAAAGACTGCCAAGTGAAATGGCTTTTTTGTACGTTGTTGACAAATGTGGAGCCAGTTGGGATGCATAAGCCTTGTACAGTTCTGCTGGCAAACTATCAGGGCCGGGGAATTTGCCAGTGGCCAAAGCAGCGATTGCCGTCTTTATTTCCTCCAGTGTGAGTGGGACGTCTAATTCTGCTCTCTGGTCAGCGGTAATGTGGGGTAGTGTCAGGCTGGCAAAAAAGGAGGCAAAAGTTCTCTGGTCCCACGTCTGCAGTGGACAGGTTTCTGTGTTTAATGTTGCTCGAGTTCTTCATGAATAGCACGCTGTGTATAAAGGACGGAGCCCATATCGGAGCCAAGCGCCATTATGGGCCACTGAGGCTGGTCCTGCCGGATAAGCCAGGCTAAGAGCAGTCCAGCTCTGTCAGCCGTGAAATGCGTGCAGGCCGAGTGTGTGGCATAATTAAGTTAGCACAGCCTTTCAAATAGTGTCATGTGTTCCGCCAGCTCTTCTGCGGCAACAGTATCACTAGCAACCCCGGTCTCCAGATCTAAGAGGGTGTGTGCTAACTTTCTAATGTCTGTAATCAGTGTGTGCCTCATGTTTCCTTGGACGCCCAAACAGTGTCCCCATAGCTTTACCATGAAGACATCCCATTCAAGTAATCTACAGGAGGCAGTACCAGAATTGTGGTCAAAGTAGTCCTCAATAGCTGTTCCAACAGAAACTTGGAATTGAGGATCCTACAGCAATGCAGGCTGGAGTCGCCAAGTAGGGATGGATGGCAGCTCAGCCGCCCACTATAGTTGCAAGATTTGGTGGTTATGATCAGGGTGGGTGCGGACCATGTATTCTATCCATTCGATGGAGGGAAGTAACGACGGTGCCCCAATCAGCCTATCAATTTGGACATGTTTGGTGTGAGGTCCTGAGTAAAAGGAATACACCTTTGTATTCAGATTCCGGAACCGCCACAGGTCGACCCGTCGCCATTACAGGAGCCAGTTTGTGAGCATTTGTGCTTTGGAGGACGCAGTCATGCAGGGCAACAGGAGGAAGGAGCAGTCAAGGGTAGTGTCCAGTACACTGTTAAAGTCCCCCCCCCCTTAAGCAACAGAGTAGCACTCTAGCACGATATGGTATGGGAGAGCACATGAAAGAAGGCAGCCTGTTCAGAGTTCGGGGCATATATTGCACCCAGAAATACGGAGCGGTCGTCTAACCAACCTGATATTATTATGTAATGTCCCTCTGGATCCAGGATCGTGTCTTCAGCAACAAATGGAGTCCCTGCCTTGACCCATATAAGTACCCTCAGGGCAGAAGTGGAATCATTGGTAGCAAACACCTGTCCACATCAGCATCGCTGCAGCTTGGTGCTCTCCGCGTGTATGATATGGGCCTCCTGCAATAATGTAATATGAGTACACCGAGTAGCAGCATGAAGGTGCATGCATGCCCCTCACATTCCATGTAAGTATATTAAAGCGGCCCATGAGTGATAGGGTATGGTGCCCACCATGTGAGCCTTGCATGGGGGCTGGCGAGTATGGATCCATTCAACCGGTATGTAAGGAGATCTGATGGCATATTGCGGAGCCAGTAAGAGTCGCAGGCCATAATGAAAATAATGAAAAACAACTTAAAAACAATAATACCAAAGTGCAGAGAGACAACGTGTTTATGCCCAAACCATGTTAGAACCAGACTCAGCAGGACTCAACCAGCCATATAACTGAAGGGTAAAAGGCTAGGCAGCCAGATAAGAAACATCCCATACAAAGAAGGAGGCATGTGTAGGAGACCGTGTCTAAGCCCGTCTCAGCATTATCCCATCACCAACGCAGGTGTATGGTGGGGAATCCTTTGATTAGGCCAGGTATCCACCACTTCAGTCAAGCAGCTGAAGAGAAAATGAGGTGAAAACTGTCCCATACCCCAACCTTGTTGTGAAAGAAAGAGAAAACAACCGGATTACACATTGTAGCAATGAATGCAATAAATGACAGCTGACATAAACGGAGCAGAGATATCAGTACACAGTGGCCAGGTACTTCAGGCATCAGATAATATCAACTGACGTCTGTGGCGTGACTGTGGGAAGCACTGATGAGTCTGCCCTGGAGGGCCATGTATTTGAGGAACCATTGTTGCTCATAGATTTGTCTGAATTTCCATCCAGTTCCGAACCACGGCCAATCTCACTCAACTCTGCAGCATTCTTTAAGGCCTGGCGCCTCTCACGAACGACTTACTCCAAGTCAGGTGCTTTTGCCATCTTAGACGAGTGTCATGATTAGGGATGTCAGTTGCGGCGCCTCTGAACTGCTCAGCTACGTGGCAAGGCAACAGTTTGTTGTGTGCACTCCACCATGGAGTGCCACACTGCTTCCAATCAGTCCCATACATCCAATGGGGAAGTGAAGAAAGGCATCTTCCCCTCTTCCATTACCCGCAAGCCTCCTGAAGAGGAGGGCAGATCTAATTCAAGGTCTTGGAGTTGGCATTTAACTGCAAGGAAGGAGCTGCGCCTTGCCTCTACTCGCAGTGTGTAACCTGTGAAGAACGTTATCTTCATGTTATCCACCGTGATCTCCTCCAGCTTCCGTGCTTTCCGCAAGACAGCATCCCTGTCCTTAAGGTGTAATAAGCAGAACAACAATGGTCTAGGGTAGGAGCCCTGTGGCAGCCGGTGCAGTGGGACTCATGAGCGCATTTCACCGAGAAGAACTGCGAGAAAGTATCCTGGGGCAGCAGCTGATCCAACCATTGCTCCACATACACTACAGCATCTGATCCCTCCGCACCCTCTGGTGTCCCTACTACACGAATATTATTGTGACGAGAGCGACCCTCTGTGTCCTCCATGCGGAGCTCCAGGACCTCCACCCACTTCAACGAGTCAAGTTCATAGGCTTTAGGTTGAACCTCTGCGAGTGTCTGCTCAGTAGTGTGCACCCTAACCGTTAGTTTGCGGTGGTCAGCATGGAGCAGCATCAGATCCGTTGTTACCGCAACTATCCGAATTTCCAAGGATGTCCTTGTCGTCTCCAAGGTGGTTCCAATCTTGTCCACTGCTGCGAGAACTGCATCCAGTTTGTCACTTAGAGACGGTTCGTGTGTGGAGCCATCAGCGGATTCAGTGCCGCTCTGTAGCATATCCTGTTCCATGGAGGGCTATGAGGATGCGCCCTTTGTGCCCATGCACTGGTGCACCATCACTCCTAGTGCCAACAAATCTGCTGGATCCAACTCTGCATTACAGGTCGGGCCCGCTTGCCAGCATCAAATAAAGGGAGGCACACGCCAGAATGAGCAGCCTCAAGCACACAGAAGCATAGTATAAGCTGGTGCGTAGAGAAGCCAGGACAGTGCTACACAGAGCCAGGTGGCGCAGGCAGTAGGACGACCAATCCCAGTGATAGTCTGCGTGTCTCCTCAGTATAAGCACAACAGATGTCAAGGTGCTCCAGATAAAGAGGGCCTGCTTACCAGCGCCTATCAATGTCCATGAGCTTGGCAGCATAAGCAGCCCTGACAGTATGTACCAGGCAGGTACTTTGGGCAGATTGTATTAGACTGTGTATGTAAGGGCAGCAGTACTCAGACATGCACACAACTGACAATCAGGTATGGGATAGTCCCTGCCCAACCAAGTAATGCAGCTAGGCTTGGCTGCCTATTTTGTTCTACCATGATGTCTTCAATGAGTTCAGGTGGGGAGCATTTTCAGTCGCCTGTCAGGGAGCACAGCATGGCAGTGTTGTTTTTATTGGCAGCGTTCAGACAACTCCAGGCCTGTAACTAGGCCTCTGCAATCATGCGCCGCCTCCTCACTGCACATTGATTCCATGCCCATCCAGTCAGGTGCCAGCAACAGTAGGGGCCGCTTTAACCAGCAGCAGTCCCTGAGCCTAGGCCCAAACACAGCAGGTGGTGCACACACTCAAGAGGTCCCCTAGTGGTCCCCGTTCCTCGTCTACAGTAACTGGGGAGAAGGGTCACACTCACCGCTTGTCAGATTACTCAATTTGTTGCTCCCACCATGCACCCGTGTTACATCCCCCCGTGGCCTTGTGGGGACGGCTGAGGGTGTTCTGGTACCTCAGGATGTTGCAGGTCATGTCCTGGTTTACTGCCACTCTGCAGTTCACTGCCGGGGGCAGCCACCGTCTTCTCCCCACCCAACGACAGTGAACAGCATCTCAGTGCGAGCAGCACACCGTTATCCGACTCCCAGTCGTAGCAAAAGAGGGGCCCACTGCAACGCCGTTTGCAGTGGCACCCTCTCCCGTGGGCGCAGCAGGGAAGTCAGAGTACACGGAGAGGGTCTCTGTAGGTGCAGATGCCGGCTTCTGGCAGGATATTCACAGGATAAGCTGGAGTAGAGCTGAGCTCGCCTAGAGCACGTCCGCCATGATTGCTGCCTAAGCCACACCCCAATTGTAAATGTACCCCAGAGTCTGTAAACACTACTTAATGGTCTCCTGTAGGGAAGGACTTCTTAAATGTCTTAAAAAGGAGCCGTACGGGGCAGCAGCTGAATCATAAGAGGCTCAGTTATTCCCACCCATAAACTATATTTACCTGACTTCCTTCACTATAGGATTTGCTTCTAGGCCAAGATGGACAATGGTCCTTGTATGGGGACATGTTGCGGGACCAATAATCAATGTTACCCTCCCAGAACTTATAAATATCCCCCTAAAACCTATTTTTTTAATTCATTTAATACAGAATAATTGAAAACTGTTGTCAGGTTTACAATTTAATGAACTGAGAGAGTGGGTTACCTCTGTAAAAACCTGTTTACATTTTCAGATTCCTAAATAGGTAAGCTGTCTTGATGACTTTTTAACAGCAATCATAATGACTGATAATACAATGTGGTATTTGTTTATTATATACATGTGGGTTCTACTAGATGTGCCGGTTAATATCTAAGTATTAACATGAGGTGTCATGTTCACTATGCAGCTCGAACTTTGCAGTAGGTTTTGAAGATTAAAACTACATTTGCTGTGTCTTATGGCCAACATAAACTATTTCTGTGCATGATCTGTGTGATTCTGAGCTCATGTGGCATTGTAGTCTCATAATTTAGCAAAGTTAGGAATATATCTGTAAGTCTTAGGATCCCCCTACATTGACATACTTTCCCCTGTTTCAGCGTGATCGTGCTCAAAGTTGTGCATATTATTTTTATCTAAATGATTGCTGATACTGAAGGTAATGTAAATGCATATTCAGTGAGATAACTTATCAGTTTGTGCATGCTGTTCTCAGTTTTCCCAGTAACATCCCACAACTTATCGTGTAAAATGAGAATCGCTTTTTGTTTTAGAGCCAAGATGAAGATATTGATGCAAAAATTGACAAAGAATTGCAAGAGGATGAAAACCATGAACTATTGAAAGTGAACCAACAACATGATCCAAATTCATTGATAGTGGAAAATGTTTCAAATGAAGTCACCTCAGAATCGGAGACATTCTTAAATCCTCAAAGCTCAGAATCAGATTTCA
This sequence comes from Triturus cristatus, assembly GCF_964204655.1. Classification (NCBI taxonomy): domain Eukaryota; kingdom Metazoa; phylum Chordata; class Amphibia; order Caudata; family Salamandridae; genus Triturus; species Triturus cristatus. The sequence continues at coordinate 1,269,324,254 of NC_140591.1, forward strand.
GCTCTGAAACAGCTCTGCAAGACACACAACCAGATGACCTGCCTCTACCAGATGGTGATTTCAGTGAGCAAGATGAAGAAGCAAAACGCTACATTGCAGAAAAGATTGAAATGGCAAACAGGCAGCTGGAGCACGAGAAGCCAGTAGATGACAAAAGAGAAAGAAAACTAAAGTTCAAGGATAATCTGATCGATTTAGAAGTTCCACCACTAGAATTTGTTGAAAACGATAGAGAATATAGTTACACTGAAGATGATTCATTAAGTCAGATGTCAGACCTTAATATACATGATGAACTAAAAGAGGAAAATTCATCTCTTCTTCAAAATGACTCTAATGATGACAACAAAGATGGAAAGGTTCTTGTAGAGAAAGACGGAAAGTTTGAGCTCATGAGTTTACGTGATATCGAGAGCCCAAGCTTTTTACCTAAGATAGATGGTGTGACTAGCGGAAATGAAGCACCAATGATATCACCAAAATCCTTGAATGGAAATGGTCTTGGCAGTCCCACACCCAAAAAAGAGGAGAATCTAATGCTGCTGCATTCAAGCACTTTAACACCACTGGTAGAAGTTGTTTCTTATTTACCGCAGCCACCACCTAATCCCAGAGGTCGACCAACCTCTGCCACCCATGCAATTAAAGGAAGAAGAAAATCTCCCAGAAGGGTGCAGTCTGCAGATATGCCACAACGAAATTCAACGTTTTCGCTTTCACCTCAACAAAAAGAACAGAAAGAGAAGATTGAAAAACTGAAAAATGAACAGAGAAAAGAGGTGAGCATTAATTACATTTCATTTTTAATATATAGTCATATAGAAATGTGTCACCATTTGATAAGAGTACTCTACCATTGGCAACACTGAGTACAAGTAAGTGGTCAAATTACAGACATGGAAAACCAAGACTGTGACAACCTTTGTTAATGTTCCTCAAAAGTGTTTTTATGATGTGTGCTGGAAAAATATGTTTACCACAGATGCATTTGTCTGGCTTTATAATGTCCAACTGTATAGGCTATCATCATTCCAGGTGCATATGTATCTGTGTAATATGTGTATATATTTAGGAATGGCATAGAGACCACTACAGCTGTCTCGCCAGCCTCCGGTGATAAAAATCAAAATCTAAAGAAAAATACATGCATATAAACATACAGAATTGCAGGCATACAGATTGCCCTACTTAAAATTATAATACTGTCAATGTTTTATATTTATTTGTTGTAAGAAATTGGGTTATTGATTGAGGGAAGTGGAAGCCCCGCTCAACCAACAACCACAATGCATGTCAGGGTGAACCACAAAAGTCAGTAAATTAACCTGTGCTTAATTCTCTGGTAGCTTGGCTCAGAGCACATTTATGCAGCACACAAACTGTAATTAAGTAAAAACACAGCACAAGAAAAATCCCAAAGCAATTTAGAAAAAGTGCATTTTAATAAATACAATGTGACTAAAACAACAAAAATCCAATCAGTAGAACCAGATTTAAAGTTTCAGGTAAATATAGCGCCTAAAATCACAAAGTGTCGCTTGCGGTCATCTGGTTGTGCTAGAAAAATTACAAGTGCAGGCCGACCGCGATGGAGCGCGAGGCAGATACAGGGACCTAGTTAGTCCAGCTGAAAAAGTTACCTTCTCAAAGTCTGGTGCGATGAGTACAGTTTGTGGTGGAGGAGGCCGTGAGGAGCAGATGGACATCACTGTAGCACGAAGAGCATGCCTGGCATCGCAGTTGGTCACCGTTGAAAAGCAAAGATTCGGTGGGCGTTGCTGACGGTTGTTGTTGGAGCTTCACATTGATAGTCACCACGGGCTGTCGTTGCTGTAGTGCAAATCTCGCGCTGACGGTCGTCGCTGACGGTCTCTGTACCACAAAGATTTGGGTTCACTGGAGCTTCATGTTGGCGGTTGCCATGGGCGGCAGGAACTCGGCAAGAATGGGCCCGTTCGCAGATGCGGAGAACCCTAACCTTCAGGATTTCTCCTTTTCTTGAAGAGGAGTGCACTCTGATGCCAGTCAAGGGTCCTGGACCTGTGGAGGCACCCCTTGGGGATCAAGAACTTACTCTAGGATATGTTAGAAGGGCTCAGGGAGGTCCAGTTGCAGGTCCAGTTGACGCAGGTCAGCTGGGCAGTTCCATAGAGGCCTCTGGGGCTTTTTGTGTCCCTTTAGCACAGAACAGGAGGTCAACCAACTGACAGTTGGAGTAACTCAGATTAGCCTGTAATGAAGTGAGCAGCTCCAGTCTTCCTTGTCAGAGAGCAGGGCAGACCTCAAGCAGCAGAGCAGTCCTCTGAGGAACAAGGCATACCTTAAGCAGCAGGGCAGTCCTCTGGGGAACAAGACAGTCCTTGTGCTGTAATGTTCACATGTCCAGGAGTGTACTGAAGAGTGTTATGAAGGTACACTATTTATACCTGGTGCCAGCCTTTGAATTGTGGGGATTCTGTATACTACCCCCACATCTTGTTTTGGAAAGTTCTTCTCTTCCCTTGTCAAGACTCCAAGAAATCTGGGGTGACAAAAGGCTTGTCTCGGGTTCATTTGTGTGTACTGGATGTAAGCCCTTTGAAGTGTAAGCGGGGCAGGGAACAGCTCCATGCATAGTCATCCTTGCAGGAGGGTCCTTCCTGTCCACATCGATAGGGTAATCCAGTGTTAGCCAATGGGAGAAATAGGCCTTGCAGTAGATGCTATCCAGTCTGGTATGAGGTAGGATACAGCCAAAACTGAGATGCAATATCTAGACCCTGCCATTTGAGAACGGTGGCTTTTAGTACAAGATCTAGAACACTATTCTCACACTGCAAAGACCCACTTTGAGCTATATTGATTCTTCATGCCTACTACACATAGTGGCTTAGACTGTCCTATGAAAGGTCAGGTATTGGCATCATAGCTTCCACTAATAGAGCCTGGTGTGCCCCGGGTACACTTTCGGGACACATGCCCCTTTTTCCCCCAGCTCAATTCAACTGATGTTTAATAATCCATCCATCCAATGACAGAAGAACAATCGAATATCTAATTTTTAAGTAGACTGGTGCTGACCTGTTTAACGCACTTATATAAAAATGTGACTTTCCTGACTGACATCACCTCAGAGCAGGTGGCACTGTTACTTCTCTTGATATCTTTGTGCATTTCAGACTGAGACATACAGTGCCTGCCTTCCCAGACGAGCTACTGGTGTTTTCCTCTGACTACCCAGATGTAGATGGAAACTGCTAGAGATTGAGTCTCTAGACTATACACGATGATAAACAATACTAGGGGGCGTGGCTAACCAGCCGAGATGGTGGATGCACTCTAGAGAGCCTCCACATCTCCTCCCCGTTATCCGTTCTGTTAGATTAGCTGGCGGCGCCATCCACACACCCTAGTACCATGTGAGCCAGATACCACGGGGCTGCTGTGGAGCCAACTAAGTACTGAAATGCGGTATCCTGGAAGAGGTAAACCGGCGGATGCCTGGACCCGCATGGTGGACCTATCGTGACACAGCTGGAGGCCATGCAGGGCGAGCGCACCACGAAACAGATGCAAAACCTCTCCGAAACAAGTTACACTCCCTGTACTACGGAACGAGGGACCCCGGGACCTGCTGTGGACGCTACTGGAGAGGCGTCGATAGCGACAAAGGAAAGAAAGGCAGGGAATGGGACCTTGAAGCATAACGATCGGACTCGAAAAATAAATCTACAACACAGCACGAGCCCCCCCAAGATTTGCCTCAGCTGCTGGCGGTGAGCACACAGGAAACCAGATTGGGCTGAGGCGGCACCCTGACCCGCGCTGCCATGTGCACTGAGGCCGCGGGGCCTTACACCGGCACTTACGTAAGAGGGCCTATGCCACACACCGCAAGTCTGAGAAGACCGGACCGCGGCTGCATCCCACCCAGCGGACCAGGTGAGAAGAGCAGTGGCCATACGCGGTGGGGACCCGGGGGTCTTGTCGGGCCCAGGCTTGTGACCCTAGTAGTGCGCGTGGGATGCCAGTGCCACCACCCGATCCCGGGGGCACACATGGCCGCTGGAAGCCACGGGAATAAAGATCTGGGAGCGTGACCTTGCCGACTAACACCCGGATTCAAGAAATAAAACAGAAGCCCGGCACTGGCTATGCCAAGACCTGCACCTACTGCCGGATGCGAGCACACCAGGGCCGGCTCAGGAACCCAGATGCACAGACAAAATGAGCGTGCATTTAAGACATTTTGAAAATCCCCGACTGTTCCATTAAAATTTTAATTTAGATTTTTGCATATTTTCGGTTTGTGTTATTTGTGAATTAAATTAAATATTTCATAATGTGTGTTATGTTTACTTTTTTCTGTGTGCATTATTTTGAGGATCTGAACGTAGAAATTGCTTAGGTGCGGGTCCCCATCTTCAAGTCAAAAGGTGAAAAAGGTCTGCCCTAGACCCTCTGGCCAAGCACAGGCTCCGAGCCAACTTACCAACTTGAGACATGCAACCAAGTGGACTGTAACCCATGAAAAACCTGCGGTCTTGTACCCCATTATGGTTAACGATGAGGTCTATGAGACTGCAGGATTAGTTATTTGATGGTGAGTTCTGAAACTCCTTTCACCATGGATGGACACACAAAAATTCACACTTATAATTTTTAAGGCTTTATAAAAGTCAACGTACTCATCTAGTGCAGATAATATGTAACTATAAAAGCAAATAATACAGTGGAAATTAAAGCAATTCCTAAGCAAATAATGAAAAGAATGCCAGAGGTCCACACTGTTGGCAAAAGAGAGGAAAAAGCCCAGTTGCTGCGGCTGCTGCCAGTGGGGGCTGCCTTGAGAGGCACTGGGGTTTTGCTTCCTGCCCCGCACATGCTGCAAAGTACGTTCATCTCTGACAAGTTGGATGTCTTGAGAGGCACCCGGTGTCCTTAATCTTCTCCTCATGGTGTTTACCATCTTTCCTTTCATCTGTGATAAGGCTGTGAGCGAACAGTTTATTGCTCTGAATTTGCCTGTTCTTTCTGCAGCCTCTGGAAAGGGCAGGGTTATTGTGGTGGGACCTTTGACATTCAGATGAACAAACCGATTTACAAACATTAGCAAGGCAACATACACGGACTCTGTACACTTTCGCACCTCCCGAATGCCGTAGTGCTAATAAACTAAAATTGTTATATTTCACATTCTCAGATGGCATGTCTCTGCATTTTTGTTTATAAATGGACTTCCGCCCGCTCCTTAATTGGTGAGCGCTACAAAACCATTGCAGGAATACAGTTGGTAAATTGGTATTGCCACCAGACGCTAGGAAAGAAAATCTGACTACAAAGTGAGAGGATTTCACGATATGGCTTGTTTTCAATAAGTTACTACAATTGGGGGGCCTCCATGAAACATGTCCATAATTTGGGCACAATTTAGCTGTGTTACATTTGCGCCACATCCCACACAGCCCTCGAGAGTCGAGAGTTTTCTGCTGCCTTTAATTCCTACAGGTTTCCGTTGAGGGATGTCGCACACTGCAGTTGCTCGAATTTCAGATGAAATATAATGATAGAATTGGTGTCTGTTCTTACAACTGAGATGTGCATGTCTAGATGTGTTTTCCTTTACTTGTCTGTGTGATGGGTAATTAAAAATGTTCCTCTGTGACTGTCAGTCTGTCCTTATTAGTTTGGCCTTCTTACTCTGTGACTGCGTCTGTCTGTAGTTGTGTGCTTGTCTCCATGTGTGTACTGTTCTTTACATTCCTTTGCGCTGAATTAGAGTGGCTGCGTGTATTAAGTGTAGGTTTGCAACTGTCACGTGTCTGTGTGCACACTTGTATCTATACGGTTGCGTCAGTCGCAGTGTCTGTGCACTCTTTCTTCTGTCGCCATATCTTACTGTGTCTACTCTTGCATCGGTCTCTGTCAAATGGCATCTACTTTCCTGGTGTGATGTATTTCACTAAGAGATGATAGGTTTCTATATTTTGAAACTCTTTATGATTTTGAATGTATTTTTGTGGAGAACTCAAGCTGAGTGCATGACCGAGAGGAGCCTGCAGTGAGCAGCAGGCTCACAGCGTGCCTCGAAGCATTTCTGCTGGTGTTGACAACCACAGTGTTGACTAAGAGGTCAGTGTGCGGCAAAATAATCTGTAAAACTGAAATTCAGCATATTGCAGGAAAGACTAAATATGCTGAAGCTAGTAGCAACTTTATACAGCCAAGAGGCCCCCCTGCTTCACATAAATAACCTCCTTGAGCAGGCACCACCCATCTTTACATTGAGGGCCCCCTTTTTACACCTCCTTTCTTTTTCTGCACGCTCCTCCTTTCCAGTGCATGCCCCTAATCGCATATATTAATATCCCTTACCTCTTCTATTTCTGTTCAGTCCTCCTCTCTACAACTTCTTTCACCTCTACCCCTTTGCACCATTGTTTCCTCTCTTTCCTGCCCTATGCTGTCCACCTCACATCCTACTTCTCTCTGTTGACCTTCTCCTTTCTCTTCACTATTCCTCCCTTACTCCAATGTCTCTCTCCCTTTTGCCTGCTCCACCCACTCTACATAGTTTCTCTTCATTCAACTTCTTTTTCTCAATTCACATTCCTCTCTTACTCAGTTTCACCCTGTTCCATTGTTAACCTTTACTCCACTCTTCCAATCGCCGTTCCCTCCACATTACTCATTCTTTATTTACATCTTTATTTATCCTGTGCTGACAGAAAGTCTTGCAAGACATTCTGAGGCCAATACACAAAGGGCCTCCACGCTCGTGTAGACTGTGCCCCACAGATTTCATCAGAAGCGCACACCTCTCTTTTCTTGTCCTTGGCTCTCTTTCCTGCCATTGATACACATTCATCACCTGGAGTCATTGGCAGAGCCCACCTTCTCGCCCCCTCAGACTCAGGAAAGCCACACTTCCTTTTCCCACCTTTTACACTCTCCCACCCTTTTCAATTAAACAATTTATCCTGCTCTGCATCCGCATTTGGGGGCTTACTTACAAGACCCTTGCGCCATTTTTGCGTCATTTTTAACATGGGAAAAATGACGCAAAAGTGGCGCAAGGGGCTTGTAAATAAGCCCCTTGGTTCTCAGATATATCCGCTCAGGCACGCGCCTGCCACACAAACTTTAGACGTGCAATAATATAACTGCACCTATATCTGTAATGCTGCATTCTGGTCCCGTTTGATTACTCTGTAAATAGTGTATCTTTCGTGTAACACCCGTCTTCAAATATCAGTTACATGAGTTAACAGTAAGGTGAAGTTACAGTTTGTTTTGCTTTGCTAGCCTTTTGTGTTTTAATAGTAGATAATTCAGAGCATTAATGCGCAGGTGGCCAATGTACCTGTGATATGCTGTTGAAATGCTGGAGCCCCTTAGGTCCGACTCAGCCTTTCATGTTCTGTAGGCAATGAAATGCACGCAGGAAAGTTGAGAACTGTTCCGCTCGCTTTTATAATCCTCTGCAAAGTCATAATGTATGGGCCCGACTCTTCACTCTAAACACATGGATAAAAGACATTGTCATTTACATCGCCAATAGCTCTAACTCTTGCAAGTGCGAGACCGATTGCATTGCAAATGCTTGTTTAACTAGTAGTGAAATTTGCAGAGTGGTGGAGAAAGGGTGTGTGTCCTCAGGAAGACCCGCTATGACACCATACTAACGCATTATCAGGGTCAAAACTTCTACGATAATACATGGCTCAGTCTTTACAAATCTCTTGGTGTGTACTAATGAGCGGCCCCGCCACAACCAGAGATATTGGCTTCGTTGTTTTTCTGACCATTATTCAACCTGTAAATACTTGTATATAGCTTCACTCTTGTATATATGCACTGCACCACCATCACTGGGCACCCATTGTCACTTTGAAACACTTGTCACTTTACAATTGTGCCTCACCTTGACAGCCCTTGAAAAATGTATTTTCAATAAGTGTTGTGAAAAACTCAAAAGTATCAAATAATAATAATTTTTGCAAGCAATTTGGAATTACTTGTTGTATTGTTGTGTTCCAATATTGACTTGGTTGCGCTCTGTGATTTAGCCCTCTGTTACTCTCTGGCATATTGGTTACGCAGAGAGTCATATATTGGTAACAATATTAGTCTTCGTTTGCAATGTAATTGTTTTTTCCCCGACAGAACCACTGTAGCTTTATTGGTACTGAAATGGGGCAGGTCCTCCAGGGACCCATACCCCGGGGCCAGACTTTTTTTGAATAGGGAGGGGGCAGTGCGGCCCCCCTCCCAAGCGGATTTCAGCCAGGAGGACCCCATCCCCGGGGCCCGATCTTTTTATTTTTATTTATTGTTATTTTTTATAGCATTTAAGGGGAGGGTGACTGTGCCGCCCACCTCCGGGGCTGCTTTTGGACCCCGAAACCCCATCCACTAGAGCCCGACCTCTCTTTTGTGTGCCCTGGTCCCACCCTGGACACCTAGTTACTTTTGTTGGGAGTCACGGGGACCCTTAAGGCCCCCGTGGTCCCTGCCGGCTCCCTGCCTCCTGCAGGAGCCAACATTGCTTTCACAGAAAGGGAGCTGCTGAACATTCAGCTCCCTCTCTGTGAAAGCAATTTCGTCTGCTTCTAGCAACAAGAGCATTTTTTATGCTCTCGTTTGCTAGAAGCGGAGCAGTGTGCTATGGCTTGGCGGGAGCGCTAAAACTCCTGCCAACCCATAGCAAATAACTATGTCTCGGGGTGGTCTCCCTAGGACAAAGCACGAGCTGGCCCTGGTGGGCGCTGGTCCCCAGGGCCACTTATGGCTCCAGTAGGGGGGCCATGCGGCCTCCCTCCTTTCAAATTTGTAGGGCCTAACTGTGGAGGTGGCGGTCCCCGAGGCCTAGAACGGCCTGGGAGGGGGGGTTTAGGAAGTATTTGGCCCCAGGGAGGTAGAGGTCACCATGGCCCATGGTGGTCCTTGAGGGCCCCTGCTACAAATTAATTTTGGCACTGGGGAGATGGTGGCCCCCGGGACCAGCGGGGGGGTCCTTCAGACGACCCCCAAAAAATAGAGTAGTCCTGGGAAGGTGGTGGTCCCTGGGGCACGATTGGTCCAAGAGGCCCCTCGGATTACTTTCTTGAATGTGGCCCCAGGGAGGTGGTAGTCCCCAGCGCCTGGGGGGTCCGAGAGGCCGACCCCGTTTAATCAATAGTAAGCCACAGGAGGGGGGCCCATGCACACCCCTCCCTATTAAACAATGTACCCAGGACCTGGCCCACTAGGGGACCAATAATTAACGAAGCGCTTGAGCCTGTGCTTCGTTTTTTGAAAAATGTTTGGCAGAATCTGCGGATCCTGACGATAATTAGAAAAATAATTTGTGGGGGGGTGGGGCCTGCGGTTTCCTGTGGGACCCCCCCCCCCCAAGAGACCTAGGAAGTCAGTGTATTTCTAACCTACCTCCTTTTCTTTTCTTTCTGGGACTAGGCTTAAGCCAAGTCCCAAGATGGCTGCCAACACTTCCTGGTTTGAAGTGTTGGCAGCCAATCCCATCTCAGCACGAGATCAGGAGGTGTGGCGGATCCTCCATGTCCCTATGTATACAATTAGAAATTTGACCAGATTTACTCCAAATTGCAAAAAGGGTGCTTTCTGGACCAACATCTACCTTCCTGCCAAATTTGGTGTAGTTCTGTTCATCAGTTATGGCTGTAGCTGTGTCTAAAGTTACTATGGTAATTAACAGGGGGAAAATGTTTTGAGACCCCTTTTTCTCAGCTTCTGCTTGACAGATCGCCCTGAGATTTTCTGGACAGCAGCTTAAGAGAGCGACAAACTATTTTGAAAAATTCGTCAAATGACGCCAAAGTTTTTGGCAAACAAATAAACGCTCTTCCTATGGAAATGACATCCTAACTATAACCACCTACTGGCAACCACCAGTAGGTAATATACATGTATATATTGCGTCCAGGGTTGTATTTTAAAGTGGGATTTTGAACAGTTCCACTAAGGCTGATCACGCACATGTGTGCGCGCACATGCAAATGTAAGGGTGACTATCTTTGAGTGTTTTTGGTAAACTTTATTTACAATAACATCCAAAGACATTGGCTTGTGCATGCCCATGCACCGGTGGCCATCTTTTAATGTTTAGGTAAAACTTTACTACAAAAACACCAAAAGACAGTTCTGTACCTGCGCACGTGCATGTATGCATGTTTCTTATTGTAAAAACGTTTTACCAAAACATTAAAAAATAGTCATTGGCAAAGACAAAAAATTGGTGACCAGCACTGACCTATTGGCTTTGCCAATGCTTGTTGCTATTTGAACCTTAAGGTGAGGTGAGGTGTTACGTTTTAAAAAAAACCCGCTGGGTACTCTCTAATTACAGCAGACTGTTAAGTGCAATACTGCTTGTTTGTTAAAGCAGAGATATATCAAAGCCTGAGACCATCCCTTCTTGTTCATTTAACTAGTGGATACAATCCACTTGGCCAGTAACACTGGAAGTGCAAATGTTCAAAGATGACCCGGGGAGCAATACAGAATTTTGTATTTTTGGTTTTTGTGATTTGTTTAAACTCTAAGGGGCCTATAATGATGGCGGGCGGATCGCCACCGCCTAACCGGCATTGGCGATTCGCCCACCATAACTCCCTGCCCAACCGCCATTTACCCATGCCAAATTAGCATGAAGGGAGGTACCGCGGCAGACAGAAAGATCGTCCGCCACTTTTCCGCCGGCAGGCAATCGTCACGATTGCCTGCCTGGCGGAAAAGGCCCACAATATGGTGGTGGTGCCTTGCAGGCACCGCCATCCATATTATGATCAGTGCTGTGGGCATGCCTTTCCATGGCGGAGTTCCGCCATGGAAAGGCATGCGGAGAATGACTTTGGGGGCCCGTTGGGGGCAGCCGAGGAGGTGTGGGGTGGGTGGCTGCACTGGGGGGTACCTATGGTACCCCCCTCATTGCCATACACAAGGTGGCAGGCACCGCGCTGTGCCTGTCACGTTGTGCATTGCAGTGCACAACATGCACCTTTAACATTGCTGCGGGCGGTGCTGTGCGCACCACCCGCCGCAATGTTAAAGGTGCATGTTGTGGTGGCGGGCGCATCCTAATTGGCCCTGCAGGACCGCCGCACCTCTGGCGGTCAGTCCCGTTTTCTGTTAGGGTGTCCGCCCGCCATCGTAATGGGACCCTAAGTGTTTATTTCAGAAACAGTAAGCTGCATATCTAGGTCCCGCAAAAGATGCAGCATACATGTTTCTGATGGATACATTTACCTGCAGAATCCTTACCTTTTGAATATCCCCATGCACCAGCATTCCACGGAAACTTACTCAATAGATGTCCCATGTCCACAGGGGCGTCGTTATATACATGGCTTTGCACGCGGCTCCACAAGACATCAGTGGAACCATAAGATGCCCCCGTTGGCGGGCTTACGTCAGTTCCCTATTTTCCGCAGCTTCAATGGTAATGGTTTTCGGTAGCTCTCCATAGGGAATTGTCGAGTTTTCTATGTTTTTTCCAATTTGGTTTATTTTTTCAGAAAAATGTCTCCACCCCCAAAATCGGGATTTTAGCCCTGCAAGGACTGTGGGGTCAGATGCCTATCACTGACCCTAATGACATTTGTCTTTGGTGCTTAGGGTCTTATCATGATGTTGACGCTTGTTCTTGCTGTCAATGGATAAATCCGAAGGCCCTGACGGAAGGAGAGGTAAAGCTGTTCACGGCCAGACAAATACATGAGAAATGGGGTTGTCACAGATCTCGTCTTAGGTCGAAGTCTCTGTCTCCTCATTCATCGAAGTTGGCAAGGAAGAAACATAAGAAGACGAGGCGTAATATCTCTCGACACCTCCTGGAAGGATGTCTCCGAGGTTGGTGTCTCCACCTCTGAATTCGGAGGAGGGTCGACAAGGCAACACTCCGGCTCTGTCTCCATTGCCATTTCCTCCTCCAGGCGCTACATTCATAGTGGATGCTTCCATCCTAGGGTGGGGAGCTCATCTGGAGGATCGGGAGATCAGAGGACTTTGGTCTCCAGAGAAACAGTTGTTTTATATGAAGCTGTGAAAATTGCGGGTGAAACGTCTGGATCTCAAGGTCGTTCTCCTGTCAGTCAATACAAGACTTGACAGATAATACTACTGTGGTGTGGTACCTACATCAACAAGCTAGGGGGAGTAGTGCTGTATCTTCTCTACAGAGAATCTCGATGACTCTAGTCCTGGGCTCAGGATCATCAGATTTGTGTGATTGCAATTCACTTTGCCGGAGTTCTCATTGTGCTTGCGGACAGCCTTAGCCAGCATTTTTCAGCCAACAATGAGTGGTATCTTCATCCGGAAGTGGTTCTACACATTTGCCAGTTTCAGAGACTTTTCAGAAAGGCCTCTATGCCACTCAAGAGAACACAAACTGCACGCCATTCTGCAGGGGATGTTGGGGGTGTGTTTCGATTCAACAGGAGCTCTCAGCTGTTTAATGTGTTCCCTCTTAGGCCCTTGAGTCTTCGAGTGCTGAGGAATATTTGTCTTGACGGGCCCAAGTAATCTTATTAGCCCAAGCCTGGCTGTGAAGGGTGTGGTATACCGACCTTGTTCACCTCTCCCTGCGCTTTCAACTCCATCTCCTTCTCAGGGCATATATCCTCTCGCTGTCGCAGGGGCAGGCTTTAAACCCCCACCTGCAGAGCAATCACTGACATGTCTGAAGATTGAATGGGGCAGCCTAAGTTCCTTTTGTCTTCCCTCTGATGTGATGGATATTAGTTTATCGTCCAGAAGACACTCCACAAAATCTGTTTATGCTTGCAGATGGTCTGAATTTGTTAAGTGGTGTGGAGATAATTCCTTAGATCCTTTCAACAGTCATTTGTTAGATATTTTACGTTTTGCCCTTTCTTTGGTGTAGCAAGGATGTGCAGTTGCTATGGTTAAAGTTTATTTGTCTGCTCGTTTGCCTTTTCTTTGCTTTTCATATCAACCTTCTCTGTTTAAGTCTCCTATAGTTTTAAGGTTCATTAAGAAATTTACAAACAAATACCCTCCCACTCCTTTCGTCATGCCTCAGTGGGTTATTAAATTAATTCTTACATATCTTTTGTGGTCTCCGTTTGAACCTCTACATAGTTGTCTCTTATGATTTCTAACATTAAAGACATTTATTCTTATTGCCATAACATCTATGAGGCATGTTAGCGAGCTACAGGCATCAAGAGTTAGGCCTCCCTTCACAACTTTCTTTCCTGATAGGTCAGTACTGAGAACCTGGGATGCTTTCCTGCCAAAAGTGGTTACTACCTTCCATTTGGGTCAGTCCATCACCCTTCTAATTTTCTATCCCCCCCCCATCCAACTAAGGAGGAGGAAAGGCTTCATCGATTGGTCTCCAAAAGAGCTGTCCGTTTCTACGTGGACAGTACACATGAATTCCGACTAGATGAGCAGCTTTTTGTGGGGTAAATTGGGAAAAGGAAAGGAAAGGCAGTTCACAAATTGACTCTGTCAAGATGGATCATCCTTTGTATTAAGATCTGCTATGCCATGTCACACAAAGAACCTCTGGAAGGTATTCATGTTCACTGTATCTGAGCAAAATCTTCTACCTCTGCTTTAGCTAGAAAAATTCCTGTAGCAGAGATGTGTTAAGCAGCGACTTGGATGTCCCGACACATGTTTGCGAAACGCTATTGTTTAGATTCTGAAGTGAGGAGTATTGGTCACTTTACTCATTGTGTTTTACAAGATTTTTTGGTAAAGACAGACATGCACCCACCTCTGTGTGTGGCACTGCTTGGGTACTCTATTCAAAAGGTGAGGAATCCTCAGGTAGATATACATCAGAAGAACAAGTTACTTACCTTTGGTAACGCTTTTTCTGGTGGATATAGTATCCACCTGCAGATTCCTCACTGACCCACCCTCCTCCCCTTTGCTTGTCTGTATATACCAAAGGAATCTGTTTAAGTATATTTAGTATGTATATGCGTTTTTCATATGTAAATCTTTGATTTTGAGTTTAGAAACTGTAATTGCAGTTGAGATATTAGTTCCAACCGCTCACCTCGAAGACACGTAAACAATGGGTGGAAACTGACTTCAGCATGCCAAAGGGAGCTTCTAATGGGTCCAGTTGCGTCCTCTGGTGCCACTTGTGGAGCCATGTATATAACGACTCCTCTGTCAATGTGGGAGAGCTAGTGAGAAAGTTTCCGTGGAATGCTGGCGCATGGGGATATTCAAAAGGTGAGGAACCGGCAGCTAGATACTGTATACACCAAAAAAGCGTTTCCGAAAGTAAGTAACTTGTTTTATGTCCTACATTGTGGGTGCCTCAGACTTGAGATAACTGCCCATATGCTAGAGAATCGATAGTAGAACTGAACTTTGGGGAAAGCCATAGGAAATATAGCTGATCTAGTAGTAGAAACATCCCAGATTAATCTGATGGGCGTGGTTTGATAGGAATGCCTTGAAGTACTCAAGAGCCATCCTCCTAACTCTGTACGGTGATAAAGGATAATGTTGCTTTTCATAAGGAGATTAAAGAGAACGAGTGTGAAGACGTGGCCTTAGTCAATGGAGGTAATTAGTTCTGGTCTCATTTTCATAAAACTGGTTTGTATCATGCAACATTGGTGTAAACCAAGATGAAAAACACTGAAGTTGATATGCTTATAGTTAGCACAAAGCTCAGAATCAACCTGTTTCCTCAATCTTTTCTGCAGCGGGAAGACATCAGGAGAAGTGGAACGTTATCAGTGTCTAGGGAGCAGGTTTCCTTAGTAACAACATTGTGCTGTCTTGTTTAATTTCCAGTGGGACCTCTCCAAATGTCAGTAAGGTAGTCATGAGCCTTGTAATGAGTAGTGTAATGGTACGGGTATAGTTTAATGCTTTCCTTTGCATGTGTGTCTATTGTACGAAAAGGTTTAGGTTTATTAATAATTCTAATATTTGTTTCAAAGTGCACAACATGCTACATATAACTTTGACCTTCCGCCTGGTGTGACATAACAGGAGAAATTGAGCACGTGTTAGCAAGGATTTAAGAGAGAAACATATAGCTCGCGGGAGAGAGAAAATAGAAGCAGAGATCTGTCAACTGCACTCTTACCAAGTTCATACTCAACTCCACTCTGGCTCTGACTCACATTCTTCAGTGACAAGTCCCAGACTTAATTCATTTTGATTGTCAGCAAAAGGCCTACAAAATGGTCAGATACCATGAGACTATTGCCTGATGACTAACTTTGTTAAAGGCTCTCGGGTATCAGGCATTCTGAATCTGAGCACGAGGCCCTTCCATAGGTTGATTGTCGTTTGGGGTGTGGGTTTACAAAGTTCTACTGGGTAACTGATGGCTGCTATTTCAAACACATCAATCAAGGGACTGTAGTGCACTTAATCCCCTAAAACATAAAATATACAGGTGTGATGGGCCGCTCTGTTCACTGATAGAATATGGATGCCCAAAATATTCCCCTACACAAATATCAATGCAAAAATATCGATGTTAAAAATATCGACATCCTATATTTAAAATTGTAAGTACAAAAATATCGATGTAAAAAATACTATATTTTTCCAAATGATATTAATTAACACTTCGATATTTCCAAAAACTATATTTCTTACCTGTAAATCGATATTCTTGACCACAATATTCTTCCTGTCGATATTTCTGTATCACGATATTTAAAACTCGTTATTTGTGTATGTCGACATTTTAAACTCGATATTCAGTCTGTGCACCAGGCCGCTCAGCACATCACACTCAGTTTGAATAATTCAAGGGCGGCCCCACTAACCCCCAAGTGGTCGTTAGATGAGTTTCGTAGCCGCCAGAAACTGAACAGTATGGCCCTATTAGTTTTTATGGCTCTGGTTTATGTTAGCACTCTTGCGAATGACACTGTTTATGCAAGTTTATTTCTGTGTTATAAGATGCTTATCACAATTTTTTTGTTACTTTTTCAGGATGACTTCTACCATCCTAATGCCATTTCCTATCTGTTATCGCATAGCCACTCCTACACTTCCATCACGTGGTTGGGTTATATAAGACTTGGTAGCAAAGGAACAATGCTTTGCCACCTATTCAGTTCCTTTTTTGCCAGAATTTATGTCTCCCTATTTGCTCTTTCAATTTTCTATTTTGAGCCACCTGCAACTGGCTTTAATCTGGATTCCTGAGCCTTTAATCCTTCTTGAGCCTGGTTCTATCTCCTTTTAGTGCCAGCCAGACATATCTTAATCTACATTGCATCTACATTTCTGGTTATCTTTTTCCTTCTTTGAGCTTTTTACCTCCATTTTGCTATCTCTTTCAGAAAATATTCTAATTCGAGTGGGCATTGTAGCTTTGGAATGCACCTTCCTTACTGTTGCACTTTCACTTGAGGGGTGAGAGAGCTACCATTGAATCCTGCCATCGATCCAAGTTGTGTACAAGCAAACAAAAATATACAGAAACTTCCAAATTCTACGAAGTACTATTTGGTAAAACCTCATTTCTGGTTTAATTTCTAGAAAATGGCCACTTCTAATGTTCCTTCTTTCGGATTCACGAATAATAAGTGACATAGGGTGGAAGAATGTAGAACGTGAGAGAACAGAAGCAGTGTGACAGTGCATATGGCCACCGACAGTGGATAGGTGGGGATAGAATTGCTGGGGGCGTAGTTTGGATAAGGTGCAAAAACGAGTATGGAGTAAAGGTGCATACAAATGCTGGGAGGATGTGGATGGGGTCAGAGTTAAAAGAAGGGCACAAGAATATATGTGGTGAAGACAAAATAAATAATTGGTGGAGAGGAGATGAGGGGAGATGCTGAAAGTAAGGAGGGTGGTCAATTACTTTGGATCAGCAGACTGCAAAAGTGAGTAGAATTGTTTCTGTGATTTACTTTATAAAATGATTTTGCTTTTGTTTATGAAGTTCATTTTTTATTGCAGTAACATGGCCTAACTGAAAATATTGTCAACCTGATCGCCAATTTGTATACATTTTGATTTTAACTCATGCTGGCACTGTCACATCCTCTCAAACTAGTTGTTACAATCTAATAGAAGCACTATCACAAACCTCACAAACTAGCAGCAAAGCCTCCTCATTTATTGGTGAGTTTGTGTGTAGTATTGTGGATGGGTGGATAGATGAATGAGAGAGGGAATCAATGAACGAGTCCAAGGATGGATCACTAAGTACATTTAAGATGTGTGACTGAGTGCATGGACACTTGTCTGAGTGACTTCCTGGAGAATGCAAAATTTCCTAGCTGACGTGCAGGAAAGTTTCAATTCTATTAAGGACGCGGATGCGAGGATTAGGCTTTTCTTTCTCCAATTTATTACAATTTATTAGCACCAGCAGCCTTAAAAAGTACCACAGTCCATGTAACAAACTACCTTTCCCATGAACACAGGGAAATGGAAACAGAAAAAAGTCCAACAGAGGTAGCCAATCCTGCGTGAGGATGTCCCATAACTTCCCCCCGCGGACGCTCTATCTTCCTCTTTCTTCGTGCGACCCATCAAGGCAGTCTTTGGTTATTCCTGCTTGCCAGCATCTGATCCTAAGGTAAGAAAAATGTAGGTAAGTCCGAGAGGCTAGAACCCCATGCAACAGTGTCAATCAACATGACATGTCCAAAAAAACAAGTAAACCGCAATAGCAGAATCAAAGGATCGTTGTCAAGAATTATTACTGTGAAAGAGTTACTCACCATACGTACGCAGATGTTCTGAGCAGGTTCGGATGAAAAACCGGGTGGGCTTATCCTCGCCTCCACGTCCTTAGTAGAATTGAAACTTTCCTGCACGTTAGCTAGGAAATTTTGCATTCTATGGCAGGACCGGAGCCTTCGGATTAGGCTAGTTTAAAGCTTATCCCCCACCATGGATCCCAGAGTCACCACTGGTTTAAAGTAAAAACTCTTATAGGTGGAAGCCGAAGACCAGTCTGCGGCATTCAAAATGTCCTGTAGTCGTGCTCCCAGAGAAAAGGCCTTAGATGCCATTGCACCCCTCACCGAATGAGCTCCAAAACGGGAAGTATCTATACCTGCTTCCTGCATCGCCCAATGGACTCATCTCGCAACCGTAGGGGACGAAACCGCCCGTGTGGTTTAGTAAGAGCAATGAACAATTGTTTAACGACCTGTGGACGTATATCCATTGTCGTCACTTCATAGGCTTTGAGCGCCTTGACCACACACAATTTCGGGCTGTCAGGGAAGGCAGGATAGGACACAGACCGTGAGTTACACTTAGTACGTCTGGAAATGTGAAAAGTAACCCCTTCCGGAGTGAACACCCGTCCCGGTAGATCTAGGGCCCTCACATCGGAAACCCTTCAACACGAAATCAAACACAGCAACATTGCGAGTTTAGCAGACATTTACTTCCTCGATAGATACTTTTTGGATGGCCAGGACCGAAACAGGTTAATAACTTTGTTCACATCCCATAACACAGAGTAATGGGGTTCCGGAGGTACAGACAACCTGACACCTCTCAATAATTTACAGACTAAAGGATGTTCACCAATCGAACGATTATCCAACGGAACGTGGTCCGCCGAGATTGCTGAACGAAAGGTGTTGATCGACCTATAGGCCAGCCCCTCCTTAGCCAGCGAGGCTAGAAAGTTAAGGACGTACACAATGTCTGCCCCCATTGGATCCACCTGTTGTCGCAGACACCAACTCCCCCCCGTGACCATGTGGACCGGTATCTCTTATTGGTACTCTCGGCCCAGGACTTAGAGAGCAAAATGGCAGCTTCCTCTGAAAGTCCCGGGACTTTCCAGCGTTGCCTGTAACCCGCCAGGCCATCAAGCGCAGGCTGCCCGTGAGGAGAAGATGGTGGGGATTCCTCTGAGGATCCTTGAGAAGATCGTGACCAAGGGGTAGGGGGATTGGAAAATCCCAGGAAAGTACCATCAGAACTGGAAACCAGGCTTTTGATCTCCATATCGGGGTGATCACTACTAGGCCCGCCTGTTGTCTCCTCACCTGGGTGGATAACCTCATGATCATCGCGAAGGGGGGGAAACGCGTAACCCCGTTCCTTGCTCCAATCCTGGAGGAAAGCATCCACTGCCAAAGCTTCCGGATCCGGGCGCCAACTGAAGTAATGATCCAGCTGGGCGTCCAGACGGGAGGCAAAGAGGTCCACCGAGAAGGGACCCCATCGAGATTGGATTTCTCGGAAAACACTGGGGTGTAGTTGCCATTAGCTGGTGTCCTGCCAATAACGAGAGCACCAGTCTGCCACTTGGTTGGACGACCCCGGTAGATGTTCTGCCGACAGGGATATGTGATTGGATAGGCAATATTCCCAAAGACCGCGGGCCAGATCTGACAATGCTTTGGACCGAGTCCCCCCGAGATGGTTGATGTAGCGCACAGCCGCCACATTGTCCATCTTGAGCAGAACACAACTCTGGATCGTGTCCTTTGTCCAGCACTTTACCGCGAATGAGCCCGCCATCAACTCCAGGCAATTGATGTGAAGGGCCTGCTCGGAAGAGGACCATCTTCCGCCGGTAGATACTTCTCCGCAACGAGCACCCCAACCAGAGCCGCTGGCGTCTGACTCTTACCAGGCCTGGTTGTGAACCGAAAATTGCCCGGCCGTTCCAGGCCTCCATGTGTTCGACTCACCATTTGAGTTCCGTCTTGGCCTCGTCTGTGAGGGGCCCGACCTGACAATAGGTTAGGCCTTTGCGCAACCTCATGATCATCGCGAAGGGGGGGAAACGCGTAACCCCGTTCCTTGCTCCAATCCTGGAGGAAAGCATCCACTGCCAAAGCTTCCGGATCCGGGCGCCAACTGAAGTAATGATCCAGCTGGGCGTCCAGACGGGAGGCAAAGAGGTCCACCGAGAAGGAACCCCATCGAGATTGGATTTCTCGGAAAACACTGGGGTGTAGTTGCCATTAGCTGGTGTCCTGCCAATAACGAGAGCACCAGTCTGCCACTTGGTTGGACAACCCCGGTAGATGTTCTGCCGACAGGGATATGTGATTGGATAGGCAATATTCCCAAAGACCGCGGGCCAGATCTGACAATGCTTTGGACCGAGTCCCCCCGAGATGGTTGATGTAGCGCACAGCCGCCACATTGTCCATCTTGAGCAGAACACAACTCTGGATCGTGTCCTTTGTCCAGCACTTTACCGCGAATGAGCCCGCCATCAACTCCAGGCAATTGATGTGAAGGGCCTGCTCGGAAGAGGACCATCTTCCGCCGGTAGATACTTCTCCGCAACGAGCACCCCAACCAGAGCCGCTGGCGTCTGACTCTTACCAGGCCTGGTTGTGAACCGAAAATTGCCCGGCCGTTCCAGGCCTCCATGTGTTCGACTCACCATTTGAGTTCCGTCTTGGCCTCGTCTGTGAGGGGCCCGACCTGAGAATAGGTTAGGCCTTTGCGCAACCTCATGATCATCGCGAAGGGGGGGAAACGCGTAACCCCGTTCCTTGCTCCAATCCTGGAGGAAAGCATCCACTGCCAAAGCTTCCGGATCTGGGCGCCAACTGAAGTAATGATCCAGCTGGGCGTCCAGACGGGAGGCAAAGAGGTCCACCGAGAAGGGACCCCATCGAGATTGGATTTCTCGGAAAACACTGGGGTGTAGTTGCCATTAGCTGGTGTCCTGCCAATAACGAGAGCACCAGTCTGCCACTTGGTTGGACGACCCCGGTAGATGTTCCGCCGACAGGGATATGTGATTGGATAGGCAATATTCCCAAATACCGCGGGCCAGATCTGACAATGCTTTGGACCGAGTCCCCCCGAGATGGTTGATGGAGCGCACAGCCGCCACATTGTCCATCTTGAGCAGAACACAACTCTGGATCGTGTCCTTTGTCCAGCACTTTACCGCGAATGAGCCCGCCATCAACTCCAGGCAATTGATGTGAAGGGCCTGCTCGGAAGAGGACCATCTTCTGCCGGTAGATACTTCTCCGCAACGAGCACCCCAACCAGAGCTGCTGGCGTCTGACTCTTACCAGGCCTGGTTGTGAACCGAAAATTGCCCGGCCGTTCCAGGCCTCCATGTGTTCGACTCACCATTTGAGTTCCGTCTTGGCCTCGTCTGTGAGGGGCCCGACCTGAGAATAGGTTAGGCCTTTGCGCAAGTGATAGGTTTTGAGCCGCTGAAGGGCCCTGTAGTGCAGTGGGCATGGAAATATAGCTTGAATTGAAGACGATAGAAGGCCCACCACTCTGGCTAGGTGGTGTAGGGAAATCGTGGAACTTGCCAATGTACGCTTCAGTTCGTGTCTGATCTTGGATAACTTCCAAGAGGGGAGGGACAAGGTAGCCGCAACCGAGTCTATCATGAAGCCCAGAAACTGCATCCTCTGGGAAGGGATCAGGTCTGACTTGGTCTCGTTGATTACGAACCCCAGAGACTCCAGGAGGGACTCTGTTTGCTGCAGTGGCGCCTGCAGATGGTGAGGACACTGACTCATAATGAGAATGTCGTCCAGATAAATTATCAGGCGTACGCCCTTTGATCTGAGACGCTCCACCACAGGCTTCATCACCTTGGTGAAACAACACGGAGCTGAAGACAGTCCAAAAAGGAGGGAGGTGTGTTGCAGGGATTCTGCTCATTCACAGAACTATGCGCAGGAAACCAGGACCTCAGTGAATTGCGGTGTACCAAAAACTCACCTCAGTACCTAGAACCCCTATCCGACAAGCATCAGTGTCTCATTCGTTCTCCGTATCATCTCGAAGCTACCAATGATTAGACAACCCAGAACAAGCGACTTAGAGTACTCTCAGGAATGGTGGGAATTAGAAATACCTGTTCGTTATTATTCTCATATCAGTCCACAACAAGAGTTATCAGAGACACAGTAAAGTTTAAAATGTTTATTTTCAACTACGTGCCCTAAGATGCAGTACTTTGGCTAACATAAGCAGACAAATGATTAAAAATAAAACCATCAGCATTGTTACAATACCATAGAAAATGAAGGGAGAAATCATATTACAAATGATAATGGATTACAACCACCCTCCCCTCACTGGTAAGCTCGTATTATTAAACTAATAGAAGGTTTCTAGGTTTGAATGGGGAACCCCAAACCGTAAATATCAGCGTAGGTGAATCACATCACAGGATCAGCTTTGCTCTGTGTCTGGAAAAGGTCTTCTCCTAAGTGTCTAACACATGCATGCAAACTGCAATATTAAAAGCACTCGAGTTTCAGATATTTGCAGCTGTGTGCGTTTTATGGCTAGAGCATGGGCCGATCAGCCTGAATTCAAAAGCATACATTGTTTTTTGGACCCTGACTGTTTCTGCACACAGTGTTCAGACCAAGGTCACGGTGCACGTCTAGGGATGTGAATAACAGACCGTTCTCACGTGAAGAAAAGCAAGCAAGCAGTTTTCTTATAATAACATCTACCTGCAGTGTTGTGTGCAAAAGCAGCAAAAAGTGGCGAGATGGCGTTTTAATTCTAAGACGCTTATGCTAACATAGCAATGTGTGTTCACCTGTAGCTCCGCCTCCACTACAGGTAAACTCGAAAATCTGAGAACACCATTGAAACTGCAGAAAACGTCTGTGAGTGGGAAAGATTGGGATCGCAAGGTAAGAGTCCTTGAGATCCAGGCGGGCCAGCCAATCCCGTGCCTGCAGCAAATCTCTCAGGAGGTAAATGCCCTCCATTTTGAAATAGCGGTAAATGATCCACCCGTTGAACTCCCATAGGTTTATCACGGGTCGGTAGCCTCCATCCTGTTTCTCCACTAAGAAGATGTTGCTGAGGAACCCCCGGGGGTGCAGAGTGGAGGGGGCTATCGCCCCTTTCCGCAATAACTCCGATATCTCTCCGTCAATCAGTTCCCTCTGCTCCCGCGTGAAAGTTATGGGTCTGGGGCGAAGGGGCTGGGTAAGGAGGTCGAAATACTCTATCTGAAACCCTCTGACAGTTTGTAGAACCCAAGCGTCGGAGGTGAGCAAAGACCAGTTGTGAAAAAAAATTGCAGTCTGCCCCCCAACTGCACCGCCCCCAAAGTCTGGACTCTCACCTCGTTGGTTGTTGTAGGAGCCATCTCCGTGTCCTCTGCCGCCCCTGCGATGGGGGAATTTCCTGGTCGGGGAGAAGTTCCAGAATTTCTCCGGGTCCTGGTACTGTCCTCTATGGGACTCGCCCTGCGTGAAGGAGGCTGTGTTGTGAGGGCGGCCGGCCGAGCGCCCCCTGCCATGACCGGCTGCGCCAAAAACACGCGGGGTGAAGATTCGCTTAATCGACGTTTGGGCTTTGTCGAGAGAGTTAAAGGTATTAACAAATGTACCTAATTCCTTCACGAAGGGGTCTCCGAAGAGATTGCCGTCTGCGATGGGACCCGCCTCTGAGGTGGTTAACTCTCCTAACTTAGGGTCTATTTTAATGAGCAGGGATCTGCAACGTTCTGTGGAGATCGCCACATTGGCGTTCCCTAAGAAAATGATTGCCCTCTGCAGGGTGTCCGGTGAGATAAGGGTGCCTGAGCCCTTGGCGTCTTCGGCCATATCGAGGATCTTCGCCAAGGGTCCTGCCGTGTCCAAGAGCTTATCTTGGCACGCCCTCCACGAGCGATCGATGCCCTTCTTGGGGTCGCGGATGAATGTTGCTAAGAAGGTGGACATCTTAGGGTCTACTTTGGGTGTAACCGCTACTTTACCCTCTAGGGTAGGCCTCGGGCACTCCGCGCGCAGGCAACTCCTAACTTCTTGGTCTAAGGGTTTGCCTAGTCTTGCTGCCATGTAGGCCGCCACTTTAGGGGCAGGAACCCACTGTGATGAGCGCGGGTGTAGTAGCTCGTTGGGGTTCAACATGTCTGAGCTTAGGTCAGGAGGCGCAGTCTGGGCAGGCTTGGATGGGCGCCAAGGTCTCTCCGACTCCCCGTCCCACGTCTGGGGGGACTCGTCTGGGTCCACTGTAGCCCCATCGTCCGGAACGCCAGAGGGTTCCCCCAGAACCTCCTCCGGGTTGCAGGGTGGCGCAGGGGTCTTGATCTCCATGAATGCCTTCTTGAGGCTAGTAAACACGTCTGTGTCCACCCCGCATCCTGAGAACATTTGTGTTTGGGGTACACCGCACTAGTGGAGGGTTGGCCTGGTGGTAGGGGAGTGTTCCCCGACAAATCTTCCCTCTGACCGAGGGGTTGCTGACATTGTGCTTGCAAAAGGTTAATTTTCTTCTCCAATGGCGCAACCACTTGAGACACCGCCTTGAGAATGGAGGAGTCCATGACCTGACAGAAATGGTCATTAACCGGCAGGTTCATGACCTCCTCCTCCTCATAGTGATCGTCAAACTCCATTGTGGGAGTACCCACACACCAAGAGAATACAATAGATGCGAACCAATATAGGGAAACCCTAATAGTAATCAAGCACGGGAGTGCACTGAACAGCAGGCATAAGCCTGGGACCAAACCGCTCTCGATATTCTGAGGGTATTGAAATACCCGCCTGGGCCAGTACCTTGCAACAAAACCACAGTCTTACCACACGATGCAGGTGTTCAGGCTCCAGGCAGGGGCTCTCTAATTCAATTATATAGCCCAAACACGGTTAAAGCAACTGACAAAATCTTCCCCCGCGGCTGTAGCAAGTCTGTCTGAACCGCGTTGATCCTGCCGGCGGAACTAGACGACTCGCTGCCGCACGGAGGGTACCGCACGGAAAGTGCGCAAGCGAGAGGGTGCGCGGTCCCCAGGCGGCCAGAGGCCGCACCACGCTGAGAGCCTGGGGGAAACTGTCACGGCCGCGAAGGAGCGAACAGCGCTCCTGCGGCCGAACCTGCAAAGGAAAATGGTGTTAACGCCTAAGAAATAAGGAACAGAGGAAAACGGAACACCACAAGGTGCCGAGCATGCAATACTGTTAACATTAAACACAGTAAGCCACAGTATAAGAGGAAAAAGCAAAATCACTCATCTTGATACTGCTGGAGCAGCGAAGAAAGATAGAGCGTCTGCCGGGGGAAGTTATGGGACATCCTTGCACAGTATTAGCTACCTCTGTTGGACTTTTTTCTGTTTCCATTTCCCTGTGTTCATAGGAAAGGTAGTTTGTTACATGGACTGTGGTACTTTGTAAGGCTGCCGAAGCTAATAAATTGTAATAAATTGGAGAAAGAAAAGACTATTCCGAAGTCTCTGGTCCTGCCATAGAATCATCCAGGCACTTTCAGTTATAAGCCAAACCCACTAACTTTGCCAGTGTTTTTCTGTTTCTCTGATTTAAAATGGCATTACAGCTAGCAAGAAAGCTCAGGGGGTTTCTGCACTTGTATGGATGCATATGGTATCTCTATTGCTGTAACCTAGCCAAAAGACAGCGGACACTGTATATGGTCAATGTCAAGTTTTAAGGCAACGAGAACCTGGAGAGGAAGCTGGGTTGTGGAATGCATAGTGATACAGTGTTCTTTAAAGAAGTGAGTCTTCATCTTTTTACAAAATTGGAGCAGCGTTGGGGCAGTGCTGATGAATACAGTGATATTATTTTATTTCCTGAGTGCATAAAAGGCCTCTTGTCTTGATTTGTTTTTTTTTAATACTTCTTAGTCTTCAGTCTGATAGCGTCCTGTCTGCGTGTGTGCCGACAACCACCAGAGATGGTCAGCTTGTCTGCAAGATAATTCGGGGGTGCTGGTCATGGTGGCTTGGTAAATTATGCAGCTAGGTTTGAAGACGGTGTGGGCTGGCAAGCGGAGTCAGTAGAGTTCCATCAGGATGGGGGCGGGGGTGATGTAATCATATTTCTTCAGGTGCTGAATGAGATGTGCTGCGACGTGTCAGATTTTTTTGTAAACAAATTTTTATTAATTTGTGATAAAGCAATCAATAGCATCACAGAGGTAATACTGTAATTACAGTCCAATTCCAGTGTACATCCTACTACATTTACACATACTAATCTCAGGCTGTCTTTCCACAAAGAGGCATTAGTCCTGCTGCAGCGCAAGGAAATGGTGATTCACCTAATGCAGCCTAAATTCTTCGGTCCTGTAGGGCTCGGTTGCCCTTATTAAGCATGTATCATCTCAGTATTCTGCTCTACAATTAACCCCTACAAACCAAAAAAGAGAAAAACTCTCCTCCACCCCCTAAATATCCACCCTCCCCACCCCCAGGCATGTCGCTTATTCACCTGATTCCCTGCATGGTAATGCTAATCAGTCTAACGGGGCACCAGGCATGCTATTCCAGGTAATGTAGTTCCATAGTGGGACCACGCCGAACAGGAGCCCCATCGGGCAGCTCGAGCCAATGGGCAGCTGTCCGGGTCATTCAGTAAATCAAGCGCTCAATCCCCCACAACTGGGTTTGCACCGTCGGGGGGTATATCGTTATCGTCACTCGGCTGTTTTAATACCTCCACTAATGCCACCCATGCCCTTGCTGCCTCCAATGTCTTTTCACTCCCAGTTCTTTGGGCCATTTCTGCGACGTGTAGGATGCCTCTAATAGATGCAAGTGTGATGGGAGGCCATGTAGAAGGGCATTACCACCATCCATATGCGAAAGTACTAGGGTCTTAACGGCAGTACTGAACTGCGTCCTAGAAGAAACGGTTTGACCTTAATTTGAAGGGAGAGCTGGCACCAGGCCCCACTTGCTGCAGAATGTGAGTAAAGAAAGTGAGATAACGTATGTGTTCAAGTCTCTGTCTGTGTTCTTTCGTGATTGCTGTAAATGAAGGTACCTGAGGATTTTCACTTCCACATGCTATATTATGAATCAAACATAGCACGTCGCACTTTTCTTTTAAATACTTTGTAGGTCTCACCTAAAGACAGTGGTAGCTGTATGTAGAAGTCCTAACGCTACCAATACATATACACATAATTGTATACATGCATACAGTACAGAAGAGTAGGTTTTAAATAGGACACTTTACTCCACACGCATTTACAACATGAGCCATTACCCAGCGTTTTTTACTCGGCAAAAACTTTTACAACGCAGGGCTTTACAATGCAATCCATTACAATGCATTATCCATTACAACGTAATTTACTATTCTAACTCCACCGGGGCATTGTAATCGGGAGTGCGTTGTGATGGTTTGCGGTGTAAAGCCCTGGATTGTTAAAGTTTTTGCGGTGTAAAAAATGCGGGTAATGACATGCGTTGTAACGCATGCAGAGTAAAGAATGTTTTCCCCTTAAAGCAATGATAACTCCTGGAAGGTTACAGGAGGCTTCAGGTCCTCCCTTGTAGTAACCTCTCCACTGTTCTGCTGCCCTCCCTCGTGTGTCTCTCTGCCCCACCACTGCTCTACACCCTAGTGCAGGATGTGACCCGCTGCCCAAAAAATGTGTTTTTTTTTTTAACGGTTCTTTATTGGCTTTTGAACTTTTAGAAGAGCAACAGTAATTGAGGTCTTGGTGGAATGTTACAGACATGTCAGTCTCAACAATACACACAATAATAAAAGTCTCAGCCGAACACCATAGAAAAGATAAGGCATCTCGAGATAAAGTCTAGAAGATACAAGTGACAAGTCTACCTCTTGTGTAAGGGAGGGAATAAAAAGTTAAAAGTACAAACCACCTCACTCTACCGCTCATGTTTATGCAACAGTAATGACTAATAAAGTACATAATCTAAAACAATCAAATGTCATGAGAGGCAATCAGCAGAAGCATCATTATCTGACCAAGTGTGGAACAGCACCCTCCTACCTGTGAAATTGTCAAGCCGTGGAGGGGTAATAGAAGTGAAAAAGTGTAAAGAGCAATGACGCTTCCTCCTGGGTCGCCCCAACACCTCCAAACCGGGGACCAGGGCCTGGAGATTAGGGACCACAAGACATCTCTGTATCTAGCTGTGGTCATGTACAGGCATCTACCTTTTCCAGCAGCTTAAGTACATAGTATCCCAGAAGTTGACAGCTCCAGCCCGTCCTCGTACACGAGCCTCGCTCACCATAACATCAGTCTCAGCTGACACCGATTTCAGCACCACTCGGAGACAACAGCCTGCCGAAGGGGGGTGCCGAGATTTCCAAGACATCGCTATTAGGCGCTTGAAATGGCCCATTGCCAAGTCCGCTAATTTTAAGTAGTACTTAGTATGCCTTGTGCATTTCGTGATACCTAGCAGACAGACCAGGGAATCAGCCGGCAGTTGCACATCAATAATCTCTGATATATGTGTCATAATCCAACCCCATGTCAATAGCAACGGTGGGCATTCCCCCACCATGTGAATAAAAGTTGCATCATCATGAGCACATCTAGGGCATACTAGAATTAGTCCAGTAAACACAGTGGCAGCTCCCCCATTGGGGCGTGGGGGTGTTGCCTCACTGCTTTCTCGCAGTGCAAGAAGGCAGAAACATAAACAGTAAAAGCTACCATTTATGTTTCTGTTTCTCGCACTGCAAGAAAGCAGAAGTGCCTGGAGTGCCTGGTTGGGGTGGACAGTCCTGCTCTAGGGCAGGGGGGTTGGCTTACCCACTGTTGTGGGTACTGACTGTTTGGTCGGCCCCAGGGCCGAACATAGCAGTCATGCGCACTCCCCCTTTTTCTCTATGTAGGCTGCTGCATGCAGCCTCCATAGAGAAAATGGCCCGGCTGGGGCGCTCTTCGCTGCGCCTCATCAATCACAACGCTGCCATTGCAGCGTTGTGATTGGCTTGGGTAGGGGAGGGAGGCTGGCTGCTTCCTGTTCCTGTAGCAGGAACGCGGGACCGGCTGCACCAATACACCGTGGCAGTAGCGGAGGCGCGCGGTACCCGGCAGTAAGGTACATTTTATTTTTAATATTTTAACCCCCGCACTTCCCGCGAGTATGCCGGCCGCGGCTGCGTTCAGATAAAAGCATGTTTCACAGAGGCTTTTCCTCTCTTGTCAATTAGTAATGGGGGCTCATTAGACTTCTGAAAGATTAGCACACAGTGGCACCGATGGACAGAGCACGTGGTAGGCTGGCGTCTGATATGCATCCAATTAGACTGACAGTTTTGCCAGTCATTGTCTTTATTAGAACAAATTCACAATTGCTTTATTAACCTTCCTACTTTCTCAAATTTGCTTGAAAATGCACCATTTGCCCACTATTTTTTCAAAATTTTCTCGGGGGAGAGCCCCCCAAAAACCCAGTAGGTGTTTCAGGCTTTCTCGACACAATGCAATACAGTAATTGTTTGTCACCAGCCGCCACTGATCAAAAGTCTCTTCATGTGCTGAGTGCAGAGCACTATTAACTGCTGTGACTCCGACATAAAAAGGCACCGTTCCCCCCTGCTGGCTCTGTGCCTCCTACATGCCTCGCAGAGAAATGACACCTTGCCTCATAACCTTGGCAAAATTAGAGCGGCTAGCAAAGTCATCCCACAGAGACTACCAATGAGAAACACCATCAGCCCTATACTTATAACATTGTGAACTTGATATTGCCCACTTTAATCACTGCTCATTTCACTGACGATGCTGAAAAACCTCTGTTTAACATGAATGAATGATTTGAGTCTTATCGTGCGCAAAACTTTGCCCAATGGGCGTCAAGGCGCCTAAGTCAAATAATCCAGCTCGTCAATCAGAAACAGCAAACTTTTATTAATACGCTTTGGTAAATAACCAGGTTTTAAGGGCCTTTTTAAACAGATCCAAAGAGGGAAGAGTTTTAACCTCAATTGGGAGAGAGTTCCAAAGCTTAGGGGCAACCACAGAAAAAGCTCTCGTTCCCCATCTGGCTAATCTAGTGCGTGGGACTACCAATTGAAATAATCCAGCAGACCGAAGAGTTCTGGAAGGGCAGTAGCGAGTAAGCAAAGATCCAAGTGCATTTTCGGTGTCAGCCACAAGAGCCCTGTAAGTGAGACATAGAATCTTAAAAGAGACTCTATGTTGGACAGGAAGCCAGTGAAGATCTCTCCTAGCATTTGTAGCTGAGGATGCCAGAGGGAGGGCCAAAACAAAACGTGCAGCAGCATTCTGCACAATTTGCAGTCTATGGATCAGGCCTTTGTTGGATTCAGCATATAAGGAGTTACAGTAGTCAAGCCTGGAGCCTACAAGAGCCACTGCAATCTGCTTCCGCGCCTGCAAAGAGAGATAGCTACGAATCCTATTTAGGATTCTAATAACACCCCAACACGTGGCCACGGTCCTATTTGTTTGGAGCGTCATGGAGAGTGAGGTGTCAAAGATCACGCCGAGATTTCTGGCGGATAATGAGGGGGTGGGGCAGATGCCAAGAGTAGTAGGCCACCACTCACTCGACCAGACGTCTAGATCTTTCCCAAAGACCAAGACCTCTGTCTTATCGCCATTTAACTTTAGGGAGTTGATAATCATCCAATCTGCAACATGCTGCATGCATGACCTAAAGCCAATGGCAGATGTCTGGACAGAGGAATGGACCAGTGACACCATAATCTGGGTGTCATCTGCGTAGGACACCACCTCCATCCCCTGCGATCTTAATAGTCTAGCAAGGGGGGCCACACAGATGTTAAACAGGGTCGGGCTAAGAGCCGACCCCTGTGGCACCCCGCATTGTAGTGACTTGGCAGGGGAGAGGAAACTTCCAAGCTTTACTCGTTGTTCTCTATCAAGGAGAAAAGAGTCGAGAAGATTCAAGGCCGGTCCGGTAACCCCTGCCTCACTGAGCCGAGAAGTTAAAATGGCGGGAGACAGGGTATCGAATGCGGCTGTGAGATCTAATAGGACCAGTATTGTAGATTGGCCAATATCCACCTTACGTCTGATGTTATCGACTACAACAGTGAGTGCGGATTCAGTGCTATGATGCTTTCTGAATCCGTGCTGTGTATTGTCAAGATACTCACTGGTCTCAAGAAAGGTGGAGAGATGAGAGTTGAGGTGTGCCTCCAATATCTTTGCAGGAGCAGGAAGCAGAGAAATGGGTCTAAAATTTTTAAGGAGACCAGGGTCCAAAGAAGGTTTCTTGAGGAGGGGCTTTACAATAGCCTTCTTCCATACTACTCGAAAAGAGCCCTGAACAATGGACTTATTCATAACTTCCAGCAGGGTGGCAGCCTCTACCTTGTGTTTGTGGACCTGCGGGCAGCTTTCGACTTAGTTCCACGAGCTAAACTGTGGCAGGTTCTAGCTGATTTGGGCCTCCCGCCCTATTTGTTAGCAGTCTTATTTAGGCTCCATGAAAATAATTTTGCCCAGGTGAGATGTGGCAAGCATGGTGACCTTACTGATCGATTTCCTGTCCACAAAGGTGTCCGCCAAGGGTGTGTGTTGGCTCCCACACTATTTAGCCTTTACATCAATGGTCTTGTTGACCATCTGAATAGTGTGGTAAACAACGATGCCCCAAAACTGGTAACAGGACGAGTGCCCGCTCTGATGTTCGCAGACGACACTTTGTTGTTGTCTAGAACATCATCGGGCATTCAAAACACACTCGATGGTTTTGTAAAGTTCTGTGAGCAGCGGGGATTGGAAATCAACCTGGGGAAAACAAAATTTATGATTTTTAACCCCCCTAACCGGGTACGTCCAAACCCAATTCTATACGGCACTCCCCTTGAAAGGGTTAAAACTTTTGTCTACCTAGGCCTCACCCTGACTGAGAAATTTAACTGGGATAAGCAGATAGCCAAGTCGACGCTTAAGCTTTCCCAGTTGGTGGGGGGTCTTACTAAAGTTTTTAAAAAATCGACCTATAAACCAGTGTCACCCGTTTTGGAGATTTTTTGTCGACAGGCCAGAGCGGCCGTAATTTATGGGGCTGATTTGTGGGGACATAAGCAAACAGAGATCCTTACTAAGGTTGAGCAGTCCTTTTTAAGAACACTTGTAGGGCTCCCCTCTAGTACGCCTCTGACTCCCTTGAAATTTGATTTTGGCCTAGTATCTATAGATGAGATTGTAAGTGCCAGACCAATCTTGTATTGGAAAAGGTTGTGGTCGGTTCCTGAACTGGCCTCATACAGAGCTGAATTCATTGCGATCTGGCCTCTCCTTAAATCTAAAAAGATTCACTGGCTCCAACATATCAAAGCTGCCAGTGCCTGTCTAGGACTCCCGGAATTCTGGGATTCCCCAGAAACTTTTTGTACCGGATTAACAAAGAAAGAACTAGCTTCACTGATATGTACACGGAATCTCCAAATACTTTCGAGCTCTATAACAGTGGGTAGATTGACTTCTGAGTTCCTCACAGCTAAACCTGACTTAAAATTTGAGGAATTCATGGATCAAATCGAACCCCCGCTTGCTCGAAAATTATACATCCAGCTTAGACACGGCACTTTACCAGTCAGGTCCTTTTCAGCTAAGTGGCAGACGCAGAATCAGGAAAGTTGTCCCGCATGTAATTACAAATTGGAGACCGTTTCACATGTGTTGTTCTTCTGTCCTGAATACTCTGCAATTAGAAAATGTTGGTTAATTCCCATTTGTAGGAATTTGGGTTTTCGTCATTTTAAGCAGGCTCTTAGGTCCCTAACTTATGATACCCACCCCCCTATTGTATTTGCCGTATCTCGTTATTTATATGGCATGTGGCGCAGGAGACGAATCTTTTTAAATTAATCTCTGTATTTACTTTTCATATGATAACGTCTTGTTTAATTCTTTTTTAAATTGTAAAATTATTTATTGTTTTATTGTACCTGCTGATGTACTTATGTGCACTTTTATGGTCTAATGGCCGAAATAAAGTTATCACTGACTGACATAACTTCCAGCATAGGTGGCAGAGTACTGTTTCTACACTCCTTCAAAGTTTTTAGGGGTATAGGATCCATAGGAGAGGAAGATTTAATCTTATCAAGTAGGAGGCTCAGTCCTTCAAGAGATAATAAAGGAAATTCCCTCAATAGTTTGAGAGGCTCTTTACCCAACGCATCTAACTTGGCTATAGCAGCAGGAGTATCCTTATCCAAGGACTGGCATTGGGCTTCAAGAGCCAGATGAATGTCCAGGATTTTATTGTGCTTTTACCTGAACGCAGCCGCAGCCGGCATGCTCGCGGGAGGGGTTGCGGGGTTAAAATAATAAAAATAAAACGTACCTTACTTCAGGGTACCGCGCGCCTCTGCTCCTGCCAGTTCACGGTGTATTGGTGCAGCCGGTCCAGCGTTCCTGCTGCAGGGACAGGAAGCAGCCAGCAGGCAGCCTCCCTCCCCTTTCCAAGCCAATCACAACGCTGCAATGGCAGCGTTGTGATTGGTGAGGCGCAGCGAAGAGCGCTCCAGCCGGGCCATTTTCTCTATGTAGGCTGCATGCAGCAGCCTACATAGAGAAAAAGGTGGAGTGCGCATGACTGCTTTGTTCGGCCCTGGGGCCAACCAAACAGTCAGTACCCACACCAGTGGGTAAGCCACTCCCCCCTGCACTCGAGCAGGACCGCCCGCCCCCAACCAGGCATTCCAGGCAATTCTGCTTTTTCGCAGTGCGAGAAACAGAAACATAAATGGTAGTTTTTACCATTTATGTTTCTGCCTTCTCGTACTTCGAGAAAGGGGTGGTTGACGCCCCAATGGGGGAGCCGCCACTGTAATTTGATTAAGTAAATATGGCCAAGATGGCACTGCTCATCAGCCTGAGCACGGAGGGTGCCGGGAGCAGGCCAGAACCGTTACCAGGGGCACCAGTGCAGAGAAGGGTGCAGTGACCGGCCTGAGAGCTTGCGTCATGGAAGCCTGGTCAGTGAGAGCATACATGAAGAACCGAGATTCAGCCGTACAAGAGCGCAGGAGCATCTTCCAGTTTCTACTAAAGAGGTAGTCGCCTTGCAGAGGAGATTTCAGTCAGGCGAAGCAATTACCATTTTATTTGCGACTGGTAGGTTTATCCCGGGTCTCCATTTAACAGGGAAACGGGGAGCCGTCAGGCAGCAAATCAGCAAACCTTCAGAATCTTTAAACTGTTCCTGCCATTTCCACCTGCACTTTGCAATCAAATGCTACACGCGGCATGAAAAAATCCAAAGAATCCATAATCCCTGATTAACGGGTTTTTACGCCAAATAAAATGTGAAAAGTCTGGAGACACCAGACACTGAACAGTTGCTGCCTGCGCTGTTGGCTTGCACGGAAATAAATATATTCGCAAAATACCCACGATCAGGTGAAAAAATATCGTCTGCAGCTTAACACCAAAATCATCATTCAAGAGCTGTGAGAAGCACCGTTATATATTAGAAATGCTATCACAAGGCTAAAAATAACAAGAGCATGATCCTATTGCAAACCTGGTTCTCTTTTTAACTTTTCAGATCGAAAGCACTCACACAGTCCCCTCTTTGACCCTAGTGCCATAAGTAAAATGCAGCCGTTGGAGTTGAAAGGTAGTGTGACACTTCTTCTTTGTGGTCTTGTCCACTGGTCTGGCCCGGGGTAGGCAGCAGGTCAGTTAGACTTAGTGCATGCAGTCAGATCCGAGTACGCCTACAGCACTGTTACCTTCTGCTTTCAGAGGCCACCGTTCCCTACTCCCTAAGCTAAAGATGCCTGCAGGCCTAAACATTTCAGTGCACCCTTTCAGTCCTGGAAATTGGCACTGTTTTACCCAGGAATCTGCAGCATGTAATAATATGCTGTATTTTGTTAGGGCTATCACTCTGATGCTAAAGTGAGGTAAATGATGAGAGAGTGGAGAGAGAGGGGTGAGAGGGAGAGAGAGACAGAGAGACATCTGGACCAGTTGCATTATCAAAGCTCAAGAATTGGAAGTTTCCCAGGTCCATGTTTCTGTCGTGTCTAAGCATGTTATATTATGTTCAACATATTTATGATATATGTTTTGTTGTTTAGCACTAATACGTTATCCAGAAAGCCACTGTGAATGTAAAACGTAGGTTCAGTAGGTAGCTCAGTGTGTTAAGGTGCCTGCGGCCAGCATACGGGTATTTGTGACTTACTTGTCACAAGTTGCAGTAAAATAGTTTTGTAAGATAATTTCCATAGGGTGAGGATTTATGTCTAACCTTCACACCATAGGTTCCATTAGCGATAAAACAATCAGCGCACACGTTCCAGTCCCTGTGACACAGCTCAGAAGGCTACTGTGCCTACTGCAGACATGCAGGTGTCACCTGTAGGTCACAGGTTTTCGATAGAATTGGTCAGGGGATTAACAGGTCTTTTGGAGAGGTCTGGATGTAATCCGAAGGTTAGACATGTAAGCCCAACATTTCATCCTTATAAGGTCGTTACAGTACAAACGATAGAACCGGGTGACAATAACATCAAATTAAAGGGTCATAAAGCCAGTATCAGGAAATGCTGTATAAAAAAAGTTTTTACATGTTATGTCTTTAACTAGATGTCTCAACCTGACTCGCCCCGTCCTTTCTCTTCCTCTCTCTGCTTCCCTCTTCTTTTCTGCTTTCTCTCTCCTTCACTCTCTGCCCTTCTATCTCTTTATCGGTGCCGGGCCGTAACTATGTGTCTCACCCGGTCTGTCTCTTGCCCTCTCCTTTCTCTGTCTTTCTCTCTCTCTCTCTCTCTCTCTTTCTCTCTCTTTCTCTCTCTTTCTCTCTCTCTCTCTCTCTCTCTCTCTCTCTGCTTGCCCCTCTGTTCCTAATTCCTAATTCTCTCCCCAATCATTCATGTCTTTCTTTCTCCTGCGGCCCCTCTCTCTTTTTCTGCTCCTCTGCTTCACTCTACATGTCTGATCTTATCTCCCCTTTCCCTTCGTAACCCCCCTCTGCAATATTGCTATTAGCCGACGGACAGCCTTGTCGGTGGTAGGCATGAGACATGTATCTGTGGCCACCCCCAGCAGAAACAAACAATTTAGCCATAATGTTTACTCTTTTGTATCGGAGGGAAGCGCCGGTATCCTCTCCTGTCAATTAGTAACAGGGGCACATTAGACTTGTGAAAGATTAGCACACAGTGGCACAGACGGACAAAGCACGTGGTTGGCCGACATCTGATATGCATCCGATTAGACTGACAGTTTTGCCAGTCATTGTCTTTGTTAGAACAGATTCACAATTGCTTTATTAACCTTTCTGCTTTCTCAAATTTGCTTGAAAATGCACCATTTGTCCACTCTTTTTAAAATATTTTCTCGGGGGAGAACCTCCTCACACCCCCCGTAGGTGTTTCAGGCTCGCTCGCTCACCGCAGTGAAATACAGTAATTGTTTTACGCCGCACCACTTTCAAATGTCACCAGCCGCCACTGCGTAAACATCTTGTGTAGGCGATGTGGGGTGAAGTAGTATGGTACAAATAATTAAACTGGGTGAACTTCAAATGAGCATTACGGGAAACCTGCTTCACCAGTTCGAGTGCCATACCCTACTGCTTAGAAGTCAGCACGGTACCCAGGCATGCATCCCGCCTGGGCTTACTAGGGCCATGGCCGCATCGGCCGCTTGTAGCACCGCATAAAGCACTGTGACCTCTCAGTGACCCAATACGTGCGTCAGCATACACTGCAGTCCAGCAAGAACCGCAGGGGCCTCCCGTCCCACCATCAAAGTATTCCTCACCTCAAACATCAAGGCATTATATGTCAGGGATTGGTCAGCTCCTAGCATAGTGCTGTCCTGCAGTTTCTGGAAGGAGCGCAGGGCCCTGTCAGTGTATAAGTCCCTGATGCTGTTCACACCCGCCTCGCGTCAAGGTGCGGGGTCATGAGCATCCAGCAGAGCCCGCGACCCGGGCATGCTCCACATGGGCAATTAAGGCGCGTATAGCAGTGCACCACGGTGTGGATGAATAAATCTATGCCAGTACAACTTTGCAATGTGCGCCAGTCTACTTGTACCCCTGGAAGGGCCTCCAGGCAGCAACAGCCTTTCCATTAGTCCTAGCGCATTCAGTTCATCACTGACCAATCTACCTTCACCCATTGCGTCGCGAGCCAACCACAGCATGGGCCACTGTAGTTGAGCCGCTGCAAAGTAACGTTCCAGGTCCAGGACCTCCAGAGTCAGGCATTGCAATATACGAATAAAGACCCTCTTGGGCTCCCACCCCCCAACACCAACTCAGAAAGGAGGCTCCATAGATCTTTGAAGTAGGCCCTAGTAGGTATCACAGGCACCGCTGCAAAGAGGTAAAGGAGCAGCGGCAGTATTAACATTCTAGCTATAGAGGCCCGACCCATAGGGGAGAGGGGAAAGGGTGACCAGAAACCTACAGATTGCCGCAGAGCTGTCAGGAGCCCAATATCCATGAAACTCATTACCAGCTGGTCACTCGATAAAGCAATTGCATTCACAGTGGCTATGTGATAAGAGATTTTCTTATGTTTTTTGAAAATCCATTACAAGATAGACACTGTACATGTGTGCTATTTGGTGGCCATCTTGTAATGGATTTTTTATGCCATTGTGAATTCTCAAGCCATCTGGGATAGAACATGCAAATACTACTAGCAACTAACATCAGAGCACATACTACAGAAATCTACGTTCAGCCAGTAGGTGAAATGTTGGATTACTTGATACGTTGGATCCAGCCTTCCATGTGTCCTGTGATGATAAATTAAAATGATTGCCATGGCTAGTAATAAAAGGTAACACCTAGTATTGTTCAGCACTGCAAAGTTCCAAGGTATTTGCAAAAAGGGTTCCATTAACATGCATAGCGGCAAAGCCATCGGTTCTGGCTTTAGCTTACAATGCTTGCCTGCATCGTTTGTGCATGCGTTAGTCCATGAAAGCCAGACCTATTGGCTCTGCAAATGCTTGTTTCTAACTGAAGTAGTTTTTTTCAGCATGGGTACTGCATTTTTTACATCCTTATGTGCTATTCTTACCTGATGTAACCTGAAGACTTATATTGCATTATATTATATTTTTTTACTGTATTATGTCATTGTATGTTATATTCTCCACTGTATGTACGCAACTATTCCTTTCTGAATTGTTCTGATGTCAACTGGTTCTTTATCATGCTATAACAGTCCACCAATAAATACATACAAATGTGTTATGAAAAATATAAAAAGATATATAACTTTGACTAAATGATGGGCTTTAGAAGTTGGTGATTGCCAAACCTAGATAAAACCTTTTGCATGCCAGACCTAAGCCATGTTTAGGCAGTGGCATATGTCTGCGCTTGAACCACAAAGACCCTTAATAAAGATAACTGTACAAACGTCATATTCTTTCTTTAGTCATGGGATTTGTGGCTTTCCACCACAGGCAGCCATTAGAGACACTATTGTCCCCCCTTCCCCACCCCCCCTCCCCCTTCCCCCGGGTCACAGGTTAGTCCCTGTTCAGGTAGGCAGGTAGAATATCCTGGGGTGTCTGCCGCGGAGCCTCTAACTTCGGCTGTGCCTTGGGATTCTGGCCTTAGCAATAACTTGGTAACTTTAACTTCTTTTAAACAGCAGAAGTGAAACAAAGCCTCTTTTCCTTTCTTCTTTCTGAGTAGCAGAGCTAATTTTTACATGTCCATTTATTCTGAAGCTACTCTTGATGAGTCCACGTCTAACCCTCTCACTGTGCCTATATGTAAGACAAAAAAGCCCTAGGAAGAAAACATCTAAAGTCTATCCTTTCATAGAGTCGACCCTATGCGCAGCAGTGGCATGTGCTTTTCCCAGACGAGAGAATGTCCTCTGGGAACAAATATGTTCGGACCCTGTGGCATGTCATTGATTTGATAGGTAAAGTTCAACATGAGTCATCCAACAGTGCCTATAAAAACAAGCATTGGCATAGCCAATAGGTCTCGCTTTTGGGACCTTATAAGTATTTAGTTATGCAGCACAATATCCTTGGTTCAACATCAACTGTTGCATGGCTAAACACTTATAAGGTCCCAAAGGTGAGACCTATTGGCTATGCCAATGCTTGTGTTTTGTTTTGGAGTCGAGTGGATGTATGTGGTGTGGAGTGGAAATTTGTGACTTGGATTGAAATTATTAGGTGTGGAAGTGTGTGGTGAAATTGTGTTGTGATTGTGCTTAAGTGATGCTGAACTGACAAATTGCTACTAATTCTTTTAACATGGAGATTGGTATTTACTTTTCTTTCTCTAACTGTGAAGGGAGAACATTTTGTAAAGTGACTATTGTGACAAACTTGCTCGGGTAGAGAAAGTGTGAAAGGAAAGGTTGTAGGATGTCATTTTTTCTAACACAACAAAATGTAAATACCTGTCAATGAACCGTACAAATTGCTGATATATTTCGAGTAGTTAGAAAAGCTGAAATCACATTTTTTTTTTTTAGTTTGAACAAATGATGTTAACAGATTTTAACATGATCAAAACAAATCCAGGCACTTTACTTGGTGCTGTGCAAACGATAAATATTTGTGAAGCACGGTTCCCATACATTATTGTTTCTGTGCTATATAATTTTATCAGTAAAGCTGCCAGTCTGTGCAAATTTAGTGGCCATTTCAAAGGATAATGTGCAGTCTATAGTGTGTGCTATCCCACCATTATTTAGTAATATGTGTGAGAGACGGAGTACTCCAAAGTGCACCACCAGCTATATACCACACCCTTACTCCTCTCCTGCTGAACGGGCATAGTTTATTACACTTATCATTAGTGTGACACTACAGTTTTCATAATTCCTATGACTTCTGTGATATAACATTGATGGGAGCATCCCACTCTGAAAATTGTTCCAGCGCTACCGCGTGGAAGTGTGAAGCTCTACAGCCAAACAATTAAGCTGAAATGCGCTCGTCTGTACCTCGTTTGGTAGATACCGATTTTAAAAGATGCATTAAAGGATGGAAAAACTTAATGGCTGGGATGCCTGCCTATCTCTTTTGAACGAGCAAGTTCTTATGGGCAAGGACCGAGCTAGAGCAAAACATTCGGCCCGAACAAAGCTTCAACCTTTCTTGACTCGCGCCCTACGTGTCAGACTATGTATTTCTGTCTTGCACTAGAAAGTCTCTATTGAATCCATTAGGTGTGGTGTAGAGTTTTCTGTTAGTATCCAATATTAGACACCTGTACGCAAGGGTTAAACTTTAATTATGCAGACAGTGGCATGGAATAGTGGACGACAAGGGTGTAATGCTGCACTAAGAAAGTCTCCATAAAGTAGGTTCATGTAGAGAACTTTGAGACAACTGGAAAGCAAAAACGTTTGTCAAACACGCATGTACAGGAAAAGGTTCTGCATCCTCGTCACTTACTACTACAAGTTACTGTAAACAGACATTCTAACTTCATGCAACGCCACGTTACCAGGTAGCTTCATGTCACGTTACCAGATGGCTTGATGTCGCAGAGTAGCAAGTGCTCCAGTTTTAGGCTTTTCTTTTACAACTCATAACCCGCTAATTTCATGTGAATTCGTGAAACTGGAACAAATTAAGTGCCCCAAGACTACGAAACCCAGAATCCGTTATGGCGCTAAATTGAGCCACATGAGTTTATCCCTGCGTCCTAGGTGCCAAGAAGTCATTTAGCAACCTTAGCAAAAGTGATGTTAAAAATAAAGGTATTAAGCGCCCAGTGGTGGCCATGTAAGGTGAGGATAAACAAAACGAATTTGTGTAAGCAAAGTTATTGTCCTAAAACCAAATTCCCCATGCCCAAGGCTGGCAGACCGTGGACCCAAACGAATTACATAACAGAAGCGCTATTAACGTTACACTGGGCTAGCGATTACCCTAAAATACTAATAGGATCCTAAAAAAGACTGGTGCACAGTGACAACCTGTTGGTCTGGGATCTGGTCTTCGCCACTCTTCTGGTGTCAGCATTGTTAGTAGAGCTGCAGAACCGAGACTCTACTTCGTCCAGGAGCTCGTCCAGATAGTCTGCCATACCCAGCAAGGAGGGAGACTTGGAATGGGCGGGGCTAAAAAGTGACGACCCGACTGTTGCCTTGAAACCGCGTTGGAGGTTGTACAGAATCTATTGACCCTAAAGCTTATTCAGATCAGAGGACTGAGAGCACCTTGCGCCCGTCATAGCCCTA
The DNA here is from genome assembly GCF_964204655.1 of Triturus cristatus. Lineage (NCBI taxonomy): Eukaryota > Metazoa > Chordata > Amphibia > Caudata > Salamandridae > Triturus > Triturus cristatus. The sequence continues at coordinate 1,269,365,113 of NC_140591.1, forward strand.
TTGGACGCATTACCGAGAAGGAAGTGCTGTAGGCTCCTAGGCACAGTAACATTCCGGAGCAGTTTTCATTCTATTTATTCAACGGTGTCAATTAATACTAGAGATGAATAAATGCTACCTGTGCACACACGTCATAAGAGGAATGTGAAAGGAATGGGGACGGATTCGGTTATTTACTTATATTCTGTTCGCAATTTTTGTTAATGAGATAAAGAAAATAAGTCCGAAACTTACTAATATGTAAACCCCTTCATGTTGTTGTGCGGTGGTGGGGAAAGGGGGTGCAAATATGTATTTCAAAACTACTGGTGAGTGGAGCCAGTCAGACTGTGAGGCGCTCCCTCCAGTACAGGGCTTTGAATGGTGGATCGCTCTAGTCTATGACAACTCCCTGGCTTCGCAGAGACGAAGAAGCGAGGCAGACTCACAGGCAATGCTGCCTAAATAATAACGCCTGCCTAGTTACGGAAATACTAAAAAACAAAATACCAAAAAAATCCACAAAGGAGACCAAATAATTATAAGAATACAAGGCGTTTGACTAGTGTTAGATAAATGACAAAGAGGATACTGCCACTCTCTGGCCAGAAAAAGGAAAGCATGCAGTGAATGCAAACGGCGGGAGGAGGGGTGGGAAGAAAGGCGAAAGTGAAAGTGATCGCGATCAAGCGCGGCGAGCGATGCGCTTAATGAGCATGAGGAGGAAAGCCATATGGCTCCTGTGCTCGTAAGCGCGCGCCCGCGCATATGCACGCAAGCTGTAGGCCGGCCATGGTAGAATTATTTTAAGCCCTCACTAAAAGTCTCGCCTGATCCAGCGCATGCGCTGGATCAGGCGAGACCTAATGATGATCCCTCCAGCTATGTGAATCGCATGAATATGCCCATCCTGCTTCATAAAAAAGTAGATGACTTAGTAACAAGTGCATATGTGAAGACATTTTTCCAGCCACTTTCTGCATGTTCATGACCCTATCTGCGGACCAAACTGCCAGATGAGGCCGGATTGGGATGCAGTGCAGTTCTTTTGAGAAACAGATGTTTGAGGCACCTCGTTCATCGTTGATATGGTTTTTGCTAGAGTGCGTCTGGGAATGAAGCTGAAGAATGTTTTTAACCTCCAAGGCACGGGAATCAGCCTTCGCTAGCAGCCCAGGGCATGGCTCTAGGTACTAGTAGTGTTTGGTATTTTGACTTGTAGTGTCATGTCAGTAGGAATGTCTTCTACCTTTTCTTTGGGGTCCGGAGTACCAGGATATCCTAAGGGCTGACAGCATGCAAACCCATGCCTTTCTCTTTTCTCTTGCGCACGCTGATTTTCTCGGCTCAGGAGTGGTCTAATCCCCGTACAGATTTTGGAGATAGCCGATCGACCGTCTTTCTCTTATAATAAATATTCAGTAGTGTCTTGTGACTTACCTACATTGGAGACTTTCAGAACGAAAGGCACGATGGTCTTAAGCTTTAAATATTTACTTTGGAAATATCCAAAGTACAAATGCAAAACTGCAGTTAGTCAAATAGAAATTCAGTCAAAGTGCTAAGCTAAAAATAAAGAGAATAATGAACTCAGGAGAGTTCAAAGACAAAACTGGCAGAGATTCGCCTTCCCTGCGTGGTTACAGAACTCCTTCTAACATCATAAAATCACACACTTTTATAGGATTTTAAACCAAGGTTCATACATTCACTAAGTAAGTACATGGTTCTCAGTCTCATGGCCGATAGGAATCAAGCAAAGAGAAACATTTGCCACAGAGTACATTCAAATACTTTCTCACTATTATACTACATGGGATTCTGCGCTCACAGCGTCAGGTGCATAGGTACACAACTGTTACATATTATGTTATTCAGTTTGGGACTGCTAAACTCACCCCTGAGGAAATACATTTCGTTCAGAACATTCAGCAAAGTCTTTAGCTTGCTCCGTGGAACTCTTTATTCTACCAGAGAATGAAAAACGAAATTAATCATGTGGTTTAGAACAATGTCACTTTAAAGATGGACGACATAGACTAAGTTAGCCTGGTTCACTTACAATGCGATTTCTAAGGTTACTAACATTAAACTTCTACAAATTAGCATTCTCAGGGCCTTCATGGATCTCCAACTTCTCTGGCTCGATCTCACTTTGGTCTCTCCCGAGCGCTGCGCTTCACTATCACAGGCCTGGTTTTGTTGTGGTTATAAAGGGTTAATTCTCTGCAGTCTCTGCCCAGACACCTCCACTATTTTTAGTGCTCCTAGAACACCCGGGTTTGTATCCCACAGATGAAGCACAGCTATTGCTCACGCACACCAAGGAAATCTGAATTTCAATAAATGCTTGACTCTTAATACCACCCCTTTAGCCCACCCTAGTTCCCCGGTCTGTCTCAAATTGGTGAGTATCTTTACTTCTCTTTTTGGTCTGACTTGACAGTTTATCTGCCGTCGGGCCTTATATTATCAAAAGAAAAAGACCTTTAAAAAGCATTAGTGAAAAAGGGGCGTTGGCCCCACCCACATGTTTATCAACTTGAGTACAGCATTTGATTTGGCAGACGAGTGCTTTCACTGAAAAAGTGCTTATGTTGCACTTTATGGCTTGTGGGAAAATGTTTGTTCATACAACAGGCCTGAGTTGATTATGTTGGCAAATCAATGGCCAAAGCTATAGGACTGATTTGTTACTATAAAGGCAGTGGGCCTGACATGTTTATTGTGAAAAGCTTATGTTAAAGCCAGTTATGTTGATGCACTGGATTAAAACCTGAACACGCATTTTGTTTCATGAAACCTCACAAATTACCGTAGAAGGCAAAAGTTTTGGTACTGGTTTACCCCTTTGACAAACTCTGACGGTAGAAGATTTTCTCTGTGAAAATCTTTTTAGGTCTTCTTAGGAGGGATTGTGTCCTCTATCGTTAAATATAATTTTGAACATATTTGCAAATTTATGACTGTAGGAAAACTTATGCTCAATACAGTAGGAGTCAGCTGGTATAGTGATAAGTCAGTTATAAACTGTTATGTCAGATTTCATTGGTGTGATCTGTTTATTATGGAAAGTTAGAACAACCACGGATGGGGGCAAGGCATCCAATGCGTTGGACTCAGATGCCAACTCTGTTTCTACTCTGTACCCTGCCTCAGATGCTGAGCGGCCGCAAATCCCACACCGCACCGCTGATGACCTGGGATGATGGTGTCTTGTGGACAGTGAACATTTCGCATTTGGTAACTATATGGGGCGGCCTTGATGGCTGGGCAGTCTGTTTGTTTATTGTTTGACTGAGATTTTACTGTTTGGAAAGGCACAGTCCCTTTTGACAACTGATTGGTGTCCCACGGAGCTCGCCCCTTCTCCCTTTCCTAAAAAAAATAGCAAGATATCTAGGCATTTTGATAGACCATAAACTATCGATGAAAGAGGTGATAGCTACTTGTGGCACGTGCTTTGGGGTAATGCACCTGTTCTGCTTGGGTTTTCGGATCAGATAGAACCCGCTCATCAGAGCCTCACTAACCCAGCCAGAACGTTACCCCCCCTCCCTAGGGCCTATTTACAATAGTGCAACCACATATATCTACCACCTAAGGACAGGGAATTCCTACTATACATACCAAGACCTCTTATAATCGGCGGCCTCGCGATCCCATACGGATCCAGACCTCTCTGCCCATACGACAGTATCACAAGTGGCGGCCTCGCGATCCCATACGAATCCAGACCTCTCTGCCCATACGACAGTATCACAAGTGGCGGCCTCGCGATCCCATACGAATCCAGACCTCTCTGCCCAGACGGCAGTCTCAGCACAATCGGCGGCCTCGCGATCCCATACGAATCCAGACCTCTCTGCCCATACGACAGTATCACAAGTGGCGGCCTCGCGATCCCAGACGAATCCAGACCTCTCTACCCAGACGGCAGTCTCAGCACAAGTGGCGGCCTCGCGATCCCATACGAATCCAGACCTCTCTGCCCATACGACAGTATCACAAGTGGCGGCCTCGCGATCCCATACGAATCCAGACCTCTCTACCCAGACGGCAGTCTCAGCACAATCGGCGGCCTCGCGATCCCATACGAATCCAGACCTCTCTGCCCATACGACAGTATCACAAGTGGCGGCCTCGCGATCCCATACGAATCCAGACCTCTCTACCCAGACGGCAGTCTCAGCACAAGTGGCGGCCTCGCATACCCATACGAATCCAGACCTCTCTGCCCATACGACAGTATCACAAGTGGCGGCCTCGCGATCCCATACGAATCCAGACCTCTCTACCCAGACGGCAGTCTTATACAACAGTTCATCCTATGATCACCATAACATACAAAAAGGGAATCAGTCTCACTATTCATCAGATCACACAAGGACTGCCAGTTCAAGCATAGCCTGTTCTCCGGTTCGAGGGGCTCCTCTTTCCCTTATTCAGTTACCACTTACCTGATCAGGGTTAACATCTGTTCATGTAGCCGCAGCTGACTAGAAGAATAGGCTACCCTCTCATACAAGAACACGCAGCACATGTTGGTTCACTACAAACTGGGTACTTTATTACTCATTACATACGCAATCACATAACATTACAATATAACACATAACCTGCAAAGAAAAGTGAAAGATTAAGTTGTACACTCTAATAAGAAAGGGTCGACATCACCTTAATAGTGTGTAGCCTGCACTCAGTGGCCATCTAGGTTCCCTTCTCGTCTGTGCCTCGGCTCGCCTGGAAGTCACACCTCCGCAGTCACGGATACATGTCTGCACCACTATGCGCTGTTCTCTTCACCCTTCTCCGAGTCACTGGGACCTCTTCCTTATCGGCTACTCTCTCCTCTCTGGCTATTCTGCTAGGAGAGTATCTGTCTCTCGGTTCTTCTCCGCCTTCAAGATGGCGTCTGTCTTCCCTGGAATAAGTAGTAGCGTTACTGCTAACGGCTAGATGCCGCCTACGGACTGAACATGTAACGGCCTCAGACTTTCACTAATATAGAGGTGCGTTTCCTCATGGAAAATTCCGGCCCGTAACCTGCCGCCCACCAAATTCTTGTACCTCCCCGTACCAAGGACACGTTCCCAGCCGGCCGGCCTGATGTAGTGTCTTCGGCATGAAGAAAAAATACAATCCTTCGATAAGGGCCGGCCTGAACCGGTTCTCTCCAAGCGAATAACACCACATAACTAAAACATTACATTTGACCTAGAAGCATCCCAAGCTGCCGGAGCAGAAAGAAAGATGGAGTCTCTCCCGTTTGAGGCCTACCAGGCCTGAATTCAGCACGGCTCCATGAAATACCCTCACTACAGGACAGGTTATCCCTAATACTAACGAATCTATCCCCTAGGCTATGTGTGCAAGCCCTGATCTATGGGGAAGAGCACAGGATCATGTCGAAGTGCCTAGTAAATAGGCTCCATTCACTACTCTAACCCTTAGACTTGAATGGTAAGAGACTGAAGTCACATTCAATTACTTTTCCTCACAAGAAGGCCGGGAAAATCGAGCAGAACATTTCACCCTTGACTTCAGTCTATTATACATTCATTAAACAGAACTAATATCTGTGGAAGAATAATATGAAACAAGACTAACTGATCTATGTCTAGTACCAGGTGTGCAGAATTGAAATAGTGAAGGAATACACTGAATAAAGCAACAGATAGAAATCAAAATGCCGATAGTAATCAGAATACCTCCTAATATCTGACGTAACATATGCAAATCAGGTAACCAATTAAAGAGCCAGTCAAACCAGCCCTGGTCAATGTGTTTTCTAACTTCTTCTGTCAAGTCATGTAGTTTATCAATGTGAGCTTGAATGGATTTTGTATGATCCGACAAGTTAAAACAACAAAGACCCTCAAAATCAGAACAATCGTGTCCATGTTTAAGCAAAAGATAATCAATGGCCGCTCGATTTTGCAAGATAGCTCTACGTTCACCCTGGGCGTCTAATAGCATGTCAGACAGGACTGTAGAAGTATGATTAATGGATTTTACCATCCAGCAGGCCATTTTCCCAATAGATTTGGCATTATAAACTGCCAAAGCAGGAACACCAACAATTGAAATAGCCAGGCTAAGGTATTCAGACTTGGAATATAAATGTAAAGATGAGTCACAATCCTCCTGTAACCTCACTGTATCTCGAATCACACGAGAGTTGGCATTCGGATGTGATGAAAACATCAACAAGCTCAGTCTAGTAATGGCACAAGGGCCTCCACAAATATTTGCGGGGATATATGGCCAGGAAGTATTACCACATGAGAAAAGCCATCCGGCAGGTAGTAACATCGTGCGATAATGACTGGGGGTAACTACCAAACTCTTGCAAGTCATGTTATTCTGAACAGAAGTACATGTTTTCGGTGTCCTTTGAAGGCACAAAGTTCGTTCATGAGCGGTGAATGAAGTGGCACCTTTCAATCTTAAACGCATACATTCAGAAATCGCACTAGGATCACAAGTAAGGAAAAAACACAAATCACCCTGTGTGATATTATAGGTAACTATTTGGGACTGGATGGGGGGTATCGGGTCTGACAGTACAATACACAAGGGGCAATACTCATGGGTAGCAAAATCGCCCAGAAGAACATTGGGGCGAGCATTCGATATATTAAAAATATGAGTCAAAGTCTCCAATGAAGCAGGGACAGCAACTAAACAAGTCGCTAGAATGTCAGTCACCGATCTCATCGGTGTCAAGCAGAAATGAGGGGCTTTAGTCACTCGTTTGGCTAACGTAATCCAAAAGTTCGACGACGAATCCCACGCAGCGAAGGAACGCGACACTCGGGTTCTCAACTCAGCCCGGGTTGATGGGATCCCTCCTCTCTCGTCGTACCAGCCCAAAAGGAGTCCAACGCCGACACATCCTGCAGCAACAGTCCAAAGAATGATCTGAAAGAGAATCAAATACAGGCATTATTCATTCTCGTAAGTAACATTTGTCAGCCGGGACTGCTTCCCAGCTATCTTTCCCTGGTCTCATAACTAAAATGGTGTTGTCTTGACCGGTTGCAATGACTTCTGCTTGTTCAGGGGGATTCTTAGGCGACTGCACCCAAACTCTGGCCCCAGGATTATCTGTGGAGCCAAAACCTTTCTGGCCTCGTACAGTTAGCAACGTTGGGGCAGTGCCTTTTGTGATCTCACCACTGAAAACAGGCATTATTAGCAATTGAGCCACTCGGTCAGTTTGATGTATCAGTAAGTCAACCTCACTGCTATTCAGCAGGAGCACCTTAATCTCTCCCTGAAAATCACTGTCAATGATCCCTCGAAGCACCTGAACGCCTTTTACAGCCAGCCCCGATCTAGGGGCGATTAATCCGAAATTCCCAGTTGGTATATGAACACCAACACCAGTTTCAATGATGACTCGATCCTTACTTTTTATAACGGTGTCATCCATGGCATGCAAGTCTAAACCTGCCGACCCTGGGGTCGCTCTACATGGAGCCAAAGCTCCGGGAGTAATTTCCCAGTACATCACAGTCTCTCTGATTTCATTGGGCTTAGCATCAACATTCGGAGGAAACAAACGCATAAGTGGGGATTCAGCATTTAGAAAAGGACGGTTATTCAAAATCAATAGCGCTTGACGCAAAAAGTCTCGCCAATTCTTATACTTGTCATCTGTTAATTTACGTAACTGATCTTTCAGCAGGCCATTCAACCTCTCCACAAGACCCGAGGCCTGTGGATAATATGGTATATGAAACACCCATTCAATATTGTTTTCCACACAGAATTCCTGTACCAATCTTCCACGAAAATGGGATGCATTATCAGATTGAATTTGGAATGGCACACCATAATACATCATAATCAATTCCACTGTTTTAATAGTATTCAATTGGGTAGCTTGCTTACAGGGAAGGGCCACCAACAGGCCACTGTATGTATCAACAATAGTGCAAACATATTGACAATTCCTACTCATAGGAAGTGGACCAATGTAATCAATCTGCCAAATTTGAGCAGGTAATTTCCCGCGATGTAAATGACCTTTAACAGTTTGGGGCACTTTGCGCTGCCTGATATGCTGACAAATGGGACAATGTAGAATAACATTTTTGATTAAATCTAGGGGAATATAAATTCCTCGATCAGCAGCCCACCTGCTAGTGGCTTTCTCTCCAAAGTGTCCTGCTTTCTGGTGGGCCCATTTCGCCAATCCCGCAATATCAGAATCTTGCCTGTCCACCACTGCCTCAGCAATTTTAGATTTCTCATCTGCAATATTATGAAAGAATTTGTCAAGAGAGTCTATCGGGGTATGAGCATCCACATGGAAGATTGTAACAGTACTCTGTGGGAGCATTTCCCAAATCTCCTGCCATAATTCTTTTCCCCACAGTTCTTTTGAATGGATTTTCCAACTATGGGAATGCCAAGTCGGTAACCAAACTGCCAGTCCATTGGCAGTAGACCAAGAATCGGTGAAAATATGGCATGTGCCAGGTAATTCTTGTTTCAGAACTTGATAAACAGCATAGAGTTCAGCAAATTGACTGCTCTTACCCTCACCAGTTGTGCTCAGCAATTTTTGTGTGATCGGATTATAGGACACCGCCTTCCAATGCCGTTTCGTCCCTATGAACCTTGCTGAACCATCCGTAAACCAGACATGGTTTCTGTCCTCCGCCGACAAATCATCAAAAGGTCTACCCCACTTAACAGGAGACTCCTGTACTAAAGGTACGGAACATTCACTCTCAGTCTCAGTCGATGGCGCCCGCGCCACCTGCTCATGCAAAGATGCAACTCCTTTTTGTCCCACACGTGCCCTGTCTTGTATATACCATTTCCATTTAATCACACTCGCCTCTTGAGCGTGTCCAATTCGGTGAGTTTTCGGCGAACTCATAACCCACTGCATGATAGGAATTTCAGGTCGCAAAACTATATCATGTCCCAAAGTCAATTGCTCGGTATCCACCAGAGCCCAATAACACGCAAGTAACTGTTTCTCAAAAGGTGTATAACGCTCACCAGCATCAGGTAACTTTTTGGTCCAGAAACCTAACGGTACTCTACTCTTGCCTTGTTTCTGCCACAAACTCCAATTCGCATAAAGGCCTTGTACAGACACATTCAAATCCACATCACCATCACATACAGGCCATAAATCCAGAGCATGCTGAATTGCTTCTTTTGCCAGACTGAACGCATCTTGTTGTGGTTTATCCCATTCAAATGCATTCTTTTTACGAGTGACATGATACAAAGGGGCCAATATTTGACTTAAATGAGGAATATGCTGGCGCCAAAAACCAAACAAACCAATGAAGCTTTGGGCTTCTTTCCTGTTCCTCGGAACTGCAAAATCAAGAATTTTCTGTTTAACCTGAGGGATCACTTCTCGGTGCCCCTCATGCCAATTAATACCCAAAAATTTCACAGCCTGGGACGGACCTTGTAATTTATCCGGGTTGATTTCCCAACCTTTCTCACGCAGGCACTCAATGACTCTGTCCAATTGGGTCTGAACTTCCTCTTGTGTTTCGCCTTGGATCAAAATATCATCAATATAGTGACATATCTGAATTTGCGGATGAACCGGTACCTCAGCCAAATGCTCTGCCACCAGCCGGTGACATATCGTAGGACTATGCACATAGCCCTGGGGAAGACTCCTAAACGTCATCTGACGCCCGTTCCACGTAAAACTGAATTGTTCCTGACACTCGGGGGCAATCGGAATCGAAAAGAAAGCATTAGCAATATCAATGGACGCATACCATGTACCTGGATGTTTTTGGATTCTTTCAATTAGGGTAATAACATCCGGTACTGCAACAGTCAAAGAGGGTGTATGTCTATTCAATTCTCGATAATCAACAGTCATGCGCCAAGAATTATCACTCTTACGTACAGGCCAAACAGGATTATTCCAAGCAGAAGTAACTGGGGTTATAACTCCTGCATCCACCAACTCCTGAATAGTGGTACTAATCTCTTCATGACCACCTGGAATACGATACTGCTTCTGACGAACCACTTTTGTCGCCTGGGGAACTTTTATGGGGGGCATTCTTAAACGACCAACCCGTACAGGCCTGGACGATATATAATGTTTAGTTCCAAATTGGTAACATCCATCATCTAAGTGCAAAGTCATTCCTTTCAAAATATCAATTCCAATTATGAATTCTAAGAGTGGTACCACTAATACAGAGTATTCTTTTCTAGGAATTCTACCTATTCTCATTTCAAGTAAAGTTTGAACTGTGGGAGTTTCCTTTCCACCTAATCCGGTAATTGTAAAAGGCTGACCTTTAAACTTCTTTGATTTTCCATGAATAAGAGTGGCCTCCGCTCCTGTATCTACCAATGCTCGGGCCCTTTGGACATTACGATGTCTCCAGTAAATATCAATATCTACATAGGGTCTATTATCTCTGTGAGCCCATCTGTGTACTGGAGCTTGATCTATTTCCTAGTCATTTTTACTGCGTTCTGTGTACCAGGATAAATCAGGATAAAGACTCTCACGTTTCCCAGGTATCGATACCTCCTGTTCATATCCATCTCCATTACGAAATGGATTCCTGTCCTCTGCATTGTACTGCGGGTTTCGATCGGCCAATCTGTGTCGATCCTCTCTCCTTCTCAACTCAGGGGATTGATCCCTATCATCTCTACGTCTGCTGTTAACATAATCATCTCTCCCCCTCTCTCTTTCCCCCTCTCTCTCCCTGTCTCTCTCACGACGGGGGGACAAATCACGTACATAACGTCGATCATCACGACGATCAGAGCGCCCACGGCGGTCGTCATCACCGCTACCGTCAGAAAAACCACGATCACACTCAGTCGTCCGAACACGCCGGGCACCCTCCTTTCGATCCAAGCCACGTTTGCGAAACATTTCCCACAAACGAGAAGTAGTCTCACCGTCAATGTCCTCCTTCCGCACACCATCGGCCATAAGACCAAAAAACATATCACGTCTAGTAAGTTTATTGTCACCAGGAGTACGAGTGTCAGGCCGGGATTGCCGTTCAGGTTTAAACCACTCACCCAACTCACCGAGTTGGCGTACCGATTCCAGCACCATAGACAATATGTTACCAGTCTGATTAATCAATAAAGTCATCATGACCTGCTTATAAGCAACCGGGGAAGAACGAATAATACGATTCCGCACAGAAGATGTCAACAAACCATCAAGCAACCTGTCAGCAGTATAAAAAAAAATTGCCGTTTTCATCACCTCCTCTTTGAGACGTTGTGCAGCATCGCGCAAAGTATACCACGGTTTGTCATTCACAGGCCAGTCAGACTCAGTAGGATATTTTTGATTACAACCCTCAGTCGCCAATTGAAGCAAAGAAATTTGACCACCAACATTAAAGTTACGAAAATGATCCTGTACAGTAGAATCCGAACTCAAGGAACAAAACTTCAAACAATCGCCAGCATCCAACATAATGCCAGCAGCGCCCAGTTCATAAAGGCGCACCATCCATGTGAGTAAGGTCTCACCAGCTCGCTGCCGAAATCGCTGCAAAATATCACTAATTTCTTGTTGAGTAAAATCCTCCAAAGAGTCTAAAGCAATACCATTCGGAGCACCGGGAGCCTGCTGCAACTTCCGCCGAAAAACTGGATGCACCGAGACCGTGGGACGAGCAACACAAGGAGTTCGACCAGTACACATAGAGGAACAATCAGTGTAAGAAGCATCGACCCCACTCGAAGGACGAGCGCAATCATGGGGTGCACCATCAGAGGCGCAAGAAGCAGACTTACAAGCACGGCCGGAGCGAGAGGACTCGCGCTTGGCAGACTCCTCACCCGAGGAAGGAGAATCACTCGAGTTCCAGATATTACCATCCCATTCATCAGGATTCCAATCCAGTCCGGCTTTCGCCACGACCAGACGCACCTTTCGTGTCGAAACCCGACCACGCCGATTCTTGTATTTATAACGAGCAATTCGCACAGCCGCCCTCTCGGCAATAGTTTGGTACGTCTCAAGTTTGTCAGCAAGCAACTTATTTTGACACCGCAACAAAGTATGAGCATTCTGAATCTCAACAAAGTTCGCTTCCACATCCTTATGCAATTTCTGCAACTTCAACAACCTCTCATGCAGAATCCTGTACGCAGACAGAACAATCCAACCTCTGCGCCCCAAAACGGGAAGCTCATCACCCTTAGATACCGGCGCCTTCTGTAAACAAGTAATCACATTAGCCGGCTCCGCCAGCTCCAAAAAAGAATTCCAATTCTCACTCAAACCAGTAGAATCAGCCCACTCACGGGCTAAGGCTTCATAAGGTGTTGAATCCCAGCCGGGAATATCAACGGGCAACTTAAAAGTAGATTTCGACTTTCTAGAAAACATCTCGGAAAAGAAAGAAAAAGAGAAAAAGAGAAAGAAGAAAGAGAAGAAGAGAAGACAAAAAAAAAACTACACACACAATTATACACAAATAATATACAAACGAAACCACGCACGCGCCGAAAGCAAACACGATACAACCACAACGCACACAGGTTTCGTAAACGGTTCGTGACGCCAAATGTTCTGCTTGGGTTTTCGGATCAGATAGAACCCGCTCATCAGAGCCTCACTAACCCAGCCAGAACGTTACCCCCCCCCCTCCCTAGGGCCTATTTACAATAGTGCAACCACATATATCTACCACCTAAGGACAGGGAATTCCTACTATACATACCAAGACCTCTTATAATCGGCGGCCTCGCGATCCCATACGGATCCAGACCTCTCTGCCCATACGACAGTATCACAAGTGGCGGCCTCGCGATCCCATACGAATCCAGACCTCTCTGCCCATACGACAGTATCACAAGTGGCGGCCTCGCGATCCCATACGAATCCAGACCTCTCTGCCCAGACGGCAGTCTCAGCACAATCGGCGGCCTCGCGATCCCATACGAATCCAGACCTCTCTGCCCATACGACAGTATCACAAGTGGCGGCCTCGCGATCCCATACGAATCCAGACCTCTCTACCCAGACGGCAGTCTCAGCACAAGTGGCGGCCTCGCGATCCCATACGAATCCAGACCTCTCTGCCCATACGACAGTATCACAAGTGGCGGCCTCGCGATCCCATACGAATCCAGACCTCTCTACCCAGACGGCAGTCTCAGCACAATCGGCGGCCTCGCGATCCCATACGAATCCAGACCTCTCTGCCCATACGACAGTATCACAAGTGGCGGCCTCGCGATCCCATACGAATCCAGACCTCTCTACCCAGACGGCAGTCTCAGCACAAGTGGCGGCCTCGCGATCCCATACGAATCCAGACCTCTCTGCCCATACGACAGTATCACAAGTGGCGGCCTCGCGATCCCATACGAATCCAGACCTCTCTACCCAGACGGCAGTCTTATACAACAGTTCATCCTATGATCACCATAACATACAAAAAGGGAATCAGTCTCACTATTCATCAGATCACACAAGGACTGCCAGTTCAAGCATAGCCTGTTCTCCGGTTCGAGGGGCTCCTCTTTCCCTTATTCAGTTACCACTTACCTGATCAGGGTTAACATCTGTTCATGTAGCCGCAGCTGACTAGAAGAATAGGCTACCCTCTCATACAAGAACACGCAGCACATGTTGGTTCACTACAAACTGGGTACTTTATTACTCATTACATACGCAATCACATAACATTACAATATAACACATAACCTGCAAAGAAAAGTGAAAGATTAAGTTGTACACTCTAATAAGAAAGGGTCGACATCACCTTAATAGTGTGTAGCCTGCACTCAGTGGTCATCTAGGTTCCCTTCTCGTCTGTGCCTCGGCTCGCCTGGAAGTCACACCTCCGCAGTCACGGATACATGTCTGCACCACTATGCGCTGTTCTCTTCACCCTTCTCCGAGTCACTGGGACCTCTTCCTTATCGGCTACTCTCTCCTCTCTGGCTATTCTGCTAGGAGAGTATCTGTCTCTCGGTTCTTCTCCGCCTTCAAGATGGCGTCTGTCTTCCCTGGAATAAGTAGTAGCGTTACTGCTAACGGCTAGATGCCGCCTACGGACTGAACATGTAACGGCCTCAGACTTTCACTAATATAGAGGTGCGTTTCCTCATGGAAAATTCCGGCCCGTAACCTGCCGCCCACCAAATTCTTGTACCTCCCCGTACCAAGGACACGTTCCCAGCCGGCCGGCCTGATGTAGTGTCTTCGGCATGAAGAAAAAATACAATCCTTCGATAAGGGCCGGCCTGAACCGGTTCTCTCCAAGCGAATAACACCACATAACTAAAACATTACATTTGACCTAGAAGCATCCCAAGCTGCCGGAGCAGAAAGAAAGATGGAGTCTCTCCCGTTTGAGGCCTACCAGGCCTGAATTCAGCACGGCTCCATGAAATACCCTCACTACAGGACAGGTTATCCCTAATACTAACGAATCTATCCCCTAGGCTATGTGTGCAAGCCCTGATCTATGGGGAAGAGCACAGGATCATGTCGAAGTGCCTAGTAAATAGGCTCCATTCACTACTCTAACCCTTAGACTTGAATGGTAAGAGACTGAAGTCACATTCAATTACTTTTCCTCACAAGAAGGCCGGGAAAATCGAGCAGAACAGCACCTCATTAAGAAGGTATTCCAGTGACTTCCAGTGTCCTTTCGGAACACCCTAGACCAGGCACTTATAATCAGTCGCCTGGACTATGGAAATGCGCTACTCGCAGCATCCAACGAATCCCGTCTATCGAATTTACAGGTAGTGCAAAATACTGCTGCCTGTGTGGTTAATAAACAGCCACTGGGCACACCGTCAGTCCCCCTGCTCAGAACCCTTCATTGGCTACCCAAAAAGAAAAGAGCAATCTTTAAACTGCTCTGTCTGACCTTTAAAGCTAGGTCAGGCAAAGTACCAAGATTTCTGCAGGATAAACTAGTCCCCTATCTTCCTGTATGATACCTCAGATCAAGTAACCAGCTTCTCCTACACCCATGACGTTTTCAAACTCTAAAATACGGCGGTCGATCCTTTTCGTATCTTGCTCCCCCCATCATTGGACAAGCTCCCCCTTCATATCAGGGCATGCACCGAGTTTTCAGGCTTTAAAAGACATCTTAAGACCTGGCTTTTTTAATGGCTAATTTCTAGCTGATTTGCTATCCAAGCATGGAGATGCCCCTTCGAGATCGAGTTGTTGCGCTATAATCAAGTTATTGTAACATGACATTGTTTGAGCTTTGGGCTATATACTACGAAGCTGGGGTGGCATGTTGAGGCCTGGTGATACTTTTTCTCTGAGGCAACCATCAGCTCAAAGGTGTTCACTGTGTGACACGTACACGGTTCTTTGGTTTGGGTTTTTGGTGTTTGAATAGTGGGACTGTTGCCTGTCTGTCCTAGGGAGGGAGAGAGGGGGGCGGAGGGAAGTTAATGCTTGTGTCTGAGGAGTCTTCTGTGTTAATGATGGGGGTGATTGTGGGGGAGAGGGCCTTCCTAGAGGGGCATGACCTGTGCTTATATTTTTCAAATGGCATGTATGCTGATTGATTGTAAAATGATCTCCTGGCATGTTTGAGGCCTTAATAGCATGTCCAAGTGCAATAATGTTCAGGCAAAGGTTTCAGGTTGCGCTGAAAGAGACACACCGAACTGCTTCAGAGGGTGCGACGCTGGCATTTGCCTTTAACCACCTATTTGGCTTTCACCGGGGGGTTTGTCATATGGATCAGGCCCTGGTGGGCAGTTTCAGGTGTTAGAGGAGAGGCTGTGGTAAGGAGGGGAGCTAGACCGAGGTGAGTGGTCGTTTAGGAGGTAGACATTTAATGCTGGTCAACATTTATGCCCCCAATGCAGACCAACCTAGGTTCTTGGATGAGCTATCATTGGTCCTGGCACACTTCACGATCGCCCTCATTGTTGGTGGGGTGAATTTCAACAGTGTGGCTGATCCTTCTCTAGATAGGTCCCATCCACCTTTGCAGGACTCCCCTGTCCTGTGGACCACCAAGAAATTGGCCGATTGGATCCAGTGTTGGGGTCTGGCGGATACCTGGCTCATGCGTTATCCTGTTAAGCGTGAATACACTTTGCACTCACGCTTGCATGACCTGCATGTGCGCCTAGACACGTTTCTTTGCTCCCCAGTAGTCCATTCGCAGATTGGGCACGCAGAATGTCAGGCCAGAAAGTTGTCCAGTTATAACCCCACCCTTATTGCCCTGGCCTGGGCACCTGCTCGCTCTTGTATTCTTAGCTGGCACCGCGGGAGTGAAAACTTGGAGGACCATGTGTTCTGTAAGACTATAAGGGCTGAATTATGGCAGTATTTTACAGAAAATGCGGGGACAGCTATGTCAACCCTGGTCAAGTGGGAGGCTTTCAAGGCGGTTATTCAACGGCACTGCATTGCTCAGGTGGGGGGGGAGTGTGGCGATCGCTGCAAGAGGAGACATGGGTGCAGGAAGTCACTCTTTCGAGCTGGAACACCATCGACACACTGATCCCTCTATGCATCGCTCCTTATTGTTAGAAAAGGAGAAGCTGGCGGCGTTTGTGGGGAAGCTCCGCTACTTTGCCTATAGGGAGTACATGGTCAGGGCCCATACGGAACAGGACAAAGCCTGCATATTACTTGCTTGACTGGCGGCCCGCTAAGCGGGGCTCGCAGGTCCTGGAAATGGTTGCCGGTGACGGACCACGGATTTATGATCCGGCTGGTATTAACAAACTATTCTCACATACTATACTACCTTAAATGCCCTCTGTCTCTGATCCTATTCTTGGACCCATTGCCTTTGTTGACTGTGGTACCAACAGCTGCTGAGGAGCTGGGGACAGATGTCTCATCGCCTGAGATTATAGTTGCAATTCGGGCCATGGCCTGTGGTGAAGTACCAGGGTCAGACGAGCTGCCGGTGGAGTTTTATGCTGCCTATGGTGCTCAACTGGCCTCTCGACTTGAGGAGGGCTAAAGAGTGGCACGGGCGGCCCGGGAGCTGCCCCCCACTACAAAGGAGACTTTGATAGTCCTCCTCCTCAAATTGGGTGCTCCCCCTCAGGATCTGGCATCGTATCGACCTCTGTGGATGCTAATATATTGACTCTGAAGGTGGATACGTTTTTGAAAGACTCTCCTCTGGGCAGAGGGTAGCGGTCGCCAAAATGGTAGCTTTACCCCAGCTGTTATATTATTTTGCTACCCGAGGCATATTTTGGGAAATGCATTCTATGCTCATTGGTCTCATTTGGGGGACTGGCCGCTGCTGTGTGGCCCTTGTGAAGCTGCAGCGCCAGGCTCAGGACGGCGGCCCCTGACTTTGTGGAGTGTTGTCTGGCAACCCAATTCGAATAGGTTAGTGGATGGGTGGCCGGTAGAATTGGGTGGGGGCACTGGCGGATAGATACCCTCCGCTGTTGTCCTGGCTGTCGCGGCTCTTGCTTGAGCCTAAATGAATTTGGGCTGAGCTCTATACCCTGCAGCTGGTAGCTAAGTAATGCTGGATTCAGTATTGCAGAGAGCGGGGTTGCTGGTCCATATTCCCCCAGCCTACCTCTCTGTTGGTTGGGGAGCTTTTTCTTGGAGGATACCACTCGATTAGGAGAGTGGTATCGGACTGACATTGCTCGGTGACTTATATGGGTCTGGGATGCTGTTGTCCTTTGAGGAATTACAGACTGCGTATGACTTGCAGGCGGGTCACTTCCTTTTCCTTGGCGTGTCACTGCGCTCATTCGACGGCGGTGGCGATGTGTACAAGTGGAACCGACCACACTATAGGGCTGTCATGTCCTCTGCACAGCGTCGGGCAGACATCAAGCAATCACAGGATTGTACGGAGCGCTGAGGGCAGACTCTAGCGTTCCCATCCTCAGGGACACCTTGGTGGGTGACATTGGCACCCCCTGTTACTGATGCTGACTGGGTTACAATTTTGGCCAGAGTTCTCCAGTATCTCCAGCAACGTGCGGTTTAAACTGATCAATTTTTACTATATTCCTAATGCATATCTTACCCCTAGAGGATTAATAGTCTGTCCAGATGGCTGTAAATGTGGCTTTGTGCATATGAGCATGTATTATATGTAGGGGAGTTGTCCCCACTTGAGGGAGTTTTGGGAGACAGTGGTGGCACTTGCGAACGATATCACTGTGCGTGATTTGCCTATTTCCCCTACGACCTGCTTGCTGAAGTTTTTCTAAAGGCCAGCTAAACATAAGGTCACCACTAGTTTCTTTGATCTCTCCTTGATCCTAGCGAAGTGCCAAATCACGCTTAATTGGAAAAGTGTGAGGGGGCCACAGGTCTCCAGGTGGTGGACAGACTTTCTCCGATGGGCCGATTATGCCCAGGGAGGCAAAGCATGGAAATGGCCTCTAGAAGGGACCGGGTCTGGACTACTTTATTGATTGGAGGATTTGCGATCGGAGGGAGCCAGCTCAATAGCTCCTTCCCCCACATGCACAGGAGGCCGAAGTGCCTTAGGATCTCCCTTTAGTATATCTCTCGCCCCTCATGTCCCCCCGTTGGGTCTTCCCTCTTTCCCCCCCCCTTTTTTTCTGAATCCCTATAGAGCTATTATTGCTCCCTGAGTCAACCTGTTGTGACTGCCCCCCCACACACACTCAAATTGCCCGACCCTGATACTCCCTTGGGAAGGTCCTCCCGTGTTATTGTATGCTTTGTATGAACATTGAATGATTTCTTCAGAGCAAGCTGGGGAGTGTTGGGGTGTTGAGATAGTAGGTTATGGTTGGATGACTGCATTACCTGACTGTAGAAGAGACAGTTCTTATGGAAATGTATCATTTTGCTACCAACTCATATACGGAGATCACCGTGTCCCATTCAATTGTGTACTTCTGTACTGTGGATTTAATGCAAACTGTCAATAAAATATGTTGAAAAACAGAAAATAAAAGGCAAGGGTTCTGGTGTAGGTTATCCCCTCTGACAGACCCTGGGGTTATATGATTCGTCCTATGAGAATCCATGTTACACCCTCTTAGAAGGAGATGTATATTGTTTTGCTAACTGTAGTTTTGTACATATTTGCAAGTGCACGACTGTATACCTGTTGGTTGAATTTTGTGAAACCTTTCAAGGGTAGATTGTTATATCACTTTGATAAAGCCTGTAGAGAGGTATTCTTTACATGGATTATAATAGATTGCCATAGGAGGCAAGGGATTTAATGTTGGTTATCCTTCTTACAAAACCTGGGCTAAACTTGTACTGTGATAATCCTTGATCGACCCTCCAAGGAGTGGCTGTATGTTTGCACAACTGTACTTTTGTACACTTTTTTAATTTTAAGATTGTATATTTGAAGGTTGCTTATGGGAAATGTTATGCTAACTACAGTAGGCCTGAATTGGTTATCATGACAAGCCAACCATAAAGGCAAACGGTCTGATTGGTTAAATGGAAAATGTTTTGTCAGATACTACACGAATGATCAGTTTATTATGAAATGTTATGAAAAAGGCAGTAAGCTTGGCTTGTTGTGAAAAACAAATGCGAAAGCCAATAGGCTTTTGTAGGGTGCTTTGTTATTTTACTGTGCTAAAGCTAGTAGACAGGAATTTTCTTACATGTATTCTCACCATTTATCAAAGCAGACAAGGGTTTTGGTGTTTGTTAGCCACATTGACAAACCCTGGGTGTAGAAGTTTTCACTGTTAGAATCCTTGTTAGTCCCCTGTACAAGGGGTTGTATATTGTTTTGCAACTATAATTTTGGGGCATTTTTATACTTTTATGACTCTATGCCTTATTGATGCCTTGAGGGAAAAGCTTATGCTCAGTATAGCAGGCTTGTGCTGGTTAAGGTTTGAAGCCAGTTTTAAGGTCTATAGAAACAACTGGATCACTGGGAAAGAATTATGTCAGATGTCAAAGGTCCGACCTGTATATTATGAAAAGTTAAACAAAGGCTCTACGGCTATCTCATGCATCGATAAAAGCATATGTTACAGCCTGTACACTTTTAATGGTAGATTGTTAGTCCATCATATTACACCCTGTAGACAGGTATTTTGTAACATCGAGTCTTACAGTTTACCTTAGTAGTGAAGTATTATGGTGCTGCACCCCCTTTGACAAACCCTGGGGTTAGAAGATTTGCACTGTCATAATCTTTGCTGGACCCTGTGAGAAGTGCCTGACAGGTTTAGTTGTTCGCAAGACCCTTAAAACAAATACATTCCTTAACTATATATACATACAGGGCCTATAGATCACTTTCATTCTGCAACTGATCTTTTAGTGTGTCATTCACATTCCGGTTGTACCTATTCCAGCAAAAAGCACGGGCCAGTGGGAATAGCCCACTTCAGCTATTGGCTCTATTGCTCTGTGAGTGACAACATTTTCCCTATCACTAGTCCACATCAATCTGAGAATCAGCACCCGTCAGGGCCATCCTTTAGTTTTCCATTTTATTCTCATATAGGTTCTCTTTAATTTCTTTCATCCTTTTTTTATTTGGTGTATTTTAGAGTGTCCTGCAGCCCCCCAGACAGTGCTACCAGGCTGCATGCTGCTCATTTCATCTGTGCACTGCTTCCCATATTGCTACTTTTTCTAAACCAACTGGCCAACTTGAAATTGTCCATAGTGAATCATTGTTTTACCATTCGAAGATGTCAGCTTTCTAGGATGGGTAAAACAATTGTACCCTATTTACAAAACCATTCCATGATGGGTTCCATTGAAATGTTTACTGAGCACTCATCATGGATTTATAATGTGCATAGTGTATCATCAGTTTACTGATCCAAGATGGGTACCACGTTGCCTCAAAACGTGGCAACCATATTGGAACAATCTACTATAAAATTGCAGGATGAACATTCTGCTATGTATAATTTAATTTTTTATTGCAAACAAATGACATGTTTCGTTAGCTGCATGTTTTCTTTTTTCTTACTTTTGGTTTATCTTGTATGTGCTTGTTGAGGTTGGGTCGGTGCTTTATTGTGGGTGGCGAATGAATGGATGCATGAGTGCAAGGATTTTATGGCAAGACAGGAGACTAGTAATATGCATAGTCTTTTATTAACTCCTTCTGAGCAACAACACTCAACTTAAAAGCTCCCAGAATGGAACTTAAAACATCTCAAATACAAAGAATGCTCAACTCATATAAAGAATCTGCGTCCTCCATCTTCTTCCTCTTTTGTTGCTGCTTCTGAGCAAGTTAAGTATATTGAGTGTTTTCGATGAGTGCTCGTTTGAGTCTCAGAGAATGAGTGTGGATTACCCAATTTAAGGGTATTATGATTCTGTGTTGGTTTTATGTTCGTACATTTGATTTATTTGAGTCAGAAGAAATGTTTAGATTTATTGGTTGGGTACGAAGGATTGTTTAAGTAAGTATGTAAGGTTATGTTTTTCAAAGGACAGATTTTGCGAGGGATTTGTGAGTGATTTAGTCAAGCGAGTGGGTAGTTCGCATTGAAATTAAATGCTAATGACCTTCCGTTTGAAAACGGGTTCTGCACGCGCTTGGGCAGGACACGAAGGAATAAATAACAAAATGGAGGCGCACTCGGGTGCGCAGGCATACATGGACTGCATCGTTATGTATGGTCGGGTCGCTTTCCGAAAGGAAAAGATGTAATGCTTAAAATTAAGGCCTATTTTCAGAGGCGGTTTAGGTGAGAAGTTTCTAAGCAATGGAGCGTTTCCTCTCAGACGCCTCATATCAGTTTATGAGTACAATCATTCTTCTAACAGAAAAGGAGAAGGATATAGCACAGAGTTTATTGCTTAAAAGAGGAAGGTTTTAAAGAAATACAAATAGAGGTGTTTCAAGTTTTTTGGGGGGATATTGTACTTTTGACACAGAAAATCAAACAAACATGGATAATGCTCAGATGAGTGAGGAGGCAAGAGATGTAAAATGAAGGAAGTTGGTGAGTGAAGGGTCGGATGTGGATTTATTACTTCTAAGAGGATGGTGCCAGAGAGCAATTTGCTTCATGGGCAACGCTAATGCAGGGCTTGTAGCAGAAAGACGTAGAACCTTATTAATGAGAATAAACCCTTAATTAAGTGAGTTGGCGAGAAGAGAGTCAACAGATGAAGCAAATGGTTTATTGTTTGCAGAGGGACTGGTTAGATTCTTATCTAAATATGTGAAGACTTTTACAAGTCTTGATAAGGCACAGTTTTCTATGAGAAGGGTGTTTCAAAATAACAGTTTTTATTAAAGGGCTGGTAGGAGAAGGAAACTGCTGGCTGAGCAGATTTTAGATCCCAATATCAAAATTCACCATATCAAGGAAATGGTGTATACCGAGAACAGCCAGGCAATGGTCAGTTCTATCCACAGAGAGGAAGGAATCAGGGAAGGCGTGGAGTATGTTCAAGAGGACAAACCTATGGGCGAGGGCAAGGACAAGGTGAGTATGAGGAAAACTTTTGGTTTTACCCCTTCAAAGTTAGGAGGAAGATTGGAATTTTACAGAGAGCAATGGAAGAAAATAACCTCAGGCGTGTGGGGTCTGCAATCTATAACAGGATATTTGATAGAGTTCGATTCAGATCCAGTTCAAATGGAGGAACCAAAAGAGTTGGTATTTCAGGTGGAATTGCAGAAAGTAATTCAAAAAGAAGTATATCAGAAAGGATGCTATTATTCAAGTGGAAGAAGAGGAAAAAGAGTTTGTGAGTACCTTGTTTGTGGTGGAAAAAGGGCAAGGGGTGGAGGCCATCGACATTTCAAAATGAAGGGGATTTATTTTCTGAGAGAATTGTTGCAAGATTTAGATTGGATGGTGAAGGTAGATTTGAAGGACGCTTATTTCACCATTTCTATGGCAAAAGAAAGTCGGCGGTTCTTGCAGTCCAGATGGAAAACTCAGATGTTTCAATTTGTGGGCCTGCCATTTGGATTATCGGCGGGACCTTGGTGTTTCCCGAAGGTGATGCGTCCAGTAGTATGTTTTTCTAAGAGAAAGAGGTATGAGGTTGATAGTTTATCTGGATGATATTTTACTGATGAATCAGGATGTGGACATTGTTTTGAAAGAATTGGAAGTGATGACAGAACTGTTAAATGGTCTAGGATTTGTGGTAAATGTGGAGAAGTCTTTGATAATTCCTTCACAGAACATGGATTTTCTTGGATTTGTGGTGGACACAAAAGAGAGTTGTTTACATTTGCCAGAGAAGAAGGTAAGAAAGATAAAGCAAGAAGTGATTTATATGTCAAAGAGGAAATCTGTAAAGTAAAGAGAGTTGGCACGAGTGATCGGTCTTTTGTTGTCTTCGATTCAGGTGATTTTTCCAGGTCCACTACATTACAGGTTGCTTCAGCGATTGAAGGCACAGAGGTTGGCAGAAAGTTTTTGGTATGGAGATGTTGTTCTTTTGAACAAACAGGCGAAGGAAGAATTAGTTTGGTGGAAGGAGAATTTAGAGGCTTGGAACGGGAAGGCAATATTTGGCACTCAGCTCGATTTTGTACTAGAGAGCGATGCAAGCAATTTAGGTGGGGGTGCATCTTGCTTAACAAGGAAGACAGGTGGAGTCTGATCCCTGAGCGAGAGAGTAAAACACATAAACAGTTTGGAGATACAGGCAGGTTTGTTAGCATTACAAAGTTTTCAGAGAGATTTGAAAGGGAATTCAGTTCTTCTCTGTATGGATAATGTAACAGCGGTTATGTACATATACAAGTTGGGAGGAAGCAGATCAAAGAGATTAACAGAATTGGTAAAAGAGATATGGGAATTCTGCTTAGAGCACAAAATAGATTTGAAGGTGGAATATTTACCAGGGAAGATGAATGTAAATGAAGATTGGTATTCCAGAAATGTGGTAGATTACATCGATTGGAAGCTGAACATGGATGTTTTAAGGAAGATTGTAGAAGTATTTGTGCCCTTGGAGGTAGATTTGTTTGCGTCACAACTGACTTTTCAATTGCCGAGGTATGTGAGTTGGAGGTCGGATCCTGGAGCTATGGCGATAGATGCATTCCTGCAGAATTGGAAGGAGATAAGAGGGTATGCGTTCCCTCGTTTCTCGATGATTCAGAGGGTGTTGGTGCAAGTGAGGAGACAGAGAAGTTGTCTGGTTCTGGTGACTCCTTTTTTGAAGTGTCAACCGTGCTTTCCAACAGTGATGGAGTTAGCAGTGGAAGAGCCCCTTTTGGTAGACGCAGACAAAGTTCTTTTATTGGGAGTAGATGGGATGGAGCCTCCCCTAGTGGAATCAGGTTTTCTCAACCTTCTGTTCTGGAAGATATCAGGCATTCAGGAGGAAGGTCAAGACTTTTGAAATCAGCTTCTAACTTACTCGACGAGTCTTGGGCACCGGGAACGAAGAAAAGGTACAGAGGGGCTTGGAGAATTTGGATTCATTGGTGCATGGGAAGGGATTTGGATCCAGTGGAGGCGGATGATGTAGAGGTGGCTAAATTTTTGGCTAATTTATTTGAGAAAGGAATGTCTTCTAGAACAGCAAACTATTATATATCTGCTGTGGCAGCGGGGTCATTCTTTGGTACAAGGAGTATCTGTCGGGAGAAGCCCCTTAGTATGCAGAGTCATGAAGGGTATCCGCTTGAAGAGACCCCCTTTAGCAAAATATAAGACTTTATGGGATGTTGATTTGGTTTTGAAGTTATTACTGGATTGGCCAGGCAATAGGTATTTGGAGATAAGGGAATTGTCATGGAAATTAGCAACACTTCTTTGTCTAATTTAATTTAGAAGAGTTTCAGATGTTAAGGCTTTAGAGGTGTCTAGACATTTGTATCAGCCAGATTGTGTGTTTTTTTAAGTTTGTAAAAGAACAAAGATTATGTCAGGATCCATTTTCTATCCGAGGTTTGATGATACGCCGAAACTTTGTGTGGTGCGTTGTATGAAAGAGTGTGAGTCACGTATGTTGGATAAAAGGTGTGATGGAGTGGAACAACTCTTATTATCTTATGTTAAACCATTTAGACCGGTAAGTAATGTGACTATTGCAAGATGGGTGAAAGCGACTATGAAAGTGGCAAGTGTTGACATGTCCAAGTTTACTGCTCACAGTGCAAGAGGTGCGATGGCTAATAAGGTATGCATGATAGGGGGTAGAATAGAAGAGATCCTGAAGGCTGCAGATTGATCTGCGGCTGAGGCATTCAGGAAGTTCTATGTTAGAAAAGTTGATCATGTTGCAAAATGCGTTTTGCGAAGCTTTGACATGCATAATGCTAACCTCCTGTCTTGCCATAAAAAGACGATTCTTATAGGTTTACTTATATGTTTACTGAATAAAGAATCGAGAGTTTATTAAATACAAGGAGGCTAGCATTATCCCGGATAATCCTGGGGAATTGGGAAGAAAGGCTTCAATTTTGTATTAAGATTGAATTTGAAGTATATGTTTATTTTAAAGATTGTTAATTTCAGGATGTTTTTCCTCAGAAAGGGTTAATTTTTAGTTGTTTGATTCTTTTACAGATATATAGAAGCATTACAGTGCAAAAAAGGATTGTTATTTAATGTTGTTAAGGAAGCTGAACAAAAGAGGAAGATGATGGAGGATACAGAGTCTTTATATGAGTTGAACATTCTTTTTATTTGTGATGTTTTAAGTTCCATTCTGGGAGCTTTTAAGTTGTGTGTTGCTGCTCAGAAGGAGTTAATAAAAGATTATGCATAATGCTAGCCTCCTTGTCTTTAATAAAATCTTGATTCTTTATTCAGTAAACCTATAAGAATCGTCATTGGTGACAGAGTGCACTAATGTTTACCTGAACATCTTAACTCACCATGACTAAACAGTGACTTTCGTTTGTAAGCCAGACCTGTTAGCATTGTCAGTGCTCGTTCTCATTTAAAGCACTGATTAGAGCAGAAGAGAGCGTGGACAGGTAGTAAATGGGAAGGGCTAAGGAAGAGGCATGTGTGGCTAAAGGTGTAAAAGGAGTATATGAGTGCTTACCGTGATAAAGGAGACACTAATAAAGCTGATATAGGGGAGAGAAGAATGATACCAAAAAAGAAAAGAGAATAAAATTGCATTCAAAGTGTGGGGCTTACTTATGTTTTAAGAGAAAACACATTCACACCAAATGTAGATTCCATCCCATTGGTTTATCTCAGTAACCATTTATTTCCGACCAGATGTTTTTCACTCTGATAAATTTGAACTAATTGTATAAAATCATATCTTTTAGCTAGCCACCTCAACTGGTCAAAGTTTTACTGCAAACCTTAATTTCTGGATGCCAGATCCGTTCTCAAATGCACAGTTAGGTCAAACTAGTCACTTTGACTTGTTCATTAGAAAATAGGTTTTGCCATACACTGACACAGTCAGCTGAATTGTAGTCTGCTTTGTATACAGTTTCCAGTAGTTTAGAATGAGGAGGATTCAGATACAAGAGTTTTATAAAGTTACTTTCCTTAGTAATTCTAGTTGGTCTTAGTGTTTGTATGTCACTACATTAAAATCAACCTACTAGAATTTTGCATCCACCGTTTAAACTAACTACCACTAAACTAAGGTGAGTATACTATTCATAATCCCACATCTGCTTACTTTGATGGTATAGTGGTAGTCGATTGTGGATACAGTATTTTGTTGATTGATATTTCAACCTTGATATAGCGACCTACCATAATCTGTCAGTTGTTTTCTAAATATACCCAGCACTTACCTGTTGTATCTGATTTAGATCTGGAGCAGGCTTTTTAATCTTAACAGGTACACATAGAATTGAAGTGGAGGTCTGTGGGGCATATGTGGTCAAGAACTTTCTAAAAAGCTACTCAAGTTCTGTTAATTAGCTGGTACATTATTTAACATTTTAGATTCACATCTACAGCTTTTAACAGCCATCTTTTTCTTTTCTGTGTCTTTCTTTAAGCCTTGAATATGATTCAGGCGAAATCGAATTACTGTATGGAATTCCCCTCCACCTGATCACTACTAGCCCAGCATTACCTCACCTAGTTTTCCCAGGTCCAAGAACACCAGACCAGATTTTACTGGCCAGTAATTCCACCTGGTAAAACCGCATTAGGCTTTTGCTCCCGCATCAGCCAAAAGTTATCGCTGGTCACTGAGAAACCTTTTCTTTTCTTACCACATTGTTTATTGATTTTAAGGAAAACATGGTGAGAAGACATAACAAAATTAAACTGGCATCACACACAGCTTAGCATCATACCCAATCAAACCAATCAGCCGTTTAAATACATATATGTGTCCTCGCCTAGGTCCTTGCTGACGAGGGGTAATTTAGCCACATACCCCATATTTTCATATGTTTTTGGGGACAGCTCCTGGATCTGTAGATGTATTCCTCCGCCCTGGCACACCAGTGCATTCCATCTGCCCTTTCCTGTATAGGGGTAGCTCTAGCAGAGTGCCAGTGACTGGCATATCATGTCTTAACGACTAGAACTCCAGTTGCTACCAGGGTTCTGGTAGCTTGTGGGCCACCCCATTCCTCCATTAGTCCCAGAAATGCCATTCTGGGAGCAGCTACAACCACCTCCATGAGAATTGAGTGGATACAGGACCAGTATCCCTGTATAGTCGTACATATCCACACTGTATGATAAAGGTTACCCAACTCAGTTCTACATCTAAGACAATTAGGATCAAAGTCCCTGCTTCATTTTGCTAGGACTATATGGGCTGAAGTGTGCTCTCTACAGATATTTCAGCTGGATGTGACGCAGTCTCATAGAAATCGCCTGTATCCATGGAGCCATTCTTGCCTTAACTCAATCAGCATCATCTACAGAACCAACATCTTGCACCCACCTGTCTCTCCACGCCACCAAAGGTAGTGTATTAGCTGCCAATATCTGGATATGCCCTTGCTCTTTATAGCTGACAGTATGATTGAGCTTAGTGGATTATGGCCGGGGTATTTTGGGAGGACACCTCTGAGTCCCTCCAACCTGTAATGTAATTGTAAATATCAATAGAATTGTGTGCGATGCATATTATACATCCCCACCAAATAGGAGAAAGGTTGGATATGGCTCCCTTCCCAGATATCTCCAAGCAGGGAGATGCCGATAAGTTCCCATGCTCTAAAACTAGCCATATTTGCCATATGTTCTAACCATGTGCCTTCCCATAGTCGCATTTCAGCTGTCTGAAACCATCCCACTTGAACCATCGTTGTGCACATTGCCAGTACGCCAGGGTTGTCCCCGTAGTCAGGGTGTGTGCACCATATAGTAAGTGTAAAAGTCCATGCGGCTGTATGCACTACAACTGTGCCGCCACTATAGAGTCAATGGTGATAACACACACTTCCTATATGCTATTCGAGGTTGCTTACCGTCCCAAAGAAACTGTAACATTGTTGTTTGGAATGTTTGGAAAAAGGAGGGTGATATTTCATATGCGAAGTTCTGAAGGATGTAAAGTAGCCGGGGAAGAGAAATCATTTTAAATAAAGCCCCTGCTTCAGTATCCCATGTTTTATTTAATACATACAAGCAAAGGTATTGCATTCAAATCCCATGCCCGCTGCTTATCAAGAGTTGCTTACATGCCCAGATACTTAAAATGGTCTGAAGCCACTGCAAGCCTTAAGCTCGGCATGATTACTGGTCACTGGGTAATAAGTAGACTTTGCCCATCCCATGGATAAGCTCAAAGTTTCCCCACAGATTAGCAAAATGAGCATTAAGTGAGGTAGAGACTGTGTGGGATCGCTTATATAAATCAGGTGATCGTCAGCATATAATGGAAGCCTGTCCTCTTTCAAAGGTGGCTGTAAGAACCGATGCAATTGTGCATCACGGCAGATCTACTGCTCTAGGTGTTCTATTGTTAGAGCGAAAGGAAGAGGTGACCTGTCTGGCGCCCCTCTTTATATGAAAAGTTTCGGCCAATGTGCTATTAATCCTTAGAGCAAAAGGAAGAGGTGACCAGTCTGGCGCCCCTCTTTATATGAAAAGTTTCGGCCACTGTGCCATTAATCCTTTTGTGTTCCCAGGGTTCTGTGTACAGTATAAACGTATCAGCCAAAAACTGGACACAAATTCATCCTCTCCAAAAGGCACAACAAAAAGAGTCAAACCACTTCTTGAAATTTATGGAAACTAGAGCTCGCTGTTCCCAGCGATCCAGTGACCTGGCCAGAGTGGTAATAAGTTGCCACAGGTAGTGTCTCATGCTGTGCCACCCACATCCTTATCCACATCCATGATGAGTTAAAATCACCCCGGAGGGGAGGGAGAGCTTGTGTGAGCCAAAGATGGCAGCTTAACCCGAGAGCTCCACAGAGCCGCCTAACATATTCGACAGGAATCCTGCATTAGGACATGAAAAGCTGCTGAACTCGTGCTGCCCTGAATCCCGGAACGCTGGCTCCATGTGAGGAACTCCCTGAATCCACAGAAATCGCCTGCTACGGCGTGCAAGAAGAGCGAGTACTGCTGCCGGGTGCTGTGTCAGGAGGCCTTGACAGACGCTGTGAGAGATGCCCCGCTCGGAGGCGTAGGAGGTACGCAGCTGTAGTGCCAATATCGGCAACAGTTATCACAACACACATAAGTACATAAATAAAAACACACGACACTGAATGTAAGTGGAGAAATATTGCTGCAGGTTTATTAGCATAATAAATATGCAAACACGGTGGGTTATCTTACGGGCGATCCCAGGGCAGGCCAACCCCAAGCCGCCTGCCCGTCTGATAAGCCTAGAGTCACCATGGCAACGCCAATTGGTGTATACCAAATGTTGGGAGGGTCCCCCCCTCCCATCCGTGGACCTCCAGTCCACATGCTTCACACGCCCCCCCGTGATGGGTGGGCGGAGCATACATGGCAGCCCCCGGTTGCTCAGACCCACAACCGCCTGTCGGTTAGCGGGGCGCCGTAGGTCTTCCAGTGGACACGCTAAAGATCCCTGGGTATCCTGGCTTAGCACCACACGGTGCTGCTGCATGCTATACCCCTTGGTATGTGCAGACCCTGGATCGCCCTGTAACTCCTCCACAGCCTTGGGAGTGGCCACCGTCACTACCAGGGCCCCCCACCAAGGTAGACCTATTTCCTTACAACCTGCTGCAGCCAAAGCTTCCCCTAGGTCCAGTAGGAAAAGAACCGTGCCTAAACTAGAGAGGTGCACCCCATCTCCCTCCCGGCACCCTGTGGACTTGGCGTGTATAAGACCCTGCCTGATGAAGGCCAAAACCTCTTTGCTCTGCGCAACTGCGCATGGCTCCAGGTAGACCTTTTTACCTACAGCAACTGATACCGGGCTTCTCCCAGGTCCAGCCAAGACAATCTACGCCCAGCTGGACCGGCGGGCGGCCTGCCCCTCAGGACAGGTGCCCTCATCCTTTCTAACTCCCCCGTGGAATTTGACTGAAACGACCGTAAACCTAAAACTAGGCGTTGGTCCAATGTAGCCTTTGGATGGCTGGAGAACAATCCCTTTGACAAGACACTCCTGCCTGACAGTGCCAATGCGGGAGGGGTAAGAGTTGACAAGCCCGCCTTACCTCCTCCTTCACACAGTTGGAGTATGTCCATCGCCTTCCATCAGTCACCACCAAATGAGAAGCCTTGCCCTCCCAAACTTTTGCTAGTATACCAGGGAGAGACAGGACTGAGTGACCACAGAGGAGGACCAACGTGTAGAATTCTTCACTATCTTGGATCTGGGTACGCCAATTGTTCTCCTGCTAATTGGTAGCCCAAAAGCATTACCCCGGGGTTTCCCTCAATCATGTGGACCATATCGCCCCCGAGGAAGGCCACTTCCACAACCTGCATAGCTGCCAGCCAGTGCTGAAGGGCAGGATACGTTACCCGGTACCGCTACTCGCATCCATGGTACCTGTTTCGTCGAACTCAAGGACGGGCTACTAAGTGAGCAACCAGGCTCCGCCCACTCCTGCCTGGCAGAGCCCATGCGGGAGGAGGTAAGGGTTGACAAGCCTGCCTTTCTTCCTCTTTCACACCGTTGGAGTACGCCCATCGTATTCCATCAGTCACCACCCAATGTGAAGCCTTGCCCTCCCAAAATTCTGCTCATATCCAGGGAGAGACAGGACAGAGTGACCAAGGGGAGAACAACGTGTAAAATGCTTCTCTATTTGAATACTGGGAGAGCCAAATTGTTCTCCTGCAGATTTGTAGCCCAAAGTGTTACCCCGGTGTTTCCCGTAATCATATGGACCATACGCCCCTGTTGGAAGGCCCCTTCCACAACCTGCATGGCTGCCAGCCAGTGCTGGAGGGCGGGAGAAATTGCCCTGAACCGATACTCGCATCAAGGTACCCGTTTCGTCAAACTCAAGGGCGGGCTACTAAGTGAGCAACCAGGCTCCGCCCTAGTATCCAGAGGTCAAACCCAAGCCCCTCCAGGTTCTGCTGCTTCACCTGCCTGTTAACAGGACACCCAGGGCAGACCACCGGTCTATAACCCATGCTTGGCCATGCCTGAGCTAAAACACCTTGAACAGCATGACAACAGGCTAACCACCAGCATTGCGTTCTGAATGTTTCTGGCACTGCCAAGAAACATGCGCATAACTAAAGCAACTGGCACCATGCCATAAAAGTATCCATTCAGCCTCCTATGAGTGCAAAATGTGCTCTTGTGGCGATCCGTATTAGTGTTCCCTCCAAACCAGCCGCCCTAACCAGGCAACTCGCACCCTCTTGGCACTGGCACACTCCCGCCCCAGCTGCCCTAGAGTGCCTGGTCGTGTGTGGCCACAACCTACGTTTTATCACTGACGTTATATCGGGGTAAGATGACACTCAACTAACTCTACTGCTGAGTGCCCGTTGCACCATCGCACGTATGTCTTTTGCCTACTCAGTGGCTGGATGTAAAGTTAGATGACATTGGCAGCCCAGCCCGGGCGAACCTAGCAGCTTACAGTTTCTGGTGCTATAGACAGTACCTGTAGCATGATGAACCGAGTGCAATTCCCTTGCTCCTGTTGAGCACGGAACCCACAACAACTTCTCACCATGGTTCAATACCTTAATGCTGCTCATCGTTTCCTAGCAGAATGTTGACAAATCTATGTTCTGCAATGGCACTACATTGCAGCCTGGACCATTCTGCCAGCTTCCGAAAGACCTTTGTCCTGCTGCCTGGCCTAAGCAATCTTGCCCTGTTCTAGAAGCGCCCGCTTCAGCCCTAGAGCTAACAATTCACCAGTAACCCCAAACTGGCCCTGATGCGAAACAAACCATGCCAAGGCACACAGGTGTGTGTAATAACTAATAGCAGGTCTAACAGCGTCAACAGGCATCCTCAGCTAACAATAAGCATGAAGGAGTAAGGGTTTCCAGTGGGAATGAGATGACAGTAAATACAGCGGGAGGAGCGGCCAATGACCTGCCCAAAGACTCTTCGAAATCCTCCTACCGAATGATGTGGGAGCCCGCCACCAACCTCTGTCCAAGCCTGCCAACCCCACAAGTATTTGGACCCTTATTGCACCAAGGATTGGAGGGGCGGGGGAGGGGCAGTCCGGGCTGAGGAAGTGTGTGATGGAGGACCTGCGTCCTAGAGTACCTATAGTTGGGTTCCACGAGTACCTGATGTGTTAATACTAATAGCGTGGTAGCAACTCAATCAGCACAGGGCAGATGCCCAACTGTCTTACAACCGTGTGAGACACACAGGGAGATAACGGAAGGCTAACCCCAGTCCGACACAGAACAAACCCACCATGTGACTGTGCTCAAAGAAAACTCCATCCCACATCAAACTGAACCAGTGCTGTGCCTGAAAATTACAACCGATATTAGAACCGATGCTACCTCCCTGCTTGCGGAAGCATAACAGAGGGGCCTAAGAACCAAATCACCAGCCCTTCGCTACACGCCTGGTATTACCCCTAGCAGCACTTCTCAAGCAGTAACCATTCTGTATTATACAGCGGCGCGCCGACCCCCCACAGCCATCGCCCAGAGGGGTTAGGGAACAACGCTTGCCACTGCATGATTATGTTACCCCAAGTGCGTAGAGCCTCGTTTAAACATGAGCAGCTGCAAAAGTATTCCTAGCTGAAACTAAGTGACAACAGAGGGACTCGGACCAATGTATTCAGAAGCTGAAGATGTAACGCCTATCGAACATACCTCCTCACCTTTGCACAAGAGGAGAGCGGCGCAACCTCGCTGCCCGCCCCACATCTCTGCATGTTCGACCCCCAGTCCTAGTCGCCCGGTGATGGCATGTGCTGACATAATATCTGTTTGCTCCAGGCCCTCTGCTACGCCCTGGAGGATGTGGCTGTGAGGGACAATAATGCAGCTGGGTCGAGTAAAACCGCACCAAGCAAAGGCAAACTATGTGGCACAATACAGCCATCTTGTAATGGTATACTTCATTCTTTTCACATTTTATTAAACTTGGTACACTTTCTGGGTACAGGTTCCACTTCATTAGTACCAGCATAATACCTAAATACCGCAATAAGCTGAAGAAAGGTGACCAGTGCAGCTTTGCAGGGCTTTCCACTGCTTGGCAGCACGCAAACAAGGTGGGTGGATGAAAGAATCTATTTCAAGTGTGCGGGGACATCTTTCTCTGAGAAGACTCCGGAAAAACTCTGATAACCGAAACAAGGAAATAAGCTGAATCGTTTTGTGCCATAACTGGCGAACCACTGAGGTAGCACTAAATACCACTGCCGGTGAGGTACCGTTTGTGTACCGTGGCAGTATAACGGCGGACTATCCTGAAAATTTCAAAGCAACCCATAACTTCTAGATGCCCCGCATACTGCACGCTCCCTCCGGGCTCAACCCAGCTCCTCCGCTTAGCGGCCGAGGGGCCCCTAAATTTGTGTCGAAAACACACTAAATAACAGATTGTTCCTGGTGCCCAACTCAATTGTACTCATTTAACGACCTCAAGTGGCTGACACGCTGAGCCATTGGTTAGCCTGGTACTAAATATCAGATGCCACTAGTTACCCAGCTCAAAGGTACTCATCTTATCGAGCTCATGTGGATGAAAGGCCGAGCAGAAGGTGACTGGGCACTTAATAGCAGATGGTTCTAGCGACCCAACTCAATGGAACGCAGTTAATCAACCTCAGCTGGAAGAAAGGCTGAGCAATCGAAACAGTGACCCAGAGTTCAGACACCGGTCCCTGTAGGGGGGGGGGATTAGCTCACTGCGCCACCGGACCCGGTCCTATTACCACCCAAAAGACCACTTTCTAGAAGAAACCGATAATACTTCATACCGTGCTGCGTTGCAAATCCTATAAGAATAATGGAATTATTAAATGCTGGAACATTAATTTTCCCTCTGTCACTCAAGCATGTTACAACTGGATTAGTAAAAACTTCCGCCTATGAGTTTGACTCTTGCGCATGTGCAGGGGGCTTCCCCACCCTTGCTGAAGCCTGTCTCGAGACTAGGGAATCTATTAAAACATTTCCTTGAAATGCAAATCATAACTGCGTGAAAATGCCGTTTTTTGACAACAAATTGCCCTTTTGTGCCTTCTGCCACGAACTTCCTTGTGCAAGAGTGACAGCCTTATCAAAACCAGCGAGAAGATAAGAGATCTGCCTAGGATGTCGGTAAGTGTAAACTCGACCTAAGGCTCGGTCCCTGGTCTCCTGCGCCAAAGTCAGCAGCCTGATCCTCGGCGGACGTGCAACCCGACGCTCCACCCCCCAACTACCGAGCAATGCCCCACCCTCCGGGAGACAAGGCAACCAAGGGACGCCGAGGGAGCGCGGCCGCGCAATCCACAGCCATGCTGACCTGTCCTGGCCCGGCAACCCAGTTTAAACATTACTTTAAAATGACTCCGCAGTGGAGGGAGCGGGAAGCGTTGCGATAGAACGCGTACTCGGGCCGAAGGATAGGAGCGCTGGCGTGCGCACCGAGTAACTACATATTTCAGTCACAGCGATAGTGAATGTTATGCCCCAGGAATACAGGATGCGGACGCGACTCCGAGGCTCGATCCCTGGTTTCCTACCCAAGCCAGCAGCTTGTGCCTCGGACCACTGCGCAAACCGGCGCTCCAACCCCCCACTGCCATGCATGGCACCTCCACCCCGCGATGCCTGGCGACCACGAGAAGCCGAAGTAGGCGCCGCCCCGCAATGCACCGTGAGGTCTGGAGGCGCAGGGAGAAGTGAGTGGTGCTACCTGCAGAAGGGGTCCTCAGAGATTGGGCCCGTGTACTTTTATTTTTTATACACTAAGAGCTAGTGTAAAGTAAATTGAAACCTATGTCTGCCCAAAAGTGACCGTCTGTCCCCTGAACAGAGCCGTTCCATGCTAGGTGAACCCAGTTTAAACTGAAGCTGTTCTCGTACTGTTGAAGGCGCGGTATGTACGTTTGTAATCACGCAACACATACAGCACCACCTCGTAGCACGCGTGCTTGTGTAATTTATGACTTGTCCAGGGTGTAAGTCTGACTTCCACCTGTAAACACTCTTTTTACATCGCCCTACAGTACACGGCGCTGCTCACAGGCCACTCCCTGGATCAGCTGCTGGACAGGTTGCGGCCACATTCCAACACACGGAGTGAAAACACACAACACGGAATTGACAGGAGGCCACTTTTCCGTTTCTTTCTCCTTGTCTGCAGAAAATTGCTCGTGATCCCGTACAGCATTTTCTTCGATTCGTATCTCTGGGGTTTACATCTCTGCCTTCAAATTAACTCATGCTCGCTGCCAGCCTGCCATCTTTCTTTTGGTGGGTTTTGTAACGCACTCCGCGCCCCCATACCCCCTTGACGCTGAAGGTTCCTTTCGAGATTTGAACTCTTTCCTGTCTCCCCTTCTGTTCGACCCGGTAGTGTATTCACAGACCGGCAGTGCTGGTTGTTTTGCTTTGCGAGGTGCCCAGCAGGATTCCTGCCAGGCCAGCTTGCCTGGAATTTGCAGCTTTTGCCCCTGATGCCCTTACGCCACATCCTTTTCTAATCGCGGGCCCGACCAAGCAGCTTTCTTGCGCACTGCAGAAAGCCTGCTAGAAGGGTCCCTTCTTTTGGTGCGGTGCAGTAGAAAGGGGGGGAGCCGCGGCCCTCGCAGCCCCCCCAGCACACAACCTCCGGCCCATGCTGGCCGGAACCCTGCTACCGGCTCTGCCGTATTGATCAGAAACGAAAGGGGAGCAGCGGGGCGCCCCCTCCCCCGCAACACGCATCATCAGGCCACCGCGGGCAGGGGCCCTGAAACTAGCACTCCATAGTGCCGATAGGCGTAGGGAAGAGCGTCCCGACCATGCTCCCTCCCCCACCCAAAGAGTTGCTGGGAACCCTCATGGTAGTCGTTGCCCACCCCTATCCACAACATGACCCACCTGGCCGGGGGCTTGGTACGGGCCGCCATAGGAAAAGCAGCAGAGTGAGGCACCTCGCGACGCTCACTGCCACCCTCCACCCACGCACTCAACATCTGGCCCCCACGGGCCGAGGCCCCCGAGCCAGCTCGACAACAAGGGGAGGGGCCTTAACCCCAGAGGAGGGGGAGGGTTGCTGAACCAAGAAACTCCGGCCCGATGCGAGCTACCTCTCGCCCCCAGATTGCCGACCGCTGCCCTGACCAGGGGAGAGGTGCCGCTCCCTCTGCACCCCAGGAGCTGCCCCCCCCCCAAGGGAGCCCGCAGCCAAGGCAATGGCCGGGCTTTGCCGCCTTACATAGGGGTAAGGGGGGGCGGTCAAATCAGTCACCGGAGGACAGCTCCTGGCGTGGTACTGCAAGGTATAAATTGCAAGTAACAAAGGATGCCTCTTTTGCAAAAAAGTAAGCAGCTAACCTATTTACATCATACGCACTCTGAAATATATTTGGCACTCGTTCTGTGCAGCAGGCATATTAACCCTCTGCACGAACATCACCGAAGTCGAAACCACAACTATACAGAGACGCAGCATCCGGTGCTTCAACTAGCATGATAAGCTTCCAAACCCGACGCCCCCAAGAAGCCAGCACAGGTGCGATGGCCCCGGTCTCATCGCCCTAAATCCGGCCCAGCCGGGGCCTCCCACAAGCAATCCAAGAGCTCTACGCTCCACCAAGGCTCTCGGAGGAGTCCGAAGGACCCAGGCTCACCGTCAGAAAATTACTAAACACCGACA
The DNA here is from genome assembly GCF_964204655.1 of Triturus cristatus. Classification (NCBI taxonomy): domain Eukaryota; kingdom Metazoa; phylum Chordata; class Amphibia; order Caudata; family Salamandridae; genus Triturus; species Triturus cristatus. The sequence continues at coordinate 1,269,402,161 of NC_140591.1, forward strand.
GTGTTTCCGACCCGGCAAATGGCGCGACGCTGAACCATGGGTCAGCCTGTGTACGGCCAACCCACTCCACCATGTTTGTGGCAAACACATGGCAGCTCGAGGCCTCCTACGCCCCTGAACTAGCTGCCTCGGCCTCAGGGACGCCGTGAAAGAAATCGGACATTTGGAGCCAGAAGCAACCTCACAGTTGTCGGGTACTGAGACCTGATCCGGGCTTTCCCAGTAACGCTACAACCCCGGTGTTGCATAATTATATAGCGCGACTCGACCCGAAGGTATTGCAACGCTATACACGAGCACCTTATATACATTCACATTCGGCAGGAGATTAAGTGATTTGCCCAGATCACAGGCTGTGGACGCGACCACGAGGCTCGAACCCAAGGTCTGCAGTCTAGCCCCCGGACCACATCCCGTCCCCAGGGACCTCAGGCCCAATGAGAGCCCCTCCCAGGGCAAATAACCAAGGCTAAGGGAAGCCGCCGACTGGGACACGTCTAACCGCCGGCTTTCAACGTACACATTTTTATATCGCCCACCTCAAGCCGACTCACCGCGACAGACGGACGTTCTGGGCCGCTGACGATCGTACCAGGCGAGCGATCGATCGAAGTGTGACTCTATCTCTCCAAGAGAACACGACCGACGCGGAACCAGTAGCCAAGGCGAACGAGCGGACAAGAGGGCGAGGAGGGGGCGGGGACAGCATATGTACCCCCCTTTGCTCCTCCCCGCCGGAAGCAGCTACCTGTCTGGGGTCTCCCCTGGTCAGACCCAGGGACACGACCTCCCACCCCTGTGCCTTCCTGTGGCACTAAGGCGGCCGCCCTCAAAGGGGCGGGCCGCTGCGCAACCCCCCCCCGGGCAGCCTTACAGAGCCGGCCTGCTGGCAAAAATGCGCTCTGACCCCCGGAGTGGCCTGGAGACGACTGGTGAGTTGGAGCAGGTTGGAGCCTGCCGCCTGTTCGCATCGGATCTGCAGTGGAGGGACGTGCGGCTGGCCTCGGGGGATACCGGCTGCACCGCAGCAAGGTGTGTGCTGCCGGTCGTGAGGCGGGCAGGGACATTTTAAGGATTTTGGGGGCCCGGGGCCAAATGTATTTTGGGGGCCATTGTTTGGAACAGCTTTGAATTTATGATCTATTTTCTGCTCTTTCATGTTCTCTTTCACCAGGTCACTGACAGTGCTCAAACACACAAATTCTAAATGTGTTCACATCTAAATATTCATGGATAGTGACGTGTAACCCTGTAGCAGCTCACTAATATTACAGCAAGTAATCTCTGTGACACCCTCCCATCTCTCATATGTGAGGTCGTGTTTTGATCTATACAAAACTTTTTATGGTTGTTGCATGAAGCAAACAACATTTCTCTGCAAAGTGTCTGTCATAGACTCTCACACATCGCCCATATTAAAAATAAATGAAAAGAAAACAGTATTTAAAACGATCTGTTTAAGAATGATTCACGGTCATCAAAGTAAGAGACTCTGCAGAACAGAGCTGGCTCTGTCAGGGGCCCCCCTGAAAGGCTGGGGCCCTGGGCCAGAGCCCACTTTGCCCATGCCTTAAAACGTCTCTGGAGGCGGGCAGTTTTGCTGCTGGCGGTGTGATCAAACGGCCGTGACCCCTGGGCTAGATCGGAGCCGGAGTCACGTGCGTGCCGTGGGGGCGACGGGGAGTCACTGAGTCCCGCGCCCTGCAGAATAAACACACCGATCCTCACGCCACAGCCTGGCTCAGGGTGACATACAGCGCCCGCTGCCCCAGACGCATATGCACACGGTAGGGAGGTTTTGTTTTCCAAGCTAAACGCCTACTGGGACTGTGAACCACACTTGCACATAGCGATTTGAGGCGCCACCACTCACCACGGCTTCTGCTGTATACTGGGTAGGGGCCTTGGCATGGTCAGACACTCACATTGCTTTCCCTGCCTGAGGAGTCTTGGCCTACTGTAAACGGAGGGGCAGACTTGCGGACAGCTGGTGTCTATCTACTCACACTACCTCGTACCACCGCTGGGCCTGAGCTCCAGCGGTGGGAAGCTGAGCAATTCAGCCTGTGCAGTCGCGACGGAGCGCAGGGGTGCCACTCATCCACTGTGCACACCGCACTGTGCTGCCTCTGTGAAGGGCGGAAAGATTGGGGGACGCACCGGCAGCGGAGCGATCGCATACTAGACGCTTCTGCAAGCAGAGCCTGTGGGGCAAGCACCCCCTGAGCAAGACACTTGCACAGACGCTGAGAGTGGAACCTGGTTGGACATCCCTGCACGGCGCCAGGGGAGGCGCGCATTATTGCCTCTGCGCATTCACGATGGGAAAAGTGGATACAGCGTAGCCGAAGCTCAATTTCAAGCAGCGGAAGCCCAGGACAAGAGAGGCCACCCTGGAGGGGGGACATGAGGCACAGGAGGAAGCACCGGAACGGGTGGAGGGTGACATTCGCACCATGCTGGTAGCCATGCAGAAAAACCTGCAGGGCAGTCTGACGGCCATCGAATACAAAGCTGGATTCGCTGTCATATAGGATGGACAGAATGTCCGAACGTGTGGATAAACAGGCAGAGCGGCTGGACATGGCTGAATGTAGGGTTACGGAAGTGGAAGAGGCTCATACTGGAACGGACACTACTCAACAACAGATGGCCAGAGCGCTGCAAGCCCTGCAGGACAAAGCAGAAGGCCTTGAAGCCCATTCTCAGAGATGCAAAATACGGATTACGGGCTTACCAGAATCCACGCAGGTTGGAAATATGGAGCTGTTCCTGGAGAAGCTGTTGGTCACTCTGATAGGATCGGACACGTTCTCCTCAATGTTTGTGGTAGAGAGAGCACATCGTTCGCTAGTCCCGCGGCGTGCTCCAGGGGTCGCCACCTAGACCGATTATTGCGAAACTCCTAAACTACAGGGAACGAGATGCAGCCCTGAGGGTTGCGCGGGAAAAGCAGTCACTGCAGTACGAGGGGTCTGCCATCTCGCTCTATCCGGACTTCACGATCCAAGTACAGGAGGCCCGGAGGCAATTTGCACCCCTTCAACGACAGCTGCGAGACCAGAACATTGACTATGCTATGTTGTACCCGGCAAGGCTACGCGTCAACAGGCAGGGTAAATCCAGGATTTTTACTGACCCCAAAGCACTGCAGGAAGCTCTGAAGGAGTGGTCGAAAGAGCGTCGTGGAAGTCCGGAGCACAGCAGCTTGGAGGGTGCGACTGGAGGCACCTTTGATGACCAGGACTAGACTAAGTCTCGCACAGTATGTTAGCTAGGGGGAGATCTGGCGGGGTGGGTCTAGTGTTGTTATAGAATATTGCAGGCATGGCCGTGGGGTTTATAGTAGAGGGTGGAACTGTGTCCATAGGACAACTCTGAAAATTCATAATGGCAGGTGAATGTTGATTTAAGGGGTGCGAATAGAAAGAGCGCATGCGGAGCACAGCAAAGGAATTAGAAGCCCAGTATAGGTCCTTTGACTAGTTGCCTGATGCACAAGATAGGGTGGGTGGCGGTCGGCTGTGGGCAGCTAGTCTTATTGTACTAAGTTAGTATACGGTCAGGCAACACCTGCCCACGTGTGTGCTCCACAACCGGGGTCTAAACCTATTTAGGGTTATTGCATCACTTGTAGATGTGAATTTGTTATGATTTTGGGGGGAATTGTGGGGATGATTCGCCACTGTACAGTTGGGAACAGCGTGGCGTGGGTGGGGGGAGGGGAGGAACAGAGTCTGATTTACTGCAACGTTTTTAATACTGCAATGTTTCAGCTGCATGGAGATTGTCTTGCGCTCAGCCCCACGACTTGGACTTGTCCACGAATGTTTGCGCTCTCTCTAGGATGACCACTAACAATGCGCATGACAAAATCACACACAGTAGGCTGCGACTGCTGACATGGAATGTCTGGGGCCTAAATGACCATAGAAAGTTAAGGAAGGTTATGGCATACTTGCTACGACATGATATAGATATAGCACTGATACAGGAGTCGCACTTGCCCTTGGATAGTGGTATGCTCCGCAGCGGGAGTTTATTCGGACATACGCATGTGGCTGGATTCACCACGCATGCGCAAGGAGTAATCACTTGGGTGAATCCAAAGTCTCAATTAAAACTTGAGCCGCTTGACTCTGACCAGCAGGGCAGGTATGTACTCTCCAGATGCGTGGGAAAAGGTCTGGACTTGATCCTTGTTAACATCTATGGCCCTAACTATGATAACCCGAAATTTTATACCTCACACATGGATAAAATGCTGGGATATGGGGGTAGATCACAACTCTGGGGTGGTGATTTTAATTGTGTTCTGAACCCTAGCCTAGATAGGTCGGGTGGTCCGGAACGGCGTACTGCTGCATCGGCCCGCATAATTGTGGATGCAATGACGCAGCTGGAGCTAGGTGACGTGTGTTGCGACTGCAGCATCCTGAGGGTGGCAGGTTCACACATTACTCTGCGTTCCACGATTTATCTACCAGAATAGACTACTGGTTAGTGTCCAGGAACATTTATGACAGAATACGTGACTGCGCTGTGCTCCCTCGCATCTTCTCAGACCATTCCCCTATTCTGGTGGAGGCTCCACAGAAACATATTCCCCCTTTTACCTGGCGCTTCCCGCCATATTCATTGTTAGATACATTCTTCAAGTTTGAGATTGCGGAAGCCATTGACACATTCTTTGCTTTTAATGTTGGTTCAGTAGATACTTATGCTACTATCTGGGAGGCATTTAAGGTCTACATCCGAGGGATCGCCATGTCAAGGCACTCCGAAAGAGGCTGTCGGACTTGGAGGCCTCTCTCAAATCCCTTGAACAGAAAGCATTAGGTGGCGCGACGTGGCAAGATTCAAAACGCTGCTAGAAGAATACTATGATACAGCAGAGGCCGAACTCAAGCATTTAGGCAAATATGCGACTGTGCGCCCGTATAGTGAGGGGGAGCGCCCGGGCGCTGTCCTGGCGTCTCTCCTTAAGAAGCGGAGGGAAACTGCAGTGGTGTCAGGGCTTCGGGGTGCTGAGGGGGAGATATTAACTGAAGAGACTGAGATAGCAGCACGGTTCAGACAGTTCTATTCGACTTTATATGGTTCACGCGAGACAGGTGGGGAGGCGGAAATACTGGATTATTTGGAGCATATTAAGTTGCCTTGGCTCATAAGTGAGCATTGTGAATATCTAATGTGCCCATTGGAGCTGGAGGAAATACTCTTGGCGCTGGTGGGGATAAAATCTAGTAGTGCGCCGGGTGTGGATGGCCCAACGGTCACCTTCTACAAGGCGTTCCAAGACCAACTGGTCCCCCACCTACCTTCGCTCTTTAATGAGATATGTTTTGACGGTAGGATGCCGCCTTCCATGAGAGAAGCTGTTATTGTGGCTATACTGAAGCCTGACAAGTCTCCAACTGACTGCTCCTCGTATCGCCCCTTATCGCTCCTCAGTGTAGACACCAAGATCTATGCCAAAATCTTGGCAGCTCGTCTCACACCGTTAGTCCTGCTCCTAGTGGCGCCGGAGCAAGCGGGCTTTGTCCCTGAAAGTAACTTGACATATAACCTTCGGACGGTGTTCGGAGCATTCCAGCACACCCGCCAGGATGTACAGGCTGTTGCGGTTTTCTTGAACATGGAAAAAACCTTTGATTCGGTCGAGTAGCTTTTTATGAGACTGGTGCTGACGAGAATGGGTCTGGGAGGTGTATTTTTACAACTGGTTGGGGCTTTATATAACTCCCCAACTGCCAGAATGAAAATATGAAACTTAGTAACAGAGCCCATATACATCACCAGAGGCACGCACCAGGGTTGCCCTCTGTCACCTATTCTATATGCGTTAGTGGCGGAGCCACTGGCTTGCACACTACGGGAATACCATAGATATAGAGGTATACGATTCCCGGGGTACAAACTGATAGTTTCCGCTTACGCGGACGATACGTTGCTCTATGTTCGGGACCTGGACAGTAACCTGTCACCTGTATTGCGGGAAGTGGTAAAATTTGGTACGCTCTCGGGGCTCCGAGTTAACAGGACAAAATCAATCGTTTTTTCACTCACCCCTGCTACCGAACCTTTTAGCCTGATTATCCATTACAATGGATGACAGGCCGGTGAGATATTTAGGGACTAAGGTACACACTGACTTGGAGGTAGTCTTCAGGGAGAACTACGGGGTGGCTGTTAGCAGGCTAGAGGATGACATAGACAACTGGATCCGACTGCCGCTGTCACTGATAGGTCGGATCGCGTTACTGAAAATGGTGATACTACCTCGATTTCTCTTTCTGTTCTCTAACATCCCTATGGTGCTCCTGCGTACCTTTTTCCGCACGCTTACGTCACTTTTGATAAGACTGGCGTGGGTGGGGAAACAGGCCAGGGTCAAGTGGCAGGTTCTTACACTCCTTTATCGTCTTGGTGGTCTAGGTGCTCCGGACCGGGACCTATACTACAGAGCGGCACAGGGGGCCCATGCTTATTATTGGATGCATGGCCCCCAGGAGGTTCCCCATGTTCAGATTGAGTGGGTGGCTGCGGAGCGACTCCCGGTACCTGCTATGTTGTTTACTCAGATCGCAGGACAGGTATACTAGACTCCATAAATTCTACCAGACATGGGTGGCAGCACTTGCTGAAACTACAAGCAGGGGCGCTCCTATATTCACCGCTCGCCCCCTTGGAGTGGTGTCGCTGGCTGCCCCCGTGCACAGACAGAGGGGTGACGAGGGCACTCAACTCCATGGTAGTAATAACAATCGGAGATTTGTTTACTGAGAGGACAGCAAAGACATGGGAAGAGCTAGAGAAACCGGACCAGCAGATAACACTTTTACACAAATTCCAATTCCACAGAACAAGGCAGGCGCTGATGGGACTATTGGGTAACGATTTGGAGGAGCCACTCACTTATGTGATAAAAGCTCCCTCTCCAGCCCAAATTGTGTCAAAAATATACAGACTAGCACTGGCGTACCGTGAAAACTTTTACACCAAAGCCAGACTTGCGTGGCAAACTGATCTGGACCAAGAATTGGATGATGCGACCTGTAGGTACTGCTGCGAAAATACTGAGCGAATTTCACTGAATAGGACGCACCTAAGGTCGTAAACCTTGATTGTCATTGTGGATGGGTCAGACTGTGGCATGCCACACTGAAGCATGTCTCTATTATTTCATTTGTTTTCTTTTTGTATCAACTGATCATTATACTGTACGGTATCGGATCTCTTGGGTATATAAAAAATGCTAATAAAGTCAGTAAAAAAAAAAAAATCACCCATGAAGATTATTATACCCACTGGGAAGGTCAGTATATACTTCATGAGTGAATCTAGACTATCGCTGGCTAAGGCTTGTGGAGCGTATATAGAAGCTAGTGCCTATTGTGGTCTCCCACCATGCCATTCACTATTGTAAATCTGCTCAGATCATTGTAGGTCACTTTCGAGACCTGCATTGGGAATTGCTTGTGTAGTAGTAGCACTGCCATGCCCCGGGAAGTTGTTGTATAGCCAGAGTGATAGAAACTAGTATAGAGCCCTGTGCCCCCAGAGATACCCAGCACCAAGGTGCATTCAAAATGGCACAATGGAACCAAAAAAATGGTATAGGTCCGAGTCCAGTGTTTTTCGAGTCTTCTCTGGCTTGGAAGAGTGTGGCCTTGATGATCCATCACTGCCACCCTTGTTGTCCCTTCCATTCTGGTTTGGTGGACTGTCCATCTTGGGGTTCTCCACCGTGTTGACTCTGGGTCCCCGTCTCCATGAGCCCTGACGTGTCCTATTTCGGGGGGGGGGGGGAGGGGGGGGGGAAGGGAGGGGGTCCAGGTGCTGCCCTGCTGGGCAGGAGACTAGGCCAGCGCTAGACTGCCGACGCCTGGTTGCCATACCTCCAGCAAGTCCCAGACTTCTTGGGGTGTCTCGAAAGAATGTGATTTATTTGCTTGCAAGACAATTTCACAGGGAAAAGGAGAATGTATCTAAGCTACATCGCTTTTAGCTTCTGCTTATTTGCTGCAAAAGATCTCCGCACTTGTTGCACCTGCAATGTATAGCCCGGGTATATGCTGACATAGGCCCCCTCCAGAGTGTGTTCCGGCTGAGTCAGAGATTGGCAGAAGATGGCCTCTCTGTCAGCGTAATCGAGGAAATGGGTAATTAGGGCCCATGGTGCCACCCCGGACGGCGGTCAGCCCTCAGAGACCAAGGGGCTCAATTTTAAAGCAGGTCAGCAGTGAATCCACGACCCAGAACCTGAGCAAGGCAGCCAGGAAAGTTTTGGAATGTGCTCATTCATACTTTTAGGGGATCTCCATGATCCGGAGATTGCTCAGTCTTGACCTTCCTTCAGCATCCTCAGCTCTCCATTCCAGATGGCCCACCACCCCCTTCAGATGGACAGCTTTTGCAGTCAGTGTGTGCATTTACAATTCTAGTTTCAGTATCTGTAACTGTGTCTGCTATTTTCCTAAGGTCTTGGTGCAGGCGCATCACCTCAGCACCTACACTTCCGAACTGCATCCCCAGACATTTTTTGGTGTTGCAGATGGCTTGGAGTATTTGTACCGAGGATATTTGATCCTGTGAGGATGGGCTGTCTGGTCACATTACCCCATAGCCTGCTTGGGGCCAGTCAATGTCGATGTCCTGGCATATTAGCAATTTTATTTTGCTGCTGGGCCGCCACTGCCTGCAATTTCCCCATGCTTATGGATGAGTGCCCCGGGAGCCCTTAGTGTCCATGGAGCTGTATCGATGGGAGGTATAGGTGTGAGGTCAGTTTTATAGTTCACAGTGTCTCATCTTGGCACAGCAAGTCTCCTGAACATATGCTCCTAGGTCACAGCATACTCTGGGGATATCTGTAAGAAAAGGGCCCCAGTGTGTGGATGTGTTGGGTGATGTATCGGGGCCAAGTCCTGTGAGAGTATATCACGCAGCCGTCCCTTGGGACCTGCAGATAGCAAAGCAGCACCTCTGGGGCAATGGTTGTGGCGTATGGCTTGTGCTTTCCTGGTGGTTCGGCCACGTGTCTTAGCAGGAGGAGCCGTTGGCTAATGCAAGACCCCATGGGGCTCTTGTGCCACCCCCACATGGAAGATGGTTAGGGGCTCGCAACAGCGCTCCCCTGAAGAATATTGGGTCATCAACAGCGCAATCGGACCATGGGCCCCCAAGAGCTGCGGATCTGGATGCCTGAGCCCTCCCTCGACTTACAGCTCAACAGGGCCTACACTGCCAAAGCAGCAACCAGAGGTTTAAGGGCTCCTGTCCCAGTGTTGAGTATACGAAGCAGAGCCACCGGCCTCCCTCAGGAGATTGGCTGCTGGACCTCATCAGAACCTCGTCTCCTCTACTCCAGTGGGTGCTCAGGCCATCGTGCCCACAGAGTCAGTGCCTCCACGTCTCACTCTTTGACGGGGCTCAGAGTGCAGCAGACGAAAGGCCTGGCAGTCTTCTGCTCTCACTGGAACTCGCCGCATCTCAGAGGCTGCAAGTCGGTCATTGCTCTATGGTCAGAGCATCTCTGTCTCATCCGTCACACAGACGGCTCCGCCACGCTAAGCTTCCTCCAGTGCTGCGGACCAGGCAGGCAACTGCGGTCAGCTGACAGTCTTCAGCAGTGCCCACAGGCCAACTCAATTGCGTGGGTATGCCAGATCAACATATTGGACAGGGGGGCTCAGCGGAGCTCCTCTAGAGTGCATCTGCCATGTTGCGCGCTTTGCAACGCCCCATTCAGGAAACGTTTTCTTTGGAAAAGTGGGAGTATGCAATGCTCTCCCCCTGTCAAAACTATTTTCCTTTGTCTCCTCTTCCCTTCCTGCCCCACCCCTTTCATTTACCCTCCCCCACAAGAAAGCCATTGCTCTGATTTGCAACTTGCATACAGCAGTTGGCAAATGGGAGCATTAAGCCCCTCTGACTAGAGACTACCATGCGGAATTTCATACGCTAATTCTCTGTCTGCATAGTTTTCACGATTACAAGGGGTCTAACTCTATGCAGAGATACTGGCCAGTAACAGTGAATCCAGCCGCTGGTAATCTCCGCATGGAATTCTGCCTAATTTGTAATCAGGGTCTTCGAAATAAGTATACTAGTTTGTGAACTAATATTATTGAAAGTAACGTTTGCTGTACTGCGCAGTGTAGCCATAAGTGAGTACTATTAGTAAAGTGAATCTTTATGATTTTCCAAAAGATGGAAGCACGCAAAAGAGAAGAAGAAGAGCAAAAGAGAAAAGAGAATGAAACGGCATTCAGAGCATGGCTTCACAAGAAAAAAGAGCAGCTTTTAGAAGAGAAAAGAATACAGGAGGCTAAAGAGATGGAAGAGATGAATAACAGGGTAAGTGAGATGAATTTTTATTTCTGATATTGCAGTTGACTTTTCAAGGGGCATTGGAAAGCTTACCAGTGGTATTGTTTGCATGATTGCTTCATAGTTAAATTGTCAAAATTCATACACAAAATATCTGTTGGTGCTATTGATAGGTAACATCTTTTTAATGTTGCCGAACTCCGTGGTACTCATTTTATCAACCTCGAAAGGCTTAAAGACTGAAGGGACCATTTGGGATCTGGACCGATGACCGATAAACAGATTCCTACATTGGGTGTATTATTTTGCTGAGCCACGAAACCTAACTAAATGATTCCTTCTTCTTAAACTCATCAGTGATAAGGTGCATTGCTCTTCTTGATGCTGTCCAAAACTGCATTTGTAATTTATTGGAGTGCATCAGCAGCAGCTTTCATTGTCTTCTTCACTCTCCAGGCAAACCCAGATTATGAACAATTTTGATCAGCAAATTAGCACAGGCCAATAGCAAATTCAATAATGTCTTTCACACACAGCTGAAGGAATTGATCAACAACTGCATGGTGTCTGACCACAAGGAATTAGGAAAAGTTATGTGCAGAGATAATCCAACACTTTGGTCTTCAGATCTCTGCAGACTCGTACTGAGAACTTCCATCATTTAATTCTTGAAGGGTCTGAAAAGGGCAGAAAAGAGGCATGTACAAGAAGAGGCCTGCTTACAACTACTGAGGATCTACATTACATAATGAATTAACTGCTTGCAGGAAGCCCAGTCACAGTGCCAAGGTGTGCAAGGTGTCCAATCCTCAAAGCAGAAACAACAGAATTCGCATCCTACTCTTTTGGAGCCAATGACTCTAAGGTGAACTCCCTACTGTATGAGGGATCGACACGGTGCTAGTCACATCACAAATGAAAGTCCACAATTTAGGAACTAGAGATCACTCCACTTCAATGGCATGATGTAATTTTGTAGATTAACACCCATTCCCCAGTTGCCCTGCACCTTGGTGAAAAGCTATACATACACAGTAATATCATATATCCACCCAAGAGGCAATTTCACATCCAAAATGCGGCATAAAAGTGTGTTGGGGGAAGGCCTACCATACCTCAGATTTTCTGCAGCATGTTGGGTGAAGGGAGTTGGCCTGAGCTCTGCTCAGTTAACTTCAGAAAAATTGTAAATCTTCAGCTACTTAAAGCGTCACCAGAATTATTCTGGTGGAAGACAATGTCTAACATCAATTGACTACAATCGTACTGAACAGCAAGTTAGAAACATTTAAAAAAGCCCTTTTCAGGTCTTGTAGGAAATGAGACTACATTCAGAAGACAATGGCTCCATTGGCCTGTCCTTCAGGCCACTGGATCTTCATGCCAAGAATCAGGAGGAAGATGAGAAATTTATGAAAGGCAAATATTTCCTCCTCAGGCCAACATCTGAGAAACACGCGAAGTTTGACCCAGTCAATACCTTGCAGAATATGAGCTTGGTGGGCAAGAAGTACAGTACCACAAGGAGATCAGGCAAGTCAAAATGCCTTTGATTAAAGACCTAAGGTTTATGCTGGCTCATTATTAAAACATGTTTCCAAGACCTTCAAAGACCAGATCACCAAAACAACCACCCTTACAACCACAGTTACCTGTTGCATGGCCTCCTCCTACTTCTACTTCTCACTCTATTCCTTATTTTCCAAGATCAAGATCACAACCTTCACAAACTCCTCAATCAAAGACCGGAATGCCACCAGCCGGCAAAGATACTCATTCTGATGATGAAAGGGAAGAGGGTGAGGTACATGATGATCAGGGCATAGGTTCAGAATTGGACAATTAATTAGCACTGGTCTCCCCACCAGATGTCCGCATGCATCTGATTCACCACCACATGGTGTTGGTGGCTTTTACGCACTTTTAGAAAGCGCATCCATGAGGTTTGACTTACAGAGCCCAGTCAGACAATCAGCTTCTTTTCTGTATGATTTTATGAGCCTTCGCAAAAGTCTGTCAAAGCTTTCTGGATAGTTGACTTCATCTGGAATGATGGTTTTAAAGTAATGAAAACTCCTGCTACAGATCCAGCTGCTATATATCATTGGGATAAGCAATATACAGTTCCTAATGATTCACTTGCCTGCCAGAGCTGACGCCGTGGTGATGCAGGCTGCCCACCGTAAATCAAGGAATCTTTTCATGCCATGCTACACTCCACCAAAAAGTGAAGGAAGACGTTAAGACAAAATAGGCTAGAGATTCTCTGCCATGGCGGCACTAAATGTGAGCGCAATCAAATCCTTGGGGATACTCGTTTGTAATGATAGGCAGATGTGGTCGGACATCAGTGTTTTTATTGACCACATGCCAGGAGACAAAAAGACTGAAGGAAAGAAAATTCTTCAAGAAGGGGAGCGTGCATCATCAGAGATGATTGTGCAATGGAAACAGCATCCACTGGATTTCAGCAACTGGCAGGCGCAGCTGTTATCCGGAGGCGAAATAAGTTGAAATCAATGTTATTCAGACCTGAGGTCCAAAGTAAGATTTTGGACATGCCTCATGATGGATAGGCGCTCTTAGGTAAGCATGTAGATGATGCCCTCCAGTCGATCAAGACTGACACCGACACTGTAAGATCTCTCTGCATTTTCCAGCAGTCACTAGCCCTATCAAGGAGCTAGAAGCAGAGGGCAATTAACATGTATAGGTGCCACCCCAGCGCACTGACCTCAGTTCTTTCTTCTCCTCACCATCAGTGCAGATTCGAAGAAGCCCCTCTTGAGCGCTTTAAAGACAGTAGAGCAACCACTAGGTCTTTAATGCTCACGACTGATGCATTCCGCCCCTTTCCTGGTTACCCTAGGGGCTATCAGCCGCGTCCTTTTCCACCTACCCACCATAGTGAGGAAATATGAATTTTTATGATCAATTGTGTCCCCTATCTAGACCCCAACGGCTCCATGTACATGCTACAAGTACATGTATGTTCCCTCCACTTCAAGCTATGAAGACGCAAATACAATTGTGTCCAACGTTAATATGTCCTCTTTCAGATCTGCCATGAATGGGTCAGATATTCCGTTCCTAAGTATGCCTTGCCACCGTCTTTATATGGTATACTTTTCACGTTTTCCAGCTCTGGCAAGGTAGGCCCTGAATTCTGCCATCGAGCTTTTCCTGCTTCTGCCTCTGAATGCTCCAGCCTGGACCTGTATCTGTATCCATGAACTTTGTCTTACTCCCTGCGCGGCTAACGGTGCCTAGCCCGGCCTGTTGCCTGCCAAAACTGTATTCAGCCTTCAAGTTATCTGCTCCGCTCCTCGAGAAATGCATTCCTGTCTAGTAGCTTAGGTAAACATCCCTCCAGCTGCAGAGCAAAGGGCCCGGCCTCACTGTCTCCGTGCAAGTAATTCATGACTTTCGTTACCATGGTAGGCCCATGCCCCCTCGCATCTCATGTAGACACTTAGACGCTTGTACACGCACTAGCAGTCAGTATAGAATAGGCTCTGTCCGAAAGACCTTTCCTTCCAGATAATATAGTTCCTTAAACACAAGATATTAGATACGATTTGGGTTTAGGTTGTCCTGACATCCCAGACTTCTGTCTCCTCATGTAGGGCTAAATGTCAAGTCCCCTTCACCCTCTAGTTACACGTCAATCACACATCATGCGGCTGCGCGCGCATCTCTGCCATGTATTTCTGCTGACTTTGCAGGATTCTCTTATGGATCCACCCACTTGTGTCATCATCATAATGACGTTTCTAGTATACGCCTTTATGCACGCCTATTGTAACGCCTTTTTCATTACGTATGTGTATTCTTATCTCTCTTTTCAGCTGTAACGCCTTCTGCATATGTCTTTACTGTAATGCATTTACTATAAATATGAAAACCTGTCAATAATGTATTGCTGATCCCTTCCTGAACCTTCGTGGTGACGGAACCCGATTGCCTGGTTCGAACCATCATTCCTTTGTAAGGAATAAATTCCCTTTTATAACCTCAAATACCACGGATTCTGCCTCTTATTTTTACTGAGTTATTCTTATTGAATTTTACCGCATAAATTAAGTCTAGGTAATTTAAATTTACCACAATAGCCAGCAGGCATCATAGTCCTTTTGTGGCTGACGCGGCTATCACAACCCTCGTGGGAACCTGAGCCAGAGGTCAACCCACTCTGCCTCCCACCAGCAGCCGCAACCTCAAAGCCTTTTTAGTTCACCCTCATACCTTCGTGGGCACTTGGTTGGTGGCAGGATTTGGAACCACCTGCCCTAAAAATGGTAAATCACTTCAGACAAATGGATACTTAGGGCTATGCCCTACCTTTCCAGCAGACACTGCCACATTTGCCACCCTCGGCTAATGGAGGAACGGAGGACCACCTTTTGCTCTTGCAACAGGAAGTACTATCTCTTCTGTCCAAAGGAGCTATTGATAGGGTGCCAGCATCAGAAGTTGGTCCTGTTTGCTATACCTGCTACCTGCTGGTGCCGAAGAAGGATGGAGGCCTCCGTCCTATCCTCTGCCAATGCTCCTTCAACTACGTCCTTAAAAAGAAAAAATTTCAAGATGCTCACTATGACTCAGGTGCTGTTGACCCTCGACCCTAAAAACTGGACGGTAGCGCTAGACTTGTAGGATGCCTACTTCCAAATCTCTGTCCTGTCTGCCCACAAATGTTACCTGCAGTTCACGGTAGGCCAAGCGCATTATCAGTTTGCTGTGCTCCCCTTTGGTCTTACCAGTACCCATCGGGTATTCACCAAGGTGATGGTGGTGGTTGCAGCACATATGCGGAGGTCAGGGGTTCTAGTCTTATCCTACCTCGATGACTGGCTGTTGAAGGCGGGATCACCCTAGGCAGTTGTCTCCCACCTCCAGGCTTATTCTCTGGAGTAGCGAGTCCAGGATATTTGGTCTATACGTCCAATATTTCAGCCTCTATCCTGGAATTGGTGAGACTGATTCTGAGACTGCTGGTTATCATGGCCTCCTGCATCCTGCAAATAAAACATGCCCCTTGGGATACGCGGGCCCTGCAGTGGGATCTGAAGTCCCAGTGGGCACAGCATCAGGAAAATCTCTCCAACCTGGTCCAGATATCAGAGAGAACTTCAAAAGATCTGCAGTGATGGCTCATGGACCCCTGTCCCATCTCCACCCGGAACTCACTGTAGTGACAGATCCGTCCTCCTAGGTTGGAGGGGCCATCAGGGAGATGTGGAGATTAGAGGACTCTGGTCTCCAGCAGAATCAGCTCCATATGAACATGTTGGACTGAACTGTGAGCCGTTCACCTGGAACTGAAAGACTCTTTCTTTCATCAAGTGAAAGCTGGGTCAGGTGTTCTCAGACAACAACACCGTGGTATTGCAGCTAGCAGGGTGGGGTAGGGTAGTGGATTCTGTGTCAGGAGACCCTGTGTCTCTGGACATGGTTGGAACTCCAGGGCAGTTTCCTGGTGGTTCAATATCTACTGGGCTCTCTGAGTGCCAGAGCAGACAAACTCAGCCATTGATGCCTCGTGGATCACAAATGGCATCCTTGTTTGGAGGTGGTGCAAGGTCTCTTCAGAGATTGGGAAGAATCTTGGTCAGAGCTATTTTCTACCGTAGAGAACACGCAATGTCAGCACTTCTGCATACTGGGGTTGCAAAGGCGGCTCTCGCTCATAGACGCACTTCATCTTGACTTGAGCTCAGGACTCCTGTACTCCTTTCTGCTGATACCACTCCTGTACAGACTTCTCAAGAAGGCTTCCCCTCCAGGAGGACCAGCTTTTGCAGCAACAGCAGAGTTTTGCATATGAACCATCGTAATCTCCACCATCATGCGTGAAGATTGAGCTGCGACAAATGAACACCTTTGACCTTCCTCCAGAGGTGATTGAGTCATCTTGGCAGGTGGTGTTCCTCAATAAAAACTTTCTGCGACCGGTTGTTGGGAACGATCTGCTGCTTGGTACAGCGCAAACCAGATTGACCTCCTCCAGGCCAAGGTATCTGGCTTTCTGTTGTTTGTTCCTTTGCCCAGCAAGGTTTTACCTAGGGCCTAGTTAAAGGTGTCATTCCCTTTCGGCCTTCCTAAGTTTGCCAGATCAGCCCTCATTGTTTAAGTCACCACCTGTAATGCAATTTTTGAAAGGGCTGCAATAGATGGTTCCTCCTTCTCCTTTTGTCATACCCCAGTGGGACCTTAATCTGGTCCTGTCATATCTGATGTGTACTCTGTTCAAGCGTCTTCACATCTGTACTTTACATTTCCTCACCATTAAGACTTTGTCCCTCAATGCCATCACCTCGGCATGGCATGTGAGTGATCTATTTGTGTCAATCAGCCACACACTTCCTTCTTCCCAGACAAACTGGTTCTGCCGACACAGGCTTCCTTCCTGACAAAAGTTGTGTCGCAGTTCCAAGTCAGTCATACCCTCACCCTGCCGGTGTTCTATGCGCCTCCTCACCTCTCTTAGAAGGAGGAGAGACTTCATCATTTGGACCCCATGAGAGTGCTGTGCTTCTATATAGTTTGTACCAAAGACCATTGGATGGATAATCCGGTCTTTGTGGGGTTCCCTGTAGTGAAAAAAGCAAGGCAGTGCAGAAGAGAACCATCTCCTGCTGGATCCTGCTTTGCATTAAGATCTGCTACTCACTGGCAAAGAAGCAGCCTCTTGAAAGTCAGCATGCTCTATCTACCAGGGCTGAAGCTGCTAGACATGGAGTCCCAGTCTTAAACATTTGCCAGGCGGCGACATGGGTATCCCTCCAAATGTTCACAAACCATTATTGCCTGAACAGTCAGGTTAGCTGACAGGGACATATTGCCTGCTCACTACTGCAAACTTTCTGGTTTGCGTCCATATTTAGACCCACTTCCAAATAGGTATTGCTTTGGTATCCGTTCATAAAGTGAGGAATCTGCGGCTAGAAGCCTTTATCAGAAAAACAAGGTGCTTACCTTTGGTAACACTCTTTATGATATACACACTGTCTAGCCGCAGATTCCTCACCGCCATGTCCTGTGGTTGGACTCTATCCTTTAATAGGATTGCAAGTCTAGGATTCTGCACCCTGTCTACTGATTTGCTTTTGGGGTTCTGAGTCTGGGGGAGTGGGCAGTCTCAAATGCAGCTAACTAAAGTGTGCAGAAGTGGCGCCTATATAAGCCCTGCACATCATTTATGAAGTGGAATAGCGTCAATGTGGAGCTGCAAGGCCCCACCTTCCAGCTTACTGTTGAAAAGTATCTGGATCCAGTCTGACACCTGGGAAGTATTCAGACAATGAGGAATCTGTGGATAGATAATCCATACCAAAAAGAGCGTTACCAACAGTAAGTAACTTGTTCTTCTGCACTAAACAGGTATTGACTTATCTACTACATCTGGCATGAGCAGGCCTTTCGCATGCATCTGTTAAAGTGCATTCACCAGCTGTCATAACAGTCACCTACATCTGCTGGCATCGGAGAGCTACTACAAACGATTCCGGATCCAGTCTGCCTGGGAATATTCTAAAGTGAGGAATCTGGCCTGGGTATTGGCCATACCCTTCAATTTACATTTTGTACAATTCCTTTATTTTCATAGAATTTATTATAGCCCCAACCAACTGTGGGAAATGGGTAGGGCCCCCAAACCCTAAATGTCACTCTGCAGTAGGAAATTTCTACCATATGATTTGGACATGCCTCATTATAGTACAGTATTGGCACATGATCCGTACTACCTTGGAAGGCATTATCGATCTCCCCACCCCCATGGCCATGGACCCCAAGGTGGCGTTGCTAGGGATAAGGGAGGGCTGGGCAGACTTATGTGCACAGAGGACCTGTCTTTCTTTACACTCCAAAATAAAAGACATTCAGCACTCCCAAGATGAGGCACTCAGCAAAGCAAGAAGAAACACTTGGTAAAGAGACTCAGCATTCACAAAATGAGGCAAATGAACCTTCAAAAGGCAGTTTCAAAATAAAGCGTGAGATTTTATTAATACTACACTCTCTAACACAAAGACTTTACCAGATGTCAAATGAAACAGGCAAAACAACATGAGAGAGAGAGTGAGAGAGAGATAGTGTGTGTGTGTGTGTGTGTGTGTACACAAGCAAGTAATAATAAAACACTCACAAGTAATCCAACGGTCAAATGCAAGGGATAAAACATAAGCAGATAATAATAGTAAAACACATGCAAGTAATAATGGACGTCCAATGCAAGAAATAAGCACTGTCAAATGCCGGAAATAAGTATTGTCAAATATATATGCAAAGTGAATAATCAAGGAGACAAATACATCACCTATTGAGATAAACACATCATTCTGGTCAGCTTGACTGGAAAGCCCTTTTCAGTCATCCAGAAGTCTCAATCGGGAAAGACCAAAAAGTTCCCTGTGATGGGTCTTCCACCCCACAAGCGAGATTGCCAAGAGTTCCTGTCTTTAATACCTTTTAATAACACGGAGAGAGACTTCTAGAAATTCCCCCTCCCTTCATCTATTGCAAAACCAAGGCTGTACCAGCCTGTGTTGAGTCCAATCACCAAAGCAGGCCAAGCTCCAGTCAAACATGGTATTGACAAACATGGTATCACTGCGCCGCAGATGAGACTTGCATTGGAATGACAGAAAGAAACTCATCCCTGGCTGCTATCGCAGCAACACTTATCTTTCAGCGCGGCGCCCTGAAAGCTGCCGTTATGTAATGTTGAGCCATGCTAAGGCCCATTAGACATTGACGGTTTCAGATCACCAGCCCGGTGCTCCAGAGGCTCTTTCACTAAGCGCTTGCTTTTCTGTATTAAGCTACATTAATGTGTCTGAAAATGTTACATAAAACCGTGTCTGCAATAATAAGTGCATCGAACATTTTTGGAGATTTCAGCAGGAAATTCTTTACAATTGGAACTCTATTCTGTTTCATTTGAGGCAGTCATTTGACTTGACTGTTGGGGACTAAATAGTGGTGCAAGTATTATTCCACTGAATTTATGTTGATAATTATTATTTTTGCAGTTTCTGATTGGCACGATAACGTTATGTAATCTTTTCTAATGTACAAATTGCTTATGTTTATCACTAACGTGAACAAATGTGGAGTATAATATATCCCAAGACAATCCTGTTCTTTCCACGTGTTATTTGAGTGAAACATGTTTTCCAAACAGTTTGTGTTGGGTTTGCCTATACTTCGGTAAACACGCCAAAAAATTGTATCAGGGTTGTGTCACGTGCTAGTTTCTGAAAAAATAGTAGGAAGAAACCGCGGAATATATTTTAACCATAGTTCCGCTTCTAAAAGAATATCTAACTATCTGACTCCAGCTACGGCGCATTTTTCAATTCAGTTTGTTTCCATATGGTACCCCCGAAGGTTGTTCCTTTTGTCAGTTGATAATGCATTTTATTTTGAAACTGCACTGTATACCCCTTCCGTACAAACCAGGCACACTTGCAAAGATCGTAGGACATTTTAGTTCAAAAATTAATCCACTGCGGATCTGAATTAGAAGAGAGATTTGTTGTTTGACTGATTTTCCATGATTGTTCTTTTACGGAGTAATTCTGTTTTGGTATTAAGTTGTGTTTATGTATGAGCGCGTAAATTGTGTAAACTTACTAAATGGGTATCTCTTCCCTGGACAACAGTGGGTGTCTTTATGCACATTTTGACATCACGTTCCACAAGCCGAAACATATGTGTGTGATGCATGATAAAATGTCCAGTTGCAAGAGGTCCGTCTTTAGGGTCTATCTGAAGTGGAGGAGATTGGGGCATCTGATGTGGAAGTATAGGGGGTGCAGGCAGAGAAGACATATATTCTATTATTTTTCTTTTTTGCAGTTTATAGTTTCCAGTCTGGATAATGTCTAGTCATTTTTTTACACCCAAAGACAGACATTTAGAGCTTAGCTCCTAACTATTTGTTTTTTTTGTCAACAAAAAATGCAAAGCTATCAACACAGTTCCATGTCACACAATTCCAATCCACACCACATAATTCGACAGCAAAACACACAAGTCAACTCACCAACACAATTACTCAACACACCACATACATCCAGTCCACACCACAGAATTCCACATCATGCCACAAAATTCAACAGCACACCACATAATTAAACTCCACTGCATACAATTCCACAACCCAAAATACCATTCCACATAATTACACTCCATAACACACAACCCCACTTCACATAATTCCAGTTCACTCAATGCCATCTAATTGCTATCAAGATATTTTCACTGCACACCATGCCGTATAATTCGACTACACAAATCCACTCCACACCACGCAGTTCCATGGCACACAATTCCACAACTAACAATTCCAATTCACCCCACATAATTCCACTACACATCACATACATACACTCCATAACACATGGGTAAAAGACATTGTCATTTACAACGCCAATAGCTCTAACTTAAGCAAATGCAAGACCAATTGCATTTCCAATGCTTGTTTCTTTTCTTGTCTCACAATAATAAAAAACATTTTTTTAAATTGAGGAATCTGCAGGTAGATAGAGGGTCCACTAGAAAGATCATTAATGAAGGTAAGTAACTTTTTCTTTAAAAGTAACTTTTTTTTCTTTACCTTTAAACAAACCTATATGCAGTTTACAGATGGTCCAGTGATATTAAGGGCAAATTGTTGATTCATTTCAAATGTTCTACCCGATTTTCACTTGAATGAACCTGTGGGTTTGAAGACATTCATCCAGAATCCTAAAGATGTAGCAGAAAAAGCACTTCATATACTTGTTGGAAAAAGATGTCTTGGAAATTATCTTGATAGAACTAGTAAATTCAAGCCTATGAGTCTCTGAATGATCCATTACTACAGAAGGAAAACATTACTGTTGGACTTGGCCCTTTTTGCAGGGTCATCCCTGAACTTTTTGCCTTCGTCCTGTATTTTTCTCTGACCTGTTTTTGTATGACTCTGGGCACTTTACCACTGTGTCCCCAGGCCGTGTAAATCAAATGCTGCTGGTGGGCTTGCAGCACTGATTGTGCCATCCATTGGAGCAGCGTGTAAAGTGTGTCTCAGGCCTGCCATTGCAGAGCCTGTGTGCAGTCTGGTACTGCCATGTTGACTTGGCAAGTGCACCCACTTGCCAGTCCCTAAACCTTCCCTTTTTCTACATGTTAGCCACCCTTTAGGTAGGCCCAAGTGCAGGGTGCATTGTATGTAAAAGGTAGGACATGCCCTGATGTGTGTGGCATGTCCTGATTGTGAATTACAGCCATTTAATTTTTCACTATTTCAAGGTCACCTTTCCCCATAGGCCAGAATGGGCAGTTTGATTATAACAACTTATAATCCTAACTGACCCAGGGAACATGGTAGAAATTTTAGTATGCCTGAACTCAGAATGATAAAATACATCTTTTAGTGAAGTTGGTTTTAACATTCTGTGTTTGAACATAACACTTTTAGAAAGTAGGTATTTTCTTGCCTAACTATCCAAGCCTGCCTCTGCTAGGTTGTGTATTCCTTGTCTGGTTTTTGAGTGACAGGGGCTGGGGGGGGGGCTCCAGGAGACAGGGTGAGTCAGCACAGGGCTGAATAGAACTATCTGCATGTAGAGTGGTGGGAGGAGTTGCACCTGGGCCTGAAGAGGGCTGTGCCTGCCTTCCACAATGCTGGCTCCACCTCCTGTGGTGCGTCTGATGACCCTGGCCCATACTGTCAAAGGAAAGTAGGAGTCCTGTAAACAAAGTGCTCCAAGACAGCACAGAACTGGTTTGGACTAGGTACAGACAGTCTCTGCCTTCAGAGACAAAGGATTTGGGTGTATAAAAGGAGGAACCCAGACCCCAGAACTTTAGATCACTACTGGGAATCAAGACGGACCGCTGCTGAGAAGAACCAGGAAGCTGCAGGAGGAGACTGTCCCAGTGCTGTGTGTGGGGGGGTTGGCCTGCAGTGGTTGCTTTATTGCCAAAGAAAGGAGAAGAGGACTGAGTGTGCTTTTCATCAACTTGCAGAAGATCTCCAAGGGCTTGAACTTGAGCTTGCCTCCTGCCTGAAGTCTCAGGGATACAAGACTTCACCAACCAGCTCCCCCCTGAATTCCCTTGCTGGGAATTGAAGTGCCTGATGTTGTGCTGGGCCTTCTGAGAGACTGTGTGTCGCTGGGAGCTGAAAGCTCGACTCAACGACGAGAAGCGTGTCGATGCCGCAGCAGTTGCCCTCGCATTGCCAACGAAGCGTGCTGCCGTTACCGTTGTCTCCATCGCATCACCGAAGCGCGTCGTATCACCAGGGAACCGTGCCACCTTCGCAGAGGTCGCCTTTGCATCACCGGAGAAGCATGTCGCAGGGCCTGTCGCGGTTCAGAAGCTCACCGAGTCGCCATCGGGCGTGCATGCACCGCATCAACGTTGTCGCATCGTAACCAAGACGCCATTTTGTCACATCGCACCGGAGAGAAGTATTGCATCGAGGCACCATCTTGTCGCATCATACCGGAGAGCAGTAAGAAACCGATGCATCACCTCACCACACAGTAAGGAAGCGAGCATCAACTCCCCTGCGCAGCAGTAAGGAACCGACGCATCCACTCCCCTGAGTGTAAGGAACCGACGCATCACCTTCCCTGCGACCCTTTTGTTTGCTTTGCGTTACGCATCCAAGGTACTTTGAGAGTAAAATGTCACATTTACAATCTTAAGAGAACTGAGCTATTACCTACCATTTTAAAGTCTATTTTTGAGTACAGTATTGTGGATTTTTGTCGTTTGGTCTTGTGTTAAGTCTATATAAAAATACTTATTTTTATAATACAACCTGTGTGGTGTCCATCTGTAGTGTTGTCACTGTATTACTGTATGTGTTCACAAATGCTTTACACTCTGCCTCTGAGATAAGCCTGCCTGCTCATTCCAAGCTACCAAAGGGGTGAGCAGGGGTTATTTTAGGAGTGTAGCCCTTTACCCGGACTAGACGCAAGGGTCCCTATTTGGTCAAAGGTATCTACCTCTGCCAACTAGAGACCCCCAAATCTAACATTGGTGGTCAGCTGTGAGGATTTGGACTTTCAATTGTGATTCATATATAGTGATTGGTGTACACTACTAGTGAGTGCAGACCATAACGCAACTACATACATTTTGGTAGAGTTTTTTCCTTGGAACTTCTTTTTTATTTTTGATTCCTGAGAACTGCCAGTCTTTTCTACCATGAGTAAGTCAACATTCATAGCATTTGTAGACATTGAATTGGAAGAAGAGAGAATTGATGCTTACACTGTACCTAACCTCAAAGCTTTGTGCAAGAAATTTAAAATCTCTACGAAAGGCCTCACCAAGAAAGAGGAATACCAAAAGGCGCTTAGGGCCTGGTTGGAATCTAGGAATGCCAGTGAGCATCCTGAGGAGCCGGTGGTGGAGGCAGAGGATTTAGATGGGCAGCTTGAGAGGCCAGTGGGCCCAACCGGGGAGAAAGTACCTTCCGGTGCAGGCAGCAGTGTTTCTTTCAAGGGTCTGTCCCCAGGAGATCTGGAGGACAGAGAGAGGGAGAGGGTGCACAAGTTGGAGCTAGCTAGGCTCCAAATGGATGGTCAGATTGACATACAGACCAAGAAAATAGAGCTTGGGATGGAATTAGAAATGAAGAAGTTAGCCTTAGAGGAAAAGAAAATGCATTTTGAACATGAGAGAATGATGAGGGAGTTGGAGATGAAAGCCAGGAGCTAGAGATTCCTCCCTCTGTTGGCAGCAAAATTGTATTATGGAGTGCTGAGGGGGTAGTGCACACACCCAGAGATGTGGCGCCTGGCTTGGAGGGGGTTGATTTACGCCAGGAGGTTCAAGGACGTGAGGTAGCTCCGGTGGTGCACAGTGTCCCTGAGATAGATTGGAGAACTGGCCCACGGGTTCATGGTCCTAGTGGTGGGAGGGACACTCCACTGACTCTAGATGAGAGGAGCTGGGAGGGTGGTTCCCCCATGGGTGAAGTCCTGCTGTGTGAATGTGGAGACTGCCCAGAACAGTGTAGGTTATGTGACAAAGACAGTCATATACTGTCTTTCCGATCTCAGGAGAGTGGTGTGGGGTACGTGTGCGAGGCACTGGATGGTGAGGTGAAGGATAGTTTGGTTAACCCCTGTGGGGGGGCTGTGTGATCCAATTGTGGGAGAGCATATTATAAGTCCCTGTTTACCAGAGCTATGCCAACACCTGTTGGAATGTGAGTTCTCTAATCCCAGGGAGCTTGCACAGGAGGCAGACCTCTGGCTGCGTGTGAGAGGGTCTGAAGAGGCATTTGGGAGTGACCCTAAGAGGAGTGGCTCAGATATCTTCCGTACCTGTGTGGTGGAAGAGGTGCTGAGTGGCACAGCTAGGTCCCGGTGTAGTGGGAGGGGTGTAAGGGCTCACGTCCTGTCTCAGTGGGGACGGAGTGAGTGTGGGGCTGCGTGTCCCAAGGTGCCCGAAACCCTGTCTCAGGGCCTGGATGGTTCTTTAAGGGAACACCAGGTAGGGAGCCTATGCTGTCCTGATGGGTGGCCGCCAATTGAGAGGGGATCCCCTAGTGACTGGTGAACTAGGAGTGTCTGCAAGCAGGCCTCCATCAGTTCTGGTGTCTGGGAGTGCCACTCCTTAGTGGAGGGTGAAGAAGTCCAGATTGAGGGGTGAGAGGGGGAAAGGGTCCCCAGTGGAAGAACCAGTGGGTCAGGGGTGAGCCAGAAGAGCTGAATCTCCTAAGAGTGACCATGGTGACGCCACTTCTGTCCTGGGGGAATCTTCACGCACTGTCCGATGGACAGGGGTCGGGAGATCTGAGCCAGGCAGACTGTCACACAACACATGAGTTATGTATTACCCTCAGTGGAGGCATGCGTGCTCCCAAGGAAGTCCTGGTGCGCCGGGCAAGTTTTTAACCACAGGGTACAGACCCTGGCTTGGAGGGCCAGGTTCAGGGTGTCCCCCCCTGACCTGGTGACTGCTAACAGTGCCCCTACCGGTTGGTCTTCTGGGGGCACCGCTCCAGGTGGGGGGGTGCAGGGCCCCAGGAAGGGGGGTGGGGAGAAGGTAGCCTCACCCCTGACCTCTGCCCAGTCTAAGGGTACAGACCCTAGGCTGGGATCCCAGTTGCAGGATAGAACCCCTGAACTGGTGGGCAAATTGTGCAGGCCACCTGCCAGGGATGCCCTGACAGTTATGGAAGGGGGACCGCTCCAGATGGGAGGGTGCAAAGCCCCGAGGAGGAGGAGCGGGTGTGGTAAGGCCCACCCCAGTCTCCGGTCCAGCCGCCGGGTACAGGCCCGGGGCTGGTGGGTCAGTGTCAGGATGTCATACCTGACCTGACAGGAGGGAGAGTGGACAAAGGGTGCCAAGCACCTGGGGCTACTGCCTCCGCTCTCTGACGCCACAGAGGTTTGAGAGCCCAGAGAAGCATAAGGCCTGGGTCACATCACTGACCACTGTGGCTTGATGTCTGTTGGGACACACGTGTGCAGCAAGCTAAGGTTAGGTGCTGCACAGATGGTGTCCACAGGTGAGGAGAAGGGTTCTCCATGGGTTAGCTTGATGGGCCCTGAGAGTATGGACAGAGGGATCCAATTGGGTTCAGATTGGCATAGAACTGGAATATGCCCCTGCTGTTGCGGGCCAGGATCCATGTTCTGTCGCCCAAAGCAGGGAAGCCCATCAAGGTAGTGATTGGTCTACCCTGCGTTTTTGCTGGAAGGGGGTTGTGTTGGACTTGGCCCTTTTTGCAGGGTCATCCCTGAACTTTTTGCCTTCCTCCTGAATTATTTTCTGACCCGTTTTTGTTGGTTTTATGACTCTGGGCACTTTGCCACTGCTGATCAGTGTTCAAGTGCATATGCTCTCCCTATTGTAAAGTGATGTATGGATTAATGATTCCATGATTGGCTTATTTGGTTGACTTGTCAGACCCTAGCACAGTGCACTGCGTGTGCCCAGGGCTTGTAAATCAAATGCTGCTGGTGAGCTTGCAGTACTGATTGTGCCACCCACCGGAGCAGCATGTAAAGTGTGTCTCAGGCCTGCCATTGCAGAGCCTGTGTGCAGTCTGGTACTGCCATGTTGACTTGGCAAGTGCACCCACTTGCCAGTCCCTAAACCTTCCCTTTTTTTACATGTTAGCCACCTCTAAGGTAGGAACAAGGGCAGGGTGCATCGTATGTAAAAGTTAGGACATGCCCTGATGTGTGTGGCATGTCCTGATAATGAATTACAGCCATTTTCGTTTTTCACTATTGCAAGGCTACCTGTCCCCATAGGCCAGAATGGGCAGTTTGGTTATTACATTTTATAATCCTAACTGACCCAGGGAACATGGTAAAAATTCGAGTTTAGTATGCCTGAACTCAGAATGAGGTTGGTTTTAACATTCTGTGTTTGAACATAACACTTTTAGAAAGTAGGTATTTTCTTGCCTAACTATCCAAGCCTCCCTCTGCTAGGTTGTGTATTCCTTTTCTGGTTTTTGAGTGACAGGGGCTGGGGGGGGGGGGGGCTCCAGGAGACAGGGTGAGTCAGCATAGGGCTGAATAGAACTATCTGCATGTAGAGTGGTGGGAGGAGTTGCACCTGGGCCTGAATAGGGCTGTGCCTGCCTTCCACAATGCTGGCTCCACCTCCTGTGGTGGGTCTAATGACCCTGGCCCACACTGTCAAAGGTAAGAAGGAGTCCTGTAAACAAAGTGCTCCAGGACTGCACAGAACTGGTTTGGACTAGGTACAGACACTCTCTGCCTTCAGAGACAAAGGATTTTGGTGTATAAAAGGGGGGACCCAGACCCCAGAACTTTAGATCACTATTGGGAATCAAGACGAACCTTTTACGAGGAGAAGAACCAGGAAACTGAAGGAGGAGACTGGCCCTGTGCTGTGTGTGTGTGGGTTGGCCTGCTGTGGTTGCTTCATTGCCAAAGAAAGGAGAAGAGGACTGAGTGTGCTTTTCATCAACTTGCAGAAGATCTCCAAGGGCTTGAACTTGAGCTTGCCTCGAGCCTGAAGTCTCAGGGATACAAGACTTCACCAACCAGCTCCCCCCTGAATTCCCTTGCTGGGAATTGAAGTGCCTGCTGTTGTGCTGGGCCTTCTGAGAGACTGCGTGTCGCTGGGAGCTGAAAGCACGGCGAGAAGCATGTCGCTGCAGCAGCAGTTGCCGTTGCATAACCAAGGAAGCGTGCCGCCGCTACCGCTGTCACCATCGCATCACCGAAGCGCGTCGCATCACCGGGGAAGTGTGCCGCAGATGTCGCCTTTGCATCACCGGAGAAGCGTGTTGTGCAGGGCCTGTCGCCATTCAGAAGCTCACCGAGTCGCCGTCGGGCGTGCACGCATCAACGTTGTCGCATCGTAACCAAGACGCCATTTTGTCGCATCGCACCAGAGAGAAGTATCACATCAAGGCACCATCTTGTCGCATCGTACCGGAGAGCAGTAAGAAACTGATGCATCACCTCCCCACACAGTAAGGAAGCGAGCATCAACTTCCCTGCGCAGCAGTAAGGAACCGACGCATCCACTCCCCTAAGTGTAAGGAACCGACGCATCACCTTCCCTGCGACCCTGTTGTTTGCTTTGCGTTACGCATCCAAGGTACTTTGAGAGTAATGTGTCGCATTTACAATCTTAAGAGAACTGAGCTGTTTCCTACCATTTTAAAGTCTAGTTTTTGAGTACAGTATTGTGGATTTTTGTTGTTTGGTCTTGTGTTAAGTCTATATAAAAATGCTTATTTTTATAATACAACCTGTGTGGTGTCCATCTGTGGTGTTGTCACTGTATTACTGTATGTGTTCACAAATGCTTTACACACTGCCTCTGAGATAAGCCTGCCTGCTCGTGCCAAGCTACCAAGGGGGTGAGCTGGGGTTATTTTAGGAGTGTAGCCCCTTACCCTGACTTGACGCAAGGGTCCCTATTTGGTCAAAGGTACCTACCTCTGCCAACTAGAGACCCCCAAATCTAACAATTACTTACCTGTAACTGTAGTTCTCCAATATTGGTATAGTTGATAGATTCACATGTGACCCAGCCTCCTCAACTTAAAGGTTCACCAATCCACCGGTGTTGATTACTCTTCACACTTGTACTTGACAATCGGAGATATGGTAGCCTCTGAGAGGAGTGGTTATCAAGGTGCTACAGCCTGATTGGCTGAACTGGATTATTTTTAATCGATGCCAATACAATGCTACATTTTATGTTTTCCACCCCTTATAGGCTATGTATAACATTATACTGCTTTCTAGTTACACCGTGAAACTTCCACTCTGATGATGGGGAATGATAAGCCCCAATACAATATCCACTGAAGATGAAGGAAATATTATTTGTTAGCAAGTGAAAATTTGCAGATTAGAGGTCATTCTATACAATCTGCATTACTCAAGTTTTGAGAACATAAAAAATAATGTAAAGAATAGTCTAACAAAATATTTACATAGTGCAGATGTACTGCTTCCTCGTTATACCATAGGACTCCCACTTAGATGGTGGAAAATGAATCCACCATGTGAATTTATGAAATATGCCAATACTGAAGAACTACAGTTATAGGTAAGTAACATTGTTTTCCACTCTCTCACATACCTGATGCTAACAAAGCATTTAATTCTGTTGAATGGTCTTTCCTGATCTTGGTGTAGAAATAATGTGGTGGGAGGAATCACTTGCCTCACTGCTGGGCCTCTTTACCCTGTTTTAAACGATTTTGCTCCCAGAATTCCAACCCACTACACTATATTGGAGACATTTTTTTTAAAGAAATTGGACGAATAGGTAAGATCGTTGTATAGAAAGATAGTGCCCCAAACATTGCACTGACAACACTATTTTTAAGGAGAGAATACCCTTACGTAACATTACAAAGTATCATGAAGCATTGTAACTGATGACAGTAAATGATTGTATATTCGCCTCGCAAAATGAGCCAGACTTCTGATTTGATAAGTACTGGATAGGTAACAAAGATGCCACCTATATACTTTTGGTGTTCAATCAGCTAAACATTTGCCACAGCCACCACATTCACTGGTCAAAATCTAATATAAACCTACCAAAGATATATGCAGGAAAGGGAATCTGACATTGAAACCACCCTTATGAATGGGAAAGGAATCTGACATTGAAACCACCCTTATGAATGGGAAAGGGACTGTTGAATCTGAGTGTCCTGGGTTGGCCTAAGAGATGGGGCACCGTCAGAATATCAACATTGGAGGAAGTGTGAAACGCCAATGGGATTATACAGTTTCCACAGCTACAAACTAAATATGCACTGCATGATATTTACATTTTGAAAATACCTTCACCTTAAGAATGCACTAACTTCCTCCCTGGGGGCTGGGGTAGAGCAACTTTTGAGGAATTGTCATTGAAGAGGCAATTATTAGTATTATTTTTTATTGCGATAAATGATTGTTATGGTTTTAATTAACTAAACAATACATTTTGATACATTGTTAGTAAGCAATATGGTAAGAAAGGCATACCACACTACCAAAGTGTGACCAAAGCCAAGACCAAAACACAAAAGGAACTAAAATGCCTGAGGTCCAGACTGGGAACCGGACATAGGCAAAACCGACGTGATCAGCTTTTCAACTGATTGAGTTGCAGAGTTTTCATAGAATATGTATCATGAGGGCCCAATTAAAGAAATTAAAATGAATTACGAATGACATTTTCTATTAAGCCTGTGGTCAGAGGTACACTTTTGTCCATGTATTATGGAGATCCGCATTATACAAAATACTGGGTAAATGCTTATACCCAGTATTGTTTTTATAATGCAGATCCTCTCTTTTCATTTTAAGCCCCCCTGGTGTGGGCCTGGGTTCAGGGGGTTGGTGCAGATTTAATAAAAGTGGAGGGGGCTCGGGTTGGGCTGAGGCCCAGGGTCTGTGCGACGTCTGGAGGAATTGGCATCCGCACGCTCGACAGTACACTCACACCTCGGCAGCGCACCATTCGCACGCCCGGATCGACTTAATTTTTGTCCCGTCTGCGGAGTGTGCGGGTGTTTAGGACACCCGCATTCTTCCAAGGGGTCTTTCGGACCACTCACCAATGTTTATCGCTCTCGGCCCGCCTCCTTTCTCCGCCTGCCCGATGTGGCGCCTGAATGTCTGGTTCCTTCAAGACAAGGAATTCCGGAAAGCAGTGGGAGACGAGATTACCAATTACTATCTTCATAACGTTGGTTCGGTCTCTTCCTCGGCCCTCGTTTGGGAGGCCATCAAGGCGACTATTAGAGGGGTTGCCAGGGGACTTGTGCAACAGCAACGCCGAGCACAGCTCCAGCGACTCACGGCCTGCAAAGCGCAGGCCTTGGAGCTTGAACGAGACCAGGAGGCATCCAGTGATACCGCGCAGGCGCGACGGCTGACCTTTTTGAGGGAAGAGATATGTATGCAATCTTTGGAGGCGGCCAGGACTCTTTGGCGCTCCTCAGTGGCCCGGGTGTACGGATGGGGGGATAAGAACAGTACGCTCCTCCACCGGCTGGCTACTTACCCTCGGGCAAACCGGATTATTCCTGCCATTGTGGACTCTACGGGCGTGACTCACACAGTTTCCGTGGCAGTGGCACAGACCTTTGCAGATTATTACTCCCAACTGTACCGGGCCCGGGCACCAGGGATATCTCTTGCGGAGAAGCTGGGGACGAGCGGAGTCGCTCTTGGGCGGCTGGGACGGGAGGCGGGTGAGACTTTAGACTTGCCCATCACGCTGCAGGAAATAGGCAAAGCAATTAGTCGCTTGGCATCCGGGAAGACCCCGGGGCCCGACGGCTTCCCGCAGGAATATTATGCTCATTACCGTGAAGCCCTCGCTCCGAGGCTCCTTGAGCTCTATGCAGTCCTTCCCAAGACTCAACCCCCATCACAGTCTTGCTCGGAGTACCGGCCGATATCTCTCATTAACACCGAACTTAAGATATACGCTACCATCCTGGCGCAACGGCATCACCCGCATCTTGTCGCATTGGTCCATTCGGACCAGTGTGGGTTTATGCCGGCCCGAGGGACAAGGCACTGCTTGAGGCACCAACATCTGGCCCTGGTCCACCGGGAGCGCCTCTCTCCATATCTGGCTCTTCTATTGGTCGACTTTGAGAAGGCCTTTGACTCAGTGGGGTGGGCCTATCTTGGTGGAGTACATGGGTTTCGGCCCCCAGTTTCGTGCCATGGCCCGTGTCTTGTACGCGGCACCGCAAGCTCGAGTGTTGGTGAACGGAGCTCTCTCTCGCACGTTTCCCATAGGGTGGGGAACGTGGCAGGGCTGCCCGCTCTCGCCCCTCCTCTTCGCCCTGGCGATGGAGCCTCTGGCCGTTCTGGTCCGATCGGACCCTGTTCTCCGCGGGTGGGATTGGCCGGGTATGGTCCCTGATAAGATCGCCTTGTACGCGGACGACGTCCTTCTCTATATCTCAGACCCGGCTGTTTCGGGCCCTCGGGTTCGTCGGATTCTTCGCCGCTTCGGTCAGGCATCTGGTCTTCATCTAAACCCCAAAAAATCTGTCCTGGTTCCTCTGCACCCGTCTAGGGAGTGTTTCGATTGGCAGTCTGATATTCCCCTCCGGAGACTCTCCTTTAAATATTTGGGGATCTGGATCACCCTTCTTCCGGAGCTCTGCTGGGCCCTCAACGTGGCTCCTGTGGTTAACAGGATCAGAT
This sequence comes from Triturus cristatus, assembly GCF_964204655.1. Taxonomy (NCBI): domain Eukaryota; kingdom Metazoa; phylum Chordata; class Amphibia; order Caudata; family Salamandridae; genus Triturus; species Triturus cristatus. The sequence goes on from NC_140591.1 coordinate 1,269,434,191, forward strand.
TTGACATGGTGAAGTGGCAGTCGCTCCCACTGAACCCACTGGGGAGGATAGCACTCTATTAGATGATGATACTCCCTAAGTTCCTATACATGCTACAGAACACGCCTTGCTCCTTCTCCCGCTCCTGGTTCCGGGACATGGACAAGATTGCGACTAAGTTTCTCTGGGGTGGTGGTAGGCCCCGTCTGGCCCTGGACCGTTGTCGGATTCCCTCATATGACGGAGGTCTGAGCATGACCAGCCTTTATTTGTATTATCTTGCAACTCAGCTTCTGGTGGTTCATGATTGGTTCTCGGGTGGGTGGCATGATCCGGCCTATAGGCTAGAGGTACAGATCGCGGGGTTTTCCTCCATTCAAAGCATGCTCTACGGGGCGGTGATCCCTTTGTTGCTCTCGGACATTACGCGGGCTCCCTTCTTGGCATGGCGCGCCGCCCTACGGCATACCCGCTGGTCGAAGACACTGACCCTAGTTACTCCACTTTGGCATGGTACTTGGCTGCGGGAGGTAGCGGGGCTAGAGGGGTTTCAAGCATGGGACCTCCTTGGGATCTCCCGGTTGGGTGACTTGTGGCGGGGGAGCCGCATGTGTTCCTTTCAGGAGCTTCAGGATCGATTTTCATTGCATCCTTCGCAATTCTATAAATACCTCCAGCTGCGCCATGCGGTCCAGACTCATGTCCCTCTGATTTCTCGGATTCCCGCCCACAGCCCGCCTGAGGCTCAGGCGATGTTGGGGTGTCTGGGGAAGGGAGGAATCTCCTGTATCTATCACTCCCTGGTTAATAACACCCCGGTGGACTGGGATGGGTTGAGGCAGCGCTGGGAGACTTGGGTGGGTCCATTGGATGAGGCCGACTGGAGGGACGCCCTTATGGCCCCCAGGACGATCACCACATCGGCTAGACTGCGGCTCATACAGCTTTATTACCTGCATGCTGCCTACCTGACCCCGGCGCGCCTCTATCGTGCAGGCCTCTCCCCAGATGCTTCATGCGCCCGCTGTGGGGTAGACCCGGCGGACTTCTTCCATATGGTCTGGAATTGCCCGCGCTTGGAGAGCTACTGGGGTGAGATTGAACTTGAATTGACAGAAGTCCTTGGGTGGGAGGTTCCCCATGACCCCAAAATGTCTTTGCTGGGGATAACGGATGGGTTGGATGGCTCCCGCAATGAAAAATACTTCCTAACTACTGCTCTGGTAGTGGCTAAAAGGGACATCGCAGCTTCCTGGAAACAGACTGATCCACCCAAATGTGCTAAATGGGAAAGAGGCGTGGACTGTTGTGCCGCACAAGAACAGATGCTGTATGCTGCACGGGGATGCCCCAAAAAGTTTCGCAGGGTGTGGGGGAAATGGTTAGGGGGCTTATTCTAGGGGAGAGAATATGGGCAGGGGGCACGGGAGGCCAAGGGGGGTGGGGGATGGGGGTTGTGCTACTGATTGTCACTGATCCCTTGATAAGTTACTTTGATGCCAGTTCAATTGGACTGTTGTATGTGATGTTTGAGTTTTTTTTTTGTTGTTGTCCTTTCACAAGAAAATAAAAATTTGATTATCAAAAAAAAAAAGTGGAGGGGGCATACAACCGTTTATTTGAGCCAGTAAACGGCTTTAGAGACCCCATCTCCCAGGATCTCTGTAATTAAGATGTTGGTTTTAGAAGGGGAGGAGGGTGTACATTCCCCCTCCCTCGAGCCATTACATGGCCTTGGGGACTCCATCTCCCCGGGATACTATTGTTCTCTGACTGTGAGAGTGCTGGCAGGGAGAACTTCAACTCCTGCCCGCACTCTCGCAGTGTCAGAGGATATCTGTAGTTCTCCACTGGAACAGAAGTGATGCTAATTCCCACTGCCCGCCTATCGGTAAATCCGCCCTTATGTTTTGGCAAGATTTCACCAACGGGGCGGAAGGGGATGGGATAAGAAAAGAGACAACTCCAGCTTCTGAGATAACCTGTCAATTCCAGACTGCTCCTTATATGCTTCCGGTGCCTGGAGAGCCATAATAGTGAATACCTAATGCACAAAAACAAAGGAAATAGCATGCAATGAAAATGCTGTAACTTAATTGGTTTTAGTACTCTAACACACTTCCTCAACTACCTCACTATTTGGAGTTTATTCCCACTCTTCTGAATTGGAATTACTGTATGGCAATTATTCCAAATTTGATTTCTTCAATTGAGGCATAAAAATTAAATAGTCAGCATGCTGTGTTGAAAAGTTATTCTTGTTCCAATATTGCTGAATCAATCTTTAAAGTTTTCAAAAGCAACGAAGCATGCAAAAAGGATCAAGGGAGGAAAGAAGAGGTAGGGAAGTATGGGGGAAAGCACTCCAAAGGATTTATATTAAAAGGACCTACCGAACGACGAAACAACAGTTCATTCATAGAAAATCAAACATACCCAATTGGAGCCTTCTTCCAGCGATTAGCGATCCAGATCTCTACCAGCAATCGAAGAGTAAGTTACTAATGTCTGGAAACTCCTCCCTCTGCCAAGTTCAGGGAACAACACCGTAACAAAACTCAGGCTCAGCAAAACATCCGGCGCTGACTCTGGAAACGCAGATTCGTAACTGGTAACTCTTTCCCAGATGACGCCCTGCACCGGAACCTCTCCACTCTCAGGATACCCCAGATATACCATGGGCTAGCAGGAGGAACCAATTCTCTATTTAGCAGATACCAGTAGACTTTTTAATATCTTTTTAAATTACAACTCTGACTGGGAAGAGTAACAGAGACTCCAGCCACTTTAAGATTTCAGTTGAAGTGCACGGAAAGGAGCACGCGCACCAACGAACTCGGAATGCTTCTTCTGAGGATGACGGCCATCTTATAATGTACAAGAACTCATGCCACTCCTACAGTTCTACGATGATTGGGCGTTTAACCAGCACATGTCTCTTGATTCCCAGACTAATAAAGGATACATTTGCCTGATTCTTGACACGCAGGCAGGGAACAAAAATAAAACCTGCTCCCAGCCAGGCAGGAGCAATCTACTGGAGCCGGCTTCTACCGCACCCAGGATGGGTGCTGGCAGAGGAGGTGGAAGGCCACTGGAGCCAACGGCCTCTCCCTACAGCCCCAAACGGTAGAAAAGGTGGGCCTGAGACACAGATAGAAAATGAAAGGCCAGCTCCTGCCATTCTCTGGATTGGTGCTGGCAGGAGAGCCGGCTGGGCTGCCAGAGCTCTGAGGTTCCCCGACACCCCCCAAAAATAAACAAGCTTTGGGTGTCCCTTATGGGACCTGAACACCCACAAAAAAAATCTTAAAAAGAAATGGAATGGCTAATAAGTGAGTAGCTGGATCCGCTCATTTATCATGCACTGTTCCTGGCAAAAAGAACCCAATAATGCCCTCAATGTACTAATTAACATATAGTTTGGGTGATGGTAATGTCTCAGTATGGGCATATGCATCAACACCATGCTATTTAAGTGTTGTAGAGGGCTGCAAGAAGTGCAGCAGGTCCCAGAACTAATTAAACCAAATAACAATGGCACCGCCCAGTAGTACTTTTGAATGTCTGGTAAGCCTATCCCCCATCATACCATCCCCTATTGAGTTTGTGTTGCTCTATTTGTGCCAGGCCCCCATCCCAGGGTAAAGTCCTGATCTCGCCCTCAATTGCCTTAAAGTATGAATTATGTACTGGATATGGGGTGTTCTGCTGGACATATAGGAAATGAGGAAGGGACATAATTTTAAAGAGAGCAGCCATGCCTATGAGTGAGAATGGCAGGGACCTCCAAGGTTGCTGTGGAAGAACAAGTCAGGTTCCGTGGTTATATACAGAGCTCTAGATAGCGGTACCCCTCAGTGGCTATCTCAGCCTCACAGTCGTGGGGCAGTCTTGGTATCTGTTCCTGTAAATTGTATATTAGGGATTTTTGCCCCTTCTAGCTCTTCGGTAAAGCGGTGGTGGAGACTATTGAGAGTCCTGTTACCTGCCATGAGGGGACTTACGAAGGTGATGCATGACTAGTGGTCTCGAAATGCATCTGGTGGACCTGATTAGAAGCTGGTACTACTTACAAACCCCATACCAGTGAAAGTATGGAATTTATTATTTTCAACACCTGTCGAGCAGATTGACATATAGCATGGTCCTGATGAATGCCAAAAACCTTTTGGCCTTTAGAGGCAGAAACATGTTGACCAGATCTTAATAGGGGAACATCCACAACCCTATTTCATTTAGCTTGGTTTTAATCTATCCATTGGGGGTACTAATAAAGATTATTCCCACCCACGAGGAGATAGTTTTAATTCACACACATTTATCAATTATTGTTTTTGCACTCTGCCCTCACTCACACCCTAGATTGGATGACATAATACACCTCGCACTCCTATCCTACGGGGGAGTTGTAGCCCGCGCTGGGTACCTTGCGTTCTCCGTGCGAAAAGGGGACCCAATGATGAAGCATGTCACCCTAGGGTGAGTGAGGGTTCTCGTCTTAACACAGTGGTGCTTCTTTCCCCTTCCCCTCCTCCTGCTGTTGTGGTCTTTGCAATATACCATCCGTGTACCTTTTTGTGAGATTGATTGTATGGAGTGATATCGTTGATGGTAATAATTACTCCTTCAAGAACCCCTATTGTGAGATACTTCTACTCCTACAGTTCTCCAATGATTAATCCTTTGGCGTTTAACCAGCACACGTCTCTTGATACCCTGACTAATATTAGATACATTTGCCTGATTCCTGACAGTACCCCCTCTCAATGGCCGATTCATCGGCCTTGGTTTCAAAGGATACTGTGTATGGAAACTTTTTTTAAGTCGAGGAGCATGAACATCATCTGAAAGTTCCCAAGAGCGTTCCTCAGGCCCATAACCCTTCCAATCTATTAGATAATGAAGTTTTCCTTTAATTCTTCTAGAATCTGATATCTTCTTGACTTCATACTCTACTTGCCAATCTACTAACAAAGGTGCCAGAGGATTAGATATTCTAGTGTTAGGTGTCATTTTCTTTAGAAGCGATACATGAAATACTGGGTATATGCCTGTACTGTGTGGGAACTTCAGTTTTACTGTCACTGGCCCTAACACTTTTCCAATTTCCAAGGGTCCTAAAAAACGTAGTTAGAACTTACTGTTTCCTCTTAAATGAAGATGGCGTGAGGATAACCAAACCCAATCTCCCACCTTCTACTTGGGTGCCTGTTTTCAATGATGATCTGCATGTTCTTTATATATTTTTTTAGCTTTTAGCTTTTGTCAAGTTTCTTGCTGCCGTTTCATGAAAGAGTTTTAACTCCTTTATAAAATTCCATACAGTTGGAACTCCTGACTCTCCCTGGCCTATACAAGGATAAGGATGCCTGCCATAGTTGAGGAAGAAAGGCTAAAGAAATGTAGAATTTTATTTAGAATTATTATGTGCGAACTCAGCCATCCATAACAATTCTAACCATTCACCCTCCTGATCCAGAAGGAACAATCTGAGGTATGGTTATAATTCTTGATTTGTTCTTTCTGTTTGTCCATCTGTCTCAGGATGGTAACTAGTTGAATGTCTGACTTCAACTCCAATTCTGGCATAAAGGCTCTCCAGAAACATGAAACAAATTGCGATTCCCTATCTGAAATGACTATTTTGGGTACTCCATGGATTTCACTACCTGCCTACTGAATTGTGTAGCTAATTCTTTAGCAGATGGAATTCCTTTTAATGGAATAAAGTGATTCATCTTGGTGAATATGTCGACAAATACTAAAATGGTATTGTAACCTCTACTTGGTGGTTAGTCTACAATAAGGTCCATGGTAACACTATGCCAAGGATGAGGGGGGTAGGCATTGGTTGAAGAAATCCCTGAGGAGCCTGTCAGACTGCGTTTCCACTGATACATGTCTCACAAGTGGTTACATACTGTCTAACATGGGAATTAAAATTTGGCCACCAAAAATATATTTTGATCATGTCCAGAGTCTTCAAAACCCCTTTCTGACCAGTTAGAGGTTGATCATGACATTCCTGTAAGGCTTTTTCTTGAAGCTCTGGAGTGGGTAAAAATAAAACTCCTTGATGGTAGGGCAACTGATTACCTATCTCTCTTCCTGTTTCTTGTTGAGACCAAGTCATCACCTCTTCAGAGCTCATATTTTTTATTTCCTCTTCAAAATTTACCAGTGAAATTGTATAAATAATCTTTGAATCAGGAATTATAGGTTGTTCTGGTGTCTGATGTTCTTATGCGGGGATCTGACGTCTGAAGTCTGGAGAGTGCATCTGCTTTTCCATTTTTATTTTCAGGACGATAAGTGATAACAAAATTGAAATCAGCAAAGTAAAGGGACCATCGCAACTGGCGAGGAGTTAAAGTTATTGCAGATCTTAAATAAAAATTGTAGATTCTTGTGATCTGTGAATACAGTCACCACATGCGTAGCTCCCAACAAATAATTTCGCCATTCTTCATTTCCACCGTCCTATTCTCCCAATCAATAGTTGGATTGTGTTCAGAAAGCCACGGTAGCTCTAAAATGAGCTGAAACTGAGGAGCATCAATCAGATTAAATTGAATGACCTCTCGATGCCCATCTGGTTTAATTAACTCCATTGGTTCCGTAATTGGACCAGATGACAAATTGGTTCCATCAACAGCTCGCACTGGTTCTTTTCTTTCTTTTTTATGGCTCTTAATCCAATCTTTTGCCCATATTTAATATCGCAAAAATTACCTGAGGCCGCAGAATCTATCATGATTGCCATTGCAGAAATTTAAATAGCTCTAAATGGAATAGTTAGCTGTAAAACGAGATGAGGAGCCATTGTCTGTAAGGTATTCAAAATGTGGTGAGAAATTGGAGTCATCTTGGAATCCTGAACCACCAGAGCAACTCCTTTTACTAATGGCTCTTGTAGTTTCCCTTCAAGGAAACCTTTCGGTTTCTTAGGACAATCTGGCCAAAATGGCCCGACCCTCCACAGTAGAGACACAAATTCTTCTGCCTCCTTTTCTCCTTTCCTTCTTGGGACAAAGGTCCCCAAATTGTTCCAATCTGCATAGGTTCTGATTCAGAAGATGCTTCTAAACTCTTCCCAACTTCTGCTTTCATTCATTCAAATCTTAGAGGATTGGGCCTGAATTCTCTTTTCTTCTCTCCCTTGCGTTTCAATCATCTGAAATCAATTTCAAGAACTAAATCTATCAATGCTGATAGCTCCGTTAGTCTGTTTGGAATTTGAGACAAAGTGACTTTCACTTCATCACTTAACCCTCGATAAAAAATAGCTTCTCTTTTCTGCATTTGCCAATTCGTCTCCACTATTAATTTATTAAAGTGGGCTAAATAAGCGACTAACTCCCGATTACCCTGACGAAGCTCCAACAATGCATTGTCAGTTGATTGAGATATTTTTCTTCTTTTAACAATTCTTAAAAATTCAGTCTTAAAACGTTCAAAATCATATATAAATGGGTCATTCTGAGCAACTAAAGGCATGGACCAATTGGCAGCATCCCCACTAAAATAATAAAGGACAAAAGCCTGGATCGTCAGGAAACAACGTGGGTCGACACAAAATGCAATGAACATTGTGTTAGGAATATTTGGGCCTTCTGCGGATCCCCACTAAATCTCTCAGGAGGGGCATAAGGAATGAGAGGAGACACTGTATGGACTACTTGTGCTACTGCTCGCTGATGTTGTTCATGTGGGGAAGTTGAAGGTTCAGAAGGAGACAATGGAGTAGAACCTGCCACTAATTCATTGACCTTAATATTTAGTGTACTAGTCTCTTGGCGAGAAGTGAGTATTTCTAGTTTCAAATTTGGATTCTCCTCCCTGACAGCCATTAACTTCCTCTGAATCCCTTCTAAAATTTCTCCTAGAGATTTAAAACTAAAACCTTCCACCATTCTTCTCGGTGGAGAGAAAACGTGGGCACTTCAATCCGCCAGGGATTACCTGTAGTTCTCCACAGGAGCAGAAGTGATGCTAATTCCCACTGTCCGCCTATCGGTAAATCTGCCCTTATTTTATGGCGAGATTTCACCAACAGGGGGGAAAGCGGATGGGAAAAGAGAAGAGACTACTCCAACTGCTGAGGTACCCTGTCAATTCCAGACTGATCCTTATATGCTTGCGGTGCCTGGAGAGATGTAATGGTGAATACCTAATGCCCAAAAACAAGGGAAAGAGCATGCAATGAGAATACTGTAACTTAACTCGATTTAGTACTCTAACACACTTATAGGACCTCTCATCTACCTCACTATTTGGAGTTCACTGCCCCTCTTCTGAATTGGAATTACTGTTTGACAATTATTCCAAATTTGATTTCTTCAATTGAGGCATAAGAATTAAATAGTCAGTATATGAACTTGTACATTAGTTTATCTTAGCCTCTACTGAAAACCACTTAGTATAGAAGCTTCAAGTTCTAAATGGTTGAATAATCCAGCAAATGTAGTCCTTTATCACGCATGCTGTGTTGAAAAGTTATTCTTGTTCCAATATCGCTGAATCAATCTTCAAAGTTCTCAACAACAGCAAAGAATGCAAAAAGGATCAAGGGAGGAAAGAAGAGGTAAGGAAGTGTGGGGAAAAGCGCTCCGAAGGATTTATATTAAAAAGACCGACGGAACGACGAAATAACTGTTTTTTTATAGAAAATCTTACGAACTAAATTGGAGTCTTCTTCCAGCGATTAGCAATCCATATCTCTACCAGCAATCGAAGAGTAAGTTGCCTATATCCGGAAACTCCTCCCTCTGCCAAGTTCAGAGACCGTACCAGAACAAACCTCGGGCTCTGCAAAACATCCGCCGCTGACTCCAGAAACGCAGATTCGTAACTGGGAACTCTTTCTCAGATGACGTCCTGCACCGGAATTCTCCACTCTCAGGATACTCCAGAAATACCACGGGGCAGCATGAGGAACCAATTCTCTATTTAGCAGATGCCCGTAACCTTTTTTATATCTTTTTAAATTACAACTCTGACTGGGAAGAGTCACGGAGAATCTAGTCTCTTCGAGATTTCAGTTGAGGTGCACAGAAAGGAGCGCCCCCACCAACGAACTCGGAATGCTTCTCGAGAGCATTCCAACAGCAATAAATTACTTAGTGAGGATGGCGGCCATCTTATAATGTTGAAGAACTCATGCCACTCCTACAGTTCTCCAATGATTTGGCGTTTAACCAGCACATGCCTCTTGATTCCCTGACTAATAAGAGATACATTTGCCTGATTCCTGACACGCAGGAAGGGAACAAAAATAAAACCTGCTCCCAGCCAGGTGGGTGCAGTCAACTGGAGCCGACTTTTACCGCACCCGGGATGGGTGCTGGCAGAGGAGCTGGCAGGCCAATGGAACCACCTGCCTCTCCCTGCAGCCCCAAACTGTAGAAAATGTTGCTGGTACCCCAGGTGGACCTGAGACACAGATAAAAAATGAAAGGCCAGCTCCTGCCATTCTCTGGATTGGTGCTGGCAGGAGAGCCGGCGGGGCTGCCAGAGCCTTGAGGTTCCACAGCGCTCCCCAAAAATAAACAAGCTTTGGGTGGCCCGCATAGGACCTGAACCCACATAAAGAAATCTAAAAAAAGAAATAGAATGGCTAATAAGTGAGCAGCTGGATCCGCTCATTTATCATTCGCTGTTCCTGGCACAAAGAACCCAATAATGCCCTTAATGTACTAATTAACATATAGTTTGGGTGATGGTAATATCTCAGTATGGGCAGATGCATCAACAGCATGCTATTTAGGTGTTGTGGAGGGCTGCAAGAAGTGCAGCAGGTCTCAGAAATAATTAAACAAAATAACAATGGCGCCACCCAGTAGTACTTTTGGATGTCTGGTAAGTCTATCTCCCATCATACCAGCACCTAGTCAGTTTGTGTTGCTCTATTTGTGCCAGGCCCCCATCCCATGGCAAAGTCCTGATCTCGCCCTCAATTGCCTTAAAGTATGAATTATGTACTGGATATGGAGTGTTCTGCTGGACATATATGAAATGAGGTAGGGACATCATTTTAAAGAGAGCAGCCATGCCTATGAGTGATAACGGCAGGGACCTCCAAGGTTGCTGTGGAAGAACAAGTCGGGTTCTGTGGTTATATACAGATCTCTAGATAGCGGTATCCCTCAGTGACTATCTCTGCCTCACAGTCACAGGGCAGTCTTGGAATCTGTTCCTGTAAATTATATATTAGGAATTTTCGCCAATTGATAGTATATCCTGAGTAGCGGCCAAATATTGTGAATATCTGCATTAACCTTTTCAGGGTATTTTCAGGATCCATCACATAGAGCAGAACATCGTCCACATATAATGATATTTTATCTTCCCAGTGATCACTCCACTTCAGATCGCGGACCAACGGATCCTGCCTGATCCAGGCCACCAAGGGTTACAGTGCCAGGGCAAAGATTAGTGGCGATAAAGGGCAGCCCTGTCTATTACCCTGCTGAAGCCTAAACTCCTGGGATTCTACCCCATTCACCCTCACCTGAGCCAGCAGGTCAGCATGCAAGAGTCACACCCAGTGTACGAAGTGCGGGCCAAAGCCCATTCTAGGCAGCACATCAAACATATAGGCCCATTCCACTGTATCAAACTCTATTCTGTCATCTAAAGAGAGCACCAAGGCGTGCTCCTGCAGATTGGGAGTCTGGCTCAGTACGCCAATATAGGCGTCTCAGGTTAAGAGTGGTGCTTTGGTGAGGCATGAAACCTGATTGGTCTGGATTGACCAATGCCGTAATCACCTTGGTCAGTCAGGAGGCTAATACCTTGGCCAGGATCTTAACCTCGCCATTTAAGAGCGATATCGGCATGTAAGAGGCGCAGTCATCAGGTGGTTTCCCCTCTTTATGGATGACCAAAACAGTGGCTAGCCTCTGGTCTCTAGGTAATGAACTTCGCTGTCGACTCTCCTTAAACATACTCAGCAAATGATGAGCCTGTTTCCAGGCCATCAGTTCGTAGACCTCAATCGGTACTCCGTTAAGGCCGACAGCCCTGCCCGAGTTCAGACCATTTATTGTCTGTACTAGTTCATCCTCCATTATTTCCTCTTCAAGAAAATCTCAGTCTGAGATAGTGAAACTCAATAAGTGGATGTTGGACAGGAACTCCCGGGACTCCTCTGCCGTGGCAACCATGGCTGCGGAGTATAACTGGGTATAATAGGCGGCAAATGCACCCACCACACTTTATTTTTATATCTCGCACCAGTATGCCTTCCCTTGTCTTCACCTCTAGCACCTATTGACTGTCCTTGTCTAAACAGCTTGCATGACTTGTTACCGACTTCATACAAATGGTGCTGTGTGGTCCTATGGGTCATCTTGTTAGCGTCTGTTGTCATGTCCCTATATTCTTCTGCTTCAGTAGGAGAGCATGCTTGGCGTCAGTACTCTTCCGCGCAATAAGTTGCTGCTTGTGCATGTGTATTTTTTGTTCAAGCGTCTCGAGCTTGGCCCTTTTTTCCTTCTTGTATTCCACATTCTGATGGATACATCTGCCAGTGGATTCCTCACCTTGTGAATATCCCCTGCGCCAGCATAATTCGGAAACTTTTGTAGCAGTCCACGCCGATGGGGTCGAAGACGACGTCACAGAGACACGGCTCCGCTCGCGACTCCGCTGACGTCACCGGCTCCATAAGAAGACCTCGTCGGCGTGATGACGTCAGTTCCCTTTTTTCCGCGCCGACGACGCCAACGGATTTTGGGAATCGTTACTAGTAGCTTTACCTGTTACTTTGTGTTTATTCTGAGAATTCTCTGTCTTTCTTCGAAAATGTCGACAAGGAAGTCGGGTTTCAAGCCCTGTCGAGAATGTGGCAAGCACATGTCTATTACCGACCCACACGAGGACTGTGTTTGGTGCCTTTCATCTGACCACGATGTGGGTGGTTGTTCCAGCTGCCGCAAGATGAGCTCGAAGGCTCTCAAGGAGAGAGAAGCGAAGCTCTTCATCGCTCGGATGAAGAAGAAAGAAAAAAGAGGAAGGAGGAGGTCTGGATCCAGGTCGAGGTCGGCGTCCAAGTCGACTTCGGGGCATGCTTCGAAAAGTAAGAAGCATAAGAAAAAGAGGAGGCATTCTTGACATCATCACTCCGACAAAGGTACGGCTCCGAAGTCGAAGTCGCCTACTCGACGTCGGAGGGAGTCAGTGTCTCCTTCTCCGGTCCCGGCTTCGCCTCCAGCTCCTTCTTCTCCGGTGACTTCGCCGGCTCCGGCTGAATCTCCAGTGCCGGTATCGTCCCCGACGCCGGTTCCATCTCCGGCTCCAGCTGATTCTCCGGCTCCGTCTCCGGCCCCGGGTGAGGATCTTCAGGCTCCGGGTGAGACTGTGACGCCGCTTGTTCCACCGTCGGCGCCGCCAGGCCCGAGTCCCGTGTTGCCTGACCAGTATCCTGCTTTTCCTGGTCCAGGACAAGACCCCTCGCATTATCTAAATGCGATGTACGGGGTGTTTTCAAGGGCCATGTATACCTCTGGTGCACCTGTGGGTCCGATGGGTCCGATGGCTTTCAATTTGGGAGTGCCGCAGGTCTACCCTCAAGCTCCGTTCATGCCATTCTTTCCGGCGACGCCGTCTTGGCAGCTCAACTTCGTTCGACGCCGGCTGCTCCAGCGAATCCGCGTTCGACGCCGCTGCCGGCGCCGTCGGATTCGTACACGGCGCCGCCGACGCAGCTGGTGCGGATTCGTTCCAGGAGGGAAGCACAGAGAGTGGTGGATGAGAGACGCTTTCTGTTGGAAGAGGCTGAAGAGGGAGAGTTAGTTGAATCTGATGAGGTGTTCGAAGAACTGAAGGTGGCAAGTGGACTGGATTTGTCTCCAGAGTGGGAAATCACTCCACCATCGGATGAGCCCTCTAAAGATGCAGCGCCGTATCATGCGGTCATCAGAAAAGCTGCAGAGTTGTTGGACCTACAGTTGCCGTCCACGGAGTTCAGGCCTAATTTACTTACTGAGGTGCTGCATTCACCTACAGCGGTCTCGGAGCCTTTGTTACCCTTCAATGAGGCTATTATGGAGCCTGTGCTGGAGGTATGGCGCAAGCCTTTTTCAGCTCCTGCGGTCTCCAGGGCAGTCGCAAGGAGATATAGAGTGGCTCCAGGGGATCCTGAATTTCTGACGTCGCACCCTTCGCCTGAGAGCTTGGTGGTCCAGGCGGCTTGTTCGGGAAGGTCAAAGGGGGCCTTTCCTCAGGTTCCAGGGGACAGAGAGGCCAAAAAGGTGGACCAATCGGCCAAAAAGGTCTTCATCAGCTAGCATGGCTCTCAAGTCCATGAATGCAACGTGTTTATTGGGGTGCTATATCCATGCGCTAATGGATTCGGCGAAGAAGATTGCGCCAAAGCTGTCGGAGGAGGATAGGGCTGGCTTCAATGAAGTTCTGACTGATGCCCAGGCAGCTGCTCGACAAGTCATTCAGAGTGGACTGGACACGGCAGACTCAGTTGCCAGAGTCATGGGGTCTTCTGTTGCCACCAGGAGGGGTGCATGGCTAAAGTCCTCTGAATTTTCATCGGATGTGCAGTCGACCTTATTAGACTTGCCTTTTGATGGGTCTGGCTTGTTCGGGAAGAAGGCGGATGCTGCTCTCGAACGCTTCAAGGAGAGTAAGGCTACGGCTAGGTCGTTGGGACTTCAATCCCAGCCAAGAGGTGTTTTTAAAAGATATAGGGGCTTTGGAAAGGCGACTTTTCGCTCCTGTAGACCGTCCCAGCAGCAGCAGCAAGGTTCCTCGTCGAGAGGTTACAGAGGAAGAGTTGGGGTCGCACATGTGGCTCACGTCAGCTCTCCTCCTCCTCTTCCTCCTCCTCAGCCCCTCCCACCACTGCAAAGCAGCCCTAGATTCGACATTCCGGATCATGCTGGTCCTGTGGGGGGCCGGCTTACCCATTTTCTGCAAGATTGGAAATCTGTAACTACAGATCTCTGGGTTCTAGATCTAGTAGAAAATGGGTACGCCCTTCCCTTTCGGGAATTCCCTCCAAATTACCCTCCTTGCCAAGGAGCTTGCTCGGAGGTCCACCGTCTTCTCCTGCAGGAGGAAGTCCTGAAGTTGTTTCAGAAAGGTGCGATAGAGGTGGTTCCAGAGCAGGAAAGGGGTCAGGGATGCTACTCCCGGTATTTCCTGATTCCGAAAAAGGACGGCAGGTTACGTCCGATATTGGACCTCAGAATTTTGAATTTTTACCTGAAACAGGAGAAGATCAAGATGCTCACCCTTGCGCAGGTTCTTCAGGCGCTGAATCAGGAGGACTGGATGGTGTCGCTCGACTTGCAGGATGCGTATTTTCACATCCCCATCCTGAAGTCGCACAGGAAGTATCTCCGTTTCACGGTAGGGTCGCAACATTATCAGTTTGCGGTCCTACCGTTTGGTCTTACTTCAGCACCTCGAGTCTTCACGAAGGTGATGGCAGTGGTGGCAGCCCATCTCAGAAGGACGGGGATTTCAGTTTTCCCTTATTTGGACGACTGGCTGATAAAAGCGGAGTCGCCAGAGAAGGTGCTGCGTCATCTGCAGGATACAACTCGGCTGTTGTACAAATTGAGTTTTTTGATAAACGTACCCAAATCTCACCTGGTGCCCTTCATAGGTGCGGTACTGGACACTACTGTGTGTCGAGCATTCCCTCCTCCTCAAAGGATTCTCGACATACAGGAAATGATTCCTTTATTTTACAGCGGAGCGGTCATTCCAGTTCTGAAGGTCCTTCGCCTGCTCGGTCTGTTCGCTTCCTGCATCCTGTTGGTCAACCATGCACGCTGGCACAAGAGGGCGCTCCAGTGGTGCCTCCGCAAGCAGTGGTATCAGCACAAAGGGGATCTCAGGGAGTCTGTGAGGATCTCCAGAGAAGCTGCAGCGGATCTTTCTTGGTGGAGCGTGGAGGGCAATCTGTCCCAAGGAAAGCCCTTCCATCTACCTCCATCGGTGGCCACAGTGATAACGGATGCATCCACCTTAGGGTGGGGTGCTCATCTGGAGGATCTGGAGATCAAGGGTCTTTGGTCTCCAGAAGAAAGGTTGCTTCACATCAACCTTCTGGAATTGCGGGCGATACGTTTGGCACTCAAGGCCTTCCTTCCTTCCCTTTGCGGTCGGTCTGTTCAAGTCCTGACGGACAACACGACCGCGATGTGGTATATAAACAAACAGGGAGGAGTGGGGTCTCTTTGTCTCTGCAGAGAGGCCCTGCGTCTATAGTCCTGGGCTCAGGTCCATCAGATTTGTCTAATGGCAAATCATCTGGCCGGGGTTCTGAACGTTCGTGCAGACAGTCTCAGTCGGCAGTTCTCCGCCGACCACGAGTGGAGGCTCCATCCGGAGGTGGTTCGTCACGTCTTTCGGAGGTGGTTCGTCACGTCTTTCGGACGTGGGGGACTCCTCGGGTGGACCTGTTCGCCACTCTCGAGAATGCTCACTGCCCGTCTTTCTGCAGTCTCCAGTATCCGATGCAGGGAGCGTTGGGGGACGCGTTTCAGTTGAGTTGGGGTTCACGACTCCTTTACGCGTTTCCTCCCATACCCTTGATTCCTCGGGTTCTGAGGAAGATTCGCCAAGACCGGGCCCAAGTCATATTGGTCGCCCCGGATTGGCCGAGAAGGGTGTGGTACACAGATCTTCTCCACCTCTCCTCGTGCCCTCCGCTCCGTCTCCTGCTGAGGGCAGACCTCCTCTCGCAGTCGGAGGGGCAGGTTCTACACCCCCACCTCCAGAGCTTACACCTTCATGCCTGGAGATTGAACGGGGCAACCTGAATTCTTTCTCTCTCCCACCAGATGTGGTGGATGTTATTTTATCGGCCAGGCGACACTCCACCAAATCTATATACTCATATAGGTGGTCTAAATTTGTGCTTTGGTGCGGAGAGAGGTCCATTGATCCCTTGAAGGCTCGTCTGTCTAATATTCTACAGTTTGCCCTTTCTCTTGCTCAGCAAGGCTTTGCTGTGGCTACTGTGAAAGGATATTTATCGGCTCTATCGGCTTTCCTTTGTTTGCCGGATCAGCCATCATTATTCAAATCACCTATTGTTCTTCGTTTTATTAAGGGCCTTACAAACAAGTTTCCTCCTACTCCCTTTATTGTGCCTCAATGGGACTTGAATCTTGTACTAACCTATCTTATGGGTTCTCCATTCGAGCCCTTACACAAGTGTCCCTTGAGGCTGTTGTCCTTTAAGACGGTTTTCCTCGTTGCAATCACCTCGGCAAGGAGGGTAAGTGAGCTTCAAGCTCTAAGTTCAAAACCCCCATTCTTGACCATACATGCTGAACGAATGGTACTCAGGACCAGGGCTGCGTTTTTGCCTAAGGTGGTAACTCCCTTCCATCTGGGGCAGTCCATTACCCTTTCTTCTTTCTATCCTCCCCCTCACCCTTCCAAGGAGGAGGAGAGACTTCACCGCTTGGACCCTAAGAGGGCGGTGAGCTTTTACCTGGACAGGACAAAGGACGTCAGAGTTGATGACCAGCTCTTCGTGGGCTTTGCTGGCTGCAGGAAGGGTCGAGCGGTGCACAAGCGCACCCTTTCCAGGTGGATTGTCTTGTGCATCAAGATTTGCTACTCCCTAGCTGGTAAGGAGCCTCTGGAGGGTTTGAGGGCTCATTCTGCCAGAGCAAAGTCTTCCACATCTGCCTTAGCTAGAGGGGTTCCAGTGGAGGATATTTGTAGGGCGGCAACTTGGGCCTCCCTCCACACCTTCGCAAAACATTATTGCTTGGACACCGAGGTGAGGAGGGACGGACACTTTGCTCGTTCCGTCCTTCAGGACTTTCTGGTATAGAAGGGTGGACACCCTCCTCCGGGAGTGGGGACTGCTGTGGAATCTATTCACAAGGTGAGGAATCCACTGGCAGATGTATCCATCAGAAGAACAAGTTACTTACCTTCGGTAACGCTTTTTCTGGTGGATACAGTATCTGCCTGTGGATTCCTCACTGACCCACCCGCCTCCCCGTTGTCCATCCTTCTATACCGGTATTTCTGTGCCTGTAATTCTATTGATGGGTTTCAAGTGTGTTTATCACTGTCAAAAGCATTATGTTAATTCTTGTGCTTTGTTATTTATTTTCCACACTGGGTGTGTTGATATGCATATTGTGTACTGTGTATACTGTGTATGTATATATTGCTGTCAGTCTGTCCGTGTGCCTCGAAGGCACGGAAAAAAGGGGCGGAACTGACGTCATCACGCCGACGAGGTCTTCTTATGAAGCCGGTGACGTCAGCGGAGTCGCGAGCGGAGCCGTGTCTCTGTGACGTCGTCTTCGACCCCATCGGCGTGGACTGCTACAAAAGTTTCCGAATGTTGCTGGCGCAAGGGATATTCACAAGGTGAGGAATCCACAGGCAGATACTGTATCCACCAGAAAAAGCATTACCGAAGGTAAGTAACTTGTTCATTAGGGAGTGGGTCTGTCTTTTAATTACCAATTTATATGCATCACATAGGGTCTGTGAGAAGTCAATCGATGTCTTGTTCTCGGTAAAATAATTCTCTGTATCTTCTAGTAGTCCCTCCCTGATACAGGGCATATTGAGATACCAGGAGTTAAGCGATACATCACGTGTTTCGGGCCCATGCGGAGACCAAACACCGTCCATGTGGGGGAGTGACCTGTGATGCCTCTAGCCAAGTGACGTACCTCTGAGTAATAATGAAGCTGGTGTGTAAGGGCGAGAAGGTAAGCGGTGCGGGAAAGGCTGCCATGTGCTCCTGAGTGAAATGTGTATTGCTGCTGTCTGGGATTATGAGCTCGCCATATGTTAGTTTAACCAAAGGCTGTAAGGAAAAAACGGACAGTGGGAGGAGGCTACCAGTTTGGGGGCCATTGATCCTGTTCCTCACATAGCGTCAGTTTAAAGTCCCCTCCCATAAGTAACTTTTCATCCTGCAGTCGGAGTGGCAGGGCAATCAAGTTGTGGAGCGTGACGTCGTGTAGGCGTGGCGGGACATAGACCAAGCATACATTAATAGGCACTGCCTCCCATCTCCCGGTAAGGGCTACATATCTCCCATGGGTAGCCGGCCAGACTTAATGAATGATAGGTGGGAGTGACTTTCTTCTTCAAATTCCTTCTCCTCTTTAAAATCTGTTATGCAGCCTGCTTGGGCCAACATTTTGTAGCCCCATATATCTAGTGCTCGAGATGTGTTACTCTTCATGTGGGTCTCTTGGAGCAAGACCATATCTGGTGCCTGACATTTGATGTATTCCAAAATGACCCCCATTTTAATTTTGTCTCGCAGTCCGTTTACATTCTAGTATAACAGCTTCATAGCCGACATTTCAGCCCTGGCTTCCATTGTCATGTACGGACGAGATGCTCCTAAAGCCTGTGAAGCCTACTGGCCAACCCTGGGAGGGGGCAGATTGGATACTTGTCTTAAATTGTAGTTTCAGTGCCTCGGAAAACATCCTTGCCCCTACAAAACAAACAGTGATAAAATTCATAAACCCTGAACACACAACCCTCCATGCCTCCCTTTATAGCAGCCATAAAACGGCCTACCCCCCGAACGTTGCAGACTGCCTGTTGCCCACAACTAATACTTAAATGATAGGTGGAAGTGGTAACTACCAAGAACTGCCCCCCTCCCTTAATGCTCACATGTTACCAAGAGTCATCTGTCTCTGCCGGCAGCCACATTGTTCTCAATGGCAACCAACGTTTTGTCACATCGTTCCACCAATAACTGTACAGGGCACACGCACACTGTGACTGAGATTACTTCTGCTGTCTTCAGCCTTAGCCCATGCCTTCAAACCAATACTTTTGTGGGTCCTGTTGGGTTACCTCTTGAGAGAGCTGCCGTTGTATCGATTGTGGGTCGCATCTCGCCTTTTGTTTCCAGTCTGCGAACTGAGTTGACACAGTTGTGACGCTGTCAGCGGGGCTGGTTCCTTTTTAGGTCTCGGCTCGAGGGCTGCGCTTGCGCAGTCTCGCTCCGAGATTTAATGTTTCGGAGTGGGGCTTTAACCCGCCCCTGTTTTTTACCTCTTCTCCATTGGCTGGCCTCTGAAATACTGGTCAGCCATTAGAGATGAGCATTGTCTCTCCAAACAAGCCCTGTCTTTTTCGGATTCGGGGGTGTGTTTTTTGCGATTCTTTCTCTCCTCTGGAATGCAAACATTCCAGCCAATGGCAAGAGGAGATAAAGAAAAACACGCCCCCGAATCCGAAAACGCCGCTGCGTTTCTCCGAGGCATTTCTGCTTGACCTCGGAGAAAGGCGGCGGTGTTCATGGCGTCCTCTCCCCCTGCTCTTGGCTCCCGTGTTGGCTGCTGCTCTGGTCTCCTCCCCCCTGATCAGGTATTAATTCCGTGTTTTTTTTTTTTTAAATGTGTACGAAGAAACTTGCAACAAAGAAAATTGTGTTTTTGGATGAAAAGCAAATCAAAACGTTATAGGGCAGGAGGAAACTCGTTACATTAAAGCAGAATTCAGAGTGACGCAGGGGGCATATGTTTGTTTGTATGGCTGCTTACCAAACCCGAGCCCCTCCAATAAAAAAAATATATTCACTGTTAAGATCGGAAGCAAGTTTGGTCGCTTTGCTAAAAGAACCAAACTCATTAATAACCAAGCATCAGCCCCCACTTTTTTGGAGGACACAAGCACACACGCCTCAACCACCGCCCCTAAACTTCCTCCCTGTGAGGAGTAGCCACCCCCTCGCCGGTCTCCACGTGGGAAGACACCGCACCGGCAGACACCCCCTTCCACTCCTACCTCAGCGCCCTCCTTTGATGGGGTCTTCGCGGGCTCCGAGGTGGGTCCAGTGGTGCGTGCGGGCTCCTGTGCCATGGCTCGGGATGTGCAGGAAGCGAGCTGTGAAGGTCTGTGGGCCACGAATCCTGCAGCCTGCACAGCACCAATTATCAGCTCTGCGAGGCTAAGCCCAATTCAGTTAATGAGGAGGAGCTCGCCCGTCCAGCTTCAAAACGCGGCTGTGCTCTCTCTCCCACCTCTCTTCCACCGCGCGCTGGACCAGCCAGAGTGTTTCACAAACCCCACTCTTTCCCACATTATTTTTATAATGTTGTAATGAAAGAAAAAATGTTGGCATGTGCAAGGAATATTTTTAAAGACAGATCAGATCTCAAGAGTCATTTTATTGGCCTATGTCATACGTAGAGCTACTGTGGTCAGGATTTTCCCGTTGCATTCTGGTATTTGTAGTCCTGTCTGTCTACATCATGGCCAAAATCCAACACAAACGCCAGTGTACACAGAGGTGGCACGAGTGGCATGGGACGCTTTTGAAAAGCTGCCAACCTGGAGAAATTGAGCTTTCGCCAAGACCTGCAGGAAACTTTGGAAGTTAACCCCGGCACGAGAGAAGCAAACGCATGCTAGAAATGGGAGAGGAAAACTCACGTTCTCTCAACAAGATTTCGCCTGGACAATTTTTGTAAATATCAATTCAAATACCTGTGCATGCTGGGACTTGTAGTCCCCAAATTATAATGGTGAAAAGCAAAATTACAAGCACTGGAAAACCCAAGTGCTGGTGACTGAATACCTGGTCTGTCTAGTTAAGCAACATATGACATGGGGCTGGCAGGCACATCTTTCCTCGTTGCACCAAGCAGAGCATTAGTGTGAAAAGGTGCAAAAGTTTTTATTAGCAACTTTATTGTGTTTTTTTTTTATTCAGTCTTTGCAATTTTCGTGATCATTAACACATTTCTAAGCCAAAAAAAAGGTTATTCTTTGAAAAAGTCCTCTAAAAGTAGATATGCCCATAAATTATGGAGTTTAGCCTGCAAAACAACAGTTTTGGTGGGAGAATCCTCGCTTGTAAAAATGTTTCTATATTGAAAATTGCGCTTGAAAGAGAAATTGGGCGAAAACCATAGACCCGTGGGACTTCATCAGCAACTTAAATGGTGGAAGTTTAGGACTGGCTGATAGTCACTTCATATTATGGGTCCAGTTGGCCTTCATGTGGTCTGAGGACAGTCCAACGAAGGACCGCTACTTTCTGAAGGTAAGGTAAGACTGTGGGAATCAGGCGCTACCACTAGGTTAAGCAAATCGTACCAAATACGCCTGAAACACAGCCTTGTTAATAGTATATAGAGCGTACGCCAGAGGCAAATTCTATTTTACTAGGACTCACAAACATTCTGGCACCACTCGTGATCCCTCCACATTAGGTCTGAGCCCAGAGTTGCTTCATGACTCATTTCTGTTCTTTTCATGACACTTTTCTTCTTAACTTTTTCTCCTTCAGTTGGCTGGAAGACGCATCCGCTTACAAATAGCTTAGGTCTTGCCTATGAGACTGCTTTTATCTGTCTACCTATTACACCGTTCCTCTAGGAGTTAATCCAACAATGGGCTATAGGTGATGTCCTTCCACCTGCACCCTGATCCGGTGCACACAAAGCCTTAAGACCGCTGGGGATGCCCAGCTAATAGGTCATCAGCACACTCTATATTTCTCATAAGGCTGCTTACACACTCACTTTTGGGACCTTATAAGTGTTTAGTCATGCAACAGTTGATGTTGTTGCACCAAGGATATTGTGCTGCATAACTAAATACTTATAATGTCCCAAAAGCGAGACCACAGCGGATTTGTGAAAAGGCACAAACTAAACTTTCCCTAATTCAGACATATGGTCTACAGGTTACACCCACGTCACGCAGGCATGTACATCAGCCACCTGTGCTATTTTACTGGGACTATAACGTGCTCCTGCAGGGCTGATCTTCGCATCAGGTGAATGAACCCACTGAGAAAGCCTACTGGAATGAGAATATATGGTCAACATATTATACACAGTTTTCTGCTTTTACTACTTTAAAGGGATTAAAGCCCACGGAGAAAGGCGGTGGTGTTCATGGCGTCCTCTTCCTCTGCTCTCGGCTCCCTCGTTGCTCCCGTGTCCAGCTGTGTGTGTGTGTGTCTGTGTGTGTGTGGGTGTGTGTGTGTGTGTGTGTGTGTGTAGGTGGCCCTGTGGGTGGCTCTATTTGTGTGTGGGTTGCTCTATGTGGAAGCAAGCCATGGTGCGGGCGCTGTTGAAGAAACCCAACCTGGACCCCGACGACCACTCCAATTATCGCCCCATCTCACTCCTCCCTTGGGCTAGCAAGGTGCTGGAAAAATACATAAATGCCCAGCTGGTCCAGTTTATTGAAAACCACTCCCTTTTGGATACGTCCCAGACAGGTTTTAGACCGAAGCACGGCACCGAAACCGCCTTATTAGCGGTCACCGAAGAATCTCGAAGGGTTCTGGATCGGGGAGGATCAGTGGCAGTGATCCTCCTTGATCTAAGCGCCGCCTTCGACACGGTCAGCTATGCCACCCTGCTGAACCGTCTCCAGGACATCGGAGTCTCAGGCGACGCTCTAAGGTGGTTCGACTCTTTCCTGTCCGACAGATCTTTCCAGATCTTCGACGGTGACACAGTATCAACCAGCAAACCTCTTAGCTGCGGAGTACCACAGGGCTCTTCTTTGAGCCCTGTACTATTTAATGTTTATATGAAACCACTGGCTGGGATCGTCGAACCGTACGGCATCAAAATCGTGTCGTACGCCGACGATACTCAGTTAGTGGTTTCATTGGCCCAAGAAAACATCAGGCAACCCCAGGGAGGTTTGCTGAATTGCCTAGAGGACGTCAAGGAGTGGATGACCAACTCCTCCCTCAAACTGAACGGAGAAAAAACAGAGCTCATGCTTCTAGGCCCAGCTTCGCCAGTACCTTTCATTTCCTTGTGGCCCCAAGTTCTGGGCGTTCCCCCACCTCCCAAGGAAAGCGTTAAAAGCCTAGGAGTGTGGCTGGACAAGAAGCTTTCCTTTTCCACGCAGGCCACCAAGCTGTCCGCCACCTGCTTTGGCATACTTAGAACTTTGAGGAAAGTACTCCCACTTCTGCCTCTAGAAGCCAAGAAGGTGGCAGTACAAGGTCTCATCCAGTCCCGCCTGGACTCAAATAATGCCCTATATGTAGGGGCTCCTGAGATGACTCTCCGGAAGCTGCAGGTGGTGCAAAATTGCGCCGCTCGCACCTTGCTGCAGATTCCGCGAACCCAGTCAGCCAGACCCGCATTGAAAAGTCTTCACTGGTTGCAAGTGAAGCACAGAGTGGCATTCAAGGCGCTGTGTATTGCGCACCGGGCCTTCTGGAAGACGGGACCCGCTATCAACAACAACCTTGTTATCCCTTACCACCCAAACAGGAACCTCCGCTCCACTAAGGCCTTCTTGGCAGTGGTTCCTAGAGTGAAGAGAGCCAGGTCCGGAGGTAGGCTGTTCTCACTGAACACCGCCAAGCTCTGGAATACCCTCCCCTGCTCACTTCGTTCCAACCCAGACCTGCTCTCGTTCCGGAAAGAGCTGAAGACATTACTATTTGCCAAAGCCTCCGAGCTCTAATCCCGGTGCTCCGTCTCGTCTCTCTGTCTCACCTCAGCGCTTGGACGCCCCTGGGCAGCAACCGCGCTCAATAAATTTATTTTCAATTTCAATATGTGAGTGGCACTCTGTGGGTGGCTCTGTGTATGTGGGTGGCTCTATTTGTGTGTGTGGCTCTGTGTGTAGGTGCAAATGCAATAGGTCTCGCATTTGAGAGTGATTCAGCTATTGACATTGTAAATAACAATGCCGTTTCTTTAAATGTTTTAAAAACATAAACAAAAATAATGTCATGAGCAATGCCAATAGCTCTAACTTTAACAATGCCGAGACCGTTGCATTGTAAATGCTTGTTCGTGCCCCCTTCGGCCAGCCTCTAGCCAATGAGCCAGTGTCATGTCGCCTCTTCTCTGAGCTGCGCCAGAAACATTGAATATTTGAGGTCTCTCTCCCTCAAGACCCTTTTCATCTCGGTAAAGGTACGGTGGAGCTGCAGGATTTAGAGCGTGAAGTCTGTGGAAAAACTGATGACTGTGTTGTCAAACGAACTGAGGGCCTTGGCGGGCTGCCTGAAGGATTACATCACGGTCTCTAAAGCTGAAAATGCGAGCAATTGTGCAAGGAGGCGCCCCCAGCCTCGGTAGGGTGACCGGTATCCTATAGGCCCACTCAGCAGAATAGTTGTTTGACAGGCTTCAGGGCTGTAGGTCCTTAACAATAAGATCTTCCACAAAAGATCCACTGCTGGCTCCTCTGCCTTTTCAGAGACCCTGACCAAACATGTTATTTCTTTTGGAGCGTCCCTCAAAGTCCTCCAGCTTCACCCCTAAGACATCCATGGTAGTGCGTAGGTAATCAACCTGCTTTTTCAGAATTGCAGTCTGTGCCCTGAGGGTCGTGATCAAGTCTTTTGCTTCCTTCACTATTGCAATTATATTTTAGAGAGACTTTTGTATCTTGCGTAGGATGAAAAACGTCAGTTGGATTTTGATGAATGTGGAAGGATTATATATATGACTAATGACTGCCTTTACAAAAGTTAAAGGCAGCCATCTTGATTTTAGCACGAGTTTCCTTGTGTTCTGCGTTATGCCATTTAATGTAGGTAAGTATTAGGCTTGGTGTTTTACCAATACTTTAGTAAAGTGATAATAGGTTGGGAAAAATATTTACATGTGTATATATATATATATATATATATCACCACACAACGAAGATTGCTTCTCGAAGCCCCAGTCTGAGGAATATCGGTGTTTTATTCTATCAGACTCGCAGCATTTCTTTCTCGGACGCGTTTTGGCAGTATGATCAGCCTTGTTCACAGCTGAGCTGAGTAATAGGGCAGGGTGATGTAGGCCTCAAATACCATTAAACACGTGACCTTCTTTTCAGAAAATACAACTCCCACATTGCACCTGAAACGTACATACATTCTGTGTGAGTACACTATCACTTTTTGTTTTGCTTAATAGCATTCAAAACATCACGTTATCGTGTAGTCCAAGTGCACATAATGTTCAATTATAAAAAGTCACTCATTAGAGGGAGGCTTCATTTTGTATTTGCATTCTCGCTCGATATCATGCTGCTGAACTCACATCTGTATTATGATGGTCAAACACCAGTTCTCAGACATGGCAAGAGGAGACACTTCTCCTACTGCTCCCTTTCTTGCCTCAGTGCCCTCTTTGCCAGACTTCATCATAGTGATGCAAAAAGAGGCAAGCGGGACATGCGCCCCGAATAGATCCAAACAAGCATTTTCTTTTGCGGGAGCTCCCATCCCTGCAGGGCAGCTTTGTCTAGACAGGTAAGGAGTGCCCTATCATTCAAATCACCACACAACGACGATTACTTCTCGAAGCCCCAATCTGAGGAATATTGGTGTTTTATTCTATCAGACTCGCAGCATTTCTTTCTCTGACGCGTTTCGGCTGTATGATCAACCTTGTTCACAGGTGAGCCGAGTAATAGTGCAGGGTGATGTAGGCCTTAAATCCCATTAAACATGTGACCTTCTGTTCAGAAAATACAGTTCCCACATTGCACCTGAAATGTAAATGCATTCTGTGTGAGTACACTATCACTTTTTGTTTTGCTTAATAGCATTCAAAACATCACGTTATTGTGTAGTCCTAGTGCACATAACGTTCAATTACATTGACGGAGCCACACTACAGAGATGGGGCTCCCAGCAAAAGGAGGGGTAGTGGGTGGGGCGTGTGTGTGTTTGTGTGTGTGTGTTTTCTTTTATAGCAGTACCATATTTTCATAGTATAATGTGCTAAAGTGTTTCTTCAATTGTTTACATATTTAAATATGCACAAAAATGTGTTTAGTAATAATTAGCATGCTACTTAAAAAAAACGCAGTTCATCGTTCACTGGTATAAAGATATAGAGAAATTTATATACAAAAATGTTAACCTTACAAACAATTTCTGGGATACTGCAGTAGTCCTGCTCTTCTTTGTAGTTTTTCAAAACAAATATCTAGAAACTTATAAATATTTTGCTCTACCTATTACAACTTTGCTAAAGTGGTAATATTTAGGACAAAAATACCAAACCTAACCTTGTTCACTATATAAAACACAATTTTTATTCAATTGCAGTTTAAATATCATGACATCACCAAGTGTTAGTGAAAACAGAAAGAGGACTGCGTTCTACACCTATTTTTGGTCACCATCTTATAACATGCTTCTCGCTATCAAAACCAGGTCATTGTTTGTGTGATTTTACCACATCATTTGTCTTACTATGAACACAAATCACAGAAAGGGGCAAATTCATATCTGCTGCATATTCTGATTATTCAACTCGCTCGTGAATAAACACAGCACAGTTTTCAAATACATCATTAGTATTGTATCCATGTCAATACATCTGGGTACAACAGGCCGGTGGTTCATCCCAGATTAAAATTTTCAAATCCTAAAATACAAAATAAAGAACAGTGCCTTATATGCACCTTCATCGGAGCTCCCCAACAGTAATACAGGTAGTGGAACCCCAGTGGGTCCACACCTCACTTCAGTGGTACGTATTTATCTAATTTAATCATAAATGGAAATTCGTATTACATTTATCTGCTTAATTCCTCATAATGCCCAAGTGGGCTTATAAAGGAAGCAATCATATTGTTGACTAAAATACATAAATGTGTTAAATATACATTGTTTCAAAAGTTTTCCATTAAAAATCTTATTAGACTTGCTCGCGTAACAACACAACGCTTTTACCCAACAAACAGTTGGAGGGGTGGGGGGGGGGGCGAGATGGTTCTGAGTTCCAGATATAAAAGGTTATTCATCTACGAAGGTCTTATGTATCAAAGAGAAATATTGGGCAGAAATGGGTTTGTTCTACACCACAGATGATTGATATAAGGCGGCAGAGAAAGCAGTTTGTGTAATTAGAGTTTGGCTAAAGAAATTCAACAAGATATGGGAAGTATGAGTGGACTATACAGACTCAATTGATTTATAAATATCACACAAAGGGTTTAGACTTAAAGTGTTGAAACATAAGTGTCTACCTATGTATGATGTGAGCTGGTTCTCTATGACAACTGTTTTGTTAATTGCTAAAGTACTTATTTCTGTCATGTGTCATGTTGAGATGTGTCACTATGTATGTATTGCAATCCTGATTGAACATTAGTTTCAATATACTAACGAACGACCCACACAAGCCCATAGTTTTGGTCTGAGTCTTATATATATTTCAGTTGTTGGCAGGAATATATCGATAAATTGTCATAAAAAAATATTTTATTAAACACCTACAATTAATTTGAGATTGAAGATCTCAGGATGGCACATCTTCTGGCAGCTTATTCGTCTGGGACTCTCTCACGCTTGGCAAAGCAGGCCAATATGGTTCCCAATCCCTGCTATCGCTTTCTAGGACCTTTGGTATCCAAATACACTGCCTTCACTGGGTTCAAAATTCTTTGTATTCAGTATTTACACTGAGTTGAGAAAGCAATGCTCTTCCTTCTCCAAAGATTCAGGGTGGGGGCGGGGGTACACAACCCTACGATTAGTATCCTTGAGGATTTCATCTCATCCAGTTGCCTAATTTTGATTCCTGTGTGTACCGTCGAGTTGTATACACAGTCCTTGAACACCTGAGACCTCTGGCCTTCTTTTTCCTTTGGTGGCACTCTGCTTCACTAAGTTTGCAGGTAAACCACCACACACTGTATCACTCAGCAAACCAGCAGGTCTTCAGGAAGCATGGGCAGACTATCCAAATCAAGGCAAGTCCACCCCTACCTTACACTTCTGCCACCTCTCCTCTGTGCCACACCATGACCAACCACACAAGTCCCCATTAGCATCCAGATCTGCAGGGGAATCTCGTACACAGTTACTGGACTCCCCGGTTGCCTCTATGGTGTGTCACGAGGCAGAAAGAGCTGTTTGCAGGGACACTGCCATGTTGACACTCCGAGGACAATGTGTCCCATAGTAGACCAGCTGGAAGTTTGGTGGGTTTCGTCAGGCAGAAATCTCAAAAGGGGCTTTGCAAACTCCGCTAATCAATCGCCAGCAGCTTTAATTCTGACCCACACTTTATGCACTAAGTGATAGCCGAAAGAATAAAGCTCCAAAACAGTGCTTTGGAATGCCAGCTATCTTGAAGCCCATCCTCATTAAACACTTTAGAATAGTTATTAAACCCACAATGTAGCAGCAAAGCTTCTGGGCACACTGCATGCCCACATTGAGTGTGAGCATCCTTTCAGAACACATCTGCAGACGTTACAAAGTTAAGATGTAGAAGGGTGTTTTCCAAGAGCATCAGGAAGCTGTTGACTTCGTCCTTGACACACCTTCACTTCCACCTCCACATATTTATATGGTGCTGTGTCACACCTTCAGCCTCTGGACTGTGCGGATTTGCATGCCACTTGGCTGATTATCTTCTCTTGGTGAGGGAGCCAATCACTTAATGTATTATTTCACCCGCTTTTAAACCTTGAATGTTAGTGTTGATTTTAATTTCCTGTCTTCTTGATAATATAGACTTCTATTGTGCTTTTTACCCCCCTTCTCTCAGCAAGAGCCTGGTTCTATCGAATCTGTATTTTAAGTACTCAATTTGTACATATGTTAAGAAGCAAACTTGTCTGAGATGTAAAGCTACACTCTTTAACTAACAAAGGACACCAGTTGGAATGAGGATGTTCACGATTTGTTTACCCTTCAGGAAGATAACGTTCATTAAGCTAATGACAGTGTTCAAGCTGGGCAGTAGGAGGAGATGTAGCTACCCACTCGATGAATTCGGAAATGCATTGGAGTGAAGTCGTTTCTGCAAATTTTGGAAAATGAGTTTTGAAACTATTGCCCTTTGTGTAAGAAACGCATTCAAACATGTAATATTACATATTTGTAATATGAAAGAGATAGTTTCTCAAACATATTTGTGTTAACAGAATGGCGAAAGAGATCCAGACGGTGCTTATCAAGTATGGCTCAGGAAAAAACAGACGGAGCAGCTGAGAGAAAAGCAGATGGAAGAATTAAAAAGGCAAGAAGAAGAAGCAGGCAGCATGCATGGAAAAGAAGAGTGTGAACAAGCATTCAAACAGTAAGTTGCTCTTACTTATTGCAAATTGTGACTTATATGTTTATTGAAGCAGTGGTGGTTTAGTTATGACATAATCTCTTTTATTTCTTTAGTAAAGTGGTCCATGCAGGTAAAACCTGCTTCAGTGTACGTGTGAACCCTAACAGTACAAATGTAGAACAGAGATCGACAACAATGTAAATTATAGCCATAGGGAGTCGAAATCTCAACCCTTATTTTGTTGCTAGGATTTAGGAGCAAAGGGTAAGCTGGACAGGTTGCCTGAATAAGATGGGTTACACTTCATTTCGAAAATGTAGGTTTTGCCGATAGTTCTGCTCATTCTACTTGTCCCAGCGTAAGCACTTCTTCTCCAGCAATGGCTAATCCAGTCCAATAAATATACTTTCCCCATGTAAAAGCAGTGTGTGGTTAGGATCTTTACGCTGTATTGCAGACTAAGGGAGAGCACTTCTGGATGGGTGTAGGGATTTAAGTTATGTATTATGTTTTCTTCTTGGGATCTACATTTAAGGTCAAAAGCACTGAATTGTCCTGCCCATTCATGGAAACTACATACAATAAACATTTTTAAAGCATTTTTTAAACAAAACAATGTAATGGTGACAGCCTATCACAGACAGAAGAGTGAAGAAAAAAAACTCTTTCTTAAAGCTTTTTTAACTAAAATTATGAGACTAAAGAAGGTCAATGTAGCCTTATAGCCTGGAAAACTGTCACGCTGAGCATGTTACATTGTGGCGCATCTCCATCACCGCCAGGGAATGACTGTTCCCTGATGTAGCCGGTGGGCCTCTCCCGCAATGACTTTTCAAGTCGCAATACGTTAAGCAGACTACCGCCGCCGCAAGTCTGGGGGTCACAAGATTGCCAGACTCCTAGTCAGTCCCTTAGTTTCTTGCTCTTAAGTATTGTTAGATGTTAGACTTGGCATCTGTTTGCGTGTTTCCCCTGACTTTTTGCTTTCTGACCTCCCGGTTTTCAATCTGTTTTTTCTGGTTTAGTGTCTCTGCGCACTTTCTCACTGCTGTTCAGTGTTAAAGTGCAAGTGCTGTTGTAAATTGTTGTTATGGATTCGTGTTTCCATGACTGGCTGATTTGATTTACTAGTCAGTCCCTAGTACAGTGCACCTCGTGTGCCCAGGGCCCGTAAATCAAGTGCTGCTAGTGGGCTTGCAGCATTGGTTGTGACACTCACACAAGCAGCCTGTAAATGTAACTCTGGCCTGTCTTTGCAGAGCCTGTGTGCAGTCTGGTACTGCCATTTCGACTTGGCAAGTGTACCCACTTGCCAGGCCTAACCTTCCCTTTTCTTACATATCAGTCACCCCTAAGGTAAGCCCAAGGTACCCCTGTGGGCTGGGTGCAGTGTATGTGAAAGGTAGGACATGCCTTGGTGTGTGTGGCACGTCCTGATAGTGAATTACTACCAATTTCGTTTTCAAATTCTTCTGCCCTCAGCACTGGGGACTGTGTGTTTTGTGCTGCACCAGAAGAAAAAGCAACCAGACGCCGTCTACAACCCCGCTGCCGACTACATGTCCTGAAGGCACCACAGAAGGCACCGTAACCCTGGTCTCCCCGACGACGCCACCTCACACCACCACGGAGCCGCTGCTTGCACCGAGACCTGTGGGCACCACAATCAATCAATCAATCACTGCATTTGTAAAGCGCGCTACATACCCGAGAGGGTCTCAAGGCGCTGGGGAGGGGGGGGTGCTACTGGTCGAAGAGCCAGGTCTTGAGGAGTCTTCTGAAGGCCAGCAGGTCCTGGGTCTGTCGTAGGATGGTGGGGAGAGTGTTCCAGGTCTTGGCGGTGAGGTAGGAGAAGGATCTGCCGCCGGCGGTGGTTTTTCGGATGCGAGGGACTGTGGCGAGGGCGAGGTTGGCTGAGCGGAGGCTTCGGGTGGGGGTGTGGAAGCTGAGTCGGTTGTTGAGGTAGGTGGGTCCGGTGTTGTGCAGTGCTTTGTGTGCGTGGATCAGGAGCTTGAAGGTGATCCTTTTGTTGACGGGGAGCCAGTGCAGGCCTCTCAGGTGGAGTGTGATGTGGCTGCGGCGGGGGACGTTGAGGATGAGTCGGGCTGAGGCGTTCTGGATGTGTTGGAGTCCTCTCAGGAGCTTGTTTGTAGTTCCTGAGTAGAGGGCGTTCCCGTAGTCGAGTCTGTTGGTGATGAGGGCCTGGGTAACGGTTTTTCTCATGTCGAGGGGGATCCATTTGAAGATCCTGCAGAGCATACGGAGGGTGTTGAAGCAGGACGCGGAGACGGCATTGACTTGCCTGGTCATGGAGAGAGTGGAGTCGAGGATGACCCCCAGGTTGCGTGCGTGGTCCGTGGGTTCCGGGGCTGTGCCTAGTGACGTGGGCCACCAAGAGTCGTCCCAGGCTGATGGGGTGGGTCCGAGAATGAGGACCTCTGTCTTGTTTGAGTTCAGCTTCAGTCTGCTGTCCTTCATCCAGTCGGCTACGGCCTTCATTCCTCTGTGGAGGTTAGCTTTGGCGGTGTGGGGATCTTCGGTGAGGGATATGATCAGCTGGATGTCTTCGGCGTAGGAGATGATGTTGAGGTTGTGTTGTCGTGCGACGTGGGCGAGGGGGGCCATGTAGATATTGAAGAGCGTCGGGTTGAGGGAGGATCCCTGTGGGACGCCGCAGATGATCTCGGTGGTTTTGGAGCGGAAGGGTGGGAGAGGGACGCTCTGGGTTCTGCCGGAGAAGATGTGGTCCAGGCCAGGGCCTTCTCTTGGATACCGGCGTCATGGAGGCGTGCTGATAGGGTGCGGTGGCAGACCGTGTCAAAGGCTGCTGATAGGTCCAGGAGGATGAGGGCGGCTGTTTCTCCTTTGTCCATCAGGGTCCGGATGTCGTCAGTGGCGGCGATGAGGGTGGTCTCGGTGCTGTGGTTGCTGCGAAAACCGGATTGGGAAGGGTCCAGGATGTTGTTAACTTCGAGGTAGCGGGTCAGCTGTTTGTTGACAATCTTCTCTGTCACTTTTGCCGGGAAAGGGAGCAGGGAGATGGGCCGGAAGTTCTTGAGGTCCTTGGGGTCCGCCTTGGGCTTCTTCAGAAGGGCGTTGATCTCGGCGTGCTTCCAGCTTTCTGGGAAGGTTGCTGTTTCAAAGGAACAGTTGGTTGTTTTCCGGAGGTTGGGCGCGATGGTTGCGCTGGCTTTGTTGAAGACGTGGTGAGGGCAGGGTTCCGATGGGGATCCGAAGTGGATGGAGTTCATGGTTTTGATGGTGTCTTCGTCGCTGACGCTGGACCAGACGGTCAGGCGACTGGTGCGAGTGGTAGTCGCAGGGGTGGTGGACTCGGTGGTGGGTGCAGGGGGGGTCGGAGTTGAAGCTGTCGTGGATGTCGGTGATCTTGTGGTGGAAGAAGGTGACTAGGGAGTCGCACAGGTCTTGAGATGGCGGGATGTCGTTGGTGTTGGAGCTGGGGTTGGAGAATTCTTTCACGATGCTGAAGAGCTCTTTGGTGTTGTGTGCGTTGTTGTCTAGGCGGTCCTTGAAGGCGGTCTTCTTGGCGGTCCTGATGAGTTGGTGGTGTCTGCGGGTGGTGCTCTTGAGGGCTGTGTGGTTGTCTGGTGTTCGGTCATGGAGCCATTTCTTCTCCAGCTTCCGACAGGTGTGTTTGGAGATCCGGAGGTCCTCGGTGAACCAGGCGGCTTTCTTGTTGGTGTGGTTGGTTGTAGAGGTCTTGAGAGGGGCGAGGGTGTTGGTGCAGTCGTTGATCCACTGTGTGAGGTTGGCCACGGCGGTGTCTGGGTCGGTGGGTGGTTTCAGGGCGAGGGCGGTAGTCAGTTGGTCCTCGGTGACCTTGCCAAAGCAGTGGCGTGGTAGCTGTTGGGTGCGGTGGTGTGTGGTGGGTTTTCTGAAGGTGAAGTGGACGCATCTGTGGTCGGTCCAGTGTGGTTCGGTGGTGTGGTTGAAGGAGACGTGGGGGCTTGCGGAGAAGATGGGGTCGAGCGTGTGTCCAGCGGCGTGAGTAGGTGTCGTTACGAGCTGTTTGAGTCCGAGGTTGTCGATCAGGGCGGTGGAGTTGGCGTCGTTGTTGTTCTCGAGGTGGAAGTTCAGGTCCCCGAGGAGGATGTAGTCCGTGGAAGCGAGGGCGTGGGTGCTGATGAGGTCGGCGATGGTGTCACTGAACTGAGGGCGGGGTCCGGGAAGTCTGTAGATGAGAGTTCCTCTGAGGGTGGTGTTGGGGTCGGTGTGGATCTGGAAGTGCATGTGCTCGGCGGTGGTGAGGGTGTCATCGGTGTTCATTGAGATTTTGATGGAGTCTTTGTGGATGATGGCGATTCCTCCTCCCACTCCGTTGGTGCGGTCTCTGCGGGAGATCTTGTAGCCCTGTGGGATGGCTATGGCGATGTCTGGTGCTGAGGTGGCGTTCAGTCAGGTCTCCGTCAGGAAGGCGGCATCGGGGGCGGTGGAGTCTAGGAGGTCCCAGAGTTCGATGGCATGCTTGCGAGTGGAGCGGGTGTTGAGAAGGATGCAGTGGAGGTGGTTGGGTTCTCTGGCTGGTGGTGTGGAGGGTTGGATGCTGGTGAATCTGCAGTTCTGGCAGGTGAAAGGCCCCTGGGTGCGTTTTGGGGTGGCCCGGTAGCAGGGGTGGTCTCGTCTGGTGTTGAGTGCGTGGAGGGTGCTTGCGTCGTAGTGCAGTCTGGCGTTGCGGGGTCCAGGGGTTCTGGCACTGGGTGCGGTCCGGGCGCAGACGGGCTTGCCTTAGGCGCGCCTTCATATGAGGGCAGAGGGAGGGAGGAGCAGCTGGGAGGTGGGAGCGGGGCGGCCAATGGGAGTGAAGGGGGCGGGCCGCAGGGGCTCAGTGGCGGGGGAAAAATGGCTGGAAAAGACGGCGGGAGAGGGACAACAGAGCACAGGGGTACAAAAAGCAAAACACAGGGGCACAGAATGAAAAAACAAAGTGGCACAGAAAGCCAAGCGCAGGGGTACAGAATAAAAAACGGAGCGAGCAGTCAGGCGGCAAAAGCGGCAACGGAGGTTCAACCCACAGGGGGCTGCGTGGCGGATGGGGGGAGCGACCTGCCTGGTGACAGGGTCAAAGACCGCACTCTGCACCACCTCGCTTCATGCCTTCGCCCTGCTGTCCCTGACGACACCGCTCCACGCCAACATCGACGCTGCTGCTTGCACCATGGTTCGAGGGCACCGCTTGTAAGTTACACGACGCACCGTCCTCATCCCGCACCTCAGCTATGGCCTGCCGGCGCCATTGACTCCAGTTGGTCAGCGAACAACGGCGCATCAGCAACGACGACGACGCTGCTTACACCGTGACCTGCCAGCACCATGATGAGCACCACATCTCTTCACCCCGCAGCCCTGGTCTCACCAACGCCGCTGGACGACCGTCACCGAGTCGCTGACTGCACCGCGACCTGAGGGCACCGCACCGCTGCACTGCAGCACCCTACGCCTGCCGACGCCAGTACTCCTGACTTTAACCGTAAGGAGTTCGATCTGCAAAGCGTGTGACTTTAAGGGCCCGATGACTCCTGCACCGGCCTCCGGAACCGACCCCTGCAGACGCCAAGCTTACGGAGCTCAACGACAGGTCGCTGACGCCCTGCATTTCTAAAGGTACTGTTCTGCTGGTCTTCCCGACACCGTAGTTGGCCTGCGACACCGCGATCAGACAGAACTGTTTTGATTTGTTGTTTACGACTTCAAGGAACTATATTTCAAGTCTATTTTGATGACTGAAGATTTTTAAGTACTGTATTGTGGATTTTTATCGTTTTGGTCTTATTTTAAATATATAATATATTAGATATTTTACTAAAACTGGTGTGGTGTCTGTTTGACGTGCTTTCACTGTATTACTGTTGGTTATGTGCAAATGCTTTACACACTTCCTCTAAGATAGGCCTGACTGCTCGTGCCAAACTACCAAGGGAGTTAGCTGGGGTTATTTTAGGAGTGTAACTCCCTTATCCTGACTGGAAGGAAGGGTCCCTACTTGGACAAAGGTGCAAACCCTTGCCAACTAGAGACCCCAATTTCTAACATTGGACATGGAGATGCAAGAATGTATAAAGTTAGACAAGAGCGGTGTCACGGAGAACACAGTGGAGAGATTGTCTCTAGTCTCCCGGCTATTGAGAACAGGTTTAGTGCGGATTTTGGCGCATGGTGGCCAATCTCGGAAGGAGACTTCTGATTGTTTGCCACTGACAAAGGGACAGTCGTCCCGAAATGCATTGGGAACCGATTTCAAATGCTCACATTGTATAACATATGTTATTTACGCTGTTAATTTTCTTATATCAATTATGGAAATGTAAACTATGGAATGTTATGCTGTGTATATTTTTCTGAACATTCAATGAATAACATATAAAAACAAGAGAAATAAACTCTACAGTATAAGAGGAAATACATTTGTTTTAAATGAAGTAATTTGTGACGAATAGTCAAAATAGCTGTGCACACTTTAGTCCAAGTTGCCTGTTGGAACTCAGCCACTGTCATAACATTGGACATTGATAGTTGGAGACGCTATGCAGATCATTTAGTTAAAAATGTGGTAACATTGGGGGTCATGGACAGCAGCGCAAAGGGGTGGTCATATTTCCGCAGATCTTCTGGACCGATGCTGTAATATCCTTTATCATCCTTCTTCTGCACATGACACTGGCTGCTGCTCATTGCTAAAAACTGCCCACGACACCCGCCTTGGGGAGATATGCCATTAGGACTACTGGGACCCCGTCCTTTGGGGTTTTTCAGACTTCGGCCAACCAGCCCAAAAGGTTTGTGCCATGTCTCTCTACTTTCTGCCTCCGTGTCTAGGATGTGGCCTTTCAGAGCAGAGTGGCTCCTTCCCCTCTGTCACAGATAGGTATGAGAGCCTTGACTTTTATGTTGAGACATGATTGTGCAGTGCAGAGTGGCAGAAGCTGGTTCAGGCAGGCAATACTGGAGGAGTGACACTGCCTCCCGCTCCCCCCTTGAATAAACAGTGATCCCAGTAGGGAGAATCCTGGAGGCCTCAGGAGGACTACCAGGGAAGGCCGGCAGAACCTATAAATGGCCTAGCTGGATCCCATGACAGGGACTAAATATATAGCCGATGCCCGAGAAAGAAGAGGACTATAGTTGAGATGGAGCTCAGTCTCGTATATAGAATAGCTGACATTGACTACTATCTATAGGGGGTTACGTGGACTGAGCTGCGAGCTCCCAGAAACAGTCAGAGGGTGAACCACCTCTTCCTCGGCTGCACTACTACTACGGTGGAGATGCGAATTTGCCTGCTACAAGACCTTTCAGCACACCGTGGGAACCCCCATTTGTTTAGGCAACTGGTGGGTCTGTCTGGTGGACATATCGAGGCCCAGACTTCCAGGATGCAAGCGTGAATATTCTGCATTGCTGCCCCTCAAGATGGTTAAGGATAAAATGAATACATTTGCTAAACCCATTCAGCCTAACATGAACCCACTAGTATTGCTGGCACTGTTGTCAACCCAAAAATACCTAGCAATAAGACAAATGCAGAAGGAGTCTGCTCAAATACCGAGATGATTTTTCAGGCCATTCATTCCAGCTGTTTGGTCCTCAAAGAAAAAATAGACAGGGTGGGCGAAGATGGGGCCAACCCCACGATAAGATTTACGCAATACTACTGACAGGGTAAAAATAGCAGAAAACAAACTATATATCTAACTAGAAGACATGGATATAACTCTGCACAAGACGGTACAGAAGTTACAAAACATCACAGGAGAAAGGCAGTCAGAATTGAAGATGTGAAAGACCGTTCCAGGCAGAATAACTTGCACCTCACTGGTTTCCCAGAGGGCTGTGAAGGCCCTCAGCCAGAAAAATGTCCAGTGGCTTTACTTAGGTTCTTTTTACTTGCACATCAGGCCTCTACACGTTTCCTGCTTGAAAGAGTGCAGAGTGCACCGAGCCTTGATGTAGCAGCTCCTGCCTGGAGCCCGGAGCACCCTCCAAAATTTTGCCTTTTTGCAAGAAGTTTTTTAGCTGGGAAAGGATTGCTTTCTTACAGTTGTGTACAATTTGTGCCTGATTTTATGAAAAGACCCTTCAAGAAAGGGTTTTTCGCAACATGATGCAGTTAGGATATTTCTAGTAAGTAAACAACAAAAGAGGAGAGAGCCGGTCAAAATGTAAAGAAACTGGGAGCCAAAGAGAAGAAGACAGATTCAGCCCACTAGGTTGAGACAAATCCCATCAGCCCACCGTTTTGGCAGAACATAATCATCTGGGAGTAAGGTGGATCAACTCATTGCAGTGCACCCTATTTCAGGGGAACCATCACTGTGTATATGCAATGAGTTTGCAATCTTCCAGATAAAAAGTCATAAAACATAGTGGTACTGAGAAAGATATGAGATGCAGTGCAAAACAGAAGAGAAGTGTATTAAAAATGGCTACCTGATAACACCACCCAACTTTATTCGGTGCCAAGATTAAAAAAGCAAGTGAAAAACTGATACTTTGATAAGAACATCACCATGACAATACCCTACCAAAATCAAACAGTCATTGATTCGGCTTGGACAAGGAGAGTGGTACCGACGGATAGAGCGGGGCCTCAGTACACCGAACAGTTGCCGGGTGAGGTGAGGCGTACTCCCACATAATGCTGGGAACACTCTGACATCCCCTAAACTACTGGACAAATCAATGACTGTTTGATTTTGGTAGGGTATTGTCATGGTGATGTTCTTATCAAAGTATCTTTGTAAACACATATTTCTGCAGTAGCATTTTACATACATGGTCCTGACGAAAGCCAGGTAACTGTAACCTTTTGGTTGAAACATGTCGACCTCTATTGCTATATGATAGTTATTTTTTCAAACTATCAGTTTTTCACTTGCTTTTTTAATCTTGGCACTTTTGTTGACACCGAATAAAGTTGGGTGGTGTTATCAGGTAGCCATTTTTAATACACTTCTCTTCTGTTTTGCACTGCATCTCATATCTTTCTCAGTACCACTATGTTTTGAGACTTTTTCTCTGGAAGATTGCAAACTCATTGCATATACACAGTGATGGTTCCCCTGAAATAGGGTGCACTGCAATGAGTTGATCCACCTTACTCCCAGATGATTATGTTCTGCCAAAACGGTGGGCTGATGGGATTTGTCTCAACTCAGTGGGCTGAATCTGTCTTCTTCTCTTTGGCTCCCAGTTTCTTTACATTTTGACCGGCTCGCTCCTCTTTTGTTGTTTGTGTAGTTGTTGGGGGTTTGGAGTTTGCCTGGTCGTTAAAGATTATTCCCCTTAGACCCTCCATGAGTGTTTTTTGTTGTTAGTATTTCTAGTAAGTAGCCATCTAGAGTTATTTTTTCATAAAATTGAGACACATTTGCCTTATCCCAGATAATAGCAATAGAATATTTCTAATTATATTGTAGGATGTGTAGATCCCTGCTCATGTGTTATTTTGTATTTTTTCAGGTGGCTCAGGAGAAAAAGGTTACAGAAACGTGAAGAGCAACAGGCGGCCAAAGAACTATCTCGGAAGATGATGATGGAAGCGAGGAGAGCAAGACAAATTCAGAGTTTACTATACTCAATTTCCGACACTAAATCCTTAAGGCTGAAAGACCATTTTATTTAAAATGATTTTGCTGTTTTGAGAAGATTTGTGTATCCTGTATGCTCATAATATTCATTCTTTTTAAAGCATTCATTCTTTTTAAATCTCCTTGAAAGGGAACCAACACTTCTTACTGAGAGCTGTCCTATTCCTATGAAGGAATGCATTTGCAGTTTCCACAAATAAAATATTTATGTCACTCCCCTAGGGTTCTTAATTTGAAAATGCTATGAAACTGGATCACCAAATCAACACCCCCACACAAGCAAATGTCATAATTTTAACATCACTGTGTTGTGAGTGAGGAGTTAGCAGGTTTGGAAATATAGTTTCATAAATACAGTTTCAGTCTGAAAGTTTCATTTTAAAAGCAATATGTACTTGGTAAACAAAATATAGGTAAGCTAAAACATGCACAAGCTCCCAAATGCAGAAAACCAAAATGTTTTAGTTCTGGCTGGGAACGAAGTGAATTAAAGCTTAGCCGTATCTTTAAGGCCAGTGGTAACCTGTAGCCTTACAATTTCGTCAGTTTTAAAATATAAAAATAAGAAAGTTAGTATCTGAAGTCAAAGTCGGTCTAAGAGTTTGTAATATATGCAATACCATTTAAAAAAAATATATAAATGAACACTAATTGTAATTGAATTTCTATCTTCAGCTGCTCCACATTAGATCTTCCAAAATCAATAATTTCATTTCATTAAGATACTTTGGAACAAATATACTTAAAATATTTTGGTGTGAGGCAGCGCCGCAAGCCTTCTAGCTGCGCTGCCCTACGTGAAAAGAAAAGGGAAGGAATGCGCCGTATCTAGAAGATACGGCGCATTCTTGTCCTTTCTGCCTGCGCACAAATTGCAGCCAAACACCAACGCAGGCACCCTTGCACCATAGTGCAAGGGTGTCTGTGCTGTTGGCATGATTGATTTTATGCAGGAAGGGACATCTCCCTATACAAAAACAATCAAAGGAGGTGTTTTCCTTGTTCTATGTGTGCGGCAATGCGGCACATGTGACAGGAGGAAAAACAAGGAGAAATATAAACATTTCTCATTCTAACGCCTGCTTTGGGAAGGTGTTAGTTTTGGCACTGGCCCAGATTTACGCTATGTTGCAAATCTAGGGCAGTGTCATAAACCATGTGTGTTGTATGGAAACACCTACAGCAACATCCACAAAATGCCCCTTCTACGCAGACCATATACACAAGGCCATGAAAAGCCACGCTGGGTGGCTTTGTGTGGCCTTGTAAATATGGACCAGCCTCGGGAGCGTCACAGAAGTGACGTTCTGGCAGTGTAAAAGTGCAGCAGGGGCATTGTAAATATGCCCCTTTATTTCCTTACACTTATAGACAATATCGCAAACCCAAAGCAGCAGCACATACGAGAAAGAATTTTGTTTGCATAAAATATTTTTTCAGTGCCTTGACTACGTTTATCTATTTGCGATGTTCCATTGGATCCTATCTACTCTTTTCAATTACTATGTTTATTTGAGCCATGCAAACCTAGAAAATAATATTTTGAAAGTCTCAATGGGCCTTATTTATGAAGGCCTTGCACCACTGTTGCATCACTTTTCAGTGACGCTGCGTTAGTGTAATCAAAGCGCCACACTGCGCCTCATTTACAAAGTGACACATCTAGACAGATACATCACTTTGTAAAGTCCTGCGCGACATTATTAAGGGTGGGCGGAGTTGGTGGAGTGCCACTTCGCGGAATCCCACAGAGTTGGCTAAAAACTCAGTGTAATTCCACTCCGCACCGTCCCCTGCTGCCACCCATCCCGAGGCCGCCGCAGACTTACCTGGTCACGCCCTTGCTTCCGTGGCCTGCCCGGGCTGTCCTCCTAGCTGTCTCCTCTCCCCACTCCCGGCTGGTCCAACTCACCTATGCTCAACGTCTGCATGCGCAGCCTTCCCAAGAGTTGCGCAGGCGCAGTCTTCTCAAGAGGGACATGGAGCGTCTGGGGAGTTGGACAAGCCTGGAGAGAACTGGGGACCGCCAGTAGGAGAGGACAGCCGGAGCAGGGCAAGGAATCACCGGTGTGACCAGGTAAGCCAGAAAGCGAAGTGGGTGGCACGGCAAACTCCGCTTTGCCACAAAGTCGGAGTTCTTTGCTAAACTTTGCGTCCCCCACGGAGCGCCGTGTTGCAAAACTCCCCATACTCCGCAAGGCGCAGTGGAGTATTGTGCCCAGGGTTACACATTATACCTACGTCAGGTATAATGTATGCAGGGTGGGCGTTCCCCCGTGAAAAATCCACGTAGAAGTGGTGCAGTAAAATTTGAGATTTCACTGCGCCACTTCTACGACTTGGCTACGTCAAATCCTTATGCCTGCTTCAAGCAGGTGTAAGGAGTGATGCAGAGCCTTTTACATGGGACTCGCCCCATGTGTAATGACACATTGTTGGTGTTGTGTCAGGTTACCGACACACTCCAGCAATGCGTCATTACTGCGTCACCAAATACATCAGGATTCCTGACTTATCTGTGCAATCCTTGGGACATAGAGCATCATACTGTAAATACGGCACATCCATAGTGTTGCAAGGATGGCACAATGAAAAGTGTTGCATCACTGTTGTTCCCCAGCGTTGCAACACTTTTCATAAATGAGGCCCAGTGTCTTTAAATAATTTGGATTTGCCTCAGTTGATTCTTACCTGGATTCTAGTGTGTCCATATATATCTCGTGTCCGTTATATATTTATTATGTTAAATGACAAAACTGTCATAGGGGGAAGTGGTGGTTCTCAATTAAGATCAGGTACTAACAAAGAAAATTTAAACCATATACAAATGCTTTAAACATATCAGTTTATCTGGCATTTTAGTAAATGATCCAACCGCCTATAAACCACTAAAATACCGCGAACTGATGTAGCTGTACATTTTTCATTTCATGGAGATGAAAGGCTACCGCAGATTCAATCATAGGTAATTCATATGCAGATGTAAATTACATGTATCATGTCCAGGACAAGGGCTGTATTACAGTCAGTCTGCATATTTGTAAAAGTGTAATTTCTGTGATGTGATAGAAGTTGCCATTAGTGAGAATAAAAAAAATGTCCTAGCTGTAGTAACGGAAAGTTTCAATTCCATTAAGGACTCTGAGGCAAGGATTATGCATATCTCTCTTTGTTTTATTTCACAGCAGCCTTTACAAAAGAAAATCACAAAACTACTATTCCCATGAACCTTTGAGAATAGGAAACAAAAAGATGAACATAACAGTGTGCACCAATAGTCAATCAAGTCCAGAACACAGCCAATCAGGACTCACATGCCATAATATACATCATCACCATATCCCCACAGTCCTATTTCGAAGCGCGAGCCAAGTCGACCTTCCAGATTTAAGCATCCTGTCTGGCTGAGTCCGAGCCTAGGGAAAATAAACAGGAGTGATTACCCGCCAGCCGATTTTGATGGAAAAATAATGTTAATAGCCAGTCAAGCAGAATATTGATACAGGTAATCAGAAAAACAAGGTGCAATCATAGTAAGACAGCCTTTGCCACTCCCATTCATCACTTTGTCAAACTCTTTCTCGCTTTTACCTAAAAACACTAGGGGCCCGATTCACAGAACTAATCTGAGACAAAATCCTAAACGTACTACTTTTGGTATTTACAGAAGGCACTTACTACTTTTGGTATTCACAGAATGCACTTACTTGGGGGCATATTAACAAGCCAGGCGATAAAATTATCGCCGTTTTAGCGGCAGAAAACTGCTGCTAAAACGGCGATAATGGGCTTGATAATATGCTCTAAGGAAATCCAATTGAAGCCCATGTTAGACGTCCTTCACATCTAACATGGGCTTCAATTGGAATTCCATAGAGCATATGCTAGTGGGCAATAAGTTTGGGAAATTGGATGGCATCTGCTTAGGGGGAGACTTTAACGCACATTTGTATAATAGAATGCAGAATACCACAGCCTCATCCCACCCGATAATTCCGTGTAAAAGAGGGAAAGAACTGTTTAACTACTTATCCTCCAGGGACCTAACCGATGTCATGGTAAAAGCTGGTGGATCTCCCGATACTGATCAGTTGCCCACCTATATAGGTCGTGGCTGCTCTTCCACCATTGATTATGTTTTTATATCATCGGCCCTTGAGAATTGTCTTGTCAAGGCTGAGGTCCTATCAACTTGTTATAGTGACCATAACCCCATTCTGACAACGATCAAATTTGTTAATAAATTCACTAAAAGGAAAGAAATTGGGGCAAGGGATTTGGTCGCATCTACCGACAAATGTAGAGTAATTTGGAAAGGCATTAACAATAAAATCCTACTTGAACGAATTATAAAATCTCACCCTATAACTGTGGAAACATGTTTGTCCAGTGATTGCCAGGACACAGAGATTGTTGAGGCTTTTGTTGGGCTATGTTTTGCCATCAAGCAGGAAATTTCCAAACCCATTAGGCAACACAATAAGAGCAATAGATGGTTTTATGGGGCTTGCTCACGGGCCAACCGGGACCTTCGTAAGGCACTTGCCGAAAAACCCCGGAACATGACACTGGTTAAGGCCTTGAGAAGAAGCTATAAAAAAGCCATAAAATCACGCACAGATGAGATTTTAAAGGAGAGGTGGGATTCACTCGCACGTACTGCAGCACTCAAAGATGTGACTGGGTTCTGGGGCGAAGTAAAAGCTCTGAGGTCCATGGGATCCAACTTAACCCCCATCAACTGTAATATACCAACTAAGTCATGGGAGGAGCATTTTGCAAAAATATACACAGCCCCGGTAACAACCACAGATCCCTTTTGTACAGATATCAAGGTTGCTATTTCCATCTCTGAAGTGGAAGATGCCATTAATCAAAGCGCAGGGAATAAAGCCCCTGGTCCTGATGGACTATCAATTGACTTGATTAAATCTGAACCAGATTT
The DNA here is from genome assembly GCF_964204655.1 of Triturus cristatus. Lineage (NCBI taxonomy): Eukaryota > Metazoa > Chordata > Amphibia > Caudata > Salamandridae > Triturus > Triturus cristatus. The sequence goes on from NC_140591.1 coordinate 1,269,477,714, forward strand.
TTGGTCCCCTTTGCTGTGTAATGTTTTCAACAATTTGTCCAATACCAAAATCCCTGATACCTGGTCAAGTAGTGTCATTGTACCCATTTTTAAAAAGGACGACAGATTAAATCCCAGTTGTTACCGCCCCATATCTCTAATAGACAATACATTGAAGATTTTGGGCAGGGTGATTTTTAATAGAATCAGGCTTTGGGCAGAGGAAAATTACATTCTTCATCCCTGCCAGCTGGGATTTAGAAGCAATGTGGGAACAGTTGAACAATGTTTGAATTTAAACCTCATTTTAGGCAAGTATACCGTCGCTAAAAAAGTTCCCCTGTACTTGGGTTTTATGGATTTATCGTCAGCATTTGATTTCGTAAATCGCTCGAAACTCTGGGAGATTCTTTTAAATTATGGATTAGATGAGACACTAGTTCATTTTCTGGCACATTTGCATAGAGACCTAAAAGCACGTGTCAGGATAAATAATGAGGGAGAGGTCTCCGGGGATATTTTAATTGGTAGAGGGGTCAGACAAGGCTGTGTCTTGGCCCCTCTACTTTTTATTCTGTACATAAATGAATTAAATAAATCCCTGTCTAATCTTTCATGTGATGTGCCGAATATCAATGGCAATTTACTCCCAGTACTTTTATACGCTGACGATGCGGTTTTGATGGGCCGCACACCCAAAGCACTACGCACTTTAATTACGGGTTTTGTCTCTTTTATGGCTGGTTTGGATTTGTGTACCAACTTTAAGAAGTCATATATCATGTCTTGCGGGCCTAATAAATACCGCATTAATCACATAGCTTCAGGTGATAACATCTTAAAAAGCACAAGCACTTTCCCGTATCTGGGTCTGATTTTCTCAGAAACGGGCTCTTGGTCGGCACATGCAGCACATGGCAGAAACAAACTTGCCAAGGCAGTTAATTCCATCATTAGCCTACAACAGCCAAAGAGGGCTGAGGTTATGTTGCCCCTAATACAAATTTATAAATCTCAATGCTTACCAACCGCAACCTATGGTGCCGAAGTGTGGGGTTACACCAATAGCAGCGGCATCAAAACTGAAGAAAATAGATTCTGCAGGAAGGTTTTGGGGGCACTAATATCTTCACCTACCTACATCTGCCACAAAGAGTTAAACCTGCACTATGTTGAGGATTTCATCAAATCTCGGCCAGCTCTATTCTGGTTGAAGATTTGGCAAAACCCGGCAGCAATCTTAACACAGAAAATAATCAGCGATTGCCTCAAGTGCGATAGGGGCGGGTCTATACCATGGTTGAATGCTGTAAAAGAAAGTTTATCTAGTGTAGATTTGGAACACATCTTCCACCATCACCATAATGCAGAGAGCATGAATATTAAGACAGTGAGAGAGCTACTATATGACTCATTCCGAAGGGATAGAGAACGCTCAGAGTTTCCCAAACCATCAATAAGTAGATATATTTCCATCTCGTCCTGCCCGGGCTATAACAAAGCCTCTCCACAGGAATATCTGAAAAGGAATATTGGTAGATGGAACAGGAGCATTCTCTTTCGCCTTAGGGATGGGAGCATAAAATATTCACTCTGCTTTCCACTTGGTTTCAATAAAAATCTTGAATATTTGCCCTGCCCTTGTGGAAATGGTTTAAAACAAACAACTTTACATTTTTTGCTTTTTTGCAATTTTTACATTAGATACACAAAACAGTATTTTATCCCTTATTTCAGGTCACAAGCTATCACTGACCATAAACTGGCATATACTGAAATATTACGGCTAGGAAGTGATGAGATGATTATCAGAGCAAGCTCATTTCTGCAGTCTGCGATACGCTCACGGAATACGATGGTTACTACATAGACTGTATCCCTCAGTTGTCCTTGTTTATTTATGGCCATTGTTAGGTTATTATATGCTTGGCACACCTACTGAAACTGTTTTTATTTAATTGTCAGTCTGCACATCTATCCATGACTTTGACTATATGTCTGGATAAGTTTGATTTATTCTAATTTGAGGTGATAACTTGCATCAATATCTTCAGCTCTTGTTTCCGACTGCTGCTTGCTCAAAATGACATAATTGTTGATGTATACATGTTACCCACATTGAATATACCCGCACTTTACTTGCTCCTCCTGCACTTTTCTGCCCATATCTGCATTTAGAATTTTGGAAATGATCTTGTTTTTACCATTGTTTTATATTGTATTTTATATTTCTTTGGTGTTGATGAATTGTACTTTTATGGATATTTTTATCCGAATAAAGACCATTTGACTTTGACTTGACCATAGAGCATATTATCAAGCCCATTATCGCCGTTTTAGCGGCAGTTTTCTGCCACCAAAACGGCGATAATTTTATCGCCTGGCTTGTTAATATGCTCCTAATTTTGGTTAAACTTACTACTTTTGGTATTCACAGAAGGCATTTAGTAGTAGTAAAGTTAGTTTAATACTACTAAATGCCTTGTATGAATACCAAAAGTAGTAAGTTTAACAAAAAGTAGCAAGTGCATTCTGTGAATACCAAAAGTAGTAAGTTTAGGATTTTGCCTCAGATTAGTTCTGTGAATCGGGCCCCAGGTACCTAGCAGCCACGGGGAGCAAGTCGGAATGCAACACTTCGGGGCGGGATAATCCTCGCCTCAGAGTCCTTAATAGAATTTAAACTTTCCGTTACGACAGCTATTACATTTTCCATTCTATGTTAAGGACCAGAGGCGAGGATTATGTATGTTCAAAACTTGTCTACCACCAACTGAGCTACATCAAAAACAGGCTTGCAGTAGAACCTTTTGAAGGTGGAACCAGTCTGCCTTATTCATAATGTCTTCCAACCTTGCACCCAGACTAAAGGCCTTAGAAGCCATGGCTCCACGGGCAGAGTGAGCACCAAACATTTTTAAATCAGTGCCTGCCTCCTGCATCACTCCCCTCAGGTAACGGGCTATCGTAGGGGAGGAGACCGCCTTGGGGGGTTTGCGTAGCGATATGAGAAATTGACTCTCACCCGGAGGTCTAAACTCTTCCATCATCTTTTCATATGCCTTGAAGCACCACATCACACACCACCTCAGGGAAAGCCAGATACGAAATCCCTCTGATATGGCACTTAGTGCATCTGCTGACTGTGAAGGAAACCCCAAAGGGGGAAAAGGTTCTGCCCATGATGTCTAGGGCTCACACTTTGGATACCCGTCTACATGAGACAAGGCAGAGAAGCATTACTAACTTCGCCAACAACTCCTTCCTGGATAGAAATGTATTGGTTGCCAGGACAGAAACAGGTTGAGAATCTGTTTAACGTCCCAGAGAACCGAGTATCTCGGTTCCGGGGGCAAAGACAGCCTCATGCGTCTAAGAAGGCGGCATACAAAAGGATGTTCTCTGACCGGGGAGCTGTCAACTGGCACTAGACCAGCAGAGATGGCCGAGCGAAAGGTGTTCATGGAACGATAAGCCAAGCCTTGAGAGTAGAGAAAATTCAACCACAGAGGGTTGAGAGTGGCTTCGGGAGACGCCGAACCCTTGATGAATATTTGACTACAGGGCGATGTTCTCACTCCGGCCGGAGTTGAGAGAAGTACTAATGCAACTAGGGTAAGAAAGACAAGTGTGGTTATTCTACATGAAACAAGTAAGGCAAAAATGTATTGTTTAAAGTGCTGACTATAGCCAAAGTATTGAAATTTTCAAAGCATACCTAGAGGGATCAGGACCCTAAGGAAGGCCAGAGACCCATGAGGGCTAGAATGATTGGCTGAAACATGTCGGCCGGAGCAGAAGGGGTGTTGGAGAGGTAACTTCTAAGGCAATTTTACTATTTTCTTTTCTCTGCATTTTTGGGATCCCTCATTTTGGAGGACTATCTCCTTTTCTTTCTCTTCTTCCTCAAAAAAAATCGGCGCTCCATCCTGAGTGTTGGTCTGCACCAGGGTGTTTGTAGCAGCTCAATGATGAAGCATTTCAGTATCTAGTGGGTGAGGTCAGTCTTTAACAAGCCTGAGGGCTTGCTTTCAGACTCTGGTTTATAACTGATTTTCACCTTTTCTGTCCTCCCCTCATATGGGGAATATTATCCAGGTTTCCAGTTGGCTGTGTTTGCACAGCAATGGGCATAGTTCCTTCTCTTTTTGTGAGTTTAGAGAAAATTCAATGCCAGGCAACGTCGGCCCCCACGGGATCGCAACCCCGTCACACACACACCAAGCGGATCTGTATCCTTTGACTGTGCTTCCAACCACGCCTTTGCGAGTAGGTCCTCAGCTTCTTGCAAAAGGCCTGGGGACGGCCATGCCATCAAGGTAGGGGAGCCCTTCAGCAGCAGGCGGGTGCTGTATCTGATCCGGGTTCAGAAGGAGCCACAGAAAAAGGGGGAGTCTGATTGGAAAATCGCAAGACAAGTTCCAGAAGAACCCAAAACCATACTGGAGACCTCCAACTTGGTCTGATCATGACCACTTCCGCTCCCTGATGGCGTATGAGGGCAGATGTCCGGGTGATCATCGCAAAGGGGGGAAATGCGTAGCCCTTTTCCAGACTCCAGTCCTGCAGGAAGGCTGCCGTGGCTACCGCCATCGGGTCCGGACCCCAACTAATCAGGAGTCAAACAGATTAACAGAGAACAGCCCCCAAATCCGCTGGAGGGACTCACATGTCTGGGTGCAGTCTCCAAAGGCTAGAATCCCCAAAATTGCGGGAGTGCCAGTCTGCCACCTGATTCCGGGGCCCTGGTAAGTACTCAGCCGTGACCGACCCCTGGTGCTGATGGCAGTATTGCCAAAAGCTGGTCGCCAGATCCAACAGTGCCTTGGACCGCATGCCTCCCAAGTGGTTGATGTAACGCAACGCGGATACATTGTTCATCTTGATAAGGACTCATGACTGAATCTGAATCGAAGGAGCCAGCTAGAAGCTCCAGGCAGTTGATATGCAGCTTCTGTTCCAGAGATGACCAAACGCCTCCTGTACAGTAATCTCCACACTGAGTGCCCCATCCTGATCTGCTGGCATCTTATTCGATGACGATATCCGGGGAAGACCCGAAGATCGCCCTGTTTTCCCGGCCTCCATGTGAGCAAGCCACCAGCCTATCTCCTTTTTAGCTTCTTGCGAGAGGGTTACTTGTTGTGAGTATCTAAAGCCTAGCATGATGGCTAGATAAGAGTCTTTTAGGTCCAGCCACACCATCCAATCGGACAACCGCAGGAGGTCGCGGAGTAGGTGGCTTGTTCAGCAATAAAGAATTATGAGCAATAACAGCACTGAATAAACAAAAACAAATATCAAAGACATTTTCTTAACAAAGGGTTAACGCAAATACAGAGGTATGGAAAGAATTGACTTAATTTGGCTGCGAGCAGCTAAGAAAGAGGACTGTGGGGATATGGTGATGATGTATATTATGACATGTGGAGTCCTGATTGGCTGTTTTCTGGACTTGATTGACTATTGGCGCACACTGTTTTATGTTCATTTTTTTTCCTATTCCAAAGGTTCATGGCAATAGTAGTTCCGTGATGTTCTTTCGTAAAGGCTGCTGTGAAATAAAGCGAAGAGAGTTTTGCATAATCCTCGTATCTGGTCCTGACAAAAATATGGATTTCATCGTTGATGTTGTCATTGATGATGTCAAGTGTTAGATCATGTGAACTGCACTGGGTGTTTTGATGGTTGTGTAGCTAATGTTAACTAGGAAACATCAGCGGTTTTGCATCAGAATCATAACTTGTTCTTTGGATGAACTGTTATGTTGTTTATTTTCATAGTGTTGGTTAGTTACTCATTTTATCAGAGATCCATAACTACCACTAACAAAGGGTTTATCACTAAATGTGTTTAGTATTCTTATGTTATTCTTGGACAAGTTCTTGTATTTTGCTACACATCTCCCCTGTGTACAAAGCCATGCCGGGTGGGCTCTGAGGGAAGGTCAAGGCTTTCGGCCAAGCCCTCTGCTGAACCTTCCTTCCTGGAGTACATATATCTATTGGTCTTTGGGGGCAGGAAATGGACATTCGTCACACCTGTGCGCAGCTTCCTCTTGTTCCTATATTTCTTTTTAGTGTCTTTCCTTTTCTTCGGGACCTCATTGTGTCTTTTTGGGCATCCAATATGAAGGGGTTCTGGACAGATTCACAAATTATATGTATTCCATTTTCACTGGTCTAGAGAGTCGTGTCAATAGCCGATTCATAATCCACAAAAAAAGCCAATAGGAGAAAAGGAGTTTCAACAAATCGTATTTCATTTTCAGTTTAAATTTCAGTAGATTAACTGATTCCAGAATATACCTACATTTTCTTTTAAAACACTCTAAGAATTTAGACCAAAACAATCCCACAAAGCAAATTAGACCAAATGCAATATACTAGTCCAAGTGTGGTATAAATTTAAATATTCACAGTTGTTTGCCTAACACATCAGCAAAACAGTGAAGCCAATCCCGGTTGCAGCGTTATGGGGTAGGTCTACCACTGGGCTTCTATTTGGAGCAGACACAATACTACGTGTGTCTAGTATCCCGCTGTAACTGATGAGGCGCGATCTTACAAACATTAGGTTGGCCTCTAAACCTGCGGGTACAGTCCCCGTAGGACCACTGAGTGGTAGGTTGTTTTTCACCTCACCATTAGGGGTAGATAGTTTTTTTTCCCATTTGGTCCTGTGGAATCGCCACAGATCATTCTTGACTAGGCGAGAAACATGTCGACCATCTAGGAGTAGAGCGCTTTTTGACACATTATAGCCAGATAGTTGCCTCTCCTAATCCTTATTTTAACCAGGCTGGGATCCTTCCAGAATAAAGTTTATTTAGAGGATTCCCTCCCCTGTTTTATCTTGCACATCCACCATTACATCTACACGTACCAGGCCCTCACTCCCACGGCACCTAAACGGCAAGGAACAAAAGATCTCCGGTAAAGAGTCCCTTTATGTGTGCCCGTCGGGTATTGCTGCGCCGACCCGACGAGGAGTTGGCCCATATGATGAAGCATGACACCTAGCTTGCTGGGTGTGTGAGGGCCCTAGTTCCAAAATGAGGAATTCCCTCCTCCTTGGAGGACAACCTATCAACGTGATATCACATAAACTTTCTTGCTGTGTTCTATGACCCACTGAGGAACTTCGTACACATTTCTTGTAGTATATCAGGGCACGTACGTTGGACCTTTCCAAAAGCCCACTGTCTCTAACTGTTGATTGGTTAATCACTTTAAAAGCATGATTAAGAGGTCTAGTATATAAAGAGAACATTATCTGTTGAAAACATGAATGAAAATTCAAATGTACACTACTGCACTGAAACTTTCAAGTGATTCCTTCTTACATTTGAACGTGAAGGGAATCCTGCATCCACAATCCACACTTTCCATGCTCCAAGTTCATGCAGTGACTCGGTTATTTTTCATTTTTAATGCAGCACTTTTCAATAAAAATGAAAGGATTTGGTCTGTAACGGATATAGATACTGGCACACTAATATTCTCTTTCTGAGATTGCAGAAAAAGCACTAGAAAAATGACAGACTTCTCCTGAGAAATCTTTATTTCTAAGTGAAAAACAGATCAAATGACTATACTAACTGGACCTTGTAGATCTCTTATAGAACCACTTCCAACCATAGTAGTGCGAATGTTGCACAACTTTGTCAGTGCTTATAAAATGTCACCAATCATTTGACCGCATATGCCAGAAAGCGGTACAAAAGGGGGTGGCGATGGACAGAGCATCAGAACCAATCAAACACTCACACCCAGTCAACAGATCTGGGTTTGATCCATCACCGTTCTTTAGCCCTCTCTGCCACCCCAGTTCAGACATGGCCATATGCAAATCAGTCTGACCCTGTGCCTCATGGGAACAGTCCAGCCCGAACTGCCAAGCCATGTCTTCCCTGGACCGGAAACAAGCTTCCTAGGACCGGTTTCTGGCATTTCAGCCGTCTTCAGCCAGGCTTGCTTGAATCCAGTGGCAAAGTGAGCAAGGGACTCACGTCTGAGCATACCCTGCCAACGTATGGCGAACAAAGCGGTACAAAAGGGGGTGGCGATGGACAGAGCATCAGAACCAATCAAACACTCACACCCAGTCAACAGATCTGGGTTTGATCCATCACCGTTCTTTAGCCCTCTCTGCCACCCCAGTTCAGACATGGCCATATGCAAATCAGTCTGACCCTGTGCCTCATGGGAACAGTCCAGCCCGAACTGCCAAGCCATGTCTTCCCTGGACCGGAAACAAGCTTCCTAGGACCGGTTTCTGGCATTTCAGCCGTCTTCAGCCAGGCTTGCTTGAATCCAGTGGCAAAGTGAGCAAGGGACTCACGTCTGAGCATACCCTGCCAACGTATGGCGAACAAAGCGGTACAAAAGGGGGTGGCGATGGACAGAGCATCAGAACCAATCAAACACTCACACCCAGTCAACAGATCTGGGTTTGATCCATCACCGTTCTTTAGCCCTCTCTGCCACCCCAGTTCAGACATGGCCATATGCAAATCAGTCTGACCCTGTGCCTCATGGGAACAGTCCAGCCCGAACTGCCAAGCCATGTCTTCCCTGGACCGGAAACAAGCTTCCTAGGACCGGTTTCTGGCATTTCAGCCGTCTTCAGCCAGGCTTGCTTGAATCCAGTGGCAAAGTGAGCAAGGGACTCACGTCTGAGCATACCCTGCCAACGTATGGCGAACAAAGCGGTACAAAAGGGGGTGGCGATGGACAGAGCATCAGAACCAATCAAACACTCACACCCAGTCAACAGATCTGGGTTTGATCCATCACCGTTCTTTAGCCCTCTCTGCCACCCCAGTTCAGACATGGCCATATGCAAATCAGTCTGACCCTGTGCCTCATGGGAACAGTCCAGCCCGAACTGCCAAGCCATGTCTTCCCTGGACCGGAAACAAGCTTCCTAGGACCGGTTTCTGGCATTTCAGCCGTCTTCAGCCAGGCTTGCTTGAATCCAGTGGCAAAGTGAGCAAGGGACTCACGTCTGAGCATACCCTGCCAACGTATGGCGAACAAAGCGGTACAAAAGGGGGTGGCGATGGACAGAGCATCAGAACCAATCAAACACTCACACCCAGTCAACAGATCTGGGTTTGATCCATCACCGTTCTTTAGCCCTCTCTGCCACCCCAGTTCAGACATGGCCATATGCAAATCAGTCTGACCCTGTGCCTCATGGGAACAGTCCAGCCCGAACTGCCAAGCCATGTCTTCCCTGGACCGGAAACAAGCTTCCTAGGACCGGTTTCTGGCATTTCAGCCGTCTTCAGCCAGGCTTGCTTGAATCCAGTGGCAAAGTGAGCAAGGGACTCACGTCTGAGCATACCCTGCCAACGTATGGCGAACAAAGTGGGTGTGAGTGTTTGATTGATTCTGATGCTCCGTCCATCACCACCCCCTTTTGTACCGCTTTGTTCGCCATAAGTTGGCAGGGTATGCTCAGACGTGAGTCCCTTGCTCACTTTGCCACTGGATTCAAGCAAGCCTGGCTGAAGACGGCTGAAATGCCAGAAACCGGTCCTAGGAAGCTTGTTTCCGGTCCAGGGAAGGCATGGCTTGGTAGTTCGGGCTGGACTGTTCCCATGAGGCACAGGGTCAGACTGATTTGCATATGGCCATGTCTGAACTGGGGTGGCAGAGTGGGCTAAAGAACGGTGATGGATCAAACCCAGATCTGTTGACTGGGTGTGAGTGTTTGATTGATTCTGATGCTCCGTCCATCACCACCCCCTTTTGTACCGCTTTGTTCGCCATAAGTTGGCAGGGTATGCTCAGACGTGAGTCCCTTGCTCACTTTGCCACTGGATTCAAGCAAGCCTGGCTGAAGACGGCTGAAATGCCAGAAACCGGTCCTAGGAAGCTTGTTTCCGGTCCAGGGAAGGCATGGCTTGGTAGTTCGGGCTGGACTGTTCCCATGAGGCACAGGGTCAGACTGATTTGCATATGGCCATGTCTGAACTGGGGTGGCAGAGTGGGCTAAAGAACGGTGATGGATCAAACCCAGATCTGTTGACTGGGTGTGAGTGTTTGATTGATTCTGATGCTCCGTCCATCACCACCCCCTTTTGTACCGCTTTGTTCGCCATAAGTTGGCAGGGTATGCTCAGACGTGAGTCCCTTGCTCACTTTGCCACTGGATTCAAGCAAGCCTGGCTGAAGACGGCTGAAATGCCAGAAACCGGTCCTAGGAAGCTTGTTTCCGGTCCAGGGAAGGCATGGCTTGGTAGTTCGGGCTGGACTGTTCCCATGAGGCACAGGGTCAGACTGATTTGCATATGGCCATGTCTGAACTGGGGTGGCAGAGTGGGCTAAAGAACGGTGATGGATCAAACCCAGATCTGTTGACTGGGTGTGAGTGTTTGATTGATTCTGATGCTCCGTCCATCACCACCCCCTTTTGTACCGCTTTGTTCGCCATAAGTTGGCAGGGTATGCTCAGACGTGAGTCCCTTGCTCACTTTGCCACTGGATTCAAGCAAGCCTGGCTGAAGACGGCTGAAATGCCAGAAACCGGTCCTAGGAAGCTTGTTTCCGGTCCAGGGAAGGCATGGCTTGGTAGTTCGGGCTGGACTGTTCCCATGAGGCACAGGGTCAGACTGATTTGCATATGGCCATGTCTGAACTGGGGTGGCAGAGTGGGCTAAAGAACGGTGATGGATCAAACCCAGATCTGTTGACTGGGTGTGAGTGTTTGATTGATTCTGATGCTCCGTCCATCACCACCCCCTTTTGTACCGCTTTGTTCGCCATAAGTTGGCAGGGTATGCTCAGACGTGAGTCCCTTGCTCACTTTGCCACTGGATTCAAGCAAGCCTGGCTGAAGACGGCTGAAATGCCAGAAACCGGTCCTAGGAAGCTTGTTTCCGGTCCAGGGAAGGCATGGCTTGGTAGTTCGGGCTGGACTGTTCCCATGAGGCACAGGGTCAGACTGATTTGCATATGGCCATGTCTGAACTGGGGTGGCAGAGTGGGCTAAAGAACGGTGATGGATCAAACCCAGATCTGTTGACTGGGTGTGAGTGTTTGATTGATTCTGATGCTCCGTCCATCACCACCCCCTTTTGTACCGCTTTGTTCGCCATAAGTTGGCAGGGTATGCTCAGACGTGAGTCCCTTGCTCACTTTGCCACTGGATTCAAGCAAGCCTGGCTGAAGACGGCTGAAATGCCAGAAACCGGTCCTAGGAAGCTTGTTTCCGGTCCAGGGAAGGCATGGCTTGGTAGTTCGGGCTGGACTGTTCCCATGAGGCACAGGGTCAGACTGATTTGCATATGGCCATGTCTGAACTGGGGTGGCAGAGTGGGCTAAAGAACGGTGATGGATCAAACCCAGATCTGTTGACTGGGTGTGAGTGTTTGATTGATTCTGATGCTCCGTCCATCACCACCCCCTTTTGTACCGCTTTGTTCGCCATAAGTTGGCAGGGTATGCTCAGACGTGAGTCCCTTGCTCACTTTGCCACTGGATTCAAGCAAGCCTGGCTGAAGACGGCTGAAATGCCAGAAACCGGTCCTAGGAAGCTTGTTTCCGGTCCAGGGAAGGCATGGCTTGGTAGTTCGGGCTGGACTGTTCCCATGAGGCACAGGGTCAGACTGATTTGCATATGGCCATGTCTGAACTGGGGTGGCAGAGTGGGCTAAAGAACGGTGATGGATCAAACCCAGATCTGTTGACTGGGTGTGAGTGTTTGATTGATTCTGATGCTCCGTCCATCACCACCCCCTTTTGTACCGCTTTGTTCGCCATAAGTTGGCAGGGTATGCTCAGACGTGAGTCCCTTGCTCACTTTGCCACTGGATTCAAGCAAGCCTGGCTGAAGACGGCTGAAATGCCAGAAACCGGTCCTAGGAAGCTTGTTTCCGGTCCAGGGAAGGCATGGCTTGGTAGTTCGGGCTGGACTGTTCCCATGAGGCACAGGGTCAGACTGATTTGCATATGGCCATGTCTGAACTGGGGTGGCAGAGTGGGCTAAAGAACGGTGATGGATCAAACCCAGATCTGTTGACTGGGTGTGAGTGTTTGATTGATTCTGATGCTCCGTCCATCACCACCCCCTTTTGTACCGCTTTGTTCGCCATAAGTTGGCAGGGTATGCTCAGACGTGAGTCCCTTGCTCACTTTGCCACTGGATTCAAGCAAGCCTGGCTGAAGACGGCTGAAATGCCAGAAACCGGTCCTAGGAAGCTTGTTTCCGGTCCAGGGAAGGCATGGCTTGGTAGTTCGGGCTGGACTGTTCCCATGAGGCACAGGGTCAGACTGATTTGCATATGGCCATGTCTGAACTGGGGTGGCAGAGTGGGCTAAAGAACGGTGATGGATCAAACCCAGATCTGTTGACTGGGTGTGAGTGTTTGATTGATTCTGATGCTCCGTCCATCACCACCCCCTTTTGTACCGCTTTGTTCGCCATAAGTTGGCAGGGTATGCTCAGACGTGAGTCCCTTGCTCACTTTGCCACTGGATTCAAGCAAGCCTGGCTGAAGACGGCTGAAATGCCAGAAACCGGTCCTAGGAAGCTTGTTTCCGGTCCAGGGAAGGCATGGCTTGGTAGTTCGGGCTGGACTGTTCCCATGAGGCACAGGGTCAGACTGATTTGCATATGGCCATGTCTGAACTGGGGTGGCAGAGTGGGCTAAAGAACGGTGATGGATCAAACCCAGATCTGTTGACTGGGTGTGAGTGTTTGATTGATTCTGATGCTCCGTCCATCACCACCCCCTTTTGTACCGCTTTGTTCGCCATAAGTTGGCAGGGTATGCTCAGACGTGAGTCCCTTGCTCACTTTGCCACTGGATTCAAGCAAGCCTGGCTGAAGACGGCTGAAATGCCAGAAACCGGTCCTAGGAAGCTTGTTTCCGGTCCAGGGAAGGCATGGCTTGGTAGTTCGGGCTGGACTGTTCCCATGAGGCACAGGGTCAGACTGATTTGCATATGGCCATGTCTGAACTGGGGTGGCAGAGTGGGCTAAAGAACGGTGATGGATCAAACCCAGATCTGTTGACTGGGTGTGAGTGTTTGATTGATTCTGATGCTCCGTCCATCACCACCCCCTTTTGTACCGCTTTGTTCGCCATAAGTTGGCAGGGTATGCTCAGACGTGAGTCCCTTGCTCACTTTGCCACTGGATTCAAGCAAGCCTGGCTGAAGACGGCTGAAATGCCAGAAACCGGTCCTAGGAAGCTTGTTTCCGGTCCAGGGAAGGCATGGCTTGGTAGTTCGGGCTGGACTGTTCCCATGAGGCACAGGGTCAGACTGATTTGCATATGGCCATGTCTGAACTGGGGTGGCAGAGTGGGCTAAAGAACGGTGATGGATCAAACCCAGATCTGTTGACTGGGTGTGAGTGTTTGATTGATTCTGATGCTCCGTCCATCACCACCCCCTTTTGTACCGCATATGCCAGAAAGGCATGTCCAGCTAGGCCTTTGGGAATGCTCGTAAGGAAAATAGTGTAATGCTTGATCCTTACATATTACTGCAAGTGCTGATGACTGAAGTTCAAAGGGGATTATAAATATATATTTCTTGACTATACGTACTGCTTTCTCAGATCAGAATGGTGAAATCTGGAAAAATTGCACATTACAGTATAAACAATATTATTGATATCTGTTACACAAAGATAGTGTGGTGAGTCACATACATTCCTAAAACAAATGTGATTAGGGAGGATTTGTGTATTCAAGAGTACGCAAATGGGTTACCCTGTTAAATACATGACAAATGTTTTAGTGTCAGTGGCCTCTGCCATAAGCAAGTTTAAGTTTTTTTTTTAACTCTTCTGCCTAATGTCCGATCTGAAGCCTCAAAACCGATGTGTAATTATGTATGGTGTTATAATTCACAGTTCCTTGACACATCTTTTCTGATATCAGTTCAGATGGGGTGAACAGTGACTGCATACATCTGACAGGTTGGCACAAATTAATAATTTGGTTCACGAGTTTGCCAGAATCAACAGCAAGATTAATTTTGGAGACCAGGGACTTAAATTTAGTACTGGTGTGTAACTTCATGCACATAATGGTGAAAAGTCTACTGTACTAGGTACGTTAAAAGCACTTATGCAGGAAACAGCAGGAAAATGCATTTTCTATTGTAACCTGCTGGGAGGTTCCAAGCTACTCCTCTGCAGAGTCCTGCTACACCCACAAGCAAGGAGAAACGGCTACCATTTTCTCACTTGAAACACAGGGTTAGGTAGATCGCATTGTGCGTGTGAGTGATGTCCAAATGTTGTCTGGAACGGACACAGCCATTGACACTCAAAGCAGAGGGTTGCAGTGCCACCACTGACCATATGGGCAGATAAGTCATCTCCATTTTCTAGCAACAACCACTACACCTGTCAAGACAACAGCCAAAATGTGCAACTGTGCAAGGGGCCTGCTGCCCCAATTACACTGCCAAATTAATCACATCTCTCAGGTTGTTCCAAGTCGGTAGATTATCAACTGCTTTCCAGATCTTGACAAACTACTCCCCACTAACATGGAACAGGCTGAGATCTCAGCATGACTGGGTCACGCTGTGTTAAAATTACTTGAAGCAAAAGGTATAATGTAATTGGCGCTAGTGGAGTGCAATAATCCCCATGTTTGACACTGGTACATTTTCATAGTAATTAAGCAGTCTGATCAATCACCTATTATTTAATGACCTAAAGAACCGTGGCTCATGTGTACTCTCAAGAGTATTTAATAAGGTGCAGAGCAGCATATTATATTTGTACAACAACAGGCTTTAGTTTTAAGGCCAAAGAAACATTTCACTTTCGCATGCATTCTATTTATTCGCTTTTTGCCTAATCTGTATCTAACTTGCAACCTGCCTCTTATATTTCTGCCCTCTCCCTTTTCACCTGGCATCTTCTATTTCCTGTGACCACAAAAAATGAGGTGCAAACAAGAGTGCAGAAACAGCAACTTCATAGTCATTTGCCCTCTCACTCACACTTTGTGGGGTGAAAGTGGTGGGTAAGTATTCATTTATGGAGAAGGGTGTTGTTAATCAGTACCAGTATGTAATAAAATGAGTGTGAACATACAGTACATTGGAAAATTATATGGCCACACTGTTATGACAGCTGAAAAGAATAGGGAGCAGATAAAATATAATTTAAAGTAATCAATCAAAAGGAATAGTCTTTCAAACCTAGAGAGGAGTTCCCCTGTGGCAGTATTTCATGACAGAAAAACGCAGATAGCTTGAAAATTGGAATTAAAAAATTCAATGATGGCAAACGTGTGTGTGTGTGTGTGTGTGTGTGTGTGTGTGTAAGAGAGAAATATCAACATTATTTATCGTAGTAGTGCATGCTAATTGGGTAATTGTTAAAGTTTAAAGTATTTTTAAATCCTGAGGTCCAGGCTAATGACCTTTTATTTTTTTATACAATATTTTTTAAAGATATTTAAAACGATTGTGTATACTTACCTTGGAAAAACGTGTATTACAGGAAAAACAAAGATTTTTGTCTGATGAACACTTTTTCAAATGACATATAAGGCATTGTGTTTTTAAAATTTAAATTATATATTTGAATACTCAAAAGTGTATAATATTTGGACCAAATGAAAAAAACGTGTTTACATCTGTGCATCAATTGTCTGCTAGAAAACGAATTTATGTCCAAAGACCTAGCGAATGTTTGTACATCTTTGCAAAATCTTGTTTTGTGTGGATACTGTTAATAAAAAAAATGAGTGCATAGTCGCCATGTGTCATTTGACTTTTGATTTCTGGTTCTTCTTGGTTGGTATATTTAATTGCTGCAGGATATGAACAATTGGAAACTTGTTTCTCCCACACAGCATCAACAGTTAATGTCAACAAAGGGTACCTTTTTCAGACTTTTCAGACTGACAGTATTTCGAGAAATGTCCGTTGTGGGAATGAGGCTAAAACCCTCAAACATGAGGAAGCAACATAGGGACCCGTTTCATTGGATATTTTACTTGCATCTAAAATTAAAATAACCACTATGCTCAATGAAGTGCTCCTGGGACATTAGAGTAGTATGGGCCTGATTGACAAAGCCATTTCTGTGCGAAAATGGACACATTTTCACCTGACTGCTGTCCACAAAAGAATATATTTCCAGTGTAAATACTTCTACTACTGCGAACTTTATGCCGTGAATGTGGACAGATATAAACAGCACACAAGGGTGGGAAGAAGGCAGTGCTTAATTTGAGCCGGTGGTTTCTGGTGCTCGGCACCGGCACTTAATTGTCAACACCGGCACTTGTAGCAGTGTGCCACAAGGTAGCTCGCTGTCTGAGATGACCACAACCAACATCAATTATTTATTTGGTAGACATTAAAAATGACTATTACCTGCCGCCCAAGCCATTCTTATAGCTTTGGGGGCCTGGAATGGTCGGAATTGTTACACTTGTAACAGTGTGATGGTTAGAAGTTCTGTTGTTATTATCATCGGCAGCACAGACAGGGGAAATGTGTGGTGCAAGCTGCAGTGGCCCTGACGAGAGCCTTGGCACTTGTGGTTTTTTTTGTAACACAAATTAAGCACTGGAAGCAGGAGGTTAAAGGCATTGTTTGCTTCAGAGTGTGTGAACACCCACAAACTGATTTGTTTCTCTCACAAACTCCTCTCACACTCCTTTTGTTTGTTTTTTAAAGAATCTTTTTATTGACATGTGGGTTTTTAAACATTCACAGTTGCATGTATCAGCATACATTTCAGTTTGCACATTCGTAATACATCAGACTGATTACCGTATCACTGCACATAGTTACATGAGACACATCAGAGTGTGTTGTGTGTAAACATCCCTTTGCAATTAGCTACTGTGCAGTCTAGGCAAGTTGACTGTAATGTAGCTACCACATATAATCGTAGATTCTGTAACAATAAACTACTCAAAGCTGGAGTTACTAGAACATGCCTGAACCCGTCATCCATATCAGGAGAAGCGTTGTGACAAATGAACATGTAGAAAAGCATTGTCAGGGGTGTAGGTCTAAGCCAGGATACCCCGAGTGAGTTGTGTCTGCCAAGTATAGCCAGTGTTTGGCAGGGACACAGCAGCGGTGGTAGGCTAGGGGTGATGCTCATCCGTGTTGGGGCTTGCATGCAGCTCCACTAGCAATGTGTCCCAGCTACTAGAGATGGGGTATTTAGTTAGGTCCTTTATATCCTCTCTATGTAATGCTGTGCTCTAAGCTTGTACCCAAGCTTCCATTGAGTGCCCAGGCAGAGAAAGGGGGTGGTTGAGTCGACTTCCACCTACAGGGGATCAGGCATTTGGCCAGAACGAGGGCCACTTCTAGATAGCGTGCCACCGCTTTGTTTGTCTTTGTTAAGGGTATCAGTCCAGTAAGCAGACCTCACAGGTGTGCAGAGCGGTGTGGCCCGTGCAGCGTGCCAGGTGGGTTGCAATACCTAGCCAGTACTGGGAGAGTAACGGGCACATCCAGAACATGTATAGGAAGGCTGCATCTGGGGTATGACAGCGGGGGCAGGCGGTGTCAGAGCGATGGAAGTATTTGTTTATTTTGTGGGGGATGAGGTAAGCCCTGTGTAATATAACTGAATCAGTTTGAAGTGGGTATTATTGCATACCAGGGCAGGATATGCCAGCATAGCGATAGCGGAAAGAGCTAGCTAGCCATAGTGTCACATGTCTGCCCGTCCCCATTAGGTGGAGGTACTGGAGTATGAGGTGCATGCTTTCTGTTTGCTGCATGTCTCCCCAACGGATGACCAGTGTTCGGACGAGTGACGTGTGCAATAGGAATTGTCCCGGAAGCAAGGTCAAAGTCTGCAACCAGAAAAGAGGACACTGTTGCGATACAGATCGTCTACACTAGAGATCCCCACCTCGTGCTAGGAGCCTTAATCTCTCAGCGAGGTAAGCCCCCCCCCCCCCCCCCCCCCCTCATGGAGTCCCAAGTAGGGACAGCGCCGGAGCGTAAGGTGTTTACCGATTGGGTTAGGAAGACTCCCCTACGGAAGCAGCAACTTGCAGTAGTAGAGGGGGGCAGCGGCTCCCTGGTGAGAAGGTGGAATTGGTGCAGGATGCGCTGAAGGTCCCACATGGGGTGGTGGTGGTGTCTTCCAGTTGGCAACCGGTGAACCAATGGTACACCCATTGTAGCTGCAAGGCCACGTAGTACTGTTGAAAATTCGGTACTCCCAGTCCTATCTGATCTGTTGATAGAGCCTGGCGTGAGCCACCCTGCGTATTGTCACATGTCATAAAGTCGCCCATCAACCGTTCCAGAGTGTGGAAAAATGGCTTTGTGATATATAGAGGTAAATCAGCCAAATAGTATAACAGGCGGGGCAGCATGACCATCTTTGTAAGGGCTGTACAGTCATACAAGTTCAGAGGCAGCATCTGCCAGAACATTTGCGCGTTTAGTGTTATCAGTACCTGCGTCAGATTCCCATCCATGAGATCTGCTGATGCGTGATAAATTCGGATTCCCAGATAACAGAATGTGGTGGGCTGCAAGGCCAGCCGTCCCCGTTAATCTGCAGGGCAGGGTCTGGTGTGGTGCTGTCACACCAGACCCTGCAACATTAATAAGCAACATTTAGCCCAGTTAACTCGAAGGCCCAACACCTCTGCAAAACTTGTGAGGAGCTGCGCTATGGTTGCGAGGACTGCATGAATGTCCTTAATGTGCAAAAGCATGTCAACTGCGTAAAGAAAAAGAGTGGAGTCCATCGTTGTGTGGAATGCCCCACTGCTGCCTTGCTCTCTGAAGGTGTGGGCTACTGGCTCCTTTGTCAGGGAGAATAGTAGCATGGACAGGGGACATCCCACCCATTTTCACCCTATCAATGGGGTCAGCGTAGAGAAGTTTGATCAAGTGAACAATTACCGTTCCCATGCCATATCTTGAAAGCACCTCAAACAGATAGGGCCACTCTAGCGAGTCGAATGCCTTCTCAAGATCAAGTACTATGCATCCTGACCTTTGCCAGGTGTGTGGGGCATACTCTAATACCTGAAAATCGCCATAGGTTTAGGGAGGTGCTTCTGGCCAGTACAAATCCTTTCTGGTCAGGATGGTCCAGGTGTGGTACCAGTGGGGCTAGTCGTTTGGCCAGGATCTTCACAAGTGATTTGTAGTAGGTGTTCAAGAGATCTAGGGGTCAGTAGGATGCCAACTCTATAGTGTCTCTAGAAATGATATAAGTAGCACGTCACGCAGTGTGGGCAGCAGGCAGGCAGCCACCATCGCTTCGTCATAGACTGTTTTCAGTTTAGGTGCCAGCGTTCATTAAGGGCCTCTCTCTGTTTGACTGATTCTGGGGGGACGGTGATGTTAGATATGAACAATCTACCCTCATATGACGATGTCATTGTCACTGATGTGTATAATGAGGCTTAGTGTCTTGTGAACATCCCGTTGTGTGTGAAGTAGGTACCTTCTGTCTCCCCAGATGGTCAGTATGGGCCTCCATGGCTGCTGCTATGGGATTAGCCATGCCAGCAATGCTTTGTTTCTGTCAGCTGTTGTGTGTGTTTTTTCCTCCATGCCGCATAGTTAAGGCATCTCAGCCCAGGCCCGGTTCTAGCGGGTGGGCCAGGCCCACCCAAACATGAGCCTGGCCCACCCAAACAGGAGCCTTGGTCCTCGCAGTGAGGGCTTGAAGGCAGGCGCGCAACGCCATTGGGCTCAAGGTGCTTCAACCCCCTCGTTTGTGTCAGCCCGGCCGAGACAGCATCCCGGGCTCACACACACAGACAGTTTTAGAGATTATCGCAGCCGCACCCGAGTACTTCACAGGTCTTTAAAAGACCATTTACATGTTAATGATGCTTTCTGTTTTCACCCTTTCATCTCCACATGGCGAAAGGCGACAAATCCTTTCTTTGACAACAGTAACCTTTGCCTACTGTCCTGCTGCGTGGATATTTATTTTGCTATGCAGCAGAAAAAAGAAGTTTGTTTATTCCTATTCACCTTTCCTGACCCCTGCAGCTGCTTATCACACCAGGCTGTGACACAAAGTTTGACTAATGGAGTAGGTAAGAGAATGTGTTAATATTAGTTTTTCTTTTTAAAATCTGCGGAGGCACAGCAGGACACATACTTCGTGTGTGCTTCAATTAAACAGTTTTTATCATGATCATGGCCGATGCAGGACAACAATAAGACAATAAAAAATGCCCAGATAACTCTGGTGATTAATGATCCTGCTGGAGAGCAATCATTTGTCTGTTAGTAGTTTTTAAATGAAGATGAACTGTATTTTATGTGGATAGCTCAGTGGGTTATGCCTTTGTCACAGAGATCCTTGTGCTACTTGCAGTTCAGAAGTTACAATCCTAACATTCTTTCATTATTCTAATGTTGCTAAAATGAGTATGTTTGGGCAGATATACATTTTTATCAGTAAAGCTGGCCCCCACGGAATACTCTTTAAATCCTAAGCTTGTGTTTCCCCAGACCAAACCCTCTTAAAATATACTGCCCACCAGTATGGATGACATGTGATTCCTACACCTTGTAATCCTCATTGTCTTATGTGACATTCCCTGTAGACTGATATACATACTTGTATGATTCATTGTCTCTGTATAATGTGTGCGTGGTGTAAAGTACTGACACACACTACACTGATATGAGTAGCGCTATACAACAAATGAAATGCATATGAGAGAGGGGCTACGTAAAGATGAGGGGCACTGTTGGAGGGTGGCAGTGAGGGAATCCAAGGAGGAGGTAGTGGGAGGGGCTATGGAGCGATGTGGGGGCAGTGTGGAGAGTGGCAGTGAGGGAATCCGAGGAAGAGGTCATGAGGTGGACGGGGGAGCTAGGGAGAGATGAGGGGCACTGCTGGAGGGTGGTAGTGAGGGAGTCTGAAGAGGAGGTCATGAGGGGAAGGGGCTACAGAGAGATGAGGGGCACTGGTGGAGGGTGGCAGTGAGGGAATCCGAGGAGGAGGTCATGAGGGGGAGGGGCTATTGGTAGATGAGGGGCACTTGTGGCGTGTGTCAGTGAGGGAATCCGAGGAGGCGGTCAATAGGGGGGGGGCATGGAGGGATGAGGGGCACTGTTGGAAGGTGGTAGTAAAGGTATTTATGGAGAAAGAGGTTATTGGTGCGGCGCAAAAAATACTTTTGCATCAGCGCTGAAGCCGACGCTGTCATGGCCTTTCTGTGTTTGTTTATTTAATTAGCAGTGGGGTCATAAGGGTTACTGTGGAACTTACTTTAAAGTGCATGCTAATTATATTTACTGCTATATTCAATGTTTTAAGTTTGAAGGGGATTTTACTAATGTTTTTACAGGGAAAAATGAAAGTGGAGCCCGATGGTGCCTGATATGTGGCTGGGGCCCAAGGTCAGCTGTGAGATAAGGTGCACTGGAGAGGAGTAGTGGGTAATCAAGCCTGTAAGGGAGTGCGTTGCAGAGTCCGGGGTCAGGCGGAGGTAGTAATGAAGAGGGATTCTCCCTGAAGGCTCGCACAGAGGGAGCCCGAGAAGTGTCACTTGCCTGATACTACCACCTCAGAAACCTCCTCTTCCCATCAAAGGAACATTACATGGAAAATCACTTTTTGAGAGTGATAATATTTAGACAGAGATTTGAAAAAGAGTGCGTTTTACTGGATCTTGTAAGACTAAGAAGAGATAAAGGAGGGCCCTGAAGCAGGCCTGGCTAGACATATAAGAGACAAATCGAACCCGTAGTGGCCCACCCAAATGCACCCTTGGCCCACCCAAATAAAAATTCCTGGAGCCGGGCCTGTCTCAGCCTCTCCAGTAACGCAGAATGATCACGTTTTTGCCCAAGCCAAGCTGCCACAGCCCACCGACAAAGACTGCACCGGTTGTTCCAGATGGAGCAGTATCTGCTCCACTTGTGAGGTATCACTTTCTATTTGGTGCCACATGCTCAGGATATTACCCAGACAGTGTCCCCTGATCAGCACCTTAAAGGCAGCCCTTTCCAGCAATCAGGTGTTGATATTTGTGTTGAAGTATTAGGTTATACTGCTATCAAGGGATGCCCTGAACGGAGTGTCCTCCAGGGCCTTCACCTGTAGATGCCACATTGGTATTAAGGGATGTATGATCCCAGTTTATGCGCAAGTGCAGTGGATTGTGATCGGAGTGTGTCCTGCCCAAGTAGTCGACATGTAATGTGTGCGGCTATGTCTGCGGTGCTAACAAATCGGTCTATCCGGACATGTAAGTTCTGGGGATGTGAGTAGTATCAGGGAAGATTTCACATAGTGCCAGGACACCTACGGGTAAAAGTAGCGCTCAACAAATGTTATAATAATAATAGTATGAGTAGACGTGCTGTACCACGTCACTGGCGCCAGACATCAAGTAGGTTCCAATGCTGAAGTCAACTGGTGAGGGTGTGTGTGTTTGAGGTGGCAGTAGTATGAGGAAGAGGTGGGAAGGAGCAGTCTAAGTCCACACTGAGAACACTTTTAATGTCTCCTCCCCACATCCAAGGGAGGCCGCTCCATCGAGCCAGGACCCCAGTGAGACCGTTTAGGAACACCGTCTGGTCAGAGTTGGAAGCATACATTGCTACAAGATGCACCCTGCGCGTCCAGTCGGCCCTCAACAAATGCCTATCGCCTTCTGGGTCTATGACGGGGTTATCTGCTTTAAAAGGGACCCTAGCCCTTATACACACCAGTCTCAGGTGGAAACAACCAGCTAACAGTAGAAACAACTGAATACCATCCGGAACAGGGCTGCAACAGGCACCCCGTCAAACATAGTTCCAGTGGGCGCCAGCATCGGTATAACCGGCTTAGGGGTGGTCGATAGGGAATGTGGTACGAAGCTGAGTAGATCCAGTGTTACCTGGTGTTAGAGTGGGCCACTGTGCCACCTTTCCCCCACACGTGTCTGTCTGGTGGTGTATGTATCTGCCAAGTCCAGGGGGGCGTCGGTCAGCACGCTGCAAATGTAGCAGTGGTGGGCCACGACACATACTCACCAGGTGCCTCCTCCACACCCCACAGGGCGGCACAGGGCCAGCTGCGGAAGGAAAAAAACAGTGAGAAATATAGTGGATGGACAGGTCAGCAATAAACACATTTGCAGGTAGCCTCATGCTGGCATAAGCTAAAGGATATCATTTACAGTCTGACGGGTCACATTATGTGGTGCTTTGGAATCCGGAGGGAACTATCTAAGGTCAGGGAACCCTGGTTTCCGATAGATTTGAAGCTGTCTTTGTCTGTAGCGGACATTGGGACGGGATCTCACAGTGCTGCTGCCGTCTGTAGCACTCTTCTCCTCTTCTGCATGACCTGTTCCAGATTAGGGGAGCAGGGTGCTAGGGGGGCACCCTGCCGTCTCCGGCCCCTGCCCGTCCTCTAGCCTCCTCCAGCAGACGGTTAGTCCCGGGCCGAGAAGGTGGTTCCCTCTGCCCCGCAACTCTCTACCCAGTTCTGAGAGGAAGGGGTTTATCGAGGGGAAAATGTTCCCCATGTGGAAAAAAATAGCATTTGTATATTGGGCTATATTTCCCCAATGCAGAATTATAATCTGGATTAAACTTCACAATAATGAAACAGCAGATGGCGGTACATAGTCTGACAGTTTCAAGATTTTGGGTGGGGGTGTGGGGGTGGTGTGTGTGTTTTTTTTTTTAGGGCGTAGTTGCTCCTCCTAAGCTAGGGAAGCGCACTAGTTAATGGTGCTGAACCTGGTTGAGGGACACAGTGGGTTAATCAGCAGTGACCCAGTCAAGGAAAGGAGATGGTGCCGGGTGAACAGGGGAATCCTGAAGACCCAGGTTCTCCATCATAACTAGGAACTGAGGGGCTGTGGGCATAGCAACTAGGAAGAGAATGATCAGAGTCTTGTTTGGAGCCTACCCGGACGCGAGGTGACACCTTTAGAGAGGGGAGACCGCTCACTTGATGCTGAGGTGTCAGTGAGTCAGGTGCATCAATTTTGCCTTAGCGAGTCTGGTGAAGGACGGGGGTACTACTGCCCCGACACTGAGGCCATCAGAGGGGAGCAGACCAGCTTACACATATGGGTTCCCTCGTGAGGCACAGGTGAATCTTTGTGGGCACACGGGGTGAAAATTGTCGCATTTTAATTTAATTTGACTTTTGGCAAGCATGGATGGTTGTTTTCAGTTGTCAGGGGTTGCATGCAGGAGTTACGTGCATTTTATACACACAAATTTGGTGATTGTATCATTGGATTTACTTCATAGTGTTAGGTTCACAGGGTGTGGGCAACGTGCACATTTTGAATGATTACTATTGAAAAGATGCTGGTGAGTGTCATGAATGAAGGATTATGGGTAATGTAGTTAGTAGTTTTTATGTTCAAAACAGTATGTCTTACAAGGGATGATGTAATTCAGTATTAATGATGTTTGAGTAGAATTGTATTATAGCTCATGTTCAAGTAATAGTACTGATGGGTATTTTTTTACATTGTAATTACCCCTGATGAAGGGAATTATCGTAAAATGCATTGGGTATCATGTAAAAAGGAAGAGCAATGAGGAATGTTTAACCCTCTAGTGTTGCTAAGAAAAGCCTGAAGAGGCACTTGTGAAACTATTGTCAAGAAACATGGATGGAAAAGGAACATCGAAAATTATTGGATAAAATATGGAATACTATTGGAATAAAATGCAATTAAATGGTTGAAATATTTGATAATTATACTTTTGGCTGTGCATCTTGTTGGGGGACCTGACGAGGTTCCTTTTTGTGACAAAGTTAACCTACTTGCCAGGCCCAAACCTCGTCTTTTACTACATATAAGTCACCCCTAAGGTAGGCCGTAGGCAGCCCTATGGGCAATGTGCAGTGTATTTAAAAGCTACTGCAAGGCCTATCCCTCCCATAGATTATCATAGGGATTGACTCAAAACATCTATTAAGTGCTATTTCCTGCTAGGAACGGATAGAAAATTTGAATTTGGTGTCTCTGGACCCACAATTTAAAAACATATTCATTTAGGAAAGTTGTTTTTTAAATTTCAGAGGAAATGCACTTTAGCACTGATTAGCAGCTGTGAAGTGCCCAGAATCATAAAGCCAGAAAAACTGAAGTTAGCAAATCAAGAGGTCAGGGGGCAAAAAGTTTGGGTAAACCACGCCAAGGATTCCAGGTTTAACACGTGCCCCCAGCTGAAAGTGGTGAGAGCTACCCAACCCCTTGGGAGTTCTCTTCACTAAGGCGGAAGAACCTGGAGAGACCATCAGCACCGGTGTGGTCTGTGCCAGGGCAGTGTTCCACTGTAAAGTCCATTTCCTGTAGGGGGATGGATCACCTCAACAGTTTGGGATTCTCATCCCTCATTTGCATTAACCATCTGAGGGGCCTGTGGTCTGTCAAAACTCAAAAGTGAGTGACAAACAGGTATGGCCTTAGCTCCTTCAGCACCCAGACCACTGCAAAGGTTTCCCTTTCAATCATGCTCCACCTCTGTTCAATAGTCCTACTGATGAAGGCTACAGGCTAATCCAGGCCCTCTACATTTGGCTGAGAGCACAGCCCCTATGCCATGATTTGAGCGGTTTGTCTGAATGACAAATTCCTTGGAGAAATCAGGGGCCTTGAGCATGGGTGCTGTGCATATGGCTTCTTTCAGGTGTCAAAAGCATTTTGGCTTGACTCTGTCCAGATCACTTGACGTGGATGCTTCTTGGAAGCCAGCTATTTGAAGGTGGCAACAATGGTGCCATATCCTTTGAGAATCTCTTGTACTAACCAGTGAGGCCTAAAAAGGGTCTCACTTCTGTCTGGGTCTCGTGGGGCTCCCAAGCCACAGTAGTGTCAGTTTTGGGCTGGAAGGGCTGCACCTTGCCGCTTCCTACTTGGTGTTCCAAGTAAACCACAGAACCCTGCTTTATCTGGCACTTACTGGATCTGCAGAGCCTGAAATACTTCCTGGGAAGGTTCAAATGGTCCTCTCAACTAGAGCTGAAGACCGCAACATTGTCTAGGTAGGTAGCACTGAAGTTTTCCAACCCAGCCAGGACCTGATTGACCAGCATCTGGAGGTGGTAGGGGCATTCTGCAAACCAAAATGCATAACAGAACTAGAAATGCCCTTCTGGAGTTGAGAATGCAGACCTTTCTTTAGCCCCTTCAGTCAAGGCAATCTGCCAATACCCCGACGTTAAGTCAAACACGCTGAGGAACTTTGCAGCACCAAGATGATCAATTAGCTCATCGGCTCTGGAGATGGGGTGTGCGTCAGTCCTGCTGACTGCATTGAGTCCACGGTAGTCTACACAGAACCTGATTTCAGGTGTGAAACCTAGAGGGGCAGCCTTGGGAACCAGCACCACTGGGCTGGGCCATAGATTGTTTGAGGGCTCAATAACCCCTAACGCCAGCATCTTGGAGACCTCCTCCTTGATGCTAGCCCTCACCTTATCAGACAAGCTATACATTTTGTTCTTTACAGGTGTGCCGTCCCCAGTATCAATATCATGAGTACATTATGTAGTAAGTCCTGGGGTAAGGGAGAACAAAGAGGCAAACTGCCCCAGCAACCAGCGGCAGTCTCTCTCTGTTGATCTAGGGTCAGTGTTGGGGGGGGGGGGGCTGACACCCTACACTGACCCATCCTGCTCCTTGGAAGATAGGAGGTCGGGAGAGGTTCACTCTCCACTACCACCCCATCACCAGTAACCAATAGCATGGTTATCTTAGACCTCTCAAAGTGGGGCTTGAGGTGGTTCACATGTAGGATCCTCAAAGGGTTCCTAGGAGTTCGGCGGTCAACCAGGTAGGTGACATCACTCTTACGCTACTTTACCTCATAGGTCCCAGACCAGTGGTCTTGTAGCGCACTAGGCTCCACAGGCTCCATCACCCACACTTTTTGACCAGGATGAAAGTCATCCAGAGCAGTATTCTGGCCATATCAGCGTTTCATGTCCCCATGGCTAGCTACCAGGTTCTCCTGTGCGAGCTTCCAGAAGTGGGCTGTTTGGTTGTGTAACGCCAGCATGTAGCAAACTATATCCTGGGGTGGTTTTGTAGGAGATTGCTCCCAGTCTTCCTTAACCAAGCTGAGAGGTCCTCTCACAGAGAGATCATATGGAAGTTCAAAGGGGCTGAAGCCAACCCCATTTTGTGTAACTTTCTCGTAGGCGAACACAAGGCATGGCAGGAGGATGTCCCATTACGCCTCATGGCTTTAGGTAGACCGATAATCCTGTGTTTGAGGGCACGGTTGAACCTTCCAACAAACCCATTGGTTTGGGGGTGGTAAGGAGTGGTGAACTTATAGGTAACACCACACTCCTTCCACATGGCCTTCATGTAGTTGGACATGAAGTTGGTACCCCGGTCAGATACCACCTCCATGGGGAACCCCACAAGGGTGAAGATCTCCATCAGTGCCCTGACCACGACAGGCACAGTCACTGTCCTCAGAGGAATAGCATCTGGGTACCGGGTGGCATGGTCCACCAAGACCAGAATGAATCTGTTGCCCATGGCTGTCTTTGGATCTAGAGGCCCCACAATGTTGATGCCAACCTGCTCAAAAGGGTTCTAATGACAGGGAAAGGTTGCAGGGGGGCCCTGCACTTCCACCCGAACTTGCCACTCGCATGCAGGTAGGACAGGACCTACAGAGTGCAACTGAGGCCTTCCTCATTTGAGGCCAATAAAAGTGGGCGACAAACCTTTCAGAGGTCTTGTCCCAAATGACCTGCCATTAGCACATCATGAGCCAGACCCAGTTGGAAGGTCCTAAAGTGCTGGGGTACCACCAACCCATGTGTTACACCAAGCTCAGGAACCTTAGGCTCACTATACAGGAGATCATTCTCCCAGAAAATCAGGTGCTGTCCAGAGGCTTCACATGCTGCCTGGGCCTCAGCCTGCTGCAGAGTACCCACAACAGTAGGGCAATCTTTCTGCTCCTTGTAGAAAACATCCCTGTAGGGACTCCCTTCCTACTGCCAGTTGGTCAGTTCCGGCAGGTTCTCTAGTTTAGCCACATCTTCACCTGTAGGTACCGGAGCGTCCCCCTTAGGTTATGCCTCCTCCCGGACTGGAATTTCAGGAGTGGGTTTTCCGCACCCCTTGCCCTTCCTTTTTTTGCTAGGTAACTGGGCTATGGTTCCAAGCTCCAGTTCCTTCTGACCACCCTCATTAGCTGCCATGGACTGTGTGGTCAGGCACGCTCACTCCAGAATGTTGCCCAGCAGACAACCCACAGGCATGGACGGACTCACAGCTACCTTCAGCACCCCCTGAGAACCCCATCACCCCCTCAAAGGGGACCAGAGCCACAGGGTAGGGACTCTCAAGGTTGTCAGCAGCGACAATTTGGTGGAACATGTTAGGGACTTCCTGCTCTAAAGACACCAGATGACACCTGATGGTAGTGGTGCTGACTCCTTTGTCTCTGAGCCTCCACCCTCTCCCCATAGATGCACAATCACTGACTGTACTTCCTAGTATTGTCAGGCATGTGGGTTCCCTGTACCATCTCCAAATCACCCAGTGACACTAGGGTTAACTGTACACTATCCCCAGCACCATCTAGTGCCATCTCCTCCCCAAGCACTACACTAGCCAACCCCAGTGACTGCCCACCAATAAGGGGCTGTGCCCACTTGGCATCCCCTTTGTAGTGCCCTTCCTGCTGGCATTCATAGCCCTTCACAGGACCCTTCCCTGCAAGCTTATTAGCAGGGAACCTTTTCTTTTCAGCAGTGGGGTGGGAACCCTGACCCTCAGAACTGTTTTGGGGCACTTTAGAGAATGCCTTGTTATTTGTGTCCCTCCCCATTCTGTTGGGATCCTTCACACCCTTGTGGTGATCCCCCAGATTTGGTCCTGTGGACCCTGGTGCTGACCCAGCAGTCTGCCTCCTTAGCAAGCTCTCTGGGGTCAGTGATTTTACTATCAGTAAGGTGTTGGCGCAGATCTGGAAAGCAAAGACTGAGCAAATGCTCTGTTGCAAACAAATGATACAGCCCATGGTAATCTTTTACCTCACTGCCCTTCACCCAACCATCAAGTGCCTTGTAAAAAGAATTCACATATCCACCCAGGTCTGTTGGGAAATCTTCTGAATATCCCCGAATTTCTGTCTATATTTTTCTGGGGTCAGACCAAATTTTCCGATTAGGGCCTCCTTCACGAGGGGATACCTCATCCTGACACCCCCTTCTAGGGCCAGTAGAGTGTCCCTCCCCTCACTAGGGATATACCTCCACAAACTAGCTCCTCAATCTGCCTCTGGGACCTTGTGCATGTGCAGGGCACTTTTCATAGGCCTAAAAAAAATCTGTCTTTGTCCTCTTCCACCACAAAATCAGACACCAGACCTTAGGGTACGTGAACCCTCCTGTCAGAGGGCACGGAAGAATGCTGCCACCATCACTGCTGGACTCCACCTGCCTGGCTTTGATGTCCATCTCTCTCAGGCTCAGCTCCCGAGCCAACATCAGCTTTTTCCCCCCTCACAAGTCAATTGTTTCTCCCCATTTCAATGGCAAGCATTTTCTCCTCTAAGGCATTCTCCTTCTCCAATTTGAGCTTAGCCAGCAAAAGGCCTTTGGATGATTCACTGCTTCCTGCTGTGGAGGGGGAACTCGTTCCTGGAAGTAAGTTGCCCTCCTCCACCATAGACAGCAGCCACAGGCAATCTGTTAGACCCTGGTCCAAATCATTCTAATCATTCTAATCATCCTCACCCTCCTCTGGGGTCTCATTTAACACAGCATGGCCTTCTGACCAGGCTCTCAATGCCTTCTGCAGCTCCACCTTCTTGGTGGAGCGCTTTACAGGAAGCCCAAACTCCTTGCAGCAGTCCTTGAGCTAGGCCACAGTGTAACCCTCAATTCTGGCCAGCTCAAACCCCATTCTTGTAGGTGCAGATAAAGAACCACCAACCATAGGACCCGATTTGGAATAAAAAGCAAAAATGATAACAACCCCCCCCCCCCCCCCCAACAAATGACAATCAGGGAGAATTGAAAAATTAAAAATGCCAATTGGAGAGAGTAGGGAAAGAAAGGCCAATTAGGATCAGAGACAATTGATTCGAATTGGTCTAAATGCAAGTAGTAGTGCACACCTAATTACTGTAAGGTACTTCACAACCACAAGTCCTATCCTCACCGCTGATCACCCATGTTAGAAATTAGGTTTCCAGTTGGCAAAGGTATGCACCCTTTTGAAGTAGGGACCACCACTCCAAACATGATAATTCAGATACACATCCTAAATTACCTGGGCTCCCCCTCTGGTGGCTCGGCACAGAGCAGTCAC
The DNA here is from genome assembly GCF_964204655.1 of Triturus cristatus. Classification (NCBI taxonomy): domain Eukaryota; kingdom Metazoa; phylum Chordata; class Amphibia; order Caudata; family Salamandridae; genus Triturus; species Triturus cristatus. The sequence goes on from NC_140591.1 coordinate 1,269,507,955, forward strand.
GCTTAACATAAGAGGCATTGTGTAAAGAATTTGTGCAACACTTGCATTACAGTAACACAGTGAAAACACCACAAAAAGACTCCACACAGCTTAGAAAAATAGAGAATATTTCTCTGATTAAAACAAGACCATACAGACAAAAATCCAGTAGGTAGAACTTGACCTATGAAGTTTTAAAGATCGAATGTAAAAACAGTGCTTAGACGTCACTAGCTGTCAAAAGGTTACTTGAGGTTGCAAGGTACTGGTGCAAATCCAAAGTTCAGGCCGCCCGCCATCGACGGCATGCCTGCTACAGGACCCAAACAGGTACCGCTGAAAAAATACCTTGGAGGGAGCTTTTGTCAATGTCAACAGTCTACTGTGTCGTTTTCGAGCCATGCGAAGGGGCTCCCTGGTCATTGTTGAACTCCGTTGGAAGTGAATGCACTGCATCGACGTTGAGCTGCGTCGAGCGTCATCATTGAGCCACCCAGTCCTAGGATTCGTCGCCAGCGAGCATCTTCTGCATTAGCGTCGAAGGGCGATGCAGTGGAAATTCTCACAGAGTCGAGGCAATGCATCAGTTTTTGCAGAAATCAGCTGCAGAACCCACTTCTGAAGCCCAGGACTGGAGGGGGCACCTAAGGCCATGGTAGGACTCATGGATTGCAGTCGCAACAGCACCAGCAGAGTGGTAAGAAGTCTTATGTGTCTCTTAGACTTCTGAAAACAGAAGGCAGGGCAGGGACCTTGTGTTCTTCTAAGGCCTCTTTGATGTCTCCCCCACTTCAAAGGCCCATTTGGATACAAGCACTGGACCTCTGACACCACCAAATCAGAACTCTACTGGAACTAAGGACATTCAGCCTGGAAGAAGAGCTGCTGTGTTACAGGAGGTTCCTGCCACTTACTCTGTTGTGTTAGCCTGCTACTTCTTTCCTGGGAGTTAAATATTCCTAATTACTCTTACCTAAGTGTATATCATACAAATGTGCAAAATTTCCTCAAATGTTCCCCATATTTGCCACTACTTAGCTTGTGTTTTAAATGCATACACTGTAAAGGCATGAAGGGCAAAGGCAGTGTGTGCCAAGGTTGTTTCCCCCCACATACTACAGAAAAAGAGTACTCATGTAGCATGGGGATTAGATCCTCGTCAGGGGGAGTATTGCAATAACAACAAACACTGGCAAAGCCAATAAGTCTCACCTATGTGACAGCTATTGATTGGCTTTACCAATGTCTTTTAGCCATGTTGAACAGCAGTGTGGATGTTGTTCACCATGACGTAGAGCAGCGTGGTGTAGAGGAGATTGGAGTAGAGTTGCACAGATGGGAGTGGTGTGGAGCAGAGTGCCAGTGTGTGGAATGAGTGGCATAGAATAGAGTAGGTTGGAGAGGCATAAAGAAGGGTGGCAAAGAGTGTGGTGTAGTAGAGTGGTGTCAAGTGGCACGGAGAGCCGTAAACTTGAGTGGCATAGGATGGGGTGTAGTAGAGTGGAGTGGCATCGAGGAGAGTTCAGTAGAGTGGCCTAGAGCGGGATACAGTGACATTGAGGGATGTAGAGTAGAGGGGCGGAAAGTAGAGTGGTGTGGAAAGGAGTGGTGTGGAGTGGTGTGGCATGGAGTGGCATAGAATAGCATTGTGTGGAGTGGAGCGACATATAGAGGAATGGAGTGGCAGAGTAGAGTTGCCTAAAGGGGAATAGAATAGAGTGGCATAGAATGGAGTGGGGAAGAGTGGAGGAGCGTAGATTGAAGTGAGAGTGGAATGGCATAGAGTAAAATTGTGTAGAGTGGTGTACAGTACAGATTAGGCATATAGGGTGGACCCAACATAAATAAGAAGCAGTATGCCTGTGTTAAAAGTAGGAAAGCACATTGCATGTCCAGGAATAACAAAATGCTTATGAAATTAAAAAAAAAACGTGCTGCTAAAAAGAAACGAGAAAGATCGTGTACTTGGTCCATGCTCTATAGAGGAGCTAACACAAGCAAGGAATGGAAGCCTATGGGTGCAATGAAAACAACTAATGGTATGCTGAGGCAGGTTTTAAGCCCACTGAATTATAACAATATGTCTTGCACCACAGTGCATGCTCTGTGTAGGCAAGACTAAAAATGGTGTTCCTCCCTAGATGTTTATATATGTTGGGAAACACCTTGTGTCTGATCCCAAAATCAACATTTAAAGAACTAGGTGGCCTACGGATTTGATTGGTGTGGATGGGCAAAAGGAGCAGGGTCCAAGTGCATGTCTCAAAAATTCATAGCGAAAACAGTAACCTTGAATTAACAGACCTGGAGGTTATTATGTAGCTGTAACATGCTGCAATGTGGTAAAAGGATGCTAACAACTGGGGAAAAAGGCTTATGTGTTGGACCCTTTGGGATGAATCTTGGCTGGTGCTCCTGGTGCAAGGGGTGAATATACCCAAGCAATACCATAATGTGGTTCGCCAGACCGTATCTGCATGGCAAAGAGCAGTAATAAGGAGTCCTAGGACACCTACTCTTCACCTTGTTGCCGGAAAGGTGGTGGCTGCAGCAGTGTGCATATAAGCCAAAACATTTCAATAGCCCTTTGGAGGGAAGGTGAATGTCTTACCCTCGAGAAATTTTACCCAGGGAAGAGTTTATATATTTGATACATGCATAGGAGGCATTAGAGGTGAGAAAGGAGGCAGTCTCTCCAATATGCAAAACTTGCTAGGCTAGCCAGAAAAGTGCATAGGACAGCCAGAAAGGTGCAGGTGGAATTCCCATCTCCACGACACTAGAAGCGATTGTAGAGATATGGCAGGGCCGTAGATTAGTTTCACATAGCCATAAAGCATTAAAAAGGATACAAACAAAATAGCAATATGAACTTGACAGTTGTGGAGTTAGATCTGCAGAAACCACTAACAGATGAAGGTGTCCAGGAGCAAGAGATATCTGGCAATGCCAGTCGAACTAATTAATTTCAATTTCATACACAGAACATATCTGACCACCTTGAAGATCAAGAAAAATATATACCCAGACACCCTTCGGGTACCAAAGGTGTGGAGCGGGGGAAAGCCACATTTATAAAGACCTGTGATGCCCCGACGGTCTACTGGAGGCAAGTAAGGAGTCTGAAATTGGTAAGAGAAATAAACATAGAGAGCGATGAAGCGTCATTTGCTGGTTGTTGTGCTAAGATCAAAGGGACTGGGAATACAACATAAGTTTGCAGCTTTGGGGTTGCTTTTGGCAAAACGATGCATAGTCATACACTGTCCCAAACTGGAAGCCTTGCAGTATTCACTTGGGAGGGGGCTATAATAAAATGGGCTTTGACCAAAGAAATTAGGATGAGGGCAATCGGAACGGATGAAAAGGTAACTGAAGATTTATTTACAGGGTCAGACATGACAAACCCATTACCTGCACCAGAAGATGATGGGTCCCAATGGGAGCACCAGCCGCTACATAAGATCCCAAGAGACAGGCCAGAGGGAAGCAACCAAGGCGGAATACTAGCAGCACAGGACAACATAAGGACAATGCAATAAGGATGGAGAAAATTGAATGGTGAGCAATAAGTCCATATGTCATAACTGATCGGTTGATCCGAGCATTCTGAAGGTTGTTGTGGATAATCTATCTCTTTGTAATGCAGAAAATAGACGGGAACAATTAGTAGGGCCAGATTCATCTCCAGGTTAAAGTTTTGTTTATTTCTATTGGATTGCATAAAATGTTACACATACATTTCAGGAACTCATGGAGGACTCTTAGTGCTGACTGACTGCGAGACGAGAGATGGCGGAGACAGAGAACATTCTTTAAGGCGTTTACCTTAAAGGAGTAAATGAGGCGCAGGACAGGTGAGGTAGATAAGACCATGTGATGCACACATCCTTTATTTTAATACTTTTAAAAACCTGTCACAACACAATGTCCAGTCTGGCACTACAAGCAACTTATTACCACAGCAAAGAACCAAAATCAGAAGACTGTTTTATTGTTCTTTTGAAAAGTTGTGTTTACCTTTATTTGAATTTTTTTTTTTTGTAATATAAGAAATTGACCATCATGATGTAAGTCAGAGCATTTTGAAGAGAGCACCATGGAACAGACCTGGAATGTGAATACTGACTGCAGTGTCCTTACCAAATATCTAAAGTTGTACACTACCGGAATGATACAAAAAGGAACCTTCACATACTGGTTGGCTGGCTTCTATCCTTCCATTGCTCACTTTTAGGGAACTACTTTTCTTATTTTTGCTTAAACTCTCCATGAGAATGCATGTTTTCCAGGTCTCTCCATCGTGTGTTTCTTCCCTTCCGCGCTGTTTTGCTGTCTTCCTTGGGTTACAAGCTCTGTCTTGTGTGCTTACCCCACCCACTAAACTCCCTCCCCCACGCTCACTGTTGCTTTCTAGTCTGTATGCTTCTCCTCCTGCCCTTGCTGTGGAGTTTTCCCTCATGTGCTGCTTCTCTCCTGCCACTGCCCACTCCCTGTAGCTTTGACCATCGCGCTCCTCCATTGCCCACCATTTAAAGACAAGCATTTGCAATGCAATAGGTCTCGCATTTGCTAGAGTTTAAGCTATTGGCATTGTAAATGACAATGCCTTTTATTTATCTGTTTTGATAATTAACACATAAATAAAAGGCATTGTCATTTTCAATGCCAATACCTCAAACTCTTGTAAATGAGAGACCTATTTCATTTCAAATAAGCGGCCATTATTGTCCTGGACTGCTTGGAAAGTGAAAGTGCGCATGGTGGGCTGAATGTTGCAAGAAAGAATGTTGGACCTGCAGTAGGAGAAACTCATTAAAGAAAATAGTGCTACAGACTAAATAAGGAATACTGTGTAGCAACAGAAGTAAAAGGGCCAGTCCGTATGGGAGGTTACAAATAAAGACAACGCGGTACTAAGGGGGGGACTAACAAGCCTATGAACAAATCAGAAGCCAGCATTAACGAAGGACAATGACACAAGCCAATGAAAAATATGGGCGGAGAGTGGGCGAGGCTTCAAGTCCATACTCCATCACAGCATGCCTTACAGAGCAGCGCATGCGCTGCCCAGGCTCACCTAAAGTGGTCTGTAAAACCTATTTTTTTAGCCGCTTTATTTTGAAAGAAAAAAAAATTGTAAAAAAATAAAAATAAAAATAAATAAAAATCGCAAATATCGTCATTTCACCCAATTCTTTTCTAAACTATCCCAAGGCGGAGATTCCAGCCAAATCCTGCTGTAGAGATTGGGTAAAGGGAGTACTCATAGAATTTTCATTGAGGCTTGTAGTATTCAGTCATTACTCTGCAGTATACATAGTAGGTACTGATATCTACCATTGGTGTCCCAAGGGCTCACAGGGTATTACTCTCAAATTGGATAGCCAAGTTAACCTCTATCCAAGATTAAGGAGTCAGCCCGTCGAAAAATACTCAACGTGGCGGTACAGGGTTTAGAAACTCAGATACTATGTGATTCAAGTAAGTACAATCAATACTCAGTGAGAGCTAAACCTTTGAACCAACCAACACATCTTTAGTTCATAGGCAGACAAGTGGGGCAGTTAAAATTAGGAACAGTACAAAAAACAAAAACAAAAAATCACTGAAGGCCCTATACAATGTGGGACAGGGACAAAACCAGAAATATAATTATGGCGTAGATGTAAAGTGTTATAAAGCAAACTAACTGGTGTCTTGTAGCCACTGTCACTTATCAGAAAGCTGGGTGCCCTCAGCAAGTGCGACGTGTAAACAAAATAAATGAAAATAAAGAAGACATCTTCAGGGCCAATCAATGCAAAGGGAAAGTATTCACATAGCAGCAGTTGTCCGTCCCCTCTTCCACAACCATCAGCCCAACGCAAAATCCCAAATGGCCCTCCCCCCCAAAATGTACCTTCTTCTCCAATTAGAGTGGGAAGCTGAGCGGTCCCCTGCTACGTCCCACTGTACCGCCACATTATCCTCCTCTCGTAGCTTTGATGCGAGGCATTGCTGCCAGTCAGTTTGGGATTTCCCAGCACAAAGCATCTTAGCCCTGGGGCACCCAGCTCCAATAAATTGTTTTTGATGCTGTGTTGCCCTATTGTGACCATCCGTGGTGACTCTATATGGCTGCCGTCTGCAGTGGAATCAATGCAGCAGAGCCCTGAAACAGAACTCAGACGACAGGCCAGGGGCTGCCAAGAACACAAGGTTGGGCGGTGGGGTGGATCACTGAGCCTCAAAGGGTCAAGCACAAGCAGCAATGGCTACCACCCGTTCTTCACAGCCTCACCACAGGTTGGTTCTTCCACCATCAATAAGAACGCAGAATATATTTTAGTTCAACCAGACCTGCCAACTTTTTAAAAAATTCAATGGTGTGGGGAGGAGGAGGGACTTTGGAGCATGCAGTGCCTTGAGTCAGTCACTACCTTACTAGCCTTGGAGGGGCCTACTAGTTGGCGGTGCCAAGAGGAGGGGCGCGGCTTAGAGCCCTGCACTCACCGGAGCAGTCCCTTCTGACGTCGCCCAAAAACACTAACAAAAGATTGTAAAATAACACCCATGCCTGGGGAAGGTGCAAACACCTTAGAGTGCCATGCGTGGGTTCCAGCTATTTATTTATTTGTACTCTTGTATAGCGCTGGAAGTCAACCCCCGAAAGGGTATCTCCGCGCTTACGCTTTACCAAGGAGCCAGGATCTTATACTAAACAGAGAGATGAAGGGGGGAGAAACCTAACAGGCGACAAATAAAAATGTTTTCAGGGACTTCTTGAAGGATTGAAAATTGATAATATTTTTGAGAGCAGGGGGGCAGAGAGTTCCAAAGGATGGGGCCTTTGTAGGACAGGGCTCGCCCTCCCTGCCTAGCTTTTTTTATCCTAGGAACCTGGAGTTGCTGCTGACTGCTGGAGCGCAGGGTACGACTGGGTTTGTAGGGTTTGAATATTTCTTTTAAATATTTAGGTCCATTGCCAAACAAACATCTGTGAATAGTGCAGCAGATTTTAAATTTTACACGCGGTCTAATTGGCAACCAATGGAGTTTTGTAAAGAGGGGGAGTGATGGAGACCTTGGCTGGGCGTTGAGAACTAGTCTCGCAGCAGTGTTCTGGACCACCTGTAGTCTCTGTAGTTGTTCCTCATTTGCCGAGACCAGCAGGCCATTACAGTAGTCCAGTCTACTTATAACCAAGGCCTGGAGTCTTCCTATAAGAATCTGACAGAAATGGGAAGACTCGTCGTAGCAGTCCAATGACCTGGAAGCAGGAGCCTGCTACTTGATTTGTGTGCTCTTTAAACAGAAGTGATTTGTCTAAGCGCACACCGAGATTTTTGACAATCTGTTTGGGGCTTGGGGTTGGTCCTAAATCCGGGGGCCACCAATCCGGGGACCACAAAAGTGTGGCCTCCCCAAACAGCATTACCTCAGTCTTGCCTACATTACACTGGAGGCGATTAGTGGCCATCCAGTAAGATATTGCCCTCATTCCGTCCGCAAAAGATTTTTGTATTGCGGGCATCAGGGTTTTAAAGGGGAACAAAAGCTGAGTGTCGTCAGCTAATCTTCTCTTTGAGTGATGTCGGCTCTTCGCCAGGAGACCGTGTGAGGCGATGATGATGATGATGCACACAGTGGCATCATGTGTGCTGGTTGGCCTGGGCCAAGTTTTAGGCAGGAAGAAACGCAGCCAAAAATCCTTGCATCTTGAAGAATGTCCACTATTTGAACCTGTGCGAAATAAAGTCACACTGGATCGTAAATTACAATTCAGCTATTGAAGAAGGCAGCTAACTTTGAACTTGGAGGAAGAACACGGATGCAAAGATCACAGCTAAAGTACACCGACCAGTGTTTATTTAGAAACAATGGTGGCGCTCGTTCTGTCCGCACTGTCCCCTTGTTTGCTCTCACTGCATGCTCGAGTTTTTCAAGGACGCTGCTTGAACGTGGAGAACATTTAAAGACAGAATGTTTTCAACTTGCAAAGTAGAAAATACTTTTTGACCTCGACAGCTGTGACGTTTTGCAGCCTTACTCATTCATGTTAACAAGAAACTGTAGTGGAAAAACCCAGGGACAGCCCGCCGGGCTCCGGGATGCCACTGACGGGCCTGTGCAGCCGAAAACCTAACTCAGAGGCGTTTTGAACTAAAACCGATAATAATACGTTAATCTCTCATAAAACCCAACAAGAGCACAACAGAGAAGATTCGAGCATGGAGTGGAACTGTGGGGCGAGCATGGAGTACAAAGGGAGTTCTTACGAGAGAGCGAGATTGGCAAACACGCGTGGGCTGTGGAGAAACACACTGGAATGCCATTCAAAAGGCCTGGAACAAACACAACCGGATCATTTTAGCATAAGAGTCGAAGGTCGAGGCTAAAGCATTCTTTTCATTCTTTCACAAACACACGTGTATACGTCATGCAGAACGTATGCTAGGCGTGGCTATGTTTTACTAATGGGTTCCCGATTCTCACATTTCTGCGACACGTGTTCTTAAGATACGCATATAAAATGTACATGGGGATGTGTAAGGATCATATACAAAGCTGACTCGGGGCAAGTAAAGGAGCATATTACCGTAGGCATACAATTGGCCAGAAATGTTGTTGAATGCTTCCTTCTATTTCCAATTGTTTTTCTTTCAATTTGAATTTTATTAAAAAGTTACAACTGCGCGGGTTTTCACCTCAGGCCCCATAGTATAATGTAATTAAATAACGCGCGACTCGCAGGTGGGCTTTCTGTACTAAACTTCACTTTCTGAATTCAAATGGCGTGACACGTCCCCACCCCAAAAACACACATTCCATTACAGGCAGTGGCGTTGTTCCATGTATGTACGCAGAGTGCATCACCGACACCATGTCAAACATACAACTGCGAAAACACGCACAAAAGCTTTAGGGAGGAGTTTGCTCATCACTAGATGATGATAACGGGCGCTCCCTTAGAGAAGGCTCGCTCCGTCTTTGAACCAAGTGTGCACTGAAAGTAGATTCTAAACCAGTGACCTGCTCAGCCCATTCCACTCTCAGCAGTGACGGCTTCCCTCACGCTCCACTGCTTTCATACCTCTTTGTGTAACATGTACCCCTTAAATCCTCGCTTATTCGTCAAAGTTTGAAAACTAACCCTGTGCATAGTGTTTAGAAATGCGTCCCATTGTCGCTAGCATGCCACATGAATGCCACCACAGCTCCGCTCTGGAAGGAGATGCAGGGGTCCACCAGGTGAGTGAAGGGCCAGTGGTAGGCCTGGCACTGTGAGGAGGATGAATGTGAGCTAGGTGCCCTCTCCTGATGGTCACCTTGGGTGGGCCCCAACTTCCTGGGAATCAAATGTGAGGTAGCTGCGAGGGTGTGCAGTCACCTCCAGTGAGGCAGGTGCCCTGGGGCCTACAGGTTGCGCTCCTGTTGAAAGCCCCGGCTAGGGAATGGGCCACCAAGACAGGCCCTGAGGAGTGTCCCAAGATTACTACTAGTGGGCACTAAACCTACCCTCCTCCTCTTGCACATCATTCCTCGGGACGGACTGCTACACCAGCCCATGCAGCAGGACAGAATGACACCAGCCCTGACCATGGACACCGCGCCAAGGGGCCAGGCAAAGAGAACTGTGAATGGGCCAATGGGCCCCCAAACCCACTGTAAGCGGGACTGGCACTGGGTCGTCCCGATTTGTCCTGGGTAGTGGCATCTCTTTTCGGGTGTCCAGCTGGGTGCGAGCTGCAAGCCTGGATCACCTCTGGTCAGACGTGTAGGGTAGGAGCACATAAGGAGAGCTCCCTTGCTGCCTGACTGCAGGAGGTTAACACCCCCCTAGCAAGTATTTGAGCCCCCAGACTATGGATGCCACAGGGGGTAGGTGTGGATAGCCCTGGAAGTCCAGCGAGAAAAGACCCTCTGGAGTTAGATGTCATCTTGATCCCACAAACCGAATATCTCATGCATGTGGAAGTCAATAGGACTGCAAGGGTGGGTCTGGGATTGTCCCACAGGGTCCCTTGCTTGCCACTAGTCACATGCTGAAACGTCTGGGAGGACCAACCCCTGATAAGACACCCTTTTCTGGGCTCACCTTTGTCACCACAGACCATGCACACAGAAGTAAGTCCTGACAGAGGAGATACTTGCGCAGTTACTGGGTGAGTGGTTTTGGGAGCGGGAAGATAATCCATGCCCAAACACGAAACAATGTCTGCCAGGGTAAAGCAAAAAGAGCACAAGGGGGAAAACATGAGCCAATGAGAAAAGCATCACATCCCTGAGAGACCTCAAACTGCCCCATCGCGGCAGCGGAATGTAAAATTATACTCCCGTGCTTCCAGAGTGTGGTAAAGGGCCCTTGAGATACCCATATTTCACTGGTCCTAGGCTGAATGAGGGGCCCCACAGAGTGCCGCCCAGGGCTACGCATTACATGGGCCCCTGTCTGCCATGCATTGCTCAGCCAGTCTTGTTTTGCTTTCTGTGCATTTTGGCAGTGGTGTTTATACAGTCCTGAATTTAAAATTGGAAAAGCCAAACTACAAGCACCAGAATGCAACAAAACTGGCAATAGGAGGGCACAACAGCCAAACACCAGCCTGCGAGCTCTGCCAGTGTTGGGTGCCAGCAGCTCGCCCACTCCCGGTTCATGCATCGCATCAATGGCAAGTCTCTGAATTGCAGGACTACAAATACCAGCATGTTATGTTATGTTAGGGACACTTCTAGAGCGCACGACTCACCCTGGGGCATCTCGGCGCTATACCTAGTAGTCTGCTGAGGGGGGGTGTAAGAGAGGAAAGACACAGCAGCAAAAAAGAACCCTGAGTGATCAGAACAAAAAAAGTCTTCAGTTGTTTCCTAAAGATTGTGAGAGAGGGGCAAGTACGTATGGAAATGGGAAGCAAGTTCCCGCAGCGTGGCGCAAGATATGAGAAGGCCCTCCCCCCGGAACGGGTAAGGCGGATTTGGGGGGTCTTCAGGAGCTCCAGAGCATTAGACCTTAGGTTGAGAGTAGTGGTAATTTTTGTTAGTTTGTTTGCCAGATATTTGGGACATTTACCGTTTAAGGCCTTATACGTAAGGCAACAGGTCTTAAAGTGTGCTCGTTTCGAAATCGGGAGCCGCAGCGGAAACCGTCCACTGGAGAACTTGACGAGTGAAACCCGTAGATTTTCGGATCCACAAATCTTGAAGTGCTCTCCTCTTACACACTGTACCACTTTGTGTGGCTGCCCGCCGCTAGAAAACGCAGTCTTGCCCGCTTCTGCCTAATACACGACATCTCTCCACTGCACAGCAGTCCAGTAATAATAATGCCATCCTGTGCCCTGCAGAAATCCACGGCTGAGTTCTCAACTGCTGCAAACCCGGAGCCCTGCACGGCGCTCCCAGTCCAGGGCACCGACACGCTGAGGGCCAGAGAGGGAACTGTTTGTTTTACATCCACCGCAGAGCAGCAGGCGCTGCTGCCCTACTTCCAGAAACTTACCTGCTGCACGCAGACAGCGGTTTCCCAATGGAGCAGAGACACTTTGTTACTGCTCTGTCAAAAATAAAAAATACATGCAAACAAACGTTCGGCTGCTTGCCAATGGAAAGAGGAAAGTCTTTTTTTTACATCAGGAACTGGGATTTGAAAAAAGGATCCCATGGATATAAACTAATGAGAAAAAGTTGGCCCCGGTATTTACACCCCGCTGTAGTTGCTTTACTACTTCATGCTTGGAGGTGGACGCCTATTAGAAAAGTAGATGCCATTCACCAGCCAGATAAAACGCAGTTCAAGTAGTTGCAGGCTTTCTTGTCTTTATGGGACCATGTGTTTTGAAACACATGGCCCCATAAAGATAAGAAAGCTTTCACGACGCACGGAAGGCAGACGAGTCCGTCCAAATGGGACAGCTCAAAAAGCTGAGCAAAAACGTCACAAACGCCTCTTTTCCAATGGCTGGCCACCGTTTAGCATGAACGGTGACACCAGCCAATGGAAAAGATGAGCGGGGCTTAATGCCCTTTACAGAAATACCCTAAATCATTAAATCTCGCCAGCGAGACTGCGCATGTGCGCAGCCTACGCCAGGCGAGACCTAAAAAAGTGTGTGGGGGGGGGGGGGGGGGGTGGAAGAGAACGAGTCAGCAAATAGCTGCTGGGCACCTCTGCTTAGGCTCTGGTTTTTTTTCCATTTGTTTTTACTTACGAATCCATTTTGGATTGTAAATAAAAAATATATAATAGCAGCACCTGCGTCATTTTGTAAGTGTGCATTTGTAATGTAGCATGCACAGGCATACAAAGTGATGTGAGCGCTGTGGCCACACCATTGCATCTTTTTTTCTGCCTTTTTTTAGATTGTACTTTTGGCCATTCTGCACAGCATCTTGCTCATTACCAAAAGGCTTTGGTAAAGCCTACAGCCACCAAAACAAGCATTGGCATAGCCAATAGGTCTCGCCTTTGGGACCTTATAAGTATTTAATTATGCAGCACAATATCCATGGTGCAACATCAACTGTTGCATGGCTAAACACTTATAATGTCCCAAAGGCAAGACCTATTGACTATGCTTGTTTTTCGTGGATGCGCCTGCCTTTCCACTCTTTTTTTTCCCCCTCCTGCCTCCGACCCACAAAGAAAATGTAATGATTATCGTTATACTTCTCACCTACTGTAGGCATGTGACGACGCTGGAGTTATGTTGTTTATCCTTCTATCTTTTTTAATTGAGCTTCCGTTAGTGGGCTGATTATGGCAGGTTCCCCCCCTCGAGGTAATCCTGCTCCTGTGTATCACATTCCTATAGGTCAAAAATGCATAGAAAACTCAAACAAATTAAAAAAAAAACTCTAGCTGCGAACGTGCCCAATACTCATTCTGTGCTCGGACTGGGCGCAGTATTGACACCACAGTGAGCGACGTAAAGTTCTGGGCTATGACCAAGCTCCGAAGAGATAAAACTGCACATCTGTATACTTCTACCTCAAACTCAGCACATCACAGGATTTGACTGTGTGTACTGCAAAGAGCTCAATGGAAAGTAAAGTTGCTGAAGGTCACACCCATGCTCCTCACAGTGGTCAGAAGACCGCTCTGTGCCACGCTATCGGAGCACTCCAAAACCTGCAGGGAAGAAATAAGTGAGCATCTCCAACCTCGCAGAGCGATACAGCAACAAACAGTAAATGTACAAACAATCCTTCGAAGAATAAGCCTCAGAGAACGCTGCCTTGGAGGGTGAGCTGGAAACTATTTTCTGGAAAGATTCCTGCAGCCACGTGGCATAGCTGGATGACGCTGGCAGCCGCTCGGGCCCAGTGACATTACTTGATGTATGTAAAGTTAGTTTGAAACGTTGCCTCTCCAGCGCCACACAACACTGGCCACTAGAATTCCCCAGAGCACTATCTTATTCCGTCAGTAGCGTCCCAAGTCAAAGTCCGAGAACCACGGCCTGCACAATTGGGGGGGGGGGGGGGGGGGGAAAGAGACACTGCGTGGGAGACAAGCGCAAGCACGATAATTAAAAACAGATGGCCCCTGCGCGCTGCTGCTGGCTCCCGAGCGCAAAACGCTCTGGGAGTAAACATTTCACAAGAAGCTGGGACCTCCACATGCCTTTGGCCAATTGCATACTAAAGCCAAAGGCGAATATTGTGTGAGCACCACACGCACAAGCTTCTACACAAGCTGAAGTGATCCAAAGAGGTTGATTTCCTATGCAGTGCATGCACGCTGCTATAGGCTCGACCTAAAAAGGGACGTATTGAATTAGCCAATATTTATGTTTAATGTGGCCTCATGCAGAAGCTCAAAGCATGCTCAGATACCAACCACGTGTGTGATCTATGGAAGATGCATGTGCCATAAAGGGATATCTACAAGACATTTCCAGATTATTGCCTTTAATTCGGGTACCTAACACTCAACTAAATCAACAAGCATTTGCAAAGCAATAGGTGTCGCATTTATGAGAGTTTGAGCTATTGGCAATGTAAATGACAATGCCTTTTATTTATGTGTTGTTTTTAAAACAGATCAATAAGCGTGTCCTCCTGGCAACAGCAGGCAGGACAAAGCTATTTGTGAAAATAGTTCCCAGAGGCTGTAATTAAAGCCTACCGAGCAACAACACACTGAAAAGGGGGTACCGCCATTGGAGGTTACAAAATGAGAAAAGGCAGTACTAAGGAGGGACTACTAAGCCTTTTGACTAATGAACAGCCACAGTTTAGAGTGGACAATGACACAAGCCAATGAAAAATGTGGGCAGAGAGTGGGCGGAGCTTCAAGTCCCTACTACACTACAGCAAGTCTCACTGAGCAACGCATGCGCTGCCCAGGCTCAACCTAAAAAGCAGAAGGGTAAGAATAAAAAGAAGTGCTGCAGCGTTTTGGCAGCCAAACACATACCTCGACCTCGATCCTGCATCCCAAAGCTTTCACAGGGAGGTTAATTATTCCAACTGCTTTGGCTAACAGGAGCCAGCAGCTTCCTGCGCATGCGCATTTCACTCAGCATAGAATAACAAATCACAATGAATTAGGACAAATCAAATCTCGGAGGCGAAAACCGCACATCAAACACCGCTGTTCGTTTAAGAATGCATTCCAGCATCCTACAATAGGCACAAACTAAAACAGACCATAAAGCACAGTTGTCTCCGCACTTCACACAAGATTGCAAGAAAGTGCACACGCTATAAAACAAAGAAGCGATTTATTGCTGTTTAAAAAGATCCTGTAACTAGGAAAACAAGATCTGTTTTACAACACATTATACCTGCAGTTAAATAATGCTTTCTTCATGTAACTTAGCGGAGAGGTAATTTTATACAAGAATTTAGCAATTAGTCGCACTGGTTTGTGCTACATCCGCACACTGCCAATTGAATACTATTTACTACTTAACAGACATGGTGACGTAGGTAAATGACGTCACTTAAGACGTGTCAAATCTTTTCTTGCAGGCCCTTATTTAGAGCAAGGTGTGGAATGCAGACGTATGCAATATCGGAATTACAGCACACTTTTACCGCATCTGCAGGTCACAGCACGTGCAGAATTACAGCCGCAGCCTGCACGCCCAAACCACCCCGAACCTTCAAAATCACCACAAACGTCTAGAGAAAGAACTGCTACCGAATAGCAGGTGGTAACTATTTTCCACTCCCACACGTGTCATCTGGAAGGATACAGAAGAACAGAAAAACAAGGTTCCTTTGGGTTCCTGTAGAACAAAAAGCTCACTTCTCAATCTCATTCAATCAACCACCATAAATGTTCTAACAAAACTGTATATATATCTACCTCGCCGGTTTTAGAGAAAACCATTGATTTAAATATATTATATCCTATTGATCACTTTGGATCAAATGGTTCACATGAAATCATCACATATCAAAAACATTAAATAATTGTGGACAAAATAATTCATCGAAGCCACAATTTACAACACACTGGCTGTATTATACATGTTTAATGGATACATAACTAACCGGTGATGTATTAAGTAGTTGCGTCTATTCACAAAGACAAATTATTTTGTCTACACTTACTTTCCCTGTATATATTGTATGTACAGAGCTTTTTAATATGTGATAATTTTATGTGGAACTGTTTTTATTGTCACGAGTGACACTGACCTTGTGTGCAACTTAAATTAAAAAACTTGATTTAAAATGTCAGAGCAAACACAAGTAAGATTTTTTATGTGCAATGCAAACGAATGTCAATTTCACTAGCAGCCAATTCGTTGTAAATATACAACTGCAGAAAACAAATCATATACTAACAGTCACTTACAAGGGATCGTATCCTCAATTGAATCAAATCCGCCCGTGTGCTTCAAACCAAACTTCTAATTCAGCCTCCTGCATGGGGCAGCCCTGTGAGGGTTACTTGGTGACACCATAAGTGGCCTGAGGCAAACTTCAGATTGTGATTAAAATACCATGAGTAAAACAAACGTCTGAGGTCAACCTGTAACATGGCGACCAAGAGGCCTCTGAAGGCTGTTTTACAGGCTTGTGTTAAAGGTCTAGTGGCCAAGACTAGCATGTGAATGATCGGCCGCTAAATACACTTTCCGAAGTTTTGACAACATTTAAAAAAGGAATTGCTGTAAAATATAGGCAACTAATTGTAAAATACAGGCAGATATGTTGTAAAATATAGGCAGATATGTGGTAAAATATAGACAGATATGTTGTAAAGACAGGCAGATATGCTTTTAAATATAAGCATACTCTACCCTTTGATTTGAATTATGAAATGATATAAACATACATTCATGGAGACAAATGCTGAAAAATCTATAATAATCATGCAGTGGATCACACGCATTAACTGATATTTCCATAAATCATGGACACTGGGAAGTTGCCCATGACTGTTGAGGGCAATATAATGTACACACGTTCATTTACTGACCAATTAGCATCGCTAAGAATGTTTCAAGC
The DNA here is from genome assembly GCF_964204655.1 of Triturus cristatus. Taxonomy (NCBI): domain Eukaryota; kingdom Metazoa; phylum Chordata; class Amphibia; order Caudata; family Salamandridae; genus Triturus; species Triturus cristatus. The sequence continues at coordinate 1,269,524,383 of NC_140591.1, forward strand.
ATGTGCCTGCATGCCCTAACTTGTAACTATAATTCAGATTATAAGTGTGAAGTTTACTCTGCAATATAGGTCTAAAGTGTTTTTATTTGTAGTAAATAGCGTTTATTTTTGGAAGCACAGCAAATTCGAAAATACTGGTTTGTATTAGCTAAAATGATCTCACAGTTGGTCAACGTGGAGCATACACCTGTCCATAAGATCAGTGGCCTTTTAATACTGGACTACTGTCAAGGTCAGAGGGTCAAGACCCCTAGAGAGCTATTAGTTCCCCGCTGCAGTGATTGCAGCAGTTGAAGGTGATGTTTTCATATCTGGTGTAAGGGTGGAAACGGCCAATATTCTTTTTAGCGGGAAAGAAGGGCGAAGGCAAAGATTCAGAAAACGACAGCGCCGTGGATTCTTCTGGACAATTAACTGGATGCAATATTCTGAGCATCTGAAACGAAAAACACATTTTTAGTACACTTGCACACTAATAAAAACTTTTGACTTAATACGAGAAGGGGCGCCCAACAGTACATTACAATTCAGATAAAAAGAATGGCTTTGAGATTCACAATTAAGAAATGACAATTGGAATGTATCCATGTCCGTGCACTCCCTGTATTTACTGAATGGCTTACAGTTATAACAAGCATTTGCAATGCAATAGGTCTCGCATTTGTGAAAGTTAGAGCTATTGGCTTTGTAAATGACAGGATACGTCTTTAGTTGTTAACACTGGACAAGGACACTTAGATTAAGTTAAACGAGCCGCGCAGAAGAAAGGCGTGGCCGCAATTGTTGAAGTTGAAGCACTGTGCTGCTGAAGTTAAAACATAAGATTATGCGCGGCTGAAAAGAAAAAAAAAAGGTGTGCTGTGCTGCTTTTTAAAAAAGTGCAGCGTCCCACGCTGCTTTACAAAAAATATATTATGTTGTGTGCAGTCTTAACATCAGGTTATGTGAGCTGCAAATCGAGAAAGAGTAACATGCTTGGGCTTCCGTCAGATGCAGGCAACTGAAGTAGGCAATGTGAGCACTGCAGCAGGAAGCGGAAACGGAAGCCAAAGGCTCAAATAGCAGGGACGCCAATCACCCCAGCTGCAGTTAGAGGACACGTACCCAGCTGTAAGCACTAAAAAAGGACACTTCGATTAAGTTGGTCGAGCTACGCAGAAGAAAGGTGTGGCCGCTATTGTTTAAGTTGAAGCATGGCATGCTGCACCGCTAAAATTAAAACATAAGATTATGCATGGCTGGAAGAAAAAAAATAAATGGTGTGGCGTGCCACACTGCTTTTAAAAAAACAAGGAGAGCCACGCTGCTTTAAAAAAAGTGTGGCGTGCCACGCTGCTTTAAAAAAAAAAAAATTATGTTGTGTGCAGTTTCAACATCAAGTTCTGCCAGCCGCACATAAGAAAAGAAAGGTTTTTCCGCCAATATTGCAGCTAAAGCCCAAAAGCATAAGAGAAAGCGAGGCATGCATCATGCCTGATAAAAGAAAAAACAGGTGCTGGAGCGTGTCCCGCCTACAACAGCAGGTATGAGAAAGTCATCTCAGAAAATTGTGCTCACAGACTGTTATTAAAACATACCGAGTAACAACAAATGTAATGGGACAGTCCTCAGGGGAGGTTACAAGAGGAGAAAAGGAGGTCCTAAGGAGGGACTACTAAGCCTATTAACAATCAAAAACCATCATTTACAAAGGACAGAAACAGAAGCCAATTGAGAAGATGGGTGGGGAAAGGGGCGGAGCTTAAAGTCCATACCTGCTCTCAGAGACAGCGCAAGCCCTACCCAGGCAGACCTACAACTAGCCAATGGCTACCCGCCGGCCTGTCGTCAGCGGCAGACTTGAAGTTAGTTGTTCAGTGTTAGAAGAGCGTCCAGATGCCGCTACTCATACAGAGCGTTTGTTAACTGACTAAGTGATTTATGCCGTAATGCGAATGACACTGTAGTCTGTCGACCCGCAGGACACGGACCGCCATCGGAGTGGTGGAGCCTAACAGGCAGCCTGCTGCAGTGCAGTCCGGCAGCACTGAGCTCAGCAGTCAGGATTCAGAATGGGAGATGCAGCGAGGAGCAATCGTGGACTTGACTCCTGGAGGTCCGCCCCTGCCGTCAGACCGGCACTGCAACTGTGCTCGCTAACAGCAAGTGTCACTACTGGTCCTTCAATTCTCAAATAACGTGGCTGCCCCGCTTCAGAAGAGGTCTGGAGTCGAAGTGACCAGGTATTGCTCACTTCCACATGATGGCGGCAAAGCACTATAATTCAAAGCTAAAGGCAAGAAGTGTGTACTGTGGCATCGAAGATCCGAAGAAACCCCGGTTTTCCTGTAAACAATTCTCTTAGAATTTATAATATTCTTTTTAAAGCAAAGGGAACATGATCCTGGAGAAAAGTAAACCATATTTATTCCAGCTGTCACTGTAACTCTGCCCAAATCGCTCGAAAGTTTCTCGGCTGTGCTGTGCCTAGTATATTGATATATTTGACTCCAGTATCTCGTGACTGGATTCTAAATATTATGATGAAAAAGGAGGCTTGGTTTCTTAGATTCAGTTTTCGGTATGCTCTTGTTTCAACTGAACTGAACTGAACTGCCAGTGTCAGGCGCATTAAACTTAGTGATTAGAGCTCCCAACATTGAAACTGAAACATTCCGTGATTCCATCTGACAAGTCCAGTCTGGGTGGGCGGTGCCTAAGGGAGACAGGGCTGTCACCAACCCCACTTCCAAAAGCAAACCGACGACAATAGATCTCGCAGAGCGAGCAGTGCATGCCCTGCGACGCTAGGCGAGACCTAAAAAGCATTGGGGCAACAAAAGAATAACATCATAATGTAACGGCTGGCACGAATCAGAGGTGACGGGCGGGAAGGAGGTAAAGAAAATAAACGAAAAAAAAACGTACCAACTCACCCAGTCTCTCCTCGTCGTCCCTCCGCTCCAGTACTGGCCTAGAATTACTGCCCCAGGGCAGCTATCCAGTTTGTCTCCCAAACCATGCCTAACCCTTTTGTTTCTAGCATTTCCAGAGGATATCCAAAGTCTATTTGTCTCACCACACCACCCCCTAGATTTTGTCAGTTTTTGGCTGCTCTCGTGTAGCCATACTGGTGATAAACAAGTTTATGAACTGCTTAGTTCTCTTGGACACACCTAGCAAAGTTTTTTGCCCCAAAGGTAGATTTCCTGCCACTGGGTATCATCCAGGATGAGCTTAATTCTCTTTTCCAGTTGTAGCTGGCATGAGAATTTGTTGTTGGTATGGTGTGTTTTTTAGAAACATCTTTATTCTGGACACTAGGTGGCATGGAGAGGATAACATTTGGTGGAATTGCTGAAAGGGCAAGAGTTCCCCTTTCGCTCCTGTTTTCACCTCCTGCTGCAACATCCAGTGCTCCAGTCCTAGGTAATGAAGTGTTCCGTCTCTACAACCTCACAGACATCTTGATATCCTCAAAGGACCTAACAGTGCCTGTTGTGTTGGAAAAGTCCCTTGCATTGTGATGGACGTGCACTCGTGCCTTCAGTGCCCCAGCTGCATGGATATCTGGATCCCTGGTACTGTTTTTTGATAATGGGAAAACACAGATCATGCATGTGTGACATGAGCTCAACATGTCTCATGGTAATGCAGTCTTGTTAAACCAGGAGGGGTGCACCAAGCACTACGCCCATAGCAGTATAGGGCCACTGCCTGGAGTTAAGTGACACAAGCGTAGTGGTGGCATCATACCTGTTTTGTGTTTAATAGTGATCAGTATTGTGAACAGGTCTTTTTGTCTGTGTCGCTGGAGTGGTACCTAGTGGCCCACTCAAATGTAGTTCTGCAGTTGTGTACTCAACTCACCCTTAGCCTGCATAATAAAAGTGTGTAGCGTCGGACAGTATGTGCTACTTGCATGTGTGTATGTGTGTGCTGGGATGCATTTGTGCTGGGCATGATACATACCAAAGATCTGTGGGTACCCCTTCTTAGCCTACACAGTGAATGTGACTAGTGGCAGAGTGCTGGTGATTCTTGCATGTTGGAATGTATGTGTGCTTGGTACATAACATGGGGTCTATTTTGGAAGCAAAGGGCCTTGAGAGGCTAGTTGAGGCAAGGACTGCAACCTCCGACAGGAGATGTGGGTCACTGACATTCTTGAGGCCTGGGGTGGGAACACACACTGGAGGTAGGTGAGCAGAACATCATCCGCGCACATCTAAAATCACTGATTCCAGGAAGAGTTACTGGTCAGTAGGGCCTGGGCTCATTGCCAGGGGGATGGTGGGGCTGATAAGGTTAGAGCTGTAAGACCATGGAATCATAGAAGAGAGGAAGACTTAGGACTTTAAACCTTTATAAGGCATACTGCAGTGGAGGCTGACACTCATGTGTAATCCCAGATTATTTCCTTGGCCTGTCTTGTGGATTAATCAGAATTGGAGACACTCCCGAGGATGCAGACTGTTCCTTTGATAAAGGACAGGGCACAGAACAGAGCACACTTCCACTGGAATTTCAAAGAACCAGACACAAAATCACACCTTTGTCTAAATTTGGACTATAAAGGTGAGCGCAGGAGTCCCACGCCTCTGCTCATCAGGGAAGAAGAGCACCAAGATTTCTAGCTGCTGAAACCAGGACTAGGGACAAAGTCTGCTTGTCCCTTCTGGATGAGGGGCCATTACCCATGAGTCAAGACCACTTGTCCCGAGCCTGGAGCACCGGCTTTCTGTCTGCCGAGACCAATAGACCCTGTGAGGAGGAGAGTGCGCATGGAGAGACAGAGGCTCAGCTGGGATCCTTTTGAGTGGATCCCGGTGAGGGAAGAGTGAGACAACCAGTCCGGCCGGGACATTTGTGAGGACATTGGCTGCAACCCCCATGCACAAGGCGGGAGCCACCGTGAAGTAAGTGCTGTCATCCTTGTGCAGAGCCAGTAGGTGACCCTTGTATGTCAGGTGGGGGCCACTGTGAAGTAAAGGCAGTCGCCCTTCAGGGGAGGAAATCAGTGACTCCAGAGTGCCAGGAGGGGGCCACTGTGGATGCAGGGATGCTTCCCTGGACTGTTGTGCCCAGGCTGCTGTGAAAACTTACCGATTGTGAGAAGCCACAGAAAAGGATGTCCAACAATATAGGAGGTTGCGGAGGCCCTGAAAATCATCAATGAAAGACCATGAGAGGTTGCAGTCAGCATCTGGAGACTGGAGCATGCAGAGATGCGCCCTAATTCTCCTGCACTTGCCAGCTGTCTTCGAGTCTGTTCAAGGCCGGCAGACCTTTCGGGGATACGCACAAATTTAGAGCACAGCTCTGTTAAAGTTGACTCCTAAGGCCAAACTTAGACTTTGCTGCAGGAGGAGTAGAGTGGGCCACATCTAAAAGTTGCCTCCAGTAGCAAATGGAAATTAACCAGACTCACTCACTAGAAATGGACTGGGGGGATGGGGGGGGGGGGGGGGGGAGGGGGGGGGGAGGAAGAGACTCAAAGATACTATCCAGGACGACGCTAGCACTCTGTCAGTAAGAGACTGTGGATATTATTTAGTGAGCTGCGTCTATGCACTGTGTGCTTATATTAAAATACTACTTTTTTCCACAAAGGCAAGTATTTGACTGGATAATCACCTTATTGAGATTTCTGTTTGTACTTTGAGTCTTGCACCCGTGTATGCCTCCCACCTGCCCCTCCTCCCCCAAAGAGCCTTTGACTGCTCGATCCGTAGTACCATTGACAGCCATGTGCTGAATGGGGTAGTATGTGGCTGAGTTACTGAGGATCCATGGTAGGTAGGGCCCCAGCACAGCCGGAGTGCAATGTCACAACTCCTGCTGTTAGAGCTGTGCTTGCCTCGAGGCCCTCTGAAAGGGATTTAACAGTACCTCTGGTAGAAGAGCTCCATAAGCCTAGAATGAACTTCTCTCCACGATTCAAAGTGCGTCCTATTTCTCCCAGGGGAAAATCCTCATTGGTGAAGTGCTAGATGAAAGAAGAGGGGTGGTAGGTCAGACTTGCTTCATGTATAAGTTGGTCCCAAACTACCAGTGTAGGTCAAGTGTCCAGAGATATATACAGGTTTCTTCCCTGTTGGCTTTTGGGATCTCAGGGAACCTCTCCCGAAGGCTAGCTAAATTCTGGACTACGACGCATCAGATCGTGTCCATCTCACTTTTTAGCCATTCAACCATGTACCTATCCTTGGTAGAAGTAGATACATTGTGGTGGTCCCAGAGCACCTTGTTTGGAGTGTTTAGTACATTGCTACCAGCCCATTCTTTGGTTTCTTTTTGGCACAGATGAAGGAGTTACAGATCTCCTGAAGCTGACAGATTTCGCTCTGGTTAAGAGTTGGGAGAGGGCCTGAAAAATATACAAGAATTTTTCATACCTTATCTAACATATCATGTTAAAAATGAAATCATTTTCATAGCAGGTATCCGCACCAAACAGGAAAGTGAGTGGTTGCACCATAACTAAATACGTGCCTCAACTAGGCCGGGGCGGTGAACTCTGGCATGTTTGTGGACTTTTCTGCACTCCGTGGAGCTTGTAGAGTGCAGAAAATGTCTGCTTCACGTAGTGCAGCAGAGTTTCTCCCCCGTTCCGTTCGCGAGCACAAGCTTCCGCTCCGGTAGAATTTCTATCCGAGAGGCAGGAACACCAGCACGAACGGCAGTTCGCACTACACTCCGCCACCTGCGTAACTCCGCTGAGTTCCCCATTGCAAAACTCCGCGAACTACACCCAGGCCTGGCCTCAACCTCTTATAACAGAACGAAATAGCTCTTAAAGGCACATATATGCAGATGCGAGATCAGCCTAACACTCATGTATTCAATGCCCTCTGTCAACCACTGGAAGGGTGTGCATGGTTGGAGTTGCTCCATAAATTTTTCGCCTCCTGCCCAATCAGCCCTTTGGATAACTTGGAAGCTCACAACTCTCTGAAAGCTCATCAGATACAGCAAGAGCTCCATCAGTGACTGACATTGGATTTCCAGTGGTACTAAAGACCATCTGCAAACGCTGATAGATTAAATATATCCAGTCTAAAGTTAATGCCTTTAGACTGGAGTGATCTTTTTCAGAAGCTTCTTCTGACTCGTGTCTGCTGGCACTGTAAATTCCCAAGCAGCTGGTAACGTGACAGCAGGAACGACAAGGATAAACAGCCATAAATCATTTGTTGTGCTGCCTCTGTGCCCTAAATCAGCAATAAACTAAACTCATCTTGCAGTTTCTTTGGTAAGAGAAATGTATATCTGTCAAGTAGCTTGTCATAACAGCAGGGGCGGCTCCTCCACTAGGGCGGAGGAGCGTCGCCCCACTGCTTTCTCACAGGCAAAAAGCAGTAACGTAAAATGGTAATAACTTTCAGTTATTACCATTTTATGTTTGGTTGCGGGCGGGTGGGCTGCTCTGCGAGCAGTGCCAACGGGCATATTCAGATCACGCTTTACAGCACAAAGTAAATAGCCTAAAATTACAAGAGAAAACATCTATGCAATTCTAGATACAACTTCCCCTAAAGCGTAATCTCCCAGATCAATCAGTTTCAATGGCAAACTATAGGTTTGCCGTTAAATTCATTCTTACAGGTGTAACTCAAGGATCAACCCTTAGCCCCACGCTCTTTAATTTGTAAGTTGCTCCATCAGCCAGACTCATTGCCTCTTCTGGTTTCAGTTTCTATTCATATGCTGATGATACAAAACTCATTTGAAGGCTAGACAGAACACTGAGGAATCAGCTCCTAAATTTACATCATGTCTTAAGAGGTAGCACTCTGGATGAACCACAATTCAGTGGTTTAAAACTGAACTTGTCATTGTTGGCAACCCTGCATTATGGGTCAATGAATGATGGCCAGAAGTTCTTGGAACTCGCGCCTCTCCAACATGCTAGGAACCTGGGGATCCTTTTTGACTCAAAGCTTTCTTTTGAAGAATACATCAAGACTCTCTCTAACACCTGTTTGTGAGAAGTTGGCCTGATATATGATGTCACTAGTTCTAGTGTACACCCTGTATCAGTCCAAACAACCCTTATGGTGAATGGTTGTGAAGTCAACCTTATAGACCAGCTATCATAGTGGTAGCATGGATATGAGCAGTCTTAGGCTAAACTCTGTATGGCATGTGAAGCCAGCTGTTATACCATTACAATCCCTTGAATACCAAATTAAAGGACACCACACCAGGTATATATAAAATTAGAATGTATTTATTCTAACATATACCCTCAGCACTCTTTATGAGTTCAGAGGTCTAAGTACAAACAATTTCTTAAGTAGCATACGTTAAGTTACACAGGAAAATACAGTTAGGCCCAGGGGCCACGCAAACCATATACTAAGAAAGTGGTATAAGTACCACGTCACGAACAGGGAGTTGGCCTAGGGAATCGCTGGGGCTACACTACCCTACCAATGGTTAGGAAGTGGGAGTCCCACGGGAAGCGTGTGCAGTGTGGAAACACACACGCGGATTACATTAAAGTCAATAGGAATGTAGGAGTTAGAAATAGGGAGAATAAGGACACTTCCGAAGTAACTAGGAGGAAGCAACTAAAGACTTAGACACTTGGATAGTCAATATCCACTGGAGAACCGGAGTACTCACGTTACCTCACCCACAGGAGACGGGTGCATAGGTGTGAAGATGTGTCGGGTGTCGTCGCTGGATCCTATGGATGCCTGAAGAACAGATGCTGGCAGGCGGCCAGGAGGAAGATTTCCGGTGGACCCAAGGATGGATCTTGAAGGAAGAACACCTGCAAGCAGAGGGGACAAAGTCTGGGTCACTAGCCAGTGACCGGGTGGAACCAGGAAGGAACCAAGCCATGTCGTGCAGGATACAGGTGATGTCTTGAACCTTGTCTCTGCAGCCACGTGGACCAGGAGGCGTCGAGGACGACCAGAACCAGGATACGAGCTGTCCCACGAAGGATCTTGCTGATGGCGGAGTCGACGTCCCGATTGGAGTCAACAAGCCTTGGCAAAGGCAACCCACGCGGAAATCGAAATTTGCTTCAGGTGCAGACCAGGAAGGTCTGAGGTGCTTCTCTTTCACAGGGAAGCAGGAGCCAGTCTGAAGGAGCCAAACCAGCGGTGGAAAGTTAAGGGTTCGTCGCCACTGAGGCTACTAGCCAATGGGTCAGCAACCGGACAGACGCGTCGAGCAGGAAAATGCAGAAGGGCCCCACGCAGAACTCGTGGAGTGTGGAGGGCTAATCTTCGGTGCAGATGGTGCTCGGGGTTGGGGCTTTTCAATCCCTAGAGCACAACTTCGAGGATGCCTCAGAAGCTGCGCTGGAAGCTACTCGCCAAATTTCCCAGGTAGCCGGTCCCACGTCTCTCGTCGCCTCCACGGATCTCAGCTCTGCTGTGGATGTGGATGTGGATCAGGGTCGGAGAAGTCTGGAAGTCAAGGCGCTGGTCGGGCTCTGCAGTCGGTTCCTCGTAGAACTTGGGCAAAGCAAACGGCAGGTCGCTTGTTGGTGCCTGTTTGTACAGGGTGGCCACTCCTTGGCCACAAGGGAGTTTCTTCAGTCTTCTTGTCGTCGAATGTCGAAGGTCCAGAGTTTCGTGTCTAGTTTCAGTTCAGGATAATCTAATCTCCTAGGGACTCAGCTCCCACTCTTATACTAATCTGGGGGGCTGGATTACCTGCTAGGTCCCTCCTATGGGTGGGACCAGGGAGGGGGGTGGTTACACCCCCTTCCCTTTGTCCAGTTTCGCGCCAGGGCTGGGGCTGGAGTGCCCCAGCACCGGTTTGAACCGGGCTATGCATGGGACACCTTGTGTGCCCCAGACAGTGTCTCGTTTCTTTCATCCCTCCCTGCCCCAATACACTAAGTCCTGTCTGGGGTGGTGCTAGCACCTCCCAAGGCAGGAAACCTATTGTACAAGCCTCCCTCGCTGGAAGGACTCCCAGCAGCAGGAGGTCAGACTTGTGTCCGTGGCAGCATCATCCATTTTGTGATGCTGGGGCTCTGGTTAACTTTAACCGGGTAAGTAGGATTTTAACATGTCTTCTCCCTCTAGAAGGAGGGAATACTATCCTCATCACCTGAAATGGTGTGGGGGTAGTATTCCAAAGTGTTAGACACCTTACACAACATGTTTTGATAAAGCCAAACCATAGTTACCATAACCGCGAGGATTATAAGGCACTTTAAGAGTATATGGTAGGCGATATCATAGAACAGCTATAAGGACATGGTTCCGAAAGCTGCAGACAGGCTCAGCTCACGCTAGAGCATCATCTCACATGTTACCAAGCACTCTGCCTCCAGGATTGTTAAGGCCTGCCATAGGAGTGGCGTACAGGTTACCCATGTGTCTACATATAAGGTAGGTATAGGAATTCTATACCTAAGCAAGGGGTGATTACACGACCTTGCCCCAGCTGAGTGATCAGCCAGTTGTGTCATGATGGGAGGCCAGCCAGGGGTGGCATAATACATGGTGCAGCCCCTGGTAGGCCTAGGGTACACCTAGGCCCTGGGTACCTAAGGTACACTGTACAGGGACCCAAAAGGTGATCCTTACCAATTGGGTTATGTACCTAAAGTACATAGTAGGAATTTAGAGAGAGAACAGCTGGGCTGTGGGTCTGATTAGCAGGCCCACAGCCACATCTAAGTCAAAAACCAGTAAAGCAAAAGCAAAAAGTGGGGGTGACCATAGGAAGCAGACCCTACTCTCCTACACTGTTTACTAAGTATCATCAGTAAACAGTTCTGTTAAGTTGAGCCATCATTTACTGTACCATTCAGTTGGTTTGCCCACAGGGCCAAGACACTTCTATCCAAGGTATCTATGCACTTAACGAATGTCACTTGCATTCATTCGTGTGTTCCTTGCCTTTCCCGGAGCCTTCAAAACAAGGCTCCAAACAAGCACCAAGAATACACTCCAATAATGCTTTCGCCGTAGCTATTATTTTAACACCAGAACCTTAAAGCAAGCACCATCACATATCTTTCAGCTGCTGACAAAAGCCCTGACTTTCCACTTCCGGAAACAACACCGCCATTCCCCTTACTCTACTACTCCATCCTCCACCCATTTATATGCTTGGAGTCCCTGAAAACATCGTCATTGATGCAATGGACACTCAGGGTCCATGTTACAAACATCATCGCCTAAACAGAGATCAAGGGATTACAGGCAACCACCATCACACACACATTCTTCTCGACCCCCAACGGGTGCTCACCTTTGGGGCAAACAAGCTTTTTTGAACTATGAGGCCTGCTGTATAAAAATATGCAACACATGCAAGAAGCATGCACTGCTTTTGAACATTTCAATAAGTGACCACAATATACCTCTAGCATGCAGTCTTGATTTCTTTACACCCACTACAGGACTAAAAGCCCACTCACTGGCTACCCGACGCTCTCAAGGTGAGCCCTGCAATCTCGTACCAGGTCCTGGCCCATGCTGCACAAAGCCCCCCAACCAAATGCAATACACTTGAGATGTTCCTCTGCTTTAAGCCTCTCTTCCTCACTTGTCCTGTCCTTAACCATGACACCCATGTTAGCTTGTACAAACAACAAATCACCTGGTGGGTGCTGAACCAGAGCCATGCCATCTCCTGAGGGCAGCAAGTCTGGGAGTGGTGCGATATCAGTCACTCAAGGTAGCTCAGAAAACTTTGCCAGCGCAACATGTGGGTAGCTCTCACGCAGTACAAGGCTACACCAGTAACAGGCATACACTACACAAATAACAGTAACAAAACATAATATTTAATATTAGTTTACTCAAGAGTTTTACCTTTTCAGCCATCTTCTCTGCTGGAGTGCTGCAAAATTCTGTTGTACAAGGGGGAACTTTTGCACTGCTGGAGTCGATGCTTCCAAGTAGGTGAGAGTTCACTGCTTTAGCCAGACTATGATTTGCAGATGCTAAATCAGCAGTACTGTAAGGTTGAGTGTGAGGATGGTAGGTTTGCTCCCTGCCCCACTGTAGAGAAAGTAACAGCTGTTCCAACAGTCTGCGGAAGAACAAACATATCAGTCTGAATGATACATGAACAGGCTCTGCTGCACAATCAGAGCATTCTAAAAAACACATACAGTATTACAATTAATTCTGGTTACCACAAATCTAAAGCTTAATTTTTATGGCAGTGCCTGGTTTACTGGTCATACTGTTGAGTACCATCAACCTGCTACAGACTCACTCTTCCTTCTTCATTGTAGTACATTCATTGCTTTATTATCTGACAAGAGCCTACATATTTTTCAAATATTTGACACTTCCTCCAGAGGATGGTCCCATTCACTTTTCAGGCGTTTGGGAACAGAAACATTGACGCAACGATCACCACAATAACTTCACTATAAGGAATTGTATACTACTTGTCTCAACTTTCTCTTTCTATAAGGAGGACTATACTATTGGGTGATCCCTGTGTCACCTCAGATCACCATTTTTAGGACTTTCACATACTGATCCAAGTGTTACTGCGGGAAAGTAAGATTCATTCGTTTAGTGGTTCTGACCCTTTGTTTATAATGATTTCTTTATGTGTGATTTTCTAGATGTAAATAATATATTGTACTGGATTCCTATACATCTAGAAGTACACCTGACATCTGATATAATCTAACCCGTTCTGCCATTTATTGCAGTTAGGTTAGCAGATATATTATTTACTGCTATTCCACAAGTAAAAGATTGTACAAATGTTTTCCTTCAGAGGATACTTTTGTGTATTCAGGTTTATACCCAGTCTCCTGGGGTTTGTTTACTGGGTTGTCCTAGTGTGTTGTGTTTAACATTGGAAGAAATCAAGAATAAGCATTGTTTAATCATGAAAACTGTCCTTTTCCAAAGGAAGCAAACAATGATAACGCTCTATATATTCTGAATGCCACTAAACAAGGAAGCTATTTAAAATACAGCATCATAAAACTGGAACACCTTAAAGCCTCAGCAAGACAGAAGAGAAAGCATGAAAGTTGCACATGGTTAATGCAGCTTGTGAACCTATTGGTTACTGGCAACAATGGTTGTCAGTCAGAGGAGAGTATTGGTATCACAGTGCAATCCTTAAAGATGCTCAACCACCCATTCTGAAATACTAGATTATTGGCTTGTCTAAATGCTTGTGGTTGAAAGATGGGCCAATCCATGCTAAGAGAGCCATTCATTTCGCATGCAGTCACTAGGGCCAGTGAACTGGATTTGGTAATTCACTGCCAACCAGTGGAGATCGCAAAGTTTGTAGTTAAATGTTTGAGGGAGTTACCTTGCAAGCGTTCGTAAGACTGTATTGTAAATAAGCTAAAGTCTCTTCACAAGACTTGGTGAAGGAAGCTCTGAATGATAGATATTCCCACCAATCGGTATCAGGAAGATCCCCCCGCAACTTGCTCTGGCTTCCTTTAACTGGAAATATAGATGTCAGAGTAGTTTAGTAAGTCAGCTTAACGACATTTGAACACTTGTACCCTTTTTTGAGCATAACATATTTACCGTTAAGACTTTACCTTGTGGTGTAATCAAATCAATCAATCATTCAGGGGTCTGTAATGCATGGCTACTCACCCAAGAGGGTCTCAAGGAGTGCAATGGGTGGATAGGAATGTTGCGTTGCAGTGCAACAGGTCAGAGTGAAGGCCACATGCAGAACAGCAACACAAAAAGATTGAATAATAAGGAAACAGTATGTTTGTGTTTTGGCATTGACCTTTCAGTATTTCGCGGTTTTTCCTCTAGTATCACAGCTTTATCTGGTTGCCAAAGACTTTCATGGCCCCATGTTCTGTGTGACCATCCTCCAGCGACTTTACATTTCACTGCATCTCCATTTGCAGCGCCTTTGCTTACAATTCCCTTTCTTTCTTGGTTCTGGCGTAGTTTGATCTGATGGTGATTGCAGGTTGGGCCCCCTGGCATCATTTTTGGGGACTGGTACTTATTTTTCCTTAAGGGACTTTGATTCAAGGCAAGAGGGAGAAAAACACAAAAGTGGGACAGAAGAAAAACCAGAAACAAGGAAACACAGTGACAAAGCAAAGAAAAACAATCTGCAAGCGTGAGATAAAAAGACAGGGAGTGTCTGGTGCTGGAATAAAGAGGCAAGAGATAGAATCAAGACACATGCAAGACTTCCACCAGATGCTAATGAGCTGTTGAGAATCGAGTACCAGAGCTATCATCGTAGTCTGTGGCTCATGCCAAGTATCACTAGGTACTCACCTGAGATCCCACTGAGTTCTATAACTCCCTTCAGTGATATGCTGGGTAGGGCGAGAGTAGCGGACTGGGCGGCAGCAGGAGTGGACACTGTAAACACTGTTCCAGGATGGGGCAATTTAATCCTATGATCAACTACAGCAAGAATGCGAACTCCCAGCAGGTCATTTCCTGGCTTATGGGAGTTTGTTGGCTGCTTTGGCGAGGCTGTGGGACATTATGGGCACTGAACCCGAACAGCAGAATTTAGTACATATGTTATATATAATAGGTAGTGGTTGCAAACTCATTACTTAGCTGGTCCGCGCTTCAGCGTCCAGCAATCATGACCCCCTAGCTGTGGTTTGCCGGAGTTGGGAGAGGGATATAGGAAGGGAACTCAATCAGAAAGAATAGAAGAGGACACAAGTCTATCCCAAGTGGTTGTCAAGGAAGGGAAAGTTCCAGTATATCCAACAATTTGTCCTTCACGGGGCATACCTCACCCCAGCTGCGCTTCACAAAATATTTGACTCCTCCTCTTCTTGCTCTAGATGCAAGCAAGTAGGAGCTGACACAGTGCACATGTTTTGGAGATGCCCAGAGACTTCAACACTATGGGCAACGGTCTAGGCTGCGACCACGGAAGTGACTGGCCGTGAAGGGGTGTTCATGGTAAAAGGCCCTTTGCTGGGACTGTTCAAATGCCCAAAGATCACAAACGCTGTCTATCGGTTCACAGATTTGGCATCACTAGTTGATCGTAGACTTATCGCCATTTCCACGAGCGAGAAGCCTAGAGACACGCCCATCTCTGTTGGCCACACCCCCCTCCGACACCCAAGCTCCTACTATAAAACCATGAATCCATGCCGGAGGCGCAGCGGACGGGCGCAGCGGACGCGACGATGGCGCGCCGAAACCGCGCCAAAGGGGTGCCAGTCTGCGCCAGTCCGCGCCTGACCCGCGCCCAGGGCCCAAACTCCTAGCCAGCCACCACACCATCCTAGTAAGTCAATGAAATACTCTTCCTCCGATCTGTTAGAGATTAAAAACACCATGCTTCGGCAGGACTGCCCACATCTTAACCTAGACAAGTATTCCAACGTGATTCATATAGCCTGCCCTAAATGCAATTTTAAACTCAATCATTCCCTTACTCAGATACCTCTAACTCCAGGGGCACCATGTAATGAGACCACACGCATTAAGTGCGCACTAGTGAACGCTAGATCTATGTGTAAACATAGAGAAGAGGTGGCCGAACTAATATCAGCACACAAATTGGATATCCTGTTTATAACAGAAACATGGGCCGATTTGGCCTCTGACCCCGATCTGGTGACAGCCGTCCCTGAGGGCTATTATATTGTCAGACAAGATAGACCGGCTGGAAAAAAAGGGGACGGCCTTGCCATAATTCTACGGCTAAACCTAGCAGTAAAAACCGGAACCTCAGATACCATCCCTGCTGAAACATTATCCTTTTCTATCACGCTTTCCCCCACCCAAATGTTCAATGGGGTTCTGTTCTATCGTCCCCCAGCGTCCCGAACACCTTTTCTCCAATCCATTAGCACTTTATTAGAAACAGTGCCAGAAGTCTCTGACTTCACAATACTTGGAGATTTTAACTTTCATTTAGAAAATACATTAGACAAAGATACTCTGAGCCTGATTGAGGATTTCAAAGCCGTTGGCCTAAACCAGTTGGTTACTTCACCCACGTACAAAGCAGGTCACGTCCTTGACGGATTATTCACGAATAACCCGGCCATTACCCCCCCTACTGTTATTCCCATTGTATGGTCAGATCATGCAGTGGTGGTTTTCCACGCCTGTGTCAAGAAACACAAAAATCAACCCTCGGCAAAAAAGCAACAGAGGCCCAGTAGGGATTGGAAAAACATAGATATGAATATACTAGCCGAGAATCTTGAAAATACTAAACCATCCAAAGTGTCAGACCCGCAACTAGCAGCAAATAACTACAACCAATGGCTTACAGACACCTTTAATCAAGTAGCGCCTCTAAAGAGAGTGCGGTTAAATCGTCCAACACCATCAGCCCCTTGGTTCTCTGAACTGCTAAGAATAGAAAGACAGAAATGCCGCAATCTAGAAAGGCGCTGGCGAGTTAAATATGACAACAACGACAAAGAAAGATACAAACAGGCGCTATCAGGCTACAGGAAGATGCTAAGACTGGAAAAAAGCAAATATTTCTGTGAACAGATAGAAAAAGCACAGAACTCCAGTAAGCAACTATACCAGGTAGTGGCTACACTAACAACTATACCAACAGCCAATACTACGGAGACTACCCAAGACTTCTGTAATCAAATGGCTGACTTTTTCAGAACCAAGGTCACAGAAATCTTTGATAAATTTAATAACATCAAGACTGGGGAACTTTCAGATAGCACCAAGAACGTACAACTCACATCCTCCTCTCTGAATGAATTTCTCCCTCCATCTCTATCAGAAATAAAAGATCTCATTAAAACAACTATGTCAGGTTCCCCTCTGGATCCTTGCCCACCAACCATCATCAAATTAACATCTGATGTGGTAGCACCAATCCTGGAGAACATCTGCAGTACCATCTGTGAATCAGGAAACTATCCTCAAAGTTGGAAAACTGCTATAATAAAGCCACTTCTAAAGAAACCTACCCTTAACACCTTGGAATTAAAAAGTTATCGCCCTATAGCAGCCCTTCCTTATCCATCAAAAATACTTGAAAAAGTTATAAACAAACAGTTGGCTAGCTATATTGATCATAACAACCTGTTAGATAACACCCAGTTTGGGTTCAGGAAAGGACATGGAACGGAGACGGCGCTCATCAAGGCTTCTGAAGAGATCAGACAGATCATGGACCAGGGTGGCTCGGCTGTTCTGATCTTGCTTGATCTCTCGGCAGCCTTTGACACGGTCGATCACAACATCTTGATCGACCGTGTCACAGCCATGGGCATAAAGGGCAAGGCTGCGGAGCTTCTGGCTTCTTTCCTGGCTAACAGAGAACAGTCAGTAAAGATGGGGAATTTCTATTCACCAACGTTTGTGCTGCCTTGCGGAGTCCCCCAGGGATCCTCGCTGAGTCCGACACTTTTTAACATCTATGTGTCGGACTTGGCGAGGGTCATTAAAACCCACGGAATGGGAGTGACTTCGTACGCCGACGATACCCAGTTGGTGTTGGCAGTGCACAAAAACGGGACCGAAGTGGCAGCCAACTTTCAGACGGGCATGGGAGCCATCAGTCATTGGATGGACAGTAATTGTCTAAAGCTGAACACCGATAAGACCGAGGTAATGGTGTTTGGAGACCTAAAACCATCTTGGTCTCCGATCTGGTGGCCACCGGAAATGGGCAACCCACCCATCCCAGTCTCAAAGGTCAGAAACCTAGGAGTGTTGTTTGACAACAAACTAAGTTTCACTAATCATGCCAATGCAGTAGTCTCCTCTTCCTTTTTTACGCTACGGAAAGTGAAAAAGTTACTACCTTACCTTCCCCTGTCTGCAGGGAAAACCCTGATGTCCTCCTTGGTGCTATCCAAGGTGGACTACTGTAATGGGCTTCTGCTGAATGCTCAGGAGCAGGTCTTCAAAAAGTTACAAATGGTGCAGAACGCCGCTGCACGAATCTTGACCAAAACTCCCAAGTTCGCGCCTATTTCATCCGTCGTCTACCAACTGCACTGGCTCCCAGTAAAAAAAAGAACAAAATTCAAGGCTTTGTGTATTATATACAAGGCACTGAATAGCCAAGGACCCGACTTTTTTAGGGAATCACTGCAGCTGTATGTTCCCAAGAGAGCGTTAAGATCTGCCTCATCCGCATCTCTATGCATTCAACGAGTGAGAACAGTCACTTGGGGAGACAGACGTTTCTTGGTAGCTGCCTCGAGGCTCTGGAACTCCTTGCCCCATCACATAAAAAACAGCTCTTCACTGCTGTTCTTCAGAAAGCAAGTGAAGACTTGGTTATTCACTCAATAATGCACAGGAAGTGCCTCTCTGTCTGCCCAGCGCCGAGACACCATTCGTGGTATTTGTTCGCGCTCTAAAAGTTTAGAAAATAAATAAATAAATATCCTGAAGGCACAGACATTACCAAGTAGAGCCCATTGGTGTAAGGCAACACTTAAGTGGGGTGGGCGACGGCTGCGGCTCTTAGGTGAGGAGGCTTGTGGATTGCGCAAGCACCATATAGCAGCAGACGGGGCAGCACTGTTGAGAGATCTGCAGGCATATAGTTATGATCTGGTTGGTCAGCACGAATGCTCATGCTTGGCAACGTGTAATCTCTCATGGGTCAACCACACAGCAAACTCTTACTTTCACTATTTATTGTCTGTCTGCCCGTATCTGATTGTAGAGTAGGTAATGGCACCTCCATATCACAAGTACCGATACGCCTGTGTATTGATATAATGCTGCCTAAATGAATCTGTGTACTATATTATGCTCTGGTGAGGATTAAATGGCTCTGTGATGGAAAGGACGCATACCAACACTAGCAATAATGTTGCATACACTGACGCCACCTCATTAACTCCTATGTTTAAATGTTTCTTTTGGCTTTCTCATGTTCGAAACAGTGTTGTAAATGGCAGTCTTGCGCTGGGACCACCTTATTTGTTTTTCTTCATGATCAATCCTGAAGCTGATGTGATGCACTTACATGTGATGTGTACAATGCAAATAAAATCGGTTCCCAAAAAAGATGGAACCAAGACTATGCAACCTTTTAATTTGACACCCTGACTTTGGAAATCACCATTTGCGGGCTTCTGAACAAAACTGTGGACCCAGCGCTTATTCTTTCACAAATTAAGCACTTGATTATGACACACACTAGAAAGTCTCCAACTCCTCATACTTTTCTTTCTTAAATGTTCTCACTTTGTTTGCTTTATTTAGCTGCTGGCAGTCTGCTTCAAGCTGTGCTCTCCAGGCCTAAACACAGCATTAAAATGTTACCAGACCTGCAGGTCTAGTGACTTTAATAATCTACATGACCTAACTGTAATTCTCTTGACCCATAACCGGGTTTTAGTCTTAAATTTGTGACCCTGGGCAAATATTTTATTTGATTGAGCGGTCTTTTTCTTCATTATCACACATGAAGGCACCTTCAAGTATAGGAGTTAAACAGGTCTGCTGTACAAAAAAAATATATTTTGTTTTATTTAATAGGCTAAACGTTTGCTCCATGCATAATAAGAATATGTCCCACATCTTGGGCACACATGAACCCTGACTTGCCTCTTACTTTATTAACAGCATTGCCATTAGGGTGAGGGGAGGAATGTTTCTCAATTTAGGAGCAAAAATCTCCCTTTTAATAAATGTACAATTAAAGCATGATGTGGTAGTGCACGGTCATTTACAGTCACCACATATTCTCTTGAAAAGGCTATAAAATTGGCCATTGATATACCGTTTTATGGATAAAACTACACAAAAATTCCAAACGGTACGGTTTAGAATTAGGGCTTCTGGAAATATTTATAATTCGCATATCAACAAGCAAAGCGTTTTGATTTGTTCCGATCCTATTAAAATCTTTGTTTTCAGCACACTTCTGAATAACAAAAATAAGTGCTTCCCTAATTGTTGATATATTTTGAAATATTTGCACTGACCATTTACAAGCTATTTAAATGTGTGTTAGGAAAAACTGACATCCTACAGCCTTTCATTTCATAAAGAATGTCCGCCAGTTCACTTTACAATGTCGGCTAACTTTTATGTCAGCGAAAGAAGAGTAAACACCAATCTTCAGGATAAAATTGTATAAATGTGTGAGAAGACTCAAGCTGACATTGGACAGCTGTCTTTCAACACAAATGTGACCGGATAAAACAAGATTTAAATGAATCTTTATTGCTCAATCACTTTCTGAAGGAACAGAACACCGGTTATTTGCCTGCTCAAGCTCTCTCGCCAGAACTGCCAGTAGCCCCTAAAATTAGCATGCCCTGATAAAATCTGACTCGCCATAGCGAGTACATTTTGAGAGGCCTGGCTTTCTTCAACTAATCCCCACACATTTTGCAGGCTATCAACTCAGACCACTTTACATGTTGTATTCCAGTTCACTGTTGTCCCCAACAATGTGAGAAAAAAGTTGGAGGAGCCTCACTGCAGGAGCAGTCACCTACCCCATCTTTTTTATTTCTACTCTGTCCTTGGCCGAGGAGTAGAGCAAAAGAGCAGCACACGCCCCATTACAATTAGGCAAGGCAGGGAGGAGGCACCCATACGGTGTACAATGTTTTCTAACATCTCCTGATATTTTTGATCACTGGAAGACATTAAAGTGGACTGTGCAACAGATGCCAATCTATGACACTTTCATAGTACTGAGTATGTTGCATAAAGCAAATGTTTTACAAGCATCGCCTTTGTAAGCAACAACTGCAGAATGTAAAACAAATATGGTGCCAAAGCAGCATAGGCTAAGAAACCATCCACTGACATTGGAGAAGCAAAGAGTAGGGTAGTGGTCAAATGCCCACCGCCACATTTTAGAAGGGTGGGAGAATAGTGGTGATGAAAGAGCCACCCACTTGGCAAAGCCCTTGGGCAAGGTAGATCATGGACGTGTACCTCCAGCATTTGGGCAAGGTGGCAGGGTAGAAGGTAAAGAGGCAGAAAAGTGCCTCAACTCTTGGCAAAAGGCATCGGGGTGGAAGTACACAACATAACCCCTTGCTCATGGGCAAGGCAGGGGAACAAATAAACCCTAGAGTCCGCGGTGGGTGATGGGACTTGGTCCTTTATTTAAGGACTTTGTTTGTTTGAATATGCTGGTTGCTTGTCTTTGTGCCTCAGTTAGACTGTTATAGACCCGCGGACTCTTGTGTTGTTAAAGTCTGAGTGATTTGGGGATTGGTCCGCGCAGGTCTTTAAAATTTCCCTTTGACCCCCTAACCTATTGTTAATTCAAGAACAAATAAACCCACCCTCTCTTTCTCAAGGAAGGGGGATAGGCTAAAAAACTAAAAACAGCCTTTGGGAAAGGTGGAAGGACACCAATGCATCCTCTACCCATGGCAAGGTGCAGAGGAAAGGCAACCAAACCCCAGGCTACGGGCAAAACAGGATGTGTTGAATACTCCCACCTCCCTGTCCTCGGGACAAGGAGGGGGAAGTGGTTAATGTGTTTTTGGCAGATGCGAAAGTCAATAAAAAAAACAAAAAAAAACAAAAAAACCACACACACACACACACACACACTGCGATCTTTGATAAGACAGGGAAGAAATTAACACATCTATCACCCAACCACAGGACAAGGCAGGGAGAGTGAGGGGAAAACATCCTAATGGAAGTGCAGAACGAAATCAAATACATCATCTTCATCTTGGTGGTAGAGGTCAATAAACCTCCTCCCAGCCATTGAGCAGGGAGCGAATATCCAGAGTTAACTTTTCTGTCTTCCAATTTCCACTGAGTAATCTACAAAATGTACCTATTTCAGAGGATTGAACAAGGCAAATATGTACAAACCTCTCTGTTATTTGTGGTATAGTGCTGTGTACAGGTGCAGGGGAAGTGTTATTACACACATTTCCCCTTCTACAATGGCAGAAGGGCAGTGATTCTTAGCCCCCACTCAATCTTTCATCGAGGGATGGCACTGTAAGAAACAAATGCCACAGAAACCAACTGCTGCTTATATCATTTTTACAACTGCAAAAATGGGACAGAGCCAGCTGTTCATATATCGCTGTCCGCATTTGGCTGCAAAGTGGTTTGGGTCACAACCGAGAGAGTCGGCTAACAGCTGCTTTGACGCTCTGCTCAGTAATGCAAAAAGTGCACCAGAGGAGCGGGCCACTGTCCTGGTCCTCTTGGCCTGCAACATTTTCATTTCAGGCCCCAAGATGTCACTGATAGGCATCCTGTTCAAAATTGCAAACTGGTCACCTTGCTGGCTGTCCGCTGTCCAGAGCCTCCTTTCACAGTCCAAAAAAGAGACAGTCCAAAGGCCTGGGAATACCATCACCGCCCCAAACCCTGTTAACCTAAACTTGGGCCAACCCTCAGTGTGAGGATAAGAGATTCTAGCACTGTTGAGGTATCGTGTGAATGTCTCGTCCCCAACACACACACCCACACCAGACTGCTACTATACTAATTTAACTGTAATTCCCCCTCTGCCATACAATGTTGCCAACGTGAAACATGTTTTCACACATACAATATTACATTACAGAATCTACAAAATAGGACTTTGCAATTTGGAATTGGATGTGTGAAAATGTAGGACATTTGGAAGTGTGCATGGTAGGGTTATGAGATAAGATTAAAGACCACACATCAGTATACATACATTTAATCATCAGCTGTACATGTCATGGTAGTTCCGCAACGTGTTCGCTAATGAGATAAGATTAAAGATTACCCATGGATGTGATCAAACTGTTCTGGGACCAAACCATCCAACCTCTTAGATACAATACCCAACGTACTATCAGAGTGCTATATGAAAAAAATATCATAAAGTACTAGAACATTAGCTATGCATAACATATCAACCAAGCAATCATGCCTTAATAGTCAGAAGCTTTAACAAAATACCAATACCTCTCAGTGTCCTAGCAAGGGTCACATGAGCCTTAATGCAAGCAAGAAAAGACCCCAGTGGATAGTAATCCACAGCCATATTTAGGGATCAGTGAACACATCCACAAGTCAGGTCCCTGGGCTGCTTTACTTGTTATGGTCTATTATTAGTTACACCTTCGATACCTTTATACAAACAAAAACAACTGAACAGTTAACATCTCAATTAAGTGCCCCTCCATCTGTACAGTGACTCTTTTTATACACACCTTTTTAGGATTTGTGATGCAGCCCCTATTGACATGCCTGTAAATCTTAAATTCTCTTTCAATTTGTTTTTCTTAATGGCACACACAAACACACACGAAATGTCTCAGCATTCATAAAAATGAATGTAGATTACATAAAGAAGATAAGGTTCAAGTATCTAGCAGAAAATTTAACGGATGTGGGTGGTAACAGACCACCAGACTTGACACTTCAGAAATTATAATCATGTCGCAGGGCAGGCAGGGGTTACTTTACTACAACTGTATCAATTGGGGCGTTTTGCCTCTGTTGTACTGGAACCTCATAACTATAGGGCGCAAACGCAGCACTAAGTAGACCCCTTTAGCATATGATCCTTGAGGACGTTAGGCCTTAAAAACCAGGTCTTGCATGGGGAAGTAGTGTGCGGCTATCAATTCAGAACTCAATTAGTGTACTAGTAACGGTTAATAAACTGATTATTGAATAACAAAATTACTTTAAACTCTACATACATCAAACAGTTACTACACAAAGAATGACTTCAGATTCTATAAGATGGTATGACTAAATAGTGAATATTAACCACTTGCTCTTTATGCCCACTCAGCTGAGCTCACACACTTCAGGGAAATCCGGTCCGTGATGTGGTCGCGGGGAGCAGGAGTAGCCACGCGCCACTGGAAACAAACATTTCCAATGCAATAGGTCTCGCATTTACGAGACCTTTAGCTATTCGTATTGCAAAAGCCAATAGCTTAAATTCTTGCAAATGCGAGATCTATTGAATAGCGAATACATTTTGTTTCCAAGTGCCCCAATAGAGGCCATGCCCTTTCTTCAGGCGAGCTGTGTCTAAAGAAAGGGGTGTGGCCGCCATTAAAGTGAAAGCACAGTATGGTTTCTTTTTTATTACCAAAAAAGCATTAGTTTGAATAACAAATGCTTTTTTTGTAAAAATGCCACAAACAGCGCCTTCATTTTGATGGCGGCCACACCCCTTTCTTTAGACGCTCGTCCAAAGAAAGGGGCATGGCCTCTTAAGTGCAAACGCAGCATGGGGCGCTTGGAAACAACCCGAAAAATTATTTGCAAAGCAATATGTCTCGAAGGTTTAAGAAAAGGTGGCATTTGCGAGAGTTTAAGCTATTGCCATTTACAATGCCAATAGCTCAAACTCTCCTAAATGCAAGACCTATTGCATTGCAAAGAAGCGGCCGCCATTGTCCCGGCTGCTTGAAAGTGAATGTGCGCATGGCGCGCTGAATGTTGCTGCAAAGCACATCGTGCCTGCAGTAGGACAAAACTCAGTAAGAAAATAGTGCTTACAGACTAAATAACACAGACCGTGTAACAACAGAAGTAAAAGGGCCAGTCCTCATGGGAGGTTAAAAATGAAGACAAGGCGGTACTAAGGAGGGACTAACAAGCCGATTACCGAATCAGAATCCAGCATTTACAAAGGACAAAGACACAATCTAATGAAAAATATGGGCGAAGAGTGGGCAGAGCTTCAAGTCCATACTCTAATACAACATGCCTCCCAGGCTCGACCTAAAAAACATGCCAGTGAGGGCTGACTTATGCCATAGGACCCTCCGTATTTCTCTGTGCTCTTTGAACAGCGTCATGCCGGACCAAGTATCCCACCACCCAATACAGTGCCTATGAGGCCACCCACAAAGCAGTAGCAATCCCCGGAGAGTCAAAAGAGCATCCCGGGGCACAACACAGGGGTGTGATGGTGGGGGTCCATTGTTGGATTACAATTTTTATCAAGTGCCAATGCACCTGGATCCTTGGGTCCACTGGAGGTGAATGATGGAGGTTCCCAAGTGAAAGAGGAACTACCAGCAGTTTGAGGCTCTAAACCACTGCATTGGAGAGAATTTTGGCTCTGACTTCAGTGTGGGAGAGCTCAGTATATTCCCTATCAGGGTCTGTACAATAATGCTACAAAAGGAGAGGTGTCTTTATGTTTGGTGGTGGGGGGGGGGGGGGGGTATATTGGATTTTATATAGCGCGACCTCGACCCGAAGGTATTAGAACACTTTACATGCAGAATCACAGGATGTTGAGTGTCCCTGCCGAGACTCGAACCCGGTTGCCCAGCTTCAAGTTCGACCGCTCTTGCTTTTAGGCCACATCCTCTCACACCTCCTTACCTGGTGACTACACAAAACTGCCTGCAGCACACCTCTAGTGAAGAATACGACTAGAAGGAGCAAGGGCTGTCTCTCTCTGTACTTAAAACAGGGCTCCTGTCCTCCATCTCCACTCACTTCCAGTGGCCTAGCAAGGCGTCTAGTTTTGCACCAAATAACATCCCCCTCTTGCAGTCTCATCCACAAGCTTTCTTGCCAGCCGTACACTTACAGGATCCATGCACACAGTTAAGCAACACATACATACTGCATGCCCACTCACTCTACCATACTCATATAAAGGAAATGTACCTGGGCAACCCATGCTCCATATGGATGAAGAGAGGGGCCTGACTGGAAGACCTTTCAAAATGGGGAGACTAGTAGACAACTCTCCCACTGAAGGCAGCAGGGGAAAATGTGTGTTCCTTCTACTGTAAAAGTTGCGGTCACTAAAACCAGTTCTTCTCAGCCCAGTGATAAGACAGTAGACACTCTTAGAAAAGCTGGATACACTTGGTCTGTCCCTGCAGACCACAGAACCTCACTGTTCACAGAAGGCCTGGAGCAGGTACATAAATATCAGGTTAAAGGAGGTGAAAAATCAAAAACTACAGAAACATGCTGCGAGGGAAACGTGGGACGTGGGAGTATGCATTACTGAGGTATGTAGCGGGAATTGCCAAATCTACAAAGAACTTCACAAAAGCTCACATTTACCTACACATTTTATAACGTGTATATTCTACAAACGTGAAATAAAGGAAGAGAAAACAATATGAAACCACTAAAGAAAGTCAAGAAGCTGTATTACAACTTAAAATATGCAGAGGGGTCCAAAATATCACATGCAGGGCAACAGTAATACATTACAAAATCTTACTTGTGTGTTTCAGTCATCTCATTCCTAAATTGTTCACGTTCACTCAACAGATCTTGAATCGCCCCCTGAGCATCTCTTGTCTGGCGCTGTAGAACTGTCCTGGCATTGGTCAGCTCGTCGGCCATTACTCTGTTAATAAAATCAAAGGAAAATCTCACTGATAGCTCCCTAATTAATATTACTAATAATACACATTTTGTTTAGTGTAGATTCTTTCAAGTAAGCGGTATACTACCCTTCTTGAGTGTTTTGAGGAAGGGAAGCTAAGAGGCACCAAACTTCAGTTCTGCGCTATATCTGGTTAACTATCTCAACAAAATAAGTAGAGCATGTTGGCCTGAAAGTAGTAGATTATGCCAAAATGAGGAGCAGAGACCATGGTACATGGTTTGTAACAGAAGTTGGCCAACAATACTTATACAATACAGTCGTCAAATTACAAAGACTAGGAAACAAAGCCATTTGTAGCATTTCTTATTGCAACTGCATTAGTCTGACAAGTTGCCATTCTTAACCTGAGAACCATGGACACTGGTCATAGATTCCATTCAGAAAGGAGTTAGCATTAAAACTGTTTATTCCCCCATACAGAATGTTTCATCTCCAGCGTCCAACTCTACAGGTCCTCTCAAAATCAGATTTTTGGTAACCTTCTGCCCTCCTTAGACTTCATTATTGGCCATCTGCAGTGACATTCAAGCATCATGAGACGCATTACCGCTTATACTAAAAAGACTTGCCACAACAAACTTTATCACTTTGGCGAATAATCACCAATAGATTTGAAGTCCAGTGGAAGAGGTTAACTTTTTCATGGCCAAGAAAACTGAGGTACAACCCACCTGCTGGCCAGAAACTTGCTGCGCCATACGTCACACTGTATGGACATCCGCTCCAGCTGTTCTGAGAGCTGTGACATATTTCTCCCAAGGGCCTCGTTCTCCAGGATCAACTGATTTCTTTCTCGAGCCATGCGCTCAAAATGGTACTGCAGATCATCGCCCACAGATGCGACTAGCAGCTTTTTCAACTCACGATTCACCTGTAATTGCAGGAAACATTTGTTTAATAGGCCACCCCTTTCAAAACTTGAAATATTATCTATGTGGATCAAACAAAAAGCAATATTTTAAAGAAGAAGCCTACCTTTAAGCTCAGCCATTTCCCATATAGGACCATGAGCGCCAGATTCAAACCAGGATTTCAGGAAAACCAACGACTTTGTTATGTATAATAACACTATTATCTATAACTGTAATGCAGAAATTTGGCTTGGACCGGGTCCCCCAGAACCTATGCTGGGCATTAGAGTTTTAACTAAACCAACCTGTGGCTTGTAGGACAGTGCATGGGCACAGACAACATTTATAAAGATGATAAAATCACACACATTTTGGATTTACTCAGTGTTGAATTCATAATCTTCATAGTGCTATTGTCCTTTCTAGATTCTTGGTGACCAGGATACATTTTGGATGAGCACAAACCTGAGATGGAACCTAGGGACTACTAAAAATGTTTACAAGAATGCAGAGTATTCACCAAAAATGGCACTCTGCACAGTTTGTCTCAACACAGATCCAATAGGTCCCTTATGTGAGACACTTCCTGATTCTGAGTGCTAGAACGGCCTTGATCAAAAAGTGGAGGTGAAAAGAGTCTCTTACTGTAAGGTGAAATGTATAAATGTAGGATTGGGACACAGAGAGAGAACGTAAGTTTCAAGCTGTGAAAAGATGCCACCTCTAAACCGGACAACCTGCTTTAAAGAGGATATTCATGGAGGCGTGGCCAAGCAACATGGCCGACAGGACGCGAGCCCTCTAAGCTCCAGGCCGGGCTGCCAAATAATCCTAATTAATCCTGTCCAGTTGCACTCTTTGATGCCACCCTGCTTACCTTTGTGTTGCCCCCAATCAGGAGAGTTTACCTGGGGTGTCTGAGGCAAGTGGAAGACGTCCCACGGCAGCTGGGACGAGGCCTGGTCCATGAGGGGCGTCCCACTGCGAGACCGTGGTCCCTGACCCAGACCCTGCTGACGTCACTGCCTGTCGGTGAGCCCGGCCATGGGTGCTCCTCATCCGCCCTTCTTGGCCCAGGCCTGGACCTGACAGAGTGGGAAGATACCCGGCCGGAGCAGAGAATCCCTTGCGGGTTCTGCCGAGCGGACGCCCCGGGGCTGAGGAGGGCCCGATCGCCCCCCCCTGCTTGGAGCGGAGGGAGGAGGATTGTGAGCGGAGAGGGAAATCCCTCTGATGTGGCGTTGCCCATGAGGAAGGCTCCTCCTTGAAGCTGATCTGCGGCCCGGCCTCTGGAGATTGCCGGGTGACCATGGAACTTGCACGTGAGTGGGGGAGCCCTTGGAACCCGGGTTGTGGTCCAGAGAGAAGAAGTGTCACTCCTGAACGTTAGCAGGGTTCCTGGGGATAAAAAGAGGAAGCACCAGTGATGGAGGTGCAGAGGTGAGGGTGCAGAAGTGAGGGCACTGGGCGAGGGGAGACAAATCGGAGCAGACAGTCTCCTACGGACTTGATTGCCCCCCTCCCCCATTGACCCGGAGACTTAACAGTTTGAGGCTGCAACGTGTGGGAACCTTTATGTCTATACTCCTTTGTACCAGTTCCACCCTGTGGACTCCAGAACTGTGACGGACTGACCCCTGCGGCCGCAGAGGAGGACCGGGGCATGTGTTTGAACTGTGTGGGAGAAGCCATAGGTGGGGCCTCTCTGCGCGCGAGTGGTCTCCTCCAGTTGTAGATATATGGAAAAACCTAGTGGGAAATGTTGCACATGGACAGCCTTCCTCTCAACCCAAGCGACTGGTAGTATTGGAGGAACCGCAACAGCGGGGGGGGGGGTGGGGGTGCCTGCAGGTGATTGCGGACTCTGGCTGCCCAGAGCGTCCCTCTGATGCTTGGTGCAGAGGCATACAACAGCCAAGAGATGGACAAGGACAAACCAGCTCGTTCTAACACAATCACACAATACACCACCCCATGATTACCCCCGCAGCACATTACAAGAGAAACAGGCGCTGGTGGGGAGAGCGACGACAGCGGAAGTAGCGAACCAACTCATGCAAAAATCCTGGCAGCCATCCATGGCTCCCCTAGAGAAACAAATCAAGACGGTGTCTATAGATGTTAACCTACTAAGAGCCGACCTGCGTAAAGTGGCAGACAAGGTGACCACAGCTGAGGGGGACATATTGAGTCCTAAAGGAGAGGTGGCCTCCCTCAAGCATCAGGAGGCCCAGATGTCTAGCGCCACGAGAGCACCTGAGCATCGGGCTGAGGAGGCTCGACGTAGCAATATTAGAGATCCGTGAGCAGGCTGAGGAGGGCAGAACTGAAACCTTCCTGGAACGTTGGATACACACCAAGCTATGCCCAAAGGGCCTCTTGGACATATTCGTAGTGGAGAGAGCACACAGAGAACTTGGTCACCCCTCCTCCGCCCCCGGGCAATAATTGCTAAAATTCTAATTCATCAGGACAGGGACTGTATCCTGCGAGCAGCGAGAGAGACACCAAACTTGTACTATGAGAACAATAAAGTGGCCATATATCCATACTATACCAGGCTGGTTCAGGCAAAGAAAAACTTTGTTAGGAGTGAAGGAGAAGCTCCGCAACATGCACCTGCAGTTCATGTTGCTTTACCCTGCCAAGCTGAAGGTAATCGCACAAGGGAAGGCCCACTTCTTTGAAACCCCGATGAGGTCTGGGAGTGGCTGGAGAGCCGGGGAGATGCTCCTGCCCCCTGGGAATGACGCGGTAGTCGGAAGGGTTGGGGATCTCTACCAGACAGAGGGCCTCGAAACAACAAATGCTGAGACTGGCCCACTGAGGGAGACCCACTGAATCAAAAGAGGATCGCGGTGGTAGAAGACGGTACCATGCAAGTGAAATCTGTACACCTGAGTGCCCCCTCCTCTCCGACGGCAGAACCTAGGTCTGACCCAGAGAATGTCCCGGAAACACTCATTCTGACAGCTGAAGTGGTTCCCGAAACCATCCTGGATTCAGCCCTACTCACAGAGGATGCTGGATGGAAACAAGAACCTTGTGCGGACACGGTTTCATTATTGGGTACCATAATGAACAAACTAACCACAATCCACTGTACTACTGAAACACCGAGTAATCAGCGGGCTGCTTGGGAGTAGGGGGTGGAAGGGTTGGTGGCGAGAGGGTGCTATTAAGTGAAACTGAATGGCCTGAAATTCTGAGGATTATAGCCCTCAATCACCGGGGCTATTGCTGGATATCTTATCTATTTACGCAAGAAGCATTCTTATATGGGTAACCCCAGGTATGCTGTTTGCATTGAAATACATGGAAGCCGACAAACTGTCGATACATCCTGCTTAGGACTACACTAGATGGTCGAGACATAGTTCTCTTGAACATATATGCTCCAAATGTATATGACCCGGACTTTTACCAGTCCATACAAGACGTATTAACCTTAGACCTAGATGCCCAGATTCTCTGGATGGGAGACTTCAACTGTATATTAGATCCTGACCTAGACAGGCACCCTCCTCAACCAGGCACTAAGCCGTGAATGACTGAGAGCCTCTGGGAGATAATGGGGGCCTAGGAGTAGAAGACATATGGAGGGATAGACACCCGACTCAGAAGTTGTACACTTGTTATTCCCCCACTCGTAACGCACACAGTAGGCTGGAGAGCGTTCTGGAATCAGCAGCTGAGACTGACCTGAGCGTTGAGGTGACACATCAGGCTCGGTTCCTCTCCGACCACTCACCAATTAGTTGGATGGTCCGATGAGGCTCCCTGGCACACCTCCCTGGAACGTGGTGGATGCCGACAGACATCCTAGAAGACGCGGTTGGAAGGGAGAACATATTGCGTGTCTTAACTGACTATATGACAATAAACTGGGAAGGGGCGAACATCTTTAGAGCTACAAAAAGGGAGGCACTGAAAGCTGTGAGGGTCTGACGTTCGGGGTCCGCAGGCAACTGCAACGCAACCTTGAAGCAGAGGAATCGGCATTGGTTGTGGCTCAGGCCCAGGACCAGGCTGATCCGACCTACACGGGACGAGAATGGGAAATACAAGCGCACATAAGCGACATCTGGGATACACTCGGTCAGTATCGACAGCGCATACATAGAGAGGGTGAAAAGTCTGGACAACCCCTGGCGTGGATCCTCCATAGGGAACAGACCCCTGCCCCAATTATTGCTCTTTGCACTTCCACAGGAGAGGTAGTACACACCAGGGCTGCAATCCTTCAAGAGTTGCAGCAACATCTCCAGGCAGTGTACACTGCGGACCAGACAGTAAGGGAGGACCGATATGTTGCATACCTGCAAGCCATGAACCTGACGCACCTCCCTGCGCAGGCTTCAAAGGAGCTTGAAGCTCAGGTGACACTAGAGGAAATATGAACAGGAATATTCATGCTCCCAGGGGCTGAGGCTCCAGGGGGAGATGGGTTGCCGCCTGAGTTCTACCAGGCAACCTCAGACACTGTGACTCGGGCACTGATGCAGGTTTATGAGGAGGCCTTTGCTGAGGGAATCCTCCCCGCCACCATGAGACAAGGCGAAATCTGTATGGTACTGAAATGGGCAGAGACAAATGTGAACCTTCCTCCTATCGTTCAATTACCATGATCAATACAGACGTAAAAATACTGTGAAAACTCCTTACCTCTCAGACGCCTTGGAACACCTATGCCGCACCTTATACACCAGGACCAATGTGGCTTTATTCCTGGACACCACACTGGTATGAACCTGCGTCGATTAACCCATACTATGCATGAAGCGAAAAGCCGAGATGAAGAACTTGCACTCAAGTCAATAGACCTGTCAGAGGCCTTTGATACAGTATACCGGGGCTACCTGCCTGAGGTCCTTAAAGTAAAAGGGTTTGGGCCCCACTTCCGTCGCTGGGTTAAAATACTGAACACGGAGTCATGAGTACAGATGGGAAAGGCTCATTCAGAGGAACGGGTCTTGGGGCGAGGCACACAACAGAGATGCCCACTCTCACCCCTCCACTTTGCCCTGGCCATTGAGCCTCTGGCGGTGCAATGCGGGCGGAGATGAGGCAGCTGGGTATCCGAGTGGTAGACACAACTTATGTGATCTCCCTTTGCACGGATGATGCCTTTTTTATGTGGCGTCCCTCTGGGAGGCCCTATCCAGGCTCCTGCAACATCTAGAAGAATTTGGTGAGGTCTCTGGGCGGCGTCTTAACCGAAATAAATCTAGAAGGTCTCACAAACCTGGAAATTAGATGGGAACAAGCACATTTCTGTTATCTTGGATTCCAGATAGCACTAGACAATGCCCAGTCAATAGCTCTGAATGTGGACAGGGTCATAGATGCCCTGAGATGCTTTGTGACCTTCTGAAACACACTATCGCTTTAATTATTGGGCAGACTCGCAGTATCAAAAATGGTGATGCTGCCTGTATGCGCTCCAGAATTCACTTTGCCTGATCCCTACTCGAATCTTCAAACAACTGAACACTCTCCTCGTCTCCTTAGTGTGGGTGGGTAGACGCAGTTGGGTAGCGCTGAATATGCTGACAAGCAGATATGAAGAGGGGGGTCTCGAGGTCCCACGTTTTGACCTATACTACTTTGCCGCACAGCTTCAACATGAGTCCCGCTGGTTGGAAGAAAGACAATTGGGAAAACGACTCCTTGCTGGCCGAGTGCACTCAGATAAACTCCCGGTGAGGCTGATGCAGGGTAGAGGGGTCAGGGAGGACCTGCCGTATGTAGTATGCCAAACTGAAAATATATGGTAACAATACGTGGAAAAGGTATTGAGACAAGCACCGTTTCACAGAGAATTCCCCATATAGATATTAGCCCCCATGAGAGACATGAGTGCACACATGTACTTCCAGGCATGGAAGAATGGAGGATGCGACGTCCTAGCAGACCTCTACCTCAACGAAATGTTTATGGTGCCCTATAGACCTACCCGTCAGCTGCGCTCCATGGACCAGCATCTAGCGGTTGTTCCTAGGTTTAAGAGAGTACGGGCCGGAGGACGCTCCTTCTGTGTTTGTGCCCCTAAGCTTTGGAACTCCCTCCCTGCACATATTAGAAAGATTGAAAATCACTCTCTTCCGTAAAGTGATCAAAACTCACCTTTTCCCTGCATAATTGCCTCCTGGGTGTTTTTGGCTTGCTTATGGCAGTGGCATTTTAGCACTGGGACGCCCCGTTGCTGGGGCAGCTGCGCGCTTTATAAAACCCCTTAACATAACATAACATTATGACATATGATCAAGCCTGTGACAACTTCGCTCTAGGTCAGGGTCACTACCTACACTATATGGGGATCTTGGAAATTGCCAGAATCACCTGGCCAGAGTTCCCCAATATTCCACAACTGACACACACACTGGACCTGTTGCTTAAATGTGGATCCGGGCGCAGGTTGATATCGCTCCTATTCAAAGCCATGAGCCTAGATTCAACTGCTCCGACCTCACAGGCAAGAGCGGCATGGGAGGGGGACTTGAATGAACGAGTTGACGACAAGGCTTGGATAGCCATATGCACGCTTACACACACAGTTTCTTGTAACGCAAGGTTCAAGTTGATCCACTATAACTTCTTACACCGGCGAACCTACGACGTATCTCCCAAAGCTACGCGGACACGTGCTCTAGATGTGGAATGGAGGGAGCAGATTTCCTGCACTTGGCTTGGGCATGTCCTCAGCTGCGGTAGTTTTGGCCTAGAGTTGCGGCAAGGGACCGCGCAAGCACAGGTCTCCCCTTACGAGAGAAGCCAATACAAGGTCTGTTGGGCTATTTATGAAAACCCAAGAAACAGAAACTGGCGCGCAAACTGCTGCAGCGGATGATGGTGGCCCTGGCTAGGTGCAGAGTGGCCATAACTTGGAAGGGACAATGAAGCCCAGACATAGCAACGTGGCTTAGGGAAGTGAGGGAGTGGGCCCCACCAGAAGAAATCGATATGAAACTGCATCGTAGAGATGATAAGCTCCAGACAGCCCAAACTGAATGGCGGGAACTCCACAACTCTGCCCTCAATCGTGGTAACTGAGAATAATCAGCACGACACTGAGCTGTGCGAGAGTGGAACGGATAGAGATGAGAACGGACTGGGGCTGAATGAGTGTGCGGAAAGGTTGTGCGCCCCTTTTGAATACATGTGAAGATTGTAATGTTTTTAGGCATCCCTCATTGTCATTTGAAATATTATATCTGGCAGAATGTTGGACTTCGGACACCAAGTGTTGTGCAGATGATGTTTACGTATCAATGAAGGCTGCACTGTTTGTTAAAAAAACGAAAATAAATTTAAAAAAGAAGAAGCTATTCATGAATCAAACAGAGAAAAAGTCAGTAATTTATTCAGCACTGGTCTAAACTGAAAGATATCAACTACACCATAGTTCTCCAGAAGCATTCTAGGGGAACTCATAACGAACATCACCCCCTCCTAGCAATGCAATCATTTTTATCCGCTTAAGCACCCCCCACCTTTTAAGCCTTCAGCGTGCTTGCTCTGCCCATCACCAACCACATTTTAAACAGAGCTTGCATCCTAAAAGACAGACACCTACTTAATATCTCCATGTAACTGCATAAGTTCAGTTCAGGGCTTTTTATTTAGGTTCTGGAGCACTCAATGGTGACTGGGACGTATCTGAGATAATCCAATATTTTGTTAGGGCAATTGTGCCCCTAGGCAAAGAGTGATAGAACACGGATTGCCACCAACTGGATAAGTATGATATACTCCCTTTGGGCACTAGACTCTCCAGGGGTAATGAGAATGAGCAGTCCAGGTTTATTGTAGGGCAGGGGTGTTCAACACACGTCCAGGAGGGTCTGACCCATATGAGATTTTCAGCCCAACCATTTATAATGTAAATGAGCTCCCTTTGGATTTAACAAACATACATTTATTTAACCCGGAAGATCTGGCCTTCGAGGACACCACCGTCCTACAAAGTGATAGTTCCCTAATACTCCTACCATGTGTTTGGGGTTCCAAGTAAAAACACACACAATTCTTCGGTTTCCTATCTGATGTCATTTGAGAACTCTCAGTGGAAAATATGTAGAATGGTAATAGAAGGGTAAATGTGAAAAATTGGGATGTTTTTCACCGAGAGGTCCTGAGTGACAATAGACAACGTGAGTGAAGCTCGAGTTGTCTATGATGTGACTCAGAACCCGTAGGTTAAAACCATCCCCATTATTCATATGTTACACATCTATAGTTAAATGCTGTATATGGTTTACACTAATCGTCTGCCTCTGCTTCCAACATATAAGCAGGGCAGAAGGAGTAATAGGAGTGTTTTAAAAGTGCTGTAAATATATGTGAGATCTTGGGCTGCGAATTATATTGAATCATGGTATGGAGACATTTTAATGTTTATAATTGTATAAACTGTAAGTATATGGGGTTGAAATCTATATTATTGAAGTGTTGTTTTAGGCTATTTAAAAAATATTGTCTATTTTTTATGAACTGTGTGTATGTTTCTATAAGAATTTATTTCTTGGAAATAAAGTATTTTTGACTTCAAGTATTAGGGGGTTGACATATAAAAATATATATTTTTTAAAAACCTTGCCTCCTGACACCTTACTTGTACACCCTTGAGGTTACCTGCCCTCCCTCAAATTAAAACTCCCCAAATAAAAAAATTAAAAAGAAATCATACGGCCATCTTTTAGCCACCCCACCAACCTGTGGCAAAAGCCCCCCCACCCCACCTGAACTGAAAAATAATTATGTAGCCTTCTGCCAGCTACCCTATCACCCTCTGACCATTCCATCACCACCCACCTTAATACTGCGCTCGCCGCTCTCACTTTAAGAGTGGAGAACCAGCATCGTGCTGAGGAGCAGCTCTAAGAGCTACTCGTCCACAAAGATTTATTTTCCTAAACTCTGCCACCCAAACTTTCAACTCAATACCACTTCAAGGTTCCCATGCTCTGGAAATCGAAAAGTAGTGGGGACTACCAGTGGTGAAACAATCTTAAGAATGCACTGCACTGCCTCCTTTCTTTCAGGATACAAAGGACCATGGAAATTTATAAAATCCCCATAAACTTATCTGTTATGCCTGCAGTTCAAATAAAGGCCAAAGTCTCAGCCAACCTAAAAAAAGGTTCTTTCTTGGGTTTGGAAGTTTGCAGTACAAAGTAGAACTAAAATTAGCCTCCAGTGCCTGTCAGATCAACTCCTCTGTACTCGAATCCTATAAATGAATGAATGAATGTGTACAGGTACTTTCCAAAATATCTCACCTCTGTTTGTACACGAAGTTGGTTGCAAAGACCTTCTTTATCTTGTAATAATCGCTTTTCAGAATATTTGAGTTTTTCCAGCGTGATTTTCAGATCTGCCAATTCTTTCTTTGGATCAGTTACGCCTTCGGTCTGGACAAATGTTTCCGCTTTATGATGCTTGGCATATTCCACTGAAGATGTGCCTTTCCCAGGAACAGTATGGATAATAGCCGCTTTGGGAACTACGATTCTTACAGCTTCAATCTCAACAGACTTGTCACTTTGGATTGTCCCAAATTGGAGCACCCCGGGACTGAGGGAAGGTGAAGGTGGCGGCGCAGCTTTTCTTCGAGGACTATGGTGAGTGTGAACTGGAGAAGTACCCTCTAAAGCTTTAGAAGGGTTCTCTGTTTCCATTCCATCTCCAGGGCCACGGATTGGAGCAGAGGTCAGCACTAGAACAGTCATGTGAAGAAAACATTGTTATTTGCCAGCTATTCATTCTGAGCATCAGTTCAGATGTTTCCATTGCATCAGGAACAACATTTCACCTTAACATCAAGGCACAAGCCAGACTGACCAAATTGTAAAGTGGACGTGCCCAACATTCACTCACTCTGGCAAGAATTTACCATTTTCAGAGCATACAATAACTTTAAAAAACTTTAACATATATTATTTCACATATAGCATGTAACATAGAAATAATGATTCCATTAAATTGTAAACAGCAAAATGCACTTTTTTTTGGAGGTAGGGGGAGGGGTTGGGAAGGAGTGGCCTTGCATATTTGCAGCTGCCAAGCACTCCATAAAGCGAAGAAGAGTGGGGATCAGTGACAGAGGTGTTGGGGGGATGGGGGGATGTGGGGTAAAACGTGACAAGTAAGGTGCTGGATTAGTGGAGTAGGATCCAATCAGTAAAGGGGGTGTGGCGCCTAAAAGTGACAGAAGAGAGTTGCATAGGTGTACACATTAAGGGTGCGACAGAGTAATAGAAAAAGCACAAGTGTGTATTTTACTAAGAAAGCAGCATACTAGAGCCAAAAACACACATGCAATCATAGAAAGCTAAAGAAAAAAGTGTAGTTCCCAGAATATAAGCAGAGGAAGGTTACAAGACATCCAAAAAAAACAAGATGGTGGAGATGAAGCTCCAGGAGGGGGGACATTCAAAAGAAGAGGAAGGAAAGCCATTGAATAAGAAGCACACAAATTAGATCGAAGAAAACCCCAACCAATAACAAGCAGTGGACTGACCCAAAGCCCACTGAGGGCACTGGTATTGTCAACAATAGGTCTACAACAACACACAGCTAAATGATGTCTGCAGCGGAGACCTAACAGTTGTATCAATGACAATTTTATTTGTCGCAAAATGCGTGATAACGGTTTTTAAATGATACATCCATGTCTATTCTGATTAAAAACATGTATTATGATTTTGTAGAAGTGGGAGTAAAAACAGTAAGACATATCCCAATCCATAGGCGTGTTAATCAATAAAATCACTTACTTTTTGTGGTTTGTTGAACAGCGGTCATGTTAATGCCAAACTAAACTCTTCCCTGGAGTGGTGGACACCAACAACTGCTCACTGTAAAAAGAATTAACGACACTTTCAAAAATTATCAACACAGCAGCAGCATGAATCGGTTTAGGAAAGACGGTATGATGAGACTGACAGAAACATTTTCTTAGCTAGAATGTCATTTATGAAGGAAAATAAATAAATGAAAAGCATAAAGTGTTTCAAACGGAAAAGCAGTAGGGAAAGTATGAGTAAAGGTAAGTAAAAAATATATTTAATACTCATACTTATGCAAGCCCAACCAACCGAATTTAACATCAATTAAATATTCCTTTTAAGGTTGGCTTTACCAATTTTTCTCAATAGCGACGGGTAACTCCTAGGCCTGCTGTCTTCTTTGTTATACACATATGGTAGGTAAGAATCTTTGTACCTCTGTGCAACATAAAGAAACAAGCATTGGCTATGCCAATCGGTCTGGCTTTAATGCGTGAAAATAAGCGAGCCACATTTATGCATGATGGTGTTGATTTATTAAAGACAGCGTTATTGGATTTGCCTTAGCCTGTTTAATAGTATATATGCAGCACTACAGTATGCAAAATGAGAATTTTCACCAAAGTATTTTTAAATAAGAAAGCTTTAAGCTGGCAAAGCCAATAGGTTGCACCTTTGGGACTTCCTGACTGCCACTGCTGTGCAGTATCTGTAACAAAGAAAAAAAACAGTCACTCTGTAGGCGCTCATCTGCAAGTGTCACCACGCATATGTGTGCCCCAACTGAATGACGCTACAGCAATACATGATGGACGGAATTCTGAATGAGTCAAACATTTGCCCTCAGTCAAGAGATCTGGGTTAAATCCATCGTTCTTTTGCTCACTAACCACCCCAGTTTAGACCCAGCCTTATGCAAATCAGCCTTGACCCTGGTGCTCATGGGAAGAGTCCAGCCCGAACTGCTAGGCCAGGTCCTCCATGGACCAGAAACAAGCATCCTGGGACTGGTTTCTGGTGATTAACTCTCATCAGCCAGGCTAGCTTGAATCTAGTGGCACAGCGAGAAAAGGACCCTCGTCTGGGCATACCCATCCCACTTAGGCGAAAAATGCTGCAGCAACAAATGATGGACGGAATGCTGAATGAATCAAACATTCACCCCAGTCAAGAGTATTGGGTTAAATCCATTGTTCTTTTGCTCACTAGGCCACTTCAGTTTGGACCCAGCCACATGCAAATCAGTCCTCATGAGAACAGTCCAGCCAAACTGCCTAGCCAAGTCCTCCCTGGACGGGAAACAATCATCCTAGGACCGATTTTGGGGTATTACCCCTCATCAGCAAGGCTGTTCACTTGGTTCTGGTCAGTTCTTCCCCCTTCCCCTGGGTATGGCTCCTAACTGTCTAGGGTGTCAAAGGCAAGGTTCCTTTGCGTGTGCTGCAGGAAAGGCCCTTTGAAATTTAATCAGGGCAGGGTAAAGCTTCTCCATAGTCATCCTATCAGGAAGACCCATTCCCCTCGCAGCTATTCTTTGTACCCATGTCTGGAAGCAATACAAAAATAAATTCATATGAAAACCATTCAGTTACACAGGAAGAGAGGCACCTTTGGTTTGTACAGGAAAATGCCAACTTTCTAAACTTAAAATCCCACTTCACCATTAAAGAGGATTTTCAAATGCAATTCATTTGAGTGTAAATAGCATATCTCTATTAGCTCCCAACTTGCAGTTAGCACTTAAGTGTACAAAGACAATCCAGTGTTAGTCTATAGGAGAGATAGGCCTAACAACAGTGAAAAATGATTTTAAAAGTATTTTACTGTCTGCACATATAAAATGTAAGCACACATGTCCTACGTTTTAAATACCATGCATCCTGCTCTCTGAGCATTTAGGGCATAACGATGTGGTGACATATAAGTATTAAACCTTTTGCCAGGCCTAAACATTTTATACTACCAGGTTGAAATGGCAATTTAAAACTGGACTATTGGCTGCAGGGGCAGGCCCGATACATTACAAATGCTACTTTAGTTGGTGGCACAATGAGTGCTGCAGCCCATAAGTAGAATGTAATTTAGATGCACGTAGTACCTAATTCTTACAAGTAAATTAAATGTACCAATCAAGTACAGGCCAATTTTACTATGTTTTCAAGGGATAGCACAAGCTCTTTACCAATGGTTAGTAGGGAAGAAGTGCACAGAGTCCTAAAAGACAACAATAATAGGTTCAGCAAAGGAAGGGAATAATCTGGGGTTACTGGACAGAAAGGGCCAGGCCCAATAAGGATTGACTGGAGATTTCCCAGAATGCCACACAAAATTACCTGAAGCGTGTAAGCGTTCATGTAAGACCTAGCACAAGGGGAGGCAATATTGATCAAATTCAATACAAAATTTCTGCACTTTAATTATATTGAATAGCTACTTGTATTCACTCTGTAATGGGATTACATTCCTGTTATGTCTTAGGTGTTTAATGAAGAACTACCTTTTTTTCTCCAATCGTGATGGATAAACACTGCTACAAACAGATATTTGTATGTTAACTGGACCACTGACACAGAAGGAACCAATGCAATAGCAATTGGGGCCAGTGCATAGTTGGTTGCTTTTCAAAGTCTCTGCCTTTTCTGTACGGAGAGCAGCAACATAAGTGAATCCTAAAACACATTTATTTTTGCATTCATTGATTGGTGGTATACACTTGAGTAGAGGCTCTAATTGGTCTAGCACGGCTGAAAATTATTTTACTAGGTTCCCTATTGAACCTTCTACTCCATGACAGTGCACGTGTTGTGCTCTACACCTTGGGCTTCTCCCCCCTTCCCCCTTTATTCACTGTCCTCCACCCGACTTTGTTTTTATTTTTATTTAATCCTCCACTTGTTACTTCTCTAACCCACTCCTCCATTTCTCGTCCACTCCTTGCAGTCCTTTTAATATTTATTTGGGGAAATGTGTACATTTATGTAGATTCCTGCAGCCTCCATTTTCCGGTCGGGCCACTCCACTTGCAGGAATGTGCTTTAACACAACTGAGATTGTATTTCTTTTTTCATGTAGAGACCAGTGGCCTCTGACATCTTGGATCGGTAAATAAAAAGTTTTAAAAAATAGCGCTGCGTCATTCAGTTGGTGCTGCAGCAAATGATGGACGGAATGCTGTAGAAATCAAACATTCTCCCCCAGTCAAGAGATCTGGGTTAAATCCATTGTTCTTTTGCTCACTACACCAGCCACCCCAGTTTGGACCCAGTCATATGCAAAACAGTCTTGACCCTGCTCCTCATGGGACAGTCCAGCCCGAACTGCTAAGCCGGGTCCTCCTGGACTGGAAACAAGCATCTTGGGACTGGTTTCATTCATTGTATATAACCCCTAATCAAAAAGGCTAGTTTGAATTCAGTGGCACAGCGAGCAAGGGACCCACGTCTGGGCATACCCCTCCCACTTAGGGCAAAAAGTGCTGTGGCAACAAAAGATTGACAAAATGCTGAAGAAATCAAACATTCTTTGATTGAATACTTTTTATAAGTGTACTGATCAATTGTGAATGTAAAATGGTGAAAATTTGCTCGCACTATGCTGACTGTGTGCACATGAGATAAGTGTTGCACTTTGAAGTCACTGGTGGTGGTATATTAGTGATTTACAGTTTGTTTGAGATTAGACAATCGTTTGTTATGCTTTTGGTACCGTTAGCCCTAAGGAAGTTGTGATCACAACGAAACAAGTGCTGACTATTGTGAAGAATATTTTGGAATGAAATAAAACACTCGTAAAGAGCAAGACTGAGAGAAAAACGTTGTGCAAAGACTATTACCCAATACTGCTGAATATCAAATTGCACATGCCATATGGGTGTATATAAAAATTACTCCAAGAGTGAGTTGGCTAACCTCCTGTTTGAGCTACAGGGACAAATCAAGCTTCCAGAGGCATCCCTACAAGTGCCCAGCACCAACTGGACCTGCCTAGACCGAACTGAAACCGGATGTCGACCTCTGCCCAGGTGAGTCCTGATTTCCAAGAGGTGCTCCGCAAGACCTGGACCCTTGGCATGCATTAATAACAACTTCTCCTGAATTAAAGGTGAAGTTACAGAAGTTTTGGGCTCCTCACGAACAAGTGACCTTTTCGTGCCGAGAATCAACCACCCGCAAAGATAGCCAACACAAAGCTCTAGATGGACTTGCGTTTCACGCCATCAGAAACTGTCCGCAACTAGCAACCAATGAGAAGCTCCGACGATGACCAGCTCTTTGCTCTACAGCAACGACCGCGATGTTCAACATGCTCCTAGCACTGGAAACCTCCTCCCTGCAGCGACCATCAATGCAAATGGAACTCTTCGCTCGGACTTTGAGGCGGTAACCCTTCAGCAGGGCTAAGCTGGCCCCTGTATCTAGTCCATGCACCACTGCGGTCGGCCTGAACCTGTGATTTTGCCTCTGGTCCAGTGTAACCAGATGACTCCAAGTTGTAGTTTGTGCTTCTTGGTGCTATTTTCAACGAAAACTTAAAAAAATAATTTGTCTGTGTCAGAACCCCTTTGAGAAGGCCACAGGGTATGCAGGGGCAACTGTGCCCAACCATGGTGGTTAAGGCCTTTTATTCCTGCTGTCCCGGGGCCTGACCTACTATGGGGATCCTGAGCAACTGGGCCAAGTACCCCTTCTATCCTTAACTCTTACTGGTAGCGGTCATGGAGCAGTCAAGGCTCCCTCGGGGGAGGGGAGGAGATGTAGATACAGGTTAGTGAACATGGCTCATAACTCAAAGTGCAAACAGTACAAACAATGTCCAGTCAAATACTGTTTGTTATACGAAAAAGAAGCATTTTATTTCTAACTCTACATACGCAAAGGTATACAACAGTCAATAGCAACAACACAATCCCCCTTTGCGGTTGAACTCTAGCAGTTGTCAGGCAAATCCATGTTCCAACCTCCTTCATGTTATGTGTTTGGGTTTATTCCACATTCACTGGTGGCTACATCTGGGGCATGCACGCTATTAGCCCGTTCTCAAGAGTTACCCTTTGACTCTTTAGGATTTTAGCCAAAAGTGTCTATGGTGCTGCAGCACAGTTAGCAGTGAGTCCCCTGGGTCTAACTGGCCCAGTTCACATGTTTTTTTTTTTTTTAAATTATTTTTATTAACAATCATTGACATTTACATACAGTACGAAGGATTAGGCTAGAGTGTAACAGTGGTGACATACAGCATTCACTGAAACAACAGTAGTACCCATTGGAAGCTATGGGGAAGGGACCATGTCAGGGTCAGCTCAACGGGGCGGCACACACAGATTCCCCCTATAATTATTCCACGGGTCCCAGATTTTGGACCATTTTCGAGGGCAACCTGGAGCAAATTTAGATCGTTCTCTCCCTGAAAATGCACCAATCGAGGTATTTTTTCCAGTCTGAGAGCATGGGTGCTTGAGCTGCTCCCCAAAGCTGCGCTATGTTCCTTTTTGCTATTGTAAGCCCCAAAGTGACCCAGAGAGAGTGTTTGGTGACTGTTCAAATCTGTGGGTTCCCAAATGTTGAGAAGGCTTCTTCGTGCCTCCAGGCAGAGAGGAACCGCATGAACCTCGCTAATTACCTCATGTATTTTTCCCTAGTAGGCTTGCATGTAAGTGCAGTCCCAGATAATATGTATGAACGTGCTCAACTGGGTGCAAGCCCTCCTACACTCTCCTCCTCCAGCCACTCCCATATGTAGCAGTCGGCCCAGTTCACATGTTACCTGCTCTCTCAGCACAGAAGAGTTCAGCGGTGCAGCAGGTTCCCTCGGTACGAGCACTCGTGGCTCTGGCTCTCCTCGGAGAAGTCTGGCTGCTCGAGGTCCACACAGCAGCTCCCGGCAGTGCAGGCTCTCCCTCCAGCGACACTGCCCAAGTTCTTCTCAGTTGTTGGAGCACCTCTCAATTAATGAAGATGTGGTAAATTGTCATCACACAGTTTGGAGAGGAAACGGGGACTCTGTGTGGCAAGAATCCTTCCTTCAGCTCTCGACTGGAGCCCAATGAGGGTGGGACGTCATCCACAGCATCCTCTGCAGTTCTCAGTGGTCCGTCAGGGCTGTTCCCTCGCAATGTGGCTGCAACCCGCTGAACCAAGTTTCAGTCTCTCCTTCGGGCACCAACCTGAATTCCACTGCAACATTGGTACCAGCAGCCCCTCCTGGCATATGGGGTTGCAATGGTACTTGACAGCACG
Source organism: Triturus cristatus (assembly GCF_964204655.1). Lineage (NCBI taxonomy): Eukaryota > Metazoa > Chordata > Amphibia > Caudata > Salamandridae > Triturus > Triturus cristatus. Next base: position 1,269,568,483 of record NC_140591.1, read on the forward strand.
GGTGCAGACTATCTTGATATAGGTGCCCAGGCCGAGACAGTTACGAGTGTAACCGTTTCTGTAGGGGTAATAACTTTACTGGCGGCCCCTCTGGCATATGGGGTAACCGCAGGAGTATGGGTTTCTCTAGTCCAGCACGGTGCTTAACTCATGGCTCGGTATCTGGCAGTCTTCTCCTGGCATACAGGAGTCGCTGAACCGATACTGCACACGGGCAATGAACAGATCGATGCACAGCCCCACACCTTGCACAGGGATCCAACTCGCAGGGTTACACTGACCATGTGCGCGCTGCACAACACTTCACCCTTCATGTATTGTACTTCATGCAAGCACACGCACCCAGCACATGCGCTCATTGAGCATGCACAGCACTATATCTCTTGGGTCATGTATACCTTATGGCATACATTCACCCAGTACATGCACTTACCACACACACACACACACTGCACAGTGCTGCTATATCCCTGTACTGTACCCTTCCCAGGCGAACACACACACACACAACCAGTGCAGTCACTACTTCTGCGCTGTGCAGCACTCCACATTCACCCTATGTAGCCCAAGGTTTCAGTTAAGCATACAACAGCAGAACTTTAAAAAGGTGTGTGAGCCAGTAGGCCTTAATCCAGTTATACTTGATAAAATAGTCCTATTCACTACTATCGATCACTACATGGCATTCTGCCATCACCGGCCTCGTGCTGCTTAACTACTGGTGAAGTCGGTAGCGCTTTGGGTGCCCCACCTGGCCCACCAATAAGACAATCCATGAGACAAGCCTATGTCATGGCACACACACATGATCTGTGTTCGCCTATGACTAAAAGAATGAGCAATAGGGATCCAGACAACAGTACAGTGGGCACTCAGGGCAGAGGCACAATTATTCAACCATGCAGAGGACATTTCTGTCCCAACACTCTGGTGCTACTGATTGGATTTCTGTCGTTTTGCTGTCATTTTATTTATTAAATTTTACTATATTGTTCTAACTTGGCATGGTATTTTTCCTGTGTTGTGTTGTCACTTTAGTACTGTTTATATGGTGCATAAATACTTTACATGCTGCCTCTAAGTTAAGCCTGACTTCTTTTGTGCCAAGCTACCAGCGGGTTTAGCACAGGTTACTTTAGTGACTTTTGTGGTGCACCCTGACAAGGATTGTGTTTATTATTGGAGTGTGGTTTCCATCCCTCTCAACTAATAGACCAATTTCTTACAATAAACATTGTAGGTAAATTAATTTTCTAGTTTCTTCATTATCCGTTCCTGGGTGGGAGTATAGACAGCATATGAAATACAATTTTCTTCATCCCACAATAGACCAGAGACAGCGTCTATCTGAAAGTGCCATATTCACTTCATTTGTTTGCGCTTTCTGAATAATAAATCATATCATTAATCAAATCATTTAGAATTGGTAGTAAATGCGTTACCTCTACTTTCAGCACTTCATTCCTCCATGTCCACAAAGGCATAATCCTAGATACCAGGTCACCAGTGTCTCGCCACATTCGCTTGTAGTTTTACTCCTTACTTACAGGGGCAGCCCAGTCATGGCTGGAGGTGGCAGACATCACCATTAGGGTGTAGACACAACCATGCTCCTTTCCCTGTTCTGTCTGGCAGCCTTATAGCACCATCGCATGGATCTCACAGCAGGGGGATACCACTTCAGGGCCACATGCAGAACAAGTCCTGGTGAGACTGAACAAAGCGAGGATACTTCGGATTATCTAACCAGAGGTTGACACATGCTCATTTTGCAAAAGGGAAATGTTGGGGAGTCTCTCACTGGCACAGACATGCGTGGGAATAAGGGAATCCTCAGGTGTCCCCTTCTTGTGGGACAAGTGTAATGAATGACGCACCCTAGAAAAGGTATTCCTAGGGATTACTGTAGTACCCCCAAGTGTGAGGGCAAGGGAAACTATGTGCACTACTCTCAGGCTTATGGAGTCTTCAAGGTTCTCCCTCGCAGTCTGACGTACCTACATGACTGTTTCGGGGATGTCCGGGGGCTCCTTAAGCCTCAGGGAGGGGACGTTGAGGCCCTACCACAACCCCATGACGATCCTGCTTCTTCATATGCCCATTCTAAAAGCAGATAGTGGGCCACCTCATTCAGACATGGCAGACGTTTAGAGGGTTGAGGGAGGGGAGGGGGGGGAGGGGGGGAGGGGAGCAAATTATCATCAGATTCGAAAACTCCTTGTCTCCATTTTGTGATTGGCAGAGGGAGGCTACATTATACCTCCACAAAGGTGTAAGCTAGAGTAACAGAGTCCACCTACAGGCAGTAGGCCACTAACCCAGACCAATTCACCCACTGGGTGGAGGGCCAGTTTGGTTTTAGTAACAGTAAGACTTCACAACTACTAAACAAGTTTTGTTTTCTAGCTCCTGACAAAACACTAAGAATATCCATGTTCAACCAGTATCGAGACAGAACGATCTGAATGTTGATTTCATTTTCCTAACAACTACTCCTTATTCTTAGGATCTAACCAGGGCTTATTATTGCAGAGGTCTGCCATGTGTTGGCTGCTTTGTCCAAAAATATTTCCTCTGTTTGGTTATTGTATAAGTTTGTGAATAGAGCACAGTTTCCATTTAAGTGCATACAATCCAAACAACTGATGTGGGTCTGCCAATGTACTTCACATCATTAGACTTTGCAGCTCGCCTGCTCTGCAATTTGCCCAGAACTGCCTCTGCTGCTGTTTCCCTGCGCAGCCTTCACTGGCTGCGCATCGAATCTAGAGCAAAGTTCAAAGCTCTCTGTTACATGCACAGGATTAAAACAGGCAACTCCCCCCCTTACCTTTCCACTCTGGTTCAACCATACTGTCCTGTGCGTACCCTCAGATCTTCTTCTCTTGGCACCTTCTCCGTGCCACGTTTCAATCGCACCAGAGTTGGTGGTCGCTCCTTTTCCTATCTGGCGCCATCACTCTGGAACTCACTCCCCATTTCTCTGCGCTTTGAAACTTGCTACCTGAAATTCAGGAAGGGCCTAAAAACCTGGCTTTTCTCTGCTTAATGTCTACTTCCATCATGTCTCCCTGCTTCTCTTTCCTCTGTTAGCGCCGGGAAACCCCCGGGTATCTGTGCGCTTTACAAACTCAAATATAATAATAATAATAATAATAATATCAATATATGACATTCGGTTAGACTCCATGCTGTAGATTCAAATGTTTTGCATGCTCCCTTGATCTGGTGGCTGGCACGGGAATGAGGACTTGGTTTTTAGGTCGAGCCTAGCGCAGCGCGCATGCGTAGCTCTGCTTTATGTAAGGGCTTTCAGAAAGCTCACCACACGCTTGTGAGTGTGCTTTTGGTTTTGTCCCAGGCTTTTGGCCTTTGCGTGCGTCTTTTTAACAAAGACAGCACACAATTGGCCAAAGGCTCTTTTTGTCCCACCCATATTTACGCCCACGGCCTAATGCTTGCGGTTACGCACAGCAGCAGCATGTGTTTCCAATTATCTTGCCCCGACGCGGCCGCAATAATTGGAAAAATATGCTGCTGCTTGCAACCGTGCGCGCACACCAGCAGCTCCCGCATCTTGAGACGGCTTTTATTTTTAGCTGGCTTTGCGGATGTCCTTGTCAGTACTTCGTCTTGCCTTTCAGTTTCTCTTACCATTTTTCTCCTTTAAACTTTATTTCTGATTTGTATTTTCAGGTTTCTTTTTGCATTCTGTATTTCTTTCTTACCTTTTCCTTTGTCTTTTCCATGTCTGCTTTTAATTCTCTCTTCGAGTTTCGCAGACTCGTTTCTGTAAACAATTAAATCTGCTGTGTTCCCTGAAATGAACGCATTACGCCAGACCTCGGTGAAACCGATACCCATGCCGAAGATGAACTTGAAGGGACTGAAGCGCAGAAACGGACATCGTCAAAGGCCCGTCATACCCTATGATTTTACAAATGTACCTAGTTTTTGTCACAAATGAAACCATAATTTGTCTCTGGCTTTACTGGCTGTTTGCGTCTTCTGTGTAGTGCCCTGCAAATGTGAGGGGGGTGCTAGAGCTGTGGTACCCAACCTACGCCCAGGAGTGCTCGCTATTTCAGAGACTCCGAGAGGCAGCAGGAGACCAACTCCAGCACCGCCTGGCACGAGACGCTTTCTCTGCAGACTTGCATCCCTTTCTTTAAGCTTCTTGGACTTTTATTCAACCTGACTTCTGCCTGTGCAGGCAAAGCCCCGTGGGATGGATCGCCAGTCACTGCTGGCCGGTGCGTGCTGTGTCAGGTAAGGAGCTGAAGTTTGTCATCTCTACCGTCTTCATGGTCATGCGGGTGCGAAGGGCTGGCGCTCGCATGTTGTGTGCAGCTCCGTCAGGTCGTGCCGTCCAACACCTAGTTATAAAGCTCTCCCAGGCTGTCTGTGGGTACCTGCGCACTCTGGACTTGCAGTTTGGTTGTTGTTGCTTGGCACCTGGTCTAGTTGCTACTGCTCTAATGCCCCATTGCTTCATCGCAGGGTTTTGGCGAGCTCCTTTCGGTTTAGGTTGATGAAAACATTGGAAGCATACAGTTTTTTTCAATAGTCCAGCCTATGTTGGAGCATGTCTTTTGTGGTGAATATTGCGTTTGTATGACTCCATGCGGTTAGTTTAGCATGCAAAGGCATGTTGTCACGTTAGCGACGATTTGTCTGGAAACTATTGATATCCACCTATCACAATGTTTGTTTTTTTATTATGTAATGTGAGACGAGATTATTGGGATCGGTGGGCCTCGGTCCCTCATTAAATACGACTGTAGATGTCATTCCATTAGATACAATAGCGAATTTCTGTTATCACCTTTGTAGGAAGTAGTTCACGTTGTTACATGTTCACTGCAGTGCTTTGTCCGTATGCGTTGGAAATGCGCTTGGTGTACTTTGGGCGCATTTGGAGTGGGCGGTCTGCAAGTGATAGCGTTTGAAGTGCTGCTCTCTATGTATGTGTGAATTGGGAACATACACTATTTATATACAATTGGCATGCAGTATCTATCTACTCGTGTAACGCTTTCTGTACACACACTTGACACAGGCGCGTGCAGTCTAGGGGTGAACTGGTTCGTTTTCTGTGTAGTATGTATTCTGGAAAGTGGTCTTACATTATTGGTGTTTGTGTGTTCCGCTTGCTACTTGCTGGCATCTGTTTGGCCTGCGTCCCTTCGTGCATTAAGATGTGCTCTGTATATGTATGTGTTGTCGCGTGTACTTTGTTACAATGTGGGTATTACTGCGATCTTTGTGTAATGATGTGTGTATACTTCGCGAATATGGGTACATATCAGTAGGTTGTGTAAAATAATATGTGCATTACAGAGTGCCATGTGTTTGACTGCGTGTATTTGAATGGTGTGTATATATGTGATGCCACATATATACACACCATATAATAACACTATACTCAATGCAATATATATACACTCCACTTACTACCACATGATAACATTTCGCATAATTACACTCTATTAAATGCCACATAAAAACACTCCACATACCACCAAGTACCACATAATTACAAGCCACATAATTACACTCTACTCAATACAACATACATACATTCCACATAATATTGCGCAGCACCACAAATTTACACACCATATAATTACACTATACCCTAATGCAACATAAAAACAACTTTTCAACATAATGCACAGCAGCCACAATGCTCTACAACATAGCCAAAAATTCTGCCTCAACACATAAGATCCCAAAGGCGAGACCTATTGGCTATGCCAATGCTGGTTTTTTGTAGGAAACAACTTGCCATCAAGTGGCACTACAGAACAGAGGTGATCTTTACTTGGAGGGGACGGAATAATACAGGAATGAGCCAGTTTCACTGTGTTCTTTTGGAAGATCAGCCAGGACTCTGCTTATGCGAGAATGACTAAAGACACCATGAGTATATGTAATTCAGAATGTAAATTCAGGTCCAAATTCAATACAGCCTCTCACATTAAAGGCCAGCACATTACATGCAGTGTTTGTTTACCCTGGGCTAACACAAAGTGTTGGGAGTATGTGTTATTTTAAATTGATTTACTCTTAAAGGCTGCCAGTAGTAGGCCAGATTTTGGGGAATGCCGTTTTGTTCATTTGGTAAGTTTTTTTGCTTCTGTGCTCAATGTGTATATGCAATAAAAAAAATCAGTGGTCACTGGCATGGTATAAGTATCTAGCGTATATGCAATCAAAAAAATCAGTGGTCACTGGCATGGTATAAGTATCTAGCATTTCCCTTAATCCCACTATTGATTCCTGTTAGCGTTGATAACGAAGTTGTGTAAATCATTATACCAAGTCCCCACTTACGGCACAAACGATTTTATTGAAGAAGTCAACATACTAAGTCAAAGGTTCAATTACTGACTGGCAACCAGACGTGATGAACCATGTCACCAACCTGTTGTAGTAGAGTATACATGTCTTGGGCTGGAAGGGAATACTGGACATTTTGGAGGGAGTGGGGACGGAAGGGACACGCATGAACACACCAAACAGTTTAAAAGAAAAACAAATACTTACCTGCAGCCAGCTCTGCCTCGGAGGCTCCAGGAGGCTTGGCACCTAAGGTCAGCCAATGAGGGAAGGCAGCAGTCCCAACGTCACCACAGAGTGGGATAGGGTCAGTGAGACTACTGACCCCACCCCACTCTGTGATGAAGTGTCACTGATTGACACTTGCCCCCAGGCGCTTCAGGGCTTAAAACTGAAGCGCCTAGGTGCGAGGCAATCAGTGACGCCACCCCTTGTCACTGAGGGGAGGGCCTCAGGGACCTTTGCTGAGCTGAGGAGGTCACACCCACAGGAGCTGTGACTTCCTCAGCCCAGCAAAGTTCAGCTGAGGCAGCCAGGAGACTGCGCTAAATAGGCAGCCAGGAGACTGCGCATGTCTGGTTCCTGGCTGCCTGACCTGAAAGTGAACAGTGTCTGTCAGACTGACCTTTGTTCAGACTGACAGACACTGTTCATGAGGGGTGAAAGGCGGAGGGGTGTGGCCCCTCAGCCCCAATGGACCAGCCACCACTAAATAGGCAAATAAAAAAAAAAGGATGTTGTCTGAAGAAACAGCAGAGAGTACAATTATCCTAGGCAAAAACCTAGGACAAAGTCATGAGGAGCCAAGTGAGGGGGAGGTTTATGGAGATGCGCGAAAGGTGTGGCACAAGATGTTATAATGTTACATTATGTGTCCATAGGTACAATAAAACATAGGATGGTTTAAATGAATATTTAGTATTTTTCTTTTGTTTGTGTGCGAATGTTCTCTCGGAGAAGTGCCAGAAAAGCGTTAAAATCAAGAGTTCTCTCTTTGTTCTATATTGCTCACACATTAAATATGGATAACTAGCAAAACTTTCAAATCACAAATTCCAGGTTTTCTTCTTCTAGGCGTCCACTGGAAAAAAGTGTCAATCACTTTCTAAACCATCTCTCTCGCTATGATAACAAGCACCGGCAAAACCCATAGGGCTCGCTTTTCTGTGGCATTACCGTTATTTTGGCTTTGCAAAGGCTTTTTGGCTAGGTCGTTCCGTATCGGCAAAAGGCACTATGATGTGTATGGATGCATCGGTCATGAAGAAGGCACACTTATGTGTCATATTTCAATGTCCACTGCGTGATGACCATTTGCCTACAGTATTCTCTCAGAACCACACCTCTGGATCAGACCTCAGTTGTGATTGGATTTCAGCCACAATCTGCTTTGTGAAGAATGGTTTCCGCTCCACCAACAAGGGACTGGCTTGACATTGTCAGCTAATCAGGCTAACACAAGAAGGTATCAAATACTAGCTCATTATAAGTCAGTTCTATTATAGGCCTACATTTGTCCCGCTGCATATCTGCAGTGTTGTGTGGCTGCGTTGTAAAATATTTTTGCCACAACCAGCAATTTCTCAAGTGGTTTTGTGTTCATCAAACTAACAGATTAAACTCCATGTCAGCTAAAATATTTGTGACTTGCAAGAAAACGACAGGACTCAAACCAAACCTGAATGCTGTTGAACGAAACCTTGAAATGCATCTTGCTGAACGCATCCAGGAACAATATTGGTCAATAAGTGGCTGAGTTAGTTTTATGCATCTAGCTCCATTTGTTTGGGTTACCATTTCAGATGCACCCAAGGCATTCCATAGTTTTACCCTTGGCAATTTTTATATCACGCTCTTTCCTCAGCTTTCCAGGTTCTGATTGGTTTTCCAATGAATTCACTGGAGCTCTCATGACCCACTAGCTTTCGTGTATAAGCCATATCCATACCTTTCATAAGGCCCTGTGCTTGTTCTTCCCCATCACATGCAAGTGGCTAAAAGAAAAAAGATGCTATTTCTTTTTTTAATCCATGTGTACAAATGTATGAATTTAGGCTCAAACCCACACCTCCAAGTATATGAGGCAAGCTTCACAGAACATAAACTACAGCACTAGGCACAGCGCATTGAAAATAGGACTTCGGAGAACAGCTACGGATTAGTCTTGGGGAGCCATTCAATTATATGCTGGTCTAAAGAAAGTAATTTAGGGTACACTGGGCCTCAGTTAAAGACTGGGAAGGAGTTCAAAAAACAGAAGAAGGTAATCACTGCCCTTCCGAGAAGAATAGCATTTTCTGCTTTACGGCTGGAGCAAATGCAAGGAATGCCATCCAGACTATCTTCTGTCAAAGAGCTGTGGAAGACAGTACCCGGAACACACTCCCAAAATATAAGGGACCTGGGGGCATATGCATCAACATTAGCATTTGCGATTCCTTATTAGCGAAAAATAAGGAATCGCTAATAAGGAATAGCAAAAGGCTATGCATGTAGGAATCGCTATTCAAATAGCGATTCCTTAACATTCCTTATTACCGAATCGGTAATACCGAATCGGTAATAAGGAATACCTACCCATTCATTCCTATGGCCTTGGAGGCCCATAGGAATGAATGTAAAGCCATTCTGTATTAGCGATTCGGTATTACCGAATCGCTAATAGCTGGAGCACTTTCAAGGGTGCCAGGGTGTCAAAAGGACACCCTGTTGCACCCCTGAAAATGATATGTGCACATATGTTGCACACACACATGCTCTAAGGGCATGTGTGTGCGCAACATGACACTTTGAAAAATGCACAAAAGTGCATTTTTCAAAGTTTTTGCAAATTACCATGCAGTTCATCTTCATGGTAATTTGCTCCCCTTATTAGCGAAATCGCTAATTTTTTAACTTTGATGCATTGCATTTAAGGAATCTCACTTTGGGATTCCTTAAATGCAATCGCTATTTAAGGAATCGGTATTTAAGGAATCCCTATTTAAAGAATCGCTATTTAAGGATTCCTTAAATACCGATTTCTGCTTTTGGGTTGATGCATTGGGATTGGGTATTTTTTACTTAATACCGGGAGCTAATAAGGAATCGGTATTTTACCGACTGGATTTTGGCTTGATGCATAAGGGTGCTGGTTTGCTGGGATCGAGGAACATGTTTGTGGAGCTTTCTTACAGATTCTGAGATACCTGGAATGAAAAATCCCCAAAATTATTCTGCCAACTTGGAATACCAGTTAACTGGTGGAATATGATGAGCCAGGAGTGAATCCCCTATAATGCAACTTAAATGGGCTGGGTATATTGAAACAAGTCCTGAAGACACCTGCAAAATCTATTTGCCTTATGCCTCCCCCCTACATAGAGGGAATCTGGAATTTTTTTAGGAAAACGTTAATTTTTTGGAGCCAGAACCATCCTTGTGGGTTTCAGGTGACTACAGGAACTCTTTGGATGGGATCCTGGAAAACCATTATAACAAAGGCCCAACCTTGTAAGACTACAGTTCATCTGGAAGCGCCTTCATCGAAGTGAAATGTGTTCACTGAACAGGTTAATCACGGGAATCATGCAGAAAAGTTTCCAAATATGAATGCAGGTTTGTCCTGGCAAAACACTTCAAATTCTGTTGTGCACTTGCAGACTGGACTCATTTGCCCCCAGTCTGATTTCCACATATTAACATTTTGGTTGCTCCCTTAGAACTTGAAACACTGTTTTCTCTGCTTCCTATCAAATGCATAGATTTTATTTAATAGCCTTTGCACCCTTATCTTGAATCTTTTTGTTGGTTAATTTTGTTACATTCAAATGCCTCGCATGCATCTTTACAGGATTATTTTGCTACTCCAGCCTACCTACCAAATGGTGAACCAAGGATACTTTAAAAAATCTGGTTTTACTTTTTTGGAAACGTCTGTTAGGCAATGTGTGGACACAGTTACAGCTCACAACTGTGACCACTTCCCACAATAACCTGTAGTTCATATCCATTAAAGACCTGTCCTGCACAAGTTCTTGGTTCTCCAATAGTAGGAGTAGTATCATCAACAGACGTGGGCCCCGTGCTCTACATGCCGCTGGAGTCAAGCTATCCTGGCTGATGAGGGCTGAAAGCCCGAAACCGGTGCTAGGATGCTCGTTTCCAGTCCAGGGAGTGCCTGGCAGTTCGGGCTGGACGGTTCCCATTGGGCGCAGGGTCAAGCCTGATTTGCATATGGCGGGGTCCAAACTGGAATGGCATGGTGAGCAAAAGAATTATGGATTTAGGCCCAGATCTCTGTACTGGGGTGAATTTATGACATTGTTCTGCATTCTGTCCATCAATTGTTCTTTTTGCATTCTTTAGTAAAAGGGCACATTCTCGATTGATAGAATGATGCATACTGAATGTGTAGCATGCTGAAATAAAATTATGGAGATGAGTAAGTAAGCGAGAAGAGGGAGAAGAAAGCCAAATGACAGAAAAAATACATAAAAGGCAGTAAAGTAACTATTCAACTACACATCTACTTGAATTTATTGTGTTATCTGTACCTAGATATTTACCATTATTTTCACTTGTTTGTACAAATTATTTGTTCTCAGTGCCTGAAGATACCGGAGAACATGAACACCAATTAACACAGAGGTTAATGAATGAGTGTGTCAAATTAGAGAGAGCAAAACTACAGATGAACCGGAAACACAATTCAAGTTAGATTACAGATGTTGACGAATGCGTATCACTGTTTATGCATCACACTAGTATCTAACGAAGAGTGCGAACGAGTTTCTCTATATTGTAATGCAGAGTGTGATTCAGAAAGACACACCTACAGTAGGTCAGTAGAAGCAGAAACCAGGAGGAAAGACAGGAATCAACATGCCCAAGAATCCAAAGTAAGGAAGAGATCAATGCCAAGGGAAAACAATATGATGAGTGTAAGACAGCAAACCTGCAGGGTAGAAGGGTGTGATGGCCCTAACAAAAACTGCCCTTGGATGATGTAACTCACAAAGTAGTATCACAAACACTCAAGGTTAAATAAATGCAGGCGATACTATGGAGGAAGGAGGCTCGGGCTCCTTGTGCCAGGAAGAATTACTCCATACTCTGCAGACAAATAAAACACATTGTTTAAATGCAAATCTTTGAAGCAGTGTTAGTGTGACCAAATGGTCACCTTTACAGAATTGTTCTATTCAATATTCTGGGCAAGGTCACTTCATCAGTACTCACACTGGTTCAAATGATAATCAACAACATGAGACATTCAAAGACAAAAAGGCGTCTCTTTACCGAGTACATCATCCCAGAACCGGTGGGAATTCAGCACATAACTGAAGTCAGTACTATTAGGACTCGCATACATGCTTTGAAATATCATTAAAAAGGTAACAAGACCTGCAGCTTTAGTGACTTGAATAATCTACTCAACCTAACAGCAACGCTCTTGACCCATAAACTGGTCACAAATTGTGTGATCCTGGGCAAATATTTTATTTCACTGAGCCACTTTTTGCTTCATTATCACATATTTGAGCACCTTCAAATATGAGTTCACCATGCCTGCTCTGCAAACACTTTTTTGCTTGATTTAATGGACTAAACTTATGCTCCATGTAGAATGCGAATCTAGCCCATATATGGGGTACACATGACCCCAAACGTGCTTCTTAGTTCACTAACAGCATTGTCTTCAGGGTGGGGGCAGGAATAATGTTTCTGCAAATATTTATCATTTGCACATCACCAAGTAAAGTGTTCCGATTTGTTTTGACAATATTAAAATATGTTTCCGTCACACTCCTGAATTACAAAAAAAATGTGCCTTCCCAATTGCGGATATATTTTGAATAGTACTATTATTTTAGAAGCTACTTCAATGTTGTGTTTTAGAGAAAAAAAATACAGACAACCTGTGGTTTCACGATTGTCACAGTTTACTTTACAAAACCCTCTAACTTTGCAGCCAGACAAAAAAAAAGTAAACACCGATCTCTAGGATAAAATAAGCAGCAATTTGTAAGAAGACATAAATTGACATTTGACTGGTTTCTCAATGCGCAGCAAATGAGAAGATAAAACCAAGATTTAAAGGCAGCTTTATTGCTCATTCATTTTCTGAATGAACAATACACCTGTTCTTTGCGAGCTCGAGTTCCCTCGACAAACAGGGCGAGTTGGTCCTACAAATCGCTCACCCTGATTAAATCTGGCTCGCCAACAGGAAGAGACAACTGTTGGAAAAACGGGGTTGTAAAACTACAGACATCTTACTAGCCATGGCCATCCTTCTCTGTGAGAGGTCAGAAGCACCAGTTACTCTATTTATTAGGGGCAGTGACGCCCCATACTCAAATGTACAATTGACAGACTACCAGTCATTAATACATAAATACTTGAAAACGCCATTGAGCTAGCCTGTTATTTAGAAAGTGTTGTTGGAATTGTTTTGATGGGTTTCGAAGAAACAGGAATGCAACTATCTATTCGCTACCCTCCAGACAGTAGTCACCCAAGATTCTTGAAATATCTAGGACTCCTTTACGAACAGCTAATGGCTTGGATGAGAGTGAATGGTGTGATCTGCAAACAGCTTCCCACTGGCAGGGGCACTCAAGAGGAGTGTCCTGTTGCCGCTGCCTCACACAGTGGCAAAAAAAGTCACTGGTTGCATGGATCCGATTCGATACCCTCATACATACTTCAAATGTGTACTGGGAGATAGGATGTAATGCAGGGACTAAGAGAGGTGGAACAGATACAGACAGTTGTCTGAGGGACTGAGACCAAAGGCGTAACTGTTTCCATATGATACAGATTTGCCCCTTCTTAAAGGTCTGTTGGGAACTGGTAAGAGGATTTCGATCGAAAATTTCCTAAATTAAGCTGGAACTGGTTGCAAAATTGTTCATACAGGGAATCACCTTACTACATGATAATGGTTTACAGTTTGGGTTTGATGGTAGCAAGTAGAAATGCTGAGAGGCTGGTGGGGGGCAACACAACCTGAAATAAAGGACTCAAAAAGAGATATGGACTGGAGTATGGTGGCCAAGCGTGCACATAACATTGATTTTTTTGCTCAAAGAGAAAATCAATAATAATAGCTTCAAAGATGGGTACTGAGGGTACAGGACTATGGGCTCCTACATGCCGATGTGTTACTAAAGTATCCAAGTAGTATTAGTACATCACATTCATGCATGTTATACATTTTTTAGCAATTTGTAAATGTTTCTTAGGGCATCGGTGTCCCTAGGCAAAGTCAAGTCTGTTTCCCATTCAGGAAGGAGAGGAGGCTTCTGGGTGGCAGTCATGGCCTAGAATAGAGTCAACTGGCTTTGAATACTGGGTGCACACACTGCTAGAGAAAAGTCAGCACGCTGAGTTTATACATCTGGTGTGGTGATCTTGTAATGATTGGTGGAGCAGGTAAAACAAAATTGCGTATACCTTCTCTATTTTGCATGAAAATACTAATTACGTAATATTAATCTGTATAAACTGTTTGGAGTGTTGTGATTAATCAACAAACTGCACCTTAATAAACACAAGATACACGCGGGACTAAAAGGCTAATTGCATGGCTAAATAATTCTAAATATTAACTGTGGTACGCAAACTAAACGTAGGATGTGCTGAAATAGAGAATTGCATGATTTATGTTGCTTTGTGATGGTTTGTGCTCCTGGTATTGCGGAATGGTGAGTATTATTGCTTTAAATGTTGCTATAAGCTAGGCCAATACTAATATATATTGGGGTTTAAACATTAGAATCTTCTTTTCCGTGTATTAATTATTTTTATGTTTGTTTTTCCTTAAGTTGGCATTCGGGCCTACTAGGCTGCAGTATATAAAATGGAGTTCGGTAGTGGCCACCGTCATTTGAGCGCGATGTCTACTGCGCAGACTCGGATGGCTCTGAAGATCTCCAGGCGACCTCTGACCGTGAAACTACGCGTTCCTTGTCAAGGATAGGAACGTGGAGGATTGCCAAGGCCCAACTAATGTGAATGACTGAAAAGACAATGGGGACCTGTACCCGGAGGTCTACATGTTGTTACTTCGGAACTCGCTTGAGAACCCGAGGAAAACTTACAATTTTGGGAAGTGTCATACTCTGTCCCATGGGAAGAAACCCCTCTTGGGAAAATCACCACTTCTTGCAAATTCAGGAGGATTCAGCCAATCAGGACACTTCTGTTTTTTTTTTTTTAAATGTTGCATATTTGTTATAGAAGTAAGTGGAAAATGTATAAAAGAAGGGGTAGTTAGTAGAGAAAAAAGGTTGGTACTGTATTTTCCCATTGGTGACTGTTGGTGTGGAGTTCGATTTGATAGCGCGATTGCCTGGTCCCTTGACTACCGGTGGGACTGTATTGTGCGGAGTGAACAAACTTTTCCTGGACTCATTTGGGGTTTAACCTGCGTTTGACTGAACAAAATTTTACCATAAGGGATTTTGATTTACGCAGGGTTGACTGGTTTCTGGAAATGGTCGGCGATGTCAAAATTTAGGTAAATATAATTGTATGCAAATATATGCCAAAAGATATTCACTGAAATTTCTGAGTTGATTGATATTCTGACTATGCCAATGAACGTGAATTAATTAGATAAACTAAACATTTGACTAAATGAGTCAGTGATTCTTTCAATAAGGTAATGATTACATCGAAAGGTTCCGAAGCTTTAAATGTGTTTTAGCTACTTCTAAATCACCATCAACCAGTCCAACTAATTGGTCCATCGACCAAGTGGTGGAGTGCCTTGATGTTATAGTTAGGATTCTATAGGTGCAGATGTATATAATGTATAGATGTTCCCTCCAATAGGTAACAAGGTACCCCACATGTCCAGCATCTCTTTCCTCCTGTGCGCAGATTCGAGTGAGACGTATGAGTGTTGGTGTTATGGGCCCCACCAATGAATGCGTGCGTGAATGAGTAAGGGTGATGACGGATCTGCGCTTTTCCGCTGGAGCACGATTAAAGGGAGACTATAATATTTAAAATGTTTCTCTCCCCAAATGATTATACTCACTCCAGAAATATCCCTATGAAGTCCACAAAGACTACTTTAGACAGACTAACCCAAATGCTGTCTTTTTTTTTAGGGTTTTCGGGGGTGGGCGGAAGGTGCCCAGAGTCTCGAAGTATGAGTGCTGTAACGAGACCTTCTGTGATAGGTTTTTAGGAATGACTGATCTCAACTTACACCACTGTGTGTGTATCAAATACAGTTATAAAGAACGGTCATCTGGTTTTCTGGCTGGCTGAAGTGCTGACATAGCTACTCAACATAAATTATTGTCCCTGGAGGGAAAAAGTCATCTTCATGTCCTTTCTGATGGACGGGCTCCGACTGGTCTTCGCTTGGTGCGCAAACTTTGTTCTAGGACTGGAGTGATGCATCCAAATCTAGTAGGTGGCATGGCTGTCTGACAAAAAAACCATCTCTCTTGATAGGCTCGAGGTTTCACCAGGGAGAGGGCTCCCTGTCAGGACATGTAAAACAAATATACATGCCCTACTTTTTAAATACCATTCAACCTGCCATATGGGCATTTAGGGCCTACCTCAGGGGTGACTTTTATTTATTCAAAAGGAAGGTTTAGGCCTGGCAGAAGGTTTATTTTGCCGGGTGGAAATGGCAGTTTAAAACGGCATACCCAGGCTGCAGTAGCAGCCTAGTGACATGTTTTACAGCGCTACTTCAGTGGGTGTCACAATAAGTGCTGCAGCAGACTAGAGGAATTCATATTACAGGCCCTGGGCACATGTGGTACCACATACTCGGGACTTACAAGAAAGCTGAATGTGCCCATTAGTGTTATGCAAATTCTAACATGTTTAGATAGGAGAGCACAGCACGTAACCACTGGTTAGAAGTGGTAAAGTGTGCAGGGTCCTATGGTCAGCAAAAATAAGTTGAACAGGAAAAGGCAAAGATCTGGGAGAATACCCCGTAAAAGATGCTTGGTTCCATGTGTCCTAGCAGATTTCAGTAAAAGGGTATCCCCAACGGAGGCAAGTCTGCCCTCCTTCGTGCATCCCTTATGCCCAGACAACGAACACTTTGCTGTCCCTTCTCCTTGTTCATCCCCTCTGGTACCTTTGGTGGTTGTCTCAAGAAGGTGTACTTTCTTGAGACAATTCTGACTTCACATTTTTTCTACACTTTGTTCTTCAGGTTTTTCCTCCCTTTTTGTGAGCTCTCAAGGCCTCAATATTTGAAGTTTTAATTCCATTCCCCAATGGTTCTGCCTTGGATTCCAATTAACAGATCCTAGATGCTGCACTCTACTTTAATCATGTTTAAATAATGTTGGGTCTGGTAGGTTTCTTACAATTTATGTTCTAGCTGTTTCACATTGCAGTCAGCTGCTTGTCGTCTCACAGCATCACTCTTTGACAGAATACTGCCTAAGCTCTTGACTTTCTCCTCGCAGATGTAATCTTGTTCTCAAAAGAAGTATACTTTCTCTGCCAGGAAGCTCGCATGTGGCCTGGATGTCATTTATTGTGAGGGTTTGATTGCATCTCTTTGGAAAACAGGGTGGGTTGAAAAAATGGGAGAGACTGCAATTATTTCTATCCAGTCTCCCATCTTTTGCAGCATCCGGTTTCCCCAAGTAGAGGAGTTTTGTGACTGAACTTATGTGACTGGGTTACACCTTGCCTCGGGCAGCTCCTGCGGTGTCCATGTTAGGTTTGGCACATTATACCTTCAATGATTAATAACTTCATTGACTTGGGCCAAATGAAACATTTAACATCAGCATATAATACAATATGGTATCTGCTACATAACATTTTTGATTTATGTATCTTTATGGGTAACTTGTATTTATTGTATATTATTTTATGGATGTTCTTTTGCCGAAATCCAAAGTAAATTCTCTGGGACTCGACTCAGTCTGGATTAAACTAGTCCCACACAAGCTTCTGCTGCCCCTTAGTGTTGCCTCCTATCCATTTCTAATGCTACAGAGACATCACGCAGCACTTCAGCTCAAGTCATTTCCAGGTTATTTTGATCTATCGCTATGTCTCGCCCAGTAGAGAATGTTACTAGTGGGGCTGCAGATAAGCTTAGATGCTCATCTCTTGAAGCAGCCTCCAGTCACCTGGGCTCCTCTACACAAGAAGGAGATGGTATAGGTGACTTCAGACATAGCACACACTGCAGACAGTCTTAGCTTTAATTGTACCGGATTGTGGCTCTCCTCTGCTGCAATATTGTCCTTTCTGCAGGGAATTTCATACAACCATTCAACAACCAGTGACCTGAGCCAGAGCTATACACAGCTCCTTTAGTGACAGACTTGCTCTACCCCCTACATGTATGTTTTTCATTGAACTGCAATTTATTTTTAACTATGTATTTTCAGTGAGGTGAGCAGGTTAAGCATGTTTTCCAGGGATCTTAACTTTTACGAGTTGGTCGAACGGAGGATAAGACTTCTCTCTAAACCTACTGAGTACATTTTCTTCCCTTTTGGTCTTTGCTAGACACAGCTTTAGCTGTGTTTTCCAAGACCTATTGTTTCCATACTCTGTGACACTAGAATTATGCAAATTTCGCAGCTGCAGAGTTTTCAGTACACATATTGATTTGCCGCATTTTGCCCATACGCCAATATATTCTTCATCATCTGCAGGTTTTAACACAAAAAATAGCTTTTAGCTCAGATGATCTAAAGTTACAAAAAATGTGCCTACCTGTGTTGCTACGAAGTGGAAGATCATTTGCAAGGGTTGACTGATCACCTTTCTGTTGCTTATTGCTGAATTTGGCTGTTAAACTGGTACTAATGAGATTAAACCTTTGCTCAGATAGTGTTAGCATATGTAAAAATGGCAAACTAAAACGGTAATACTATCACAAAATGTGCTGCATTATGCCCAGTTAATGGCACTTTCTTGCCACATTATTTAGTTGACCTTGCCGCATAGTTTGGGCTGACTCTGCCGCATAATTTCAGTTGTGCTGCATACACTAAGTAGGTTATGGGTCAGTCCCTTTCGTATGACTTGATAGATTTATTTTCGATCTCACTTCCCTGTACCGGATTTGATGGCTTCCCTCCATAGTCTTGTGTTTGACGCACCCAGGAGCAGTTTGGTGTCAGTGTTTAGATTGAATGAGGAGTGCTTCCACTGTGGATGCCAGACATTGATCTTTTGTTGTGCACAGGAGGGACCATTTCTTCTTCCTCCCTCTCTCCCTGCTGCCATTCTTCTCATCCCAATTTTATCTTCCTTTTAAGCCGATCATTCTCTGGTCCCCATACTTTTTATTTTTACATTTCTGCTGCTGCAAAATTGGGAGGGTGGCCATCTTAAAATGTTTTTCAGACCATTCCACAATGGCAGCTCACATGTGCGCATGATTGGCAGGCATTTCTGAATGTGCTACGTTTTATTTTAATAAATCTTATTCAAAGATAGTCACCATAGATGTGAGAATATATACAATGGCCATATTTGAATGGGATTGTAAAAACATAAAATACATTCAAAGATGGCTGTTGTGGATTAGTTTATCTGCAGTGGATATCTCTTAATGCATTTTATGATTCAGAAACCCATCTCAAGGTGGTTGCTGAAGATACACACACATTCAATGTTGCTATTTAACCCCCTGAAAGAAAATCGCCACTGTCAAAGCCAATAGGCTTCGTGTCCAATGCCTTGTTGGCTTCCCCAATACTATTTTTTAACACCTATGGGTCATTTTGCCATTATCACCACATCTTCCAACTTTTACTTAATTTCTACTCCCTGACTGAAGATCAATTGGAGAAGCACATTGTTTTCCACCTGCCTATTTACAACTTCAGCAAAAAATAAATAAAATCGAGCAATTTTTGGGCTTTGCTTTTTTTCGGTTTGCTTGTTCTTACAATGTTTTTGGTGTTTTCAGACAATTCAAAACATAGCCAGCACTGCGCACCAGTCAATACACGACATACATCAGCCAGAATTGCTTACTGATCAATTCATTATTGTGCAATCAAACTCTAGAGTGATAGTGCAGGTGATAGTTTGAAAGAGTATGCAAAGAGCTGGTGCCCGTTTGACCAAATAAGACTGAGGGGAGAAAGAAAGGGCGAGAGCAAATAGTAAGTGATTGCGTCACTATCTGACACTAGAGTAATACCCAGCACAGACTAGGAGAAGGGAACCACTGTAGTGGACAGAGACCAAGTGAATGTATGAGCATATACAAGGAAGGGGAGGAACACTTCTGTGGCTCGACCAAGACTGGACAGAGGCAGGGCCAGTTAAATAAAGTAAGCAGGAAGATCCGAGCACTCAATGAATTAAAAAATTAGTTACAAGTCCAAAATTGGTAGATCACAGTCCACTTTAATCCATTTCCTTTGTTCGGACAAAAGAATTTCATCCAAAGTCCTCTTTTCAGTCTAATGATAACCTTACATCCAGTATACATTCCAGACAGATAAGAGAAGTACAGTTAACACATGTTTCGTCGTTAGGTAGGTAACACCTCAACTTCTTCAGGGCTGATTCGTAAATGAGCTCCTATTCATCCAAATATCAAGGATCAGGAAAGGGCATAACCGTGCCAGCAACAAGCAATAGTACAACGTAACTATGTGCAGAATGAGTCACCGTTCGGCAAAAGTATTGCAGCAAAGAGTATTCCGCGTGTGTAAAGTAGCGTGCCGATACTTCTGCTGAGGAGAGGAGAGATGAAAGGTGGAACGAGTGAAAGAGAGGGGAAAGGAAAGAGATAGTATTAAAAAGATGGGGGAAGGAGTATTTGCTTTGAAAGAGGAAGAGCGGTACATCTTTGATGCACGAATTTTGCTCAGTGAGTGGGATTTATTGGGTACAAGTTCCAATCATTTTTTTTAAATGTACCTTAAAAAATAAATAAAAAGGGGACAACCCTTCCTGAATGGTTAATTTAGGCCTCGAGGTGCCTCTGGCTGAAAGGGAAGGGCTCTGTACTGCAAAGCTGAAGTAGAGCCAAAGAAGAAAGAAGCACTCTCGCCATGGCACCTACTCCCTGACATAAATGTGAACGAGTACAACTGGTTAAATCAGCAAATCTATATGCTGCTTTGGAGCCAGTGTAAGGGCTTCATTGGTGGAGTCATCTGAGGCTTCGTGGTGGCAAAGGTGTATTCTTCTTGTAATGTAAGGGTGTTAAAAGCTGAGATCTGGGGTGTGCCCTAATGAAACCTATGAAAAGGCTGCACTAGGTACAATGTGATTCTTTATTACTAAAAATATGTTTTGAAAGGAGTTCTTTTATTTGAAACACTAACTTGCTTTCCATTTTTTGGGGCAGCCTAATCTTACTCGGTGTAATAGAATTTAAAAATAATGACTTACAAATGTATTGATTGCAGTTTCATGGTGGAGCCTCGTAGCACTTTAAGCACGTCACTATTCTCACTGTGTCAATGAGGATCCAGTTCTGTAACTGACTGGTTACACACAAACACATCTGCAGTGATCACATTAACCAACTGAGCTGTCATAATATAGGAGTGCATTTTGCTCAGAGTACTTTAACTTGCATTTAATTTTCATTTAAGGTGGGTGCATATTATTTAATATGTATTCATCTGAAGGTGAAAGTCCACCAAAATAGTTGCAGAATAGGTTGCTTTTTTTAGCCATGTCCCTAGGCCCCGCACCTACTTCTCTCAGGATCTTAGATCCCATACTTTATGCACTTCAACTGCTGATGCTGCTACATTCTTGTCCCACAATGTAGATTCCCAGAATTAATCTATTGAAATTGGATGACCAGACAGTGATCAAAAAGGCAAAGCAAAGATACAGTGCAGTAGTCATCTAGGTTAATTTGCGATTTATTCCGGCTGTGCTCGGATGAGACTACATTAAAATGTGGCCCTGTCAGTGGAACGTGTAGTAGAAGTAGCAGTTGTGATGTGATCTCAGATCAGTTGGCATTAACCCTATGTCCCCTTTTCTCGTCCCAGTCATTACTTTTGAAGTGGACCCACCTCCGTGAGAAGAAACAAAATACAGGAAGTGTAGATATAACTGCCATCCTTTTGGGTGCTATAAGCTGGAATTTACCGGAGCACTCCCTGTTTTTTCTCCTACCTTTTGACTGGGATGGAAAGAGGAATGTTAGACCGCTGTTGGGCTCAGGTACACTTTGTCACGCCCGGGATCCCTTTGTGCTGGCCTATAGGGAAAGGGCAGGCAATACAATGATGGGGGGCATGAGGTGGAATTGGACATTGTTCTCCCTGGATGTCCCTCGACTGGGGATAGCTGAAGGTAAGGAGGACCTGGAGTAGGTATGCAGATTCTGCTCTGAATGGAGGTATTGACAATTAGAACTGACCTTTTACCTGAGGAAAAGGTTTGAGTCCGGACAGTAACTTAACCTCTGTGACACCAGTTTTGATTCTGCTTGTGCCGCAATGGGGGGGGGGGGGGGGAGGGGGGGAATAGACAGCCTGGCACAGCTGAAGAGAAACTTGCACATGTGCTATAAGATAAGTGCTATGCATGCCCGATGACTTATTGCAGCGCAGAAGTGAAATCCCTGATTAAAGTGTAACAGGCTAATATTTAAACAGGGTTGGTTAGGGATGTATTGTTGCAGCCCCTGCCCAGGGAGCAATATTTACTGCTACAGGCAAAGGCTTTTGAGTGGTTTTGTAAACTTGGCAAGTTTTCCAAGAAAAGTAGATTTTCTGTCTCTTTCTCTTTCAATCCTTCTACCTCTAGATACAATAAGAGGACTAGACATGAAGATTATTCTTTGGAAGAAAAAATTAAGACTGTTAAAGACTAGGTCTGCAATTCAGGCTACTCAATCTGCTGTGCACCTAAATGAGAAGCAATATTCTGGCATTACAGGAGCAGAGGAAGAAGGGAATTACATCAAGAAGATTATGTTGCCACCATCAATGTTTACGACAGTAAGGCGGAACATGGGATTTCGAATTGAAGAAGTGCCTAGAACTTCTTCAGAGCCGATCCTGAGAAAATTCCAGCAAGCATCTTCCATGGGACTTCCTATACACCAACAAGTCTCTGATGTGATTAAGAGAGAATGTAAGGATCTCAATAAAAAACAGTGCTTCCTAGATTTAAATGTTGGTTATACCCATTGCAGAATGTAGAGAATAACATGCCTGAATCAGTCTCGGTGGATTCCTTTGGGGCTAGCTTGGTTGAGCGGACTTTCAGGGCAGAGGAAAGTATCTTAAAGAATCAAATTGAAAAGAATATTGATTCAGCATTGAAAAACTAATTCGCAGGAGCTCATTTAGTGATGCGTTGTGATATACATGGAGCCTACATAGTCATTGATCACACAGACATTAAGAAGCTCTTCAAAGCCGTTAAAGAGTGTCAAGAGCATGTCATCGGTTCTAGAGGCAATGGAGTAGCAAGTATTGCTTTGTTTGATATTCTTTTGATATAGTAAGAGTGTAAGAGTTGGGACTATTTCTGCAAGGAATTGAATATTAACACAGTGCAAAAATCAGTGGCCTCCCCTATACCTTTTGAGGGAAGCAGATTATTTGGGTCAGATTTCGATGGAAAATTACACAGGATTTTCAAAGGGAAGATACATTCCTTATTGTTTCTCCAGAATGCTGGTACAGTTGGTTCGGGGATTTGTTCCTCATCACAGACTTCTTTTCGCCAGCTGTCAAAAGGAACTGGTCAGCAATAACAGTTTTCATTAGCAAGCAGATAGGCAAATTTATCAAGAATTAAGGAGATCAAGGAAGTCCTTGTCTCCCTCCATAAACCAGCGTTACAGACTATGCCATGGAGGTGACTACCTCTTCAGAGGCTGACTTTGTTGGTTTGGAGATTGAGAAGGACAGGTTTCAAAGGAGAGGTGAGCCAGGACACTTAGAAGAGACCAGCCAGGGTTCCAGTGGGAGGAAGAGTAATATAATTCCAAGAAAGAGTAACATAATTCTAAGCAGCGTGGGAGGTATCTACTTCCAATGCCTGGGTTCACTAGGTAGTGAGGGAAGTATCCGAAATAGAGTTTTTGGAAACTCCACTAGAGGCAGGTATCATTCTTATGCCAAATCTTCAAAACTTAATCATGAAGAGGCATTAGGGAAGCACTCCACAACCCGATTGTGAAAATAGCTTTAATTTCTGTTGCATGGGAGGACAGAGGCAATGGAGTGTATTCAATCATGTTTTTAGTTCCCAAAACTTCGGGACAGTTCAGATTGATTGTAAATATGAGAGGTTTGAACAGATGGATGAAGTTAATACCATTCAAGATGTAGACTTCACAAAAAATAATTCCTTTGATTCCAAATAATTCATGATCACAATGCACTCGATAGACACTTACTTCCATACTTCTATTGGGAAGGAACATAAAAAATATGGTGGTAGCAGATAAGCAGTGTTGTGGAAGGGGTGAGAGGGACGACATGCTTAAAACGAAAGCAAGTAACAATAAAAAATAAAAAAGCATGAAGCGGGGTGGCTTGCCATGGGGAGGGAGCGTCTCACTGCAGATTTGGCTTGTCTACATGGCGAAGCATATCTGTTGTTTCTCAGTGTGTGTTTGGTGTGGCGCCCCAGCTGCTTTTCACGGCGCACTGTGGTGCCCAACACACATATTGTAAACCACTTAGAAGCTGTTAATTTTAATTAAACAACAAAAAGTGATCTCGGAGAGGTCCTGGGATGCGTACAAGCAGTGTTGTGGAGGAGTAAGGGGGTCGGCATGCTTAAAGAAACGAATAGAAAAAATTCTGATGAAGCATAAAGCGAGGCAGCCGGCCTTGGAGCAGGGAAGGAGCGTCTTTAACAGCATCCATGATCAGGTGATACGATGAGCCACGAAAACACATGGACTCTGGCTTGCTGAAGTGGAGAGCCTGTTGTGCCTGCAACAGCGGCTAGGATAAAGTGATTAAGAAAATAGTGTTGAGAAACAGTAAATAAAACATACTGAGTGACGACACATGTAACAGGGGCAGTCCTCATGGGATGTTACAACAGGAGAAAAGAGGGGACTACTGAGCCAATTAACGAATCATAAGCCACAATTTACAAAGGACAGTAACAGGAGCCAATTGAAAAGATGGGTGGAAAGTGGGCAGAGCTTAAAGTCCATATCTGAATACAGCATGTCTTGAAGAGACAGTGCATGCGCTTCCTAAGCGAGACCTAAAAAATGATGGCTCCCTTGGTGCTACTTTTTCATCTTCAGGGATGGAATATTTATACATTCCTGAACGATTGGCTACTCTGTGCTACATCGAAGGAGGTGGTTCTGGGGTGTTTGAAGATCATGAAGGTGTATCTACAGCATCATTGTCAATTAACCAATCTAGGAAAGTGTAAGTAGGATCCTTCCCAGGACAAGTATTGATTGGAGCTCATTTTAAGATAGATATTGATATGGTGTTTCTGCTGGAGGAGAGTGCGACAAGACTAATAGTATCGCTCATCTCTTTGTTATTTCGAGCAAGAACATAAGCAAAATTGTGGCTGAAGGTGAAGGGACACATGGAGTCTTGTGCATTCCTAGGACGATGGGTAGGACTTCGAACGAGAGGACTCTTGTACCACCTAGCAAAATACTGGCGACCGGATTCAAACGATAAAGAGACGTAGACTCCTTAAACAGATTTTACCAGACGGCAGCTACAATGATGGCTAAAGCCAGAGTCCTTGAGAAAGGGGTTTCCCCTACAGTCTCCTCCACAGATGGTAATAACATTGGATGCCAGCTCCAGAGAATGGGGACCAACGATGTTGAGCAAGAAGGCTTAGTGAAGGTGATCAGCCAAGAACAGACTGAAGTCATTGAACTGGAGAGAATTATAAGCAATTTTTCAGGTGCTGATACACTTCAAGAAGGATATTGCCAATCCTCATGCGACCATTCTTACAGACAACATGACAGCAGTGTCATTTGGTAACGAGGCGAAACCAACCGTGGAGAACCCCCTCAGAACAGCAAAGGTGATCGACACCCTTTCCCCTCTTCTCTCTCGCCAGCAACCGGAGTGGACTCCCTCGGGGCCGCAGTTCTCCTTCACAGCTGAAGAAAAGGGACACCGCTCCTTTAATTGCGAACGCTCAACCCTGCCCCCAGCAGTGACGACGACGAGGGATGGGCTGAAATACCCGGAAATGCGCTATCACAGGTGTGTGCTGACACCGGAGGACGAGAGGGCGACAGCGGAGGAGGAGGAAGCAGTAAAGGACGGCGGACGGAGAGGAGAAAAGAAGCGAACAGGATATCGAGGAGAAGTCGACTACGAGTCATCGAAGCCAGGAGGCCAACGACCCCGTGAGCCGCCCAGCCACGTTCCCGGAGGAGCGTGGCTCTCGCAGGTACGCGAGCGCTTCACGGGCTGGGTGGGGGAACAAGGGGCGCCGCCTGTAGCAGCGTAAGGGGACCTCAGAGCATGTACTCATGATGCCCTGGTGATGTCCCGGTAATAACCCACCCCGAGCACCACCCCACACGATAAGCATCATCTTGAGCACTGAGTGATCCCTCCCCCCCCCTTCCCTCACATCTTTAACTAAAGGTAACAGGCCACTGACCTTTGGAACCCTTTCTGTTTCTCTTCCCGGGATTATCGGCACTACGCCGCCACCCGAGGACCGAGCCAGCCCAAACTGGAACGATACCCTAGGAGGAGGAGGACGGCCCCCGAGGGAGCGAGAAAGAGACTCCACTACCATATTACCGACCCACTCCTATACGCCGACGTGTGCACAAAACAATAAAAATCCTTGAAGCACCAAAACAGTCTCCAGTAGTATCTACTCGCTCACACATTTATAAACAGACATTTGGGAGTGCAGTCCACAGCTCAATCTAGTAGCACTGATGACTGGGGGTTGGGCAGAGAGCAGTCTTTCTTTGAAGGCAATTCACCTCACTAGGAAGGAGAATGTAGTGGCAACAAATTAAGCAGTCTTTACGTCACCACAGACTCTTATCACTCAGTCATCAAGTTTTTTTGCCAAAATAGACCAGAAATTCAGAGAACCCTTCACATGTCTGCCTCTTGAGAAAACACTCAGCTTCTGGGGCATTTCTCTTGATATCAATTTCCAGAGGCATGGGGAGTAGATGGCCCGGTCTTTACCTTGCTCTCCTGATCTGCTATAGGTATTTCCACCTATTCCGCTAATCCCTTCTCTGCTTATAAAGGTTCAGAGGGTAGCAGCAGATGTGATAGGGGTAATCCCATTTGGGACCTGCTGCTCTTAGTTTCATCTTCCACTGCCATGGGTCTTCTGCCCACTGTGGAGGATTCCTTTGTCTCCCCATCCTCTCAGGTTGCTAGGGTGTCTACCCCTTCAGAAGCTGGCTCAGTAGGTATGAGAAAGGGTGGGCTTCAGAGGAGACAGGGACCAGAACACTTAGCAGAGATGATTAAGGATTCAAGATGTCTATTTACTTTGAAGTCCTACTCCGAGCATTAAAGGAATTTTGAAGAATGGCGTTACTCTAGACCTCTGTCACCAGTGGAGCGCTAAATCTCTTCAATACTGCAGTTCTTGTTGGATGGGTTTTAAAAATAGTTGGTGGCTATTACTTTTTGAAAAAAGATTTATGAAGTTTAAAAACTTGAAAAAAAGCACATTACAGCAGAGCAGTAATACACTGTCCATTATTGCATAACTTGAAGTGAGGCGGATTAAATTTTTTTTCTCAACATTGCATCGTACATGTAAGTCATGGGGTGGTGGTGGTGGTGGTGGTGGGGATAAGTAAATCCACTTTGTAAAAGGCACAAGCAAACATATTTAGTGGAGTCAGTGTGATCATGTGCAGCGCACGCTTCCCAGCAACACCTACCACCAGCCTGTCCATTGAACTCCCCCACTCGCCTGTGCCTCCAACCACATCAGGGCCCCGGCAAAAACTGTATGCGAGCACAGGTATTGCCCTCATGCCACATCACTGCCCTTACCCATCATGTGCATCACCCTCAGCCCCTTCACCTGTCGCTGTAGTGACAGAGGCCTCATTCTCCACTTCCAAATTATGGGCAATCAGGCTTGCTCTAAGAAGAGCCCAAATATCACACGGTCGAGGGACATCTGGTAGTAAGTCTGAGTAAAGCTCAAGCTGCTTATTACAATATAGCATCACTTAGCCAACGCTTAAATTTGGGCACCCGCCCTCTGCCCCATCGGCATGCCACCTGCCTCTAAGAGGGTCAGCGCGGTAGATCATACATGGGGGTATCCAAGTCACGCAACAGTGGGAGCCATCGGCACTCTGCAGTACACCATCTCCGACAGTGCATCCATTACTTCGGTCCAAAACTCAGACTACTCCACATGACCAGGCTCAGTAAAGAAACCCTGCCTCTAGTTGACCACATCTGCCACAATTTGCATTGTCTCGCAGACCAAACCTGTGAAGAAAGACTGGTGCATAATATGCTTTTTGCAAGAATTTATAATGGACAATGTGTAAGTGGCAACTAGAGGACACCATGTCAGTCTGACGGCAGACATAAGTCCAGAGATCATTACCCAGCTCCTAACCCAGTTCCCGCTCCCAATCCATGCGTGCCACTCTCAGAGGAGCCACCTGTCCTCCCTAAGAGGCATTATACAGCAGAGTTATTAGATGTTTAGTGGACAACGTTCTCAAGAGATCTTCAGAGGAGCTAGATGAACTGGCTCCTGCTGGAACTGTGGAAACAACAGCCAACAACTACTTCATAGCTGAAAATAGAGAAACGTGTATAACGAAGTGCATCTTGAGTCTTCCCTATACCCCACCAGTGGGAGTAACGAACCCTTTCTATATAGATCTTCCTAGGTTAGCATGCTTCGCATCTAGAAGTTTCGACGAGCATCAGCCTCATGAATAATAGGCAGCAAAGGGTGACATTCCAGGGGAAGGTGAGACGAATAAACGTAGCATGGTCCCACCTTTTTGCTAAGCTTATCCCACGCCTTGACTAAATAACTCAAACGACGAAACATCTCTCAGAGTACCAGGCACTAATCCTCCCACGAAGGAAGATGGAGGAGTCAGGGACATACTATCCATCTCAACCACCAAATGAGGCAAGAATGGGGCTGGCTGGTACAAGTAGTGGGCAAAGTGCATCTGCATGCACAAATAGTAGAGCTAGAGATTTGGCACCTCAAACCCACCCAAACCGAATGGTAGCGTAAGGGTCTCCAATCTAATCCTAAGCTGCTTACAGGGCATGCCAGCCTAATGATTGGTGATCAAATAGAAGCTAAAAAGGGCTTTGTTGAGTGGCAGTCAAATATTTATAAGGAGATACAACATCTGCAGCAATATAACCATTTTCTTGAGGCGTACCCGACCAGCCAGGGAGAAGGGTAGGGTAATCCACTGAGTTATTTGCTCCGTTATTCAAGCAATAACGACCCCATAGTTTTCACTGATCACCTCCTCAGGGTCTCTATGCACCCATATCCCCAAGTATTTTAGGGAGCCCTCACAACACTTTAACGGAAATTCAGGCACAGAGCCTGGGTTGTTAGTCATAAGGGGCAGGATGAGAAATGTTACCCAGTTGATATTAACCCCCTACAGCAAGCCAAAGCAGGTGTTTTCTCAGAAAAGTACAAGGCTTTTCTGCGGCTCTTTTACATGCATGACCATGTTAAATGCATATAGAGTTAATCTTCGCTAAACAGTGACAAAACAAATACATTAACACCATGAAAGATACAGTAGAAAAAGGGTATCAATGTCCTCAAATACAGGTTTTAGGATGCACTTACAATAAACAACTTTAAGTAGAAAATTCAAGTGGGTGACTGTATAGGGAGAGCAGGCCATCCACATGCGGTTACCAGGAGGATATAATGCAATAATGGAAAAAACACTAAATCACAAATTAACAGGAGTAACATTGACACCACATTACAGCACATTTAACTATGGGATGCAGAGTCTTCATCGTATTGCTCAAGAATCATCTGAGGTAGGCACATCCTGAAATTTCTCTAAAAGTCCCTACCATTGCTGGGTATGCTCATGGTTACCTAGTCGCCTGCAATTATCCAGTCTCAGTGTTGGAAGTTGAAGCTCGGCCCATTGCATAACTGTTTACAACCACGTCTGAGCAGATAGGCCTATAAGGGATTTCCAAGTTGTAGCTGTGCACCTTTTGGGTTAAGTCAGGATTAGGTCTAAGAAGTTAGGAATCATGTTAACCTCTATCGTTAAGAATACAGGCCCAAAAACCAATGTTTTGGAACCAACAGAGCTGTCCTGACAGTAGTTTCCTCTAGTTTATCCGTCACTGAAGTTAAAAAGCTAAAAATGGGACAGATGTCAGCAAGCGCTTTCCCGCACCTGGGGTACTGCGTATTCATAGTCTGAGTCATTACACTTAGTGTCAGATATGCTCTATACAAGACTGAGACTGGGATTTCTGGATACTGGTGTAGGACGTTCCAATCTTTGGCCCATTCCGAGCCAGTGAGCTCTAGGCCCAAGTTCTGCATCCACCTGCATCTCAGAGTGTCAAGGGTCCTACCTAAGTCAGAATGTAGCAATATATCTATCTGTGTAATGGCTTTGCTGCTCTCCCCGAGAGGTAAGATGGTACTTAAAAGTGTGGCTGTGCGTCAGTCCTGTTATAGCCATGAGACCCCATTTTTCATGTAGCTTCCTTACCATTCCTACAAAAGGGAGCGAAAGATCACATAAATCCCATTTTAGACCAGTGGGTCCTTCATCAGGGGTATGCACTTTGTATAAAATACATGTACTGGTACAAGCAGTAGGGACACTAACTAGCCCATGGCATACTGCAGATGCCGCACAGGAACCAGCGACGAAATGCTCACTCTGCACCAGGAGCGAGGAGGCCTTGACAAGGAGACAAACATGGGCCGATTCAGTAAAATGCCCGGGGTAGCAGAAATACGTATAGGGAAATCAAAACAGGCATACTCTTGTATCGTATAGCGCACTGGAAGTAATATTGCCTTAGTCTAGCAGCTTGCTGTTTCAGTGCCAGGGAAAAAAGGAGCAGCGATAGGTGACATCCCTGTTGCGTGCCCCTAGTGATTTTCTTAGGGACCAACTAGGCTTTGTTGATACATATCGGTGCTACAGGGTCAGTGTACAGTAGTTGTATTCAATGCAGCAAACCCTAGCGCATGTCCATCCTACCCCAATATATGGCATTATAGTGAAGAGGGTGCGTAAATTATGGGAAGCGGAGCATCCCGCAACAAATTTGGCCTGATCAGACCTCACCAGCCCTGGGAGGAGAAGCGTCCACCGATTAACCACCAATTTTGCGAAAAATTCTGGTGTCACAATTTATAAGCGACAGAGGCTGATAGGAGTCACATTTATATGCTGGTTTATCAGAATTGACAATTTGAGGTGGAATTTGCATTCCCTAACTGCAACTTCATTGTACTCTGTGAGCCGAGTGTGCAGGTGAGCCATAGTGTCAACATCCAGAGCCTGCGTGACCATGCACTACTTTGATTTTATCTCCGTCTCTAACCTATTCAGGTGATCTAGAAAAGACCGCAGCACTTCTTCACTTTTGGCCATGCATCTGCCCCAATAGCGGCCATAAAGGCAGCCCATTCCATGCCCCTGATGGCCGTTGTACCATCACTGATTTTAAAATAGGACTTTAAGGGCTCAGTAGACAGTAATCGAGTGGTTAGAGAACCATAAGTTAGCGCTAGCAAGGATTTTATTTGGTGGTCAGACAGCTGAAAAGTTTTGCTATTTCTAGACCTACTGTTCCTCTGCGAAACCTGCCTCTAGTCTTCAAGGCTCTCCAGGGTGTGCAGTCTGAACCACTGATTTATTTTGCACTTAAAATACTTGCCATTAAAGGTGGCATTTTTAGTGCCTGTCACTTCAGCAGGAGAACTGGCGAACTTGGAGCCTTAATATGTGCACAACTCTTTAAGAAAAATTTAGAAGAAGGGATTCTGGCCAAACATAATCAGTCATTTCTGCCTAAGGTGGCTTCTAAAATACAGGGAGCTTGAAATCATATTACCTGTGTTTTCAATCTCCTTCTAATAAAGAGAAATGTTGTATTGTAATAGACGTAAAAGGGCAGTTTCTATATATCTTCAGCGCTCTGAGGGGATATAGAAAATCGGAGTATTTGTGACTTTTGTTGGTGTTAACCGGGGTCATAAAGGATCCGATATTACTTAGGAGTCGTTGGAACAGGAGTATTCCTTGTCGACAGCTAATACATCTGATGGGCTTCAGAGCAGATCCACTAGACTCTAGAGAGTGTCAGATTCTTTGGCTAAGGCACAGGGGCCCACCTTATCTGAGATTTGCAGACCAACAACTCAGCTCACACATTTGTTAAGCACTTTCGAACTGCGTGTGTGAGAATTGAGGGACAATATTTTGGGGGAAACGTGTTAAGAACACTGCTTTCCACATTAATTTAAGTTGTATTTATGCACTATTTAGATATGGGAAAGCATGATTAACGTGATTTGATATGGGTGGGTTATTGTGAATGCCAACCTTAGCTGACGTAATCATCAAAAGTAATGACTGAGACAAGGATAGGAGACAAGATTTATAATGATATTTACAGGTAAGTAACAGGCGAGATGTTACGCAGGAAGATATAATGCTCCTGGTGGGGCATTCAGCAGCATATGCTTCTCAACTGAATGTACATACAATGAATGAATAAATAATCTTCTCACTTACACTAAGAGACTAAGTGTTCATTCCAGGGAATCACTTTATAATATTTTTCCGCATGTGTAAACACCTAAAAGTAACGACCCCAAAAAAATACCAAAAAAGACACTGGGTCGTTGCTTCTCAAAGAGTGAATTTCTACACGTTTCCCTTAGAAATTAACGAAAATGAAACACAAGGGGAAGGAGGCGACGTTAACATCACAGTTGTTGGAAAGCTAGAATAGATAATCTTATAATCGCAAGTAAACAGACGAGACAGTTAGACAAGATCGCGGGAAGTAGTACCTGCCCGCTATTCTGCGCGGTGTGACCACGGAGCTGCCGTTCCTTCAGCGCCGCTCCGGAGTTCTCATTACTTCCCCTTCCAGCACCACTGCCAGCTGTTCTGCCCGAACCCATTCACATCCGCCAGTCGCTGTAGTGCGAAAGAGAAGCCCAACCGGCTGCAAAGAGAAACCAGAAACAACATCAACCTACCCCAAACAGAAAATGATTCAAAACAAAAAATGATTGTTCTTGTCCCACAATCCCCAATGACCTACGAGGACGTTTCAACACGTTGCTTTTGATAACATCACTGTAATTAAAACGTTGAATATACATTTTAAAAAGGCTGAGCATTCACTGCTTATATTCATGAACTATTGTAGTCTAATTGTTTTTAATAAGATAAAATAATCGATTTAGAGGGCAGCACACTCACTACGCTTTATTTCTGTAGTCTTAGTTATTGTGCGCTTTGCAGGAACTTTCTTCGGTCTTTTCCCTCATTGATGGCATTCAATGGGCACCATTGAAAGATGGCTCTCCTCATCTTCCCCATACTAGATGCGTTCAATGGACCTCATCATAACGTACTGACGTTAGCGCTCTTGGGAGTTCTCGTTTGCCTGTAGAACGACCACAGTTTGAACAACAAAAACCGGGATATTCCACTAATATAGTTCAACTACAATTGTGCATACGATATGGTGAACAGAACAACTTAATTATACTACAGCTCCATTAACGTTGTAGAATAAAAATATAATACAATGTTTAAAGTTTCCCGTGAGTAGTTTATACTTGTAGCTTTTTTAGAATCTGAAAATGTTGGTACTCGACTGATTGTCATGTTCTTCTGTATAATTTGTTGTAGTCAAGTGAAAATGCACACATTGTAGATGGCCGCCCATCGCATGACTACAGGGAGTGCCGACCAGTTTGGTACAGCCATGAAAAATATATGGGAGGGATCACGTTTCATCGGCGGACATTGTAGGGTCAGGCTCATTTTATTTTGTCTAAATTAAATGCTTCTCTACCACCTTTGCGGCATTTCCAACGGAATCGGTCTAACTGATACTAAGATGACGGCTGCTTGATGGTGCATCATGCGGTTGCTGGGCGTTCCTAAAACGTAATTATGTTATTTTTCCGGTATTAAAGGTCAAAGGGCGGGGCTAGTGTTGCCAGGAGAGACGAGGCCGCGGAAGTTTTGATTCTGTTACCGACAACACACCAGAGACCTGTCGCCGCAGTCTAGAGACCGGCAACTGAGCTTCATTCCCTAAGCACAGAAATCCACTGCTGCACCTTTTAAGAAACCCAACCATGGTGAGTCAGCCAACAGCAGACGTAATATGTTTAGCACACAATGCAGACTGAATATTATTTTGGCACTGATAAACAAGAAGGGAGATTTATGCTGCCTGATTGGATGATTGTCAGGTCATTTTGAAGTGCCTCGAGGTTGTTTTATACTCTGAAGTGGGGAGTCAAAGAGTTCCAAAGAACGCTGGGTTTGCTGATGGTAAAATTCCTACATCTTTCATGGTGGCAGTGGGTACTCGGGGAGACGGGGATGGTGTTGATTGTCGGATTTCTGGGGAGAACGCTCACAATCTTTTGCTAGCTGTGAATGCCCCGGTTACTTACCAGTAATCTTCTTTACTCCGAGCCTTCTTCGCCACACTAGTGAATAGATGAGCAATTACTCCTTTCACAGAACCTTAAAAATAAAGCAAAACATGTTATAGTTCAGTGGTCTTCAAACTTTTTAATCCTCCCACCCCTCCCCCCCACTGGAAAAAAATCATCGGGCCCGCCTCCGAATTTTCACAATGATTCCATTAAATTGGCAATGTTTAAATATGTCTAGACGTATTTAAACATTGCAGTTAAGTTCTGTTACCGTTTTAAAAAATGCAATCAAATACATGATTGCCAAACATACTATTCTGGTAAGTCAGGCCTTACTAATGTGTAAAAGTATCCACAATGTGATTATTAGAAGAGGGGGGTTTGATCTCTATTTGGAGTCCCTTCCCTTTTGAGGCTTTCTCCCCACCAGGAAATAAATGACAAAAGATGCAAGCGATATCCCATCACAGAGTGACTTACTGCAGCTATCTTTTTCCCCTTAGAACAAAGCACTGTTATCAGCGTAGTGCTTCTTTTGGCCAGAGCCTGGTGCACCCCCTGGGATCACTTGAGACCCCATAGGGGGGCCACCCCCAATTTGAAGACCCCTGTTTTAGTTGTTACCACCCCATCCCTCCCAAGATGACCAATTTCCTCTTCAACTCAATAGAAAAAGCAAGTCTCATCCTTGCATCCTCCTGATCCTTGCCACGCCTCTAAAATAACTGAAGCTGATATAGGGAGGGATGGTAAAGTTGACTGTGACAAGGAAGACTTGAACTCAGAGTAATTATGGGTCAATGCTTGCATTCAATATGGCAGTAGCAAACTCTTTAGATTTATTGCCCATCAAAAATACAAGCCTTTATTGATTCATAATTGTGTGGGGTGATAACAATGTGGCTTCATTACAAATGTCCTCCATCGACACCCTCTTAGAAGATGCCCATGAGGTAGAAATGTCCCTTGTAGACCTTTCCTGAACCTGGCTACCCAACCTTGCTCCCTGAGTCTCATATTCCATCAGGGCAGTTTGTTTAATCCATCTGCCCAAAGTAGAATTGGATGGCTTCAATCCACTTCCTACAGGGCCAGAGGTTCCAAAAAGGCTAACCACCTTTCTGAAAACATCAGTTCTCTCTAGATAAGAGTAAAGCAACTCTTCTTACATCTAGTAATTGCAAGGAAGCTTCCTCCTCGGACTGGGAAGTAGGGAAGACGACTGGAAGCACTATCTTTCATGATCTATTAGTTACAGAAAGAATCTTGGGTACAAATTTTAGGTTAAATCTCAGCACGATTGTGTCTGGAAATACCCTTAAAAAAGGCTCAGACTTAAAAAAAAATTACCCCAATTCACCTAGGGCCACTTTTATGAAATTTTTAAATAACAAGTTCCGAATTGTGATTTCCTCTGAATCCCAATTAGGAAATCGCTATTTCAAATGTATGAAACTCATTTGAATTTCATTTGCGATTCCCAGTAGGTTGCAAATAGCTCTAACTCATGAATATTATTGAGGTAGATCTTGGTTTGCGACCCATTGTGAATCTCTAAAATCATAGGGATGGTGGTTTACAGGGGTCAAAAGACCACCATATCTGTGATTGCTTTCAAATAAAACTATCTTTTTTAAAAAATGTAGCCTGTTTTCCTTTAAGGAAAACAGGATGCGTTTAAAAAAAACAAATGAAACGTTTTCTGTTCATTTTTTAAGAATAGGCAGTGCTTTTACATACATTCACAAAGGGGAGGGGGTCCCTTGGGAACCCCTTCCTATTTGCGAATGGGTTACCACCAGTTTGAAATTGGTGGTATATTGCAAAGGATTTGCAACGGCATTTCGGTCACAAAAAAAATTCACACATACCACTGCAATTCAGTAATAGGAAGGGACTCCCTAAACATGCCCCTTCCTAATATCGAATTGCAAACATAATTTGCGATTCGGTGATAGGTCACTGAATCACAAATAGGGCTTTCTACTTCCCAAAAAGCTGTTTTGTGTTCACATACGGGCGATTCTGTGAATTGGTTCATTTGTGACTGGCAAAAAGGTTTAGACATGTGGCCCCTATTCTCTTAGCTGAGAAAATAGCCACCAGGAAAATTACTTTGAGAGTCAGAAATGTGATATCCACTCTCTCAAAAGGCTCAAAAAGTGGAAGCTGAAGTGACTTTAGAACTGGGAGAATTTCCCACGATAGAGTTGTCTCGACCTCTTCAGACACAAATGTCTCATAAGTCGAGATACCAACTGTTCTAGATGATCTAAATAAGGACTTCTGAAGGCCTTTTGTGCTGCCCACTGGGCACTAAGGGTAGTCAGAGCTAAACCCAATGTAAGTCCAGCAGGAATGTGGAATTCCTATAGCCCAGGACATATTGTTTGGGGTCAAGGGCAACAAGTTTTCATGTGTATTTGGTCCTTGGGACAAGTAGGCCCAACCCCATGCAGCACAAACCCTTTGGCTGCCAGTTTGCAGTACCACATTATGGATCAAGGAATGGCACTGTCTGCAGTTAAGGTAATCTTTTTGTCCATATGTTAATGCTGTTCAAACTTGTATTTATGGTTCAATATTTGAAAGCCTTTATTATTAGGATGAGCGCTCTAAGTAAATGTTGTAAGCTCTGACTGCACTACTGACAGTGGTTCCAGTATAAAAATGTGTACACACGTTTACAACATTTAGCAATATGAGGCTATGCATAATGCCCCCAGAATGCTCTCTGATTTGATGCAGAAGCTTGAAAGCAAGATTGATGATTCTTTGCTTTCAAAATAAAATGTTCATATAAAAATTAAAGCAGGAAAAAAAACATTTAGCTAAACTAGTGTAAAATGTCAGGTACCATTTCTTTGCAGCATCATTTAGTAACTTGTTGATGCATGATAGTATTTCCCAAAAATATTCATAATGGAAAATCAGTGTAACCAGTTTCAATAAGATTATGGGAAACAAAAATAAACAAGCATTGTCAAAGCCAGTAGGTCTGAAGTTGGTGGTCAGCGTTTTAGTTTTGTCAATGTGTGAATAGTTTTGGCGTGGTTTTTGTAAAACCTTATTGGTGTGGGAGCTGCCGGGCCCTCACCATTATAACAAACATTGGCATAAGCAAAAATTGTTTTTGGTCTCAAAAAGCACACAATGCCACAGTAGTTACTTGGATTGAACAAAATTACTTTGTGTGCCGAGATGCTCCTTGTGAAAGAGCAGAATGGTGTCACTCACAGTGAAGGCAGCCAATACAGAGCGAGAGAGAGAGACACAATTTTACTAAATGCAAAAGTTCATGGTCAACGCCAGACCAAATTAGGGGCCCAATTATTAAAGAGAGTCTCAAAAGTGCACCCATGGTGTATGTCCTTGCATTAATTGCAGCTATATGGATTTTGTGAATTCCCAAGAATTTACAGAAGTAGGACAAGTAATAGTACTCCTAGAAAATATTTGTGAACTGCATTTTAGCATGAGCAAATATGCATGTGTAGATTTGCTATTGCAAAAATCTGAGTGTTTGCAAGTTCACTTTCCCTCCAACCAGTTTTTTCCTAACGCTGGAAGAAGGTTTATGTCTGTCATTGTCAGGAGTAAATGTCCAACATTTCTCAGTATGGGAAAAGATTAGAGAAGAGTTGTTGAAAACCCTTAAAACATGCAAGTTAGTAGGTTTGCACAGACTCAAGAGGACATTCCCAGTATGTAGATCTGCGGAAACATGGCAACTAAGGGGATTGCAAGCATTCAAACACTACTCTGATATGAGCCCTGGCATAATCAGAGAGGCTATATCAGAGCTCTTATATAATGAGATTGCTGCCATAATGTGTCACCGCACTACATCATTCAATGGTCCATCTGGCACTCTTGTGAACTGTGTTCTCAAATTTTTACTCCTATTACTTTGTGCTGCTTCCTCCCAGTGTTTTGTCTTGAAACACTGTCTTGAAACAAGTCGAATTGAAAGAAAGTGGTTGATTCCACTTTCAAGTTGGGGGCGCGCACAGGTATACTAAGACCTATGTAGGTCTAATTCATGTAAAAAGCTTTCAAAAGAAATTCTTTCAAAGTCGTACTCTTGAATTATCATCCTTATGTTTATTCACATTCATTTCATTGTGTCTCCATTGCAAATTCATTCTTTTCTATGAATATTATATTCTTACAATTTTACAATCACCCAATGCATTTCGGGTCGATAAATGGACCCTTCCTCAGGGGTCTGTAAATGGAAAAGAGAAAGGAAATTTTCAGGGCTATTCAGCCTGTTGCAGTGTTAAGTGAGTACAAAATCCTAATGAGATACTCTGGTTATTTAATGAACAATCTATTCTTTATACTACGCTAATCGTGGGAGGTTACACATCTCTAGATTTAATGGTATTAAAATGTGATATTAGACGGTCTAAAAGAAACAATGTCAGTGTTTAACAAAAATGGATACAAACAGCCTCCTTATTTGAATAGTCTGAACTCAAACTCAAAAACAGTGTATTTAAATCCTTCATGTTATTTATAACCTCTTAGGCAGTTCACTATTTCTGAATACATCAAGTTATTTAAGGATGTATGAGTCTTAAACCCAGTAGCCTAGCTATTCTCTGTTCGCGTGTCCTTATCTGTACTTACTTCCTGATGTAAAACTGCCGCGTATCCGTCTTCCAATGAGAACCGGGCTTATGGAAGTCCACGAGTCTATGCTATTTAAACGTATCCTAATTGGTTCAAACTTAGTCGAATCTACCAATCCGACAGACTTTATAGAAGTTCTCGAGTCTGTACCATTTTAAACATGTTGTGATTGGTTCACGTCGAAATGACGTTTCTACACTCACGTAACTGTGTCTGAACTCTTCCGTGTATAAGAGTTTACCACGTATCTGTCTGCCAATGAAAATCAAGTATATGCGTGTTAACAAGACTCTGCTTCTCAACTAGACTCTGATAGGTTCAACCGCGCTGCAATATCGCTATAGAACCGGTTAATGAAGTGGTACTACGATGTTACTAAATAATATAGTTGATATTAATCTTAATGGACACTGACATATTTATGAAAGAATACACGTGCAAAAGCTCAAGTATAGGCTATTCAAAATGTAACCTAAAATATGTCAAGGAGCTTGTCATTCTAAAATAAACAATGCAAATAAAAACAATGTGAAAAAATAATAATAATAATAACGATGTAAAAAGAAAATAAAATCCAAACAAGATATGACATGAAAAAACGATCTTCATGAGTTCAGCCATTTTGGATTGGGATAGTGATGTGATATTTTAGCAGGAATGCAATATCTATTCCTCAACAGGTGCTCAAAGAAAGCAGGATAGTTCAATCCTGTCATTAATTCCTTTCGGTTGCATGCTGTCCATTTTCCTGATCCAAAAATATTCCGCTCTTAATCTTTGTTTGTGGGCATCCATGGTTGGGTATGATTTAATCACTTCCAGTATCGTGAATCTCAACTGTGCGATATTGTGACCTGCTTCTGTCCAATGTCTGGACAATGCCGATTTTAGGTTCTTATTTCTGATGTTACTCTTATGTTCTGTTATTCTTGTTTTTATCTTACGTTCCGTTTGTCCTATGTATAATTTCCCACATGGACATTTGATTCCATAAATTACTCCTTTAGTATCGCAAGTGCTTGAATGTAATAAAGTAATCCTTTTACCAGTCGTAGAATGAGTGAAATCTTGGCCAATGATCACATTATTGCAATGTATGCAATTTTCACATTTCCTCATTCCTTTGTGTGTAATCTTTTTATTATCCATGTGTGAATACTTCATTAGTTCTTTTAAATTCCTTGATCTTTTGTATGCAAATGTAATTTGATTTGCTACCAATGGTCGGAGATCTGGTTCTTCTGTGATGAGAGACCAATGGTTTTTCAAAATTGTTGTAATTTGCCTAGTTTGCACTGAATGTTTCAATACACACACTGTGAGTTTTTTGTCTGTTCTTACTTGTGTGTTGAGTAAAGATCTTCTGTTCATTGATAAAACTTTCATTTTTTAATCCTGAAGTGTTTTTTTTGGATATCCTCGTTTCATGTATTTTTGGATCTGTGTATCGATGGTGGAGGACAATTCATTAGGGTCTGATGTAATCCTTTTGTAGCGAATGAATTGAGACAACGGTAAACGTGTCTTCAATGAGTGGTGATGAAAGCTGTCAAAGTGGAGACCACTGTTTCTGTCAGTGCCCTTAGTGTGAACCTTGGTGTTGATTTGGCCATCCTTTATGGTTATTCTTACATCCAAAAATGCCAATTCATTTCTGTCCATTTGGTGAGTAAACTTGATCCTTTCGTGCACTTGGTTCAGTATTTGGATGTTTTTCACTAGATGTTCTCCAGTTCCCTTCCATAATATAAAAATATCATCAATGTATCTTTTAAATACCATGATACCACTTGTCCATAGTGGATTGTTCAATATATGATAATTTTCAAACTTTGCCATAAAGGTGTTCGCGTAGGAAGGTGCCCCCGCAAAACCCATCGATGTTCCACTACACTGTTCATAAAATTCATTGTTCCATTCTAGGTAGCTGTGAAATAATGCAAAATGAAGTAGTTCCAACAAAAAAGACTTATCTGTTCCTATAACCTCGTTTTCTAGTAAGATCCATTCCATGGCTTCTAGCCCTTCATTGTGCGGGATAGAGGTGTACAAAGCTGTTACATCAATCAAACATAACCATAGCTCTTCATTCATTGGTATTTCAACCATATTCAACAAATTCAAAAATGCGGTCGTGTCCTTAATGTAAGTGTTCCATTTTTGTACCAACGGTTGTAAAAACCAATCCAAATATTGTCCTAGAGGTTCTGAAATTGATCCACAGGCGGACACTATGGGTCTAAAAGGTGGTGTAGTGGCGTGTTGATGTATTTTAGGGAGCATGTAAAACTGAGGTCTCCTTGGATATTTAACATTTAAGAATTGGTATGTCTTTGTTGTTATCCATTTCATTTCTAGTGCTTTATCCAGAATCATTTTTTATATACTTACAAAGGCATCAGTGGGATCTTGCTCAAGTCTACGATATGTGTTGGCATCTTGCAGGTGTGATCGTACACTCTTTGTATAAAATTCTGTGTTCATGACTACTAAGGCTCCTCCCTTGTCAGCTTTTTGTATAGTAATGTTCGTCATTTCTTTAAGTGATCTCAAGGTGTTCCACTCTTTTTTGGAAAAGTTACTTTTATTTCCTCCTGAGTAATTAATCCTTTTCAATTCAGTTGTGACAACTCTTTCATAGGCATCAATGGTTTTGTGTGAGGTAGGGGCACAAAACGTGCTTTTAACTCTGAATTCTTTGGTGACACTCTCTGGTTTTTCTGGCGGTGGAAAATTGGCAAAAAAAGCCTTTAGACGCAAAGTACGCAAAAATTTGAAAATAGAAATCTCCGTTTCTTGAGGATTTGATTTATATACTGGCACATACGTGAGACCTTTGTTCAAAAGATTAGTTTGAGCTGTAGTTAATTGTACATTTGATATGTTTATGACGAGATTGTCTTCTTTTTGGTTGATCGAAGTTCCCTTTCTGTCTCCGTTTCTTTTGTTTTTTCTTTTTCCCCTCCTTGTTTTTGGGAGTTGCCCGTAGTTATTGATGTCGAGGGAGCATTGTTTGCGGCCGGACTGGTCTCTAAAAAAGTTACCTTAGTTTGTTGTTCTCTTCGTCCCATTTGTACATGTTTATCAATCGGTCTCCTGTTTTGTGCTGCCTCTGAATCAGATATAACACTTTCTTGGGATGAACTTACATCAGTTTGTGGTTTTTGCCAATTTCTTTGATTGTACACATCAGCCCAACTATAAACTTCTTCCAGCTTATAATCTATTGTATCTCTTTTATATTTCTTAATTTTCCTGTCTTCTATTTCTTTGGCGTATCTATCAAGTTATTTATTGATGTCCTCTAATGTAGCTAATGAATTTGCAATGGAGACACAATGAAATGAATGTGAATAAACATAAGGATGATAATTCAAGAGTACGACTTTGAAAGAATTTCTTTTGAAAGCTTTTTACATGAATTAGACCTACATAGGTCTTAGTATACCTGTGCGCGCCCCCATATTCACCGCACTACATGGCACCAAAGTGACAAGTAGATTTTGTTACATGACAAGTAGATTTATGAAGCAACCTGCCCTATGGACTAGTAGATATTTTATTAAATTCCACACCCCTGAGTGAGAAACCAGATCCACTGGCCATGTGCATTGCATCTAACATCCACGCTTCTGCACAAGGATTAATTGTGCAAAAGCGTGGGAGCAGAGCATTGTCATTGGTGGCAAAGAGGTCTATTGTCAGACACCCAAATCTCTTCTGCAAATTCAGGAATACTTCCCTCCTCCAAGATATTGTACTTATTGGCGGAAAGACCCAGCTCAATTTGACACTGTAGAGCTCTTTCCGCGGAAAGATAAATTGTTCTTAGAGATTCAAAATTGGACTCTGGCCAAGTGCAAATCTTCTGTGTTGCCAACCAAAGAGACAGGACTCTGCTACCCCCTTGATGGTTCAGGTACTCCATCAACCCTCAGTTGTTCGTTCATGAATGGTACGAGGGAAATGTGTGATTTGACATTCTTTAAGCCAAACAGTGGTCTGAAGTCCCCTGAGGCTTTCTGCACCAAGAACAGTATTGAATAGACGCATTGACCTCATTGGCGGTGCGGTACTGGACATTTGACATTTTTGGAATGCAGGTCTTGAATACTTTGCAGAAGAGTATTTCTCTTTATTAGAATTAATGGCAGTGGAGTTTGCCAAAAACACTCTGGAGTGATATAATCGAAAACAATCCTGTAACTCTCCTCCATGGCCTCCAAAGCCCAATAGTTGGAAATCGATGCTCTCCAGATATGTAGAAAATGTGAAATACGCCCCCCTCATGGGAAAATCCTTGTTAATTTTTAGATAGATAGTTAGGACTTTGAATATAGCTGGTGGGTCCTGAACTTGTCCAAGAAAGAGACCGCCCACACCCCCAGCCGTGTCCCGTTCTTTGAAAGGGCTGATTTGAATACAGCCAAAAAGCTGGCACAGAGTATTTTGATAGACTAAAGCGGAATCGTCATGTTTATGCTTTGAGCCAACAATAACAGGGCCTCAAGCTTGTGCTAATGTTGCATAGAAGGAGATGAGTCTGCTATAGCAGGGCTTCAGTGAAATAGTTCTGGGTCAGCTAAAGCGAGATCTCACCTGAGATTGATTTCACTTACCTGCAACTTGCTTGGAGGTTTCGCAGAAACAAAAAAACAGGAGGATGTAAGGATGAGACTTCCTCTTTCTATTGAGTTTCGGAGGGCGAGGAAGTCATCCATCTTGGGAGGGATGGGGACACCCAGAACATGTTTTACTTTGCTTGTAAGGTTCTGTGAAAGGAAGGAATATTTGCTCATCTAGTATATACTGTGGCAAGGAAGACGAAAAAGGAGGTCGTGAGCTCTGATGGTGACTGAATTGAGGAATGCAGAAGAGAAATCATTTACACTATGGATAATCTTTCCTCAAATATGTTAGTTTGATCTGATTAGTATGCTGTGGCATAGCAAGGGTGCGATAGGCCTTGATGCAGGTAAATAGAAAATCCCCAACCGCCTGCCCAAGTCCCTTGATGAATAGTAAAAACAGCCATAACCGGGATGCAGATAGCACTTCTCATCCATGGGCCTTTGTGCCACTGTACCACCTGAGCTATTGACAGTTGCACTCCTGGCAGCAAAGTAAAAGTTAGGAGAAATGTGCATGAGCCCCACCCTCCCCCTCCCAAACACATGTAAACAGCATCCCTCAAGCATACTCCGAGACCACCTACTCATGGAAGAACACAATACCCATTAAACAGCTGCTCTAATAGAGAGATCGCCCAAGAGTGCAGAAAAACGTTAGTGACTGCACAATGACTGGCTTATCATCACAGGCCGTTTCGCCGTACCTGGATGGCAGCTTATATGGTGCCAGATACACCAGCAGTCTGAGTTGAGATAGCAACAGCACAATTGTGCCATGCAGATATGATTCCTGAGCAGTAGGACTCCTCTTTTCCTGATCCCAACAGTGCAAAGGAAGCTTTGAGAACTGCAAATTCCTGGTGGGGACATTGTCACAGCAGTTGACTGCTTTGCAAAGTTTTCCTTCCTCTTTTTTGGTGACGTAGCTGAGGCAGTCCC
Source organism: Triturus cristatus (assembly GCF_964204655.1). NCBI lineage: Eukaryota > Metazoa > Chordata > Amphibia > Caudata > Salamandridae > Triturus > Triturus cristatus. The sequence continues at coordinate 1,269,612,627 of NC_140591.1, forward strand.
ACAAATATCTACGTAGTAGCAAATGGGAAACTGCAGGCTGCTAGAGCTGTAGAGCCTGGGCAAAAATTGTCAACATTCAAAAGTGAAGAAGGTTCATAAAGGGTCCAGCCTTCTCTCTGTCTCTAGAATCACTCTACCAGTGATAACAGAAGGTGGCACCAGAGGAGAAAGTCTGCTGCCAGTAGTCAAAGCTGGGGCCTAGAGCAACCACCTAACTGACACCTATTCCTCACCGTTTCTCCCTCCTCCCTGCAGACCAAACAGAATGTAGTTGGATTTGCCAAATCACCAACTGAGGTATATCAGGAGTTTAATCAACCTACTTATTATATACAACTGGTTACAAACAGCACAGGGTCAATCTACCAGTAGTATAAACATAAAGAAACAACAAGATTTTAAAACTGTTATAAACTTATAATGGTGGCTTGCTGTGTGACAAAGGACTAATTTAAATGTGCACCTGTATCTGACATCTTTTTTTTTTTTTTAACAGTCTGTTTATTCGGCATTCATATACAATCATATGCCCAACGCATGGGGCAATACAGATTTATACATTTCTGGCACTTATCTTCATGCCTGTTCGTTTTACACCTATAAACAATTATTTGATGAACAGTATCATAACGTGGTACAGTCTATACACCACTTTACAATTGCCGATAATACATGTGGAGTAATTCAGTTTCAAAATTCCCACCAGCTAGTCCATCCCTTAAGCAGCCCATAAGGCATCAAGGCTACTCAATACATATATTCCCCACACCTCTTCTCTCATCCGTTCGTCAATGAAGAGCTCATTCACTAGGATTCTGAAGTAATCGTCAATAGACTCACACTCATATTCTCACGGTCATGTGTACTTTGTTTGTTTACTCCTTGTGACTGTTTAGCCTGCGTAGGCATCCCAACCCAAGTGTCATGCATACCTCTCAATAAAGTAGCCCAGATGTCTAGATTCTCCTTCAATTCATCATCTCTGATTGATTTTCATACGCACTTCCTCCGCGATCGCCCATTCCACCACATCCTGGCGCCATAATGCGCCCTAGCACACATCCTTCCGATAGCTATTCTCCTCTTGGCCAACACCAGGGCAAACTGCAAGAACTTCCACTGCATCTTCCCTTTCTTGGTTTTCTAAGAATACCTAACAAACATATCCAGGGGGAATCGTCTAGCACTGTTGCTGTGATATACTTTACTTGAGCCACCACCCGCTGCCAGTATTCTGGTACTCTCGAGCAATCCCATGACATGTGTAAAAAGGTTGCACCCTCACATCGCGGGCTTGTTTCTCCCCTGTCCAATTACATTTTACTAAGTTTAATCGGTGTCATATATGTGCGATATAGGAAATTAAAATGGATCAACTTAAATCTGCCATTACAGGAAACTGTCTTTACCAATTCACTCGTCACTGTCCAATCTGAATCAGTGAATGGGTCTGTCAGCTCTCCCTCCCACGCCCGCTGTGCTACCAGCTCAGATCCAGCTGTATCAACTTTAAGTGTTCGGTAGATGCGTGTCACTAGATGCCTAGCTGACTGCACAGTCAATATCAAATGTAGTGTATCTGTCACCCGGGAGTAACCGGGAACTTAGTCCAAATCTGTCGCATTGTGTGTGCCAGTTTAGCATATTACAGGAACTGTCCTCCTCCCACTGCAAATATGTCTTGCGCCTCCACAAATGTAAGAAATACATCCCTCGGATACAGGAAGTGGGGACGCTCCTTCCAGGTGGTTGTGGGCAGATTATGGAATTCATTGCCTCTTTCCCTCAGACAAGAACCAGAGCTTCTTAACTTCAGACGCCAACTAAAGACCTGGCTGTTCCATCAGTAATGTATGCTGTGTAGGACTGGGAGTATCTAGGGTCTCTCTTTCCAAGGGGTACTTTCTTAGTGCCGGGACACTCCTCGGAGTAGCCGTGCGCTTTACAAATCCCCCATAACATAACATAACATAACATCCCCCAGCATCTCACAGCCCCATCCCTCCAGCTCAACCCAGACATATCTTCTGCAATGCATTTAAACTGTAGTAGGGTCCATATTTTCAACTGCCTAGCAAAAGGCAGTCACCTAAACACTTGCTTAACGACACACTCCCAGATCTCTGCCAACCATCCGATTAAATGCGGGGTGCCGCAAGGCGTCCGAGAACCACACATAAGACGTTTAATCAAAGAATGACCAGCATAGGTGCCAGGAAGTAATCTCTCTCCCACTTATCATCTTCAAAAGCTCACTGCACCTCATACTGTAACTTAGAAGCATAGTAATAAAGCTCCAAGTCCAGCAATACAATGCTACCCTCCAACATATCTCGCTTGAGCTGAGATAGAGCCACCCGGCTCTTCCCCCCCCCCCCCCAGCCCACACAAGGGAGGCCAATAAGCTGACCAACCCCTTAAATAGTGCACATTAGAGCGTATAGAACGCATTCTGCAAAATGTACAGGCACCTGGGAAGAAACCCCATCTTCGCCATAGCCTCTGTTCATGCCTTAGAATGCAGTATAATATTCAAAAAACGGACCGAATTAATCAACCCAGTCAATAATAGATCTATACAACGCCACTGCTGGACATCAAGAGTGTGGGCCACCATTACCCCAAGATATTGGAAGGAGTCCGTCTCCCAATGCATCCCTAATGACGGTAGGTCCACATCAGGGACCCCCACTGGCGTACCTAGTGGGAACAATAGCTATTTACCTCCATTTATCTGAAGTCCCACCACCGTCCCAAATGCCGCCAAATGTGCCAAAAGCCACTGTATCGTCTCTCGAGGATGTCGTAATTAGAACAGTACATCAACCGCATACAGCGAAACCAGATGCATCACATCTCCCACTCTAATACCTGAATCCCCCATGATCATGCGGAGGAAAGCCGCCTTTGGCTCCATTGCCAAGGCAAGAATCAGTGACTAAAGCGGGCATCCCTGGCAGGTGCCCCATTCCATATCCCACGCTTCAGAAATCAGACCTCCACTACGCACCCTCACCTGTGGTTCAGTGTACAATATCATCACCCAGCGGCAGAAAGGGGCCCAAAACCCAATTATCTTTTGTACACACTGTAGGGAACCCCACGCTACTGTATCAAATTCGTTGGTTATGTCCACTGACACCAGTGCCATTTCTTCATCACTACCCTTGGTCTCATGTAGCACATGAGCAAGTCTGCGCAGGTTGAAAACTGTGCTGCGTCCTTGTAAACTAGCGTGCCCATCACTCCTGTCACTCAACTCGTCAGTATTTTACACATTACCTTCGTATCCACATTAAAAATGGTGAGAGGTCTATATGATGAAAGTTCCATTACACCCCCCTCTGGGTTGAGTACCATGCATACCACCCCCTCTCTAAGTGTAAGGGGTAACACACCACTTTCGCATGCCTCCTGTTACACCTCCATCAGTGGACTCGCCGATTGTGCCCTATATGCCTTATGAAATTCAACAGGAAAGCCATCTACTCCAGGCGACCTCCCGCAGTTCATATCAACAATCGCCTCTCACTTCCTCAAGAGTGAGCTTGGATTCTAGCTCCTCTGGCACAAGAGGTGGCAATTCAGGAAGATCTACCCCCGCCAGGCAGTCCGCCACCAACTGATCGTCCACAGCCACTCCGTCCCCATGTAGGTCCCTTAAATGGTCTCTCAGTACTTCATTAATGAGGCGCTGCATGCTAGCTGGTCCCATCACTGCATCCGATTGTCATAATGGGGGGGCTTCTCCGTCCCTCTCTTTTGTAACTATGCTTATAAAGTACCCGGACTATCGGCGTCCCTGATTAATCTCTGCCTGTACTCTCCTCGCATGAACGTATCCAGTCTGTCCCACGTTTCCACTAGACATCTCCTAATATCGACCATGGCCTCTGCTGCATCCACACTTCCATCATACTTTTGTTGAGCTTCCGCTAACTGCTTCTCAATGTCCTCAAGCTCCACCTGCATCTGCGTATGCAGACCATCCGTCTTGCTCAGGCATTCCCCACGTATAACCGCTTTGAGTACCTCCCATTCTGTTCCCCTGCTTCCCTTGGGACCCCAATTACCTTCTAAATATTCTTTTCAACAAAGCCTTGTATGCATCTAGGCGCGCCCTTGATTGTAACCGACAATGTCTCCTATCATTGCACGTTCTGACCCCACTCCACTCCAACATTAAGGGGGAGTGGTCTGCCAGAAATCTACCCAGATAGGCCACCTCCTTTATAACCAATTACATATTTGTTGTTCCCAGTGACTGTATGTGTCATGGGTGGCTGAGCAACAAGAGTATTCCCGTCGAGTAGGGTAACGCTCTCTCCACACATCTACACATTGTAAATTATGCATGACATCAATCAGTGGCTCCCCATACATCGTTTGGTCATACCGCTAGGGGGTCATCGATCTAGTGTTGGATCTAGAACACAATTAAATTCCCACACCCACAACAGCCGCTCATCATGTTATTCCAAACGAGCAACTACAGCTTAGGGAAGAACTTCCCATCATCAACATTAGGGGCATACATATTCAAGATGGTTATATCCACCCCGTGTAGGAAACCTTGTACCAGGACATATCTACCCTGTGTGTTCGCCTCTGAATAAAGTAGGCGAAAGGGAATCCCAGGGGCCCTACAGATCGCTTCTCCACGCGCATACAAGGAGAAAGTGGATGAAAGCAACTGCCCCCTCCATCGCCTTCACAATTTAAGCCCTTCAGGTTCTGTGAGTTGTGTCTCTTGGAGACAGGCAATTGCCACACCAACACACCTCAGATAAAAGTGCATCCTATACCGCTTGATATAGCTGCCAAGTCCTCGAACATTCCATGTGAGTATTTTATAATCCTGTATCGTGATCGTTTGTAACATCCGCACTCCCAACTCCACTCATTCAGAAATATCAGTAATGCATGACATATGAAAACCTGTACTAGAAAAATAACAACTTGTAAACCGTCCCTTCTCAACCCACACCGAACAATCTGACAACAACCAAAAACAACAGTATCATGATTGCCCACCATTTTGTGATCCGTGGACACAGTTATCCCTCCTTTTAACACCACTCTGTGATCAAACTGTTCGGTACTCTAAGCAAATCCTGACCCTTGCACAGCAAGTTAAACTAATCCCCGTACCATGCAGCAGCGAATGATGCCAGCGCTTTCTTTCACCCTTATGAAGGGACAGAAGTCTGCTCTGGGTCTCGTCCCTGCTGCTCAGCGCCCTGATCCTCTCTGAGGTCAAGATGATCTCATCCCTCCCAAACTCTAATGTACTTACATACTACAGGGGTAAGACAACACACTTTATAGCCATCAATGTTCTACATCAGCCAGTCTGCGAATCAACATTCTCCAACGGGGTTGGCAGCACCATCTTTGACCCACTATTTTGAGTGCCAGACAAGCTAACACCATCCATTAACACCTCTGCCAATGTGCCGTCTTCCTGGACTTAAATCCGGACCTCGGACCTCGGACGTATCCCCTGCTGACTACTGTTTCTGGGATATACTCCATGGCGCTGTACTCCAGCATCCCCCCTTCTGTCACGACCGATTCTCTGTGACCCTCGGTCTTCAGGTAGTACTTTATCCCAGCGCTCAAACCACGTCCAAGCCTCTACTGGGCATTAAAAAAAATGGGTCTTACCCTGGGCGACCACACACAGCTTTGCCAGGAATAGCAACTTTTGTGAGAGGCCCATAGTCTGAAACTGTCGCTTGACTTTTACAAATGATGTCCGTTGTGCCTTTACCTTTCTGGTTTAATCTGGAAAGATAGATATAGAACTATTTTCATATTTCAATGTTCCTGATGGCGAGCCATCTTTCAACATCTTGGTCTAATCCAGCTATCTATTGTTCCGTGACAGTCACTCATTCTGACACTTTGCCCAGATCTGCTTGCAGATAGTCCTACCTCTATGGCCACGTATCTATCTTGCTCTCTAGGACAACACGCACCCCTGTATGGCCTCCATCAGAGCTGCCCTGAACAGTTCTGCCTCAGTCTTTTGGGCATTGGGGGTTCCTGTCTGTCTCGTACCACATTGCGGCATGCCTTGTGGTTGAGCATATTGAGACATTGTATAGCTTTACTTTCCTTTATTTGTCTTGTCTCGCCCCATAGTCAGACCGCAGCTGGATCTCTCCGTCCATGCCTGCGTCACTGCTGACTGCAAAGTGTTCACTGACTGGGTGGGCTTTCACATGCACCTCCCCCAGACTAATATATCATACCAAGCCCCCCCCCCCCACGGTCTAGGCACGGTTTTGCAAAGCTCCAACTCATTCACTGCATGCAGCAGGGCAAACTATGTCTGTAGTGTAGCCTATTGCAGGGGCTATTTCTACCCCTCTGTACAAGCAGGCATCCAATTAACAGGCCTGCAATGCTCAGTTAGATCTCCAACAACTCAGTGCTACAGCACTGTTCTCCCACAGGTACGCTGTTCGTAAAAAGGCAACGGGTCACCATCCACACCCGCAATTATTAGACACAGAAGATAAGGGCACACACAGTCCACAGTTCACTTACTTTCCAGATCTCCAATGCGCAACTTCTGCTTGCAGCTTCCTCTGTACTTCCAACACTGTATTGGTGTCTTATATGTTCACCCGCACCGCGATCTCGCAGTGGCTCAGCCCAGATCCCATTTCGCCACGGCAGTTCAGCTCATTTCAGGCCCCCCATGGGTATCGTATCACAAGGCCCGAGGGCGTAGTCCTCTATTTTAAATGACGTTTGGGCTCTCACTCGTTCCCGGAGACGCCCTCCCCAGTCCTTTGCCAAGCGCTGTGAGTCCTACAGGGCCCACCCGTCACACCTCCGATGCAAGGTTAGCAGAAGATCCACTGCTTGCAACTTCAGTCGCTGCCTACTCCGTCAGGCCGCGCGACCGCTAGGTCTCTCCTGGCCAGCCGTTTTCTTCAGGCCGCTCCATTTAACTCAAGGGCCGCCCAGGTCTCACTCACCGCCGGATGGGTCCTCTCCACCGTCCACTTCACGCGAGGTGCATGCCTGGGCACATCTGTCAGGTGCCGTCTGTGGCGTCCATGCCTGGCTGGACGCGCGCTGTGCTGAGGCTAGGCCTCGTGCTTCGGACGCAGCAAAAAGGTACACGCAGATACTTGTAATTATCTCTGAGCCAAGACCCCGAGCGGTCTTGTGCTCCTTTATTTATGCCTTCGGGCGAGCCCGCCCTCCAGGTGCGTGCATGCATGATACAATGTAGAGCACGGGCCGGATGGCACCATCACTACATCCCTCCAATCTTTTAGATACTACGTTCATGTAATGTTCATGACTTAATCCTTAGACACGCGGCACACAGTCTCTCAGTCTTTGGCTGGGGGCAGGATTCGGCCCAAGACCATACCTCTGGCTCCGGAAGTTGTTCTCAACCCTAGTCCCCACTGAGTCATGACCCGATGACGGTGGGCTCGCACTGGGGTTCATCTGTTCAACACCAACCGGTGTTCCTCCTTCCGGACGCATTGGCACCGTTGTGTTATCGTTCCTTCGGGTACTCCGTGGCACCATGTCTTCTCCTCACTCTTCCGTTCCAGTCTCCTAATTTTCCGCTGGGCCACTGGCCGACACTTTCTTAAACCACGAGACATTCCTTGTGACCACCCGGGTCCCGTGCTTGGCCGACACCATTGTTCCCTGCACGTTAGTGACTTCCCACACCTCTGGCTCGTACGGGGTGCGGTACTTCCATCCAGGGTACCAGTCCTTCACGATGACCCTGTCTCCTACTTGGATGTCAGCCGTTTGCGCCCTGCATGCTAGGCTTGCCTTGTCGTTAGTGGCTCGTCTCCTAGCTTGTGCAGCAACTTGGTCCAGATCCGGTGGACTCCAGGATGGATCCGCGGAAATGCTGTCTCTAAGCACCTTCCGGAATAACAGATGCACCGGGGCACACTGTGTCGTACAGTGGGGAGTCTGACGGTATGCACACAAGAATTGCTGTAGGCAGTGCTCAGCATCCTCGCCCTTTTCAACGCCAATCCTTAGAGCCCTGTTCAGAGTCCACATGAAGCGTTCTACTTCTCCATTAGCCTGTGGCCACTGTGGCATGATCTTGCGGTGCCGAATCGCAAGGGACATCAGGTACTCCTGGAATTCTCTCCCTTGGAAGGGTGGTCCATTATCTGACTTGACTTCCTCCGGAAGTCCCATCATCGCGAAGACGCGGTCGAGGGTGTCTTTGACCTGAGGGAAAGCCGTCGACGACACCACCTCTACCACCGGGAATTTGGAGTGTGAATCAATGAGGACCGGAGTACTTCGTCCATCGGGAAATTATCCAAAATCAATGCTGACTTGAGTCCACGGCTCAGGACATGGTGCTTCAGTAATGATTGGAGATGGCACCGGGTCATTGCCGGTGATGTTGCAAGAGTGGCATGTGCGGATGACTTCTTTGACCATAGTGTCCATGCCAGGGAACCATACTTTGTTTCTGATACGTGCTTTAGTTTTCGCGATCCCTTGATGCGCCAGACTGACCACTCTCTCTTGCAGGCTCCTGGGGATCGCCAACGAGGTACCGCGCAAAACAACCCCATGCAGTCCTTCGCTCAGTTCACTGCGGGCCCTCCACAGTTGTTGACGGGACATTCTTTCCTCTTCTATCAGGGCACGTGCTCCATCGAGAAAGTGTTGCCAGCTCCGGTCTGCCAACATTGCCTTTACCTTGGCCAAACCTTCGCCTTTCTTGGTGGCCTTACCAATGTCTTCAAGCGTGAGCGCGTTTGGGAAGGCCTCGTCCGATATCATCCGGACAAACTGCTCTGTGTTGTCCTCATCTGCAAGCCGTCCTGTTGATGCGTCAGTCTTGGCCGGGTGGCGAAAGATGATGTCAAAACGATAAGCCTGCAGTTGTACTGCCCATCTCTCTATCCACGGGGGAGCTAATCTGGAAGTGCCCACAAAGAGAGGAATTGGAGGCTTGTGGTCTGTGACCATGCGAAACTCCTGCCCGTAGAGATTGATGTGGAAGTGTTGGCACGCCCACTTGATAGAGCGTGAAGCCTTGGCTATCTGGGCGTACTGCTTCTCTGTCCCCTTTAGGGCTCTGGTGGCATTTGCGACTGGTACACACTCCTTCGCAGTTGTCTCCTGAATGAGAACAGCTCCTAGACCCACGGGGCTAGCATCTACCACCACCACGGGGCGTGTGTTGGGTTGAAAGTACGCCATGACCTTCTTGTCGATGAGAGCCTACTTCACAGCATAGAATGCAGTGTCTTCTTTTGTGGTCCAGGCCCAGGGTTGTCCTGCTTTTGTGAGGGTCCGGAGAGGCTCCGAGAGAGATGCCAGATTCGTAATGAAGCGGCCACAATATGTGGCCATGCCTAGGAAGCTGCGGACCTCCATTGGCGATGTGGGTCTCGGGGCAGCGCGTATGGCAGCGGCCTTCTTCGGGTCAACCTGGAGACCATCTCGAGAGAAAATTTAGCCGAAGAACTCCACCGACTCTTGGTAAAACAAGCACTTGGCTCGATGGAGGGTAAGCCTGCTTTCCGCAAGTCATCGAAGGGTGTCTCTAAGATGTACGTGGTGCTCCTCAAGTGTCTTCGAGAACACCAGGATATCGTCGCTCAAATTGATAACACCTTGCCACCCCGTGAGTGTCTCCCTTGTAGTGTTCTGAAACACTTCCGCTGCGGAGGATACCCCGAAGCTCAGCCGCTTGTATCGTCGTAGACCCACATGAGTGGAGAATGTTTTGATATTCCTACTATATTGATGAAGTTCTAGCTGGTGATAACCAGCGTTGAGGTTGAGTTTTGTAAATCACTTGGCCCTGTTGAGGTCTGCCATGATTTCATCCATGGTGGGCGTGAGATGTCGCTCCCGCTTCACGGCTTTGTTTGGAAGGCGCATGTCGACACTTAGCCGAATGGCTCCAGGTTGCTTTGGCTTTGGGGCTAAGACCAGGGGCGACACCCACGGGGTGAGGCCTGACACCTTCTCTATTACACCCAACTGCTCCAGCTTTCGTAACTCCTCCTCCACTTGAGGGCGTAGGTGGAACGGCACCCTCCTGTGTCTCAGGGCTGTGGGCTTGACCATTGGATCAATGTGGAGTTTGCATAGCTTTCCTTTCAGGCACCCCAGCCCCTCGAATAACGTAGGAAATTCTTTGAGTATATCTAGGGCGTGTAAGTCATGCACCTGGTTAGCGAAAAAAAACAGCTCCAGGTCCTCCGCCGTGTGGCAGCTGAGGAGTGTTCTTCGTTTTCCCTCGGTGACGTGAAACCGCGTGTGGGGGCGGTGCCCTTCACTGGATACTTCAACCTCCATGACTCCTCACAGGGGAAGTGGCTCCGTCCCGCCATAGGTGTATATCTTTGGCCTGGAGGCTGCGAGCGGGGGTCGCGGGGATAGTTAGTCATATTGCTCAATATCCATAACATTCACTGATGCCCCAGTGTCTATGAGCGCTTTGACTGCAGAACCTGCCACTGTGATGGTGTACATGGGTGGAGGCCGACATCTCGGACCCTCTCAACTCACAAACGATACTATGAAGACGTCGTCGTCGTCCACGCCTAGACCATAGCCCAGCCGGGTGGCGTCCACTTGCTCTAAAGGGTCTTCCAGCGTCAGTTGTCTAACTGCCATTGATGGTCTGCGCTGTCCCGTGGTGTTTGTTCTCGCTCTCCCACCTTGACACACCTTTGTGAAATGGTTGAGCTTTCCACACTGGGAGCAGGTCTTCCCCCTTGCAAAACATTGACCAGACGGCGGACGATCCAAACCGCAGTTACCACATGCGTTCTTCTGTGACAGTCTCTCATTCCCCCTCGGCGTCGCCGGTCATCTTTGAATGGCGTCTACCCTCTCTTCTTTTATTACCGGAGGTCGAGCGGCTCCTGACTGAGTAGTGGGCCGGTTAAGGGCCGCTTCCATCTCATCCACCCGGGCGTTGGCTAATTCGTGGGACCTTGCGAGCACCAGAATCTCATCCTGAGTGATACCCGGCTCCCTGAGTATCAGGCGGCGCAGCGTCACCCATGGCACCCTTGTATGACTTGCGCCCTAATTTCTTCCTTCTGGTCATATAGCGTGCAGCAGCTCGCCAGTTTCCGTAAGCGAGTATAGAAGACGTCTATGGTCTTGACTTCCCCTTGTCTCGCTTGGTGGAGCTTGAATTGCTCGAAATCAGGGTTATCTGCGGGTCAACGTGCCTGTTCAAGGTCACCACTGCCTCTTCGTAGTTGTCGTCAGCGCTTGTGTTAGACAGGGTTTCGAACAAGTCATAAAGTTCCCCTCCTCCGTAACACATAAGGAGCGACCATTTCACCCTACCATCAGTCTCTCTCATTTTTTTGAAAACCGATTTTATTGGCATTTAATGCACTTAACATACCTCTCAAGCAACAAATATTTGTTCCATAATATACATTGCATTATTTCCACATCCTTTCATATTGAGATCCGTTCAGGTTAAATTATTCATCAGGTTCACTCAGTTCTAACTTACAACTTCCTCCACCCCTCTCCCCTGAACAAGTTGCTTAGTGTCAGCTGTATGTGTTAGCGGTGTGTGCCGCTCCTTCATCCTTCCTTGTTGTGCTTACTGTGGACTATGTGTGGTAGGTGGGCAGTGGTGGGGAAAAGCGGGGCCTGGGGCGGTCTCAGCCCTCGCCACTGTGCAGGGCCTCTACCCCTATCTCTGGTGCCCCCATTTCATTGTCCCTGTTCGGTGGCGGCGAATCCGGCTGGTCATCTGCGGTATCCTCTAGGTCTGCTGTTTGTAGATCATTCACTAGAATCCCCCAGGCCCTCGCTGTTTCAAGGTACCCCAGACCTCTGTTCATGGCACGCAGTAAGACTCTATGCTCTGCAGCTGCCCAGTTCTCCATTTCTCTTCTCCATCGCCCTATTTGGGGACTTCCAATTCTTTGTGATTTCCCTTTTCGCCAGTACAAACGCTAAGTCTTGGAATCTCCCAGTGGTCTTCGTCTTGGCCATGTGTGGGAACCAGTGAAGTATGCAGTGGCTCGGTGTGTGCTCAATTACCCCGTCTATGACGCTCTCAACAATCGCTAGCACCTCCTCCCAGAATTCACTCAAGCCTGGGCAATCCCACAGCATGTGCAGAATGTGTGCCTCCTCATTCCCACATCGTGGGCATGCCGCTTCCTCCGATTGGAAGTATTGCTTGATTCTGGCTGGCGTTAGGTACGCCCTTGTGAAGCACATAGTAGTTTATGAGCTTGAACCTCGCGTCCTTGGAGACCTTCAGGGTGTGTTCCACAATAGCATCCCAGTCTTTTTCAACAATTGGTACCCTCTAGGTCTTCTTCCCACTGTGCTTTCAGCTGCTCCATGGGTCTCTGAACATCCCGCCGGATAGCTCTGTAGATACAAGAGACTGTTTTAATCCTACCTGCAGACAGGACTACGTATCTACAGCAGTCCAGTGCTCTAGGCTTAGTCGCCCCTGTCCTCCCGTATTTACAGAATGCCGCTGTAACAGCTCTGTGTAGTAGAAAATGTCCAGGCGGAAGGTTGAACTCCTCTCGTAGGTCCTCGAATGGAGTCATTTGAGTTTCTCTAAAGAGATCTCCGACTACTTTCAGCCCTGCTTCCTTCTAATTGTCTAACCCAGCCCAGTTCCCCCATGCGGTAGCTGGCAGAGCATATCAATGGGTATGTCTAGAGGCATGGGATAAACCAAATACATATAGGCTGTACACTTATAGCATTTATTCTCCCGGCATCCATTATCAAGTTGGCCTTCCTCATCCGACCTGCTTTCCCCGCTCTCTGGAGTGTTGTGAGCAGATGCATCCCCCTCCGTCAACCCCGAATTACACAGATCTCGCCATTTCATCAGAGTGGTGCCACCCTCCCAAAGAAAAGTATTGAGGATGGAATTCAGTTTACGAAAAGTTTTCAATAAAGAAATCAAATGATATGAGGAATGGAAACTTATCTTTAGCCATGATTTTGAAAGTGGACATAGGCACAGAAACCCCACTGGCGTATTACTGGGCACCACAAGTGACCCGCCTAACCCTCACTGCGACCTAGTGCTGAAGGCGCCACAAGCAGTCAGGATCCAGAGTCCCTGATTACTATGGCATCTTGGGGCTCACCGTCAGAGCCCGAGAGGCAAATAGAAATATTCAGGAGCGGAGATGAGGGGATGCACTGTCGCAAACTACACCGAAACCTGGCTTGGCTTTCTCTGCCACAGGTACACCAACCTCCTGCGTGTACCCCTAGTGAGGTCTCACATCAGGAGAAACAAGTGGCCTAATGGAGGTTCCAAGGCTAGAGAGCAACACTGTAGGTAATTACCAAATGCTGATATACAGAAGTATCTTCTCAAACCACTCTCACACAGGGGGATGTATTATGTAATAGACCATGAGAAGTCCGATCGAGCTAAGTCTCACCAGCAGTATTATTATCCTAGGTAATGCAGCATAGGAGTTAGGTACCTGTTAATGGATCTGCACTCCCCCAAATGTATGTGTCTGGGATGGTGAGGAAGAAACTGGAGGATAAAGGAGAGCATCGCAAGACACCAGCAAACACTGAGGTAAACCTTGGAAAATGGCCGGATTGCCATAGATCTCGGATATCTCCACCCGTGTAGCTGCATAAATCACTTGTGTGTCACTGGAGGCAATGGGGCAGACGGCCATGGGGTGTTGGCGAACCCCCGGGCCTCATCTCATGCCAGATGAAGAGCTGGCCCCAGCGACGGATTCTGCCACACTTCTCGTGCACAGGAGGGAAGAAAATGTCATAATGTCTTAGGGAGAGGATGTGGCCTAATGGCTAGAGCACTCTTAATATGAAGCAAAGAGGGCCTGTGGAATAATTTGGACAGGGGACCAGGGGAAACACCATAATGCAATGAACAAAAGACAAATCCCCCTGCCACTGATTTCCAAAAGCGGAAAATCTCGCTTTTCACTGGGGCAAAAAATTCCCACATACCCATCAAACCACCATAGGGTATGAAAAATAGACTAATATGTGTTGATTATAAAATTATGCATATTTAATACAAAATATAATCACTGTATATAATATAATTTGAATAATTACAACATAATTCAAAGCCAATATTGAATCAATGATGTAAGAAAGAGAAAACACAAAATATGATTATGCTTGTCCCCCACTCAACCAACATTCATACCTTATCAATCAATTCTCTCACACCATGCATTCCCACTCACATTATTTGTGCTATTCTTTTGAGTGTCTACAATGTAGGTACAAAAATCAAGTAGTGTACAGCCGGAGCAGCGTGAGAAGAAAACCTCCACATTTTATAATATAATGGGTTATAATATAATGGGAACTCCGTACATAGATTTATATTCTCCAATACATCCAGTATAATGATACTTTTTTTAAAAAAAAACATTATTTTTCATTTTGCAACAATAAAAACATTTTGTCAACGATACAGCACATAGGGTCAGGCCTTCTTTTTTGTTGTTGGTACTTGGTACAGGTGGCAGCATTGGAGATAGACAATCACAATAGGGATACATAATTATCCTTGTATATAACACAGTGAGGAACAGGCATGGCTAAACCAAATACATATAGGCTGTACTCTTATAGCATTAATTCTCCCGGCCTCCATTATCAAGTTAACCTTCCTCATCCAACCGGCTTTCCCCGCTCTCTGGAGTGTTGTGAGCGGATGCATTCCCCTCCGTCAACCCCGAATTACACGGTACTCGCCATTCCATCAGAACAGCTTGTAGTTTTTCGTCCCTAGGTGTAAGTTTCATATGTGCTTCTTCGGGTAGTGTCCACTCATGCACATCTTTAAGCCAGACCAGCAATTCCGGACCCCTCTGTCCCATCCATGTTATGGCCACCCTACGTCTAGCTAACACTAGCATTAATTGTAGTAGTTTATAAGACCGTTTCCGTTTTTAGGCTTTCGTACGGATGCTAATAGGCAATGCAAAGGTTCTGGCCTCAACTGAAGGCCTGTAGCTTCACTGATCCTGCAGACTACTCCCATCCAGAACTGCCTGGCCACTGCACACTCCCATGCCAGGTGAAGAAAATCCACATTTTCTGTGGCGCACCTCGGGCATCTACCATCCCTGTCACGTGAAATGCATTTTAATGTTACCGGCGTTATGTAAGTGAGATGTAAGAAATTGAAGTGCGTTAATTTAAACCTAGCATTGCAGGAGATGGTGCGTGTAAGTGCGCCTATGTATGCCCACTGTTTCTCTTCCAACTGGGCGCTTAGATCTTTCTCCCAGGCAGCCCTGGACGGTGGCTCCGGGGGCGTGGAGTCCTGTTTCATGGCTTTATATAGGAGGGAGATCATTTTACGACCAGTTCCGCATGTGAGTAGGATATCTAATGTTTGTGTCGGTTGGGGAATGTCTGGGTATTGTGGCCAGGTGACCTTTACCACCTCCTGGATACCTCTGTAGTGTAGGAAATGCCCATGCCCTACGCCAAAGCTCTCGTCTGCCTGTTCATAGATTATAAATGTCTCGTTAGGGAAAAGGTCAGCCAGTACCTCACAGCCACCATCCCTCCAAGTCTGAAACAACATATGCATTCTCATTTCTTTAAAGGGGGCCAGTATCCAGATCTGTAACTCCCTATGGAATGGTGCTTTCCCTAAGACCCTCTCAACGAACCTCTGCCACATGTCAGCCGTGTGTCTCACCACTTAGGGAGAGTCGCCTCCGCTTCCCTGCCCTGCATTAGCGCATTCTGAAGTGTCAGGGTATCGGCCCTTCCAGCCAATAGGCGTTTTTCCCAATTTTCTGCGTCTGCCAGCCATTGGGCCGCAGGTAGCAATTGAGCGGCGTAGGAATATAAGTCAAACCACCCTCCTCATAGCTGCGTACAATAGTGTTGAGGGCTACTCTACTCCTCCTTCCAGCCGTATATTGATACTTAATACAAGTGCCTTAATGAAACATTATAATATCCATAGTTCTAGTCATTTGGCATAGGCTTCTTAATAAATTGTTGACATTCTGATGCTCCTGTTGTAACCTGGGGAGTCACCAAAACACGCGTCCGCGCAGGTTACAACAGGAGCATCAGAACGTCAACAATTTATTAAGAAGCCTATGCCAAATAATTAAAATTATGTTGAATATTATATTGAATGTTGACATATTTAATTTACTTGTAAGTCCCTAGTAAAATGGCACTACCTGTTCCCGGGGTCTGTAAATGAAATGCTACTAGTGGGTCTGCAGCACTATAAACATGTCACAGGCCTGCCATTGCAGCCTGTGTGTGTGCATTTTTAAACTGCCATTTCGACTTCGCTGAGTACATACCTTTTGCCAGGCCCAAACCTTCTTTTTTCGTTTTTTTATCATATTTTATTTGTTTTGACGTTGAGATGCACAACACGACCCAACAGGCCTAAATGTAACCTAGAATGTTCAGCAATAAAGCAAATAAAAAAGCAAATACCTGCTCACCTTTACCCATCCCACGCTCCGCCCACAGACTATCATAGAAACAAACAATAGAATCAATTGTAGAACTGTTCGTCCCACTCCCTCCCGACCAACCCTTATCCCTTGAATGACTGGACTTTATTATAAATCAGGTGGTGTTGAGGATGGACCGGTTCCAACGCTATCCCCCGATAATCTGCCCAGGCCTGTCACATCTTGGGGTGTTTCTGGAGGGAGCTCTTCCCTTTGTAAATTGCTACTTCCATGCCCATACAGTGGTCCATGCACCTCTTCCACATGGCCACCGAAGGGAGAGTCAAAGCCTTCCACTTCAGTGCTATATCCTGTTGAGCTGGTGTCAGGCCTAATAACAAGAGGACTAATTTATATCTATTGCCGCCCATATCTTCGGAGACTTGTAGGAGGGTGAGTTTCGGGTCCATCGGGATCTGCCATGACAAAACTCTACCCATACAGGCCGTCACCCCGCTCCAGTATAGATTCAATTCAAGGCAGCTCCACACTGTGGATACATGTGCCATCTCCCGTACCACGTCTAAGACAGGACGGGGAAGCAATCACTCTCATCTGCCACAGTCTATGGTACGTATAATATATTCAATGCAGATATTGGAGCTGAATCAGTCGGAGTCTGGCTGCTATTGCATCCATGCAAGGTGTCCCTAGAACCTTTGTCCAGTCCTCATTCTCCAAGGGCCCAACATCAGCCTCCCAAGCTGCCCGGAGGGCACCAAATACTTCTGGCTGGTTGGAGATCAGTGACTGATAAAACTTGGCGACTTTGTGCCACTTAGGTCACCTATGAGGAGTGGACTGAACTCTGGAAGGTCCGACAGGGTGGCTATGTATGGAGTGAGTGCAATATGAAGCTGAAGGTATTTGTGGAAAAGGCTGTGATGGAGCTTATTCATAGCTGCCAAGGTTTCAGATTGCTTCTGTGTGACATTTTCATAATTTCAGTGTAATGATGAGTGACATTTAACGACTATGAGTGACAATTTCTGCGAGCAAAATGCAGCAATTAAGACGAGGGAAACATATAAATATCAGAAATTACACCCATCTGAGCAATGAGAAACTCTTAAAAAGTTCGTAAAACTGCTGCAAAGCACCAGAAATGGAAGGGCACCAACCTAGTAAAAGCAGTAACTCACAGCTAATCCTGATAAAATGCAGTTTTGCGAATATGCGTGATTCATGTTCTTTTGTGAAAATGGTCACTAGACAAAATGCTGATCTTGCACCAAGTCCATGATTTAACAGAGTTATCTTGACATTTTTACTGTTGCATGACAATTGGGCACACAAAGAATTCAGCCCCACTGCCAGTTGGGTTAAAACACATGTTATTTAAACAAAGCACCCTCTACCCCTCCGATTAGTGCCAGGTGCAGTGTGCGACAGATCTATGTGTGAGAAAAGCAGTAACTCGCAGCTATCCTCATTAAAGACACACTTCTGCAAATATGTGTGGTTCATACTCTTGGCTTCAGATGAAGGTGTAATCACTGTGCTGGAGCTCTCAGATAACAAGTAAATAAACTCCCATAGGGTCCCTTTGGGTCATGGAAAGCCTCACTAGTATGGGTAGAGTGTCCCACAACCAAACGTTATCTGTCGCACTCCAAGGCAAGTCAAATTAAGTACTGTCTCCTTTCTTGATAGAATGTGTCCACCCCAATTTTGGCAAATCTATTGGCACAATGATCATTCAGCCTCTCCCTGGCCATAGCTGTATTAGGTGCTGTGCTCTTAATCCTGCACAAAATATATTTATTATTAGAAGTATAATATTGTTTAATGTATAAAGTTAGATGTGTGTACCAGGTGTTGTACACCTTGAGACAGTTCAACCAGACAGATGTATCTATGCATATTTCCGATGATAAGGCGATCCCATATAGTTTATTTTGCCTCAATACTACATAGGTAGATAAATGCTTCCACCTCTCAGGTGACGCATGTATATACCCCAAGTTTGCCTTATTACACTTGTCTATGTGCACAAAGCCTTAGCAATGGTTCCTCACTCTGATCTCGGATGCCGCTGATATTTTCATATCTATTGCTGACTCTGCTAATGGGTAGATCTCCTAAATGTACACTGCCCTATACTACTCGCTAAGGATTTTATTCACAAGAGCAGCTAATTGTACACAGTGTGCTCGCATACCCTACCTCTTAGAAGCCCTTGCATAAATTCTGAAATAGTGTCCTTATTATAAAGTACCTTCAATATACGTTACGCCATAGGGCGCTCTACCAAACTGCACAGGAGAAAAGAAGCAGCGCTGATCTGCAGGGGACTTTGTGTTTTTTAAGCGCTTTGAAGAACTGCACTTTAAAAAGATAACTTCTTTTTTCCTTCAGCATCAGAAATCCCAACCTCCTTTTTTTTGAAAAGCCTCTGCTCCATATTCTGTGAAGTAAAACTTTTTTTTAAATCAGAAAGGGAAATCTCGCATTTTCTAATGCTTGTCACTGCCTGTCATAGAGCTTTCAGAAATACTGTAAAAGTGGCATGCTGTTGACATCGGAGTTTCTTTTTATGTTTCACCCGTCATTTTTAAAATTACAAGTTTCCCAAACAAACACAGGAACTAGTCCAATAAAGTGAGTAAAACGTTAGGCATGCAGCACTGAAGATTTATGTTCCGCAAAAGATCAACAAGATAAAACGTAAATCATAAAAAAAAAAAAAATCAGTCACCTCCCCTGGCCATTACACTTTATTGCGACCTAGTATTGTTGTGGTAAGCACATGTTGCAGAGATCAGATAAACACAGTTCCTGACTCACCTGACTGCTGACAGTCCACAAGTGTCTTGGGAGTGCGTCTTCCAGGCCAAGCTCTTTGTCGGCTTGCTTTCTCATGAGCTGAAACGCATCTTGCAGCAGCAGTTCAAAGCTGTGTCCGAGCGGAGGGAGAGTCGTAGGCAGCTCGCCTCGCTCAAGAGTGTATCGCTTTGTCACATTGCAATAGTTTTTTCATGCTCTGCGGCCTAACGCACCAAGACCAGAGGAAACATACCCCATTCAATGTCCACAGTTAAGCAGCCCCGCCTGTGCCGGATGAGCAGCTACAAATGTATTTTCAGAGAGGCTGGCAGGACTGACAGAGGGAGGACAATTTGTTTTTGTGACACATGATTGAAACAATGTGTCTCACTGTGCCGGGTCTCTGTAGCAATGAGTCTCCCACGCTCACCAGAAGGCTAAATTGTTTCACAGGCAGAGTGGCAAGGCACAGATTAAGCGTTGCGCACAAGGCTGCTTGTCGAAGCATCTCATGAACCACAGAGCATATCCGGGTCCTCTACAAGCGTGACAAATGCATTCTAGTGCGGTGATGCGGACACCAGTACTAGAATGCGTTAGTCTAATGCCTGATGCATGGTACTTGGCAGGCCTGCTGATATTCCTCCAGTACGGTCTGGAACGATTTCAGGACTGTGCCGCACACAATGTCCCCTATGGTGGAAACCCAGATTAGGTCCCACCTCCGGAAACCTTCCAGGGCCGCCACCACGAGAGCAGTTGGCCCTGAGAGAGCAGTTGGCCCTGCCAGAGCGGCATCCCTGCTGTTAGCCTTCCCCAACACCCCTTCCGTTGGTGAGACGAGCACCATATACTGAGGACAGTTCTCGTCCCAGGGGGAAGGTCATGTCCACTGCCATAGAGGTATGAGACCAAGGGGGTATCTCCCATCGCCCATTTTTCAGAGGCATACATGAGGTCTCTCTGTACGTCATTCCATCAGTCATTTATTACCAGAAGATGTGACGCAAGGTGATATGATTCAACATCTGCAGCTGCTATTCCCGCGCAATAAGTGGATTGGAAACATTTACTGAGTGCGATACAAGGGGCCCCTCCTTCCCAGAGAAAAGTCGTGAGTATGGAGTTCAGTTTGCAGAACCACGGTAGTGGTATATTGTATGAGAAATTCTGCAGCTGGTAGAGAAATCAGGGTAGGGATATCATCTTAAAAATGGCAGACCGTCCAGTCAAGGACAGAGGGAGAACAGTCAAGACCTTAACATCCTCCCTGAGGCGTTCAAGAACCGGCTCCAAGTTAGCCATCCTTGCCCTCGCCTGGTCTGGAGACACAAACACACTCAGGTATCTGAATCCATGCTGAGCAACTCGTAGTCCGGATGTCCAGTCTAGGTCCTGGGGTCCTGTGCTTGCCAGGAAGATTGTGGATTTCGACTTCTTTAATATGAAGGCCTGATGTTTTCCCCAAAATACGCATGATCTGTAGAATGCGGGGCCCCAATTAATCCGCTGCGGTAAAAGAAAACAACATCATCACATTACAGTGCTATTCTGTCTGAAAGTCCCTCAATCCACTCAAAGACCCGCACCTGTGCATCCTTCCTCACCTACACTGCCATGGGATAAGGACAAACCCTGCCTCGCCCCCGCTGCACTGGGAACACGTCCTGCTTTGCACCTGCCACCAAACTTCCTTTTTAATATATATGTCACCCCTAGGGTATGCTTTGGATAGCCCAGAGGGCAAGGTGCAGTGTATTTAAAAAGTTGGATATGTACTTTTAAGTTTTTCATATCCTGCTAGTGAAAAACACTTAAATTCGTTTTTCACTACTGCAAGGTGTACCTCTCCTATAGGATAACATTGGAATTACCTTTTTACATTTTATACATGTCATTTTCAAACAGGTAACCCCTTCATGTTTGGTGTCTCTGGAACCACAATTTAAAATCCTAACTAATGATGAAGTCAGATTTTAAATTACAGTACAAAAAATATCATGGTTAGAAATTTGTATAAAAAATGGTATTTCACTCAGGAAAATCAAAATTATACAAACAATCAAGGTAAGCTAAAAATATCTGGAAATATGAAATATATATTCTTTATATTCCCTTGCAAAGATGACTGAGAAACACACTACCACAAATTACGAAAAAAATATTTTTTTAGTATACAAAATACTCATCTCATGAGAAATTACAAAAATGTAAACGAGACAAATAATAATACTAGGAATCACGGAATTCTGGTGCTATCAGGACTGATAGAGAATTCAGTAAAAATAGGCTACACAGAAAATATATTTTATATACACAAATATGTTTTGGCTAACCTTGATATAATTTTGATTTTCCTGAGTGAACCACAGTTTTTTTATACAATGTTATTACTCTGGTTCTTAGAGTTATTGGGTTAACCCCTTATATTACTGCAGACTTTTAGAAAGTTTGCATTTTCTTGCCTTAGCCGTTTGGTGCCTACAGCCTGTCTGTGGGTATTTCTCCTTGACGGCCACACACAATGGGGAGCTTATGTGTGTCTAGATGGGCCATCACAGTCAGAATAGAAGGGCAGAACTGGACCCGCCCCCACTTACATTTGAATAGGCAGTGTTCTGTCTCCACGCAAAGGCCTGAATTCCCCCTTTAGTTAGTCTGGAGCTAGAGCCAGGAAGGCAGAGCACCTATGCACTTCAAAGGCATGCCTCTAAAAGCTTCTCCCCACTTTAGAGCCACAACTGGGTATAAATACTAGACCTCAGACATCATTACTTCAGTACACTTCTGGATTGATGGATACTGATAGGAAGGACTGCTGTGCTGCTACAAGAACTGTCACTCTCCTGGACTGCTGCTCTGAAGGAACTGCTGCCCTGCTGTGCTGACCTGCTGCCCTCTTGCCTGGGTGAGAAGAACTGGACCTGCATCTCTTGAATCCAGAACCCAGAGTGACTACAAAGGCTAGTTGGCTGGCCTCCTAATCTGAGGCCTCAGGGACACAACAGGCTTCCAACAACCTTGCACATGTGCCTGGACTCTGTCATCTGTGAGTCTACCCTGCGCAGTCATGGACTCTTGGAAGTGGGCTTAAGGTGGACCCAGCAGAACCAACACATTTCCTCTGCTGGGTGGTGCAGACCCGAGCAGAACTGCAGCATCTCCGCTGCTGCATGGATTGGACCCGTTGCAAAGACCCAAACTCTGGCGCAGTCCATCGAAACCACCAGTGCGCGAAGCATCCTCGACTTCGGACTATGCATCTGGCGAGATCCTTGATGATGATGCAGGCCCTCTCATCGCAGCCTCGCCACATCTCAGAACCAACACATTGCTTTGGCTGCGTCACACATCATCGACGTGGATCCTCACAGGATTTAAGGTACTTTGTTCAGTGGGCCTAACTGGGTCCATGTAGCCATCACACGCTCAATCGCAGTTGCCCTGAACTTGTGACTTTATCCCTGACCAGCACGACGAGATATCCACAGTTGGCACATTGTGCTTTTTGGTGCTATTTTTACTAAAATCCTTAAAATTCCATATCTCCGGTTCTTCTATTTGGATGTTTGCCGTTTTGGTCTTGCTTATTTATTAAAATCAGGTCTAACGTGGCGCAGGATGCTTTTTGTATGGTGTTTTCACTGTTTTGCTGTTTGAATTGTTGCACAAATACTTTACTCATTGCCTCTAAGTTAAGCCACACTGCTCTGTGCCATGCTACCAGAGGGTTGAGCACAGGATAATTTAGGGTTGGCTTGTGCCTCACCCTGATAAGAATTGCGGTTTCTGCTTGACCAAGGCTCACACCTCTGTCGGCCAACAACCCATTTTTCTATTTAGGATAGATTCTAAATATAGAATAAGAAAATGTTTGTTTTTATTTGGCTCTTTCACTGCTATATAATGTTTATTAACTTCTTGTTGCTGCCAGTAGTTTGTCTATGAAGGTCTGTTACCTCATCCTCTCAGGCAGGATAAGAATGGTGTTGAATGGTGCAGACTATGTGGGTAGGCATGTTGTTTGGACAGCTGCTATATTTTATTCCTTAGGCGTGTTATACCATAACATAGTAATTGTGTGTGGTGGAGGCTGTGTGGTGGAGGCTATGTGGAGAGGCTATGTGGAGAGGCTATGCAGGGCCCTCATTGCACAGTGATGCAGGAGTGGTCACGTGGTTTTTGATTCGTGTGAGCAATATATAGGGGGCTATATGTAGGTGTCCATGATTGTGAGGATCAGAAATGTGGTCCTATTGTGGTATGAGATGTGTAGTCACCAATAAGTTAGCGAGAGTATGTCTTGCATACCATGTATTAACTAGAAGCCAGATTCTTTCTTTGAATGTTTTTGCCATGGAACTCGGTTGTAAAGGACTTGAGTCCTCTAATTGACAGACATATATTCCAATGAATTTTAAACTCGGGGATTCTGTTACCTTACATGAGTTGTGAATTCTTCTATAGCTCCGTATAGAAATATCTATGCCAGCAGAATGTGCACCTCAAATGGCTAAAGAAGATGAGAATGGCTAGATCAGTCTGAAACGGCAGGTGGTTATTACGGTTCCGTAAATGAGAAGGAGGATGGTCACCAACCGCAGGAAATTGCAGATGCATTTGCTTCCTATTACAAAACCCTCTACTCCCCGAAAATTGTTCAAGAAACGGATCAGATAAACACATTCCAGGGAGCTAATTGCTTACCTTGCCTCTCAGAGGACGGCAGGCAGCTGCTTCATGGTGACATCACCAAGGAGTAGATAGAGCAGGCCATCTCGGATTTACCCCATCACAAAGCCCCGGGTGAGGATGGTTTCCCGGCAGAGTTTTATAAATGGGCGAAATCCGAGGTAGTGGATATTCTCTATGAGGCCTTCGCTGAGGTAGGCCGCTCAGGCTCCTTGTGTATATTGTCCAACAGGGCACTGAGTTCGGTCCTACCCAAACCAGGAAAAGATCTTTTCCTTCATGGAGGTTATTAGTCCCATATCCATGATCAATGGGGACGTCAAGATATTGGTAAACATTCTAGCAACCCGCCTTTAGCCAGTCCTTCCCTCTTTTATTTACAATTCGCAAGTGGGGTATGTCCCAGGCCGCTCATCACTCAATCATCTCTTCATGCTAGCTCATATCATCGGGGAAGCTGTGGACCTTCTGGATGAGGCCTTGGCACTGTCATTGAATGCAGAAAAAGCATTTGACAGGATGGAATGGAACTATTTGTTTGCCTTGCTCCAGCAATTTGGCCTTGTTGTGGACTAAATTTCCAGAGTGACATGGCTCTACGATTCCCCCTCAACGCAGGTCAATTGTGAGGGCTTTCTTTCTGACTCCTTCCTGATCCGTAGGGGTACACGCCAAGATTGCCCACTCTTCCCTCTGTCATTTCTCCTTGTAATGGAATATTTTGCATGATCCATGCGCCAATCAGATCAGTTAATAGGTACTCCAACGCCCAGAAGTGCCTTGACATTGTATCTATATGCAGATTACATTTTACTTACTTTGTCGGCCTTACCCTCCTCCATGCCTGCGGTGCTGGAGACTATTGATGTCTTCGCAGCAGTATCCGCTACAAAGTTAAATCTGTAATGAGCGAGGCCTTGCCACCGTCGTGGATCACCACCTGCGCCGCTATAGCCAGTTACCCTTTTCATTGGAAGAGTTCCGACCTTCGATATCTGGGCATTCCAGTAAATAGGGGCCTGGAACGCATGGTGGGGATGATCTGGACCCATTGATGGATCAAATGTGACTGGACTTCGCGAAGTGATCCCACCTAAATCTCTCTCTCTGGGAACGGACTAAAGCTGTGAAAATGGGTAACCTTCCCCAAATCACATACATGTTAGGCATGCTTCCCCAATTAATACCCCTCTCGTCCGTCCTTCATCTGGTGCTCAATGAGACCTCGTCTGGCAATACAAAACTTATTGCCCACAAATCAGCAGGGGGATTAGGCCTGCCCTCTGTGGAAAATTACTGTTTAGCCCTACATTTGGCACAAATGGCATACATGCACCCCCAGGCCCAAGACCCTCCATTGTGGGTTATGATCAAACGCAGAGTCCAGAATGCCACATTGGGATTACAGCCCCTCTGTCTTCCTGGCCCTGCTGCCGCTGACTCCCCGAATCCAATGTTGAAAGCTATGTACGCTGCCTGGATGCGGACCCACATGCTTTTTTCGGTGACCGTACATCTTCATGACAAAGCTTCCATCTGGAATAATGCAGGCATTCGAAAAGGAGGGACCATTCTTGACTGTGGTCCTTGGCACAGAGCTGGGATTCTGACTCTTATGCACTTGATCTCCGGTGGTGAACTCAATTCCTTTGAGAAGCTACGGGAAGAATTTGGCTAGCCGTATATCCAACAATGGTGATATATACAATTACGTCATTGTCTGCTGTGCAAATTGGATCCCCAACCCTATACCTTTCCCTGTTCCCCAATGCTCTCTTACCTTAGCACTTGGGGAAAGTTTAGAGGCATCATGTCTAGATTGATAAACCTCCTGATTCGTCATCTTTATTCTCTGCCACAATTGACTAGCCTTAGAAGGACCTGGCAGGCTCGTCTGCAGGTGAAATATGGTGAGGAAGACTGGACAAAACGTTTGGAGGCCCTAGAACGAGGAGCTCGTGAGGCACAGAAGAAATGCAGTCTTTTTAAGATCCTTCAGGGCTGGCACTGGACCCTGACGCGCCTTCAGGCTGCAGTGTTGCTCCCTCATTCTGCCTGTTGGTAATGTGATCATGTGTCTGTGATATTGTCCATATTTTGCTGGACTTTCCCACCATGCACCCCTTCTGGACATCAGTAGAGTCCATGCTCAGGGCAACTTTTGATTTGCTCTCGCCACTTACAGATTTCTAATTCTCCTCCATGACTTATCGGACATTCCTGAATCGGCCCACCATGCTCGTCGAATGCTAATCACTGCCCTTAGAACTAGCAAAATCTGTGTTTTGCAACATTGGCTCCTCTCCACGGTTGCCGTCACATGAGGAATGGCTTGTGAAAATGTACAAAACTGCATCATATGAAAAGGTAATTTACAATTTAATGGACAAAGCAGAAATTTTTCTTCTTATATGGTTCCCCTATTTGAAAGACCCCTGGACCGGAAACAAGCTTCCTAGGACCGGTTTCTGGCATGGCTTGGCAGTTCGGGCTGGACTGTTCCCATGAGGCACAGGGTCAGACTGATTTGCATATGGCCATATCTGAACTGGGGTGGCAGAGTGGGCTAAAGAACGGTGATGGATCAAACCCAGATCTGTTGACTGGGTGTGAGTGTTAGATTGGTTCTGATGCTCCGTCCATCACCACTCCCTTTTGTACTGCAGATGAACACTTAGGCAGGGGGCATTGGCTTAGACCCGACT
Organism: Triturus cristatus; assembly: GCF_964204655.1. Taxonomy (NCBI): domain Eukaryota; kingdom Metazoa; phylum Chordata; class Amphibia; order Caudata; family Salamandridae; genus Triturus; species Triturus cristatus. The sequence goes on from NC_140591.1 coordinate 1,269,639,286, forward strand.
TGTGAACACAATGGTGATTGCAGGCTGGGCCAGATATGGGAAGCCAATGAAACACAGGATTCTTTTGACCATTCTCTTTTTTTAGAAGGAGGTTTTGATGAACATGTTGATCTGAGATCCAATGGTGACGTCAAAGTCCATGATTCATTCAAGTCTTTTCACTCTGTATGTTGGTGAGGTCAGTTTGCCAAACTCTGTTGGCCAATGGTCTAGTGTCTTCATGTGTCTCAAAGATTTGTGTGCCAGTATTTCTTTCATTCCTGTGTTTAGCTTCAGATTGTTTCTGACTGTCCAGTTGGATAAGTAGGTGAGTTGCAAATCGAGTTTAGATGATCTATTTGTGGTTTGAGAGGAAGGAGGAGATCCTGTTGTCAGCCTTAACCACAATTCCAATGTCTCAAAGGTATAAAAGGAGCATGGGCCAAAGAACTGTATCTAAGGCTGCCAACAAATCCAGAAGTATCAGTGTTTCAGCTCTGTTCCTTTACGCTAAACCAATGAGGTCATCTTATATCGCAATAATGGATTATTATGTCCACAGTGAATATGGTATCTCACCTGGCATCTACTGAGAGCTCTTGATTCTCAGTGTAGTAGTTTTGATGGGTCTGCACATCACTTTCAGTTATTTACCCTGGAATTATACATTGCTTATTGGCCTGTAGATGTCTTTGTTGGAGTTGAGTACATACCTCTTCAGGAAAGGAGGTTTTAAAGCCCCATAACAGAAGGAAGTGTTGAGAATGGAATGGGCTACTGAGGAAACTATGGCGAGTGGCACGTCCTTTTCAAGCTGGCTGGCAGGCAGAGATGAACTGGTGTTCCTGAGTAGTGGACTAAGTAGAAAAGCCTCAGGAAGTCATCATCTAGTAGCTGGAGATGAGAGCGGGGGCAAGATGTGGAAAATGTAATGAAGGAGTCCAGGACTGAGGCTGAGAATTGTCCAAACTGATCCATGATTTAGTACAGTGGGAGTCAATATAGGTAGCATTCTTTTAAAAGCTGTCAACCAACACATTTCGTAAGTATTGAGGTGAGATAGGTTTAGCTGTGCTTGCTTCTGGTTTTTAAAACTCAAGCAAGATATTTCTAATGGGACAACTGATGTCAGTAAAATGAGGGGCATTATGGATTTCGTAGCATTTTCAATTGTTATTCTTCATAGTCTGAGTTAGTGTACATTGTCTGCTGGGCTATTGATGTTTTTCTATTTAGGTTGAAGGTGAGGGGCTTGGTAAACCAATATGTAATTGTTTTTCGTGTGTTTTGTATAGGGCTATGCGGTGATCATTTATAAAATAAGAACATAACAAGTTTCTTGCTTTTTATACTTTTTAAAGTTTTATAGCCTTAGTCCACTGTAATACTCTCATTTAAAATCTTTTTAAGCTGTGGACAGTGACCGAGTAAATTGGTAGGTAGTACACAGCTAAATGTTACGTTGAGCTCATCTTTGCTCCTTTTTACATACCTTTATTGATGCACATATGGACATACATTGTTTATTTTCTGAACAAATGTATCTCATTTTCTTTTTTTTGTTGCTTTGGCCTTAATGGTATGGCATGGAGGCACCTTGAAATTTACCATTATGTAGATGATCTAAGAAAGAACTATGTTGGCGTAGAAAATTAACTACCATTGCTATGCAGGGTAAATAAAAATCTTCCACCTTCTTTGCAAGAGGGAAAAAGTTCCTTTTGTAGGGACTTGCATAATGGAGTGAAAAAGGATAGACAAATCCCCCACAGAAATCACATTGAGGAAACCCTGGATACTAGAGCCTAGCTGTAGGAGTCCCCACAGTTGCAACTGACCTGGTTGCCCCCTCCACCCACCCACAAACAGTGGTTACCCATACAATCAATTCTTTTTCTCCCTCAGTTTCCCTGCTTATAAAGAGCACCCATGCAAAACTGAACTGCATGCCCTGAAGCGTAGTGCAAAAAGAACTGTTGATGGACAGAATGCAGAACAAAGTCATACATTCACACCAGTACAGAGATCTGGGCCTAAATCCATCGTTTTTTTGCTCACCATGCCATTCCAGTGTGGACCCAGCCATATGCCAATCAGTCTTGACCCTGTGCCCCATGGGAACAGTCCAGCCCGAACTGCCAGGCCAGGTCCTCCCTGGACTGGAAAGAAGCATCCTAGGACCGGTTTCGGGGTTTCACCCCTCTTCAGCCAGGATAGCTTGATTCCAGTGGCATGGGGAGCATGGGACTCGCGTCTGAGCATACCCGTCCCACTCGGGGTGACAAATGCAAATAGAGTCTCAGAAGGGACTGCCTGCAACTAACTTTGAAGGAGAGAGCTGACTGTGCAGCAGGGCCAACATGCGAGCACAACACTTCATACTCGGTTTCTATGAAAAACACAATTAAAACAGGTAACATATATACTTTTGAACCCATCTCACACTTTTGATGAACTGTTATTCTCTTCAGTCCTTTAACTGACTGTCTCTAGCCATCTCTTCCTCAGTTGAAATCCATCACGGCCCGTGGATGACTTTGCTGCCAAACTGGCTACTATCAGAGAATCCTGTGATCCATCATACATTTACAGACCCGCAAATTTTAAATACAATGTCATTATGTGAGTTGCAGGGGCTTCATGCTGAGAAATACCAGAGGCTCTTCTGCTCTGTTCCACCACCACCCTGCTCCAAAAACAACTAAAAACAGCTTTCTGAGACTGCCGCCGATGACGTGGGGTGTTTTAACATCCTTTAGTGGACATCGGCTGCTTAGAGCCTCCAAAGAAAAGCTGGAAACCACTCACTGCCGGGGTTTCTCGCTAGCCTATCCTGTCACCATCTGATATCTGCTCTTCACCGGGTGGCCTTGTGAAGGGAGCCAATACTGTGTGATTCACAGTGGCTCTGTGCAAGTTGGCAGGTCTACTTTCAGAGAAAGGTCAGAAAAAAAACTAAAGAGTAGTTCCAAGCTCTAAAACCAGAAAGAAAGGAAGTGACCATAGCCAACATATCTCGGCCTGACGGTAGTTCTTGCACAGCCCCCCCCCATGTTTATAACTCGCTCCAGCCCCTCACTATGACGGTTTGCACAGTACTGGATCCGCAGTAAAACTCTATTCAATTTAATGTTTCTGGCCAGTAAAAATTGCCCCACTACCGTTCAATTGTAAGTAAAATCCAATAGAATAGGGAATTGCCGTGTGAGACACATTTTTCCAATTGTAATTTTACAGCATAACTTTACAACTGCCGAGAGCAGGTGGTAAATGTATGCGCGGGCCTAAGGGAGGGGTGAGGTAAGGGGGTGGCGAGAGTAGGGGAGGGAAGGGTAAGTTTTTTTTTTATCTTCCTCTAGGAAGCAAGGAAGCCTGGAATGCTCCCCCCTCCCCCCCCCCGCTATTTAAAAAAATAAAAACTTGGAATACGCCTTGGTTGTTACTGCTTCCAAAGCCTAATGTCATTTTTCTGGCCGGAATTATCGGCAGGAAAATTGTGTTTGGTTCTCCCTTACCCGGTAAAACCCGGTGAGGAAAAGCCAAACATGCCATAATAATTCAGAACGAACATAACGCTTGAAACCAAGTGTTAATTTTACTCTGCATTACTTGTAACCAAGGCCCAGGGTTGGGGGTCACTGCTGCTTGCCATGCCTAAAACCGAGTGATGGAAATGTGTTTTCTAATTCTGTGAGTGGCGACAGGGCCCAATGAGTGCGGTTACCGCTGAGATATAGCTTTATGGAACAAAGAGAGTCTCGTGCCAAGCCCCGAGTTGTAATCACCATCTTTAAACAGCAGTTTCTCAGCAACAGGGGTTGATGGAACTATATTTAATCATGGATTAGCGGCCTGAGAGCAAACGGAAAGTTCATTTACTCTATTAATGCTCACGAAAGGCCCAGCGAATTCAGCAATTTGTTCCTTTTGCGATGGCAAATGTTTTACCGCGGGAGTTTAGCAAATATATGCAGAATCTTTTAACGCGTGCCACTTAACCTCAGCAAATATAAGAGATTACATTTGAATAATCAGCTTTGTAACGAGCGATATCTCCTACTTGGTGAAGCTTTCAGGTCCCTCTTTTGACCACCTTCGATAGACGGGAATAGGCAAAGATCGCAGATTGGTCTGGGCAGCCTGTATTTATGTATTCATTCATTCATTGCAATTCTAGAAAATGGGTAATAAAGGGATAATTCCCTTACTGCATTTTCTAGTCGCTAACCTGGGGGCAGAGACCGCAGCCTCTCCTATTTTTTCTGTGCCCCAGATCTCCACCATAGTGTTAGAGCGGAGACCTCCGCCCTCGTAAGCCCATGTTTTAGTAGTACACGCGGGGTGGCAACCGGGTGTGGCTGGAACACATGTAATGCTTACTACAAAATGTGAGGAGGCGTTTAGGGAAAAGTAAGGAGGAGCTGAGGGAGAGATAGGCTACTACAAGAGAGTAAGCCCACTGCTATTCACTGCTAGAGTTACTACAGTCGTATAGGTGACAAAACAGTAGTAATAAACACAATTTAATATAATATTAAATTAAACGTTTAAACTTTTGTTTAATACATTCAAATTAACTCTACAAATAATTTTATCAGAATGTAATACATATTAATTACAAATATTATGATGGCTGGGATTTTTGCCTACATTATTCTTTAATAAATCAAATGTATACATTAAATATATTGTAATTTAGGCTTATCCTCCCCACTGGAGCATCTGCAGGAAGGAGGGCTTGGTGAAAGGTGTGGCCTGAGCCTACCGCCTGCTGGCATGGGCTGTGGCTTGATTTTTGGTAACAGGCTAAAACCAAACACCACATCCTTCTACCAGGTGGCTGTGGGTGGAGGGCAGGGCAGGATGATTAGATTCAGTGTTGGTCGGAAGCTACTCCCTATGTACAGAAACTTTAGCAGTGGCATGCAAGGTTTGGGAGTAGGAGGACTCCACCATAGGCATAGCTTTTGGCCAATGCATTTGCTCAGCACTCATTGGGCATGTCCCAAGCTTGTGCCTTGTGAAGTTTGGGGTAGGGAAAGTGTGGGCTTTCGTCCTGTCCTACACATAGACTCCACTTAGCATGGCCACAGGCTATAACCAGTGGACTTTGCAGGGAGGGTAGCGGCTATTTGGGACATGGGTAGCAGGCACAGGACATGGCCAAAAGCTTCACCTGAAGCCCAGTGCAAGCTTAAGAAGGTAATAGTAGTGGGTCAGGCATAACGAGGACAAGGGTAATGGGCTCATGGTGAAGCAGACATTCATGCCCTGTGTACCTTGATTGTCCTGGGTACAGTCACAGTCACTTGTCAAGATGGTACTTGAGGCAGCGTTGCTTGGGTAGATGCATACGTAGCCCCTAACTTTGGATATTGAGCACTGATAGCTGGCTTTCAGGCTTATAGATGGTTGTTACAGTATACTAATGCAAAACTCACAAAAGTCACAAAGAAAATGATTTTGTTCATTTTGTTTACTTAAAACAGTAACTAACCGCCCTTATGCATGTAAAAATCCCTTAAGCAACGTCATTTGAAAGGACATTGTGCTTAAAAAACAAAACCTTTTAAACAAATTCTCCATTTATGGATAGCTAAACAACCATAATGCCACCTCCCTGTTTTCAAGCTACCATTGCAATACAGCATCATCTATCTTCTATTAATCTATGCTTCTTTAAATATATTTAACTCTTTCACCAGTTGACATGACTTTGAAGCATTAAGGAGGGAGGTTGCTAGTGTGCATAACTGCCCATCACCATGTATGGGGATGGCACTAGAGTAGCAGAGTACAGAATGCCAGCCCAGACTCAGAGAACAACACTCCTGCAAGTGTGGCAGCCTATATGGGTGATGCATATGACATACACCCTCTTGCATCTGTCCTTTGACCATTTGTCAAATTTATAGTGTTGTGAAGGTTGCGCTAGTCCAGTGCAGGATGGGACACAGTGAAATATACTACTTTGTTTTTGGATGGTTGGAATTGTGAAATAAGGTCTAATGAAGATGGAAGGTATATTTATATTGTCCTAGACATTCAAATGAGACATAGGCTGTTTCGTCATACCATCAGGGAGGGAAGTGATATTTTGTTGTGTGGAGGGCCCCCCAGAATTTGTAATGTGAGCTCAAATGTGCCTAGGACTGCACAGCAGGGTATGCTGCACCGTATAGTCCACTATTTGTGATACCAGGATGAAAGAAGACCTCTGTATTACTGTACCAGAGGCTGAATGGGCAAGGGAGGGTTCCATGTGGTTGTAAAGCATGTGAATTGAGGAGAGCAGTTTTCATTTGGAAGTGAAACTTGTGAATAACCAAGGGCAATTTATAGGTGTATAGCCAATAAGGTTCAGGCACCAGAAGTGGTGGTGGTGGGGGGGGGGGGTACCTATTGACATTCCGCAGCATAGGGCTGAAGGGACGCCTGGGCAGGTGATAGCATAGGTCGCAATACTCCTAAAACTGCCTCCAATCGATAATAGACCCCCTTGGAAATGTGACAGAAATGTGTCAGAGCAGTTAGGAGGCCAGCACATCGTATGGTTCTAAAGTCCCACCCAAGGCCATTCATGTATTCTTTATGTTTGATAGTGTATGTAGATATTTGATAATTATTTTCAGTTACATGTAAGTACTCTGCAGCATGAGCAACTTGAGCATGTATTTCTCCAATCAGAATAATTAGGTGAGCTTGCTAACTAGTTCATATTGGAGGACCCTCTCAGACTTTCTGAATAAAAAGAAAAAACGTATGCTAAGTAGCCCAGAGAAATAATCTCATTCTTGTGTCGAGTGTTAATCATACAAAAACTGAAATTGCTTATGTTTCTTTGTGGTAACTGAGCGCGTGTTTTCTTCATATCTTAGGTGGGCAGTCAGACCCACCCGGAGTGCCTGTAAAGATAATGTCATCCAGAGATAGGTTGAATAGGTTCTTTATTAGGAGCACCTCACATCCATCCTCTCGAGATCCCAGGGGAGGGTTTTGGTTATCGTGGTGCCTTTCCTTTTCCTCAGGCTAGGGGTGCTAGCCAGCCCTTTCGAGGCAGGGGTTGTGGCCCGGGGGCCCCTGGAAGTAACAAGTCCCAGTCTCAGTCGGCTGGTGCCTCCTCCAGCAGTGAATATCCACCTCCTCCAGTTGGTGGTTGTCTTTTTTTCTTTTTTCTCCAGTGGCAGTGAATTTTGGATGGCTGGACAGTCCGGACACCGGATCGGATTTTCATCCCGCCCAGCACAGGTGTTCAAGGAGACTCCTCTGCCCAAAATCCCATGAAGCGGACAACTTTATTGGGGTGTTCAGCTTCTCTTGGAGAAGGCAGTAATCATCGAGGTTCCCACCCTGGAAAGGGGGCTGGGATATTATTCCATCCTGTTTCTTGTGCAGAGGTCCTCCGGTGATTACCCCCGGTCCTGTATCTCAAAGGGGTGAATCTATACATTCCACATCATCGCTTCACCATGGTGACCTTGCAGTCAATCCTACAGCTGGTGCATCAGGGGTGCTACCTCACATCCCTCGACCTGATGGACGCCTTCCTGCATGTTCCAATCCATCTGGCAGATCAGCAGTTTCTGCTCTTTGCGGTGTGCTCGAGGCACTACCAATTCCAGGTGTTCCTTTCTGCCTTTCATCGGCGCCAAGGGTTTTTACAAACCTCTTAGCCTCCCTGGTAGGTATTCTCCATTCTTGAGGTATTCAAGTCTAGCCTTACCTTGATGATCGGCTGATTGTTTCTCATTCTTTCTCTCAGGCAATGGAGGAGGTACATCAGGTCTGTCAGCTTGGGAATCTTTTGGGTTTCTAATCAACCACAGGAAGCCCTCCCTACACTCCTCTCAGTCTCTGAAGTTCATCAGGGCCCTCTTCCGGATTGATCCAGGGATGGTGTTCCTGTCTCCCAAAAGACAATGGACTGTTCCAACATCTATCATAGGTGTTGTCCTGATCTCAGGTGTCTGCCCGTCTCTGGCTGCGGAGTTAGGGGAAGATGACCTCCACTCTGCAAGTGTTCCTATGGGCCTGTCTCCTTTTGTATCCCCTCATGGATCACCTACTGCGCTGCTGGGATCCTGCTTCTCAGGAATACAAGCCTCTTGTTCCTTTGACACCGGAGATTCAGGAATCTCTCCAGTGGTGGTTGTCATCTCTCGGTCTCTTCAAGGGTTTCGATCTCGGTCCTCCACCCTCGGTGGTCTTGACAACCAATGCCAGCACCACAGGGTGGAGGGCAGTTCTGGGGGAATTCCAAGGCCCAGGGCAGATGGTCCTATTTCAAGGCTCTCCAATCCTCGAACTGGAAACAATGATGGCGGTGTGGCAGGCACTTTTTTGGTTCGCTCCTCTCCTTCTGCATCGTACTGTCTGTGTTCTGTATGACAACCAGGTCGTTTGTGCCTATGTGAACCTGCATGGGGGGATGCACCGGTCTTTGTTTCTCCTTTCCCAGAAGATTGACCTGGGGGCCGAAAGGAATATCCTCTTTCTCTCTGCAGTCTATCTTCAGGGAAAGAGAATGGGCCTTCTGATTCTTTGAGCAGGAAATTCCCCTTGTCTGTAACCATGTGTCTGTCACCCCTTCTTTTTCAGCAGATTCTCTCCAGGTTCGACCTTCTCTGGCTGGATCTGTTTGCCTCGCAGGAAACAGCCCTTCTCCCTCAGTTTTGCAGTCCGATCCCCTCAAGGCTGGCCTGGGCGATAGATGTTTTCCCCATCCCATGGTCCTAGGGGCTCCTGTTTGCCTATCCCCCATTTCCCTTGATTTCCCGGGTCCTCAGGAAGATTTGGGTAGTTCAGGTGGAGGTTCTTCTGGTTGTTCTGGAATGCTCCTGGAGACCGTGGTTTCCCCTTCTTCAGAGTTTGGCAGTGTGTCTCTATTGAAGGTTTCATGTGCACCCATCTCCGTTGCTTGCTCCTCTTCTCAGCACGTCCTCTCTCCTGCGCCTCCGGCTGGGGTATGGCACGTGAGAGGTTGACCTTGGTGGCTCAGGATTGTTCACTTGAGGTGGCTCAGAACATTCAGTTGTCTCTCAGGCCTTCAACTCTGAAGTCTTACAGTCTTCATTGAAAGAACTTTGTTTCAAGGTGTACGGTGAAGGCTCTGTCTCCTGTTTCCTGTCAGGGCGTTGGACGTTTTGAGGGATGGTTTTGTGATGGGTCTAGCGGTCTCCACCCTCAGTGCCCAATAGGCCACCGTACTGGCCTTCAGGTGCTCAGATATGGCCTCTGTCTCTCCCTTGGTAACGTGCCTTTTGCAGAATGATTTGCTTCAGCTCCCTGTTTCCAGCTCTCCAGTCCCTGTCTGGGATATCCCATTGGTGCTTCAGACGTTGACTGGTCCTCCGTTTGAACCCCTGGTTTCCGTTGACCCTACGTTTCTTTCTGCTAAAGTTCTTTTTTTGCAGGTAGTTTCCTCTGTGTGCTGGGTTAGTGGGATTGGAGCTTTGCTGGCTTCTCCCCCTGTTTTGCGTTTCTGTCCTGATAAGATAAGTTTGCGTACTAGTCAGTTTTTTCTGTCCAAGGTCTTGTCTGAATTCCACTGTCAGGAGCAAGGTAGGATCTAGGTCGGTGCGATCGGTGCCACCACACTAAGCGCTGACTTTGAGGGAAGTGGAGGCACTGTGTTTTCAAGTGCAAATATGGTTTTAAAAGCACCTGCTGCAGCGTTCCTTGCCTCCAGCAATTTTCAGGCAACCATAAAAATGTCAAGATAACTCTAGCGATTGATAGCCCTGCTGCAGAGAGATGAAGTTTTCTCCAGTTGAATTTTTGACTCCTCATAAAGTAGCACAGGAGGTTAAAATGCCTGCTGCAAAGGATCTGTAGCATGCAGATTACAAAGTACATACAACGTAAATAGGTCAGTGTGTTACTGCTTCTGTCAGTGAGCCTCTTTTGTTACTTACAGTTTATAAGTTTAAATCCTACTAATAGAACAGTGAGCTATTGACTATCATCAAAGAGATGCATGCAAACTGCAGGGTATAGATTCAGAGTGTTATGATTCTATATCCTAATGTTGCAAAAAGGGTTCACATGAGTAGAAATCAGTTCTCATTAGTAAAGCCAACCCCAAATCATGGTGTTACATTTTAAATTCTGCGTTTGTGCTTCTCCAGACCAAGCACTCTTAAACTATTTTGTCTATCAGTAGGTGAGGCTTGTGACTCCTACACTGTGTAGTCAGTCCTCTGTCTGATGTAACATTTCCTATACACTGAATTTACACACTTATGATTCGTTGTCTCTGTGTAATGTGTATGTGATATAAAGTGCTCTGACATCTTAGACCGATGTAAGTGGCTGGACGTTTCTAAAATGATGCAATATGCCCAGGAACACCACATCTGTAACACACTCCCTTAAATTTCATCAACGCTGAGTGCACAGTTTTATTTTTCTCTTCTTCTTCTTTTACCCCTACTTTGCAGATGCCAGTCTTCTTATTCCTCTCCAGGTCTTCCACGCAAGCCAAAGAGTGTGCCACACGTGTAGCAATGCTAATTGCTTTGTTTAACGTGGGATCATTCTTTAACTATAATTCTTGCCTTATTTTGTCAGACCGACAGCAGAGCATGAATTGATCTCTTATCCGTTCTTCCGCTGTAGCACCACATCTACAGGACGAGGCTATATTCCTTAGACTGGTTATGTACTCTTCGACACTTTGCCCATATTTTTGCTCTCTCATGCCAACATGGTTCCTTTCTAGTACAGTCCTGACTTTGGGTAAAAATGCAAATCTTATTTCTTTATACATGTATCAGATTCATTCAGATCATCTTCCTCCTCATCCTCATCCAGATCGGGTACATTTTCAAGAATCTCCTGAAACGCACACCCAGGACAATCCATGAGAAGTGACGTTTTTCTTTTTGGAGTGAGGTTTGATCCATAGACCTTTGCATAATCCGCAAAAGTCTTTTTTCACTTTGACCACTTGATGGTTGGCTCTCCTGGCGAGGTCAGAAAAAATGGAGGAGGCACAATAATTTGCATTCTGTACACCTGCAAGTAACAACTTTATACAAAAGCACAAGCAGAAATAGCAATTATAGAGAACCTAGAATACTTGACTTGACTTGATATTACAAGATGATAAAGGAACAGTCACAGTAACTGCTGTATGAAATAGCTGGGGTGGTGGTCTAGATATTCCCAGGAAGAGGACGGCTTCACACAGGCAGCATTGTTTGCACAGAAAGCAGTCTAGTTACCGGTGAAAAGTTCATATGACCTAGAGCAAACCACTCCCAGATGAAAACGTTTCAATAATATCTCCAGCGAGTCACTAATTCATCGTGAACAATGAGCTCCTTTTCTTGTATCATGTACTGTTGGTTCGTTTTAAAATAAAGTCTGCACTTTATAGCCCCCGCAAAACCAATTGTCAATTCGGACTGTGTAAAGTTAAGCCGCACATGCTCTTGATATGTTAGATTTCAATCTTCTAGTAGGCATGCAGTTGTCCCATTAAAACGGCACAGAATTAAGCGTACAAATATGCCAGGCTCGTTAGCCCTAATCCCTTTTGGTAGGTAAATTGTAGTTGAGATCAGCAGGAGCACATGTACGCAAAGTGCATGTGGGGTCTGTTATAAACTTCCCCACTTTACTATTGCCTCACATGCACGGGCCAGGAAACTGGGGCCTGGAAGCTCTCCTTACACAGGCGGGGCCTGGAAACTCTCCTCACACAGGCGGGGCCTGGAAACTCTCCTCACACAGGCGGGGCCTGGAAACTCTCCTCACACAGGCGGGGCCTGGAAACTCTCCTCACACAGGTGGGGCCTGGAAACTCTCCTCACACAGGCGGGGCCTGGAAACTCTCCTCACACAGGCGGGGCCTGGAAACTCTCTTCACACAGGCGGGGCCTGGAAACTCTTCTCAAACGTGCAGGGCCTGGAAGCTCGAGCCCTCAACAACGTTTTGGCACAAAGACTTCAGCTCCGCACAAGTAAGCTAATCATAGAATCGGAGCACAGAGCATTTTTGTGTAGAAACACGCTGAGAATAGGCCTGAAACACTTTTCCAAAACATGGGAAACAATGCCTTGCTCCTGAGAAGAGTACGCTAAGTGAGAAGAGTCAATCCTACCCGATCAGTGCATGAAGAGGAAACAGTGGTGCACGTCGGGTCACAGTAGAGTCCAGGTGCTCCTACCCAGTCATCGCCACTGTAAAGAAAACGCTATCCATAGATATGTTGAATCAGTCCTTTATTAAGAACACCTCACATCTACCATCTTCAAGACCCAGGCTTAACTATCACCTGGCATAGCGATTCTCCAAATTGATTGCCTAGAATATCTGAATTTCATTAAAGACACGGAGGCTAGCATTATGCATTAATCTTTTAATGCTATTCCATGCATCACTTTAAAGAACATACTACATCACAAAATATTAACAATCCAGAACTAGTACCCTCCTCCACATATAAATAGTCCCTTCATGGAATCGTCCTCCTCTTTTAAATGTGAAACCTTGTTCATCTTCTTTCTTTACTAATACGAATTCTCATCCTTGTACATCTTCTTTCCAAACATGAGTTCTCATCCTCCGTCCACTGTATTATCATTGATTGTTCTCTGAAACAAGAAAAGTTATAAGGTATTCTCTCAAAATAACAACCTAATCAAATCATATTTTCATTTGTCCTCTTTTTTCTAACAAATTATATACACACATATTTACTGCTATTACAAGGGATAATGCTAGCCTCAGTGTCTTTAATGAAATTCAGATTCTCTAGGCGCTTCATTTAGAGAATCTCTATTCCATTACATGACTGGAGGCTATCATTATGCATGTTGGTAGCCCTCTAACATCACATTTGCCATATGCTCAATTGGCTTGCAATTACGTTTGCAAAAATAGAAGCATTTGACTAATCAGCCACCTTCATAATTTCTTCAAATCTCCCACCATTCCAAAATGCTTGACTAGCCATTGCTCCTGTCATAGAACTAGTTTTAAATCTTTGTAAATCAACACCTGCTTGTGGCATAGTCCATTTAACCCATCTTACAATAGTAGCTGTAGTCAAAGTTTTGTATGGTTTTGCAAATGCGATCATTAGTTGCTTTACTCCATCAGGTCAAAATTCCTCCATTCAAGAATCATGCTCCTTCATACAATCCACTGCACAAAGTTTCTTGCATGCTTCGAATTCTAGATCAAAAATTGTTTCAGACATAGCCATAGTTCTCTAAGGAATATCAAATGTTACTCCAAAAGGATCATATATTCTGTTACTCACCTCCAAAACCTTCACATCTGAAACTCTGCGACATGAAATTAATCATAGCTGAGGTGCTAACTTCATAGTCAATCTTTTCAAATCCAAATAGCTATTATTTAGTCATAATGTCAACAAGGATAATACCATATTGACATCCCACAAAACCTCATACCTTGCAATAGTTGATCTCCTCAATCTGATACTTTTAGCACTCTAAAAACCAATACATTCTTACCCACACTTCTACCATCAACCTGACAGTGTCCACTGATCTGTAGCAATTTATTATTCTATAACTAAGACCCCTTTCAAATTGTTCCAAAGGGAAATTAACCACTTTTCCTATAGGTGCCTCCACAGGACCCAAACTCCTTTCCAAGCATCAACATACCCATAGTTTCCAAATTCCCATACATACAGGTCGAGTTCCTGGCACCCAGGATTTTTTGAGTAATTCCTCTGGGAAAGGCCTGACTCATCTAAAGACCTCCTGACACTTTCCAGACAAGAATTTCAAAACCCCTGTCTGAACTAAAGGATTTTCCTCTCTATCTACGTCTCTCAACAGTCCCTCTCTCGCAGGTATTTCGCATGCGAGTTCCAAGGGCATTGGAAACCACGCCTGAGACACCCAAACTGGAGTTACCAGCATTAGAAGACATTTCTCTCTCCTCACTTTCTGCAAAACCTTCTGAATCATAACAAAAGGGGGAAACGCATAGGTGCTTACTCCTTTCCAACTCTGTAGAAATGCATTCATTGCTAATACACCTGGATCCGGCATCCAACTGTAATATCACTCTATCTGACATGTCAACCTGCTTGCAAAAAGATCTATTTCTAGAGGGCCCCATAATCAATCTGTCTTCTTAAAATACTATTTTACTCCATTTCCAATCGCTGAACTCTTTCAAAAATCTTGAATTCCAATCCACAGTTACATTCACCTTCCCAGGCAAATATTCTGTCCTCAAACTCATTTTGTGCTCCAAACAAAATATCTCAAGCTCCTTTGCCAATTCCGACAGTCCACGGGACCTTGTGCCCCCTAATCTAATTATATAAGCTACTACAGAAACATTGTCCGTCTTCATATGTACTGCATTGCCTTGTTAAATTTGTTTAAAACTCATAAGTGCATAGAATCCTGCTATCAACTTGAAACAAGTTTTGTGTTGTTCTCTTTTTACACTTGACCACAATCCACCAGTCTCCTGTACACCCAAACAAAAACCCCAACCAGATAGACTTGCTTCCTATTCCAGCACAAAATCTGTAGGGCAACCATAAATCACTCGTCTGTTTCATGTGTCCAAATTCTCTAACCACCAACTTAACTCCATCTTTGCTTCTTGATCTTGACTTGTCTTGTCTCCATACAATTAACCCTGCTGGCAGAGCCCTCATCTTCACTCTCTGAAGTGCTCAATAATGTAATGGACCTGGGAAAACTGCCAGAATTGAAGAGGGTAGCAAGCCTATTAGCTTCACCAATTTCCTTAAGGTTAAAAATTATTTTTTCAGTACATATCGAATTTCCTTCCTTATTTTGTTCACCTTCTTCAAACCTAAAAACTCCAAAGTGCATATTGGAATCAAGACTGACTTCTCTTTGTTCACAAAAAAACTTAGGGTCTCTAGTAATTCCTTCACCAAATCCAATTCCTCCAGAAGTTGATTCAAACACTGACACATTATCCAAATGTCGTCCAGATAAATGATCAACTTAATATCTCTCTCTCTGTCAGGAAAGCTACCACCGCCCTCATTACCTTGGTTAAACATCATGGTGCTGAAGACAGACCAAATGAAAGGCAACACCACTGATATATTTGATCGTGCCATATGAACTGAAGGTATGGCTGACATGGGTATTGTAAAGTAAGCATCTTTCAGATCCAACTTCACTAACCAGTTGTTGTTCAACAGCATATCCCTGAAATGATGGATAACCTCTATCTTGAAGTGTCTGTACACAAGAAACTTGTTCAAGTCTCTAAAGTATATATCCGGTTTCCATTCCTTGTTTTTTTTGTCTACCAATAATGTTCACCAAAACACTGTCCACCTTGTTCACTCCTACAATTGTACCTTTTTCTAACATACTCTTTATCTCTTACTCCACCACGCTCTTCTGATCTCCGATGAACGCAAATTCTCTTGGTAGGTCGTACTGAATGCGTATTTCTGTAAATTCTATTCTGGAACCGTGGATAGTCTCCAATAGCTAAGGGTTTTGCGCTACATTCTCCCATACTTTGGTGAAATATTTTAATCGACCTTACTCTTCCTTGGAAAGAACCAAATGGATTTGCTCTACTCACCTTGGAATCCATAAGGCCCGTGTCCAAAAGCCTTATTTCCTCTTTGAAAGTGTCATCTCTGAGGCTAGAAGGATTCTCCTGCTCCAGCGTGGTAACCTCTTCCACTTCATTTATAATTGTAGGGGGACCTCTGAAATCCCCAGCCTGCAGAAAGTCCCCTTCTGCCAGCCCTGGCAAAAATACTTCCACTAAGCACACTCTCCTCATGTTATTTTGAGGCTTGTCTAATTCAGTAAAGGTTTAGGGTGAATCTTTATCAATATCGTTATCCTCCTTTCTGCATTAAGGCCCGCATTAGCATTGCCCAAAAAAACAAGAGCTTTCTGGCCCCATCATCTTAACAGATCCAGATCCAACTGAAGGTCTTTTATATATGCCTCCTCTGTCATGTCAATAATTTGTGCCAACGGCCCAACCACATACAGGAGCCTATCCTGGCACTATTTAAAGGTTCTGTAAGTCCTTTACAGGGATTTCTGCCCATTTTAAACAGAAAAGTTATCCAATCTGGATCCAGATTTGGGGTGAGGCAGACCTTATCATCAATAACAGGTCTCGAACATTCTTCTTTTAAAACGCTCCTCCCATCTTCCTTTAGAGGATTTCTAATCCATTTCTTAATAAAGTTTCCCACGTGCTCCAAAGGCTACCATTTTGCACTTGTTGGATGCTTTGTTATACTGTGAAAACATTTCTTCCTCTAATGGGTTTTTAATGCTATCTTTTAACATGGAGGGAAATACCTCCTTTCCAAATAGATCATCTCATCTATCATCATCTTGTTGGAGATCTAAGACATATTTGTCTAGGAACTCCTCATCCCCTTTCATATAATCATCCTACAAAACTCATCATCCTGAGTGTCGCTTAGGACACCTTTCTCTTGCATGCCTCATAGGACACCCTCCTTCGTAGACTACATGCCGCTTAGGGCACCTTTCTCCTTCAAGGTGATATGACCTACTACTTTTAAGAGTTTTAGCCCTTGTTCAATGTGTTTTGTTTTCCTTTTCTTTTTCCCTTTTATTCCATTATTATCAGATTCCCCCTCTGATAATGTCCAATATTCATTATATAAACCTACTTTCTTTTATCTCTTCTCCAGAACCTTGTCAATAGTCTCCCGAATGCAGCTTCTCATTTCATGATGTATTCATTTCTTTATTTCCTCCTCATTCACTTTCCCCTCCAGTAACTCATTTAAATCTTTTCCCTTCTCAGACATTCTAATCTCCTTAATCTTGTTCTGATATATAAAATATTTATATATCAAATCCCTTAACTTCCTTTTTTCTTCTCAAAGTACAAAATCCAAACACTCTCCTGACCTTTGAAACCTTCCTACTGCCATGTGAACTCTAAAGCTGTTACTGTAACTGTCAACTAACAAAACACATCGTATGTGGTCAAAAAACATCAGCGTATTATGCATCAATATACTTGGGCAAAGCCCAATCCAAAATGGATGGCAAATATTGCTAAATTTAACAAATCTGTAAAATCTGCCATTGCCCACAGCTCTTATCTAATTTCCTGTGCTCTGCCACCCGCGTCATACATCCTAGATCAGGCAAGCTTGCGATCACTGCACTGAGGCTTCAAGGAGGCACGTGCCGGCAGGAAACCAACTGTCGATTAAGCTGACGTTCGCACAGCGTCTATGTGGTACCATTTTCAAATGCAAGTAACACCTCAAGTATTCCAGAAATTAAACCGTATTTTCTTCCTCAATTCAGATTACATTTTGTTTAAGAATTCATGCCCATACTTAACTACAATTAATATGACAACCACAGACAATCTACACACACCTATCTTATTTCCATAAATTGGAAACATGCTATATCTTCAAAATACATCTATCATCACTCTCAAAAAGTATATAATGTATATAAGAAATGTGGTACTTGTCTGTATGTGGAGCAGCATTTAAAAGAGGAAGATGATTCAGGGAAGGAACTATTTATATGTCGAGGAAGGTTCTAGTTCTGGATTGTTAATGTTTTGTCATGTAATATGTTCTTTAAAGTGCTGCATGGAGTAGCATTTAAAGAATAATTCACAATGATGGCCTCTGGTATTGTAATGAAATCTTACATACATCATCTCAAAGAAAGAACCTAGAATGCGGCTCCTGGGTACCACAGTGCCAATTCACTGCATCACTCATAATGATGAGGAAGCGGCTTAGTAGGTACTTTACCTCCTTTTCTGTAAAGATAATGTATAGAAGCATCTTGCAGTTGGGGTTGTGGAGTCAAAAACAGTAATAGAATCGAAAATGTCAGGTGAAGACGAAGGATGTTAAGAGAGAACAGGTAAACGGACACCGCTTGTAAAACAAATTGGGCGAGCCTGTCCGAATCTGTGGAAATCAATTTTATCGATTGGGTATCCTTAAATTTTCTTTAGTTTAAACTGTCCTTTTGTAGGTGTAGTGTTTGCCACGACCTTTTGATTATATTAAAATGATGTGCATAATGCACTTACAGTGTTTCCAGCCTGCCCTCTTAATCTAGTAGTCTGTTATTGTGTCAGTCACAATTTCCTTCCGCCCTCTACAGCATACAGAATCTTGTTGAAAACATTTTGGCCCTTTCACAAAGAGGACATCTCCACACAAAGTAGTTTTCCTCAGAGACTACAATGGCAAAGTGTGCTTAGTACGACAATAATATGTTTGCTTTTGCCACCCTTACTCTGTTTTTCGATTCATGAGAGCCCAGCAGCTTCCCCTACAATAAGGTTGTGCAAAATTCGCAAGAAACCAAAAGAAACATTGACTAAGCCAAAAGGCTGTCAGCCAACACCTGTCCTCTTGGGCTTTACTAATGTTCGTCTATCTTGGACTATTGAAAGCATTATTGTAATTCACTGAATCAAAATAGTTAATACTTAAGATTATGCACCTAAATATGTGGAAAGACCTCGAGCACAGCTACTACATGTTGGCAGTCACACAGAGTATGTAGAAGCCAAGTATTTAATTATCATGTAAAAGAAACCCATCCAAAAACCAGCAGGGGGAGCTGTTGATCTTCTGAGACCATGATCTCTACCCACAATTTACACACACAGTTAAATTGGTACGATTTAATTTATTCAGTTGTTTTCTTAAGATTTAAATCAGTCTAGTAATTAAACCCTTTCGAGTTGCTTGAAAGAATGTCTTAACTTTTTTTTATACCTGATCCAGTTACAAGCAGAACTGATTGTAGAATGGAAAATATGGCTGCAATAGCGAATTACATGGAAGTGAGTTAATTCATCCCTGCAACCGACATGTACAGTAAGATTAACCAAAAACTTAAATAATTCATTTCATTTTCGAATTCAGTGAGAAGTTCAAATGAATTCGAGGCTACATAACATTGCTGGAGATGGCCGTGCTGCCAGTATCTTGTTTAACTGTGGGCGAGCGAATCCTTTGAATGACTGCGTAAAATATATTTACTTCATCCAGTACAGATGTAAAAACTAGGTGGTGTGTCTGGGCGTTTATTCCCGGAAAGTTCAATTAACTAGCATGGTCAGGACCTTACAATTAGTGAACAAAAAAACCACAAAACAAATTAAAAGTCATCATCTGTTATGGCCAGACAAGTCCCCTTCCATTGTTCACTTGTGACAACGGAAAGGGACCTGTCTGGCCATAACAGATGATGACCTTTAATTTGTCTTGTGGTTCTTTTGTTCACTATATGGTGGTCATCAGAGCGGTTGAGGTGACGAGTACAATTTCATAGCACTCTTTTACATTAATCGCATCTGAAGGTGCAGTTCAGTTCATCACTGCGTTATGGCGAAAGATTTGCTGACACCCCCATTAAACACCGGGTCGAAATGTGAAAATAGAAAATCTTAAAACCCTATCTGATGGCGAGAATTAACTTTTTTTTAGGTCAATCTTAGGCAGCCCATGCACTGTCTCTCGACATGCTGTATTCAATCTGTGGGCTTACAGCCCGCCTCCGGCTTCTGATTGGCTTTTGTCAGTGTTTTAAAAACTTTGTTTCTAATTGGATAATAGTTCCTGCTTGTCTCACCTTTTTTCTCAACTGTTGACTCTCATAGATCGCCCCTAGGACTTGTCCTCTTTCACTTGTTGCTATTGTCTGTGGAACCTATGTTTTTTACATTGACACCGAGCACTTCCCACTTAGAGCAGCACCCAATTCACGGCCGCCACACTTCAGTGTAACCAAGCACTGTTCTCAAGTGGTTGTTGTGGCACATGCGTGATTTGTGCGATGTTCTTTTAATTGGCAAACTCTTATGCTTTTCGGAGCACTTCCCATTTAGTGCGGCACCCGATTCAGGGCCAACGCACATGCGCTTATGTGGTGGCATTTGTTTCGTTTTGGGTCCCGTCGCTCCTCCCAGCTACCCCTCCCACCCGTCTCCTCACTGCTTGTCACATACTTCAGTAGCAATGTAGCGAAAAGATCTCTTTTGTTTCCTTGTTTAACATTACAGGACCCTCAATAGCTGGAGGGTGGGGTAGATGTAAAGGGAAGTATAGTAGATACAGTGGGACAAAAGCATAACCCTGATACATGACATCTTATCCAAAACCTATGGAGTTGCTGTCTTCCTTTTTAATATATTTTCAAATAGAATTTCTTTGAAATGGCAAGAAGTCCAAATCAAACAATATTGTGACCGTTTTTAGTTTGGTGGTTTATTGTCAATATAGTGCTTAATTTACCTGTTAGTTTCATGTTGCACCTTTTGTTCTACTGAAGGCTTTGGTGTGAACTCACTCATGTGTTTACAGATATCGTGCTTGGCGGAGAAGTTTTCTTTCATTGTTGTCATACTGTGTCAGTTCGTCACGCTTTGCATGCAGACCCTCCCCCTTTCTGCCCTGCTGCCTGCTAGTGTGTTGTTTTTTTATTTATTTTTTTGCAGTTTTTTTATATAGCGCGAACCCGACCCCAATGTATTGGAGCGCTTTACAGTCAGAGCTGTCATCGGGGGTGCATAAGGCTTGTGTGCAGCGTGGAGACAGGTGCAAAGTGCATGGGTGGAAAGTGTTGCAAACTTCTCATAATGGCACGAATTGGTGGTTTGTACCCACTTCCCCATTTCCAAAGTCCTCCGCTCATGCTAGTTTGCTACAGGAAGTGACGGAGGAGCATTTGTTACGCATGCAATTTTTTGAGGGGTGATATTTGGGAAATAAAACAAGAAAAGATGTATTCACTCAAACCCGCCCCCCCCCCTCCTCTTTCCTTAGCTCCCGCATAATGAAATCCAAGTCGGGCGACTGGGGGTGGTTTTCTTACACGGATGTGCTGATTATAATGTTCCCCATCTGAGCTTTCGTACAGCCCAAAAACAAACCAAAAAATGCTTTCTTTAGCATGGCTGTTAGTGGGCTGCTCTCAGAGAACTCAGAGGCTGCCTGCCTCTGGTGCTCACTCTCTCCCTCCCTCTTCGCTCTGCGGCTCCAGCTTGGTGCGGCCTGAAGTGAAATGCAGCACTGGCTGCTGCCTTTGTTCTCTTTAATGTGCTGCCTGAGACCAATAGCAGGAGCAGAGGCCTGTGTGCAAGTGATCTAATCTCAGTGAGGTGTCAATCGAGCTACCTGGTGGTAGAAAGCAGCTCTTTTGTGCCCACATCTGTCTTGGAAACATGAGAGGCGGAAAACACAATCAGAGGAACACAAGGGGGACTGTGCCACGGACTCTACCCGGAATCTGTATTTTTCATTTTCTTTTTGGGAATGATTTAGTATTTTTGCTTACAGGACTCACTTCTGCAAGCTTCCCTTAGCTGCCCCTACATCACAGCAAGCTACCTGACGCTGCTTCCAATGCTGCGAGCATCCACCCGTTCTTCACTTCTGCAAGCTTCTCTCAGCTGCCCCTACACCACTGCAAGCTACCCGACACTTCTCCCAATGATGTGAGCTTCCACACGTTCCTCACTTCTGCAAGCTTCCATTTGCTGCCACTAGACCACTGCAAGCTACCCGACACTGCTCCCAATGATACAAGCTTCCACACGTGCCTCACTTCTGCAAGCTTCCCTTAGCTGCCCCTACATCACAGCAAGCTACCTGACACTGCTTCCAATGCCGCGAGCATCCACACGTTCTTCACTTCTGCAAGCTTCTCTCAGCTGCCCCTACACCACTGCAAGCTACCCGACACTTTTCCCAATGATGTGAGCTTCCACACGTTCCTCACTTCTGCAAGCTTCCATTTGCTGCCACTAGACCACTGCAAGCTACGCGACACTGCTCCCAATGATGTGAGCTTCCACATGTTCCTCACTTCTGTAAGCTTCCCTCGGCTGCCACTAGACCACTGCAAGCTACCTGACACTGCTCTCATTGCCGCAAGCTTCCACACGTTCCAAACGGGCTTGAAATAACCTTACACATATTCAGAAAGTAAGCTATAATTGAACCACCCTGGATAATGTGCTGCATGGCTAAACACTTATAAGGCCCCAAAGGCAAGACCTATTGGCTATGCCAATGTTTGTTATATAAATACTGGACATTGCCTCTTGGCGCAGTAATGTGAGATGATTGTGCATTTAAATTGCTTTCTGCTGTTAAGCCGTGCCTTTCTAATGCTGGAATGTTTGAGAAAATGAAATGCAGGGCCTTTTCTCCTCGACCTTGCAGATTACCAGGAACGGGCGGTTTGTATTTGGAAATGTGACTACCCAAATGCGCCATCAACATGGAAAGGCAAATGAGAACCCTCCCCCGCTCCCAAGTTCGCAATCTGACTTCAGCAGAGCCAAGTCTTTCTCAGAATTCAAGATTGTGACCACCGACGCGAGTTGCCCTTAGACGTGCACTGCAGTACCCGTTTCTTCGCCCTTGTTAGGGTATGAAACTATGAGATTGAACTGTGGGGTGGGTGTTGCAACTCTTCAACAATGTGATAAGTCTTAGTGGACTTCCCTCATTACTTCTTGTTACTGAAGACACCCTGATCTATGCACCCACAAAGAGGAACCCTATTGGTGTCTTTAACTCACCCGCTAGGGCCTGAAGTAAAAGTGCTGTGCAGTGAGTGGGGGCAGGATTTCCACAATGCGATGGAGGGGTTGGTGGTCTTCCCTAGGTGCTTACTGCCAGCAATGAAATCCTGACCAAAGGGATACACTGTAGGTGTCTCAGAGTCACTCTCCTGTGCCTGAAAACAAGCGAGCTCACCCTCCAGAAGGTGAGATGTGCGTCTCTCAAGGAGATGCCAGAATTCTTCTGTTAAGTGTTTTCTTCAATAGGAGTGAAAGGTGACCTGAGGAAAGGGCAGTGCTTCAGAACAGCTGAGCCGCCTCAGAATAAACCAGCAGTGCACTGCTTTCTCTGCACGGTCTATTACTGTCGGCGATTCATCCCCACACTTGCCACAGTAACCAGAGAGCTCACCGAGGACTCTATCGACGTACATTGATCTCTGTGCATGAAGCAGCATTCTGAGACCCTGGTTTTGTGCGGGCCGGCAAAGAGCGAGGTGCTCACTGGACCCTGTCAATACCCTTGCCTGGAGTATTTATTGAATGCGGTGAATGCCTTCTATTTTTTCCCCTTAGGATTGAAGCATAAAATACAGAACCGGTGTTTGCAGCATCTAATCCTGCATGCAGTGCCTTTCTTCTGTACATTTTCAATTATAATTTTGTTTGCATAGGGGTCGGAATTTAACCCTACTCTCGCAAGACGAGTCTAAGCCACAAATCACTGTGCTCAGTGACACTGTGGTGGACTACTTGGACCCCCACCTAGCCCATGGAACTCGTGATATATGTCAGTCTATATGTGTTCAGAAGCTGTCATATTTCAAGAGAACTTTGGTGGGAAAATACAGGTGCCAGTGTGAGTAATGCTCTCCCCACACTGCACAAGGCTAGGTAAAATACGCAATAGCAATACTATGGGGGTGCCGACATTTCCATATCTTTCTGTACATGCACCTGTTCAGTCTCTCATATCACTATTGCAAGGGTCTGCACCCCAGCCACTACTCCGGATTGAAAATGTGATTCTATTGAGCTGGATTACCAGTTCTCACCGAAGAACTGACATCTTGGTGGTTTCGCTCTCTCAACACCCCCTGTCCATCCAGCAGTCCAAAACAAGAACAAGTAGACAAAATGGAAGAATGCATGAGGGGGGTACTGGAGCCTTCACTGCCCATGGCACTTACCCTCACCAAAGAGGTACAAGAAAAATTAGTCGATCCAAGTCTTCAAACCATTAGACTGACGCAAAAAGACCATTGACGATGAAAGGAACTCAACATCTCATTCAAATGGTGAAAAAAGAGCTCCGCTCAGCATCAGGCACAAGACTGTTGTGGCGAGGATGAGCTTGTCTTCAAAAGATGGGCGCTGACATACTGCCATCCTTAACCCAGCACACGATTCAGCTTTCGCATGTTGGCTACCAATGTATTGGCAAAGCTAAAGCTTAAATCAAGTAATGCTTGCCACCACACCATCAGAGAGGTGCCCCCTTCCACCTTCACTGCTGACTGACAAAACACAGATAATGTGGGAGAGGCAGAATGTTGACGTCTGCACTTTGCTAGATGGGAGGTCCCTCCTGGTGATTGATCGGCATGCATTTTAGGGATAAGTGATTGCTGCCACTGTAGCAAAGACAGTATTGCTAAAACTAGTGTTGCTGAAACTAGTGTAAATTACCTGCCTGTGGATTTCTGACTGACATAAAGTGGGCAGTAGCCTTCTTTTTTAAGGATATGAATTCTAAAACTGTCAGGAATGGTCCACACTGGCATATCACCCAACTTTAGCCTGCGACCCATTCAGAAGGCCAAGCAGTTCATGCACACTCTTCAAAAGACTGCATGTAGCCTCCAAACCAAAAGGTGGATCTTGAACTGCAGGTCTTCAATTCCTTGAAGAGTTTTATTGAGTCCCCACAATGCTACCCAGGTGACTCTGACCACCATCCGATAGATCATTGATGAACAGAATAATTCCCAGTAACCATACATTGACTCTGACACTGCTTGGGCCAAGTCTGGCAGTTGGGAAAAAACTTGTCTGAGTAAAAGTACACAGTTCCACTCCCATAGTAAATATATTGTTATTTAAATTGCTAATTGTTCATATACATAGCTCAGGTCTAATGCATAAGATGTACTATATTTATCTATATACCTTTATAACTGCGCAGTACTGGTAACCCGACAAATGTTCATCCTTATATGATAATAAGAATTTTTCTGATTGATAATGAAACCATAGTGGGCCAAGGCAGGTATGGTGAATTGTTGAATTGCTGTGTAATATGCATGGATATCTGCTAAGCACAGAGGTGGAAGCCTTATCTCTTGGCTTTGACACACCACAGAGAATCACAGATTGCTGTTTGCAATTCACAATCTCTGCACTGGCATGCAACACTTGGATGTGGTGGTGAAAAACATGTAGTAAGCACTATATTTTGGGGATGGTAGGTGATATGCAGCCTGTTGGATATGGTTTTAATCACTAAGGTAAATACTATTTTCATATGCCATTTTGGTACCCTTATTTAAAGAGCTGTGTGTTTTATGCTTATAACAATCCCCGAACGCTGGTTGAAAAACAGAAGAGGATCTGTTTTAGGCCCTGAAGAAGGTGGTTATAAAGCAATAATTCCACTTGAACGCGGATGACCACTTTTGAAGTTCCCTTGGCTATGACACAGCTAGTATGGAAGAAAAAAGAATGTCTCCATGTTGTGTCAATAAGAATGTTGCGAAGTATCTGAGTATGAATATATGATGGTGTGCATGATAAGGATCCGAGCGGGAATGGAGTTTGTGATTAACCCTTTCTGTGCCAAGGACGCAACTGTTACGTCCTCTAGCGCTGGGGCCGTGTGCAGAGGACGTAACCATTATGTCCTGTGTGCATATCCAGCAAATCCCTCTGCTGTAAAAATTTCATTTGTAAATTTGTTTTTGAAAATGTTTAAGCCTCGGGAGCAGGGGAACTGCTTCCCCTGCCATTTGTATCGGGAAACCTGGGGGAATGCCGGTTGGAAGGAAGTTTGTGGCTCCCTGCAGATTCCAGAACCTTCCATCACAGAAATGTGAGGAAAGAGTGTTTTTTATGGTCTCGGCCCCAATGTGTGGCAAAGTGCCTGGGACGGGGTCGCATGGACCCAGGGAGGCCTCCCCTACCCGGCTGGGTTCATGAGCTCCAACCGGGCCCTGGGGCCCAGGCAGTCCCACCCTTAGCTCCGTCCTCTGGCCTGCCGCACTGCTAAGGAACCAGTATGGGGGTCCATTGGGCCCGGGAAGACCTCCCCTGCTTCGCCTGCATGTTGAGGTGCCCGTGGGCCCCGGGTTGGAGATCCATCAGGGGTCCTCTCGCAGCCCCGTGCCTGAGGCCCAAGTAGAACTCTGAGCCCCTGAGCCGCAGAGTCACTGCCCCCTACAGGAACAAGCGAAAGCCCTTTTGTTGAGGTACAGTTCGACCCGATGGCCATTCTTCGAGGCCGTCCATCTGGTCATGTCAAGCCCCTTGGCTATCTGGTTGGGTTCAGTGGTTTCCGATGGCGCTACCAGATGGCCGGACTGCCCTGGAAGTCCCGATGGGGGGGTGCTCATTTGCTTCCCCAATCCCAGCCAGGGCTCCAGAAGGCTGGGCGGTAGGGGGTTGGGTGCGTTTGTGCTGGTGTTCTCCTCTGTACCTCCGTGAGCTCGGATTACGAGAAAGGTGGGTGCCTTTCTCTGGATTGCTAGGTACAGGATACTCCAGACCCCCTTGGGGTCTGGGGGTTCTCAGTCAGTGACCGGCTGGCCTAGGAATAGCCCACCTTCGCTCTGGGCTCCGTCCTTGGGCTCCCTGCGTGCCAGAGCACCCGGGACAGAGTTCTGCGGGCCCGGGGAGGCTTCCCCTGCTTGGCCGGGTCCAGGAGTTCCAATTTGGGCCCGGGTCTGGTACCCCGTCTTAGGTACTGTACTCCAGTTCACCGTGTGGCAAAGTGCCGGGGACAGGGTCCCGCGGGCCTGGGGAGGCCTTCCCTGTGTATCTGGGCCCAGGATCTCTGACTGGGCCCCGGGGCTCAATCCTGTGGTAAATATTTCATTACCGGTACTATTTTTTATGCGGTAAAGTCTAGTAAGAATAACTCAGTAAATATAAGAGGCAGAATCCGTGGTATTAGAGGTTTTAAAAGGCTTTATTCCTATACAAAGGAATACAATTCGAATTGCAGGCTTCTATTCCATCACCACGAAAGTTCAGGAAGGAAGAGCATACATTATTGACAGATAAGCAGTTTTATAGAAAAATGCATTACAGTGAAACAGATGCAAGAGGCGTAACAGCTGATAGTACAGATAAAATGTGCATACGTAACTAATAGAGGCGGATATATGGGCGTAACTTAATAAACGTCATCATACATGATGTCACAAGTGGGTGGATCCATAAAAGAATCCTGCAATGTCAGCAGAAATATTTGGCAGAGATGCGCGCGCAGCCGTATGATGTGTGATTGACGTGCAACTAGAGGGTGAAGGGGACTTGACATTTAGCTCTACATGTGGAGACAGAAGTCTGGGGGTCATGTCAACCTAATCCCAAATCATATCTAATATCCTATGTTTAAAGAACTGTGTTATCCAAAAGGAAAGGTTTCTAGGATAGAATCTATTCTATACTGACTGTTAGTGCGTGTACAAGCGTCTAAGTGTCTACATGAGATGCGAGGGGGTAGGAATATTCCATGGTAACGGGGCTATGAATTACTTGCATGAGGACAGCGAGGCCTGGCCCTTTGCACGGTAGCTGGAGGAATGTTTACCTAAACTACTAGACAGGAAGGCATCGGATGAGGAGCGGAGTAGATAATCTTGAAGGTGAAATACAGTTTTTGGCAGGCAACAGGCTGGATCAGGCACCGTTAGCCGCGCAGGGAGTAGGACAAAGTTCATGGATACAGATGCAGGCTCAGACTGGAGCTTTCAGAGGCAGAAGGCAGGAAAAGGCTTGATGACAGAATTCTGGGCCTACTCGCCTGAATCTGTAAAATGTGGAAAGTGAACCACATAAAGTCGGTGGCCTTTCATACTTAGGAATGGAATATCTGACCCATTCATGGCGGATCTGAAAGAGGACATGTTGACGGTGGACGCACATATATTTGCGTCTTCAAAACTGGAACTGGAGGGAACATACATGTACTTATAGCATGCACATGGAGCCGTTGGGGTCTACGATAGGGGACATAACCGATCACAAAATTCATATTTCCTCATTCCCTCCTTGTCCCCTACGGACCCTCAGGAGATATCGATCTTCATCAATCCATCGATCTTTTCATATAGCATCATTTGTTCTTCTTTCTTCTTCCGGGATCTTGAACGAAAACTTGGATGTGGGATACACGATGTGGCACACAGACCACAAATCGCTGGCCCACATTGTAGACATAAGCAGCAACTGAATAGTATGAGAAAGCCAATACCTAGGAAGGATAATATTCTCCATCCCCAGGCTGACAACACGCCCCAGAACCAACCGGACCAAGTCCAGGTGCCTGGACTCTGGTGTATCTGGCTTACAATCTTATGAAGACGAGTTATGGCTTTATATACTGACGGCGAATTTTCTGGTATGAAAATGCAGCAACTTGATCCGATGACCCTACAAGCTCCGCCCCTATCGGCCAGGATGACGTCAAGGACAAGACGATTTTGAAGCACAACAATCCGCATAGCAGACTGCTCTTCCGTTAAATTGCCTAAGGCGGAAATAGTTTCGTTCACTACTGCTTCAAGGGTTCTGGTTAATCTACGTATCAGCTTACTATTAGTGACTGTACCTATATAGGGGAAGAAACCTTTATTGAAATCTGTGTATTTTTCCCATGCTGTTTCAGTGTAATCGACAATTGGGAGATCTCTCTGCTGTCTATTGTGTACTAAATGGGTATTTCTGTGATAATCAGGAGGAGCTAGGAAAACAGGGGGCAGAAGGAATGCTATGTAACAGGTACCATCCCAATCTAGAGGTAGACGTATATATGCAGTCTGGCCACATATGAAGTAGGAATGACGAGAAGCTCTAAATGTAGACTTGCCTTGATCACTGAATTTTATTACAGTGGTGCATTTACTATGGCCCATGTGTATGGAGCCATTCTTTCTTACACATAATTCCCCTTTTACTGGGAATACTGACATGGCGGGCAAGATTGGTGTAGCTTCGGATTCAACGTTCAGGATCATGAGGTTAAGTGTAAAATTACCTAATCCATATACTTCATTTTCTAGATCAGTTCCTGTTCTTTTGGGAAGTCCCTCCTTGTTAGGGTAGCAGACTTTAAGCAAAACTAGGTTCAGGTTTCCCCATACCCAGTTGTCTTGATAAACTGCGGAATTTGAATCTAGGGAATTAATCAAACTAAACCATGCTCCACAGGAGCCATTGTGTGTGAACGGATATGGAAAGAGGGGTAAAACTCCCTTATAGTTCTGATAGGGAGGGAGTCGGCCACATATCCAACAATTTGTGGCATTGCTGGTCTGATGGGAATGATGTAACATACTAATGAATGTGTTGTTGCGCAGCGCAAATCTATAGGACAATTCATGCGGAGGTAATTTGCTAAAAGAATGTTCTGCAGTTACATTGTAAGCACGCTTAAGAATAGGGTAATACATGTGCAATAGTATGCTGACAATGATGATCAGAAGACTTAGAAAAAACAAAATTAATAATGTTACTGTACAGTGACTACGAAGTGATTTACAATACGCATGCTTCTTAAGCTGCATCTGTTGATTTCTTTCTCTATTCCGGTCTAGAGGATACATGTCAGAAACAAATTCAACCGATTCACCTTGGAGAGGACTTAAACAATCAAATTGTCTGACTTACTAGACCTTAATTTTAGTTTGTAAAGTTCAGAGTTTGTTAATTCACCCAAGGGGAGCTTTGAGTCTGTCTGTGAGGGAATGCAGGGCTGAGCGTTCACACTAGATGGTAGTCCATAAAATTTTTTGATATGACTCGAGTGCAACCATCCTTTACGTCCTTCAATCTTCACGGCTGTCCTTGTAGTTAGTAGAACCAATTTTGGCGATGTCCATCTAGGCTCCAGTTGGGTCTTTCGGTCAAAATTCCTGACCAAAACCAGGTCGCCAGGAACCACGTCATGGGGCTTCACCTCAGTATTGTCGGGAAAAGCTGCGGCTACCTGTGAACGACAAGATTGTAGTGCAGACATCAAGGAAGCTAGGTAATCTGTCAGCATATTACAGTCCACATCAGTGATTTTGCGAGGTATAGGCGTCCCCCACATATTTGGTGGTCTACCGAAGATCACCTCGTACGGGGATAGCCCTGTTCGAGAATGTGCTACCATTCTCATGTAAAAGAGCGCAACTGGTAAGGCTACTATCCAATCGACACCCTTTTCCCTACATATTTTGGACAATCTAATTTTCAGGGTTTGATTATGGCGTTCCACGAGACCTGCTGCCTCGGGATGTCGGACACAGTGGAATTTCCATTGGTAGCCTAACAATAGGGAAACGTGTTTCATTAGTTCGGATGAGAACGGCTGGCCGTTATCTGAGTAGACAACACGTGGTAAACCGTACCGTGGGAAGAATTTTCGAACTAACTGTTTGGCAGTAGTCGGGGCAGTGTAATCTGAAACCGGGTAGGCTTCTGTCCAACGGGAAAGAGCACAGACAACTACGAGAACATATTTGAATCCTCGACATCGTTCCATCTGGATATAATCCATCTGGAGGACTTCAAAAGCATGATCGGGAGTTTGAAATCCACCCTGCTCTACGGGGATGCTTTTACCTGGATTAAACTGACAACATATCATACAGGTACGAACTTTTTGTTTAGCTGCGGCTCGTAAATGTTTGTTAAACCAGATGTATTGAATGCTGTCTAGCATAGCTTTTTCTCCTAGGTGCGCTGGACTATGTATTGTGTTAATGATGACTTGAACCATGGAGTCGGGAAGAAACCATATAGATTTTTCCTTCGTCATCCATCCTTGATCCGTTTGGATCCCTCCTAATTCAGTCCATTTCTTTATTTCTTCTGGTGTAGCATGTGTCTGTATGTCAATTACATCAAGGGCGGGATCCTTAACTGTCATGCAATGCGTTGGTGTCGGAACTATTGTCTTTGTCGCGTCAGTTGTATGAGTCTGATTCTGAGCAGTCTGTTTAGCTGTTCTGTCAGCTAGATCATTACCCTGAGAAATGATATCGGTAACTTTTGTGTGGGCTTTGCATTTCATAATCGATATTGCAGTAGGTAGATGAATCGCGTCTAATAGGGCTTGAATGAGGGGTCCGTGTTGGATGTGGGCACCGTGAGAAGTTAAATAACCTCTCTCTCGCCACAGTACGCCGAAGTCATGGACGACTCCGAATGCATAACGTGAATCTGTGTATATGTTGACTTTCTTATTTTTGGCTTGAATACAGGCTTGTGTCAGAGCGATGAGCTCTGCTGCTTGAGCTGACAACGTGTTAATACAATTTGTTTCAATGACTTCAGTGTCTGTTGTGACTGCGTAAGCGGCCACTAACTCTCCTGTACTTGTTCTCATACATGACCCATCTACATACAATGTCAAGTCTGGATCTGACAAAGGGATATCTGTCAAGTCTTGTCTGGGTTTCGTCGTGATAGTAATGACTTCGACACAATCATGTGCCAATGGATCTGTTCCGCCCACTGGTAACAGTGTGGCAGGATTTAACGTATTACAACGTCTGATTTCTATGTGTGGCTGAAACAATGTTAATTCGTAACCCGTGAGTCTCGCTATAGTCAAGTGTTGTGTTTGTGTGCGATTCAAGAGAACCTCAACTGCGTGTGGTACTTGTACTGTCAATTGATGTCCTAACACTATGGCATCGCTTTGTCTGATTGCTAAAGCTGTTGCTGCCACTGATTTCAGGCACGCAGGAAGAGCCTGAGCTACTGGATCTAATGTACTAGAGAAATAAGCACATGGTTTGTGTGATCCTGCTTGTTCCTGAGTGAGTACTGACAAGGCAGTACCTTCGCGTTCTGTAACAAAGAGTGTAAACTGTTTATTGTAACTTGGTGTTGCTAAAACAGGTGCTTGGCATAAAGCTTTCTTTAAGCTTTCAAAGGCGTGTGTATGTTCTTGAGTCCAAGGGAGGACAGTCGATGTGGCTGCCTCCTGTGTTGTCAACTGGATGAGTGGTTTTGCTAGAAATGCATATTGAGGGATCCACTGCCTACAGTATGAAGTGAGGCCTATAAAAGCCCGCACCTCCTTTTGTGTCTTGGGTGGTGGCATGTTAGCAATTAACTGGATGCGGTCGGATGTAAGCTGCCTTCCCTCCTTGGACAGCGAGTGCCCAAGGTAAACAACTCGCTGGACACAGAATTGCAGCTTAGAAGGGGACACCTTGTGCCCCTTGTCGGCCAAAATTTTTAAAACCGTCAGTGACGCTGTTTCACATTCATGTTCGCTTCGGGCGGTGATCAGCAGATCATCGACATATTGAAGCAAGGCAGTGTTAACTGGCATGTGGATACTGTCAAGTTCTCGTTTCAGTGCTTGGCTATAGATGCTGGGGCTTTCTGTAAATCCTTGAGGTGCGCGTGTGAATTTAAAACTTCGTCCATTTAAACTGAATCCGAACAGATATTGACTTTCCGGATCTATTGGGACGCTAAAGAAAGCATTCTTGAGATCAATTACAGTGAAAAACGTTGCTTCTGAGTCAATAGCTGTGAGTAATGAAGAGATATCTGGGACCACAGGGTATTGTGGTACAATGCATTTATTTAATTCGCGCAGATCAATAACTAATCGATATACTGGTGGTGCTTTTGGATCCGTTCTTTTAAGAATCGGAATTATCGGGGAATTACATACATTGGAGTCGGTTTCGACAACCACTTCTTGTGCAATGAGCTCGTCAATGATTTGCAGTAAAGCCACAACAGCATCTGGTGGTAACTTGTATTGTCGCATTCGTGGTAGTACTACTCCTGTTTTCAGCGTGACTCGATATGGTGTAATGTTCATGCAACCAACATCAGTGGGGCCTTGTGCCCATAAATGTGTAGGTAAATTCTGCAACCGGTGATCCATGTCTCTAGACACGTAGTGACCTTTAAAGTCACGTAAAAATAATCGTACTCCTTCCGGAGAACAACATATTATAGCTCCTAGAGCTTTCAATGTTTTTATACCTAACAAGTTTTCTGGACATGATTTAGTAAGCAATAAATCTGTAGTACGTGTCAATGGACCGACCGTAAGTGGAAGAGGTTGTGTTACGTCATTGATTATAGGTTTTCCTGAGAATCCAAGGGAAATATTCTGTGAGCCTGAGAGGGGTGCCCCTGGAACTTCACTGCGTCTTATAGTTGTTCTGCTTGCCCCTGTATCAAGTAAAAACTTTCTGTCTTCCCCTAATAGTTCACTATGTACATAAGGTCCCTCTTGGTCTACAGGAACCTCTATAAGGGGTAAGCCAACTTCCCTCTCTAGGCTACTTCATGTGTATCGCTGATAATCGGGATAATCTGCTTGTGCATACTGATACATCTGTTGTGTTGTTGCTTGTGTTGCAGCAATAGGCTGCGCTTGTGGTGGTGCTACGATCTGTTGTGGAGCTGCCTGTTGCGGAGCTAGTTGTTGCGGAGCTAACCTAGATTGTGCATGCTGAGGGATTTGTTGTTGATTCTGATCCTGTCTAGGTAGACGTGGTCTTTCCTGGGTTCTACCTGTGGCAATATTATGTTTCAGGACTGGACAATCGTGTATATAATGACCTTGTTGTTTACAATAGTTGCATGTCCCTTTTGTAGAACCTGCGGAATCACCCTTTTGGTGACCATCGGCTGGAACTGACTGTGCAACAAGCATTTTCATTTTTGTATCTTTCATACGTCTTTGTTCATGTTCTTGTTCTTCTCTAATTCTATTGTGGTGATATTGTAACATCTGTAACATCTGTGATGGGGTATTACCT
Source organism: Triturus cristatus (assembly GCF_964204655.1). Taxonomy (NCBI): domain Eukaryota; kingdom Metazoa; phylum Chordata; class Amphibia; order Caudata; family Salamandridae; genus Triturus; species Triturus cristatus. The sequence continues at coordinate 1,269,672,832 of NC_140591.1, forward strand.
TGCCAGGTACTTTCGAATTTCAATACTCTATTCTTGATTTGCAGCAGAGAATTTTCAACTAATTTTGTCACAAACAGATGTGGATATGACTCGCTACTGGCTTTTATGCCACTATTTATACCAAAACATTTTTCAAATCGGGAATAGAAATCACTAGTATCTTCATCTGGCTTTTGTTTACAGGCTGAGATTGCACCCCAGTCTTCCTTTTTCGTAGTTAATAAACGTGGCAGTACCTGCACTAGTAGCCCTGCTAGTGCTGTAGTCTTTTCCCCAAGCCCTGCTCCTGCAGCTCGGGCCCTTTCTTCGTTTTCTAATGCTGCCCAATCTATCTTTTGGTCTCCCACCTCCCATTCCTTTTCTTTGAGTTTCTCATAAACACCGGCGGGTAATAGGACTTTTAATATTTTCATAATGTCGGGGTAGGTATACTCTCCCATGAGTAACATGTCTTTTATTTCACGGTGGAAACCTGCTGGGTCCTTGTCATGGCTGGGTACTACTTTCTTCATTTCTAATAATTCCAATTTAGTTATAGGCGTGTACACAAACACGCGTGTAAAATTATTACCGTCACCTCTGATTGGGTGTACTTCGCGTAACGGGTTCTGTCTATCTATGTGATACATTCTTCTTCCCATGATGGGAACTGGAACGTGTTCTGGGCATACGAAAGTTAAATATTGGTTTCGGGATTCTAGAATTTCTTTAATCAAATCAGTACCTGACCCTCTCCATATATTCGTGAGTAGTTCTGTCAATATGTCAGGTAAGGGTCCTGGATCGGAGTGTTGGCTTTTATATAATATAAGGAGGTGTTGAATCATGTATATACTAGCTAAACGCTGTTCGTATGGGTCAAGATTCAGAAACGTGTGTGCAAGTACATCATCATTGTATTCGCTGGGACTGTCAGCCCATTGTACTGCTGACCTGGCTAATTCTTGTTCGTCCATGGAATCGAGCATATGGTACCCCCTTCGATCTCGGAGTAATTTATCAACGGCTTGGAATAGGTGTTCAGGGGATCTTGTATTTAACATAGGGTTTGGAAAATGTCTATTATATTCTGGACGTATTGGACGTATCGGGTCGTTAAAACCTCTAGTATTATTATGGGGTCTTCCTCTACCTACATAAGCTATCGTTTCTAATTGTTCTGATTCTTGCTCCTCCTCTTCCTCTGATTCTACTCTGTCTATTTCTCGTCTTTCTTTATGTATTCGTTCTACTTCCTTGCGGATCTTTCGACACATGGCGATTATACACGCCTGTCTATCATGTTTCTCTTCTGATATGTTCTGACCCCATTTAGCAAGTCTTTGCATGGTATCGTGATCTGCCCCAGGCCTGTCTTGATTCCTAATTACGCAATTTATGAAAAAACGTAGTAGTTGTCTTTGGACATCCACTTTCTGGTATTCCATAGCTTCGTTAATACTTTCTGGACCTCGCCCTGTTTGAACAAAGCGATATATATTGTCTAGGTGTTCACCCATTCCTGGTATCGTCATTAAATATAATGTAGCTCGTCGTATACGTAGTGATGATATGAGCAATTTGTCCTGTCTACCTGGCACTGGATCGTATCTACAATCCACAAGCTGTTCTTTAAACATGTCGGATGTCGCTAATTGGGGTGTACGTTGGAGTGCTAAATCTCTAAGAGTCTGTTTATTTCGCGGCGGTGTGGCAAACATGTCTGTCGTACCTCCTGTAGCACCATCCGAGGTGCTAGGCACGAAAGGATTCGTTGGACGTAGGATAGTGATTGTAGATGCGGGAAAAACTGTAGAAACGGACGGGCCTGTGGGAACTTGTGTAGGAGTTTGTAGTTGCGGGGATACAGACGGATGCTCTTGGTGTTGAACACCATCGACAAGCGGTATGTGTGGTAGGGCATTAGCATACTCGGGAGCTACGTCATCTAAATAGGAGGAAAGGAAAACGTCCTTTGCTGTTTTGGGATGTGTTTTAGGATGTGCTTTTATCGGGAGCAATGGAGGAGTTAAGTCTTTTGGTATTTCCGGGGTAGCCTTAGGTAACCCTTCGGCCAGAAGAGGATACATACCATTCATAAGAGTGTTTCTTTGTCTATCTACTTGTTCTGATTTTACTCGGGTACCTTCCTCAATTAATAGATTTTCTCGAGTTTTATTTGAATTCTCTCTACCTTTCTGTTCCTGTCTGAGCGCTTTTTCTGTACGTCTATATGATTCTTTACGCCATAATTCAATGGCATCTTTCTGCGACTGTCTGGCTTTCTTTTTCCATAATTCTTCTTCTACTCTCATGATGCAATCTGCATCCCAGGTCCCCGCTGCGGGCCATCTCTGACTCTCTGGTAACTCTTTGGTGTAGTCCACCCATAAATCTAGAAATAATACGGCATCTAGGCCATGCTTATGATACATAAAGTACCCTGGAGTGTCCCTAGGTGGGATGGGAACAGCTTCTTCGAGTACCCCTCTTCTAGTTTTGATCTGTCTTAGTTTCGAAAAGAGCGGCATTTTTAGACCTTATTACTAGAACACACTTTATACAAAGAACACAATAATGAACAGTCATTCACACCACAATATATAGAACGTATTAAAACATTTAACACTTAACAGTTTTACGAACGATGATAACTAATAGAAAACTAGTTACTGACATAATACTGACACTAGATAATACTTATTTATACTTATTTATATGCAATACATACTATATATACTGCTAAACAGTACAGATACACTGCTGAAACAGTGCAGACCGGATTTGTGTACCCAAACCCGTCTTGACCGGCACAGACTATGTGCACGTTAAATGCCTCCCCGGTAAGGGTACTCACCGGGTAGCTCGGAACGGAAGGCCTCGGAACGGAACTGAAACTGGACCGGACTGGACTCGACTTGATTGGACTCTCGGAACTTCGGAACCTGGTGGGCCTCTGTATACCTCGGATCTTGCTCTCTCAGCTAGGCTCTGGTCGGGATACTTCGCACTTCTCACCGCCTCGTCTGGGTGTTGATCGCAGCCTCAGTCGCCCCCGCTTGGCCGGAGGGAGATACAGGAAATCCTGCAGGTACGCGTTTTTGTCCGTTCAGCTGTGGCAGGAGACCGGGCCTGCAACGCACCGCCGGCGCGTGAGATGAGAAAGTGTCCCTATTCGGGCGCCAATTTATGTGGTAAATATTTCATTACCGGTACTATTTTTTATGCGGTAAAGTCTAGTAAGAATAACTCAGTAAATATAAGAGGCAGAATCCGTGGTATTAGAGGTTTTAAAAGGCTTTATTCCTATACAAAGGAATACAATTCGAATTGCAGGCTTCTATTCCATCACCACGAAAGTTCAGGAAGGAAGAGCATACATTATTGACAGATAAGCAGTTTTATAGAAAAATGCATTACAGTGAAACAGATGCAAGAGGCGTAACAGCTGATAGTACAGATAAAATGTGCATACGTAACTAATAGAGGCGGATATATGGGCGTAATTTAATAAACGTCATCATACATGGTGTCACAAGTGGGTGGATCCATAAAAGAATCCTGCAATGTCAGCAGAAATATTTGGCAGAGATGCGCGCGCAGCCGTATGATGTGTGATTGACGTGCAACTAGAGGGTGAAGGGGACTTGACATTTAGCTCTACATGTGGAGACAGAAGTCTGGGGGTCATGTCAACCTAATCCCAAATCATATCTAATATCCTATGTTTAAAGAACTGTGTTATCCAAAAGGAAAGGTTTCTAGGATAGAATCTATTCTATACTGACTGTTAGTGTGTGTACAAGCGTCTAAGTGTCTACATGAGATGCGAGGGGGTAGGAATATTCCATGGTAACGGGGCTATGAATTACTTGCATGAGGACAGCGAGGCCTGGCCCTTTGCACGGTAGCTGGAGGAATGTTTACCTAAACTACTAGACAGGAAGGCATCGGATGAGGAGCGGAGTAGATAATCTTGAAGGTGAAATACAGTTTTTGGCAGGCAACAGGCTGGATCAGGCACCGTTAGCCGCGCAGGGAGTAGGACAAAGTTCATGGATACAGATGCAGGCTCAGACTGGAGCTTTCAGAGGCAGAAGGCAGGAAAAGGCTTGATGACAGAATTCTGGGCCTACTCGCCTGAATCTGTAAAATGTGGAAAGTGAACCACATAAAGTCGGTGGCCTTTCATACTTAGGAATGGAATATCTGACCCATTCATGGCGGATCTGAAAGAGGACATGTTGACGGTGGACGCACATATATTTGCGTCTTCAAAACTGGAACTGGAGGGAACATACATGTACTTATAGCATGCACATGGAGCCGTTGGGGTCTACGATAGGGGACATAACTGATCACAAAATTCATATTTCCTCAATCCCCTGGCCTGCCCCACGGCCAAAGGCCCAGGTCATCGGTCCACTGGGCCTAGGGAGGCCTCCCCCCACTTCGCCTGCGTGTTTAGGTGCCTTCGGACCCTGGGTCAGAAGTCCGTCGGTGGAGGGCCCCCCTTGCTACCCTGTGCCTGAGGCCAAGGTAGGGCTCCGGCTCTCTGGGGCACAGAGCCCCCGTCTCCTCAGAGGATAAGCAGAAGCCTTGTTCGTTAAGGCACAGTGCCACCAGATGGCCATTCTTCGAGCCCTGCCATCTGAACGTGTGCAATGCTTTCCAATGGGGTTACCTGATGGTCGAGCGCCCTGGAAGTCCCAATGGGGGATCATTTGCTTCCCCAAGGCCAGCCAGGTCTCCAGGAGACCGGGTACATTCGCGCCTTTGGTCCCCTTTATCTCAGTGCGCACAGATGACAAGAAAGGGGGCTAGCCTGCCTCCGGATTACTAGGGACAGGGTACTCTGGATCCCCTTGGGATCTTGTGGTTCTCAGCCAGTGACCAGCTTGCCCAGGACCGGCCCACCTCTGTCCCAGGCTCCTGCGTGCTAGAGGACACAGGGTAGGGTTCCACGGGCCCGGGCGGCTTCCCCTACTTGGCAGGGTCCCGGCGGACCCCGCAGTGAATAACCTCCATCGTGCTTTCTGTGTGTGTACTAATTGTGTTTGAAATGAATTAGGATAAAAAAAAATTTTTTAACAAACTTTATTGAGGACCGTGACTTCATAACATTGTAGTAAATTAGTACGGAAGGTCTTTTTTCCTTTTAAGTCAGCCGTAAAGGATACAATACATGAGTCCATTCTACAGAGGTACGTATAAGGCATTGAAAGAGTACTGCAATTGCTTTAGGAGAAATGCAACAGTTTCCAGAAATGAAGCATCTTTGATATAAAAGCATCCATATCATAAAACATAAATTTCCTATTTAAGTAAAATAAACAATCCTAGCAACTATCCCCCCGCCCTAACCCTCCCACCCCAAGCTCCTGGTCTGTTTATGGTTTTGCCATTGGTACCTAAAGGGGGGTCTAGCCGGGTGTTTCCTGGGGGTCTATATTTTCCTGAAATGACAGAATGAAGGGGGGGGGGACTGGGGTCCAGGAACCTTTTTTCAGGTGACCATTAAGCAGTATAACCGGCTATGGTGTTGGGGTACCCCGTGGGGGTAGGAAGTCGTGTAACATGATATCCCAATCCATTGAAATGGGTTGTTTCCATAGCCCTTTCTCTTCTTCCCTCCGAAGGGCTATGCTCTCTGCTTTCCCCCACTGTATCATATCATCGTGCCACCTGGATAGCGTTGGGCATCTAGGAGATTTCCATCTCATTGTAAGGGCTCTGACTGCCAGAATGAGGGCCAGGTCCACAAATCTCAGCTGTACCTTCTGTGTGCTTGTGCGTTTGCGGAGGCCCATGAGGCAGAGAACGTTATCAGAGACAGGAATGTGTGTGACCTTACTCAGGGATCCGCGGACGCCATTCCAGTAGTCCAGGAGATGGGGGCATGACCACAACATGTGAAGGAAGTCCGCCTCGTCTCCTTTACATCGAGGGCAGCTATGGTGTGCGTCAGGGAACATTCGGTGGATCCTTTTTGGGGTTAGGTATGACCTATGAAGAACCATTGTTTGTATGAATTTCAGTTTGGCGTTACGGGACACTCTTTTGGGGTGTTCAAGCATGCACTTCCAGGCTTTATCTGAGAGTTCAGTGGTGGAGTCCTCGGACTATTTAGTTCTAAGGGATGTGAGTGTGATTGCCGTGTGTGTCCGTATACCCGTATATAACCATCTGACTAAGTGTCCCCCATTCCCCATGTAATATAAGAGGTGGACCAGGGTATGTTGTGAGGGTTCGGTATGCTGCGGGGCCCATGTGTTCTTGATGTAATGAGAGACCGCAGCATGTAAGAGGTATAAATGTGTGGGTGCGCCCATAGACTGTATAAAGGAGTCATGATCAAGCGGAGCCCCTTCACTGAAAAAAGCCCCCACGTCCTCCACACCATTCTCCACCCAATTACGGATCCTGGTTCTTGTAAGTCTGCCCTGTGGTGTGGGAATACCCAACAAGGGAATGTTCGTTGAGTATGGGGCCGCTGTAGAAGTGTATGACAGTGCCTTCTTCCAGCACATTAACGCTGTCTTCAGTAGGGGTGGGCTATCCGCGGGGATCGTGTAGTGCGCCCGGTCCAAGTCCCTAGGCAAGTAGCCAATTTCCTTAGATTCCTACCGGCAGTCCAATAAGATAGCCATTGGAGCTGGCTGACGTAGTAATAGGCTCTGAAATCAGGAACCCCTAGACCTCCACATCGATGTTCTAACTGGAGTTTCTGTAGACTTACTCTCCTATGGCCAGTCCCCCAGATGAGCTCCACTAGTATAGTATTCAGGGTGTTAAAAATGGACTGTGGTACCACGATGGGAAGATTCACAAAGTAATACAGTAGGCGCGGGAGCATTACCATCTTTGAGATGGCGATACGCCCCATGACCGATAGGGGCAGCGAGGTCCTAAAAGCCACACTGTTTCGGAGAGCTGTTATGGCCTTCACTAGGTTGCCATCGAGTTGGTCACTCTGTGTACGATAGACCTGAATGCCTAAATATTTAAAGGTAGTAGGGGCTACTTGCAAGTCACATGAGCCAAACTGTATGACATCGGGGTAAGGTAGTTCCCGGAAGAAGTAGGCCAAAGATTTTCGTGGATTTATAGCTAGGCCCGAGACCCGTTCAAACTGGGCAAAGATATCTGGAAGGGGAGAATTGTTGGCCGTCAGATCGCGTAAATATAGAAGTATGTCATCCGCATAAATTGAGACGAGGTGGGTCGCGCCATCAATGGGAATCCCGAACCGGTCTGCTGACTGCCGGAGCGCTATTGCCAGGGTCTCTAGTGCAAGTACGAATAGTAGGGGAGACAACGGGCACCCTTGTCTGGTGCCCCTATGTATTTTATACTGGCTCGAGATATGTCTGCCTGTACGGGCCCTTGCGGTGAGGGAAGTGTATAATAGGCGCACCCATTTAAGGTAAGTGTCTGGGAGTGATTGGAGTGTCGCAAACATGAAATCCCAGGAGAGGGAATCAAAGGCCTGACGGAGGTCCAGAGCCAAGCATCCTGCAGACTGGTAAGCGAGGGGGGTAGCCCTCATAACGTAGTGCAGCCGTCTCGTATTAAGGGATGTACTACGGTTTGGCAGGAACCCACATTGATCACTATGTATGAGGGTATTAAGGTAGGGTTGAATGCGGTTAGCCAGAGCCTTGCTCAGAATTTTATATTCTGTCGACAGCAGGGAGAGGGGTCTATAGTTAGACATATCAAGGCAGTCCCGTCCCGGCTTGGGCAGCGATGTAACTAAAGCTTGCATGGTGGATTGGGGTAGATGGCCGGCTTCGAGGGCGGATGAATTATGATTCATAGAGTTGTTTTACTTTGATTGTGTTTAGAAACAGCAGGGGTCGAGCTACAAGCAGGTGCACTATGACAAGGAGATCTGCAGCCTAAGCCTTGTAAATGTTTCTTTAACTGAAATTATTTTTATTAGCTCCTTTGCACAAACTTCATTTTGTACATTCATACCTGTTGAAAGCCATGTATTGTATTTGTTTTGCATGCACATTTAATGTCAGACATGGACATTTTGTCAAGTTTTTTTTGGTTTGTGCCTATTGTCTTCGGAGGCTTCTACGAATCAGTGTGCTTTATAAATTTAACTTGCAGGTGGGAGGCAGATGGGTGGTATCTTTCCCCAGAGAATCCTGGGCCCTTTGCACTTTTATTGAAAGAATTTCAAGTTGTGCCAAGGTAGGCTCAAAATATACCATGAAAGATACCATGAACCAACAAGCATTTGCAATGCAATAGGTCTCGCATTTATAAGAGTTTGAGCTATTGGCATTGTAAAATTACAATGCCTTTTATTTATGTTTTGGTTTTAAAACAAATAAAAGGCATTGTCATTTACAATGTCAGTAGCATAAACTCGCATAAAAGCAGTGTGTGGAGTGCAGCAGTGTGCGGCGTGCAGCAGTGTGCGGTGTGCAGCAGTGTGCGGCGTGCAGCAGTGTGCGGCGTGCAGCAGTGTGCGGCGTGCAGCAGTGTGTGGCGTGCAGCAGTGTGCGGCGTGCAGCAGTGTTTCGTGTAGCAGTGTGAGGCATGCAGCACTGTGTGGCGTGCAGCGGCGTGCAGCAGTGTGCGGCATTGTGCGGCGTGCAGCGTGCAGCAGTGTGCTGCGTGCAGCAGTGTCGTGCAGCATGCAGCAGTGAGTAATGCAGCAGTGTGCAGCAGTGTGTGGCGTGGTTTGTAAACAACAAGAAAAGCGGACATCAAAGGAAGGGTGGGAGGGAACGGGCATATGGGGTGTGAGTTATAACGAAAGTTAATTGTTGTAAGAGGGGATGCAGGAAGTGAGGCCGAGCACGCGCTGGCAAAAGCAGTCTGCTGCTTTCAAGTCCGATGCCAGATGCCAGCTTCGCGCTTGAATGCCTCACATGCACTGGCCATAAACTGCATTCCTAAGGTGCTGAAAGTCAGAATTGTATGATGTGCAGGCAGTGCTAAAGTCACTGGATATGTAACAGAGGAGGCTTTCACATACAGCCTAATCTCATTGATTTACTAATGGATTTTAATGCTGTAATTGATGAGGAGAGGGTAGAGGGGGCGGGCTTAAGGGAAAAGTTGAATGGGACACAGATGAATGTTTTGAAGTTCCCCAATTAATAGAGGGGGCGTACATTGCAGTGCTATTTTCGACTCTCTTCGATACAATTATAGCTCTTCATTCGTTCTCATGGAAATTGTGAGATTTTAGGATTTTCTTTATTTGCTGTCAGTATTCTATGTGTGGACTTTCAATCAGTTCAATTTAGGTCTCTTGTCATGGCAGGGCTTCTGCTATTTTAGTAGGGGTTCATTAGCGGGCACTTTTATGTGATTCTCTCTTCGACTGACAGGATGGTCACGGCTGAATCACGGACCAGTAGACCTCTAGCACCAGAAGATCTCGAGCGTAGCCTTAAAGCACCAGCAGCACTATCTGGATAGCAAAGTTGACAAAACATAATCTGCGGCGCCCACCCAGTGACCTTCAGAAGAGTGCCAACCGCATAAGGGATACCACCATTTACAATGCAGAGGGATGGTGTAAGCATGCTTCTGGTCCCAGGGCCAAGCCTCCCTTTCCTGAAATCTGGTCAGCTTCTCTTACACCCTAGGTGGAGAGAACCCATCTGCAATGAAACAAACTCCAGACAGATCGTTTGCATTTGTTTCAAGAAGAATGGTGAAACCAGCACACCATGCTGTACTAATTTAAAGCCACTAGACCCTAGTCAGTCATTAACAGGCTCTCTTTGACCCTCAGCGATGTAGTGCTTGATAAATTCAGCCAGGAAAATGCTTTATTTCAGGGCCGGCTTTAGTGCTGGTGGCGCCCTGTGCGACAATGTTTGTTGGCGCCCCCCCAATGGACACCTCCAGCATCTCGCTAGCACCCTTTAACAGTGACCAAGTCACCATAACCACACTCTCTCAGATGCATTGAATTAGTTATATAGCGCCACTCATACCAGTGTAGGGTGTCCGAGCACTTTGCATCACACACACATTACACAGAGACAATCAATCATACGAGTGTAAATCAGTGTATAGAAAATGTTACTTAAGCCAAAGCACTGAAAGTGTAGGAGTCACATGTCACCCATACTGGTAGGCAGTATAGTTTAAGAGTGCTTGGTGTGGAGAAGCACAAACGCAGAGTCGAAAAAGAAACAGCATAGTTGGGAGTTTTCTTTAATAATAAGAATCGAATTCTAGCCAAATTAACCCTTTTTGCAACATTAATCAATGTTCTAATAATGTATACTTTGCAGTGTGTATGCAGTTCTGTGATGAAAGTTAATAGCTCACTGTTGTATATTAGGACTTTAAGTTATAAATTGCAAGTAACAAAACGATGTCTCTTTTGAAAGCAGTAATCTGCTGACCTGTTTACATCATATGTAATCTACTTGATACAAGTTCTTTGCAGCAGGCATATTAACCCTCTGCACTAACTTAACCTAAATCAAAACCTCAACTATACAAAACGCTGATCTCTCACCAGGAAGATAATCACACGAGTTTTCTTGACATTTATGTGAGGCCTGGTAATTGCAGGCCGAAAGAAACGCTGCAGCAGGTGCTTCAAAAGCTTAATAAACTTTCAAACACGGCGCTCCCAGGAAGCCAGCACCTGGTGCGGTGGCACCGGTCGCACCGCCCTAAAGCCGGCCCTGCTTTATTTGCACATAAATGAAACGTGGATTTTCATCATTTTTGTGAATTTTGCTTGATTGCGCTAAAATATAGTTTGAAATGGATACGTCACACCCACACTTGCTTTGGGACATACCTTCTTCCTTCCTTCACCCTGTGATATGGTGTTCAAAAGACCAAACCAAGTGCAATGATGTTGACAATTAAAAAAATATAATTAAAATCCTATCGGATTAGTACCCCAATTAGGTACCATAAGTGCGCTGCTCTTGTGCATCTTTGCAGACTGGAATCATGGGAGGAATTCTGGCAGGTTTTTATTTGGAGCAGGTGACAGAAGTGCCTAGAAAACACTTGGGGGTGGGAGGGTAATTCTTCCAGCAATAGGCAGCCCTTTGACCCCAAAGGGCGTTGCGCGCCTGTGGCCCAGCCACGATTGCAGACACCCGAGCTCCTGGTTCCGAATGAAAACGACGGGAAAGCCAGCTTTCAGGTGAGATGACAGGCGACGGAGCTGACATTTCTGAGTAAATCGACATCTTCCCACACAAGCGAGCTGCAGCCCTCCTTATCCGCTCTGCTGAGGCGACAATGCTACTCATCTTACACAGGGCGTTTGCAGGCTCCGAATAGGAGCAGGACGGCTGAGCACCAGCATCGCTTTTTACTGGCAGCATTTGTATGTGTGCGTTAGTCTGGAGGAGGGAAGAGGGGATGTGGTCGTATATGCATCTATGACTGCTAGACAGAACTGTACACGCACAATAGTGAACATGTTTGATGCTCCGTTGTCATGGAGATCAGCTAAGTACAGTTGCTGCTAAAAAAACAAACAAGCTCAAGATGTGATAATAATAACAGTTACGAGCAAGTGCACGTCTCGACGATGCGCCCCGGCACCAGGCCAACGGGAACGGCAAACACTACGTCAGAAGCCCTGTGACTGGCATCGCACACTGACTGAGAATGCAGTAGGCATACGGGCTTTTGTCAGCGGTATTTGAATCGGAAGACAGTAAATGCTGAGGACAGTATTTTATTGGGCAACGGCAAAATACGGAATAATAGTATTTGATCTCACGGGTGACCCGTGAAACTAGACCGGGAGACCCATGAAACCGGATTAAACAGTCTCTATACCTCTAAAATGCAACCCCTTTCTCCACATTTAAAATGCTATCTTTTCAACAAGCATTCGGCCGCGCGGCCGTAAAAGTAACGGCCGCGCGGCCGTGAAAACGAAAGTAATAGCGATCGCGATCAAAGCGAAAGTGATCGCGATCGCTTGGAGGAGCGCTGTGTGGCAAGCACGTGAGTGGTGCGCGCGCAGCAGTGATTGGCGGCTGCACGCGTGCACGCTCACGTGCACTCAAGCTTTAGGCCACAGGCAGCACTTTTAAAATCGCAACTACAAAATGTCTCTCTGAGCCGGCGCAAGCGCTGGGGCTCAGCGAGACCTAAAAATCACAATACTGCCCTCTCAGGCAATGATCAGAAAATAGTTTGCAAAAAAGGGAACCACAGATTGCAAGGGCAATAATGTATGTTGCATCCCAGTGTGCCAAGCGATGAGATTGGACTGCCACAGCAGAAAATGCTATTTATCTGTAAATTTGCAAAAATTCAATCTATTTCGATTGTCTTGAATAACTAAATCTTCGCCTTGCAGGTGGGGAGATGGCTGTCTCTCTTGATAATCTTCACTAATACTTTTGCCTGTTCTGCATCTCCACCCATTTTTCAAAAGGCTGTAAATAAACCTGTTATGGTGGTCCACTGTCCTGCATTTTTCAGGTTTGTGCCATAATCGTGCCTCCTTTACCGCAGAGCCACAGCAGGACACCAATTGTCCTGCATTTTGGTTCCTGGGACTCCTGAGCCCCCTAGGTGCAGGCTGGGCAACTGATCACAATCACTGCAAGACTGGCTGTGGTGGCAGTGATGTCATAGGGTCACTGATCGCAGTGCACTGGCTTGTCTGTACTTTAAGGGTGACTGGCAGCTGAAACAGAGCATATGGGGAGGGGAACATCTTCTAGCCTGCCGCTGTCCATCGCTTAGAGAGGAATGCAATCACCATCGTCTAACCTGCTGCATGCTTTTAGCACCATTGTCTGCTAAGTTGCCCAACCATCTCACTTTTGGCGGGGTTCCCCGCTGCCAGTAATGAGGTGCTGTGGGATTCAAAATAGCCTGCATTTTGCCAGTCCAGAAGAGAACACGAGCAACCCCAGACCAATTTCTGCTTATTTGGGTCTCATGATGCATCGTAATTTCTGTGGCACAGTGAGCATGGGACATGTCCCTGTCCTGCATATAAGATTAAGTTATGAGTGCAGAGGGGAGTGTGAACTATATGCACACAGGTGATAGTGGCCTTTGGTGCACACTGGGGATATGGAGCTATGTGGATGAGAGGACTAAAAGCATATAAATGAAAGTGAGCTAGATAGACAGGTGAGGCTTATGATGCGCCCAGAGTTGGGGAATTTCTTGGTAAACACAGGTGACATGGATTTAGGGTAGCCCCGTCTAATTACACACAGTTAAACAGGCAAAGTGTACAGAGAGTAGAGGGTAAGGTGCAGAAATGCGAGATGTGGCTTGCAATGCAGAATTAGAATGTCACATATAGACACACATAGGTGATGGGCACAGTACGACATCACAGGTGTTATTTTGCTTTACAAATGCAGGTGCACCAGAACTAAGTGCACACAGACAAGAGGAGATCTAGGTGCGTACATGTGAGAAATAGTTTAGTGTACACATAGTGCACACAATCAAAATGCAGTTTGGTGCATACAGGCTTACATTAAAAAAAAAAAAAAAATCTTTAAGGTTACACCTATTACATTCCATCCCCCCAGGATGGTTCAGGGAACTGGACAGCTTGGCCACGGTGTTCCTCTGGGGCAAATTGAGACCTCCCAGGGCCCTCACCCACTGTCAAATGCCCCCCTTCGACGGCAGCATGGGAATGACCTACCTATACTACCTGGCTACTCGCCTATTAGTCCTGCACGACTGGTTTAACGGAGGGTGGTCTGATCCGGCCTACAGAGTTAAACTGGAGGGACTCGGATTTTCCCTGATTCAAGCGATGTTACATGGAGGCCAAATACCTAATGCACTTCCCACAGTGACTCGCGCGGTCTAGCTTGCCTGGCGTTCCGGGTTGCGCTACACATACAGGAACACTAAACTCACGCTGCAGTCTCCCCTGTGGTGCATGGCGCCTGGATTCAGTAGGTGGGAGCGTTGGAAGGGTTCTGGAAATGGAACCTAATTGGTATAACACAATTAGAGGATGTTTGGAGGGGGGACCACCTACGCTCTTTTCAAGACCTACAGACCATGTACTCCCTACACCCTTCACAGTTTTATAAGTACCTACAATTCTGCCATGCTCTTAACTCACACATGTGCCCGTAGGCACTACACTTCCAGAATCCAGTCCCCTTGAGACCCAAATCCTGATGGGTAATCTCAGGAAGGGCGGTGGGGGGGGGTGGTATTCAAGATTTATCAATGACTGACCAACAACTCTCCAGCCACACTCAACCCCCTTAGACACCGATGGGATACATGGTTGTGCCCACTGGAAAACGTGGATTGGAGGGACGCCCTGATGGCACCCAAAATTATCACTATTTCAGCCAGGCTCAGAATGGTCCAACTGTACTATCTCCTCTGTGCTTATCTCACCCCAAATCGCCTTCACCAAGCGGGGCTCTCGAAGACTCCGGGCTGCACGAACTGTAGGTTAGAACCTGCAGACTTCTATCACATGGTATGGACTTGCACCCACCTTACTCAATACTGGAAGACGCTTGTGTGCGAACTGACCGATGTATTAGGCCTGGGGGGTTCCACTTAACCCCCTGAATCTGCTTCTGGCAGTCATGGATGGTCTAGATGGGTCCGGAATGGATAAACTCTTCCTGGGTACAGCCATTATGGTGGCTAAACGAGATATTGTGGCTGCATGGAGGAACCCTGCTCTCCCCCAGCGTAGTCAAATGGTGCAAAGGCATAGACTGGTGTACCACACAAGAAAAACCAGTATATGAAGCCAGAGGTTGCCCCGCTAAACATGGTCGGGTTAGTGGCGTAACACAGACCCCCGCAGTGCGGGGAGGCCCCCGAGCTGCAGGGGGCCCCCTCTGCACAGTAGGCAGGCCTGAGAGCTCCAGATTCAATCCGGAGCGGGGCCCCCTCCATGTACCTTGCAGGGGGGCCCCCTAAACATTCGTTACGCCAGTGGGTCGGATGTGGAGTAAATGGTTGGGCCTGCTAATTTAAAGAGAATGATCCGTAGTGCGAGATGGTCTGAATTGCATGCATTATATTATGAACTGTATACAATTAAGTATGAAATCAATGTCCAGGCATTACGTTTTGAAAAGAGAAACGACCTGTGCTGTGTTTTTAATGTCACGAAAAATTCGTCAGAGGCCATTTAGTTTTTGGCACATGCTCTCTAGATGGCTAACATAATTAGTGCATATGAAAGGGTATTCAACATAAATCCACGATGACCAGATCTATGGAAGATTGTTATGACATCCACAATTTTTTATTTTACATCGAACTGATCAAAAAGCAGCACATTTGCACAGTGAAGAGTTTTCTAAGCAAATCTGGCATAGGTCCAGCCCTCCTAGACCAACTTTTTATTTATATGAAACCAAGCAATCCTAAAACTAAAAAAAAATAACAATGCACTTACCAGAATAGGATTCTTGCGCACGCTCTCAGTTGTCATTCGAGAATGGCAAAGGACTGAAAAAAGTGTGTTAGCTGCATTTTTTCAGTTGATCATTTGTGCCCGAGCTGGGAATGTGCTATATGTCTATAGTAAAGCTCAGGACCAGCTTCTGATGTATGAGTATGGTCTTTGAGACAGCACTGGGCATATACTGGTTTTCAAACATCCATCGAGGAGTAGAGAGTGGTGAAAAATTTGTGGTCGCACGTGCTTGGTGTGAAAATACTGCCCTCACTCACAAAATTGTGACACGCTTCATCATAGGGCTGCTTCAGTACACCCTTGCGCAGACCAACACCTGGGGTGGAGTAATAGGGTGGGAAGACAAGACATAACGTATACAGAAGTAATAAGTCAAAATATATTGGGATCTCTAAAAGAAAAAGTGCAGTGAAGATTAAAACTAGCTCGGAGGTGTCTCTGTGCGTAAGTTTATTCCTGGACCCTCCGACCAGAATTAAAAACATGAAGGATGGTGGTGACAGGAAGAAAGTAATGAACTTCTACACGCCGGCATTCGACCGGGCCTTTCTGATTCCAATTGTTAAAATACCCTCATTACCTGAAATAAGGTTGGCCAGGAACAACTTGTTCCAGCACCGAGGGATCCCCTATGTTACACTCTCCTGAAGTACGAGTTTCCACAAGAGTAATGTTAAAACTGACAGGAGATAAGGAGAGACTCCCTGTAGTCACGCTAGCATCGAGGTGGGTGCTCCTCCCTTTCGGCACTTATCCAGTCCCGCCATGAAGGTCATATACTGGTTTTGACTTGGCATGCAGAAATTCCTCCTGGCCTTTTGAGGCTGTTGTCGTGCATTTCAGTCTGTGTTAAGACCTAATATAGTTAGGCAAATGATAGGTGTAGTTACGATATGACTATGCTTGGACATCTGAGGCTGTATTTTTTAATTTATTTCATAATATGATTGGATCTGGTTTAGGACAGCTGTTCCCTGTGGATAAGAAGGCTGCGTAGTGAATGCAAGGTTGGCAACCGAAATACATTTTTAACTATTTTAGTAACTTTTTACATTCCTTTTGTTTTTAACTTCAATTAAGTCACTTCCTGTAATTCTGTATGTGACATCACTTCCTGATTGGGGGGGGGGGGAGGGAGCTGTGAATTTATTGTTTATGTCGGAGGATAAGTAAAAAGAGAGATAATTTTTCTGTTGTAATACTTGCTGGATTGATCGGTTGCATTATATAAGGACGTCTCAATAAAATACGCTTAAAACCAAAGAAAAACTACCTGTATAAACAACATATTTTAAAAAGCAGCAGCAAGTAAAATGAAAACGTGTTCAGGAAGAGACAATATACTTTTAACCTTTGTTAAAGACCATGGCAAATATGCAAGGTAAATAGGAAAGTTCAAAACAATTTGAAAATGTCTGTTAGTAGATATTTTAAAAAGCCTCGAAAATTGCCCCATCCTCTCATCAACTTAGGAAGAGTCCTTGCTGGAGGTGTGATTGAGCACCAGCAGTGGATGTGTGATTTGTGCAACGTGTCTAGATCTCGCCATAAACATAATGTGGTTTGTAATGAAAACCAGGCCAGGGGCTTCGATATAAAAGAAACAGCAAGTCAGCTATTTAGAGGACACTTATTTGCTCTGCCTGCCTTACAGTCACAACAGTGAATGTGGCCTGAAGGGCAAGTCAGGAGTCCATAGATGTTTGTGTTGGATGAAGCTTGAGGTTTGAGCGGCCGACGCACACTGTGGCATTCATTGTGGCGAGCCAACAATCTGACCACCTGTTGTTTTAATAGACATCTGAATGGATCTCTCCTTCCCCTACCATCACATGGTTCACTAGTACTCTGTCGTAAAAGCACATATAGAATATATCAGCAAGGCAGGTGCATTAGACAAGACAAGCAGGCATTGGGCCTTTTAAGGGCACTGCATGAAGGCCACTATTGTCAACCCTGTCTTAGGAAATCTGTATTGAGGCCAGCCACTGAAAAGTTGTTTCATGCTCCTCAAATCAATGGCACCAATTGTTTCTCGCATGGAAAAAGTGAATATAACAAAGGGATCCTTTGTGGTACAACCCCTCTGGACAGTTGTCACCTGTGTTGCAAGAAAATTGCATCTTTCCGTGATACCGAAGAGACTTTTTACCTTGCTATCAAATGTCACCTGAGGCGCGAAGCTATGCGTTTTTTGACTCGCCAGTCAAGAGGTATAGTATACCTGTCATGAGAGACTAAACCACAAAGCCGATGTCTCAGCGAAGAGACCAGAAAACTACCACAAGTGGTTCGTGCATGTTGTAGTTTTGTAAGAACAATGTGCAGGTGCTATTTCTACCAGAGAAACCAAGGTAGGTTGCTTTCTGTGGCTTTGGAAAGAATGCAATAAGCTTAGGTAGCATAAGAGCCAGCCTCAGCAAGGACATCCCCTTGATCCAGCAGTGTGAGCAGAATTAAGACAGTGAAGCAACAACTTTGGTTTTCTAGTATTTCTGAATCTCTTTCATCCAGGATAGAACCAGATGTTGAAAATGTACATTCGGGACTAGTTACTAATGGATAGATGCGTTTATGAATTTCATATGCAACTTTTGGAATGCCAGAGATCAAATTTGCCACAGGACAGAAATACAGGAAGAATGGAAGTGCATTTGCATAAACTATTTGCTCAACAACAACCACATCTTCTAATGTCAAGATGCCAAAGACTTTAAAGGAATTTTTTTTTTTTTAAACTAGACCAGGGGTCACCCCTGCCTAGTAAAGCAGTTTGAATTGGGGCTGCATCTGTTTTGTAAACCTCATTGCATGTGATTGTTTTCTTGCCAGAAGCCTTGGAGGAAAAATGCCAAAAGTCTGGATGTATGGGTCCAATATTTTGCCTATGCACAGAACAGGATTATGTTTGTGTGCCTCCTATTGTGAATGGCAATTCTAAGAATTGGGCAAGGTGGGCTCACTCTCGTAATGTGACATGGTTCATCATAGGCCACCCCGTCCTATCCTGGTAGGATAATACCACCAGGGTGGACTCAACTTCGGGTTGGGCTTTCCAGAGGGAGTTCTTATATATTCTTCTCTTTTCTGGATAACAAGGGTCTAATTACTAACAAAAAATACCACAGGGTATACCACTAAATATCCTTTTATTAGTGTGGTTCCCTGGGTATAGAGAAAACAGATTAGTGTAAAGTAATAGAGGGGTATGGTGTCAGATAGTATTTTGATCCTTGCCACCCCATAGTTTTTACCAACATGTTTCTGCCCTTCCTAACAGCCTTATAGGTCTTGGGCATTCATCAGGGTTGTTAACTATACTCCTACCCTATCAACAAGTGTGGGCAAAGGAGCAAAAATAATATACCAGTCGGCTGTTGATAAGGGAACGGGTAGGAATTATATGCACAAAAGTGCTTTTTTTGGATCTGTATTTATACTGGATTGGAAATTTAAATGGTGAATACCCACAATATATATATATATATATACATCATATTTTAATTGTCTCATCACTGCACTTATGAGCACTGCGCCTCTGAACTTTTTTGATTCATTGTCTAGCACCTTGTTGGAAGAATAATACATTGTGATTATTTTAGATGATTAGGATCAGCACGTATGTTAACCTCATGGGTAATTTTGATGGAGACCCACAGAAACACTTGTTCTATGTTTCAATTATGTTCCTGACCATGAACTCACCTTGTTACATGTTGGCCTTTAAAAGCAATGGACCCTTAAAAATGGATATGTCAAACCCACTGCTTTAGCCCCAGAAACCCCACTATGCTAATCGTGTTTCTACTATATTTTCAGTCTTTTAGTGATCATCTTCAAAATGACTTTGCATGAAAGGCTAATCTAGTGTTTAATCATCATGATTGGAATACTTTGTCATCAAGAGTTGAGTAAGTGTGGGAGGAGTGTAGCTACCAATGATGCAACCAGTGAAGTGGTGCCAGGACCTCTAGATGTGATGTGTCCGGCCAGATTTGCACAGAGGCATTCCTGAACTGTACTGAACTTTCTTACCTGCATTTTGACCTGGGATTTCTTTCTGCTGTTATTGTGGTTGAGGAATGGGTGGGAGGTGACGGGTTTGGATTCAACCATTCTCCGATGTGGTAAATGTACTTTGTCTGTTACAAAAAAAGCTCTCAATGAGAGGTCTGCCGTGCCTTTTTAGTCATTCAGGAGCCCATAACGCTGTGAGGCGGCACAACATCAAGACCTCTGCACTTTTAGGCCAGTGATCCAAGATGACGGAGTAGCACTTGTGGTGCGCTTAAATTTTACATGCAATGTCTGTGCTCAACAGTAAAGAGTAGGCAGCACACAATCAGCACATTGTTTGTGATCACAGATCCAGGTCAGTGGCATAGCCTGGGTGTCATGGGCCCCAATGCAATGAAGGAGAAAGAGCCCCTAGTTCAGTATTAAAATAAAAATGTAATTGGGTTGCAGTGAGCCAGTCACACCCCTGGACCTCTGTGTAACTGCACCTGCTGCCCTAATGAAAGCTGTGCCCATACTCACTGGTCCTCAAGTTCACCATTTTACCTGCATTTCCTTGTCTCCTCCCTATCTCTAACCCGTGTCTCCTGGTATCCTTTTTTCTGCCACTTTTTAGGTCTCGCGCCTAGCGTTGCAGTGCGTAGCACTGCTCGCGCAGCGAGAGACCTCATGTAGGGGTTTTTAAAACAGACCTAGGAATCTCACACGCTCGAGCGTGTGCTTTTCCTTTTGGGCCACGCTATTGGCCTTTGCGTGCGTGTTTTTCTTTTTATTATTGGCCAAAGGCGGGCGCATTGCTCCGCCCATGGCCTACTGGTGTCTGTTACGCGCGCCGCTGCCATGTGGTTTCAATTATCGTGCCCAGACACGGGCGCGATAATTGAAACCACATGTCTCGCTGTGGCACACGCGTGCGCACCACTCGTTATAAGGGGAAATAAGCTGTAATGACGTGCACATTTATCTTTGTGTCCCTACTTTCACTGAACGTGCATATTTACGTGTGTTACGGTTTTAAATGTATTAATGACGTGCACATTTGTCTTTGTGTCCCTACTTTCACTGAACGTGCATTTTTACGTGTGTTACGGTTTTAAATGTATTTACAATGCACGTTATAAACATGAGCTTTGACATGTGGCCCTGTGGCTGGCTGCTGACTCGTCGTGTGTTCTTGTGCTTGAGACGAGGACGCAGCACCGTGGGCTCCTGTATTTTCCTGTAGTAAACTACAAGTATGATTATCACTTGCCTCGGATGAACTTATTCACTCCCCTTACACAGATTACTTGGAAATTCCCCCTAAAACAAAACAAAAGCGCTTTCCAAGATAATAGGACAATACGGAATTAAGAAATATATTACTAACCATTCTATTTATAACGGACGTGGTACACTGCTAGTCACCACCAGGAAAAACCTAGCACATCATGTACTTTCTCAATCCGTGCGTCACGGTGCGCCACGCGGCGCTGACGAAAGGAAGAAGAACCGGAAACACATGGAAAGAGAAACTGCCCCGGGAATTGACGTTTCGTGAAAAAGCAAAACCTTTTTATGAGTCGCACGTCAGTCAGTAAGCGGCGCCTCTCTACCCCATCAAAGGCAGCGAAGCAGCTGCCGCCCTCCAGGTGAGGTTTGACAACACGTTCCCTTGTAGAATCATGTTCTTATCTGAATACATGTTATTGTTACAGACTAGAGTGCGCATGTATTGCCGTCTAGATGAATTGGTTAACACGTAAAAATTCAAAGTACTTCATACAACATGTAACAACATTACCCACAATGGAGCATGGCATTTAATCCAACTGAGTATCTCCCACTGGAGAGCAGCTCTCGCTCTGCCCCTCACCCTCAATCAGCATACTTTTGATCATAAACTCATTCATCATCGTACTAAAAGTCAGACTACTGAGTTTTCCTGGTATAAATATGTCCACATGGACAGTGCTTAATTTGTGATGGTGGATGGAAGAAGTGGGAACCAGCACTTATTTTCATCATCCAACTTGGCTCAGCGGGGAGATAGAGAGAAGAGAAATACAGAGAAAGAGAAACGGTAAAAAAATGAGAAACTAGGGATGAAAAAATTACACCAAGAGATAGAGACAGTACAGGACTAAATGAGCCATGGGCAGGATAAAAGGACTAGGCACCTCTAGCTGTTAGGTAGGTTATCCCTGCATCACAAGGCTCCAAAGCCTCTACGTTTTTTCCCAACACAAATTAAGCACTGGGGCGATGTATTCAATTTAGCATTTCCATTCATATAAATAGACAACATTGTCTACAATCTGAAAATGTCAGATTCAGGGAAATTCACTTAGCGAACTTTTTAAACAGGTCTGACCATCATAACTCACAGGGGCTATTTGCATAACCAGCGTAATACAAACAGCCCAAGAGTTGCAGTTTATAGGTGGGTGGTATTATCAGGTCTGCTGTTCTTGGTGAAGCGGGATTTATAGGTGACAAAGAACTGCAGACTAGATAAATCCAAATCGAGACGAGGTTGTGTTATTTGACGAAATATGCGGTATTCCCAATCTCCAATGCAAATATGGGTCAATGAGCCTATAGGAAACGCAGATTAGTGGAGCTACACATACATCCTGATGTACATGTATTGGAACTAGTCCGCACCCACTGCAACTAAGCAATGATCAAAAAGTCACCAGCATATTCCTCTGCACACTGGTCACTATCCTGGCTGCAACCGCCTTCACTGGTGTACCAGGATAGATCTGGTTTTATTTAAAATTATCAGAACGGACCATTGACAGTCTGTTTTAGTCCCTGGAATTGGATATTTAACCTCCTGTCTTAAGGCGCCCGCTTTTATAAAACACCGCAGCCGCCTCACAAGCATTGGTGGCTGCGGACTCGCCATTATGAGCCTGCCGCCATGTAGCAGAGGATTCCAACCAGCTGCTGCCCCTGGACCAGCTGAAGCACCTCGGCACCTCCAAGGTCCTAGTGAGTACCGCAGCGCTACTTCCCTCCTCGACTGCTTGCTTCTTATTCTGTGAACATGCTACCCGGGGCTGCCATTTGCTACTCCATACCCACCTTCCCCATGTCTGTGTCCCTAACTCCCTTGCCATCCTTCTCCTCGTGTCTATAATCCTTCCCGCTCTTATCCTCGTGTCTGTGTCCCTGGCCGCTAGTATCCTCGTGTTTGAGCTCCTGTCCTCATGTCTGTACCCCTGCCCGCTCCTGTCTGTGCCCCATCCGCTCCTGTCCCTCTGCCTGTCCCTGTAGCCCTACCCATAAACCCAAACCCAGCTGTGCCCTATGTATGTGCCCCTAACCCCAAGCCCGCTCCTGTCCTCGTGTCTGTGTCCCTTTAACACTACCAATATCTGTACCCCCCCACCCTCTAATCACTACTGTCCTCCGTGTTTGTGTCCCTGCCCACTCCTGCCCCGGGTGCCTGTAGCCCTGTCAAAAACACTCTACCCACCCCTACCTGCTATAGCTGCGCCCTGCCACAACACACAACCTACTACTACCGCGGGCTTTGTATGCCTGTCCCCACCCCGTGCACACTCATGCCCCGGGGTCTATTACCCATAATCACCACCCCTACTGCTCCCTCTGCCCTTCTCGCATCTGTGATTCTACCCTCTACCTCCACACCTAGTAACTACGCCCTCGTAACTCCAGGGATACTGCCATTTTTGCCCCGGTGGTTCTATCCTATTACCTCCAAACACCGCCCTAGTAACAGCTCCCTCCTACCTCCCGTCACTCTGCTTTTCCTGCCTCTGTGATTCTGCCCCATACCCTCAATAACTGCCTCTAGTAACTGCGCCTTCCTGACTCCAATCATTCTACCAGCGTGTAGTTGTGCAATATGCAGTGTACTATTTCTCTGGTATGTGTTCCGGAAGCTGCAGTATTAGTGTAGGTGGTGTGTGCAGGACTGTTTTTCACTGGCAAGTACTTATTTTTCTGATGGATACATCTGCCAGTGGATTCCTCACCTTGTGAGTATCCCCTGCGCCAGCAACGTTCGGAAACTTTTGTAGCAGTCCAGCAAGGTGAGGACTCCACAGGCAGATACTGTATCCACCAGAAAAAGCGTTACCGAAGGTAAGTAACTTGTTCAATAGTCTATATAAGAAATGTTTAATTGCTACTGTCCAGGGTTATGGGGGATGTTTGTCGAATTAACTGTGAACTGCTGTAACTGTTTGTGTAGGGAGCTCCTATTAGTAACATGATGAAGCCTTTGGTGTATTGACATTCCGATTCTCTTTAATAATTAAGGACACTCCGACCCTCTATTATGTTGTATTTTTTTTTATGTGTTGTCTCTATAGCTTACATCGTAATCACATATCTTTTGTTTACCAAATACGTACTCCCATTGTTCTGTCATCTGTGTGTGCATTTTGTGCCATAGTGGCATACTTGGGTCTCGCATTACTGAAAATTACAGCTATTGATTTTGCATTATTATTTGCAACGCCAAAAGCTCAAACTTTTACTAATGCAAGACCTATTGCATTGCAAATGCTTGTTGTGTTTGTCCCTCCCCTGAACCTTGCCCCCCATACTGCCCCCTTAGACACAGTATGGCCTTCCACTGCTCAAGCACTTTCCGAAGAAGAAACCCTTTTTTTTTGTTTTTTTTGTTGCCTGCGCCTACCCTACACTTTCTCGATGCTGCCGGATGTCAGCAATTAAAACAAGCATTGGCATAGCCAATAGGTCTTGCTTTTGGGACCTTATAAGTATTTAGTTATGCAGCGCAATATCCTTGGTGCAACTACATCAACTGTTGCATGGCTAAACACTTATAAGGTCCCAAAGGTGTGACCTATTGGCTATGCCAATGCTTGTTTTCTCTTCCCTTGCTCCTTTGGCTCGTCCTTTTTCTCTCTGGTCCTCAACTTCTACCACTCTGTCTGGTTTTCCTCTCTCTCCTTTCCACCTTTCACCCTCGCATTTACTTGTTTCCCTTTCTTCTCCTCCATTTCTCCTGTATCATCTACTCACTCTGTAACCATCACCAAAGAATACAGTCAAAACAAGGCCGCAGGCAGGCTCTGTGTTTGAAACATTTTGGAAAGGCAGCCTCTAAAATTACCACTGTTGGTTCAGGGCAAATTGGCCCCACTCCCACCTTCGGGTCCTGGTGCCAACACACCGGCTGCCTTGCTGGTAGATAGACCCTGGCATTCATAACAAAACTTTGCTATAAAATCCACCAATTTGCTCAATTAAAAAAAGAAAACTCAGTGTGAAGTTGGCCTTGCATATTTTGCGTTAGCTTGGTGGAGGGGGACATTTTCTCTTCTTGCATTCGTGTGTAAATAGGCTGCTGAAATGTGAAACGTCTTTGTGTTATCAAGAGTGCGTAAGTAGACACTGTTAACTTAGTGTAAGGGAGAAAGTTGTACTGTGGTGATTACTAAAACCTAATGTAACACTGAGCGGAAGGGGCAATTTCTTCCTACGATTTAGAAATTAAGTCTGGAAATGTACATCTAAAGGAAATAAGTCTAGGTCTCTGACAGATGGTACAATGATAAGTGAAGTGGCATTGATTCTGGCCAGTGGTCCTTGGCCTAAAGTCATTGGTGGTCCTCAAGATTCAGCTCTGTTTTGGTTAGGTTTAACTCCAACCCATTCTCTCCCATCCAGGGCTTGATGGCCAGCAGACACAGACTCTTTCTTGATGCTGGTGAGAATTGAGTTTTGCGTAATCTTAGAAAAATATGAGTGTTATTCTAGTACATTCACAAGACAAATCATAAAGACCTGATGAGGGATGCAATTGGGCATAGATACACTTGAAAAAAATAGCGCCAGAGATCTAAACCTGTAGAATCTCTTAAGAGACTGCCTGAGTTTGGAATAAACTGATCCAGTTTGGTCATACAGGAAAGCGATGAACCAACTTCGGGCCAGACCCCAAGACTACTCTTTTGAAGACAGTTCAAGAAAGCATTGTTGAATGCTGTTAACAAGTCTAATAGTATTAGGGCACGGTCATAAATGCACACTCTGGTCCATATTGGGTTGTCCAGTTGGAAACCCGTCTCTTTTCCATGGAATAGCCGGAAGTAGGCAAGCACATATAGAATTTCAACAGACTCCTGGCTCAATTTGCTTAGGGTTTAGCTAAAACAATTGGGAACTGTCAAACTGCCACTCCCCCTTCATGAAAGCTGCATCAGAGCTCTACTGACAAGCCATTTGGGGGGGGCATGATATAATTGCAACTTATTTTAAGAGATAAGGTAGAGACGTTTTTCTGGAAGCACGAATGACAGCCTGAGAAGTATGCTGATGATTGTAAGCACTTTTCAGGGAGTTTTACTGCACTGAAATTCAGTAGAGGACCAGCGCATCATCCTTAAGCCAGTAGCGAATGAAAGTCTTTAAAATAATGTAGGCGTGAAAAGTCTTTTTTTTAATTGCTATAAAGGTAAACACTAATTCTGTGGTTGTTATCATAAATATATCTTCTTAGGTATGGCTGCATCCAAGTAGAAGGACTGCATGCTTCTTCATTTCTACAGTTGAGGGGTAAGGAAGTGTTGGAACTGGACCTGGCTGATTTATGTCGTAGAGCAGCTAAAGCCTCTTTTGACTAAGGTCGAGTTCTAATAACACTCTGGTGAAAGACCCCACAGAGAGAGCACAAATATTTCGTAGAAGTGCCTTGGTCACCCCTTTCGGTACATGAGGTGGGTTGAAGACTTACTCTTTGGAAGTGCTTGGGGTGGGCTGGGGTTCTGCAATCCAACACTGGCACAGATAAACAATGAACATACAATGCCCAAATCAAGTTTATAACAAATACAGATGCATACCTAAGCATATTCATGCAAAATGATGTTTTACATAATAAAGTCTTAGTACATCACACACCAAAATGCTAATGGAAATTAGTGAAGAATAGGAAAAGGCTGTAGTATAAACACTGTCAAATAGATTTGTTTTTTTGGTAAATCTTTTTATTGAAATCGGAATCGTATCACAACAGCAATTCACCTTTCCCATAATATTCATAGTTCAACAGTCCATATGGTGTTATTTGCAATACCTGTCATTCACGTTTTAAATATCATCATCATTGACATCAACATCCCACTCCGCCCGTTGCCCTCCCCTGTCCAGTTCTTTGTGTTGAGGGACATATATAACCTCTATATGCATTCCAATTTCCCCACTTTCGATCCTATTTCCGGGGATACCTCCTATTTACATAGACCGTTTTTTCTGCCAGCATACACCAGTCCATATAATGCTTCCACTCCTCGACTGTTGGCATTTCCTGTACCCCCCCCTCTTGCGAGCGATATTTCGCTTCGCAATGACCATTCTTAACGTTACCCATGTTTGTTCTACACTAGATAGGTTTGTTGTGTCCCATATATTGAGGAGGCATAGTTTTGACTGGGGTGACAGTTCCTTATCACATACTTGTTGCAACTGTGTTGTGATTCCCTTCCAGTAATGTTGGACTTTCGGACATGCCCATATCATGTGGTAATATGTGCCGACTTGATTACAATTCCTAAGGCACAGAGCGTGTTCCCTTTTACCCATTTGTCAAATAAATTTGTTATCCACATTGTTAATTAAATAACATAGTATAGATTTACAATGTATGCTCTTTTTTATATTTTGTATAGTAGTAGATTTATAATAGACCGGCACCACACCCAATATGATAAATGGTGACCTGATAACTGAATGAGCAAAAGGACTCCAAGGTTTACAGCTGCCCAGTTCATTTAAACAGAGAGGCTGGGCTATGCCTCTCTGCCTGTACCTCAGATGTGTAGGTGAAGTATGTTTTTGAAACGTCGCAGAGCTGTAATGGGTAACCATTAAAGACTTAAAAAATTAGAGAACTTCCAACTGAAACATGCTGTATAACAATGATACCGCAAGCATATTGTTCCAGTAAGCAGGAAAAGCAAAGTTACAGAGTAGAGCTAGCCAGGCGAGGAGCTCCATCATCACTCCTGTTTCATGGCCTGGTGAGCCAAACTGTGTCCTGTTGTGGTGAAGACTCGGCGTATTGGACCAACAGGTGGTAGAACCTAAGAGGTGTACAAGTTGTGCTGTCTTGACCCACAGCAGTACAGCAAAGCTCCAGAAAACGCAGGCCAGGGTAAGCTTCTCACCCTTGCACAGATAATGGGGGTGCAAGATGGAACCTGGAGGCTCGGCATCAGCTTGAAATATACGGCCACAGAGACCTGAAGCGGATCAAGTGACCCCTCAGTGACGTGTGCTTGTGAGAAGGCCTGAGAGAGAAATATCCGCTCTCCACTGAACTTGTATCCATGCAGTGAACAAGTACTGTGGAATGTTTGCCTCTGGGAGACTGTTGGATGTGGCAACAGAATTAGCTGGGGGTAAAACCTTGTTTGTGTGGGCTGCAGAGACCATGACTGATTTTAGCTATTGCATGGTTGAAGTGCCAAAGAGGTAGTAACTTTGGGTCTGGTACTGAGTCCCAGCTGATGATGAAGGGATTCATTCTTGTTTTGATTGTGTCTACTATGCCCCAAGTAAAAAGCCTGGCTGACCTTATTCCCAGGAAGTCATTTTGTTATTCTCCCCAAATGATTTGAGAGCTACTTTGAGCAATATGGAAACATAGCCATAAGGGTTGGTAAACTGGAGGATTTGTCTGGATATGTGGATCACACAAAAAAAATTGCTTTCTGGACTAAATAGGAAAGTCGCGCTTCTGGGGACAATGTCATGTGACCAGGAACCTGCTTTAGAGAGTCCTAATACATTGAGGAGCGTTCTGTTAATTTCCTCATTTGATTGGAGCAGTTCCGAAGTGTGATGGAACCAAAAGTTTTAATAGGATAAAAACACATCAGATTCCAAATCCAAACTGTTCTCTGTGGTAGAATTAACCAGCAAGCGAGCGCAGGACCTACCACGGTTGGATCTTCCCTGGTAAACGAAAGGGGTCAGGTATCTTGGGATAAGACTTACATATGGGGCAACTGAGTTTCAGGCTGCAAACATAGGGAGGGTGCTGGAAGGGTTAAAGCCAACAGTGAAATTCTAGAATGCCCTCCGCTTATCTTTGATGGGGAAGCTGGTATTGGTAAAAAACGATAGTATTGCCCCAATGCCTGCATGTTTTTCAGGGGACCCTATTTGAGATTCATAGAAAATATTTTTGGGAATTAGACAAGCTAATGTAGAACTTCTGTGGCCATCTGTGAGAAAAAGGGTTAGCTTAGTCATTCTCAAGCGCCCCTAGCAGTAGGGAGGTGTTGAATAACCATGCCTGGAACTTTACTATCTGGCAGCTAAGCTGCAACACGCACTGCTTTGCATGGAAGACCTTGAGAACTGGGAGCGCAGATTGCCGAACAGTACTTGCAACAGCGTTCCACTGCCTGAGCTCTTAGCGATGGTCTGACAGGTTTGTAGGTCATGAGAGAAGGCAGTCAGACTTGTATTGCGGAGGGCCCCCTATGCACCTGACATGAATATTTGGGCGTTGTGCCCATTCACGCTCATTGCGTGGACGATGTCGATAGAAAGGTGGCGTGCCGGCGGGTGCAAAACTTTGTGTCATTTATACCCTAACGATCAGTTTATCACCTTGACAGATGCTGTAGAAACATTTAGGTTGGGGACTAGCCAATTCCTACAGTCTGCAAAGATTGCTGCGATGGCCCGTGGGGTATGGCCGTCCTTCCCCGGAGGTGCCCCATGTGTCCCAGACTTCGGGAGCTCTGTTGAACATGGCCCGAATCCAGAGACTGACCTCGCACATTTATAGGGCACTGAGGTAGGATAAGCCTCTGGAAGATTTACCGATAAACGCCAGGTGGCATGAGGTGTTGGAAGCAACACTTTCTTCCAAGGATTCAGAGAGTATCCATGAAGAAGTGAGGGCAACCTCTACTAATGCAAGGATTAAGGTTTAAGTTACTCCAGTATAATGTGGTGCATCAGGTTTACCTCACCCCAAGTACACTACATGCAATATAATGTTTATCTCAGCCCAAGTACACTACATTCAATATACCCAGTGCGACCCTCCTCCTGCTGTGCTGGGCAAGGAGCGGACTTCCTTCACATGTTTTGGGGGTGTGCTAATTTGGATGACTATTGGGAAGCAATTTTAAGTCCCTGAACGCATCCACTGGAAGGTCCCTTCCGAGGGATGTAGGGCAGTGTCTGTTGGGATGGATGGTTATGCCCAGTTGCACCAAGGATGGCGGATTGGCTGAGAGATATGACTGAATGGCTAATGTCGAGGAGATACACATGCGTAGAACATGTAGGCACAATAAACTTGTGAACGACCTACAGGCCTGGGTGGCAAAGCTTACCGAGCATTTAGATCCCCCGGATGCCCTGTCCCCTTGAGTACGAATGTTGAAAAGGGGGGAGTGATTGGAGATGTCTAACTGAGGAATGGAAAGAGGAGAGAACTGTCGTGCTATCTAGAACTGTGTAAATTTGCCACCAGAAAACCTCTCACGATGTGTCCGGTTCATTATGCAGTATTTACTTTGAAAATGGGAATTCGGCAGAGCCTAGCGTGGAGGAAGGGATGGTTTATTGCTGGAACCATTTGTTGATCTTCGTGGTGCTATCACAGTGTTCAAACATTGTTATATCAATTACAAAAATGCCAATAAAAACGTATACATAAAAAAAACACATCAAGACACTTTACTTTGGTAATGCAAAAATGCCAAATATTCACTGAAACACGATTTTCACACATTATTTTTTGTACGCAATATCTTTTTATCAGTAAAACTGTACGTCTGCGCACATTTTGTGGCCATTTCAATAGAAAATGTCCTGTCTGTAAATGACAGCGCGCTACCACACGATGCTTTAGTCACATTAGAAAATCGCCCGTCTCATGTCCATTAAAAATAGGTGGCTGGCCAAAGTGTATTCTAAAATATTGGGCCATGGTTCTACAAAGTTTGGGAAGCACAGAAATAAGGTATTAGGAGAACATGGTGTTCTCCAATTTCTTACTCATGGTTTTCTTGCATGAACCCGTGAGGCTGGTACCCTTCTGTTGGCCGTGAACTCACTGATTCAGCGAGAGGTATAGTGAAAAGATTTGCATGCTGGGAAGACATACAAGGGTAACACAGAATCTCTATAGGGCACATCATGGGGGGGAAATGGTCAATACTAAGAATGTGCCAGGCCTGCCAGATAATTGCAGGATAATTTATACAGCTGCCTCGTTTCCACCTCAGTGTGGTTCTCAGAACTAAATCACCACCAAAATGGCATACTTTTATGAAAGCAATTATTATTATATTAGGTAAAACATTAGCACAGGCAATTATTGGAAATGTGAACATGAACAGAATCCCTTACATTTTAATACTGTTATTTGGAGGCTACATTATATTTACTGCAGATCTTATGCAATAACCCCTCCTTTTGCCTCAGTGAGGTGAGTGCAGTGGTGAAGTCAGGGCACACTTCATGGAGGACAAGGCCAAATTCAAAGGCAGGGGGCACTCCAGTTCTGCACTATCCCCCAAGCTCTGAATGGCCTGCCTTCCAGCAGCTAAAACCTGGAGTTTTTATATACTGCTGCACAGGAATAATGTATAAAGTATACTTTAACTTAATCAAGAGATTTGCATGAATGAATGAGCAAGTAGATTGCGCCTTTACTTTTCAAACATACACAACTGATCACGAGACGTCTGTGAAATAATCAGAAAACTGAAAACTGTGTGAATTGTACACGTTTCAAGACAGTCCACAATCCTAAATGTGGGACTTTTACAGCATAAGCATAAATTCATAACGTTGCAAATATTTTGTTATCCCGCCATGTGGCAGGAATCTATTGGGCATAGATCCCCAGGTACATAGGGTCAGCTTGAATGAGACCGGCATGGCTAGGGTGACGCACAGTGCTCAGAGCGATGTTGGCAGCATAGCCAGTATCTACTGTATGAAGACACCCGGGGGAAGTTTGAGGAGCGGGTGGGTGTGTGGGTAGAATGGGATGTAACCGTAAGACGCGTTGCGTGTACCCTCAGTTGCCTGTCTCGTCGCCTCTGAATGGAGAGGTATCAGGAGGCAGGGTGGCTAGGCCTCCAGGTAATGGTGGTGTATGCCAACCACCTTAGTCTATAATGCCGACTCTCTCTGTTGCATGAGAGACCTCAGAGATGAAAATGGTGTTTGCGTTAGAAGTGAGAGGACACAGCTTGCTTGTAGGAACTGCCCTTTGCGTTCGTTTTTGTTCATTATCTGCTGTTCCTCATTTTAATACTATTTTAGTTATAGAGATTTCTTTCTGCATTGATACGTCAGGGCATTTTGGTTGTAAAGGTTGTCTGATAGAATATCGAAACTAAAAATATCTTGTGGACAGAAGAATATCGTGTCAAAATATAGAGGACCTAAATATCGAGATGGTAAGTGCAAGTAGATAAGTATAGATTTCCCATTCTTAACCCCACATTTACATATCTTGAAGATATATATCGTCAAGGTACACATATGTGGAGTTATATATATAGTCGAACTTTATCTACCCAGACAAACTTACCTTCACAATATTTTTGTCCTGGATATTCTTGTTTTTCATGGTTTGCTATTACTTGGACGGGCTGTTTGTCAACTCCATGGCATTTGGTAGGTTAGCATCTCCCATTAGTTCCCATTGGTGTTGCCATTAAGATTTAGTAAAGAGGCACTAATTTGTAGAGAGCAGATGTATTATGACCTTCAGTTTGTAATTTCGAGCCACTCTTTGCATTGGCAGACATTTGTATTCAGAAGTACAAGTGGCTGCTGTTTGCATACTTGAGGATACAATAAAGGCACAGCACTATTTAGTAATCCGTTTACTAATTTATCAAAAGAGATCAAGGGAATGGATTATCTGCAATTGTATACACTGCCCATGGCTTTAATTAATGTGTCCCAAGAAATAAAGAAAATGTTGTGTTTTCAAAAGTCGATATTATAGCAACAATTTACTTGCTCGATTATTCTTGGACAGGATTTGTTGACTTTTAATAATGGCGTCACTACTGTTGGGACATTTTCCCAAAGACACAAGTAGACACATAAAAACACTAACATAAAATCTCATGCAACCATTTAATCATAGAGCCACATGCAAGCATATTCATACACCATCATATACGGTCGCTAAGGGTGCAGCATGAATAACAACGCGCTACCTGCCCAGCTGAGGTGCACTCAAGACATAGCAGCTGTTCTGGCCCCACCAACATAATTTGGGTTGCCCCTTGTCCCTTTTAGCAACATCATGGCCCGGCCTGGGCCTAGGTATGCTTGTTCCCATCAATCTCCTATTGCCAAGGTTTTGTCTATCTGTAGACTATATATGTGCAATTTGGCACTTTATGTATAGTGGCCACCCCACCTAGTTAGGTTACGAGTGGGTTGCTAGGAGTGCAGGAAGAAAAACAACGCACTATCTGCTCAGATGAGGTGCTGTCATGGCATAGCAGCTGTTCTATCCCCACCAACATAATTTGGGTTGGCCCTCCTACGTTTAGTAACATCAGGGCCTGGACTAGGTATGCCTGTTCCCGTCAAAACGCCACTGCCCAACCCAGGAACTTAGGGGATATCTTGCCGGGGGGGGACCATGGTAATGTACCACGCACCTTATGGAGATTAGCCAGGTTAGGCCTCTTATTCGTTTTTTTAAGGAGAAAGGCAAGGGGAAGCTTCAAATGTGAAATGTGATGTCTTTTACACCTCATCTCTTTTAACAATTGGAAGGTATGTCAGATATATGTTTTGTATATGTTTATGGTTTTTATTAACTTAACCCCTTCGCCGCGGCACGAATTCCGCCGCGGCGCTGGGGGGGTTCGGTGTCAGCGCGGCGCCGCCATGCTCGTGACGGAACCACTCCGTCATGAGCCACGGGCGCGCTGTGCTCATGACGGAGTGGTTCCGTCACGACTCCGCCCACTTGCATTGATCGCCCGCACAGGCGGGGAATAAGTGCCTCGTGGGCGGAGCGGCCGCCAACGGCCGCAGCATAACGGAACCACTCCGTCATGAGCACACGGCGCCCGTGGCTCATGACGGAGTGGTTCCGTCATGAGCAAGGAACGGGTTAAACTATTATTTTATATATAATTAATATATATATATATATATATATATATTATCTACTGGCGCTCGCCAGTAGATAGTTATAGTTAGGACCGAGTTTCCATAGGAAATCTGAAAATTCTATTTTGAATAACTTTGGCGCCGGTTGACGAATCCTCGCGAAATTTTCAAAACTAATGGGGCGCTCCGTTCAGCTCCTACCCTGAAAGTCTCGGGGTGATTCGTCAAGCGGGGGCCGAGAAAAAAGGAGGGTCCCAAAACGCGTTTTCCCCATGCATTTTTCCATAGGACCTTTAGTCGAAGGTACAGCCCGAACGGCTGAACAGAATTACTTGAAATTTGGCAGAGAGGTAGTCCTCAGGTCAGGGAAGTGCCTTTTGCAGGTCTGGTGTCAATCTGTTCAGTAGTTCCTGAGAAAATAGCATTTAAAAGCATATAAATATCTATAAGCGCGCACCGTGCGCGCACTCTAACGTGCGCGAGCGTAATTCTGATTGGTGGTTACATGTTAGTCAACGTTCGAATCGGTCGAAATTAGGAAGTGTCGGCCGCCATTTTGTTTGTTTTCAGTGCGAGAGTGAAAAAGGAAGGTGGCGAACGTGAAAAGGGGGCAGGGTGGAGAGTTCCTGACCCCCTAGCCTTTGTCAGGGGGTCCCTGAAGTGTCAGGTCAAGTAGGACAAGCAGGGTAGTATGCCCTGTGTCCACTTGAGTACGGATGTTGTTAAATACAGCCGTCAATGCTGTCTCTGTACTGTGGTGGCTTCTGAATCCATGTTGTGAGCCATCAAGTAGGTGGTGATCCTTTAGGTAGGTCCTGAGATGGGAATTTAAGTAGGATTCCAAAGAGATTGGCCGATAATTCTTCAGTTCTACCGGATCTAGAGAAGGTTTCTTTAAAAGAGGCTTCACTACAGCCGTCTTCCACAGAGTGGGAAACAATCCCTCTGAAATGGCCGCTTACAGGACCACAGTAAGATGAGGGATAATAATCTTACGGCAAGTTTTTATCACCTTAAGGGGGCAAGGATCCAAAGGGGAGCCCGATTTAACTCTATCAAGGAGCCGATCAGTCACCTCCAGCGACATGCAGGGAAAGGTGAGCAGCCTAGGAGGCTCTTCCGTAAGCGAGGCCTCCCTCAGAAGAGGAGAAGGTCGAGCCGGCGGCCTAGTGTTAGAATTAGATGCTTCCAGCAAAGAGTAGATGTCTCGGATTTTGGTGTGAAAAAAGTCGGATATCTTGTCACATAGCTCCTGGGAAAATTCTGATGGGTCAGAGACATGAGGGGAGGAAAGGGAGTTAATGACCTTAAAAAGGTCCCTAGGAGATTTAATAGATTCCGTGAGATTTGAAAAGTATAGTCTCTTTTCCTCCATGATGGCTAATTTATACTCTTTTAAACACTGTTTATGGAATTCCCTACTCAAAGGTTCTAAGTCTGTACGCCACAACCTCTCTTGTTTACGGCAGCCCTGTCTCAGCTTTCTGAGTCTCTCCGTGAACCAGGGAGCAGAGGGTTTTATTCTCGCGAAATAGTGCTTGGTAACAGGTGCCAACGAATCCATTGCTGCGGACAGTTTTTGCGATAGCTCAGCAGCTGCCAGATTGGCATCCTGATGCTTGGTAAGGTCAAAGTTATTAAGGAAATAGGAGAGCGCCTCCTTACTTATTAGGCTAAGGTTTCTCCTTTCCTCCAAATTCCTGTTGCTGGGAGGGGGCATAGCTAATGCCAGAAAGTGTAAATCAAAAGGAACAGCAAAGTGATCAGACCAAACCAGGGGAACAGGGTCCTCCACTGTTATACGCGGGTCATTAGAAAAGACACCGTCAAGGATGTGCCCCGCGATGTGTGTAGGATTCCTGACCAGCTGTGAGAAACCACAGCTGCTCAAAGTTTCTAAAAGACAGTGGGTATCCTTACATAAGGCATTGTCTAAATGAAAATTGAAGTCCCCCAGGAGAGTAAAATTAAATCTCTCAAAGTAG
This sequence comes from Triturus cristatus, assembly GCF_964204655.1. Classification (NCBI taxonomy): domain Eukaryota; kingdom Metazoa; phylum Chordata; class Amphibia; order Caudata; family Salamandridae; genus Triturus; species Triturus cristatus. The sequence goes on from NC_140591.1 coordinate 1,269,708,337, forward strand.
GGCTCTAACAGTCTACTGAAATCATGAGTTAAAAAGGTCCTGGAGCCTGGCTGCCTATAACAAAGAACACCAGAGAAGCTTTCCGTGGGGTGAAGATTAATGGAGAAATAGAAGGCCTGATAGGGGTCGTGAGGGGCGGTCAAAGCCTGAGTACGGTAGGTCAGGGTTTCTCTATGCAGAATACCCACCCCCCCTCTGTCCAACCCTATCCAATCTGGCAAGAGTATATCCAGAAGGGATGGCATCTACAAGATCAGGACCTGAGGCATCAGTAGCCCAAGTTTCAGTAATGAAAACCCATGTTGGCTTCCTTGCTGAGATAAAATCTCTGAAGGCGACCTTATTCTTAATCAAAGATCTAACATTAATAAGAAAGCCCTGTGCAATCTGTTTATTTAGTGGGGGTCTGGCTACCTTATCATCAGACCGGATGTTGCAGTCCTGTTTTAATGAAGTATTGCAACCAGTGCATACAAAGTACAACTTCCTAACTAACGTCTCCGGGTCCAAGGTGTGATAACAGGAACCCCTTTCAGGTCGAAGACCTAACAAAACTTTTCTAGTATAACAAGTCCGTCCCAGCTGGTCACGGATATAAGGGGCAGCATCTCTGGCGCATGGCGCGGTCTTAGCGCGGACGGGCGCAGAGGGGCTTGCCTTTGGCGCTTCGGTGGCACGCCCACTGCGCGTCGACCTGATCATGCTACTTAAGTAGTGAGGAACGAGAGTGCTATGACCCCCTGGCTCCACCCCCGGAACCGGAAGAAAGCTTGAATGTATGCCGGCGCCCTCCACAACAAACAGGAAAACCCGGGGTGGAACGGGGTGCTGGCGAAAAGACTAAGAGCACTGAGAGAGAGGTGAGTCCTTAAAAAATGAGGGGAGCAAAGAGCTTAAAACGATGTGCAAAGCAAGCAAAATGAACACACAATGGAAGGCTCCAGACAATTAAAATTAGTTTTTACAGTATCTCAATTAAAAGTAGTTTTTAAAACTAACAAAATCACATCAGCATAGCATAGCATGAACAAAGTGTCTACGCGCATCCGCTGCGCGCCGACCTGATCATGCTACTTAAGTAGTGAGGAACGAGAGTGCTATGACCCCCCTGGCTCCGCCCCCGGAACTGGAAGAAAGCTTGAATATACGCCGGCACCCTCCACAACAAACGGGGAAAAAATATATATTCAAAAGAGAGAACATGACAGGAGAAACCCATAACTAGGGCATAAAAGATGTGCAGACTGTCCCAATTAACTTCCTGTTAACCTGGATTGGGCAGCCCTCTCAGAGAACAATGAGCCAGGAGAGGACATTAGGAAAATCCCTAGCTTATACTGGACCCACCATTTTTTCTCTTAAACACTTTTTAGCCTGACTTCCTGCATTACCTTTTGGATTGTCTCACTAATCCTCTATCTTAGATACCACTTGTATGTGTTATTTCACAAAATGGAAAAGACACACAATTGATGGACGGAATGCAGAGCAAATCAAAACATTCACCCCCAGTCAAGAGATCTGAGTTAAATCCATCATTCTTTTGCTCACCATGCCACCCCAGTTTAGACCTGGCCATATGCAAATCAGTCTTGACCCTGTGGCACAGTGAGCCCAGGACTCACGTCTGAGCATACCTGGCGCACTTAGGGCGAGAAAGCAAAAGACACACAATTGATGGACGGAATGCAGAGCAAATCAAAACATTCACCCCCAGTCAAGAGATCTGGGTTAAATCCATCATTCTTTTGCTCACCATGCCACCCAAGTTTAGACCTGGACATATGCAAATCAGTCTTGACCCTGTGCCTCATGGGAACAGTCCAGCCCGAACTGCCAAGCCAGGTCCTCCCTGGACCGGAAACAAGCATCCTAGGACCGGTTTCACAAAATGGAACCAGTGTGACCATGATCACAAGCACCACATTCAGTCCACACACATCTTCCAAATGCAAAGAAAAACACACATGCAGCATCCATGCGTCTCATGGATGGATGAGAATTTCTTATTGCAGGGGTGTGGCAGACAACTTAACACATGGGAGCTGCCTGTAGTTCTGCCTAGCAGGAGACGGGTAAAAACGACTGCCCTACTGTCTAAAATCAGAATCTCTACCACCACTGTCAGTCCTTTCAGCCCAGTAAGGTGAGAGTAGTCTTACTCCCAGAGGCACTTGTTGTGCCTGTCTGATCACAGAGGCCTGCTCTTGGTGCCATGCCAAGATCCAAGTCCTCTGTGGGTATACCTGATTGTCATATGTACTGAAATAGGGGTCAAAACGTCTATAGCTTACATGGGTAAACTTGAGGCAAAAATGATAGACCACACACTTCTCTGTTTTTTAATCGTATTTATGATCCATTCAGCTGGTATCATTGGTCAGGAAGTAAAACATTTGATGTTGACATCAATGGTGTTTTAGCCTCATGAGCTGTAGTGCTGCCAAGGTCACGCCAGTGTTCTATTATTTATTAATAATTATAAAGAAGCATGGATCAATAGTCCACAAATGATACTTATTTCCAACGTTGCTCTGAGACTCTACTGAGTATCTTGAACCTCTCTTTATGAGAAGTTCTGCTTTGATTGATTATTGATTTATTTAGTTGTATTTCGATGCCAAAGCTTTATGCGTATGATTTATTGTCCATGTTTGACAGAGGTGCTCTCTGACATGTTATATGGATACATTATTATTAATAACAATCTAAGGCACATCACGTCATTTGAAAATTATAACTTCAAGTATGTTGATATTTAACCTATAGCCCAAGCCAGGCACCTATGTCCCTTAACTGAATAAGTCACAGAGCTGTATGCGTTGTAAATATGGAAGCAGATCAAATACGTTCTAAGTCCTGCTTGAGGTAATAAGTGTTTCATTTATTGCCAGTTTCTGTTGTGTAAGCTCGCACCTCATTTAGGGTTGTATTCCCAATAAAAACTGCCTGTCTCTTAGTACATGCTGGATGTGGAGCGATGTGCGTTGGTACTTTGGTTGTAAAATAATGCTTCCACTGTCATGCGATATCTGAGGGGATTCTATTAACACACCTTTTCAAATGAAGTATGTTTATAAAGAAAGATGTATTTTGGAAACAAGTATTTCAGATACAAAGTCCACCTCCAGATTTCTCACTTTTTTCACATTTAAATGTCGACATTCCGGTCAAAGACAATGTACCTTAACACTCACAAATGCTGTTAAACTTGACTGAAGGCAAATATACATATGAATAAATGTAAAAAGTTGTGACTAACGGCTTGTAGCATGTAATTATTTTCTAAAAATCTGAAAACAAACTCCTGAAGGAAATTAAAAGGACGCACAGCTGCAAATGTATTTTAATCTCAAAGGAATTTATGAGCAAACACACCTTTTAAACATTTAATACATAATTTCCACATACATGAAAGTGATCAGACATAGTCAAATATTCATGTGTACTAATCGAAGCAGATGGAATTAAATAATTACTTAAGAGCTTTGGTGACATGATGCCCAGAAATAGTGCTAATGCCTTAAATTGGAAAAATGAACAGCTGCCAATGTTTTTACCTTGTTTAATGTGAAGTACCTAGTTTTAAAGGTTAGCAATCTGAAGAAATAAAGCAATATCAAAGGGCATGTTTAAAAAAGCAGCCAGTCAAGGTATTATCTTGCTATTAACTCCGTTTTTATTTTTTTGCTATTTTTCCTTTCACTATAGATTTTACAGATTTGTTTGTCAAACGCTACACTAGTACCCTTATACCTAAATAAATACTTATATAAATATCTTTATTCCCCTACAGATGGCCTTTGGCTAGTTAAGTCTGGATCGAAAGTAAGGCAACTTGTAAAATGCATCTCATTTAGGATAAGATTTAGGAGACTGATTTCTGCGTTCTAACTTGCAGATGTGCTCAAAGTCTGTTTCTATGTGCTTTTCAGAACAAACATTTTCCGTGATGTAGGAGCTGGCCTTTCATGAACAACAAAGATTTAGGAGACTGATTTCTGCGTTCTAACTTGCAGATGTGCTCAAAGTCTGTTTCTATGTGCTTTTCAGAACAAACATTTTCCGTGATGTAGGAGCTGGCCTTTCATGAACAACTTGCCATGCACTCCATGGTACTTTGTAATTATGTAGGAAACATACCATCTCAATCGGAGTCTCTACATTGTTCAATAAATTGCATGTTCCATGCTAACGGGCTGTGATGTACGCACCATGAGTTGCAACCCTACCAAGTCCAACTTGACTTTCTATTATTTTGCTACATTAATTCAATTGCTAAAATGCACTATAACAAAACAAAAATCACTATCCGGGATTTATTGGATTTGCCGATGCTTGTTTTTATGTGTTATGTAGTGCGCTCCCTAACATCCACTGATCATGAAATGAATAGCCAGTCCTCCTCTAAAGAAAGATGTAATCAGCTGGCGAATATTTTTAAAAATAAGGTGGAAATATTATATAGCAACCTGCAACAAAACCAGAGCATAAATAAAGCTGAAACACACCTTAGTATTAACGAAAATTTGAGAATTAAAACAGGAGTGAGACTAGATCACTTCACAAATTTAAGTGAAGAAGACTTGACCTCAATTCTGCAGAAAATCAAATCCGGATCTCCTCAAGATCCGATCCCACCAGATATCCTGCTACAGGGAGGCAAAAAAACGAAATCAACCACTGCAGCTCTCGTATCACTCTCCCTCACCCAAGGTTTGATCCCCCAAATCATGGAAACATGCAATAATAAGCCATTGCTGAAAAAAACCCAGCTAGATCCAGCAGAGCCAGGAAACTACTGACCTATTTGACTTTTACCACTGTTAGGCAAAATTGCTGAAAAACATGTGAATCAAACCCTGCTCCAATACCTAGAAGAGACTCAGGTGCTACATAACACACAAATGGGATTCCGACCCCAACATAGCACAGAGTCCGCCCTATTGGTGGTTACTGAGGAATTAAAGGGAGTTCTAGACCAGGGGTGCACAGCAGCTATCCTGCTCTTAGATCTCAGTGCTGCATTTGATACAGTGGATCACTGCACAATGATCTGTAGGCTAAAGGAAGCAGGTATCACAGGCACGGCGCTAAAGTGGGTGACCTCATTCTTGGAAGACAGGTCTTTTCAACTACTAGAAGGGGAGCAGCTATCCGACACTCTTCAAATATCGTGCGGAGTCCCACAGGGATCCGCACTAAGCCCGACACTTTTTAATCTGTACATCCAACCGCTGGCAGAGATAGTACAAGAATTTGGACTATCCATAGTGTCGTACGCTGATGACACGCAGCTGATACTATCAGTGACGGAAGGCCCCAAATCCATACACAACAATCTGGGACCATGTATGACACAGGTAGCAGTGTGGATGAATAGATGCTGCCTAAAGCTGAATGGGGGTAAAACTGAGCTTATGTTCCTGGGAAACAAGACAGTCCCAAGAAATATTATCAGCTGGCCTACTGAATTGGGAGAACCCCCAATGCCCAAGAATGCAATAAAAAACTTGGGAATCTGGCTAGGCGAAAGTTTAAATATGGAAACCCAAGCCATGAAACTTTCACGTAAATGCTTCGGATTACTGCATATGCTCCGGAAAATCCTTCCTCTCATACCTGAAAATTCCCGCAGAACTTTGGTCCAGGCTTTGGTGATGTCGCAGCTAGATTACGGTAACTCTCTGTATCTTGGCGCACCCAAATACGTCATACACCGGATTCAAGTTGTTCAGAATGCCGCAGCAAGGACATTGCTCCGAATTCCTAGACAACAGTCAGCCAGGGCAGCCCTGAAGACGCTACACTGGCTCCCTGTCCAGGCCAGGATCAAGTTTAAGGCCCCATGTATTGCCCACAGAGCCATGAATGATAAAGGCCCTGCCTTAATCAAATAGCTAGTCACGCACTACATCCCAAGCAGAAACCTAAGATCCTCAGCAGAACTACTCATGCAACAGACTAGGATAAAAAGATCCAGATGGGGCGGTAGATCCTTCACGCACTTAGCACCCAGCCTCTGGAACTCCCTGCCTAGGGATGTACGCCTGGTGACCAACGAATTGGCATTCAGGATAAAACGTAAAACATGGCTCTTCCCTTAAACTCCCTGCTCGCTGACTGTCACTCATCTCCTAGCGGTGGGAAGCCCACGGGCAGCTACGCGCTCTATACATCCATAAACATATGCAGACATCCCCTCTATTTTAACCTTCCCTCGCATTTAAAGGTTTACTTTTTGTGTTGAGGTTCAAACCTGGTAGTCTGGTAGTGATTAATACTCATGTAGCATAATAACAGCCACCATAAGAGTTGTACAAGTGAGCGGGCACTTTCATTTGATATGTAGTTTTTCGAACAGCATCATTTGTCTTCATTAATGTATTCGTTTTAAACTGTGAATTCTGTCACGTGTGGTGCTTGAATATTCACGCACAGCTGTAGACAGTCACCCAGAATTATTGGACTGGTTTTGGGGCACGTCAACAACTCAACGGACTTTGGACTTTTTTCATCTCTTATAAAAAAATCCACCTATAAAATGGAGAAGAGCTGAAATTAGATTAGTATGTTCTCTTATTGGATAAAGAAACATTGGGTCATATGGATCACTTCCGGTAATCGTGAGATGGCTTGAAAGAAACACTCTCTTTTAATCTCCGAGTCCTGGAATCGGTGTGCAAAGTACATTGTACAGTTTATGGCTTTAAAGTTTCACTGCAGTCGTTGGCACGGGTTGTCCTTGGACCACTAACTGACTGAGCCTGCGGGTTAGTTTTTCTGCTACATTACTCTGGCAAAACTCCAAAGCAAATTGCCTTGACCTCCTGTGCCCGTCGTTTAAGAAACCATATTTGCTGAAAAAATGAATTAATTGAAAATATTGCCAGGAATTCGGAGATCTTTTTGTTAACAAATGCACACTTGAATCGACTGTTGCAGCTTTGTAGTAAGTACATCAAGTACTTTCAGCCCATCCCCAATCAGGATATTAAAGTATGATCCTTTTCCAGTAGACAACCTCCCACAATCCAGGTCAGACTGGGACAGAAAATGTGCACGAGCACCTGAAAGTGGCCTCATTAGCCAATCAGAGAGCTGAAAGAGAGTAGCTTACATTTGCAAGTCGGTAGCTATGAACTTGTACAGACGTGCACAATAGGTGTTTTGCAAGGTATGCAAGACTACATGCATTTGTTGTGCTTGCTGCAGGAAATGTTTGTTGTAAAATCAAGGAAAACCACAAAAAACAAGCATTTGCAATGCAATAGGCCTTTGCGAGAGTTTAAACTATTGGCATTGTAAATGACAATGACTTTAATTTATCTGTTTTGATAATCAACACATAAATAAAAGACATTGTCATCTCAATGCCAACAGCTAAAACTCCTGTAAATGCGAGACCCATTTAATTTCAAAGAAGTGGCCGCCATTGTCCCGGGCTGCTTGAAAAGCGAAAGCGCACATGGCGCGCTGAATGTTGCAGGAAAGCATGTCGTGTCTGCAGTAGGGGAAACTCATTAAAGAAAATAGTGCTTACAGATTACAAGACATATTATGTAACATCAGAAGTAAAAGGGCCAGTCCTCATGGGAGGTTACAAGTGAAGACAAGGCGGTACTAAGGAGGGACAAACAAGCCTATTAACGAATCAGAAGCCAGCATTTATGAAGGACAGTGACAAATATGGGTGGAGAGTGGGCGGGGCTTCAAGTCCATATTCCATTACAGCATGCCTCGCAGAACAGCCCATGCTGTTCTGCGTTTTAAAAGTAATGCGCGGCAGCTACCCCTGCGCCCCAATCCTCCTCCTTTAACGTTATATAAATGGAACTAGCCCTCCCCAGCCTTTCGGTGCATGTTAATGAACAGGCTGGTTGGTGCTGGCATTTTCTTTGCTGTTTAAAAGCCCGACGCATTCCATCTGTGCTCTCCTCAAATTTGTTCACTTTTTGGATAACTTAATCGCACCAAATTAATTCTGAGTGTATATCGTAGACTCATAACAATTTCTTGCAAATTATATTTTAGTGTGATTTGTATTATTTATTTTTGAAAGAATGACTTTGTCAGGTGACATATGCAGGGTTTTTGCTTTGTGAAGTTTGTATTCAGTGCTGTAAATATAGCATGCACCACTTTGTATGAGCTCCTTACAGTGCAGACAAAGGCAAGCCTACCAGGAAGGCTGAGCCCAGCCAGCCAATAGGAGAAATCTCTTGCTTTTCATAATCCAGGATAGTTTGGCTCATTTAAGGGAAGTTTCCCGTGGCTTACCTTAGCAGGTAATAAGCGTGCCCCAATCAACGATCTTCGTAACTCTGTTGGGTCAACGCAGATCACTTCTCATTGCACCTTTCACCATGCATGAGCTTTAGATAAGAGGGCTTTTGAGGACTAACAAGATCATCAGAACAGGTCCTGTTTGCCTCCAGAGCTAATCGGCTGAAATATTGTGACTCACCTGCCCCACTGCAAGGTCCTGTGTGCAGTCTGTCTACTGAAATCTCTGAGTAGCAATGCTAGGATACCATCCCTTCACCACCTTGGTTGCCCACTTTCTGTGGTTATGTAGGTGTGACATGGGTCGTCCATTAGGTCTCTCCCTTCTACACCCACTTTAAACACAGATGCTCACAGCTTGAGGAGCTGACCAGAAAGCAGAGAAGGGCACCAGCTTTTGACCACTGTTGTTGGCACTAGGGCTCCTCTGGCTTTTTCAGTGTCAGAGTGAAAGGATTTTCAATAAGTGATCTAACTGTGTGGACTGCTGTATAGAAATCACCAACGCTAAAAAGAGTTTCTGAATAAAGTTACTTGATATATTGTAGGTGTGAGAAAATCACTGCATGATATACTTGATATATTGTAGGTGTGAGAAAATCACTGCATGATACAGCCCCCAGTTCTTATTCTGAACGTATAATGGGATAAAAAAATACCGCTGATAATAGAGTCAGCGACCTCTAACTTCCATCTGTCACTTCTTGCTATAGTGTTTGCTCCAAAATCTTTTTGAACCCTCTTAAAGAGTTAAGTAGGACAGCTATTAATTTCATTGGAGGGCTTTGTATTTTCTTTGGGACGTTAACATGTTGTGTGTTTCCTGCATGACCCATTGTAGTTTTCCCTATGTTAGCCTACCTGTGCACGTTGTAGGCCTTATTTTCCTTTGCACACATTACTAAATAAATGCGTTTGCTTTTGTGCCACATAGCACATTCACATGGAACCTGCATATGTTTTCGCATTCTGTTCTTTTCCTGGGATTTTGTCTGGACACCACCGACCAGATCAAATAACAATGTCCCTTGTTATTCTTTTAGCCAGGCACTAGCACCTAGACATAACACAAGAATGCAGCTGTTGTTTATGTGCACGCTTGTCTTGTCATATAGATAAGCAGGAGCAAAAACAGACACATGGAAAGAAAGTTCTGAGGCAAGAGCACTGCGTTTGCTGAGATGTAGAACGTCCATCTGTGAATGCTAAGGTACGGGGTCTGCCAGCAATCCCAGAGATCTTTGATATATAATCATTTAGCTTCAGTAGCAAGGTAGGGGGTCTAGGTTACTCTGTCTTATAAAATGACAAGGCTTTTCATTGTATGCAGATTATTAACCATGCTAGCAGTATTTTTAGCATGCATTTGTTTTCTAATTGTGGCATTTATACTGCATTTCAGAGCACGATAGTTTAAATAAATATTCTAAACTTCCTTCGTGTCTCCTGGTTATTTTATTGTGGACAAGTACAAGTGAGAGAGCGGAAGGGTGTGTCCTATTACCATGATCCCTGATAGGATCAAGAGGGTTGTGTTCTGGGGTGCCAATTCACTTGTCTCTCTGGTAATGTTAGGAGGGTAAGTGACTTATAGAGACTAAGGTGGTATGGTGACTCAGTCCCTACATACTGATGTTCTATGATTCCAAGTATAGTTCTGTTCCAGAGCAGAATCCCTGCAACAAACATTGTGATGAAATGTAACTCTCCAATAGAAGAGAACTTTGCGTCAAAGAAGAGGAAGCACGTGCACTAGTTAGTAGTGTCAGCATTTTTACCAACATTGTTTGAAGCTAGGTCTTCTTCAGCAGCAATAGATCTGTGGGCCACAAAGCTGGGAACTATGGACTGGTGAATCTCCACTGACGGAATCTTCCTCAGGTTCAGGCAAAAACCCATCACCCAGACATAGAGAAGAACCTAACCATAGATCGTCGTAGGAGATCCGATGAAGGCTGAAGTCACTGTCATTCCCCATGACAAATCTGTTGGGAGCCAACCCAATCAAGGTACTTTGCTTCTTTCTGTGGAGATCACTGACTGTGGTCGTTATTACTAGCAATAAACCATCATAGGAGCAACATCTGACTTGCAAGGATGCAACTGCAGTCCTCAATAATGTTTAGTCTTCTCAGCACTCTGGTTTCTTTTTCATACAACAAAGGCACCAGTGTCTCCACTGGCCGCGTCCCTGTACCCTCCTTTAATTGACGTTGTGTGCCTCAGTGCCTGCTAGAGTGTTAGCCGGGCCATGGCAAACCCCGATCGATAGGCCATTTAGAGGACACCACCTTGAGTGGTCACCACCCCTTATAGGCATCAACTGTCTTGGCCTGCACAGAGTAGGTGAGAGACATAAAATAAGACCCAGTGTAAAGAAGAGCCACCATGGGGAGAACTCTCTGGGATGCGTTAGGCTGCAGTCAACTATAATCTTTTGAGGTAGCATGGATGGTAGACCCAATTAGAGACTATCATCCTTTTCCCCAGTGAGGGCATATGTTGGGATTTTCACTCATTGAAGTAGTTTAACTAACATCAACTTCCCATACCTGTTACAAAAAATGACTTAACCTGTTGTGTAGGGTAACAGTGCCCTCTGCTTCAGACCAGGCTCTAGGATGGTGCAACCGTCTGACCTCGGAAAAGGGTGGCTACTGTGCTTTGAAATAATATAAATAACATACAGGTTTAAAAGCATCTGTTGCAGAGTTTCATTTGTGTTCAATAGTTATGAGGCAACAATAAAAATGTCAAGATAACTCTGGTGATTAAAGTTCCTGCTGGAGAGAGGTTGAGGTTTGTCTAGTAGCAGTTTTGACTCATAAAGTATCGCAGAGGGTTAATGTGTTTACTGCAAAAAAAAATGTACCATGCAGATTACAGAACTGTATTTTATGTGGATAGATCAGTGGGTTATTCCTTTTGTCCCAGAGGTCTGTTGTTACTTGCAGCTCATAAGTTACAAAGCTAATATAGCACAGTGAGCTATGAACTGTCACCAAAAAGCTCCATGTAAACTGCAAGGTAGTGTTTAAATATGATGTTTTTCCCCCCACTTTTTCATTAGCCTAATGTTGCGAAAAAGTTTAGTTTCGGTAGAAATAAATTTCTATTAGTAAATTCAACTCGACCACTGTGGTAAGTTTTTAAATCCCGAGTTTGTGCTTCTCCTGACGAAGCCTTCTTAAAGTATACTGCCTACTAGTATGAATGACGTGATTCCTACACCTTGTAATCCTCATTGGTTTATGTAACATTTCCTATAGACTGATTTACACACGTATGATTCATTATCTCTGTATAATGTGTGTCTGATGTAAAGCGCTGTGGCACCCTACACTGGTATGAGTGGCGGTATAAAATAAATTAAATGTATGTGAGAGAGGGGCTATGGAGCTATAAAGGGCACTGTTGGAAGATGGTAGTGAGAGAATGGCGATTCTCCAATTAACATACAGAGAGAATCTTGATTTCATTAAAGACAACGAAGGCTAAAATTATGCAATAACTTTTATTGCTGCCCACACATGCATCCCTTTAAAGAACATGTTACATCATAGATGAAGCATTCCAAAGAGCCTAATAAAACGTCGTGGTAACCAGTCATCGTCCTCTTAGAGCTGCCAAAAGGTATATAATCTGTTTATTTGACGTCTTCCTCTCCAGTCTCATTCGATAAGGAGGAAATTCTCACAGAGACAAAGTTTCTGGAAGGAAGAAAGAAACCAGGTGTTAACAATTGCTAAGGAATTTAGAAACGATCGAATAATGTATAACTTCTAGTAATCACAATGTATACACATTTTTCCCTATAAATCCACCAGGTAGAGGAGGGTGGGATAATGTTAGCCTCTGTTGTCTTTCAATGAAATCAAGATTCTTTCTGTATGTTAATTGTAGAATCATCATTTTATTACAAGACAGAAGGATATTATTATGCATGTTTAAAGCTTTTTAATGCTACATTGCTTATGTGTTCTACAGGTTTAAGGTAGAATTTAACAAAGGTGGATGCATTCAACCAATCTGCTGCTTTTAGAATATCCAAAAGGGAGCCTCCACCCCAAAACACTTTACGGGCCATTGCGCCGCGGGATGAGTGTGCGCCAAACTTGGATAAGTCTATCTCTGCTTCTAACATCTTACCCATCTTGAAATTGTAGCTGAAGAGACCGCCATATAGGGTTTTACGAAGGATATTATTAATTGATTTTCACTCTTTGGTCTAACACCAACCATTTTTTGTTCATAAACTTTCATGCAGCTTACTACGCATAGTTTTGGGTAATCCGTAAAAAAAGGACACAAAATATTTTTAGACATAGTTTTTGTCCTTTTCCATATTTCAAAAAGTACTCCATCTGGGGTATAATATCTGTTACAGGTCTCTAACGCCTTAACATCTGACACTCTTTTAAAAGATATTAGACAACATAATGTTGCTATCTTAATTGATATTTGTTTTTTGGAAAGTAAGGGGTATCAGGCCAAGAGGTGAAAATGTCAAAAATGAGATTAACGTTCCATAATGAATCATATTTGGCCCTTGGAGGGTGTCTAAGTCTGATTGCCTTCATTACTCCATGAATTAAGGGGTCGGTACCAATGAAATAATCTTTTATTAGTTAGTGGCCTTCTGAAATTCCTGATCTGTAGCAGTTAACTGTTATATAGAATAAACCTGATTTAAATAAATCTGCTAGTTAGTTTGCTACATTTACTACAGGGGTGTCCACGAGATCCAGACCCCGTTCCAGGCACCAACTACATCATTTCCTCCATACACCAGTATATCTTTTTTCTTATCCTGGTGCCCATGACTCATCCAGTAGGTTTTTAGCTTCTCCTGAAAGGCCAGAGTATCTTTTGGATCTCCTCCAAGCAAGAAGGTTCATGTTTCGCTCTAGAAGAAGACGGTGTACCTCCCCTTCTTGTCCCTGGAGAAGATCTAACTCCCTGGGATAAGGCGTGGGAACTCCATGGCAAATTCCATCACCCCTGGGAACCAAATGTGAGTATTCCAAAAGGGTGTAATTAAGAAGATGCTGCATCACTCCATTTGAACTTTCAGTAGAACCCTCTAAATCAGTGCGAAGGGAGGGAAGGCGTAGCATTTCTGTTTGTTCCAAGATTGGACCAGAGCGTCCACTGCTGCAGCTTGGGGGTCTGGCTTCCAACGGTAATACTGATATATCTGACATGTTAGCCTGCTGGCAAACAAGTCCACCTGGAAAGGGCCCCAAAGGTTCTGAACTTTCTTGAAGGCTATTGGATTCAGCTTCCGATCGCTTGAATCTCTTAGAAACCTTGAGTTCCAATCTGCCCTTGTGTTTTGATTGCCAGGGATAAAATCTGCTTTCAGTGCTATTTTCTGACTCCAATAGAAATACCAAATCTTCTTGGCGATGTCTGCAAGTACCTTTGACCTTGCCCCCCTAAGCGGTTGATATAGGAGACGGCTGTCAAATTGTCTAATTTGATCAGAACTACATTGTTTTTTCGTACCGACTTGAAGCTAATTAAAGCATTCAAACTTGCCAACATTTCTACATTTCTAGGCAATTTATGTGGAGTGGGAGTTCCTCCTGGGATCATTTTCCCCCGTTTCTATTCTTCCTAATTTTGCACCCCAGCCCGGTTTGCTTGCGTTTGACTCTACAGTGTGATCCGGGATGTTCCCAAATATTACTTTTCCATTCCAGCTGTCTAAATTGTTTCGCCACCATAGGAGGTCCTCTCAAGTCTCCAATGATAGGGGAATTCTGACTGAGTACCCGAGGCCCTTTTTCAACCCCAAAGATTTCAGTCTCTGCAAGGCCCTATAATGAAGTGGCCCTGGGGAGATTGCCTGAATGGAAGAGGATAGAAGTCCAACTACTTTTGCTAGTTTGTGTAAGCTCACTATACTTTTGGATAACACATACGCTACTTCCTTTTTTATTTTGGACAACTTTTTTAGAGGAAGTTGTAGCTGGGCCGAAATGGTGTTTACCTGGAACCCTAGAAATTCTAGATTTTGTGTTGGTGTAGTTACAGATTTTTCTATGTTGATAATAAATCCTAACCCTTCCAAAAGGTCCACTGACCATTTCATGTGTCTTGATAATTCTTCTTGACTCTGTGACATCAGTAGTATGTCGTCTAGATAGATTACTAGCCGTACTCCTCTTCTCCTCAGGGAGGCAACCTCTGGTCTCAAAATCTTGGTAGAACACCATGGTGCTGAGGAGAGGCCGAAGGGGAGACTACAAATTTGTTAAGTTATTCTTTTTTCCAAATACAACTTAGGTATTTTTGTGATTCTCTGTCCATAGGGATTGTGTAATAATTGTCTTTGAGATCCAATTTCACAAGCCAGTCTTTTTCTTGTAGTATGTCTCTTAGAATATGGATACCCACCATCTTCAAGTGCCTGTATACAAGAAATGTATTTAGTTCCCTCAAATTTATTACAGGGCGTCAGCCTTTGTCTTTTTTTTTTTTTTAACAGAAAGATCGTGCTCACAAATCCTTGACCTTTGTTTGCTACCTTGCATATAGCCCCTTTAATAGCATCTGATTCACTTCTGTGTCTACCAGAGTTGATTGTTCCCGGCCTAGGGTAAGCTCTCTGGGATGGCATGTCTGGTAAGGTGTTATGATGACATCTATTTTGAATCCCTTTATGGTATCTAGTACCCAACAGTTGTTTGTTATCAATGACCAGTGGTGGTTGAAGAAGCGTAACCTTCCCCCTACCTTTGGATGGGAAGAACCAAAAGGGTGAAGCCTTACCTTGTTGTCCTTGGCCTTGGAATCTGCCTCTACCTCCGCCTCATGTATGGGTGTTTAGGCCTCTTTGCGGAAAGGATGACTTTTTGTCTCCGCGGAAGTATCTCCCGTAACCGCGATGACTTTTTTAGTAGAAAGAGGACGCATATTTTCCGTGGCTGACAGCCAGTCCAGTCCTGTCAGTCCTTCCAAAAACTCTACCCCTGAACATGCATCTCATGTGTGACTGGGCCTTGCTAAAGGCGGAGAAAGTGAAAACGTATTTTCCTAATGTTTTAATAAAATTTTCCCTGAATAGTAAGCCATTCTGGTCACCCTGTATATCTTTGTTCGCAAGGTCTCCCAATTTGGGGTTTAGTCGCATTAGTATAGCCCCTCTCCCTTCCGAGTTTAGCCCTGCATTGGCATTACCAAGAAGTCATAGGGCACGTTGGCACCAGCCCCGGAGTAACTCCACATGCACAGGCGTGCCTTTAATGAAGGCTTCGTCCGCTAGGATTCTAGCCATTGGTCCTAGAGTATTGAGTAGTTTATCTTGGCACGGTTTGAGGCAGCACTCAAGTCCCTTTCTAGGATCTCTGTCTGTTTTGAATTAGAAGGCCATTCATTCAGGATCTAGATTTGGCGTCACCCCTGATTTATTATCCAAAATGGGTCAAAGACATTCTTCCCTCATTAGATTTTGGGTGTCCTTTTCAAGGGGTTTTCGTATCCAAAATGTGATGAATTTTGCTACGTGGTCCAAAGGCCACCAATTAGATCCTCTAGGGTGAGTGATGCGAGTGGGGTTAAACATCTCTATTCCCGCTCGGTCTTTAATAGATTTAGAGCTGCTGGGTTGGTCTAGAAGATCCTCGTCAAGTTGGTCATTGTCAAGCATCTCAAGAGGATCAAATATATATTAGTCTGCCTCATCATCAATATTTATTGGGAACAAGTATTCATCATCATTGTCAGTTGGTGAACTGAGGTCTTTTGTGCCAAGAGGGTCACCTGGGCTTCTTGTGCCACGAGGGGCACCTGCACTTATTGCGCCACCATGGTTGCTTTTTCTCATTGTGCCGCTGGGGGCACCCATCTCCTCTGTAGTGCACGGGCTGCCTAGGGATAGTTCCTGGTCCTTTGTAGCGCACAGGCTACCATGGGCTTCAAGATGTTTTTTTTTTTTAAGGCCTTACCTCCTTTCTTGGGTAAAGGGTTTTCTTCCTCGGAGAGGTCGGCTGAGTCTTCCTCAGTAACGTGATCTCTTTTTTTTTTTTTTACTAAAAGTTACCTTCACTGCCTCTTTTAATGAGGACTTGAGTTGTTTCTCAAAGAAACTCATTAATGTATTTTCAATAAGGGGAATGTCTTTATTAAGCTGTATTCCATTTTTTAACTTCTTAGAGATTTAAATTAGATCAGTCCCTGTCTCAGTCTTAAAGATTATCTTATACTTAAACTATCCCCTTCAATTAATATAGGATTTTTTCTCCTTTTCTTTTTTTTCGTTGTAGTCTCTGGCAGTCTTACCCTTGTATCGGTCAGTTGCAAGGTTGCCGTGAAGCTCCGCGTTGTGAGTAGCCATAGCAACACACAGTGATAGCTAGGCTGTGCTTTCTTGCTTTTCCCTAATGTTTTACCACATGAGTCCCCAAGGGACGCTCGCCTTAGCCGAAAGCAGTGTGAGCCCTGCCCTCGTGTCACGAGGGAGAATGCACGCAGGCCGGCGTCGGCCAAGCCAGAAGGAGCAGTCGGTCAGCTGTCTCCGGGGCCTGCAATCCAAACCAGCCCGGCTGGTGACTCTCGCTGTGAGGGCTGGCAGAAAGCTCGTCTCTGCGCCTCCAGGATGAAAACAGCTGACTCCGTGGCATTCCCGAGCGATCGGAAGCTACGTTCAAGTCAGAGGCCTCATACTGTTTTTTTGTACTTGCGCTACAGTAAATAAATCAGGCTTCAAAGAGAAGTCAGAGGAACCCGAACATTAAATTGGAAGGGTATTAGAAAGAAAAATAAAATGTTACCTACCTTCCAAGCGGGATATTGCTAAGCATAAAGGTAGAGAAATTATAAAGTACAGTATAAGAGCATTATAGATAACAGAAGGCATGTCAAAAATATACTTCACTTGTTAGGCTTAAAATAGGCAATTTATATAATCAATATTATAAACGTAATGGCGCATAGTATAGTGTCAAATAAGCATATACTTAACTGTCCAGGAGCAGTGAATAAAAGAGGGCGAGGCCTGGTTACCACGACTTTTTATTAGGTTCTATGGAATGTTTAGTTTATGATGTAACATGTTCTTTAAAGGGCTGCATGTGTGGGCAGCAATAAAAGTTATTGCATAATGATGGCTTCCGGTCTTATAATAAAATTTATAGAGAAGGAGGTCTGGGGGGGTGGAGGTGACAAAAAAGATTGTCCGTTGGGCACCACCAGTGCTAAAGTTGGCCCTGGTCTCCCTTTTTGTGTACAGTATTGTTTTGTCTGGTAGAAATTAAATACTTTTTCTTCTTACATAAAGACACTGACTAAACAATTAGGTTTTAACTAATATAAACTGTTTTACTAAGTTTTGAGTGTCTAACCCCGCACCACCTCCCTGATTAAGCTGTGGACTGCTTAACTTGACTACGTTAAGGGGCAAGTGCTAAAGGGATGTACTTGGTGCTGAGTTTTGGGTCAAACAGTAAGGTAAATCCTCAGATCACCAATGGTAACGGCTCTTATTGTTAACGTTTGAGCACAGCAACCCCTGTCTGCCCTGGGACTCCTGAAAAAGGTCACCCTCGCAACCCTAAGCAACTTGAAAGTTTTTTATTTATTTTTGGTTACAAATGAGGAAATATTAACATTGAAAAGAAGTGCACTATTATATTACTTAAGTTGGAAAGGAGTTAAGGATGACTTATCTTTTGACAGTAGTTTTACTATAAAAATTAAAGAGTAAATTCCCAAGTTATCGTATCTGCTAAACAATGTACCTATTGTTTTTAAAGCAATGTACTTACAAATGGGTTTGTGTTATAATGTCAAAATGTATTTATTAACTCTAATTGTTTACAGTATTACTTATGTACCAAAGATATGACAATCTATATTTCTATTAGCAACAAAAACACATATTAGTGATAAAAACATAATTTTTTTAAATATCCTTATTAACATATTTGAGGTATATTTATATGCTCTTCATTCTTACATCTTGTAGTTAAATATAAAACACACTGTTTTTCTGTGGGTGTAAACATTATTCCCTCTAACTTTATTTCTCCATCTGCAGCAAGAGACAGTGTCTTTTTAAAAAATGTGTACCTTTTATTGCACCCAAGTAAAGTACCGTTGGAGGGGCATCTGCGGCCACCCCACACTCCCTCACCTGACAGTACCTGTCCACTCCAGTAGCGGGACCAGGGGTACATACGTTTGTCGTAGGGTGCATCAACCCATAGTTTTAGGCGTCCAGTTTGGCATCCATGCAGTTAGTCAATATGAGATGATCCGCCTGATGGATTCAATGTCTTGGTGCTTTGTGAATCCGTGTTCAGGGAGACAATGTAATTATCTCAATCTGGGTCCACCAGTGAGGGCGAAGTGCCTGCGAAGGGACCTGATCATTGGTTCTTGGTGCTACAGTCTTGTTTCTTCAAGAAGTCAGTTTCTTGTTGGGGAGACATAAAGATGCGTTGCTTGCTCTGATACATGAGCCATAGGCAGGCAGGGTATAACATGGCATAGGTTATGTTTGCCTCTTTGTAATTTTTGTTTTATTTGGTGGAACTTACAGTGAGCCTCTTGCACGTTGAGCAATAAGTCAGGGAATAGGGACACATCGTTCCCCTTGAATTACGTTTCATCTTGCGTCATGCGATGGGCTGTGTCTTGATCTCTGTAATTTAAGAGGCAAGCAATTATGGGTCTGGCATGTGCACGCTCATCAGTATGCGGGAGAATGAGTCTGCATTAAAGAGTGATCCCAGCATCTTTTCTATGTAGTCTCCCAATCTGCCTGTATTTGTGGATTCTGGGATACCCACTAGGTGTATATTATTGCATCGGGAGCACGCTTCTAGATCTTATTTTTCGCTATCTATGAGTTTTAAGACTTTCTCCATATTGAGGAGAGATTCTCCTTTGGCTGTTAGGTCATCTATTGTATTGAAGTTCCTCTGTTCTGCTTTCTGCAGTCATTCATCATGCTTCTCTAGTTTGCAAGATATTGAGTCCATTCTGTCCCCCAGAGTGCCCATCTTGGCTTCAGTGGAGACCAGGCTACTTTCCATGGTGCGCAAAAGAGTTTTCATGTCTTCCACTGTGTCCATTTCTTCCTCTAATTGCCTTTGTGTTGGGGTCATCGCAGACTCTGTTGATATTGAGCATAAGTCTCTCCACATTTCAAATTGATGCTTAGTTTGCCTCCTATCCAATTTCCCCATTAATAGGTAGCGGATCACTCACAAAGCCTTTGTAATGTGTTCTCTATTGTTTGATTCTTGTGCTTGTCTAAGGGTTACGGGCTATTGGCAGCATCTGATTGTTTCTGCTAGTATCGCTTTCTGCTGTCCCCTGTTGGGTTTTCCCCCTCCTCTAGTGGGTTAGCTGCCAAGCGTAAAGTGATCCCGCCTTTTCCCCACTCCGTGGTCCTTTGTGGGGTGGCATGAGCAGACCACTGTGTCCTCTAGGGGGAGATGAGGCAATTTGTATGGTAAGCTATAAGGCTGACCTCCTGGTGTTGCGGATCTGTAGTTGCCCAGTCAGGGGTCCATGGTCCGTAGTGTTGGGCCCCTCTCTCACTTTCACACTGGTCAGTGCTGTTTGGTCACCCTCCACCAGGGGAAGGGTGTACCGCTACTGCTTGCACCCTAGGACACACGTCTTGTCTTCTATACCCACATCTCCAGGATCAGTCTCCCCGCTTGGCAGCTCATCACTGCATGACTTCTGCAGCTTCAGCCCACATGGCTCTTATTTCTTTCGTCCTGCCCTGCGGCGTGATTTTCCATATATTTTTAGCACAGCCCCTACAGTTTGGGTGGCAGCTACCCAGATTGTCCCCTATACCTCGCTTCACTTGTGGGCCTCTATTCCGCCATCAGGCCGCTTTTTGGGGCATCGTATCCAGGGCTTTGCGGTCTCTCTCTCTCTCTCTCTCTCTATCTCTGCTGCCTGGCCTTATTGCGGCGTGCGGCGGGCCCCAAAGGTCCCCGATGCGGCTATTCTATAGTCTGTGTCTCTGTGTTTCCTCCCTCTGTCCACCACCTCAGGTGCGCTTCTGCAAGAGCCCTTCTGGGTATGGTTATTTCCTTTGTGGGCTAGGTAGTGAGGCCCATCTGTCTTGCCAGCCTGACCTCGTTGTTGCTGCCAGCAGTCTCTGGGGCCCGGTTGTCCTCTGTGCCGACCGGTCCCCGCACAGGGTTTTCTCTGCCTCCTTTGTTCACAACATGCTCCCACATGTCTTTCTATCTCCCTGGCCCCACAGACAGTGGGAAGGCAAGGATGATGGCGGATATATTCCTCCAACTGCGGCCATTTAGCGCCTGACTCTCTGGTGCCCCCACCAAGAGACTGCGTCTATGCACACTTGCCTAGGGCGTGTGGCCCTTTTTAGAATGATGATCTTGCTGCGCGTTTTATATATTTTTTCAAACTTCCCCCACCCGATTTCTATGAGGTGGTTCCAGGCACTGGCTTCAAGGGTTGCCACTTTTTTGTTTGGGTGGGTGGTCACCCACGTGTGGCCTTTGTTAATGGTCAACACTCCTCATTCGATAGGGGAATGGTTATGGCGGACCTTTATGGCTATTACTTTGCTGCGCAACTGGTTATGATTAATGACTGGTTTAACCGGGTGGGATGACCCGACTTATGGGGTTGAATTGGCCTTGCAGGCCTGGATGTGCGGCTTGGTATGCTTTACGGGACCCCGATCCCTCGGGCCCTCCCTGACTGTACACGGATGGAACTTTGATTTATTGTCTGGGAGCACAGACTCACTGGGCTGACCCCCACTGTGACAATGGACTTGGTTACATCACACCGCCGGGCTGCAGGGATTTGTGAGGTGGGACAGAATAGGCATCATTGATCTTGGGGATGTATGGCATGATGATAGCGTGCACATGTTCCAGGAAATGCAGGAGCAATAACAGCTCTTCCAAACACAGTTCCACCAATACCTGCAGTTGCATCATGCCTCGTTAGCTAATACCCCTGGTACACAAGTTCCACACTTCAACCCCCTTGAGGCCAATATCTTGATGAGGAGTCTAGGCAAAGGAGCAACCTCCTAGATTTATCGATCTCTCATTATTAATGCTTCAGACCGCTTCCATGGGTTACACGAGGCCTAGATGCGAGAGCTCCAGAGTGACAACTGGTGTGATCATGGAAAACAGAGAGAAACCCCTCAGACCAAGGGGACAGGGTTTAAGCAACCGAACAACACAAAGGAGTACCCTTGCTTAATCACCTAAAAGTAGATATACTCACATCAAGTGACAACAATTAAATACATTTTAATTTTGAAAAAACACATAGATCGTTTAATTATTTCTTCATTAAAAATTCATACATTAAAAAAATCATTCTAAGTACCAAGTTAACAACAATAACCTAAAAGACAAATGTTCAAAACAATATCAATAAAGGGGGAGAATTTAAAAAGCCCTCCAATCTGTTTCTCAATAAGAAGATACACTCCCACGTAATGTGTTACTGGATGTTGATGAATATGTTCAGTGACACATTGAAATCGTCCATGCACTGTGGGTCGTGTTTGTGTCTTCTGGTGACCCGTTTCAGTGGCCTTAAACCATATATACCACCTTCCCCAGGACAAACATGTTTAATGACTCCTCCCAAACTAATATTTATGATAAACATACATACATTTCCATAAACAAGAAACGTCAACATACAAATAAAACTACACAAATTGTGTGACATACTCTAAAAACAATAATTGATGGTAAATGTTAAAAAAAATTCCATTCAAGATCTCAGTCAAAAGACAACCATTTCTAGACCATATGTGCCGACCCAATATCTCATGGTATAAAACAAAAGGAGATTGTCTAAATCATATTCCTCCTGGCATTTATACATCTCCTTAACCATATATTCAAAGTACAAAAGTGCATATCTCCAACATCCACCCATGTCTATCATTCACGCACATGAGCATATGCATAGGACAAACTACCAAACCCCACCAAGACCCAGAAAAATCAGGGTCTGTTATCTTCTATTTTGTATAACCAACACTCACTCTGTGATGATTATTTTGGTGAAATTGTCTCTACCACGCAGGGGAAGGACTTCTTTGACGTAGGGTGATCATATAACCAGATGGTCCATCATTTTGATACAGGCAGTCTAGTGTAGATTAACTCACCCCAATTTAGTTACTAACCTGGACTGCTCTTATGCAAGTGTATCCAACCAATACAAACCATACTCAGTAGTGCAGTATCCAGAGTGTCTGTTTGAAAACAGGCGTGAGGCCAGATGGGCCCTCAGAGAAGTGGCTATCTCTGCACACCTCTGAATGGACCAACGTAACTATTTGCACCTTGCATACATGAGCCCCCAGCGGCTTCACCAAGCTGGCAGAGCCTCCCATGCTCGGTGCGCCCGTTGTTCCTTAGAAGAGGCGGACTTCCTTCACATAGTCTGGAGATGTCCTAGACTGGTCTCCTTCTGGGGATCTCAAAGGGAGCTCTTGGCTGCCAGATTGACCTTACTCCAGAGTTTTTCTGTTGGAGGGGGTGTGGGGGGGGGGGGGGTGGGACAAAGGATGGTGCACACTTTTTTAGGTGTAGCAACACTGGTGGCCAAACACGATATTGCTTGCAAGTGTAAATTCCTGAAGCCCCTGTTGGTTGCGGACTGGAGGAGAGGTTTAGACTGGTGTGCCCAGCAGGAATGGCCTATATATATGAGGCGAGGGGTTACTACTGCAAGCATGAGAGGATCTGGGGCAGATGGTGGGATTATCATGGACTGGGTGTGGATATTTAATGATTACCCTTGCGCACTCTAACTACTGTGTCGACATGTGGACAATGGTCATGTTGTACTTTGCTGTTGTTGAAATCAATAAAAGTTGGTTATAAAAAAATAATCTTGCTAACCACCCATCACCTCCTACACTTTTGGGGCAAACACCTTCAATAGCGTTCAGCACTCAGACTTCAACGCAATTGTTAGGTTGCCAGATATTATTTGGTCAACCTAAAAAATAGATGCAATAAGCACTCCCAGGAGACTGGCCTTGGCACAGTTCAGATGTTGGTACCAGGAGTACATGTTTTGATAAGGCATGAGTTGTGCGCTTCCAAAAGGCAGTGCTTGCCGTCCCCTCAGCTGTGATCATTTTGTTTATATTTATCCATCTGCCCGAGCTTCAACTTTCAGTGCACATGACATTGTAATGCTATTAAAGTGTGTTAGATAACGTGATAATTTACTGTTTGTTTTTCTCTGATGTATACAAAAACGTAATGGATGGACTGCTTGAATTAATCTCAGGTGCTGGTAATTACTCGGGCCGCATCCCAATAGATTGTTATTTTGCACACTATGCCGCTTCTTTTGGGACCCAGCCATAGGCAAATCAGTTTTCGGTATGCTCCAATAAGATCAGACCAGCCTGAACTGCAAAACCAGAGTAATTACCAGTGACTGAGATTTATTCAAACATTCCATCCATCACTTTTTTGTATACTTCAATGTCACATCCTAAGGAGGACAGGTATGCCCAGCAGTACTTAATTTGAGCTGCTGGTTTCCAGTGCTCTGCACCAGTACTTAATTGCCAACACCATGTCTTATGACAGTCTGCCACATGGTGGCACTGTTTGTGTTTTTTAGAAATGAGCACAACAACAGTTCCTTATTAATTTAAAGTACATTAAATTGCCTAATACCGGCCACCCAAGCCATTTCTATTGCTTTGGGGTTCTGGAATAGTCTGAAAGTGCCACACTTGACAGAGTTTGACGTCTGTTGGTGCGTTTGTACTGTCACCGGCAGCGCTGGCCAGGGAAAGGTGTGGTGCAAGCTGCAGAGGCCTTCTGACGACAGCCTTGGCACTTGCTTTGTTTTACAAATTAAGCACTGATGCCTGCACATGAGTCCACTGGAACTAAGATATACCCAGCTGATGAGCCCTAATGAGGGTGAAACCAGTCTTTGATTTCTTGTGTTGTGTTTCAAGAAGGACCTGGCCTGGCAGTTCAGACTGGGCTGGTAACACTGAAGTAGGGTCAAGACTGATTTTCATATGCAGTGCCAGACTAGCCTTAGCGGGCACCGGGCGTTTTCCTGGTGGGCCGGAAGGGTGAGCGCCGGTTTTGGAGCCGCGGGACCCGTTTTTTTTACTGGGGCTCGGTTTTGCAGCAATGCTGCAATATCATTCCCTATAACAAAAGCAGCACCAGTGTTTCCCACTAAAACCCTCCCCCCTGCCCCTTCTCCCCTCCAGGGGTGGTCCAACCTAATTGTCAGGGCCGGTTAGAGTTATCAGACCGGCCCTGTTCATATGGCTGGGTCTAAATTAAGGTGGCATGGTGTGCAAAAAACACAATGGACACGGATGTGGCCCAAGTAATAACCAATGGATGAGACTGATACAAGCATTCCATCTATCACTTACTTTTATACTTTAATGTTTTTCTTTGGTAGCAATACAGATGGGAGGAGGACAGTCATTAACTTAAGACTTCAGAAGGTGGATTTGGGTTTGAGAGCTCTTGGCTACACTAACTTACATGGATTTTTAAATCGGGCTTGACAATCAACTGTGGCCTGATCTTATGTGATAAACAAAAAAGAGCTTTTAGATTCCTACTGAGAAGAGGGGCTTAGGCTCCAACCACATGCAGGTTGCCCTGAGTAGAGGATTTGATTAGGACGAATTTGTGTGCTTCCACTAAAAAGACTGTTTGTATTGCACTTTTTGGCTTGTGGTAAAGTTTATTATCAATGCAACAGGACTGAGTTGGTTATGGTGGCAAACCAATAATCATGGATATAGGACTAATTTTTTTCTTATGAAATGTTATGATAAAAACACTAGGCCTAACATATTTATTGTGAAACGCATATGTTGAAGACACTAGGATATTAAGGATGGATTGTTATTGCATTGTGCAAAAGCCTGTAGGCATGTATTTTGGTAGATGGGGTTTCACAGTTTACCCTAGTATGCAAGGGTTTTGGTGTTGGCAATCCACCCAAACAAACTGCAGAGATAAAAGATATGCACTACAATATTTCTGGTTAGGCTTTCTTAGGAAAGATAGTATTTTGCCTTGCCAACTGTAATTGTGTGCCCGTTTGTACTTTTCTGACTATGCCGGATGGTTGCTAGGTGAAAGCTTATGCTCAATACAATGGGCTTGAGTTGGTTCTGGTAACAAGCCAATGATAAAGGTAGTATATTACTTATTGTTTATTATGAAAAGTTGCTATAATGGCAGTAGGCCTAACATATTTATTGTGAAAAGCATATGTTGAAGACACTAGGCATTTAAGGGTGGATTGTTATTACTCTGTATTAAAGCCTACAGAGATGTTTTTTGTTACATGAAATCTCATAGATTTCCTTAGCAGGCAAGGGTTTTGGTGTTTGCTACCCCCCTGACAGATCATGAATATACAAGATCTGCGCTGTGAGAATCCTTATCTGATAGAGACTTCTAGTCACAGATTCCTTACTTCAGAATTATCCCCAGGTGTCACATTAGAGCCTAAAATTTGAGCAGTACCCCTGAATGCCAGTAGGTGGAGTTGTTTGGCTCTGCGTCGGCTGCGCTAAAAGTGACAAACGTGGTACCTATATAGGCACCACCTTGGCACACTGACATCAGTTCTTTCCTTTCCGTGCCAGATAGCGCAGATCTATGATGAACTACCCCTTAGTCACTTTTTAATTGCCTTTTTTTACGTTTTTGTCAACCACTTTTTTGAGAAATACTTTTCTTCTGGTGTAACGATGTTCCCAAGAAACCAGATGGTTTTAAACCATGTGGTACCTGTTGCAGGCAGTGTCTGTGACAGACCCCCACTTGGTCTGTAAGGTGCCTCAAGAAGGACCATGACTTGAAGGCCTGCGAGGATTGAACGCCATGCACCCGAAGACGTTGAGGGAGTGCTCCCTCAAGCTCCTCACCATACGACATCGGAGAACCCTGCGACTATCTAGATCCCAGTTGCATGGAAGGTAATGGGACTGCTCACAGAGCTGCACCCGACAGTCATCGTCCCAGTCGAAGTCGTCATTGAATAAGGCACATAAAAAGAATAAATCGAAGAAGACAAAGAAGTCTTTGACTTCTCTGCATCTGTCCAAATCCTCAGACGAGACTCCAGGCCCTGCGCCTCTGTGAAGTCTCAAAAATGATTGGCTCCACGCTTCCCTGATTTTTGTTTCCTGGAGCAACCTTTGCCCATCTTAGAGAATTCAATGAGGTCATGCACCTCATTTTTGTGTGGCCCGAACCCTCTGTAGCGCCTTTGGGCCCCATCAGTTTGGGAGGGACCCCTACTGGATTCATTCAGGCAGGTATGCCCTCATTGCCTTGTATCCGGTGCTGGATCCATAGCAGTGCCGCCAACGAGACCAAGACCTTCTCCGGTTCCCACTCCTGTACCAATGCCCATCGACAATGCCATCCACTTCGTCCTTGACTCCAACACGGAGCAGGACCAGCGTCGATTGACGTCGGTCCTGGCATCGTCCAGAGCCATGCCTTCTGAGTCTGAGCCAGGGCCTTTAATCTTTGACCGGTCTGGTACAGAAGACTAATGGGAGGAGTAACGGTATTGATTTTTGCCCATATTGCTTAAACTACACTGTCTGTCAGTCAGCTTTTATTCTCTGTGATTTTTTTTTATTTTTATTTACAGAATTCCTCAAGGCTACACATTGCCTCCCACTCTGCTTAACATCTGCGTTCCGCCTCTGGCACATCTCATCCAGTCCAGAGGGTTCCTATTTTATTCCTAAGGAGTTAATACCTAGATCCTCAGCTATTGGTATTAATGTCAGAATCCTTCCAGTCCTCAATTTGTGAACTATATGACCAATTGTATAGTTAAATAATTGGATAATAGCTAAAGCTTAAGAACGCAAACACTGAAATGTCGGTGATGCGTTGTCATCATATCATATGGAGCTCCTCATATTCCCCTATTTTTTGTGTGCGTCTGTTCTCCTGTTTAATTTATCAAGAACCTTTAGTACACCTCAAGTTCACTCTCTGGCCATGCTAGTCGGGCCAGTGACCCGCAGTTGTTTTTCCCCCAAGCAAAACTACTGAAAATCTTCCACTGAATAGCTACTCCATGCATGTTCCTTCTTTTTAGAATGCCCAATCTCTGGCTGATCAACTGAAGTTCATGAAAAAATGCTGCTTCCTAGCTCCCTGCAGGAACATAACAACAAAAGCAAAACACCCTCAAAATGTCATGGTGTTCTCTGGCCACTAGGAGTAGAAATGCCATAGATAAGGCATGGATTTTCTTATTTATTAATGTCAAGCATTCTTGACCTAGCAATTTTCTGTGACCCGGAACACATAGTATCTTAATAACAGCTGACAAGAAAGTGAGCAGCCCATGTCAAACGCTCTTCCCTGTTATTGAATAATACCCTGTAAAATCACATGAGTTTAAAAGATTGAATAACCCCCTTTGTAAAAACTGATTGAGGATTATAACGGACTAGCCCAGCTAGTGTAATAAAACACACCTACATGCTTTAAAGGACAATAGCATGGCAATGTCCCTTTAAAGCCTCCCAGAACTCATTACTTGAGAAGATCTTAAACACAGCTCCAATTACACAGGAAGGGAGCATGTAAACACTGGGTTTAAACGTACAAGCCCTCATTCACAGTCTCATGGAGTCTTTGCCACCCAGTGGAGGGCCGAGGACTGCTTCAAGACTGTTAATTCGCATATTTGTACACCACTACTGAGCATGCAGAGATGCATGCCTTATATGCTGCCCAGCCCCATCGTGTGTGTGCTCTCCCTAGTTCCCGTTTCTTTTGCTGACGGGTGTAAATCTGAGCCTGCTTCTCCTGAACTCAGTTGCCTACGATAGCTTGAATCTGATACTTATTTGACTTGTTCATTGTTTTTTTGCAATTTTTCCTTCCTTGTTTATTCAGCTACGGTGAATTAAGTTGCATTGCTCCTGTTTTAAGCCATGAGTCACGCCACTGACTCTTCGCACCACAGATCTGGAAGTCCGTCTCGGCCATGACCCAACAGGCCACATGACTTCCCTACTTAAAAAGAAAAAAAGCTGAACACCCATCTCCTCAATAAGCATCGTGTCCGAGCATAACT
This sequence comes from Triturus cristatus, assembly GCF_964204655.1. Taxonomy (NCBI): domain Eukaryota; kingdom Metazoa; phylum Chordata; class Amphibia; order Caudata; family Salamandridae; genus Triturus; species Triturus cristatus. The sequence goes on from NC_140591.1 coordinate 1,269,736,741, forward strand.
GCCCAACTATTGCACTTGTCTAAGAAAACAACCTGCTCTCAGTCCTGCTCCTTTGCCTCACTCAGTTGTTACCCCCTCTGCCATTGGCCAATCCATGTTGTCTTGGTAACAACTATACCTTTACCCCCTTTTCTCAACCGTGTACCCTCTTTGCATTGCTCCTACTCGCTTTGCACGTTGTACAAAGTAAGTCACATATATACAAACCGGATTGGAATTACAGTGTCCTTGTGACGTGGAGTCCTATAAATCTACCAGGAGTTTACACATACCATCACGTATTTATTTATTGGAGCTGTAATACACCAACTTTTCACCAAAGGGCACATTCAGCACATGCCGGAATCTGGTGGGAACACAAAGTCCATTGCTGGGCTTCAGGCTGACAAATAGCCATGGCTTGGAAAGCCGCATGTAAGATACCCTTAGATGGGAGTTCGAGAACACATGTACGAGTTAAGTAATCCTCAGAAAACACCGAGGCCCCGATTTAGAGTTGATTGTTGGGAGCTTGTACCCCCTTTTGATCGCTTCGTCTTTTTGGGGGTTTACATTGAATACAATTCAAGTTATGAGAACAAAGGTGTAGCTTTGCATTTTTAACTTTGCTTACCTTTTTCTGTGTGCTCGTACATTGTTTTTTCTGGTAACAGCCTTAAATTCATAGTATGACCACTGCTTCGTTATTTCAGTTGCCATGTGTTTTTGCTTGGTATTTCTTTTTTTAATTCTGTACTAATTTCTATAACGAAAGTAGCAGTACTCATTCAAGCAAAGACAGTTAACTCCCACCCCCCTCCACTGAGTCCCAGTTACATATATGGCACAGTGATGAAATGCATCCGCAAACAGAACACCCCCAAATAAAGAACAGGATGGTTCTCGTATATGTACCCCAACATAATTACCAAACACATCCTTGTGTATTACAAAAGGTCACCTCAGCCAGCATCTCTGGTATGTAGGTTATGTTTACAACAAAACTTTTGTAAAATGGAGTGCTATTTAAATGCCAGGTGGCCCATGTCACTGAAGGCAAAAAAGCAGGAGACGGTGGCTGTAAAGAACTGAAAGAAGGAGTAAAAGAAGTATAAGTAGAAGGCACGATAAAATAATTAAAGACCGAGTAGGACAGGGGAGGTTTCCTCCTGAAGTTTTATTAATTTTACGAATTTACTAATCTCTTCGAAACCATTCATACGCACACAGGTGTCAACCCTTTTGTTAATGAGAAAATAACAAATACCCATGACAAAGAATGTAACCCATCAGAGAGGAACTGTGAATAAAATATATTCCTAAAAATTAGTGTGAAGCTTATGGTGTTTGGACTAGCTTGTCGGGCACTCCGCCACTGCCTTAAAAGGGTCAGTGTGTGAGCCATGTATGTGTTGTTTGCCCCGTCACGGCCCATTCACTGGCTCTTTCAAACTGGCCCGTTTAAGAGTCCCAGAGGGCCAGATAGGCCTGTTACCCTTAAAGAACACCTGAACTAAATCAGTCTGAGTCGTGTGAGTCACTTGCTCTAGCTGTTTCAATACGTGCACTCCACTATTCTAAATGCAGCCTCTATTTAATAGTATAAAAATTCCCTTTTCACACTTTTCGAACTTCCTCGCTTGCGTCCCACACACCCTTGGCATTGTATTGCCTTGTCACAGTGATAGTGGACTTTTAAGTCACTCGATACCATAAAAAACGAGACCCCCCCTCTTGTGCAATGGTTTCGCCTCCGTGCATGACGTTGCTTCAATGTTAGTAGAGAATGACGTGTGCCAACGTCTGAGCAGTTCAAAGGACTTTTAGTATGCTGTAAACTCACTGTGCAGGGGAAGTCGTGTCAGCAGTTCTCAGAACCAGTGCTTAGTCTTGTGGCGAGAGATGAGCCATACCCAATCCAAAGGTAGTGTAAAACTGGACACCATAAAAATCTGTAACACCCCCAACCCCTCCCCCAAACTACAAAGTGGCGGGAACTAAGGTCAAAAGGTTTCCTGTAACTCCTCTTTAGCTAACTTGTTTTAAATAAATCTGCAATTTCTTTACACTTTGCTCTTCTGTAGCCAAGAAAAAATACGGCTTTACAGTAAAAAACATATTTTAGCAGGATGTGTTATTGTTCTTCAAAGATTACTCTTAGTTGTAGCCTTTGCTTGCTGCGAGCACACAGGAAGTCAAGCAATTTGAGACTCATTGTCCTGCTCCCTGCCTAGTAAAGATGCTGAACACACAAAGTTTGTAAACAAGCGCTCGTTAAATTCATAGGTCCAACCCTGGCAATCTAGTACAGTGGTTATTTCTTTATTGTGAGTATATCCCACAAAAAAGAGGAAACATATGCCTTCTAATCAAGGATGCCACATGCTTGCAATAAAAATGTTACATTAAAAAAAAGTAACCATAGCATATCATTTAATAGAATTTAGAAAAAGTAAATGCACATCAGAGGAAAATAGAATTCTTATTGGCATAGTGCTGGTTTTGAATTACTGTAACTTGAAGACAGTGCAAATATAAAGGAATGACTAAAACTAAACAAGCATTGGGAAAAGCCAATAGGTCTCGCAATTCTTACTTTGCTCTGTCATGGTGCTTGTAAAACTTTATTGTTTGGGTAGATAGATAGATTGACTTTATTTCGGATATTTTTCAATCCATAAAAGTACACAACAAAAAACAGTTCATGTTAAAAACATCACATTGAATACAAAATCAATCTCAATAACATACAACACGTAAATTCCTTAAAAGAGTGCATAGAACATTAGTGCATTGGGCTTCCGGTAATTCATAGCAATTTACAATTATTCATCTAAACATTTTCTAAGTCTCATGGTCAGTTTTAAGAATTCTAGCACCTGCAGGACACTATCCGAGTGCAGCAGCTGTAGATACATAAAGGCAGGTCTAATTTGTTTAAAATTTAATTTCTTTAAAAGAGGAACAAGATATCGTCTGCGGGGATATTCATAAAATGTACATAAAAACATAAAATGCAGCATATCCTGTGGAGACTTCCCGTCGCAGCCACAGGGAGCTGCAGGATTCTTAAAAATATCCGACGTGGGTCTAATTAAAAGATGATGAAAGATGTTAAACCTAAATCGGGTCAGCAAAAATTTCTCGTGTGAGGTAAAGGAGCATGTTAGATACTTTTCCATGGAATCACAGGAACTCAACATGATATACTTTCTAACATTGGGTTTCAAAAGCTCAACTTCATCTCTTAGAGCAGTACAGTTCAAGGAAAAAGCTTTCTTAATTGCTGCGACCCTTAACTATGTCCCTCGGGTTATCAAACAGATTCAGGCGGACAAGCTTCAAAAATTGGGACTTCAAATATTTAAGCCAAGGTACACACATGGCATGGTCAAGTGATACAAGATCTTCCACTATCAGATGTGTTAAAGGAATTTCATCACTTAACCATAATTTTACCCAGCATAACAATGGTTTCAATCCAACAACGTCGGATAAATGAAGTCAACCAAGTTCTTCATGTACAATTAAATTCGAGGTGCTTCGTGGGACACATAACAGACGCTTTAAAAAATTATTTTCAACTATTTGCAGTTGTTCGCCATTTATGTAGCCCCATATCTCACTACCGTATACTACAGTGGCTATGGATTTAGAATTGTATTATTTCATCATAGCCACATTTGGCTTATTCCCCAATTTAGAGGCAAAATTGAAGATGGAGGCATTGACTCTAGTCATTTCCCCCTTTTTCTTGGCCAAATGTGGGGCCCAACTGAGCTTCGTATCAAATAAGACACCCAGGTATGAAAATGTCTGGGTGATAGGAATCAGAACATCATTCAGTTTAAAATTGAACTTCTTTTTTGTTTGGCGGCCAACATGCATTATATAAGATTTCGAGTTGTTGACCATAAGGGCCCTATCAGACATAAAATTATTAAAAGCATTCAAAAGTGCCTGGAGACCTAGTTCTGTTCGGGAAATTAAAACCGCATCGTCGGCATATAAAAGTAAAGGAATACCCCTCGCACCAGCTCTAGGACAATCTGATTTTACCTCTTGTAGATCAGCCTCTAGATCATTAATATAACAATTAAAAAGAAAAGGGGCCAGGATACACCCTTGACGTACTCCTTTGTTAATACTAAAACTTCCTGTAGTTTCCCCGGTCGATGAAAACCTCACATTAGCTCTTGTGTCCTTATGCAGATCCGCTAGGAACTCCACAATCCCCTTATCAATACCTTTATCCGTCATGGTCTGCCACAGCCTCCCTCTGTTAACACAGTCGAAGGCTGAGGACAGATCCATGAAGGCAAGGTGAATTGCTCCTTTTTGTACAACAGTATATTTATTCAGTATAAGAAACAGGTTGAGACATTGAGTTATAGTAGAGCGTCCCTCACAAAATCCATATTGAGAGGTCGACATAATGTTATTTTCATTCGCCCAGCTTATGAGGCGTTGGAGTATAGCTCTCCCCATAATCTTCACCATCGAATCGATTAGTGATATTGGTCAGTAACAGAGAGCACTTCCCCTGTCTCCCTTCTTAAAGACAGGAACTATTGTTGACAGACCCCAAGTTCCCAGACAACCCAATGTGGCTGCAGCATTGAAAACAGCAACCAGAATGGGAGCCCAGAAATCTGGATCAGATTTATAAAGATCCGGTGGTATTCCGTCAGGGCCTGGCGCTTTATTAGCAGTAAGACCCAAAATAGCAGCCAAGACCTCACTTTTGTTAAAAATAATAGCAGTGCTGTCCCTATCAGAGGGGACAGTAACCATGGTTCCATCGGCCTCAGAATAATACAGACTTTTAAAGTGACTCTCCCATTCCTCTTTGGTTATACAACAAACAAGTCCATCTCCAGGGTCCTCAGTCAGAAAAGGTTTCTTTACCAGGGCCCAAAATTTGGTGCTGCTATTCAGGGTGGAGGGATCAAGCAGTTCCTCCCAGGCCTCTTTCCTCAAAAACTCCTTACGGGCAACAGTAATAGCCTTATATTCCTTTCTGCAGAGTTTTACAACCTCCCTGTTCCTCGGGGATGCTGACAGAGCGACCCTCAGATTACGTGCAGCGAGAGTGCAGTCATGACTGAACCATCTCGGGCCTGTATTAGGCCGAGTTTTATTAGGGACTGATCGAAACGCTGAGACCTTCTCCGAAATATTTTGATAAGCCTCTAGAACCAGCCTAGGATCACCCCCCCCATTCGTACAGACTTTAATATCCTCTGCACACCCTGCCGAGATATCCTTGTAGAGGACATCCGCAGACACCATAGACCATTTTAACCGCCTCTTCCCATCTGTTGTACCAAATCTACCTTGCTTAATGATCGTATTACCTTTTTTTGACCAAGGACATTTTAGACAGATTGTGAGAGGGTTGTGGTCACTAAATTCACTAAAAACAATGCAAAAAGAATCCACAAAAGATTGCATGGTCCGCGAAACAAGTATATGGCCTATAAAGGTACCCCTTCCATGCCCCTTAAAGGTAGGGGTATCAAAACGAAATAATGGGTCTTTTAATGACATAGCCAAAGAGAGGTCATAGTCATTCAAAAGGTCATTACACATTTCCCCTTCCTTTGTATGCTCCATATGGAGACACTCTGCACGATCACACAGCATTTCTGGTAAACACTTGTGCAATGGGTCTATACAAGGATGCAAATTAAAATCCCCCATGATCATGAGGTTATGGGCCACAATTTCCATAAAATTAGAAACAAAGGAATTTAAAAAATAAATATGATTCCTGCCAACACCATCATAAACAGCATTATAAAAATTCACCCGGCCTACAAGGACATTACCTCCAGTTAGAATTAGGCCCATTACACCTGTATGGTTTACTCCAATTCTTCGGACTTCACAGGGTATTAATATAGATACAAAAATTACAAGACCCCCCTTGGGCCTACCCCGCACAGATGGCACGGCTGGCACGAAGAAGGCCTTATACCCTTCTAGGAAGAGGTTGCAGCCCAGTTCCCAAGTCTCTTGTAGACAAATAATCGAAAATTGCTTGATGTAAGTCACCCAATTTACATCAGACATTTTGGCGGCAAGACCCGCAATATTCCAAGAGACTGCAAGACATCTCGGCATTATGCCTACCTGGTTATCTGGGTTTATAAATTCACCTGTAGCCCTAGTATCCTGAGCTGCAGGTGCCCCCCGTCAATCGCACAGCTCAAGACCGGATAACACTTCATACCTATTCTGTGTGTTTAGGTTCGACCCATATTGATAGTGACCTGCACTGGCGCTCCTATTAAACGCACCAGTGGGTCCACCTACACCACAGAGATTGGTAATGTTATGAGGAGGTTGGGTCTCTTGCACGAGAGTATAAGGTTCGAGCCCCCGCCTGGTTAAACTCTGTTGCGGTGATGGTTTGCACAAATGTGCATAAAAGTAACCCAAAGGGCGTACACAGATACTGTTCGTATTATATACCAGTGCAGAAGCTCTCAAGAGTACAGTTGCTACATGCTGGGGGTGTTTGAAATTTACAATTATACAGTCCCCAGACCCAGACTTTTTAGACGGCCCCACCCAATTTACACGCCGTACTGTCAATATCCGGTCAAAGTATGAAATCGGAAAACCGCAGTTTTTGTTAAGCCAAGACACTGTCTTGTTTTTCAGAGAGATAGGAGATTCATCATAAGGAGATGCAGGATGGGTACCACAAGGGGGGAAATTAGTCAGTACTGCCACAAACGGAGCACAATCTGGTGGTAAATTAAGATAACGATTGTGCCTCACGGATCTAGGAGCTCTACTGCTATAGGGGTTTATAGATGATTGTTGCTGCAAAACAGATTCCACAGGAATATCCAATTGGGTAGATGTTACAGATCCTGATGCAACTGCAACAACAGAGTCCCCCCTCCCATTGTTTTGCACATCATTAAGTTCAGCAATGTCTCTCCTTTTCCCACCAGAGTGTACAGTTCCACTAGGTAAGACAATCTCCTGAGATGGTAACAGACCACCCAGCCTTGTCACTTCCTTGGCTAGATTGTCAATCTTAATGGTTAATGGTTTAATGAGCTCCTCCATTTTTGCTATAAAAGAAGCTTCTAAGTTTTTTATAAGTGAGGCAATCAGATCAGAATTTAGATTTACTCCTTTACCATTACCATTGCCAATACCATTAGTGGCCGTGAATACAAAAGGGGTTGTTGTAGCAGGACTGATAATTGACTTACCAACCTTTTTTTTTTGGCTTAGAATTATTGTGTTTCCCATACTCCCTTTGAGTCCGCGTTCTGCATGATCTCAGATGCCTAATTTCAGGTTGGGTCTCATTCAGCACACCAATGTCTGGACTTAGCGACACCCGGGAGTCAAAATGAACCTCCGCCTCTACTGAAATGGGGGCTGGAGGGTCAGTAGGGATAACATCGCTCGTGTTGATTTCACAGTCTTGGGGCTGAGTAATAGGAGAATTTTCTGATAGTGTATCTTCTATCACAGTGCCTTTCCCCAGAGATACACGTCTATCATTATTAATCTGTGTTACTTTCCTGACCAGGAAATTATCTAGGGTAGCTGGACCTACCGTCACTTTATCGGTTTTTGATTTAACCATTGTGTCCAATAATAAGGTTAAACTTCCACCCAAGTACCCTAAAATCTACGCACTCACTGACAGGTCAATGAAAACAGAATCATACAATATATAAAGTGTCTTACATGCTCATAGTACGTTAGGGGTCCGATAAACACGATGTAAAGTACCTGGCCCAGCCCAGTCTCTTCAGGCCTCTGAGGGCCACAGAGGGCCCGCCCTTTGCCCGGGCTTAGCCCGGCGCGTCCCGCACGCGTCCCGCGAAGCGGGCCTCTGGGAGCTTTAAATCCGCCTCCTAGCGCTTGCGCCGCGTCAGAGCCACGCGCCGCCGCTGGTGCTGCCGGGAGTTGTGGTCCCGGGGCGGCGACGCGGAAGTTGGAGCTCCCTGATGCGGCGAGGACTGCCCCGGACTCTTGGCGGTGGCGGCGGAAGAAATGGCGTGGCGTGGCGTGATGCAGGTAAGTGTTCTGCTGCTGGCTGCTTTCCCCCCGCTCCGCCGGCCTCTGCGAGCTTTAAATCCGCCTCCTGGCGCTTGCGCCGCATCAGAGCCACGCGCCGCCACTGGTGCTGCCGGGAGTTGTGGTCCCGGGGCGGCGACGCAGAAGTTGGAGCTCCCTGATGCGGCGAGGACTGCCCCGGACTCTTGGCGGTGGCGGCGGAAGAAATGGCGTGGCGTGGCGTGATGCAGGTAAGTGTTCTGCTGCTGGCTGCTTTCCCCCCCGCTCCGCCGGCCTCTGCGAGCTTTAAATCTGCCTCCTGGCGCTTGCGCCGCGTCAGAGCCACGCGCTGCCGCTGGTGCTGCCGGGAGTTGTGGTCCCGGGGCGGCGACGCGGAAGTTGGAGCTCCCTGATGCGGCGAGGACTGCCCCGGACTCTTGGCGGTGGCGGCGGAAGAAATGGCGTGGCGTGATGCAGGTAAGTGTTCTGCTGCTGGCTGCTTTCCCCCCGCTCCGCCGGCCTCTGCAAGCTTTAAATCCGCCTCCTGGCGCTTGCGCCGCGTCAGAGCCACGCGCCGCCGCTGGTGCTGCCGGGAATTGTGGTCCCGGGGCGGCGACGCGGAAGTTGGAGCTCCCTGATGTGGCGAGGACTGCCCCGGACTCTTGGCGGTGGCGGCGGAAGAAATGGCGTGGCGTGGCGTGATGCAGGTAAGTGTTCTGCTGCTGGCTGCTTTCCCCCCGCTCCGCCGGCCTCTGCGAGCTTTAAATCCGCCTCCTGGCGCTTGCGCCACGTCAGAGCCACGCACCGCCGCTGGTGCTGCCGGGAGTTGTGGTCCCGGGGCGGCGACGCGGAAGTTGGAGCTCCCTCATGCGGCGAGGACTGCCCCGGACTCTTGGCGGTGGCGGCGGAAGAAATGGGGTGGCGTGGCGTGATGCAGGTAAGTGTTCTGCTGCTGGCTGCTTTCCCCCCGCTCCGCCGGCCTCTGCGAGCTTTAAATCCGCCTCCTGGCGCTTGCGCCGCGTCAGAGCCACGCGCCGCCGCTGGTGCTGCCGGGAGTTGTGGTCCCGGGGCGGCGACGCGGAAGTTGGAGCTCCCTGATGCGGCGAGGACTGCCCCGGACTCTTGGCGGTGGCGGCGGAAGAAATGGCGTGGCGTGATGCAGGTAAGTGTTCTGCTGCTGGCTGCTTTCCCATTTGTTTGGGTAAATGCCATGCCCTCATCATTAAAAAAAAAAATAATAATTTGCTACAGGCAAAAACGTTTTGGGAGGTCCTAAAAAACCACACTTACCATAGTATTACATAGCACTGAAGGGAGCTACTTTGTGTGTGGATCTGTTCCTTGTGAAAGAGTGGCATGCCGTAACCCGTAGTGAAGTCAGCCAATGGCTGAAGTGGGCTGATACATTTCCCCTTAATGCATGCTCGAGAGTGTGGAAGAAAAGTGTGAATTACACCAACCAGAGACTAATGGATGAAGTCTGGCTGAAACTCATTCAGGTAACTGTTATACACATCATTTTAATAAATCAAAAGGTCTTGCCTAACACAGACCTAAAGAAGTAAATCAGTCTGCCTTTAAAAAAGAAAAGTAAACAAGGAAAGAGAATGAAAGAAAGAAAGAAGGAAAGAGAGACGAAGGGAAGGGAAGAGAAGGGAACAGGGAAAGAGAAATTGTAAGAGAGAAGGAAAGAAAGGAGGAAATAAAGAGAAGGAAAGGGAGAAGAAAAGAAGGAAAGAAGCAGAGCTGCAAAGAAGGAAGGAAAAAGAAAGAAACAGAAGGAACAAAGGAAAGAAAGAATTAAAGGAAGAAGGAACAAATAAGAAAAGTGACTCAAAGAAAGAAAGCAAAGGATCAAAAGAAGGAAAGTAGGAATGAAAGGAAGCAAAGAAAGTAAAGAGAGAGCAAAAGAAAGAAGGAAATAAGACAGGGAAAGAAAAAGAAGGCAAGAAAGTAGGAAAGAGAAAGAATGAAAGAAAGAAATGAGGAAGGAAAGAAGGAAGGAAAGTAATTAGGGAGGAAAGGGAGAAAGAAGGCGAGTAAAAAGAGGATAACAATACAGAACAGTTTCAAAAGGACACAATCTGATCAGGTATGCTGTGAAATAGCTGTCAGAAGAGCAAAACACTCCAAAAGGAATTTACAAAAGCATTGGCAGGAGAAGGGATAGGATGAAGATTGAACTGCCATCAGCAGCGTCCTCTATTACATCAGGCTCTAAACCCAAAGGCAACACTTAAGTAATTATAAAGTATAATTAAAACATTGGCTCTGAAGGAAACTAGCTTGTGTGTGCATGTGCTCCTTGTGAGAGAGCAAAATTAAGTCACTCAAAGTGAACTTAACTAGTGGCTTAAGTAGGCTGACACACTGCTCCAGGCTATATGCTGTAGTGGATGGAAGCAAAATGTGAATTACCCAACAACAGACTAATAGATTAAGAGAGGTCACTGAAAACCCCTTATATGTAAGTGTATTATACATATTTTAGTCAAATCTAAAGTCATCATTAATATCGGACCTAAAAAGGATGAAGAATGAAAAGACGAAAGCTTTGTCAAAGTAAAGTGTTGGCCCACAACCCAGGCACTGAAGAGCTCTTCTTTTTAGTTGGATTTGCACAATTTATCAAGCAAAATGCCATCACTCACAGTGCAAAGATCCAATGGCGAAATGGACTGACACATTGCTTCCTGCTGTGGTGGACTGAAACAAAATGTAAACTACCATTGAACAGACCATGAAGGAAAAGGGCTTATTCCACCCCCCCACTCTTTTTATCAGCTTTTGCCTGTGCAATGCTTGTACTGTACTTATGAAATCTCTTGTAATGAAAAAAAATCTTAAAAGTGGCAAAGAGCTCGCCCATTACTTACATTTACTTGCAGTTGGATGGCACACATGTCACTCTCGTTTCCTTGCTTCTTATTGGATAGAACCTCCAGCGTCCTCTTGGGGCTCCATTTGTGTCTCTGCTGTCAAGCCTGGACCAAGTGCCGCTTCATGTCTGCGCATTCGCACCTGCAAAGGTGCTTATTTTTTATTTTGTGGTGTAGCACTCCATTAAAGTGCATCATATTGCAAGCTTTCGCTGCCAGCCCCCGCCTGCATTTGTTGTTGCTTGCCCTGTTCCCCCACTACCTCCCTCCTGTCATTGCTTGCCCCCAACCTTGTTTGTCCACAGATCTCTCCCGACCCAGTCACTGCTTTTCCCTTTGTTGCTTGCAGCTCCCCCATAACCGCCTCCAGCTGTCCTTTATTGCTTATTACTATCTTGTGTCTTTCTCATAAAGTCATCAAAATCTAGCCGTCTATGCATTTAATTTTTAAGCGCGTTAGGTAACTGTAGAGCGCTATGCTCTTACTTTCGCTGTCTCAACACTGACCGTCCCATGGTGCTTTTTATTTACTTTGAGCTCACACTGCTGTGCAACATCTTTAAAACATTGACATCGGCAATAGGTCTCTCCTAGGCGAAACGTTTTTTGCTTTTCCAATGCTTGTTTATTGATTTTTTTTGGATTTTTTTATTTTTTATAAATATTACATGAGGCTGGCGAGACAACTTAAAGCTATTACTGGGTTAGACCTAAAATGACAAGTTGTGTACTTCACTAACATTATCGATGGTATCAGAAGTGAAGAACAAATCTAAGATGACCAATATAAAATGTCTCCTGTTTTCTATCGGCTAGATGTGACTTTTGTATGTCTTGCACGGCTGCTTTTGTCTCATAGAGTAGGCAAGAGCTTAATTGGCAACATGGATGTGTCTACTCTTGCCAGATGCTGCTTACTGAACACTTTATCTGTAACCTTTCGTTGCACATAAATTCCTAACCTGGAAAGATTTCTGCCGAATTCTTCCATCTTAAAACTGTGTTTTTTAATATAGAAGAGCACTGGCCACACTTTTTTTTTTTTACAGGAAACTGGAACAGTGCTGTGTTTTTAGACATTAATAATAGCTTTTCACTCTAGAAGAGGTTAATTCTGGCACAAATTACACATCCTGGCACTGCTTTTCCTTGCATAAAAAGCTCTTCAACTCCTCATCCGAAATTAATGTGAATTTAAAGCAGATGGGATTAGAGAGCGACCATAATTGTATATTAGCCTTTAATTCATACTCCGCCGTACCATGCTGCCTCCTGGTTTGTTTATTTCAGCTTGGTAACCATTTTGCATAGCTATGACAAGCAAGGCGGGTTTGATTCCCAGTCTTTCCTCTCTGCAGTAGATTGCTGCCATTGATCATTAAAGCAGGGTCCACCGAAAACTATCTCCTGTTTGTGCCCGCTGTCAGTTGTAGGACCTACCCTAATATTCATGACATGAGAATTGAATTATATACTTGCGTTCTGGACTCAAGTCACAAGGAATGTGAATGCTATTAAGTCATTTGTTGCAGCTATTATGTTTGCAACTCCTTCATTGTTTTCTGGCATGCAGCGACAAGCATGATCCCGGTGGATCCCCAAACTGCATTGGCCTTCTTTGCAATTTGGTCTCCAGTATCTACACTCTTGCAGTTTTTGGACTAAGAATGAAGCAAACCAGTTAGTGGCTTCCTTCAACAGTCCTGCCACCTTGGAAATATGACGGTCGAGGAGGTCACAGGGTGATGACAAATCCAACAAGATTAACCTGGTTAAGTCTCCTTGATCCATGATTTTCTGCGGGGAAGATTTCACGTCCAAACGATGAGCTCTGTTACATGATTTGGGAGGAAGCCCGACTGCCTGAGATAAAGCTTATAATTATTTTCTAGATGTAGTTGGATTGTTGCACCGTTTTCAGTCATTTTAAGTAAGAATAGTAGGTTAGAAATTGGACTATAGTTTTTCAGGTTTGCTCCATTCAAGAAGGGCTTTTTGTTGTAGTAATGTATGCCCTCTTTACATTTTTGGTGATCCCATCTGAGTGAAATTGTTTGTTCACAATTTGTGTTATGGGAGCCTCTTCTGAGCTACGTGTATTAATGATATTTGAAGGACAGGGATGCCCCAAACAGAGTTCATGCTTCCCATAATTTTTTTGATTGCATGAAATGTGACGTCTCGAACGGAGCTGTTGCCTTTAGCAAGCCTCAGGATAGATGCGTCTTCAGCTGTTCAGGATTCATTTGTGATTTTAACAGTACTATTTATAATTGACTGTCTGGAGTTTGTGATTTTTTACTCAAAGTATTAAAATAGTTATTCACACCCCTCGTACTGTCTTTCGGTCAATCACTCAATCAGTGATAAACTTTATTTGATTTTTGATAAAAGTGGACATCTCGTTAAATAGCAGCAATATGACACAATAAACATACATCAGTTAAAAATACGTACACCGGCTAGAAGTTTAAGAGGACTTACTAAAAATGCATATAGCAAGCAATTTGTAATGAAACAATAACTAAAATAACCAGCATTGACCTAGTAAGACTTGAACTTAGAGTAAATGTAAATGTAAATGTAAGGAGATTTCTAGAGCGCATGGCTGCCCTTGAGCGTCCCAGCGCTAGAAGATGCGACAGCGAGTTCAACCGATAGCGAAGCAGATGGTTATGGGAACAGCCATGTCTTTAGTGACTTTCTAAAGGGAAGCAGATTGTGTTGGGCCCGCAGGTCAGGCGGAAGGGAATTCCAAAGCTTGGACGCATGAAAGGAAAAACGTCGACCTCCTGAACGAGCTTTCCTTATCTTGGGAATTTGAATCAGATGGGCGTGCGAGGATCGGAGGATTCTGGTAGTGGTATATGGAACCACAAGGTCTTTTAATATGGACGGCGCTTTTCCCTGGACGATTTTGTGGGTTAGGCACATAGCCTTAAAATGTACCCTTTGCTCAACGGGCAACCAGTGTAAGGTTCTAATCGCTGGTTTGGCAGAGCAGCGGGTCTTAGTGTTTGTGAGAATCCGGGCAGCGGCGTTTTGCACCACCTGTAGTCTGGCAATCACTTTTTTTGGAGCCCCGAGATAAAGAGCATTACCATAATCCAATCTTGAAAGGATAAGACCCTGTAAGAGGAGTTTCCTTGATTGGAATGGGAGCAAGGGAAGAATCTTACGGGTGGTGCGTAGGAGACCAAGGCATATTCCAGCCGTTTTTCTTGCCTGGGTGCTTAAGGTGAGATTTTGATCAAGCCAGATCCCCAAGCTTTTAATTTCAGCTTTGGGGATTGGAGGTGCGCCCATGCATGGAGGCCATAGAGACTCCGGCCGGAAATGGGATTGGTTGCCTATCACCATAATCTCCGTTTTGTCGCCATTAAGTTTTAGGTGGGATAGGTTCATCCAGCTGACTATGTCCCTCAGGCAGGAGTGCAGATCTATTTCGGGTTTATCCTGCCGGCTGAGGGAGACAACCAGCTGGGTGTCATCCGCGTAGGTCAGAAGTTTAATACCATACGGGACGACAATACCTTCTAATGGCGACATATACACGTTGAAGAGCGTAGGGCTTAAAGATGAGCCCTGAGGTACTCCGCAGTGTATAGGTGTCTCCTTGGAGAGGAAATCACCCTCCGCCACCTGGAAAGATCGATTGTCCAGAAATGACTTTAGCCACATCAGGGCCGAGCCAGAGATACCAAGGTCATGGAGTCTCTGGGCCAGGATACTGTGGTTGACGGTGTCGAAGGCCGCACTGAGGTCCAGAAGGATCACTGCCACTGATCCTCCTGTGTCGATGATTTTTCTCGCCTCTTCGACAACCGCCACCATCGCTGTTTCCGTACCCTGGCCGGGGCGGAATCCTGTCTGTGTAGATTTTAGCAATTTGTTGCTTTCCAGGAAATTTGATAGCTGACTGTTGATGAACTTTTCAGCTATCTTACTCACGCATGGGAGCAGGGAAATAGGTCTGAAGCTGGCGAAGTTATTCGGGTCAAGATTAGGCTTTTTTAGTAAGGCCTTGACAATCGCTTTCTTCCAGCTTGGTGGGACACAGCCGCTTTCAATGGATGCGTTTATCAAACTCACCATGGGCGCCAGAATGGTGGGGGTGACTTGTTTAAGATGTCTGACTGGTGCTGGATCAAGCGGGGAGCCGCTTTTAAGGGATTGGAGGATGGGCCGCAAGGTTACCTCACAAATGGGAAGGAACATATCAAGTTCTATGTGTGAATTCTGAGTCTGCTCTGAATGAGTGGATGCCGGATCGTTGGGAGGAAGTGGGGGAAGATGAAGGAGGATGTTTTGAATCTTTTGGTCAAAAAACGCAGCTAATTCATTGCAGTGGTTATCCGGGAAATTGAATGTTAGAGGTGGCTCTGGAGTTTTTAAAAGTTTTTTCATGATTTGAAAGGTTTCTCTTGACGAACAGGATGCCTTGCTAATTTTATCATTGAAAAAAACTGTTTGCGCGTTTTTGAGGGCTTTTTTGTAGATAAGAATAGCTCCTTTGTATTCCCTTTTGCTGTTAGGATCAAAGTCTTTCCTCCATATTCTTTCTGCTCTCTTGCAGGTTTTTTTCAGGAGGCGGATCTCATGGGAGAACCACGGAGAGGAGGCTTTTTTCCTAGGTTTTAAATGCGGTTTTTTAGGCAAAACGGCATCGAGGGAATTTCCAATCCAGGACCTAAACCGTACGTCCGCAGAGTGCGGATTACTATCGGGCCGTGGCCTGGTGCGTTCTAGTACATGCATCCATTTATCCCGGTCAAGTTTCGGCCAGGGGCGAGAAAGTCTGCCCGGTGCTTGATTGGGCAGAGCGTAGGTCTTAATCTGCAGGCTGAAAGGAATAAGTCGGTGATCGGTCCAGGGCACTGGTATCGGTATTCCCACCCTAAGATCAGGGAAATTGCAGAAAATAGGATCCAGCAGGTGTCCAAGATTATGCGTGGGAAAATGTAGATGGTTTAATAGATGAAATTGATGGGCAGCAAGATCTGAAATCAAGTCAGCGGCCGTGGCATCCTTGGTGTTATCAAACTGAACATTAAGGTCCCCTAAAATTAGGAAATTGGGTCGAGTGCTAGCCAGGGCCACGGAGCATTCCAAGAGTGAATTATGGAACTGTCCCATGGATCCTGGTGGACGATAAATGAGGACTCCTGAAAGGGAGTTACAAGGGGAAATTTGAATAGTGAAATGGATGTTTTTACAATCCGTCATTGGGCTATCGAGAAATCTGCACGAGAAGAAGTCTTTAAAAATGACGGCTATTCCCCCTCCCCTGCCCTTCGGGCGGTTCAGATGTTGTATGGAAAAACCTTGGGGCAATGCCTGCACGATATCCGCATCTGAATCGGGGGCGAGCCATGTTTCAGTAAGAAACAGAATCTCTAGATGATGTTCTTCAATAAGCAGATGTATTTCGTGGGCATGTTTGGGGAGTGATCTGCAATTCAGCAGAGCCATATTTATAGTCGTCTGAGGGTTGTTCTCGTTTATCGAGGGGGTAAAGTTAAAGGGACAGTGGGGGCAGTTAGTACAGTGAGAATCTGGTCTCAATAAGTGTGAACCTGCGTGTATAAGAGGCTGGTTGAGATGATGTAGGTGGTCTCTGGAGTATGTAAGCCTTGAATTCTCGCCAGTGCCTTGCTCCTGGCTCGGTCTGGCGCAGACGGGCTTACCTCTGGCGCACCTCCGGAGCGCCACCGGCGCGCCCGCTGCGCTCGTCCGCTGCGCTGCCGGAAGAGGCACATGATTTATAATTACGGATGTAGGAGGAAGAGGGCGTGGCCTCACTGCACGCCGGAATGGCGTCTGCGCTCGACTCCTCTGCACAGCCTGACCAGGTGAGCCTAATGCCCAGGATCAAAGTGCCAGGAGGGGGGGGGAATGTGAGGATAAGCACAGAAAATACGTGACTCTCAAAGTTTTTTTTAAAAAGTTTCACAACACACACTTTCCCGGCTTTCCGCCTCAGGAAAACTCGCAACCATCGACCGGCGCTTGTGGTCGGTACCTTAAGTATGTTAGGTGATGGGCGTGGCCTAAACAGGGGCGTCGCCTCCAGAAAGGGGCGTGGCCTCACTGCACGCCGGAATGGCGTCTGCGCTCGACTCCTCTGCACAGCCTGACCAGGTGAGCCTAATGCCCAGGATCAAAGTGCCAGGAGGGGGGGGAATGTGAGGATAAGCACAGAAAATACGTGACTCTCAAAGTTTTTTTTAAAAAGTTTCACAACACACACTTTCCCGGCTTTCCGCCTCAGGAAAACTCGCAACCATCGACCGGCGCTTGTGGTCGGTACCTTAAGTATGTTAGGTGATGGGCGTGGCCTAAACAGGGGCGTCGCCTCCAGAAAGGGGCGTGGCCTCACTGCACGCCGGAATGGCGTCTGCGCTCGACTCCTCTGCACAGCCTGACCAGGTGAGCCTAATGCCCAGGATCAAAGTGCCAGGAGGGGGGGGAATGTGAGGATAAGCACAGAAAATACGTGACTCTCAAAGTTTTTTTAAAAAGTTTCACAACACACACTTTCCCGGCTTTCCGCCTCAGGAAAACTCGCAACCATCGACCGGCGCTTGTGGTCGGTACCTTAAGTATGTTAGGTGATGGGCGTGGCCTAAACAGGGGCGTCGCCTCCAGAAAGGGGCGTGGCCTCACTGCACGCCGGAATGGCGTCTGCGCTCGACTCCTCTGCACAGCCTGACCAGGTGAGCCTAATGCCCAGGATCAAAGTGCCAGGAGGGGGGGGGAATGTGAGGATAAGCACAGAAAATACGTGACTCTCAAAGTTTTTTTAAAAAGTTTCACAACACACACTTTCCCGGCTTTCCGCCTCAGGAAAACTCGCAACCATCGACCGGCGCTTGTGGTCGGTACCTTAAGTATGTTAGGTGATGGGCGTGGCCTAAACAGCGGCATCGCCTCCAGAAAGGGGCGTGGCCTCACTGCACGCCGGAATGGCGTCTGCGCTCGACTCCTCTGCACAGCCTGACCAGGTGAGCCTAATGCCCAGGATCAAAGTGCCAGGAGGGGGGGGAATGTGAGGATAAGCACAGAAAATACGTGACTCTCAAAGTTTTTTTAAAAAGTTTCACAACACACACTTTCCCGGCTTTCCGCCTCAGGAAAACTCGCAACCATCGACCGGCGCTTGTGGTCGGTACCTTAAGTATGTTAGGTGATGGGCGTGGCCTAAACAGGGGCGTCACCTCCAGAAAGGGGCGTGGCCTCACTGCACGCCGGAATGGCGTCTGCGCTCGACTCCTCTGCACAGCCTGACCAGGTGAGCCTAATGCCCAGGATCAAAGTGCCAGGAGGGGGGGAATGTGAGGATAAGCACAGAAAATACGTGACTCTCAAAGTTTTTTTAAAAAGTTTCACAACACACACTTTCCCGGCTTTCCGCCTCAGGAAAACTCGCAACCATCGACCGGCGCTTGTGGTCAGTACCTTAAGTATGTTAGGTGATGGGCGTGGCCTAAACAGGGGCGTCGCCTCCAGAAAGGGGCGTGGCCTCACTGCACGCCGGAATGGCGTCTGCGCTCGACTCCTCTGCACAGCCTGACCAGGTGAGCCTAATGCCCAGGATCAAAGTGCCAGGAGGGGGGGGGGAATGTGAGGATAAGCACAGAAAATACGTGACTCTCAAAGTTTTTTAAAAAAGTTTCACAACACACACTTTCCCGGCTTTCCGCCTCAGGAAAACTCGCAACCATCGACCGGCGCTTGTGGTCGGTACCTTAAGTATGTTAGGTGATGGGCGTGGCCTAAACAGGGGCGTCGCCTCCAGAAAGGGGCGTGGCCTCACTGCACGCCGGAATGGCGTCTGCGCTCGACTCCTCTGCACAGCCTGACCAGGTGAGCCTAATGCCCAGGATCAAAGTGCCAGGAGGGGGGGGGAATGTGAGGATAAGCACAGAAAATACGTGACTCTCAAAGTTTTTTTAAAAAGTTTCACAACACACACTTTCCCGGCTTTCCGCCTCAGGAAAACTCGCAACCATCGACCGGCGCTTGTGGTCGGTACCTTAAGTATGTTAGGTGATGGGCGTGGCCTAAACAGGGGTGTCGCCTCCAGAAAGGGGCGTGGCCTCACTGCACGCCGGAATGGCGTCTGCGCTCGACTCCTCTGCACAGCCTGACCAGGTGAGCCTAATGCCCAGGATCAAAGTGCCAGGAGGGGGGGGAATGTGAGGATAAGCACAGAAAATACGTGACTCTCAAAGTTTTTAAAAAAAGTTTCACAACACACACTTTCCCGGCTTTCCGCCTCAGGAAAACTCGCAACCATCGACCGGCGCTTGTGGTCAGTACCTTAAGTATGTTAGGTGATGGGCGTGGCCTAAACAGGGGCGTCGCCTCCAGAAAGGGGCGTGGCCTCACTGCACGCCGGAATGGCGTCTGCGCTCGACTCCTCTGCACAGCCTGACCAGGTGAGCCTAATGCCCAGGATCAAAGTGCCAGGAGGGGGGGGGAATGTGAGGATAAGCACAGAAAATACGTGACTCTCAAAGTTTTTTTAAAAAGTTTCACAACACACACTTTCCCGGCTTTCCGCCTCAGGAAAACTCGCAACCATCGACCGGCGCTTGTGGTCGGTACCTTAAGTATGTTAGGTGATGGGCGTGGCCTAAACAGGGGCGTCGCCTCCAGAAAGGGGCGTGGCCTCACTGCACGCCGGAATGGCGTCTGCGCTCGACTCCTCTGCACAGCCTGACCAGGTGAGCCTAATGCCCAGGATCAAAGTGCCAGGAGGGGGGGGAATGTGAGGAGAGTCACAATACTAACAAGAAGAACATCAGACACAAAACAGGAAACAAAAAAGCACAGTTTGGGTGTAGCTAGAAGCTGTAAATAGAGATGTTCAGATCTAATCTGTCTGAATTATTCAGAAATGAAAAGCGACCATATATATTTATGGCAAATAATAAAAAACTTCAGGCAAATAAGTACTACATGCATGGTGCCCCAACTCGAGATGGTATTACAGCTGCAGGAATGCAGGTTAGATGGTTTAAACTAGATTGCCTTCGGGAGCAGGAGCTGATGGAATATGACCAGCCTCAGAAATGTCAAGAGGCTGCGATGCTGATTAGGCATGTCCAGGAGGAGATAAGGCTCGATCCCGCTGACCGATTTAACAATGTCACACTTGCGCATAGCCTGCTTTGTTAAAGCAGGATTATCCTGATTGGCTGGCAACCTCTGGGAGAAAGCCTGCTTAACCCACGCAAGATCATTTTTCACTAAGTCCTTAGGATTGGGAAATAAACCTGGTTTCTCTAGGTCATAAAAGTTTTCTAAATGTATTGCAACCACAGCATCTGAGCTAAGTTGTCTAATAGTAGACAATCCTGAAGAATGAGCCTATTAAAATGTAGGTCCTCCTTATACCATACAGAACACCAGAGTAAAAGTGGGGGGATACGAATAAAGTCTGTAATAAAAGACATGTCCAATTCTTCGTGGATAATTTCAGCGGAAATTCCCTGTTCCACGGCCAATACATTTCCCAGGAACTTATTTTCAATTACCTGGACATGATCAATAATTCCAGTGCGTCTGTCAAAGTCATGTAGCCCAGAAATGGCCATATGTTAAATCCCCACATTTTTTCGTAATTAAAGGTTTCCAGATAAGACCCGAGTTAAGTAGCAGTCCCAGGTAAGAAGTATGTCCCACTCTAGTAAAAACCTGACACTTTGGTATTGGCATCCGAGCCCCCTTTCTGCCATTCACCCTATGTTTGTCTCAGCTTAGCTTTATGATTCTTAAATCTTTTGAAAATCATTCATTGTTTTCCTTTATACTGGATTTACTTGCTTTTTTTCTGCACAACATATTTGTAAACAAAGTCAGCGAGAACTTTATATTAGGCGTCTAGTTGCATTATGCTCAGCATTACCTTTAAACTTAACTCAACAGGATTGACCTTTACATTTTCTTCTAAATTATCTAAAGTTAATTTTGAAATTCCTCATTATTTTATTCTTCGACCAGTTAACTTTATAGGTGTACAACTTTCTAATTAGTATTAGTGACTAGTACTTCATGCCCTATTTCTCCTTCCTGTATTTGGCACCCATGTACCTACATTTACATAGGCCACACAGATCAACAAGTTAAAGCAGGTATTGGCCAACATCGCAGCAGAATTAAGTGCAAACTGATGAATTCTCCCCTGGTGCAGGACTACTGAGAGAAGACCCATACTGCTGAAGGTATCAAATGGCAGGTTACTGATGTGGCTCAACTACCGGAGAGGGGAGGTGACATCTCGCTAATGCTGCAAAGATTGGAATGCGAACAGATTATGACATGTAATTCAATAGAGAGGGGACTAAACTCGATAGAAGAATGGCACACTTATGTGTGATCAGCAAGAGACTGAAACATTTTACAAAAGACTCAAATTTGCTTACAACACGAACACCTTTCTGAGTATGGATTAGGACTTTTGGACAAAAAGATGACACTATACTGTTTGTTGAGAGAGTCTTTGACGACTTCCTTTTGTTTGTTCACATTGTACATATTCTGGAGCAATGGATGATTTAGTGTGATCGAAATTTTATTTCAACAATTCCTTCCGCTTCCTCCCTCCACCAGAAGAATTAATTGGTAAAGGATAACCTCTTGTCACTGTAGGTGTCACACTGTTTAGGATGTATTAATGCATCGCTCATTGGTATACTGTTAGCGATCATACGTTTTTGTCTTATTCCGTTTTTATAATTTTAACTTTGAATTTTTATTACAAAGGACTGATTTGTCAGGCCCCATTTGATATACTGACATTTACCATAATCAGCGGCTGAGTCCTCCATCATTAGCATCATCTAAGCACATGCGCTCACAGATTTTTTAATTGCCTGTATTATTATTTTACAATCTACAATTTTTGTTATTATTGTTTCATAATATTCTTTTTCTCTAGAAATATTGTATCCTTTCCTTTTTGTTAGGCTGAATTGTCAGGCCCCTCAAGGACCATGAATGTTACCACGGTTAGTGGTCCAGCCTTCCGTCGTTTTGGGGCACTGACGGTTTACATGCCAGAGCACATGTGCGGGCCTCACCTCTATCGCGAGGCTCTAAACTAAATAGCATGGGCACTCGGCCCGTACTGCAGACTGGAAACTGACGCCAACAAGTTATTACACCCTGGTTCTCACTGGTTGCCGTACACTCACTCGGCAGCTTCACTCTTGACTAGAATACTCCTGCCTAAAAAAGAGGGTGAGTTTAAAATTATTGGTTCAACTTTTCCTAAGAGTATCTTATTGGCAACTACTTATGGACTACAATACTCTTGTTTAGGTACTGATCACCCTTGCAGTGAGTACACACATCAAAGTCACAGGTTTGACTATCACGTTCTTTCACCGAATTTTGACCGTAATGATTGAAATTCCTTGGCCAATGCATGTAACCACACAATAAATACTTATACAATTCCATTGTCTCTCTGGCCGCCCCAATTCATTTTCACTATCCATTTCAGATGTCCAATGCATCTTTCTGTCTTGCTGAGACCCCGGTATCATGTTGAGGGTCGAAACATTGTCGACGCATAAAATACACAAAGAAATTGGATATTGGCCTAACAGTTGCTTAATAACCTTGTTGTTTGTTTAAAACACACACAAAGATTATGTTTATATTTCACCTTCACTTGTCTTGTGAAACAATGGTCTCTGTTTTTCTTTGCCACTGGGGCACACTGCACTTTTAGAAGAAAATATATTGTGGTATCCATTGATTTATGTAAAATGAGCTACTTTTGATATATGGTGGTCTGGAGACTCAATTATTTCTTTGAAATAATTGTGTACAGTCAAGCTGACTGGTAAATGAAGAATGAATTGAATGATACCAGTGAGAAACACTGCGATTGAGGAAGTGTTAATAGCTCAGGTTCCCATAGGTTTAAGGGGCGGATCTTGTTTCACAGTGCTGTTTTCTCCAGCGACAGGATTTTTAAAAGGCGTCATAGTGTAGACGGAGCCTATTGCACAACAGCTAGACATGGCCCAAAACTGATAAACAATTCAGTCTGTTAGAAAATGATTACACCCACTTTGCTTAAAAGACGTTTCCTACTCCCCAGGTAAGCTTCTGAGTCGTTTGGAGGAACTTGCTTATTCCAGTTGAGATGGAATGCATAATTAAGTTTGCGCTGTTAGTGTGATTATCTTTACTACTGTAGCCATTTTGTGAAGAGAGATTGTATCATAAACATTGTGCCGTCAGTCAGTATATCATTTACTTGGACTGTGTGTTCTCACAATATATAACTTTATGCATACAGTGTCCTGTCTTTTGTTAGAAATGTTGCCACATATCCAGTCATTGCATGTGATGGGATCTTTTCCTACTCGATGCTATAATAATTGCAATAATTATTTTCAACAGAAAGCTGTTGCAAACATTGGCAGCCCAGTAGTTGTAGTCATGCCTTCTTTAACAGTAAATCCATAACCGGGTTCAGTATTGAAACACAGAATCAAATAAAAGCGTGTTGTCCATAACTCAATGTGCTTAGTGAGTTTTTATAGGGTTTATTGCAAAGTGAGTCGCTTGTGAAGTGTAAATTTACCTTACAATCTAAAACGTTGCCAGAATCAAGAATGGTGCTTTGGGTGCCAACTAGTAACGTGAGTCATCTAACGCGAATAAAGGTTGGAATTTTAAAAAGAAGTGAGAATAATTAGTGAGAAACTTTTAAGAAAGAATATGTTTATTTTGTATAAAATGAAATTAGTTCGAAAACGAAGGGAGTTCATCCATAAAATGTAAACCCTTCCCCCAATCCTGACGGTAACTTTTTAGCTTTTTTCATAACTCCTAAAAGTAACCCATAATTTGGACCCCTTTACCTTAAACTTACCTCTAACTCTAACAATGACCTTATGCTCTGAACTATTCTTTATTCTTTCCCTAGGTTAAGGACATTCCCATAACTATCCATAACCTTTACTATGTACTTCGCCCAGCACCAACTCTGACCCTCCCTACCTACTCCCTTATACCCAAGAGTAATCCTAGTTTCTGAACTTTACCTTACCTTAACTCTAGCCCTAGTTGACAGACTATCCCTTTCCTTCTATGAACCTTGCTTAAGGATTTCTCCCAACTTTATCCTAACGCAATCTCCGTCACTAACACCATCCTTCCTGTAACGTTAACCCTTTTCTTCTATGACCCAAAAGAATCTCATGGTGCCAGTTGGTGCCCCACACACTTGGTCAGAGGTGGGAGAAGTGCTGCTATGGTATTCTGGAAAAGCAGCAAAGTGAGGATAAAGAGTGTTGGTATGGAATAGATTTGAGAAGTACATTCAGTCACTGTTTTTACCAGACTAGTACTTTACGTATTGATAGCAATATATTAATTGGATAGGAATGGTAAGTTAGGCAAGTGTGTAAGCAAATAACTATTTCTGAGTGAATCTATATAAGAACAGTTAAAAATTAGCTGGTGATGCTCTACCTGAGTGCTTCTAGGAATGCTCTATGTCACGATTTCCTGTTCGCAAGATTTGTGAAGTGCCACTTTGTCCTCTGCTCACTGTCGTAACAAAAGTTGAGGGGGCCCCCCTGCAAGGTACATGGAGGGGCCCCCGTTACAGATTGAATCCGGAGCTCTCAGGACTGACTACTGTGCTGAGGGGGCCCCCTGAAGCTCGGGTCCCCCCGCACCGCTGGGGATGCGGACGCCTGTGTTACGCCACTGCCTCTGCTCATTCTTATGTATATAATTATTGCTTTGACTTGGATAGATGAGATTCATCCTGTTTCAGTAGGGCTGTTCTCCAGTCCTTTTGTCAATAGGTTCAACCATGTCCTCGACTCATTTCCTAGACTGATGCTTTGGTAGCGATTCACGTAAGAAGTCTGTGGGAGTATAGACAGGCATTAGAACAAGGTAATTACTTTCAGTAATGCTCTCTCTGATACATAGTTTGGTGCCCACAGATTCCTTATTGACCTCCTGCCTCCCCTTTAGAGGGGAGTTTGATTGACTTCTTGCGGTAATTGCCATTCATGTTCCTTAAGCAACTTCTCCACCTGTTTAGGGTGTGGAAATCAGATTTGAACAGACAACACTGGGACTGTTCCCTGTTGAGCAGTATCCCTCAGGAACAGAATGTGTGTAACTTTTTTATACAACTTAATTGTTAGCTGTGTCTACGAGCCCAACGAAAAACATGCATTCTAAGTAAAAGGTAAAAGAGTTGGAATAAGACTGCTTCAAATTTGAAAGTACCTTTGGTAAGTTAGCTGTTTTAGTAATGTTTTAAAACCATACAACCTCTTTTTCAAATGTGAAACAAGTAGTTGACATGGCTTTGATTTTTATTTTTAAATTTGGCTCCTTTCTAGGTCTCATCTACAGACAGCTTTAACTGTCTATTGTTGAAGACCTATAGGCTCTAATACATTAAAACAGTGGTTCTTAAACTTTTTACTTCTGTGGACCCCCACTTAGTCATTAATGGAATTTGGAGACCCACACTGAATCATGACTGAAATCCAGGGACCTTCACTGACTCATTAATAGAAGCTGAGGACCCTGGCGTGAACAATTTCGATGATTTGGGCCTCAAAACAATAAACAACAATACAGAAACAAACATTCATCAAACAAATAAACAAAATATGAAATAATTTCTTTAATTCACAAACACATATCAAGAGTGTACTTCTAATGGGGCGTTTGGTGATTTTCAGAATCCAACTGAGGCCACCCATTGTCCAAGCTACATTCTGTTTGATGCATTTGCACTGCTCCCACAAATTAATCTGAGGACATCAACTTAATTTTTAGCCTTCAATTTCAAATTCCTTCACATTTATGGAAGGTTTTACATTTTGCTATTTTATTTGCATACACTAGCTTAAACTGTTAAAATTATTTCATTTTCGAAGCAGTTTCAGACCCCCTAAGTAGGTTCCGTGGTCCCTCAGGGATTCCCGGACCACAGGTTAAGAAATGCTGTATTAAAATATGTACACCAAGAGGGCTTTGTGTCCGATCCTTGTTCTTGATTAGATGGCTTTTTGTTTATCTCACTTATTTGATGACCTTCCTTTGTGTTGTTTGTGTGTCCTGCACCTGGAGCATTTCTTCTTTATTGTGTTTTGATTGCATGACTTGTGTCCGTCCACTGATTGCCCTCACGGAGCTATATTTTGTCTTTTTCTCTAGCACTTCATAGTAGTGCATTTGTTTAGTTGCTCTAGGTGTGCACCATATTTCGGCGCTCAGACGCTGACTGGGAGCCTGTACATGTTCTCCATGAAGGCTGTAATGCAGCCTGCAAGGAGAACATGCGAAGTGTGCCAAACTGTTGGGGCTGTCCAAGCAGTCATTGTGCACTTAGGAGGGTGCTACTACTCCTCCCCTGCCCCCGCCCCTTCATGCAAAGCTGCAGAAGTAGGAGAAAATAAAATGATAATAACACAAGTTATCATTTAATTTTTCCTTTTTTTTACTGCTAAAAAGCAGTGGGGCGACACTCCTCTGCCTTAGCGGAGGAGCTGCCACTGGTTCTATGCATTTCAGTTAGGAAGCTTAGCATACACTTGGGATTTAACTTTTGTGCACATAGTACTTTGTGAGGTTGCATATATGTAACATGAATTAAGAATTAAATCTCATTGTCTATCCCTGAGCATTTCTTGAGGGTTACAATAATGAGGAACACTAAGAAATCCCTCATTACCCGCAGCATATAACTGCAGGGGGTAAATATTACAGGCATCGTGCTTGTTAAGATATTGTGTGGAGCTACACATTGTTATGGGGCAATGATTAAATGCAATACACCACTGCTAGTAGCAATGACAGAGTACAACTGAGGATGAACCCATGGCTCCAAAATACAACTTATTTGAAATAGATGTCAAAATGCAATGTGCGTGATGTGTTGGAATGTATATAGTGCTTTAGTAAACAAGTTGTGAATCATGGGAGCCCTCTGCATTGCCATAGCTTAGTAACTACTGCAAGGAAAGGGTCTAAACAATAGAGGTGGCACCAGTGATTGAAGTGCTCAGCATTCCGCTGCAACCACCTAATACTAATTTTGTGCCCTGAAAGTCATTATTATTTTCAACAAATTAAGGACTGACTTGACTATTGCAGGACAGCAGAGATTACAGGCAGCACAACGTTTCCACCAGTTGTGGCAGTGGAGTTGGGTGTAAAGATTACAGACTGAAAGGCATCTAAAGTCATATTATGCATAGCACCATTTTCAGAGACAGTGTTAAGACATATATCACAAGTGTCCACCAGCTCATATCAGCAGATTAATGGCTTATATTGGTAATTTGTGGCCCATATATATATATATATAGTTATCTGACTCACATCATAGAAAGATTTGGAATATTTCCTAGATAATACATTGCTACAGTGCAGTAGAGCCATGCTTTCTATGGTAGCAATTCTGTGGCCCATCAGAGTGGATTTACCTATGGCTTATATTGTAGCATGAGCATGCCTTCTGTTGTAGAAAATTCTTGGTTAAAATTTTAGCATACATTCAGTGTCACACATTGCAGTTACTGCATGGCTCATACCTTAGGGGTCTGGCCCTTTTTTTGTAATGTTCTTGAATTCTGTCTTGGGAGGCTTCTGACCTGTAGCTTGGAAGATCCCTGACTTATATTTTAAAGATTTTGGTGCATACCTTGGAAGTTTCCTTGCTCCTGTGTTGGACATTTCATGTCTCGTGTCTTGAAAGGACCATGGCTTGATTCATTAAAAGCTACCAGCTCGATACTTGGGAGGTTTCTGGCTTATATTTTCTAGGTACCTAGTTGATATCTTGTGAGCTTCTGGTTTATATCAAGGAAGAACCTTGTTTTAGATCTCCAAATTGGAAAATCCTTCACTTGACTCTTCGAAGGTCCCTAACTCTTTTTTTGAAGGTCCATAGCTCATATCTTGGATTTTTTCTGGCTTATCTTCAAGATGACTGGAATTATGCAGCAAAAGGAGATTACATTGTGTTGTTAGGTGGACAAAATTATGAAACAAGAAATTCTAATTATGTGGTACATTCTGTATCAGTATTATTTAATGATATTGACGTATGAACAATCAATAATACTGTAAGGTTGAAGGTTTGGGTTCCCTGATTAGTTGAATTTAACACTGGAATACAGCAATTTGCAAAGAACAGGGGACCAGTTAACCTCTACAAACCTTCTGCCATTTCACGGCACCCTGTGTGGCACTTTAGTAACTTTTGATCAGTTTGAACCAGAAATATTTTTTGTTTAAATCTGCAAATTATGCAGCAGGTGATGGATTATGTGGCAATAGTGGTACATCCACTGTAGCCTTTTCAATCCTATAATTTCAGCAGCCATTCATACATCTGGATAGTGGTTGCAAGTGCTATACATACAGCTGGACAGTTTGGCTAGATAACTGCCCTAAACGCAAGTAGGGCATGAAAGTTTTGTATGACAGACTTGTTTGGTCATCCAGTGCTTGATGGCTGTAGGGCAGGCAGTTTTTTGATTTGGTGATGGATGAGAAAGAGAAGATCATTTGTGTGTCGCTGGTGTAATATTGATAGGACAAAGCCAGTAGAGGAAATGTTATCACTTATAGGGAAAGAGGCAGAAACCTAAACTAAACATTGGGCGGAGAATGCTTGGTGATGGAGATGTACAAGGCTATTGTGAGGAGCACTAGAAGCCTGGGAGCAAATGATTAGTATGCAGGAGACTCCATCCTGTGCAATGCTGGTGATGCCTTGGAAGATGAGATTTTCTGGCATGGTGGGATGGTCAACCATGTTATAGAGATGAGTGTAACCTTCAGGTGGTTGATTTGTGCAGATGTGAGTAAGATGGACATATGTGAGAACAGTGTCTCAGCGGAATGGATTAGCTGGAAACCAGTGTGCAGAGTAATTTAGGAAGAACCAAAGCTGTTTGACGGGCCTCGTTCTATTTCCAGTGGGAAAACTGTTAGTTAAAGCCTCTTGTGGAAATACCAATTCTGTGCCTTGTATTTTTTCCCTGGGGGGTTTACCTCCGCATTCTGAGTTTTTGAGGTTAGATTGAGGGATAACATCCAGAATCAGAGTTACTGCACCCAATTTTTGCATATTTTCCCTGGTTTCAACCTTTTACCCCATGCAGATTTCAGCAGGTATTACTTGGAGAAATTTGCAAAGGGAAATATTGGTTATTTTTCAGTTTATTGCAGTTATTTCAATTTATTCAATTTGGAATACTTGAAACGGACTCAAAAACTGTTTGTACCTAATACAAGTAGTTCTGAACAACCTGATTATTTATTCCCCCAAAGATTTCATGGTGTTAAGTCACTGCCCCACGGGGTCACGAAACAATCGGAGGTAGTGAGGTCAAGCTGTATCTACATTATAAAGATTTAAGAAAGAACCATGTTTTTAGCACTTTCCTGACGATAAGTAAAGAAGTTTGAGTTCGCAGAGATATAGGTAGAGCGTACAATGTTTAGCACCACAACTGAAAATCCATGCACTCCTTCCCCGCACCCCCACCCCTAACGACCAACATAGATACCATGACAAAAGCAGCCATTTCAGATCTCAATTTGAGATTAGGTACATAACGCACAAAACTTTGGGACAGGGTATTCTGTTTTAGGAATCTACAGAGATTTATGGGCCAAGCAAAGAGCTTCAAACAAAATACCAAACAACTAGGCATTCTAGCATTTTAAAGTAGAATGGAATTCTGGAGACAGGATTGTTGAGCATATATGAGTCATCTGCTCTCAGTTTATCAGGGAGAGGTATTTATATCGAAGATAAGAACATTTTGGGCTG